>NC_074721.1:22596937-23896103 GCF_947242115.1 Biomphalaria glabrata | reverse complement strand
GTGTAACTCTATGGGAGCACCGAATCGGCTAATCCAGTTTTCTACAAGTGTTTCCGCTATGGTGGTGGCTTCTTGGTTTGGTATCGCATACGCCTCAGGCCACTTAGTAAAATAGTCGATCGCTACTAGAACGTACTTGTTTCCTCTCTGGGACTCAGGAAACGGTCCAGTTACATCGAACTCTATTCTTTCGAAGGGATTACCGACGTTGTATTGCTGCATACATCCCCTCGTTCTCCTGTGCGGGCCCTTCGCTGCTGCACATGCGTCGCACCTTCGGCACCATTCTTCTACATCATCCCGGTAGCCGAACCAGTAAAACCGCTGGCGTACTTTTTCAAAGGTCTTGTTGACACCTAAATGTGACCCACTAGAATTATTATGGATTTCTTGCAACACCTCGGCAACTCTTACTTTAGGCAGCAACAGCTGCAAGCGATTGCTTTCTCCATCTGCGGTTTCCCAGACCCTCTTGAGAACTCCGTTGTAAATTGTCAGTGAGTCCCATTGCGCCCAATATGCCTTGGTAGCAGCTCCTTTATCAGAAAGGTGATGCCATTCCAGTCTTTGTCCATCTTCCTTCATAAGCAGAATGGGAGCCAGATCTTCATCTTTTAACTGGTCTTCTCGGACTCTTTCGTCGGACCATGATCCACAAGCTTGTACTCCAAGACGTTGGCAATCAATGATACCCCCCTTTTCTTCAACCTTGCTGCAGTGTTTACATTCCATTCTGCAAGGCCGTCGAGACAGCGCGTCAGCATTTTGGTGAGTTTGGCCTTTTCGGTGCTGTGTCTCGAAGTCATAGGTTTGCAAACGTTCAATCCACCTGGCGACTTGTCCTTCAGGATTTTTAAATGACAACAGCCATTGAAGAGCAGCGTGATCTGTCCTAAGGATGAGTTTTGACCCATATAATTATTTGTTGAAATGTTGTATGGCATCCACAACTGCCATACGGAACATTGGTATATAGGTGTCCCAGTCATCTTGACGATCATCGACGACTTTCGACAGGTGTTGTTCCAGTGTTCGGTTAAATCGTTCTACCATCCCGTCTGACTGGGGGTGAAGAGGGGTTGTGCGTGTCTTCTCGATGCCGAGTACCTGGCACATCTCTTGGAAGATCTTGGATTCGAAGTTTCGGCCCTGGTCGGAGTGTAACTCTATGGGAGCACCGAATCGGCTAATCCAGTTTTCTACAAGTGTTTCCGCTATGGTGGTGGCTTCTTGGTTTGGTATCGCATACGCCTCAGGCCACTTAGTAAAATAGTCGATCGCTACTAGAACGTACTTGTTTCCTCTCTGGGACTCAGGAAACGGTCCGGTTACATCGAACTCTATTCTTTCGAAGGGATTACCGACGTTGTATTGCTGCATACGTCCCCTCGTTCTCCTGTGCGGGCCCTTCGCTGCTGCACATGCGTCGCTCCTTCGGCACCATTCTTCTACATCATCCCGGTAGCCGAACCAGTAAAACCGCTGGCGTACTTTTTCAAAGGTCTTGTTGACACCTAAATGTGACCCACTAGAATTATTATGGATTTCTTGCAACACCTCGGCAACTCTTACTTTAGGCAGCAACAGCTGCAAGCGATTGCTTTCTCCATCTGCGGTTTCCCAGACCCTCTTGAGAACTCCGTTGTAAATTGTCAGTGAGTCCCATTGCGCCCAATATGCCTTGGTAGCAGCTCCTTTATCAGAAAGGTGATGCCATTCCAGTCTTTGTCCATCTTCCTTCATAAGCAGAATGGGAGCCAGATCTTCATCTTTTAACTGGTCTTCTCGGACTCTTTCGTCGGACCATGATCCACAAGCTTGTACTCCAAGACGTTGGCAATCAATGATACCCCCCTTTTCTTCAACCTTGCTGCAGTGTTTACATTCCATTCTGCAAGGCCGTCGAGACAGCGCGTCAGCATTTTGGTGAGTTTGGCCTTTTCGGTGCTGTGTCTCGAAGTCATAGGTTTGCAAACGTTCAATCCACCTGGCGACTTGTCCTTCAGGATTTTTAAATGACAACAGCCATTGAAGAGCAGCGTGATCTGTCCTAAGGATGAGTTTTGACCCATATAATTATTTGTTGAAATGTTGTATGGCATCCACAACTGCCATACGGAACATTGGTATATAGGTGTCCCAGTCATCTTGACGATCATCGACGACTTTCGACAGGTGTTGTTCCAGTGTTCGGTTAAATCGTTCTACCATCCCGTCTGACTGGGGGTGAAGAGGGGTTGTGCGTGTCTTCTCGATGCCGAGTACCTGGCACATCTCTTGGAAGATCTTGGATTCGAAGTTTCGGCCCTGGTCGGAGTGTAACTCTATGGGAGCACCGAATCGGCTAATCCAGTTTTCTACAAGTGTTTCCGCTATGGTGGTGGCTTCTTGGTTTGGTATCGCATACGCCTCAGGCCACTTAGTAAAATAGTCGATCGCTACTAGAACGTACTTGTTTCCTCTCTGGGACTCAGGAAACGGTCCGGTTACATCGAACTCTATTCTTTCGAAGGGATTACCGACGTTGTATTGCTGCATACATCCCCTCGTTCTCCTGTGCGGGCCCTTCGCTGCTGCACATGCGTCGCACCTTCGGCACCATTCTTCTACATCATCCCGGTAGCCGAACCAGTAAAACCGCTGGCGTACTTTTTCAAAGGTCTTGTTGACACCTAAATGTGACCCACTAGAATTATTATGGATTTCTTGCAACACCTCGGCAACTCTTACTTTAGGCAGCAACAGCTGCAAGCGATTGCTTTCTCCATCTGCGGTTTCCCAGACCCTCTTGAGAACTCCGTTGTAAATTGTCAGTGAGTCCCATTGCGCCCAATATGCCTTGGTAGCAGCTCCTTTATCAGAAAGGTGATGCCATTCCAGTCTTTGTCCATCTTCCTTCATAAGCAGAATGGGAGCCAGATCTTCATCTTTTAACTGGTCTTCTCGGACTCTTTCGTCGGACCATGATCCACAAGCTTGTACTCCAAGACGTTGGCAATCAATGATACCCCCCTTTTCTTCAACCTTGCTGCAGTGTTTACATTCCATTCTGCAAGGCCGTCGAGACAGCGCGTCAGCATTTTGGTGAGTTTGGCCTTTTCGGTGCTGTGTCTCGAAGTCATAGGTTTGCAAACGTTCAATCCACCTGGCGACTTGTCCTTCAGGATTTTTAAATGACAACAGCCATTGAAGAGCAGCGTGATCTGTCCTAAGGATGAGTTTTGACCCATATAATTATTTGTTGAAATGTTGTATGGCATCCACAACTGCCATACGGAACATTGGTATATAGGTGTCCCAGTCATCTTGACGATCATCGACGACTTTCGACAGGTGTTGTTCCAGTGTTCGGTTAAATCGTTCTACCATCCCGTCTGACTGGGGGTGAAGAGGGGTTGTGCGTGTCTTCTCGATGCCGAGTACCTGGCACATCTCTTGGAAGATCTTGGATTCGAAGTTTCGGCCCTGGTCGGAGTGTAACTCTATGGGAGCACCGAATCGGCTAATCCAGTTTTCTACAAGTGTTTCCGCTATGGTGGTGGCTTCTTGGTTTGGTATCGCATACGCCTCAGGCCACTTAGTAAAATAGTCGATCGCTACTAGAACGTACTTGTTTCCTCTCTGGGACTCAGGAAACGGTCCGGTTACATCGAACTCTATTCTTTCGAAGGGATTACCGACGTTGTATTGCTGCATACGTCCCCTCGTTCTCCTGTGCGGGCCCTTCGCTGCTGCACATGCGTCGCACCTTCGGCACCATTCTTCTACATCATCCCGGTAGCCGAACCAGTAAAACCGCTGGCGTACTTTTTCAAAGGTCTTGTTGACACCTAAATGTGACCCACTAGAATTATTATGGATTTCTTGCAACACCTCGGCAACTCTTACTTTAGGCAGCAACAGCTGCAAGCGATTGCTTTCTCCATCTGCGGTTTCCCAGACCCTCTTGAGAACTCCGTTGTAAATTGTCAGTGAGTCCCATTGCGCCCAATATGCCTTGGTAGCAGCTCCTTTATCAGAAAGGTGATGCCATTCCAGTCTTTGTCCATCTTCCTTCATAAGCAGAATGGGAGCCAGATCTTCATCTTTTAACTGGTCTTCTCGGACTCTTTCGTCGGACCATGATCCACAAGCTTGTACTCCAAGACGTTGGCAATCAATGATACCCCCCTTTTCTTCAACCTTGCTGCAGTGTTTACATTCCATTCTGCAAGGCCGTCGAGACAGCGCGTCAGCATTTTGGTGAGTTTGGCCTTTTCGGTGCTGTGTCTCGAAGTCATAGGTTTGCAAACGTTCAATCCACCTGGCGACTTGTCCTTCAGGATTTTTAAATGACAACAGCCATTGAAGAGCAGCGTGATCTGTCCTAAGGATGAGTTTTGACCCATATAATTATTTGTTGAAATGTTGTATGGCATCCACAACTGCCATACGGAACATTGGTATATAGGTGTCCCAGTCATCTTGACGATCATCGACGACTTTCGACAGGTGTTGTTCCAGTGTTCGGTTAAATCGTTCTACCATCCCGTCTGACTGGGGGTGAAGAGGGGTTGTGCGTGTCTTCTCGATGCCGAGTACCTGGCACATCTCTTGGAAGATCTTGGATTCGAAGTTTCGGCCCTGGTCGGAGTGTAACTCTATGGGAGCACCGAATCGGCTAATCCAGTTTTCTACAAGTGTTTCCGCTATGGTGGTGGCTTCTTGGTTTGGTATCGCATACGCCTCAGGCCACTTAGTAAAATAGTCGATCGCTACTAGAACGTACTTGTTTCCTCTCTGGGACTCAGGAAACGGTCCGGTTACATCGAACTCTATTCTTTCGAAGGGATTACCGACGTTGTATTGCTGCATACATCCCCTCGTTCTCCTGTGCGGGCCCTTCGCTGCTGCACATGCGTCGCACCTTCGGCACCATTCTTCTACATCATCCCGGTAGCCGAACCAGTAAAACCGCTGGCGTACTTTTTCAAAGGTCTTGTTGACACCTAAATGTGACCCACTAGAATTATTATGGATTTCTTGCAACACCTCGGCAACTCTTACTTTAGGCAGCAACAGCTGCAAGCGATTGCTTTCTCCATCTGCGGTTTCCCAGACCCTCTTGAGAACTCCGTTGTAAATTGTCAGTGAGTCCCATTGCGCCCAATATGCCTTGGTAGCAGCTCCTTTATCAGAAAGGTGATGCCATTCCAGTCTTTGTCCATCTTCCTTCATAAGCAGAATGGGAGCCAGATCTTCATCTTTTAACTGGTCTTCTCGGACTCTTTCGTCGGACCATGATCCACAAGCTTGTACTCCAAGACGTTGGCAATCAATGATACCCCCCTTTTCTTCAACCTTGCTGCAGTGTTTACATTCCATTCTGCAAGGCCGTCGAGACAGCGCGTCAGCATTTTGGTGAGTTTGGCCTTTTCGGTGCTGTGTCTCGAAGTCATAGGTTTGCAAACGTTCAATCCACCTGGCGACTTGTCCTTCAGGATTTTTAAATGACAACAGCCATTGAAGAGCAGCGTGATCTGTCCTAAGGATGAGTTTTGACCCATATAATTATTTGTTGAAATGTTGTATGGCATCCACAACTGCCATACGGAACATTGGTATATAGGTGTCCCAGTCATCTTGACGATCATCGACGACTTTCGACAGGTGTTGTTCCAGTGTTCGGTTAAATCGTTCTACCATCCCGTCTGACTGGGGGTGAAGAGGGGTTGTGCGTGTCTTCTCGATGCCGAGTACCTGGCACATCTCTTGGAAGATCTTGGATTCGAAGTTTCGGCCCTGGTCGGAGTGTAACTCTATGGGAGCACCGAATCGGCTAATCCAGTTTTCTACAAGTGTTTCCGCTATGGTGGTGGCTTCTTGGTTTGGTATCGCATACGCCTCAGGCCACTTAGTAAAATAGTCGATCGCTACTAGAACGTACTTGTTTCCTCTCTGGGACTCAGGAAACGGTCCGGTTACATCGAACTCTATTCTTTCGAAGGGATTACCGACGTTGTATTGCTGCATACGTCCCCTCGTTCTCCTGTGCGGGCCCTTCGCTGCTGCACATGCGTCGCACCTTCGGCACCATTCTTCTACATCATCCCGGTAGCCGAACCAGTAAAACCGCTGGCGTACTTTTTCAAAGGTCTTGTTGACACCTAAATGTGACCCACTAGAATTATTATGGATTTCTTGCAACACCTCGGCAACTCTTACTTTAGGCAGCAACAGCTGCAAGCGATTGCTTTCTCCATCTGCGGTTTCCCAGACCCTCTTGAGAACTCCGTTGTAAATTGTCAGTGAGTCCCATTGCGCCCAATATGCCTTGGTAGCAGCTCCTTTATCAGAAAGGTGATGCCATTCCAGTCTTTGTCCATCTTCCTTCATAAGCAGAATGGGAGCCAGATCTTCATCTTTTAACTGGTCTTCTCGGACTCTTTCGTCGGACCATGATCCACAAGCTTGTACTCCAAGACGTTGGCAATCAATGATACCCCCCTTTTCTTCAACCTTGCTGCAGTGTTTACATTCCATTCTGCAAGGCCGTCGAGACAGCGCGTCAGCATTTTGGTGAGTTTGGCCTTTTCGGTGCTGTGTCTCGAAGTCATAGGTTTGCAAACGTTCAATCCACCTGGCGACTTGTCCTTCAGGATTTTTAAATGACAACAGCCATTGAAGAGCAGCGTGATCTGTCCTAAGGATGAGTTTTGACCCATATAATTATTTGTTGAAATGTTGTATGGCATCCACAACTGCCATACGGAACATTGGTATATAGGTGTCCCAGTCATCTTGACGATCATCGACGACTTTCGACAGGTGTTGTTCCAGTGTTCGGTTAAATCGTTCTACCATCCCGTCTGACTGGGGGTGAAGAGGGGTTGTGCGTGTCTTCTCGATGCCGAGTACCTGGCACATCTCTTGGAAGATCTTGGATTCGAAGTTTCGGCCCTGGTCGGAGTGTAACTCTATGGGAGCACCGAATCGGCTAATCCAGTTTTCTACAAGTGTTTCCGCTATGGTGGTGGCTTCTTGGTTTGGTATCGCATACGCCTCAGGCCACTTAGTAAAATAGTCGATCGCTACTAGAACGTACTTGTTTCCTCTCTGGGACTCAGGAAACGGTCCGGTTACATCGAACTCTATTCTTTCGAAGGGATTACCGACGTTGTATTGCTGCATACGTCCCCTCGTTCTCCTGTGCGGGCCCTTCGCTGCTGCACATGCGTCGCACCTTCGGCACCATTCTTCTACATCATCCCGGTAGCCGAACCAGTAAAACCGCTGGCGTACTTTTTCAAAGGTCTTGTTGACACCTAAATGTGACCCACTAGAATTATTATGGATTTCTTGCAACACCTCGGCAACTCTTACTTTAGGCAGCAACAGCTGCAAGCGATTGCTTTCTCCATCTGCGGTTTCCCAGACCCTCTTGAGAACTCCGTTGTAAATTGTCAGTGAGTCCCATTGCGCCCAATATGCCTTGGTAGCAGCTCCTTTATCAGAAAGGTGATGCCATTCCAGTCTTTGTCCATCTTCCTTCATAAGCAGAATGGGAGCCAGATCTTCATCTTTTAACTGGTCTTCTCGGACTCTTTCGTCGGACCATGATCCACAAGCTTGTACTCCAAGACGTTGGCAATCAATGATACCCCCCTTTTCTTCAACCTTGCTGCAGTGTTTACATTCCATTCTGCAAGGCCGTCGAGACAGCGCGTCAGCATTTTGGTGAGTTTGGCCTTTTCGGTGCTGTGTCTCGAAGTCATAGGTTTGCAAACGTTCAATCCACCTGGCGACTTGTCCTTCAGGATTTTTAAATGACAACAGCCATTGAAGAGCAGCGTGATCTGTCCTAAGGATGAGTTTTGACCCATATAATTATTTGTTGAAATGTTGTATGGCATCCACAACTGCCATACGGAACATTGGTATATAGGTGTCCCAGTCATCTTGACGATCATCGACGACTTTCGACAGGTGTTGTTCCAGTGTTCGGTTAAATCGTTCTACCATCCCGTCTGACTGGGGGTGAAGAGGGGTTGTGCGTGTCTTCTCGATGCCGAGTACCTGGCACATCTCTTGGAAGATCTTGGATTCGAAGTTTCGGCCCTGGTCGGAGTGTAACTCTATGGGAGCACCGAATCGGCTAATCCAGTTTTCTACAAGTGTTTCCGCTATGGTGGTGGCTTCTTGGTTTGGTATCGCATACGCCTCAGGCCACTTAGTAAAATAGTCGATCGCTACTAGAACGTACTTGTTTCCTCTCTGGGACTCAGGAAACGGTCCGGTTACATCGAACTCTATTCTTTCGAAGGGATTACCGACGTTGTATTGCTGCATACGTCCCCTCGTTCTCCTGTGCGGGCCCTTCGCTGCTGCACATGCGTCGCACCTTCGGCACCATTCTTCTACATCATCCCGGTAGCCGAACCAGTAAAACCGCTGGCGTACTTTTTCAAAGGTCTTGTTGACACCTAAATGTGACCCACTAGAATTATTATGGATTTCTTGCAACATCTCGGCAACTCTTACTTTAGGCAGCAACAGCTGCAAGCGATTGCTTTCTCCATCTGCGGTTTCCCAGACCCTCTTGAGAACTCCGTTGTAAATTGTCAGTGAGTCCCATTGCGCCCAATATGCCTTGGTAGCAGCTCCTTTATCAGAAAGGTGATGCCATTCCAGTCTTTGTCCATCTTCCTTCATAAGCAGAATGGGAGCCAGATCTTCATCTTTTAACTGGTCTTCTCGGACTCTTTCGTCGGACCATGATCCACAAGCTTGTACTCCAAGACGTTGGCAATCAATGATACCCCCCTTTTCTTCAACCTTGCTGCAGTGTTTACATTCCATTCTGCAAGGCCGTCGAGACAGCGCGTCAGCATTTTGGTGAGTTTGGCCTTTTCGGTGCTGTGTCTCGAAGTCATAGGTTTGCAAACGTTCAATCCACCTGGCGACTTGTCCTTCAGGATTTTTAAATGACAACAGCCATTGAAGAGCAGCGTGATCTGTCCTAAGGATGAGTTTTGACCCATATAATTATTTGTTGAAATGTTGTATGGCATCCACAACTGCCATACGGAACATTGGTATATAGGTGTCCCAGTCATCTTGACGATCATCGACGACTTTCGACAGGTGTTGTTCCAGTGTTCGGTTAAATCGTTCTACCATCCCGTCTGACTGGGGGTGAAGAGGGGTTGTGCGTGTCTTCTCGATGCCGAGTACCTGGCACATCTCTTGGAAGATCTTGGATTCGAAGTTTCGGCCCTGGTCGGAGTGTAACTCTATGGGAGCACCGAATCGGCTAATCCAGTTTTCTACAAGTGTTTCCGCTATGGTGGTGGCTTCTTGGTTTGGTATCGCATACGCCTCAGGCCACTTAGTAAAATAGTCGATCGCTACTAGAACGTACTTGTTTCCTCTCTGGGACTCAGGAAACGGTCCGGTTACATCGAACTCTATTCTTTCGAAGGGATTACCGACGTTGTATTGCTGCATACGTCCCCTCGTTCTCCTGTGCGGGCCCTTCGCTGCTGCACATGCGTCGCACCTTCGGCACCATTCTTCTACATCATCCCGGTAGCCGAACCAGTAAAACCGCTGGCGTACTTTTTCAAAGGTCTTGTTGACACCTAAATGTGACCCACTAGAATTATTATGGATTTCTTGCAACACCTCGGCAACTCTTACTTTAGGCAGCAACAGCTGCAAGCGATTGTTTTCTCCATCTGCGGTTTCCCAGACCCTCTTGAGAACTCCGTTGTAAATTGTCAGTGAGTCCCATTGCGCCCAATATGCCTTGGTAGCAGCTCCTTTATCAGAAAGGTGATGCCATTCCAGTCTTTGTCCATCTTCCTTCATAAGCAGAATGGGAGCCAGATCTTCATCTTTTAACTGGTCTTCTCGGACTCTTTCGTCGGACCATGATCCACAAGCTTGTACTCCAAGACGTTGGCAATCAATGATACCCCCCTTTTCTTCAACCTTGCTGCAGTGTTTACATTCCATTCTGCAAGGCCGTCGAGACAGCGCGTCAGCATTTTGGTGAGTTTGGCCTTTTCGGTGCTGTGTCTCGAAGTCATAGGTTTGCAAACGTTCAATCCACCTGGCGACTTGTCCTTCAGGATTTTTAAATGACAACAGCCATTGAAGAGCAGCGTGATCTGTCCTAAGGATGAGTTTTGACCCATATAATTATTTGTTGAAATGTTGTATGGCATCCACAACTGCCATACGGAACATTGGTATATAGGTGTCCCAGTCATCTTGACGATCATCGACGACTTTCGACAGGTGTTGTTCCAGTGTTCGGTTAAATCGTTCTACCATCCCGTCTGACTGGGGGTGAAGAGGGGTTGTGCGTGTCTTCTCGATGCCGAGTACCTGGCACATCTCTTGGAAGATCTTGGATTCGAAGTTTCGGCCCTGGTCGGAGTGTAACTCTATGGGAGCACCGAATCGGCTAATCCAGTTTTCTACAAGTGTTTCCGCTATGGTGGTGGCTTCTTGGTTTGGTATCGCATACGCCTCAGGCCACTTAGTAAAATAGTCGATCGCTACTAGAACGTACTTGTTTCCTCTCTGGGACTCAGGAAACGGTCCGGTTACATCGAACTCTATTCTTTCGAAGGGATTACCGACGTTGTATTGCTGCATACGTCCCCTCGTTCTCCTGTGCGGGCCCTTCGCTGCTGCACATGCGTCGCACCTTCGGCACCATTCTTCTACATCATCCCGGTAGCCGAACCAGTAAAACCGCTGGCGTACTTTTTCAAAGGTCTTGTTGACACCTAAATGTGACCCACTAGAATTATTATGGATTTCTTGCAACACCTCGGCAACTCTTACTTTAGGCAGCAACAGCTGCAAGCGATTGCTTTCTCCATCTGCGGTTTCCCAGACCCTCTTGAGAACTCCGTTGTAAATTGTCAGTGAGTCCCATTGCGCCCAATATGCCTTGGTAGCAGCTCCTTTATCAGAAAGGTGATGCCATTCCAGTCTTTGTCCATCTTCCTTCATAAGCAGAATGGGAGCCAGATCTTCATCTTTTAACTGGTCTTCTCGGACTCTTTCGTCGGACCATGATCCACAAGCTTGTACTCCAAGACGTTGGCAATCAATGATACCCCCCTTTTCTTCAACCTTGCTGCAGTGTTTACATTCCATTCTGCAAGGCCGTCGAGACAGCGCGTCAGCATTTTGGTGAGTTTGGCCTTTTCGGTGCTGTGTCTCGAAGTCATAGGTTTGCAAACGTTCAATCCACCTGGCGACTTGTCCTTCAGGATTTTTAAATGACAACAGCCATTGAAGAGCAGCGTGATCTGTCCTAAGGATGAGTTTTGACCCATATAATTATTTGTTGAAATGTTGTATGGCATCCACAACTGCCATACGGAACATTGGTATATAGGTGTCCCAGTCATCTTGACGATCATCGACGACTTTCGACAGGTGTTGTTCCAGTGTTCGGTTAAATCGTTCTACCATCCCGTCTGACTGGGGGTGAAGAGGGGTTGTGCGTGTCTTCTCGATGCCGAGTACCTGGCACATCTCTTGGAAGATCTTGGATTCGAAGTTTCGGCCCTGGTCGGAGTGTAACTCTATGGGAGCACCGAATCGGCTAATCCAGTTTTCTACAAGTGTTTCCGCTATGGTGGTGGCTTCTTGGTTTGGTATCGCATACGCCTCAGGCCACTTAGTAAAATAGTCGATCGCTACTAGAACGTACTTGTTTCCTCTCTGGGACTCAGGAAACGGTCCGGTTACATCGAACTCTATTCTTTCGAAGGGATTACCGACGTTGTATTGCTGCATACATCCCCTCGTTCTCCTGTGCGGGCCCTTCGCTGCTGCACATGCGTCGCACCTTCGGCACCATTCTTCTACATCATCCCGGTAGCCGAACCAGTAAAACCGCTGGCGTACTTTTTCAAAGGTCTTGTTGACACCTAAATGTGACCCACTAGAATTATTATGGATTTCTTGCAACACCTCGGCAACTCTTACTTTAGGCAGCAACAGCTGCAAGCGATTGCTTTCTCCATCTGCGGTTTCCCAGACCCTCTTGAGAACTCCGTTGTAAATTGTCAGTGAGTCCCATTGCGCCCAATATGCCTTGGTAGCAGCTCCTTTATCAGAAAGGTGATGCCATTCCAGTCTTTGTCCATCTTCCTTCATAAGCAGAATGGGAGCCAGATCTTCAACTTTTAACTGGTCTTCTCGGACTCTTTCGTCGGACCATGATCCACAAGCTTGTACTCCAAGACGTTGGCAATCAATGATACCCCCCTTTTCTTCAACCTTGCTGCAGTGTTTACATTCCATTCTGCAAGGCCGTCGAGACAGCGCGTCAGCATTTTGGTGAGTTTGGCCTTTTCGGTGCTGTGTCTCGAAGTCATAGGTTTGCAAACGTTCAATCCACCTGGCGACTTGTCCTTCAGGATTTTTAAATGACAACAGCCATTGAAGAGCAGCGTGATCTGTCCTAAGGATGAGTTTTGACCCATATAATTATTTGTTGAAATGTTGTATGGCATCCACAACTGCCATACGGAACATTGGTATATAGGTGTCCCAGTCATCTTGACGATCATCGACGACTTTCGACAGGTGTTGTTCCAGTGTTCGGTTAAATCGTTCTACCATCCCGTCTGACTGGGGGTGAAGAGGGGTTGTGCGTGTCTTCTCGATGCCGAGTACCTGGCACATCTCTTGGAAGATCTTGGATTCGAAGTTTCGGCCCTGGTCGGAGTGTAACTCTATGGGAGCACCGAATCGGCTAATCCAGTTTTCTACAAGTGTTTCCGCTATGGTGGTGGCTTCTTGGTTTGGTATCGCATACGCCTCAGGCCACTTAGTAAAATAGTCGATCGCTACTAGAACGTACTTGTTTCCTCTCTGGGACTCAGGAAACGGTCCGGTTACATCGAACTCTATTCTTTCGAAGGGATTACCGACGTTGTATTGCTGCATACGTCCCCTCGTTCTCCTGTGCGGGCCCTTCGCTGCTGCACATGCGTCGCACCTTCGGCACCATTCTTCTACATCATCCCGGTAGCCGAACCAGTAAAACCGCTGGCGTACTTTTTCAAAGGTCTTGTTGACACCTAAATGTGACCCACTAGAATTATTATGGATTTCTTGCAACACCTCGGCAACTCTTACTTTAGGCAGCAACAGCTGCAAGCGATTGCTTTCTCCATCTGCGGTTTCCCAGACCCTCTTGAGAACTCCGTTGTAAATTGTCAGTGAGTCCCATTGCGCCCAATATGCCTTGGTAGCAGCTCCTTTATCAGAAAGGTGATGCCATTCCAGTCTTTGTCCATCTTCCTTCATAAGCAGAATGGGAGCCAGATCTTCATCTTTTAACTGGTCTTCTCGGACTCTTTCGTCGGACCATGATCCACAAGCTTGTACTCCAAGACGTTGGCAATCAATGATACCCCCCTTTTCTTCAACCTTGCCGCAGTGTTTACATTCCATTCTGCAAGGCCGTCGAGACAGCGCGTCAGCATTTTGGTGAGTTTGGCCTTTTCGGTGCTGTGTCTCGAAGTCATAGGTTTGCAAACGTTCAATCCACCTGGCGACTTGTCCTTCAGGATTTTTAAATGACAACAGCCATTGAAGAGCAGCGTGATCTGTCCTAAGGATGAGTTTTGACCCATATAATTATTTGTTGAAATGTTGTATGGCATCCACAACTGCCATACGGAACATTGGTATATAGGTGTCCCAGTCATCTTGACGATCATCGACGACTTTCGACAGGTGTTGTTCCAGTGTTCGGTTAAATCGTTCTAACATCCCGTCTGACTGGGGGTGAAGAGGGGTTGTGCGTGTCTTCTCGATGCCGAGTACCTGGCACATCTCTTGGAAGATCTTGGATTCGAAGTTTCGGCCCTGGTCGGAGTGTAACTCTATGGGAGCACCGAATCGGCTAATCCAGTTTTCTACAAGTGTTTCCGCTATGGTGGTGGCTTCTTGGTTTGGTATCGCATACGCCTCAGGCCACTTAGTAAAATAGTCGATCGCTACTAGAACGTACTTGTTTCCTCTCTGGGACTCAGGAAACGGTCCGGTTACATCGAACTCTATTCTTTCGAAGGGATTACCGACGTTGTATTGCTGCATACGTCCCCTCGTTCTCCTGTGCGGGCCCTTCGCTGCTGCACATGCGTCGCACCTTCGGCACCATTCTTCTACATCATCCCGGTAGCCGAACCAGTAAAACCGCTGGCGTACTTTTTCAAAGGTCTTGTTGACACCTAAATGTGACCCACTAGAATTATTATGGATTTCTTGCAACACCTCGGCAACTCTTACTTTAGGCAGCAACAGCTGCAAGCGATTGCTTTCTCCATCTGCGGTTTCCCAGACCCTCTTGAGAACTCCGTTGTAAATTGTCAGTGAGTCCCATTGCGCCCAATATGCCTTGGTAGCAGCTCCTTTATCAGAAAGGTGATGCCATTCCAGTCTTTGTCCATCTTCCTTCATAAGCAGAATGGGAGCCAGATCTTCATCTTTTAACTGGTCTTCTCGGACTCTTTCGTCGGACCATGATCCACAAGCTTGTACTCCAAGACGTTGGCAATCAATGATACCCCCCTTTTCTTCAACCTTGCTGCAGTGTTTACATTCCATTCTGCAAGGCCGTCGAGACAGCGCGTCAGCATTTTGGTGAGTTTGGCCTTTTCGGTGCTGTGTCTCGAAGTCATAGGTTTGCAAACGTTCAATCCACCTGGCGACTTGTCCTTCAGGATTTTTAAATGACAACAGCCATTGAAGAGCAGCGTGATCTGTCCTAAGGATGAGTTTTGACCCATATAATTATTTGTTGAAATGTTGTATGGCATCCACAACTGCCATACGGAACATTGGTATATAGGTGTCCCAGTCATCTTGACGATCATCGACGACTTTCGACAGGTGTTGTTCCAGTGTTCGGTTAAATCGTTCTACCATCCCGTCTGACTGGGGGTGAAGAGGGGTTGTGCGTGTCTTCTCGATGCCGAGTACCTGGCACATCTCTTGGAAGATCTTGGATTCGAAGTTTCGGCCCTGGTCGGAGTGTAACTCTATGGGAGCACCGAATCGGCTAATCCAGTTTTCTACAAGTGTTTCCGCTATGGTGGTGGCTTCTTGGTTTGGTATCGCATACGCCTCAGGCCACTTAGTAAAATAGTCGATCGCTACTAGAACGTACTTGTTTCCTCTCTGGGACTCAGGAAACGGTCCGGTTACATCGAACTCTATTCTTTCGAAGGGATTACCGACGTTGTATTGCTGCATACATCCCCTCGTTCTCCTGTGCGGGCCCTTCGCTGCTGCACATGCGTCGCACCTTCGGCACCATTCTTCTACATCATCCCGGTAGCCGAACCAGTAAAACCGCTGGCGTACTTTTTCAAAGGTCTTGTTGACACCTAAATGTGACCCACTAGAATTATTATGGATTTCTTGCAACACCTCGGCAACTCTTACTTTAGGCAGCAACAGCTGCAAGCGATTGCTTTCTCCATCTGCGGTTTCCCAGACCCTCTTGAGAACTCCGTTGTAAATTGTCAGTGAGTCCCATTGCGCCCAATATGCCTTGGTAGCAGCTCCTTTATCAGAAAGGTGATGCCATTCCAGTCTTTGTCCATCTTCCTTCATAAGCAGAATGGGAGCCAGATCTTCATCTTTTAACTGGTCTTCTCGGACTCTTTCGTCGGACCATGATCCACAAGCTTGTACTCCAAGACGTTGGCAATCAATGATACCCCCCTTTTCTTCAACCTTGCTGCAGTGTTTACATTCCATTCTGCAAGGCCGTCGAGACAGCGCGTCAGCATTTTGGTGAGTTTGGCCTTTTCGGTGCTGTGTCTCGAAGTCATAGGTTTGCAAACGTTCAATCCACCTGGCGACTTGTCCTTCAGGATTTTTAAATGACAACAGCCATTGAAGAGCAGCGTGATCTGTCCTAAGGATGAGTTTTGACCCATATAATTATTTGTTGAAATGTTGTATGGCATCCACAACTGCCATACGGAACATTGGTATATAGGTGTCCCAGTCATCTTGACGATCATCGACGACTTTCGACAGGTGTTGTTCCAGTGTTCGGTTAAATCGTTCTACCATCCCGTCTGACTGGGGGTGAAGAGGGGTTGTGCGTGTCTTCTCGATGCCGAGTACCTGGCACATCTCTTGGAAGATCTTGGATTCGAAGTTTCGGCCCTGGTCGGAGTGTAACTCTATGGGAGCACCGAATCGGCTAATCCAGTTTTCTACAAGTGTTTCCGCTATGGTGGTGGCTTCTTGGTTTGGTATCGCATACGCCTCAGGCCACTTAGTAAAATAGTCGATCGCTACTAGAACGTACTTGTTTCCTCTCTGGGACTCAGGAAACGGTCCGGTTACATCGAACTCTATTCTTTCGAAGGGATTACCGACGTTGTATTGCTGCATACGTCCCCTCGTTCTCCTGTGCGGGCCCTTCGCTGCTGCACATGCGTCGCACCTTCGGCACCATTCTTCTACATCATCCCGGTAGCCGAACCAGTAAAACCGCTGGCGTACTTTTTCAAAGGTCTTGTTGACACCTAAATGTGACCCACTAGAATTATTATGGATTTCTTGCAACACCTCGGCAACTCTTACTTTAGGCAGCAACAGCTGCAAGCGATTGCTTTCTCCATCTGCGGTTTCCCAGACCCTCTTGAGAACTCCGTTGTAAATTGTCAGTGAGTCCCATTGCGCCCAATATGCCTTGGTAGCAGCTCCTTTATCAGAAAGGTGATGCCATTCCAGTCTTTGTCCATCTTCCTTCATAAGCAGAATGGGAGCCAGATCTTCATCTTTTAACTGGTCTTCTCGGACTCTTTCGTCGGACCATGATCCACAAGCTTGTACTCCAAGACGTTGGCAATCAATGATACCCCCCTTTTCTTCAACCTTGCTGCAGTGTTTACATTCCATTCTGCAAGGCCGTCGAGACAGCGCGTCAGCATTTTGGTGAGTTTGGCCTTTTCGGTGCTGTGTCTCGAAGTCATAGGTTTGCAAACGTTCAATCCACCTGGCGACTTGTCCTTCAGGATTTTTAAATGACAACAGCCATTGAAGAGCAGCGTGATCTGTCCTAAGGATGAGTTTTGACCCATATAATTATTTGTTGAAATGTTGTATGGCATCCACAACTGCCATACGGAACATTGGTATATAGGTGTCCCAGTCATCTTGACGATCATCGACGACTTTCGACAGGTGTTGTTCCAGTGTTCGGTTAAATCGTTCTACCATCCCGTCTGACTGGGGGTGAAGAGGGGTTGTGCGTGTCTTCTCGATGCCGAGTACCTGGCACATCTCTTGGAAGATCTTGGATTCGAAGTTTCGGCCCTGGTCGGAGTGTAACTCTATGGGAGCACCGAATCGGCTAATCCAGTTTTCTACAAGTGTTTCCGCTATGGTGGTGGCTTCTTGGTTTGGTATCGCATACGCCTCAGGCCACTTAGTAAAATAGTCGATCGCTACTAGAACGTACTTGTTTCCTCTCTGGGACTCAGGAAACGGTCCGGTTACATCGAACTCTATTCTTTCGAAGGGATTACCGACGTTGTATTGCTGCATACGTCCCCTCGTTCTCCTGTGCGGGCCCTTCGCTGCTGCACATGCGTCGCACCTTCGGCACCATTCTTCTACATCATCCCGGTAGCCGAACCAGTAAAACCGCTGGCGTACTTTTTCAAAGGTCTTGTTGACACCTAAATGTGACCCACTAGAATTATTATGGATTTCTTGCAACACCTCGGCAACTCTTACTTTAGGCAGCAACAGCTGCAAGCGATTGCTTTCTCCATCTGCGGTTTCCCAGACCCTCTTGAGAACTCCGTTGTAAATTGTCAGTGAGTCCCATTGCGCCCAATATGCCTTGGTAGCAGCTCCTTTATCAGAAAGGTGATGCCATTCCAGTCTTTGTCCATCTTCCTTCATAAGCAGAATGGGAGCCAGATCTTCATCTTTTAACTGGTCTTCTCGGACTCTTTCGTCGGACCATGATCCACAAGCTTGTACTCCAAGACGTTGGCAATCAATGATACCCCCCTTTTCTTCAACCTTGCTGCAGTGTTTACATTCCATTCTGCAAGGCCGTCGAGACAGCGCGTCAGCATTTTGGTGAGTTTGGCCTTTTCGGTGCTGTGTCTCGAAGTCATAGGTTTGCAAACGTTCAATCCACCTGGCGACTTGTCCTTCAGGATTTTTAAATGACAACAGCCATTGAAGAGCAGCGTGATCTGTCCTAAGGATGAGTTTTGACCCATATAATTATTTGTTGAAATGTTGTATGGCATCCACAACTGCCATACGGAACATTGGTATATAGGTGTCCCAGTCATCTTGACGATCATCGACGACTTTCGACAGGTGTTGTTCCAGTGTTCGGTTAAATCGTTCTACCATCCCGTCTGACTGGGGGTGAAGAGGGGTTGTGCGTGTCTTCTCGATGCCGAGTACCTGGCACATCTCTTGGAAGATCTTGGATTCGAAGTTTCGGCCCTGGTCGGAGTGTAACTCTATGGGAGCACCGAATCGGCTAATCCAGTTTTCTACAAGTGTTTCCGCTATGGTGGTGGCTTCTTGGTTTGGTATCGCATACGCCTCAGGCCACTTAGTAAAATAGTCGATCGCTACTAGAACGTACTTGTTTCCTCTCTGGGACTCAGGAAACGGTCCGGTTACATCGAACTCTATTCTTTCGAAGGGATTACCGACGTTGTATTGCTGCATACGTCCCCTCGTTCTCCTGTGCGGGCCCTTCGCTGCTGCACATGCGTCGCACCTTCGGCACCATTCTTCTACATCATCCCGGTAGCCGAACCAGTAAAACCGCTGGCGTACTTTTTCAAAGGTCTTGTTGACACCTAAATGTGACCCACTAGAATTATTATGGATTTCTTGCAACACCTCGGCAACTCTTACTTTAGGCAGCAACAGCTGCAAGCGATTGCTTTCTCCATCTGCGGTTTCCCAGACCCTCTTGAGAACTCCGTTGTAAATTGTCAGTGAGTCCCATTGCGCCCAATATGCCTTGGTAGCAGCTCCTTTATCAGAAAGGTGATGCCATTCCAGTCTTTGTCCATCTTCCTTCATAAGCAGAATGGGAGCCAGATCTTCATCTTTTAACTGGTCTTCTCGGACTCTTTCGTCGGACCATGATCCACAAGCTTGTACTCCAAGACGTTGGCAATCAATGATACCCCCCTTTTCTTCAACCTTGCTGCAGTGTTTACATTCCATTCTGCAAGGCCGTCGAGACAGCGCGTCAGCATTTTGGTGAGTTTGGCCTTTTCGGTGCTGTGTCTCGAAGTCATAGGTTTGCAAACGTTCAATCCACCTGGCGACTTGTCCTTCAGGATTTTTAAATGACAACAGCCATTGAAGAGCAGCGTGATCTGTCCTAAGGATGAGTTTTGACCCATATAATTATTTGTTGAAATGTTGTATGGCATCCACAACTGCCATACGGAACATTGGTATATAGGTGTCCCAGTCATCTTGACGATCATCGACGACTTTCGACAGGTGTTGTTCCAGTGTTCGGTTAAATCGTTCTACCATCCCGTCTGACTGGGGGTGAAGAGGGGTTGTGCGTGTCTTCTCGATGCCGAGTACCTGGCACATCTCTTGGAAGATCTTGGATTCGAAGTTTCGGCCCTGGTCGGAGTGTAACTCTATGGGAGCACCGAATCGGCTAATCCAGTTTTCTACAAGTGTTTCCGCTATGGTGGTGGCTTCTTGGTTTGGTATCGCATACGCCTCAGGCCACTTAGTAAAATAGTCGATCGCTACTAGAACGTACTTGTTTCCTCTCTGGGACTCAGGAAACGGTCCGGTTACATCGAACTCTATTCTTTCGAAGGGATTACCGACGTTGTATTGCTGCATACGTCCCCTCGTTCTTCTGTGCGGGCCCTTCGCTGCTGCACATGCGTCGCACCTTCGGCACCTTTCTTCTACATCATCCCGGTAGCCGAACCAGTAAAACCGCTGGCGTACTTTTTCAAAGGTCTTGTTGACACCTAAATGTGACCCACTAGAATTATTATGGATTTCTTGCAACACCTCGGCAACTCTTACTTTAGGCAGCAACAGCTGCAAGCGATTGCTTTCTCCATCTGCGGTTTCCCAGACCCTCTTGAGAACTCCGTTGTAAATTGTCAGTGAGTCCCATTGCGCCCAATATGCCTTAGTAGCAGCTCCTTTATCAGAAAGGTGATGCCATTCCAGTCTTTGTCCATCTTCCTTCATAAGCAGAATGGGAGCCAGATCTTCATCTTTTAACTGGTCTTCTCGGACTCTTTCGTCGGACCATGATCCACAAGCTTGTACTCCAAGACGTTGGCAATCAATGATACCCCCCTTTTCTTCAACCTTGCTGCAGTGTTTACATTCCATTCTGCAAGGCCGTCGAGACAGCGCGTCAGCATTTTGGTGAGTTTGGCCTTTTCGGTGCTGTGTCTCGAAGTCATAGGTTTGCAAACGTTCAATCCACCTGGCGACTTGTCCTTCAGGATTTTTAAATGACAACAGCCATTGAAGAGCAGCGTGATCTGTCCTAAGGATGAGTTTTGACCCATATAATTATTTGTTGAAATGTTGTATGGCATCCACAACTGCCATACGGAACATTGGTATATAGGTGTCCCAGTCATCTTGACGATCATCGACGACTTTCGACAGGTGTTGTTCCAGTGTTCGGTTAAATCGTTCTACCATCCCGTCTGACTGGGGGTGAAGAGGGGTTGTGCGTGTCTTCTCGATGCCGAGTACCTGGCACATCTCTTGGAAGATCTTGGATTCGAAGTTTCGGCCCTGGTCGGAGTGTAACTCTATGGGAGCACCGAATCGGCTAATCCAGTTTTCTACAAGTGTTTCCGCTATGGTGGTGGCTTCTTGGTTTGGTATCGCATACGCCTCAGGCCACTTAGTAAAATAGTCGATCGCTACTAGAACGTACTTGTTTCCTCTCTGGGACTCAGGAAACGGTCCGGTTACATCGAACTCTATTCTTTCGAAGGGATTACCGACGTTGTATTGCTGCATACGTCCCCTCGTTCTCCTGTGCGGGCCCTTCGCTGCTGCACATGCGTCGCACCTTCGGCACCATTCTTCTACATCATCCCGGTAGCCGAACCAGTAAAACCGCTGGCGTACTTTTTCAAAGGTCTTGTTGACACCTAAATGTGACCCACTAGAATTATTATGGATTTCTTGCAACACCTCGGCAACTCTTACTTTAGGCAGCAACAGCTGCAAGCGATTGCTTTCTCCATCTGCGGTTTCCCAGACCCTCTTGAGAACTCCGTTGTAAATTGTCAGTGAGTCCCATTGCGCCCAATATGCCTTGGTAGCAGCTCCTTTATCAGAAAGGTGATGCCATTCCAGTCTTTGTCCATCTTCCTTCATAAGCAGAATGGGAGCCAGATCTTCATCTTTTAACTGGTCTTCTCGGACTCTTTCGTCGGACCATGATCCACAAGCTTGTACTCCAAGACGTTGGCAATCAATGATACCCCCCTTTTCTTCAACCTTGCTGCAGTGTTTACATTCCATTCTGCAAGGCCGTCGAGACAGCGCGTCAGCATTTTGGTGAGTTTGGCCTTTTCGGTGCTGTGTCTCGAAGTCATAGGTTTGCAAACGTTTAATCCACCTGGCGACTTGTCCTTCAGGATTTTTAAATGACAACAGCCATTGAAGAGCAGCGTGATCTGTCCTAAGGATGAGTTTTGACCCATATAATTATTTGTTGAAATGTTGTATGGCATCCACAACTGCCATACGGAACATTGGTATATAGGTGTCCCAGTCATCTTGACGATCATCGACGACTTTCGACAGGTGTTGTTCCAGTGTTCGGTTAAATCGTTCTAACATCCCGTCTGACTGGGGGTGAAGAGGGGTTGTGCGTGTCTTCTCGATGCCGAGTACCTGGCACATCTCTTGGAAGATCTTGGATTCGAAGTTTCGGCCCTGGTCGGAGTGTAACTCTATGGGAGCACCGAATCGGCTAATCCAGTTTTCTACAAGTGTTTCCGCTATGGTGGTGGCTTCTTGGTTTGGTATCGCATACGCCTCAGGCCACTTAGTAAAATAGTCGATCGCTACTAGAACGTACTTGTTTCCTCTCTGGGACTCAGGAAACGGTCCGGTTACATCGAACTCTATTCTTTCGAAGGGATTACCGACGTTGTATTGCTGCATACATCCCCTCGTTCTCCTGTGCGGGCCCTTCGCTGCTACACATGCGTCGCACCTTCGGCACCATTCTTCTACATCATCCCGGTAGCCGAACCAGTAAAACCGCTGGCGTACTTTTTCAAAGGTCTTGTTGACACCTAAATGTGACCCACTAGAATTATTATGGATTTCTTGCAACACCTCGGCAACTCTTACTTTAGGCAGCAACAGCTGCAAGCGATTGCTTTCTCCATCTGCGGTTTCCCAGACCCTCTTGAGAACTCCGTTGTAAATTGTCAGTGAGTCCCATTGCGCCCAATATGCCTTGGTAGCAGCTCCTTTATCAGAAAGGTGATGCCATTCCAGTCTTTGTCCATCTTCCTTCATAAGCAGAATGGGAGCCAGATCTTCATCTTTTAACTGGTCTTCTCGGACTCTTTCGTCGGACCATGATCCACAAGCTTGTACTCCAAGACGTTGGCAATCAATGATACCCCCCTTTTCTTCAACCTTGCTGCAGTGTTTACATTCCATTCTGCAAGGCCGTCGAGACAGCGCGTCAGCATTTTGGTGAGTTTGGCCTTTTCGGTGCTGTGTCTCGAAGTCATAGGTTTGCAAACGTTCAATCCACCTGGCGACTTGTCCTTCAGGATTTTTAAATGACAACAGCCATTGAAGAGCAGCGTGATCTGTCCTAGGGATGAGTTTTGACCCATATAATTATTTGTTGAAATGTTGTATGGCATCCACAACTGCCATACGGAACATTGGTATATAGGTGTCCCAGTCATCTTGACGATCATCGACGACTTTCGACAGGTGTTGTTCCAGTGTTCGGTTAAATCGTTCTACCATCCCGTCTGACTGGGGGTGAAGAGGGGTTGTGCGTGTCTTCTCGATGCCGAGTACCTGGCACATCTCTTGGAAGATCTTGGATTCGAAGTTTCGGCCCTGGTCGGAGTGTAACTCTATGGGAGCACCGAATCGGCTAATCCAGTTTTCTACAAGTGTTTCCGCTATGGTGGTGGCTTCTTGGTTTGGTATCGCATACGCCTCAGGCCACTTAGTAAAATAGTCGATCGCTACTAGAACGTACTTGTTTCCTCTCTGGGACTCAGGAAACGGTCCGGTTACATCGAACTCTATTCTTTCGAAGGGATTACCGACGTTGTATTGCTGCATACGTCCCCTCGTTCTCCTGTGCGGGCCCTTCGCTGCTGCACATGCGTCGCACCTTCGGCACCATTCTTCTACATCATCCCGGTAGCCGAACCAGTAAAACCGCTGGCGTACTTTTTCAAAGGTCTTGTTGACACCTAAATGTGACCCACTAGAATTATTATGGATTTCTTGCAACACCTCGGCAACTCTTACTTTAGGCAGCAACAGCTGCAAGCGATTGCTTTCTCCATCTGCGGTTTCCCAGACCCTCTTGAGAACTCCGTTGTAAATTGTCAGTGAGTCCCATTGCGCCCAATATGCCTTGGTAGCAGCTCCTTTATCAGAAAGGTGATGCCATTCCAGTCTTTGTCCATCTTCCTTCATAAGCAGAATGGGAGCCAGATCTTCATCTTTTAACTGGTCTTCTCGGACTCTTTCGTCGGACCATGATCCACAAGCTTGTACTCCAAGACGTTGGCAATCAATGATACCCCCCTTTTCTTCAACCTTGCTGCAGTGTTTACATTCCATTCTGCAAGGCCGTCGAGACAGCGCGTCAGCATTTTGGTGAGTTTGGCCTTTTCGGTGCTGTGTCTCGAAGTCATAGGTTTGCAAACGTTCAATCCACCTGGCGACTTGTCCTTCAGGATTTTTAAATGACAACAGCCATTGAAGAGCAGCGTGATCTGTCCTAAGGATGAGTTTTGACCCATATAATTATTTGTTGAAATGTTGTATGGCATCCACAACTGCCATACGGAACATTGGTATATAGGTGTCCCAGTCATCTTGACGATCATCGACGACTTTCGACAGGTGTTGTTCCAGTGTTCGGTTAAATCGTTCTACCATCCCGTCATACTGGGGGTGAAGAGGGGTTGTGCGTGTCTTCTCGATGCCGAGTACCTGGCACATCTCTTGGAAGATCTTGGATTCGAAGTTTCGGCCCTGGTCGGAGTGTAACTCTATGGGAGCACCGAATCGGCTAATCCAGTTTTCTACAAGTGTTTCCGCTATGGTGGTGGCTTCTTGGTTTGGTATCGCATACGCCTCAGGCCACTTAGTAAAATAGTCGATCGCTACTAGAACGTACTTGTTTCCTCTCTGGGACTCAGGAAACGGTCCGGTTACATCGAACTCTATTCTTTCGAAGGGATTACCGACGTTGTATTGCTGCATACGTCCCCTCGTTCTCCTGTGCGGGCCCTTCGCTGCTGCACATGCGTCGCACCTTCGGCACCATTCTTCTACATCATCCCGGTAGCCGAACCAGTAAAACCGCTGGCGTACTTTTTCAAAGGTCTTGTTGACACCTAAATGTGACCCACTAGAATTATTATGGATTTCTTGCAACACCTCGGCAACTCTTACTTTAGGCAGCAACAGCTGCAAGCGATTGCTTTCTCCATCTGCGGTTTCCCAGACCCTCTTGAGAACTCCGTTGTAAATTGTCAGTGAGTCCCATTGCGCCCAATATGCCTTGGTAGCAGCTCCTTTATCAGAAAGGTGATGCCATTCCAGTCTTTGTCCATCTTCCTTCATAAGCAGAATGGGAGCCAGATCTTCATCTTTTAACTGGTCTTCTCGGACTCTTTCGTCGGACCATGATCCACAAGCTTGTACTCCAAGACGTTGGCAATCAATGATACCCCCCTTTTCTTCAACCTTGCTGCAGTGTTTACATTCCATTCTGCAAGGCCGTCGAGACAGCGCGTCAGCATTTTGGTGAGTTTGGCCTTTTCGGTGCTGTGTCTCGAAGTCATAGGTTTGCAAACGTTCAATCCACCTGGCGACTTGTCCTTCAGGATTTTTAAATGACAACAGCCATTGAAGAGCAGCGTGATCTGTCCTAAGGATGAGTTTTGACCCATATAATTATTTGTTGAAATGTTGTATGGCATCCACAACTGCCATACGGAACATTGGTATATAGGTGTCCCAGTCATCTTGACGATCATCGACGACTTTCGACAGGTGTTGTTCCAGTGTTCGGTTAAATCGTTCTACCATCCCGTCTGACTGGGGGTGAAGAGGGGTTGTGCGTGTCTTCTCGATGCCGAGTACCTGGCACATCTCTTGGAAGATCTTGGATTCGAAGTTTCGGCCCTGGTCGGAGTGTAACTCTATGGGAGCACCGAATCGGCTAATCCAGTTTTCTACAAGTGTTTCCGCTATGGTGGTGGCTTCTTGGTTTGGTATCGCATACGCCTCAGGCCACTTAGTAAAATAGTCGATCGCTACTAGAACGTACTTGTTTCCTCTCTGGGACTCAGGAAACGGTCCGGTTACATCGAACTCTATTCTTTCGAAGGGATTACCGACGTTGTATTGCTGCATACATCCCCTCGTTCTCCTGTGCGGGCCCTTCGCTGCTGCACATGCGTCGCACCTTCGGCACCATTCTTCTACATCATCCCGGTAGCCGAACCAGTAAAACCGCTGGCGTACTTTTTCAAAGGTCTTGTTGACACCTAAATGTGACCCACTAGAATTATTATGGATTTCTTGCAACACCTCGGCAACTCTTACTTTAGGCAGCAACAGCTGCAAGCGATTGCTTTCTCCATCTGCGGTTTCCCAGACCCTCTTGAGAACTCCGTTGTAAATTGTCAGTGAGTCCCATTGCGCCCAATATGCCTTGGTAGCAGCTCCTTTATCAGAAAGGTGATGCCATTCCAGTCTTTGTCCATCTTCCTTCATAAGCAGAATGGGAGCCAGATCTTCATCTTTTAACTGGTCTTCTCGGAATCTTTCGTCGGACCATGATCCACAAGCTTGTACTCCAAGACGTTGGCAATCAATGATACCCCCCTTTTCTTCAACCTTGCTGCAGTGTTTACATTCCATTCTGCAAGGCCGTCGAGACAGCGCGTCAGCATTTTGGTGAGTTTGGCCTTTTCGGTGCTGTGTCTCGAAGTCATAGGTTTGCAAACGTTCAATCCACCTGGCGACTTGTCCTTCAGGATTTTTAAATGACAACAGCCATTGAAGAGCAGCGTGATCTGTCCTAAGGATGAGTTTTGACCCATATAATTATTTGTTGAAATGTTGTATGGCATCCACAACTGCCATACGGAACATTGGTATATAGGTGTCCCAGTCATCTTGACGATCATCGACGACTTTCGACAGGTGTTGTTCCAGTGTTCGGTTAAATCGTTCTAACATCCCGTCTGACTGGGGGTGAAGAGGGGTTGTGCGTGTCTTCTCGATGCCGAGTACCTGGCACATCTCTTGGAAGATCTTGGATTCGAAGTTTCGGCCCTGGTCGGAGTGTAACTCTATGGGAGCACCGAATCGGCTAATCCAGTTTTCTACAAGTGTTTCCGCTATGGTGGTGGCTTCTTGGTTTGGTATCGCATACGCCTCAGGCCACTTAGTAAAATAGTCGATCGCTACTAGAACGTACTTGTTTCCTCTCTGGGACTCAGGAAACGGTCCGGTTACATCGAACTCTATTCTTTCGAAGGGATTACCGACGTTGTATTGCTGCATACATCCCCTCGTTCTCCTGTGCGGGCCCTTCGCTGCTGCACATGCGTCGCACCTTCGGCACCATTCTTCTACATCATCCCGGTAGCCGAACCAGTAAAACCGCTGGCGTACTTTTTCAAAGGTCTTGTTGACACCTAAATGTGACCCACTAGAATTATTATGGATTTCTTGCAACACCTCGGCAACTCTTACTTTAGGCAGCAACAGCTGCAAGCGATTGCTTTCTCCATCTGCGGTTTCCCAGACCCTCTTGAGAACTCCGTTGTAAATTGTCAGTGAGTCCCATTGCGCCCAATATGCCTTGGTAGCAGCTCCTTTATCAGAAAGGTGATGCCATTCCAGTCTTTGTCCATCTTCCTTCATAAGCAGAATGGGAGCCAGATCTTCATCTTTTAACTGGTCTTCTCGGACTCTTTCGTCGGACCATGATCCACAAGCTTGTACTCCAAGACGTTGGCAATCAATGATACCCCCCTTTTCTTCAACCTTGCTGCAGTGTTTACATTCCATTCTGCAAGGCCGTCGAGACAGCGCGTCAGCATTTTGGTGAGTTTGGCCTTTTCGGTGCTGTGTCTCGAAGTCATAGGTTTGCAAACGTTCAATCCACCTGGCGACTTGTCCTTCAGGATTTTTAAATGACAACAGCCATTGAAGAGCAGCGTGATCTGTCCTAAGGATGAGTTTTGACCCATATAATTATTTGTTGAAATGTTGTATGGCATCCACAACTGCCATACGGAACATTGGTATATAGGTGTCCCAGTCATCTTGACGATCATCGACGACTTTCGACAGGTGTTGTTCCAGTGTTCGGTTAAATCGTTCTACCATCCCGTCTGACTGGGGGTGAAGAGGGGTTGTGCGTGTCTTCTCGATGCCGAGTACCTGGCACATCTCTTGGAAGATCTTGGATTCGAAGTTTCGGCCCTGGTCGGAGTGTAACTCTATGGGAGCACCGAATCGGCTAATCCAGTTTTCTACAAGTGTTTCCGCTATGGTGGTGGCTTCTTGGTTTGGTATCGCATACGCCTCAGGCCACTTAGTAAAATAGTCGATCGCTACTAGAACGTACTTGTTTCCTCTCTGGGACTCAGGAAACGGTCCGGTTACATCGAAATCTATTCTTTCGAAGGGATTACCGACGTTGTATTGCTGCATACATCCCCTCGTTCTCCTGTGCGGGCCCTTCGCTGCTGCACATGCGTCGCACCTTCGGCACCATTCTTCTACATCATCCCGGTAGCCGAACCAGTAAAACCGCTGGCGTACTTTTTCAAAGGTCTTGTTGACACCTAAATGTGACCCACTAGAATTATTATGGATTTCTTGCAACACCTCGGCAACTCTTACTTTAGGCAGCAACAGCTGCAAGCGATTGCTTTCTCCATCTGCGGTTTCCCAGACCCTCTTGAGAACTCCGTTGTAAATTGTCAGTGAGTCCCATTGCGCCCAATATGCCTTGGTAGCAGCTCCTTTATCAGAAAGGTGATGCCATTCCAGTCTTTGTCCATCTTCCTTCATAAGCAGAATGGGAGCCAGATCTTCATCTTTTAACTGGTCTTCTCGGAATCTTTCGTCGGACCATGATCCACAAGCTTGTACTCCAAGACGTTGGCAATCAATGATACCCCCCTTTTCTTCAACCTTGCTGCAGTGTTTACATTCCATTCTGCAAGGCCGTCGAGACAGCGCGTCAGCATTTTGGTGAGTTTGGCCTTTTCGGTGCTGTGTCTCGAAGTCATAGGTTTGCAAACGTTCAATCCACCTGGCGACTTGTCCTTCAGGATTTTTAAATGACAACAGCCATTGAAGAGCAGCGTGATCTGTCCTAGGGATGAGTTTTGACCCATATAATTATTTGTTGAAATGTTGTATGGCATCCACAACTGCCATACGGAACATTGGTATATAGGTGTCCCAGTCATCTTGACGATCATCGACGACTTTCGACAGGTGTTGTTCCAGTGTTCGGTTAAATCGTTCTACCATCCCGTCATACTGGGGGTGAAGAGGGGTTGTGCGTGTCTTCTCGATGCCGAGTACCTGGCACATCTCTTGGAAGATCTTGGATTCGAAGTTTCGGCCCTGGTCGGAGTGTAACTCTATGGGAGCACCGAATCGGCTAATCCAGTTTTCTACAAGTGTTTCCGCTATGGTGGTGGCTTCTTGGTTTGGTATCGCATACGCCTCAGGCCACTTAGTAAAATAGTCGATCGCTACTAGAACGTACTTGTTTCCTCTCTGGGACTCAGGAAACGGTCCGGTTACATCGAACTCTATTCTTTCGAAGGGATTACCGACGTTGTATTGCTGCATACGTCCCCTCGTTCTCCTGTGCGGGCCCTTCGCTGCTGCACATGCGTCGCACCTTCGGCACCATTCTTCTACATCATCCCGGTAGCCGAACCAGTAAAACCGCTGGCGTACTTTTTCAAAGGTCTTGTTGACACCTAAATGTGACCCACTAGAATTATTATGGATTTCTTGCAACACCTCGGCAACTCTTACTTTAGGCAGCAACAGCTGCAAGCGATTGCTTTCTCCATCTGCGGTTTCCCAGACCCTCTTGAGAACTCCGTTGTAAATTGTCAGTGAGTCCCATTGCGCCCAATATGCCTTGGTAGCAGCTCCTTTATCAGAAAGGTGATGCCATTCCAGTCTTTGTCCATCTTCCTTCATAAGCAGAATGGGAGCCAGATCTTCATCTTTTAACTGGTCTTCTCGGACTCTTTCGTCGGACCATGATCCACAAGCTTGTACTCCAAGACGTTGGCAATCAATGATACCCCCCTTTTCTTCAACCTTGCTGCAGTGTTTACATTCCATTCTGCAAGGCCGTCGAGACAGCGCGTCAGCATTTTGGTGAGTTTGGCCTTTTCGGTGCTGTGTCTCGAAGTCATAGGTTTGCAAACGTTCAATCCACCTGGCGACTTGTCCTTCAGGATTTTTAAATGACAACAGCCATTGAAGAGCAGCGTGATCTGTCCTAAGGATGAGTTTTGACCCATATAATTATTTGTTGAAATGTTGTATGGCATCCACAACTGCCATACGGAACATTGGTATATAGGTGTCCCAGTCATCTTGACGATCATCGACGACTTTCGACAGGTGTTGTTCCAGTGTTCGGTTAAATCGTTCTACCATCCCGTCTGACTGGGGGTGAAGAGGGGTTGTGCGTGTCTTCTCGATGCCGAGTACCTGGCACATCTCTTGGAAGATCTTGGATTCGAAGTTTCGGCCCTGGTCGGAGTGTAACTCTATGGGAGCACCGAATCGGCTAATCCAGTTTTCTACAAGTGTTTCCGCTATGGTGGTGGCTTCTTGGTTTGGTATCGCATACGCCTCAGGCCACTTAGTAAAATAGTCGATCGCTACTAGAACGTACTTGTTTCCTCTCTGGGACTCAGGAAACGGTCCGGTTACATCGAACTCTATTCTTTCGAAGGGATTACCGACGTTGTATTGCTGCATACATCCCCTCGTTCTCCTGTGCGGGCCCTTCGCTGCTGCACATGCGTCGCACCTTCGGCACCATTCTTCTACATCATCCCGGTAGCCGAACCAGTAAAACCGCTGGCGTACTTTTTCAAAGGTCTTGTTGACACCTAAATGTGACCCACTAGAATTATTATGGATTTCTTGCAACACCTCGGCAACTCTTACTTTAGGCAGCAACAGCTGCAAGCGATTGCTTTCTCCATCTGCGGTTTCCCAGACCCTCTTGAGAACTCCGTTGTAAATTGTCAGTGAGTCCCATTGCGCCCAATATGCCTTGGTAGCAGCTCCTTTATCAGAAAGGTGATGCCATTCCAGTCTTTGTCCATCTTCCTTCATAAGCAGAATGGGAGCCAGATCTTCATCTTTTAACTGGTCTTCTCGGAATCTTTCGTCGGACCATGATCCACAAGCTTGTACTCCAAGACGTTGGCAATCAATGATACCCCCCTTTTCTTCAACCTTGCTGCAGTGTTTACATTCCATTCTGCAAGGCCGTCGAGACAGCGCGTCAGCATTTTGGTGAGTTTGGCCTTTTCGGTGCTGTGTCTCGAAGTCATAGGTTTGCAAACGTTCAATCCACCTGGCGACTTGTCCTTCAGGATTTTTAAATGACAACAGCCATTGAAGAGCAGCGTGATCTGTCCTAAGGATGAGTTTTGACCCATATAATTATTTGTTGAAATGTTGTATGGCATCCACAACTGCCATACGGAACATTGGTATATAGGTGTCCCAGTCATCTTGACGATCATCGACGACTTTCGACAGGTGTTGTTCCAGTGTTCGGTTAAATCGTTCTAACATCCCGTCTGACTGGGGGTGAAGAGGGGTTGTGCGTGTCTTCTCGATGCCGAGTACCTGGCACATCTCTTGGAAGATCTTGGATTCGAAGTTTCGGCCCTGGTCGGAGTGTAACTCTATGGGAGCACCGAATCGGCTAATCCAGTTTTCTACAAGTGTTTCCGCTATGGTGGTGGCTTCTTGGTTTGGTATCGCATACGCCTCAGGCCACTTAGTAAAATAGTCGATCGCTACTAGAACGTACTTGTTTCCTCTCTGGGACTCAGGAAACGGTCCGGTTACATCGAACTCTATTCTTTCGAAGGGATTACCGACGTTGTATTGCTGCATACATCCCCTCGTTCTCCTGTGCGGGCCCTTCGCTGCTGCACATGCGTCGCACCTTCGGCACCATTCTTCTACATCATCCCGGTAGCCGAACCAGTAAAACCGCTGGCGTACTTTTTCAAAGGTCTTGTTGACACCTAAATGTGACCCACTAGAATTATTATGGATTTCTTGCAACACCTCGGCAACTCTTACTTTAGGCAGCAACAGCTGCAAGCGATTGCTTTCTCCATCTGCGGTTTCCCAGACCCTCTTGAGAACTCCGTTGTAAATTGTCAGTGAGTCCCATTGCGCCCAATATGCCTTGGTAGCAGCTCCTTTATCAGAAAGGTGATGCCATTCCAGTCTTTGTCCATCTTCCTTCATAAGCAGAATGGGAGCCAGATCTTCATCTTTTAACTGGTCTTCTCGGACTCTTTCGTCGGACCATGATCCACAAGCTTGTACTCCAAGACGTTGGCAATCAATGATACCCCCCTTTTCTTCAACCTTGCTGCAGTGTTTACATTCCATTCTGCAAGGCCGTCGAGACAGCGCGTCAGCATTTTGGTGAGTTTGGCCTTTTCGGTGCTGTGTCTCGAAGTCATAGGTTTGCAAACGTTCAATCCACCTGGCGACTTGTCCTTCAGGATTTTTAAATGACAACAGCCATTGAAGAGCAGCGTGATCTGTCCTAAGGATGAGTTTTGACCCATATAATTATTTGTTGAAATGTTGTATGGCATCCACAACTGCCATACGGAACATTGGTATATAGGTGTCCCAGTCATCTTGACGATCATCGACGACTTTCGACAGGTGTTGTTCCAGTGTTCGGTTAAATCGTTCTACCATCCCGTCTGACTGGGGGTGAAGAGGGGTTGTGCGTGTCTTCTCGATGCCGAGTACCTGGCACATCTCTTGGAAGATCTTGGATTCGAAGTTTCGGCCCTGGTCGGAGTGTAACTCTATGGGAGCACCGAATCGGCTAATCCAGTTTTCTACAAGTGTTTCCGCTATGGTGGTGGCTTCTTGGTTTGGTATCGCATACGCCTCAGGCCACTTAGTAAAATAGTCGATCGCTACTAGAACGTACTTGTTTCCTCTCTGGGACTCAGGAAACGGTCCGGTTACATCGAAATCTATTCTTTCGAAGGGATTACCGACGTTGTATTGCTGCATACATCCCCTCGTTCTCCTGTGCGGGCCCTTCGCTGCTGCACATGCGTCGCACCTTCGGCACCATTCTTCTACATCATCCCGGTAGCCGAACCAGTAAAACCGCTGGCGTACTTTTTCAAAGGTCTTGTTGACACCTAAATGTGACCCACTAGAATTATTATGGATTTCTTGCAACACCTCGGCAACTCTTACTTTAGGCAGCAACAGCTGCAAGCGATTGCTTTCTCCATCTGCGGTTTCCCAGACCCTCTTGAGAACTCCGTTGTAAATTGTCAGTGAGTCCCATTGCGCCCAATATGCCTTGGTAGCAGCTCCTTTATCAGAAAGGTGATGCCATTCCAGTCTTTGTCCATCTTCCTTCATAAGCAGAATGGGAGCCAGATCTTCATCTTTTAACTGGTCTTCTCGGAATCTTTCGTCGGACCATGATCCACAAGCTTGTACTCCAAGACGTTGGCAATCAATGATACCCCCCTTTTCTTCAACCTTGCTGCAGTGTTTACATTCCATTCTGCAAGGCCGTCGAGACAGCGCGTCAGCATTTTGGTGAGTTTGGCCTTTTCGGTGCTGTGTCTCGAAGTCATAGGTTTGCAAACGTTCAATCCACCTGGCGACTTGTCCTTCAGGATTTTTAAATGACAACAGCCATTGAAGAGCAGCGTGATCTGTCCTAGGGATGAGTTTTGACCCATATAATTATTTGTTGAAATGTTGTATGGCATCCACAACTGCCATACGGAACATTGGTATATAGGTGTCCCAGTCATCTTGACGATCATCGACGACTTTCGACAGGTGTTGTTCCAGTGTTCGGTTAAATCGTTCTACCATCCCGTCTGACTGGGGGTGAAGAGGGGTTGTGCGTGTCTTCTCGATGCCGAGTACCTGGCACATCTCTTGGAAGATCTTGGATTCGAAGTTTCGGCCCTGGTCGGAGTGTAACTCTATGGGAGCACCGAATCGGCTAATCCAGTTTTCTACAAGTGTTTCCGCTATGGTGGTGGCTTCTTGGTTTGGTATCGCATACGCCTCAGGCCACTTAGTAAAATAGTCGATCGCTACTAGAACGTACTTGTTTCCTCTCTGGGACTCAGGAAACGGTCCGGTTACATCGAACTCTATTCTTTCGAAGGGATTACCGACGTTGTATTGCTGCATACGTCCCCTCGTTCTCCTGTGCGGGCCCTTCGCTGCTGCACATGCGTCGCACCTTCGGCACCATTCTTCTACATCATCCCGGTAGCCGAACCAGTAAAACCGCTGGCGTACTTTTTCAAAGGTCTTGTTGACACCTAAATGTGACCCACTAGAATTATTATGGATTTCTTGCAACACCTCGGCAACTCTTACTTTAGGCAGCAACAGCTGCAAGCGATTGCTTTCTCCATCTGCGGTTTCCCAGACCCTCTTGAGAACTCCGTTGTAAATTGTCAGTGAGTCCCATTGCGCCCAATATGCCTTGGTAGCAGCTCCTTTATCAGAAAGGTGATGCCATTCCAGTCTTTGTCCATCTTCCTTCATAAGCAGAATGGGAGCCAGATCTTCATCTTTTAACTGGTCTTCTCGGACTCTTTCGTCGGACCATGATCCACAAGCTTGTACTCCAAGACGTTGGCAATCAATGATACCCCCCTTTTCTTCAACCTTGCTGCAGTGTTTACATTCCATTCTGCAAGGCCGTCGAGACAGCGCGTCAGCATTTTGGTGAGTTTGGCCTTTTCGGTGCTGTGTCTCGAAGTCATAGGTTTGCAAACGTTCAATCCACCTGGCGACTTGTCCTTCAGGATTTTTAAATGACAACAGCCATTGAAGAGCAGCGTGATCTGTCCTAAGGATGAGTTTTGACCCATATAATTATTTGTTGAAATGTTGTATGGCATCCACAACTGCCATACGGAACATTGGTATATAGGTGTCCCAGTCATCTTGACGATCATCGACGACTTTCGACAGGTGTTGTTCCAGTGTTCGGTTAAATCGTTCTACCATCCCGTCATACTGGGGGTGAAGAGGGGTTGTGCGTGTCTTCTCGATGCCGAGTACCTGGCACATCTCTTGGAAGATCTTGGATTCGAAGTTTCGGCCCTGGTCGGAGTGTAACTCTATGGGAGCACCGAATCGGCTAATCCAGTTTTCTACAAGTGTTTCCGCTATGGTGGTGGCTTCTTGGTTTGGTATCGCATACGCCTCAGGCCACTTAGTAAAATAGTCGATCGCTACTAGAACGTACTTGTTTCCTCTCTGGGACTCAGGAAACGGTCCGGTTACATCGAACTCTATTCTTTCGAAGGGATTACCGACGTTGTATTGCTGCATACGTCCCCTCGTTCTCCTGTGCGGGCCCTTCGCTGCTGCACATGCGTCGCACCTTCGGCACCATTCTTCTACATCATCCCGGTAGCCGAACCAGTAAAACCGCTGGCGTACTTTTTCAAAGGTCTTGTTGACACCTAAATGTGACCCACTAGAATTATTATGGATTTCTTGCAACACCTCGGCAACTCTTACTTTAGGCAGCAACAGCTGCAAGCGATTGCTTTCTCCATCTGCGGTTTCCCAGACCCTCTTGAGAACTCCGTTGTAAATTGTCAGTGAGTCCCATTGCGCCCAATATGCCTTGGTAGCAGCTCCTTTATCAGAAAGGTGATGCCATTCCAGTCTTTGTCCATCTTCCTTCATAAGCAGAATGGGAGCCAGATCTTCATCTTTTAACTGGTCTTCTCGGACTCTTTCGTCGGACCATGATCCACAAGCTTGTACTCCAAGACGTTGGCAATCAATGATACCCCCCTTTTCTTCAACCTTGCTGCAGTGTTTACATTCCATTCTGCAAGGCCGTCGAGACAGCGCGTCAGCATTTTGGTGAGTTTGGCCTTTTCGGTGCTGTGTCTCGAAGTCATAGGTTTGCAAACGTTCAATCCACCTGGCGACTTGTCCTTCAGGATTTTTAAATGACAACAGCCATTGAAGAGCAGCGTGATCTGTCCTAAGGATGAGTTTTGACCCATATAATTATTTGTTGAAATGTTGTATGGCATCCACAACTGCCATACGGAACATTGGTATATAGGTGTCCCAGTCATCTTGACGATCATCGACGACTTTCGACAGGTGTTGTTCCAGTGTTCGGTTAAATCGTTCTACCATCCCGTCTGACTGGGGGTGAAGAGGGGTTGTGCGTGTCTTCTCGATGCCGAGTACCTGGCACATCTCTTGGAAGATCTTGGATTCGAAGTTTCGGCCCTGGTCGGAGTGTAACTCTATGGGAGCACCGAATCGGCTAATCCAGTTTTCTACAAGTGTTTCCGCTATGGTGGTGGCTTCTTGGTTTGGTATCGCATACGCCTCAGGCCACTTAGTAAAATAGTCGATCGCTACTAGAACGTACTTGTTTCCTCTCTGGGACTCAGGAAACGGTCCGGTTACATCGAACTCTATTCTTTCGAAGGGATTACCGACGTTGTATTGCTGCATACATCCCCTCGTTCTCCTGTGCGGGCCCTTCGCTGCTGCACATGCGTCGCACCTTCGGCACCATTCTTCTACATCATCCCGGTAGCCGAACCAGTAAAACCGCTGGCGTACTTTTTCAAAGGTCTTGTTGACACCTAAATGTGACCCACTAGAATTATTATGGATTTCTTGCAACACCTCGGCAACTCTTACTTTAGGCAGCAACAGCTGCAAGCGATTGCTTTCTCCATCTGCGGTTTCCCAGACCCTCTTGAGAACTCCGTTGTAAATTGTCAGTGAGTCCCATTGCGCCCAATATGCCTTGGTAGCAGCTCCTTTATCAGAAAGGTGATGCCATTCCAGTCTTTGTCCATCTTCCTTCATAAGCAGAATGGGAGCCAGATCTTCATCTTTTAACTGGTCTTCTCGGAATCTTTCGTCGGACCATGATCCACAAGCTTGTACTCCAAGACGTTGGCAATCAATGATACCCCCCTTTTCTTCAACCTTGCTGCAGTGTTTACATTCCATTCTGCAAGGCCGTCGAGACAGCGCGTCAGCATTTTGGTGAGTTTGGCCTTTTCGGTGCTGTGTCTCGAAGTCATAGGTTTGCAAACGTTCAATCCACCTGGCGACTTGTCCTTCAGGATTTTTAAATGACAACAGCCATTGAAGAGCAGCGTGATCTGTCCTAAGGATGAGTTTTGACCCATATAATTATTTGTTGAAATGTTGTATGGCATCCACAACTGCCATACGGAACATTGGTATATAGGTGTCCCAGTCATCTTGACGATCATCGACGACTTTCGACAGGTGTTGTTCCAGTGTTCGGTTAAATCGTTCTAACATCCCGTCTGACTGGGGGTGAAGAGGGGTTGTGCGTGTCTTCTCGATGCCGAGTACCTGGCACATCTCTTGGAAGATCTTGGATTCGAAGTTTCGGCCCTGGTCGGAGTGTAACTCTATGGGAGCACCGAATCGGCTAATCCAGTTTTCTACAAGTGTTTCCGCTATGGTGGTGGCTTCTTGGTTTGGTATCGCATACGCCTCAGGCCACTTAGTAAAATAGTCGATCGCTACTAGAACGTACTTGTTTCCTCTCTGGGACTCAGGAAACGGTCCGGTTACATCGAACTCTATTCTTTCGAAGGGATTACCGACGTTGTATTGCTGCATACATCCCCTCGTTCTCCTGTGCGGGCCCTTCGCTGCTGCACATGCGTCGCACCTTCGGCACCATTCTTCTACATCATCCCGGTAGCCGAACCAGTAAAACCGCTGGCGTACTTTTTCAAAGGTCTTGTTGACACCTAAATGTGACCCACTAGAATTATTATGGATTTCTTGCAACACCTCGGCAACTCTTACTTTAGGCAGCAACAGCTGCAAGCGATTGCTTTCTCCATCTGCGGTTTCCCAGACCCTCTTGAGAACTCCGTTGTAAATTGTCAGTGAGTCCCATTGCGCCCAATATGCCTTGGTAGCAGCTCCTTTATCAGAAAGGTGATGCCATTCCAGTCTTTGTCCATCTTCCTTCATAAGCAGAATGGGAGCCAGATCTTCATCTTTTAACTGGTCTTCTCGGACTCTTTCGTCGGACCATGATCCACAAGCTTGTACTCCAAGACGTTGGCAATCAATGATACCCCCCTTTTCTTCAACCTTGCTGCAGTGTTTACATTCCATTCTGCAAGGCCGTCGAGACAGCGCGTCAGCATTTTGGTGAGTTTGGCCTTTTCGGTGCTGTGTCTCGAAGTCATAGGTTTGCAAACGTTCAATCCACCTGGCGACTTGTCCTTCAGGATTTTTAAATGACAACAGCCATTGAAGAGCAGCGTGATCTGTCCTAAGGATGAGTTTTGACCCATATAATTATTTGTTGAAATGTTGTATGGCATCCACAACTGCCATACGGAACATTGGTATATAGGTGTCCCAGTCATCTTGACGATCATCGACGACTTTCGACAGGTGTTGTTCCAGTGTTCGGTTAAATCGTTCTACCATCCCGTCTGACTGGGGGTGAAGAGGGGTTGTGCGTGTCTTCTCGATGCCGAGTACCTGGCACATCTCTTGGAAGATCTTGGATTCGAAGTTTCGGCCCTGGTCGGAGTGTAACTCTATGGGAGCACCGAATCGGCTAATCCAGTTTTCTACAAGTGTTTCCGCTATGGTGGTGGCTTCTTGGTTTGGTATCGCATACGCCTCAGGCCACTTAGTAAAATAGTCGATCGCTACTAGAACGTACTTGTTTCCTCTCTGGGACTCAGGAAACGGTCCGGTTACATCGAAATCTATTCTTTCGAAGGGATTACCGACGTTGTATTGCTGCATACATCCCCTCGTTCTCCTGTGCGGGCCCTTCGCTGCTGCACATGCGTCGCACCTTCGGCACCATTCTTCTACATCATCCCGGTAGCCGAACCAGTAAAACCGCTGGCGTACTTTTTCAAAGGTCTTGTTGACACCTAAATGTGACCCACTAGAATTATTATGGATTTCTTGCAACACCTCGGCAACTCTTACTTTAGGCAGCAACAGCTGCAAGCGATTGCTTTCTCCATCTGCGGTTTCCCAGACCCTCTTGAGAACTCCGTTGTAAATTGTCAGTGAGTCCCATTGCGCCCAATATGCCTTGGTAGCAGCTCCTTTATCAGAAAGGTGATGCCATTCCAGTCTTTGTCCATCTTCCTTCATAAGCAGAATGGGAGCCAGATCTTCATCTTTTAACTGGTCTTCTCGGAATCTTTCGTCGGACCATGATCCACAAGCTTGTACTCCAAGACGTTGGCAATCAATGATACCCCCCTTTTCTTCAACCTTGCTGCAGTGTTTACATTCCATTCTGCAAGGCCGTCGAGACAGCGCGTCAGCATTTTGGTGAGTTTGGCCTTTTCGGTGCTGTGTCTCGAAGTCATAGGTTTGCAAACGTTCAATCCACCTGGCGACTTGTCCTTCAGGATTTTTAAATGACAACAGCCATTGAAGAGCAGCGTGATCTGTCCTAAGGATGAGTTTTGACCCATATAATTATTTGTTGAAATGTTGTATGGCATCCACAACTGCCATACGGAACATTGGTATATAGGTGTCCCAGTCATCTTGACGATCATCGACGACTTTCGACAGGTGTTGTTCCAGTGTTCGGTTAAATCGTTCTAACATCCCGTCTGACTGGGGGTGAAGAGGGGTTGTGCGTGTCTTCTCGATGCCGAGTACCTGGCACATCTCTTGGAAGATCTTGGATTCGAAGTTTCGGCCCTGGTCGGAGTGTAACTCTATGGGAGCACCGAATCGGCTAATCCAGTTTTCTACAAGTGTTTCCGCTATGGTGGTGGCTTCTTGGTTTGGTATCGCATACGCCTCAGGCCACTTAGTAAAATAGTCGATCGCTACTAGAACGTACTTGTTTCCTCTCTGGGACTCAGGAAACGGTCCGGTTACATCGAACTCTATTCTTTCGAAGGGATTACCGACGTTGTATTGCTGCATACATCCCCTCGTTCTCCTGTGCGGGCCCTTCGCTGCTGCACATGCGTCGCACCTTCGGCACCATTCTTCTACATCATCCCGGTAGCCGAACCAGTAAAACCGCTGGCGTACTTTTTCAAAGGTCTTGTTGACACCTAAATGTGACCCACTAGAATTATTATGGATTTCTTGCAACACCTCGGCAACTCTTACTTTAGGCAGCAACAGCTGCAAGCGATTGCTTTCTCCATCTGCGGTTTCCCAGACCCTCTTGAGAACTCCGTTGTAAATTGTCAGTGAGTCCCATTGCGCCCAATATGCCTTGGTAGCAGCTCCTTTATCAGAAAGGTGATGCCATTCCAGTCTTTGTCCATCTTCCTTCATAAGCAGAATGGGAGCCAGATCTTCATCTTTTAACTGGTCTTCTCGGACTCTTTCGTCGGACCATGATCCACAAGCTTGTACTCCAAGACGTTGGCAATCAATGATACCCCCCTTTTCTTCAACCTTGCTGCAGTGTTTACATTCCATTCTGCAAGGCCGTCGAGACAGCGCGTCAGCATTTTGGTGAGTTTGGCCTTTTCGGTGCTGTGTCTCGAAGTCATAGGTTTGCAAACGTTCAATCCACCTGGCGACTTGTCCTTCAGGATTTTTAAATGACAACAGCCATTGAAGAGCAGCGTGATCTGTCCTAAGGATGAGTTTTGACCCATATAATTATTTGTTGAAATGTTGTATGGCATCCACAACTGCCATACGGAACATTGGTATATAGGTGTCCCAGTCATCTTGACGATCATCGACGACTTTCGACAGGTGTTGTTCCAGTGTTCGGTTAAATCGTTCTACCATCCCGTCTGACTGGGGGTGAAGAGGGGTTGTGCGTGTCTTCTCGATGCCGAGTACCTGGCACATCTCTTGGAAGATCTTGGATTCGAAGTTTCGGCCCTGGTCGGAGTGTAACTCTATGGGAGCACCGAATCGGCTAATCCAGTTTTCTACAAGTGTTTCCGCTATGGTGGTGGCTTCTTGGTTTGGTATCGCATACGCCTCAGGCCACTTAGTAAAATAGTCGATCGCTACTAGAACGTACTTGTTTCCTCTCTGGGACTCAGGAAACGGTCCGGTTACATCGAACTCTATTCTTTCGAAGGGATTACCGACGTTGTATTGCTGCATACGTCCCCTCGTTCTCCTGTGCGGGCCCTTCGCTGCTGCACATGCGTCGCACCTTCGGCACCTTTCTTCTACATCATCCCGGTAGCCGAACCAGTAAAACCGCTGGCGTACTTTTTCAAAGGTCTTGTTGACACCTAAATGTGACCCACTAGAATTATTATGGATTTCTTGCAACACCTCGGCAACTCTTACTTTAGGCAGCAACAGCTGCAAGCGATTGCTTTCTCCATCTGCGGTTTCCCAGACCCTCTTGAGAACTCCGTTGTAAATTGTCAGTGAGTCCCATTGCGCCCAATATGCCTTAGTAGCAGCTCCTTTATCAGAAAGGTGATGCCATTCCAGTCTTTGTCCATCTTCCTTCATAAGCAGAATGGGAGCCAGATCTTCATCTTTTAACTGGTCTTCTCGGACTCTTTCGTCGGACCATGATCCACAAGCTTGTACTCCAAGACGTTGGCAATCAATGATACCCCCCTTTTCTTCAACCTTGCTGCAGTGTTTACATTCCATTCTGCAAGGCCGTCGAGACAGCGCGTCAGCATTTTGGTGAGTTTGGCCTTTTCGGTGCTGTGTCTCGAAGTCATAGGTTTGCAAACGTTCAATCCACCTGGCGACTTGTCCTTCAGGATTTTTAAATGACAACAGCCATTGAAGAGCAGCGTGATCTGTCCTAAGGATGAGTTTTGACCCATATAATTATTTGTTGAAATGTTGTATGGCATCCACAACTGCCATACGGAACATTGGTATATAGGTGTCCCAGTCATCTTGACGATCATCGACGACTTTCGACAGGTGTTGTTCCAGTGTTCGGTTAAATCGTTCTACCATCCCGTCTGACTGGGGGTGAAGAGGGGTTGTGCGTGTCTTCTCGATGCCGAGTACCTGGCACATCTCTTGGAAGATCTTGGATTCGAAGTTTCGGCCCTGGTCGGAGTGTAACTCTATGGGAGCACCGAATCGGCTAATCCAGTTTTCTACAAGTGTTTCCGCTATGGTGGTGGCTTCTTGGTTTGGTATCGCATACGCCTCAGGCCACTTAGTAAAATAGTCGATCGCTACTAGAACGTACTTGTTTCCTCTCTGGGACTCAGGAAACGGTCCGGTTACATCGAACTCTATTCTTTCGAAGGGATTACCGACGTTGTATTGCTGCATACGTCCCCTCGTTCTCCTGTGCGGGCCCTTCGCTGCTGCACATGCGTCGCACCTTCGGCACCATTCTTCTACATCATCCCGGTAGCCGAACCAGTAAAACCGCTGGCGTACTTTTTCAAAGGTCTTGTTGACACCTAAATGTGACCCACTAGAATTATTATGGATTTCTTGCAACACCTCGGCAACTCTTACTTTAGGCAGCAACAGCTGCAAGCGATTGCTTTCTCCATCTGCGGTTTCCCAGACCCTCTTGAGAACTCCGTTGTAAATTGTCAGTGAGTCCCATTGCGCCCAATATGCCTTGGTAGCAGCTCCTTTATCAGAAAGGTGATGCCATTCCAGTCTTTGTCCATCTTCCTTCATAAGCAGAATGGGAGCCAGATCTTCATCTTTTAACTGGTCTTCTCGGACTCTTTCGTCGGACCATGATCCACAAGCTTGTACTCCAAGACGTTGGCAATCAATGATACCCCCCTTTTCTTCAACCTTGCTGCAGTGTTTACATTCCATTCTGCAAGGCCGTCGAGACAGCGCGTCAGCATTTTGGTGAGTTTGGCCTTTTCGGTGCTGTGTCTCGAAGTCATAGGTTTGCAAACGTTCAATCCACCTGGCGACTTGTCCTTCAGGATTTTTAAATGACAACAGCCATTGAAGAGCAGCGTGATCTGTCCTAAGGATGAGTTTTGACCCATATAATTATTTGTTGAAATGTTGTATGGCATCCACAACTGCCATACGGAACATTGGTATATAGGTGTCCCAGTCATCTTGACGATCATCGACGACTTTCGACAGGTGTTGTTCCAGTGTTCGGTTAAATCGTTCTACCATCCCGTCTGACTGGGGGTGAAGAGGGGTTGTGCGTGTCTTCTCGATGCCGAGTACCTGGCACATCTCTTGGAAGATCTTGGATTCGAAGTTTCGGCCCTGGTCGGAGTGTAACTCTATGGGAGCACCGAATCGGCTAATCCAGTTTTCTACAAGTGTTTCCGCTATGGTGGTGGCTTCTTGGTTTGGTATCGCATACGCCTCAGGCCACTTAGTAAAATAGTCGATCGCTCCTAGAACGTACTTGTTTCCTCTCTGGGACTCAGGAAACGGTCCGGTTACATCGAACTCTATTCTTTCGAAGGGATTACCGACGTTGTATTGCTGCATACGTCCCCTCGTTCTCCTGTGCGGGCCCTTCGCTGCTGCACATGCGTCGCACCTTCGGCACCATTCTTCTACATCATCCCGGTAGCCGAACCAGTAAAACCGCTGGCGTACTTTTTCAAAGGTCTTGTTGACACCTAAATGTGACCCACTAGAATTATTATGGATTTCTTGCAACACCTCGGCAACTCTTACTTTAGGCAGCAACAGCTGCAAGCGATTGCTTTCTCCATCTGCGGTTTCCCAGACCCTCTTGAGAACTCCGTTGTAAATTGTCAGTGAGTCCCATTGCGCCCAATATGCCTTGGTAGCAGCTCCTTTATCAGAAAGGTGATGCCATTCCAGTCTTTGTCCATCTTCCTTCATAAGCAGAATGGGAGCCAGATCTTCATCTTTTAACTGGTCTTCTCGGACTCTTTCGTCGGACCATGATCCACAAGCTTGTACTCCAAGACGTTGGCAATCAATGATACCCCCCTTTTCTTCAACCTTGCTGCAGTGTTTACATTCCATTCTGCAAGGCCGTCGAGACAGCGCGTCAGCATTTTGGTGAGTTTGGCCTTTTCGGTGCTGTGTCTCGAAGTCATAGGTTTGCAAACGTTCAATCCACCTGGCGACTTGTCCTTCAGGATTTTTAAATGACAACAGCCATTGAAGAGCAGCGTGATCTGTCCTAAGGATGAGTTTTGACCCATATAATTATTTGTTGAAATGTTGTATGGCATCCACAACTGCCATACGGAACATTGGTATATAGGTGTCCCAGTCATCTTGACGATCATCGACGACTTTCGACAGGTGTTGTTCCAGTGTTCGGTTAAATCGTTCTACCATCCCGTCTGACTGGGGGTGAAGAGGGGTTGTGCGTGTCTTCTCGATGCCGAGTACCTGGCACATCTCTTGGAAGATCTTGGATTCGAAGTTTCGGCCCTGGTCGGAGTGTAACTCTATGGGAGCACCGAATCGGCTAATCCAGTTTTCTACAAGTGTTTCCGCTATGGTGGTGGCTTCTTGGTTTGGTATCGCATACGCCTCAGGCCACTTAGTAAAATAGTCGATCGCTACTAGAACGTACTTGTTTCCTCTCTGGGACTCAGGAAACGGTCCGGTTACATCGAACTCTATTCTTTCGAAGGGATTACCGACGTTGTATTGCTGCATACGTCCCCTCGTTCTCCTGTGCGGGCCCTTCGCTGCTGCACATGCGTCGCACCTTCGGCACCTTTCTTCTACATCATCCCGGTAGCCGAACCAGTAAAACCGCTGGCGTACTTTTTCAAAGGTCTTGTTGACACCTAAATGTGACCCACTAGAATTATTATGGATTTCTTGCAACACCTCGGCAACTCTTACTTTAGGCAGCAACAGCTGCAAGCGATTGCTTTCTCCATCTGCGGTTTCCCAGACCCTCTTGAGAACTCCGTTGTAAATTGTCAGTGAGTCCCATTGCGCCCAATATGCCTTAGTAGCAGCTCCTTTATCAGAAAGGTGATGCCATTCCAGTCTTTGTCCATCTTCCTTCATAAGCAGAATGGGAGCCAGATCTTCATCTTTTAACTGGTCTTCTCGGACTCTTTCGTCGGACCATGATCCACAAGCTTGTACTCCAAGACGTTGGCAATCAATGATACCCCCCTTTTCTTCAACCTTGCTGCAGTGTTTACATTCCATTCTGCAAGGCCGTCGAGACAGCGCGTCAGCATTTTGGTGAGTTTGGCCTTTTCGGTGCTGTGTCTCGAAGTCATAGGTTTGCAAACGTTCAATCCACCTGGCGACTTGTCCTTCAGGATTTTTAAATGACAACAGCCATTGAAGAGCAGCGTGATCTGTCCTAAGGATGAGTTTTGACCCATATAATTATTTGTTGAAATGTTGTATGGCATCCACAACTGCCATACGGAACATTGGTATATAGGTGTCCCAGTCATCTTGACGATCATCGACGACTTTCGACAGGTGTTGTTCCAGTGTTCGGTTAAATCGTTCTACCATCCCGTCTGACTGGGGGTGAAGAGGGGTTGTGCGTGTCTTCTCGATGCCGAGTACCTGGCACATCTCTTGGAAGATCTTGGATTCGAAGTTTCGGCCCTGGTCGGAGTGTAACTCTATGGGAGCACCGAATCGGCTAATCCAGTTTTCTACAAGTGTTTCCGCTATGGTGGTGGCTTCTTGGTTTGGTATCGCATACGCCTCAGGCCACTTAGTAAAATAGTCGATCGCTACTAGAACGTACTTGTTTCCTCTCTGGGACTCAGGAAACGGTCCGGTTACATCGAACTCTATTCTTTCGAAGGGATTACCGACGTTGTATTGCTGCATACGTCCCCTCGTTCTCCTGTGCGGGCCCTTCGCTGCTGCACATGCGTCGCACCTTCGGCACCATTCTTCTACATCATCCCGGTAGCCGAACCAGTAAAACCGCTGGCGTACTTTTTCAAAGGTCTTGTTGACACCTAAATGTGACCCACTAGAATTATTATGGATTTCTTGCAACACCTCGGCAACTCTTACTTTAGGCAGCAACAGCTGCAAGCGATTGCTTTCTCCATCTGCGGTTTCCCAGACCCTCTTGAGAACTCCGTTGTAAATTGTCAGTGAGTCCCATTGCGCCCAATATGCCTTGGTAGCAGCTCCTTTATCAGAAAGGTGATGCCATTCCAGTCTTTGTCCATCTTCCTTCATAAGCAGAATGGGAGCCAGATCTTCATCTTTTAACTGGTCTTCTCGGACTCTTTCGTCGGACCATGATCCACAAGCTTGTACTCCAAGACGTTGGCAATCAATGATACCCCCCTTTTCTTCAACCTTGCTGCAGTGTTTACATTCCATTCTGCAAGGCCGTCGAGACAGCGCGTCAGCATTTTGGTGAGTTTGGCCTTTTCGGTGCTGTGTCTCGAAGTCATAGGTTTGCAAACGTTCAATCCACCTGGCGACTTGTCCTTCAGGATTTTTAAATGACAACAGCCATTGAAGAGCAGCGTGATCTGTCCTAAGGATGAGTTTTGACCCATATAATTATTTGTTGAAATGTTGTATGGCATCCACAACTGCCATACGGAACATTGGTATATAGGTGTCCCAGTCATCTTGACGATCATCGACGACTTTCGACAGGTGTTGTTCCAGTGTTCGGTTAAATCGTTCTACCATCCCGTCTGACTGGGGGTGAAGAGGGGTTGTGCGTGTCTTCTCGATGCCGAGTACCTGGCACATCTCTTGGAAGATCTTGGATTCGAAGTTTCGGCCCTGGTCGGAGTGTAACTCTATGGGAGCACCGAATCGGCTAATCCAGTTTTCTACAAGTGTTTCCGCTATGGTGGTGGCTTCTTGGTTTGGTATCGCATACGCCTCAGGCCACTTAGTAAAATAGTCGATCGCTACTAGAACGTACTTGTTTCCTCTCTGGGACTCAGGAAACGGTCCGGTTACATCGAACTCTATTCTTTCGAAGGGATTACCGACGTTGTATTGCTGCATACGTCCCCTCGTTCTTCTGTGCGGGCCCTTCGCTGCTGCACATGCGTCGCACCTTCGGCACCTTTCTTCTACATCATCCCGGTAGCCGAACCAGTAAAACCGCTGGCGTACTTTTTCAAAGGTCTTGTTGACACCTAAATGTGACCCACTAGAATTATTATGGATTTCTTGCAACACCTCGGCAACTCTTACTTTAGGCAGCAACAGCTGCAAGCGATTGCTTTCTCCATCTGCGGTTTCCCAGACCCTCTTGAGAACTCCGTTGTAAATTGTCAGTGAGTCCCATTGCGCCCAATATGCCTTAGTAGCAGCTCCTTTATCAGAAAGGTGATGCCATTCCAGTCTTTGTCCATCTTCCTTCATAAGCAGAATGGGAGCCAGATCTTCATCTTTTAACTGGTCTTCTCGGACTCTTTCGTCGGACCATGATCCACAAGCTTGTACTCCAAGACGTTGGCAATCAATGATACCCCCCTTTTCTTCAACCTTGCTGCAGTGTTTACATTCCATTCTGCAAGGCCGTCGAGACAGCGCGTCAGCATTTTGGTGAGTTTGGCCTTTTCGGTGCTGTGTCTCGAAGTCATAGGTTTGCAAACGTTCAATCCACCTGGCGACTTGTCCTTCAGGATTTTTAAATGACAACAGCCATTGAAGAGCAGCGTGATCTGTCCTAAGGATGAGTTTTGACCCATATAATTATTTGTTGAAATGTTGTATGGCATCCACAACTGCCATACGGAACATTGGTATATAGGTGTCCCAGTCATCTTGACGATCATCGACGACTTTCGACAGGTGTTGTTCCAGTGTTCGGTTAAATCGTTCTACCATCCCGTCTGACTGGGGGTGAAGAGGGGTTGTGCGTGTCTTCTCGATGCCGAGTACCTGGCACATCTCTTGGAAGATCTTGGATTCGAAGTTTCGGCCCTGGTCGGAGTGTAACTCTATGGGAGCACCGAATCGGCTAATCCAGTTTTCTACAAGTGTTTCCGCTATGGTGGTGGCTTCTTGGTTTGGTATCGCATACGCCTCAGGCCACTTAGTAAAATAGTCGATCGCTACTAGAACGTACTTGTTTCCTCTCTGGGACTCAGGAAACGGTCCGGTTACATCGAACTCTATTCTTTCGAAGGGATTACCGACGTTGTATTGCTGCATACGTCCCCTCGTTCTCCTGTGCGGGCCCTTCGCTGCTGCACATGCGTCGCACCTTCGGCACCATTCTTCTACATCATCCCGGTAGCCGAACCAGTAAAACCGCTGGCGTACTTTTTCAAAGGTCTTGTTGACACCTAAATGTGACCCACTAGAATTATTATGGATTTCTTGCAACACCTCGGCAACTCTTACTTTAGGCAGCAACAGCTGCAAGCGATTGCTTTCTCCATCTGCGGTTTCCCAGACCCTCTTGAGAACTCCGTTGTAAATTGTCAGTGAGTCCCATTGCGCCCAATATGCCTTGGTAGCAGCTCCTTTATCAGAAAGGTGATGCCATTCCAGTCTTTGTCCATCTTCCTTCATAAGCAGAATGGGAGCCAGATCTTCATCTTTTAACTGGTCTTCTCGGACTCTTTCGTCGGACCATGATCCACAAGCTTGTACTCCAAGACGTTGGCAATCAATGATACCCCCCTTTTCTTCAACCTTGCTGCAGTGTTTACATTCCATTCTGCAAGGCCGTCGAGACAGCGCGTCAGCATTTTGGTGAGTTTGGCCTTTTCGGTGCTGTGTCTCGAAGTCATAGGTTTGCAAACGTTTAATCCACCTGGCGACTTGTCCTTCAGGATTTTTAAATGACAACAGCCATTGAAGAGCAGCGTGATCTGTCCTAAGGATGAGTTTTGACCCATATAATTATTTGTTGAAATGTTGTATGGCATCCACAACTGCCATACGGAACATTGGTATATAGGTGTCCCAGTCATCTTGACGATCATCGACGACTTTCGACAGGTGTTGTTCCAGTGTTCGGTTAAATCGTTCTACCATCCCGTCTGACTGGGGGTGAAGAGGGGTTGTGCGTGTCTTCTCGATGCCGAGTACCTGGCACATCTCTTGGAAGATCTTGGATTCGAAGTTTCGGCCCTGGTCGGAGTGTAACTCTATGGGAGCACCGAATCGGCTAATCCAGTTTTCTACAAGTGTTTCCGCTATGGTGGTGGCTTCTTGGTTTGGTATCGCATACGCCTCAGGCCACTTAGTAAAATAGTCGATCGCTACTAGAACGTACTTGTTTCCTCTCTGGGACTCAGGAAACGGTCCGGTTACATCGAACTCTATCCTTTCGAAGGGATTACCGACGTTGTATTGCTGCATACGTCCCCTCGTTCTCCTGTGCGGGCCCTTCGCTGCTGCACATGCGTCGCACCTTCGGCACCATTCTTCTACATCATCCCGGTAGCCGAACCAGTAAAACCGCTGGCGTACTTTTTCAAAGGTCTTGTTGACACCTAAATGTGACCCACTAGAATTATTATGGATTTCTTGCAACACCTCGGCAACTCTTACTTTAGGCAGCAACAGCTGCAAGCGATTGCTTTCTCCATCTGCGGTTTCCCAGACCCTCTTGAGAACTCCGTTGTAAATTGTCAGTGAGTCCCATTGCGCCCAATATGCCTTGGTAGCAGCTCCTTTATCAGAAAGGTGATGCCATTCCAGTCTTTGTCCATCTTCCTTCATAAGCAGAATGGGAGCCAGATCTTCATCTTTTAACTGGTCTTCTCGGAATCTTTCGTCGGACCATGATCCACAAGCTTGTACTCCAAGACGTTGGCAATCAATGATACCCCCCTTTTCTTCAACCTTGCTGCAGTGTTTACATTCCATTCTGCAAGGCCGTCGAGACAGCGCGTCAGCATTTTGGTGAGTTTGGCCTTTTCGGTGCTGTGTCTCGAAGTCATAGGTTTGCAAACGTTCAATCCACCTGGCGACTTGTCCTTCAGGATTTTTAAATGACAACAGCCATTGAAGAGCAGCGTGATCTGTCCTAAGGATGAGTTTTGACCCATATAATTATTTGTTGAAATGTTGTATGGCATCCACAACTGCCATACGGAACATTGGTATATAGGTGTCCCAGTCATCTTGACGATCATCGACGACTTTCGACAGGTGTTGTTCCAGTGTTCGGTTAAATCGTTCTACCATCCCGTCTGACTGGGGGTGAAGAGGGGTTGTGCGTGTCTTCTCGATGCCGAGTACCTGGCACATCTCTTGGAAGATCTTGGATTCGAAGTTTCGGCCCTGGTCGGAGTGTAACTCTATGGGAGCACCGAATCGGCTAATCCAGTTTTCTACAAGTGTTTCCGCTATGGTGGTGGCTTCTTGGTTTGGTATCGCATACGCCTCAGGCCACTTAGTAAAATAGTCGATCGCTACTAGAACGTACTTGTTTCCTCTCTGGGACTCAGGAAACGGTCCGGTTACATCGAACTCTATTCTTTCGAAGGGATTACCGACGTTGTATTGCTGCATACATCCCCTCGTTCTCCTGTGCGGGCCCTTCGCTGCTGCACATGCGTCGCACCTTCGGCACCATTCTTCTACATCATCCCGGTAGCCGAACCAGTAAAACCGCTGGCGTACTTTTTCAAAGGTCTTGTTGACACCTAAATGTGACCCACTAGAATTATTATGGATTTCTTGCAACACCTCGGCAACTCTTACTTTAGGCAGCAACAGCTGCAAGCGATTGCTTTCTCCATCTGCGGTTTCCCAGACCCTCTTGAGAACTCCGTTGTAAATTGTCAGTGAGTCCCATTGCGCCCAATATGCCTTGGTAGCAGCTCCTTTATCAGAAAGGTGATGCCATTCCAGTCTTTGTCCATCTTCCTTCATAAGCAGAATGGGAGCCAGATCTTCATCTTTTAACTGGTCTTCTCGGACTCTTTCGTCGGACCATGATCCACAAGCTTGTACTCCAAGACGTTGGCAATCAATGATACCCCCCTTTTCTTCAACCTTGCTGCAGTGTTTACATTCCATTCTGCAAGGCCGTCGAGACAGCGCGTCAGCATTTTGGTGAGTTTGGCCTTTTCGGTGCTGTGTCTCGAAGTCATAGGTTTGCAAACGTTCAATTCACCTGGCGACTTGTCCTTCAGGATTTTTAAATGACAACAGCCATTGAAGAGCAGCGTGATCTGTCCTAAGGATGAGTTTTGACCCATATAATTATTTGTTGAAATGTTGTATGGCATCCACAACTGCCATACGGAACATTGGTATATAGGTGTCCCAGTCATCTTGACGATCATCGACGACTTTCGACAGGTGTTGTTCCAGTGTTCGGTTAAATCGTTCTAACATCCCGTCTGACTGGGGGTGAAGAGGGGTTGTGCGTGTCTTCTCGATGCCGAGTACCTGGCACATCTCTTGGAAGATCTTGGATTCGAAGTTTCGGCCCTGGTCGGAGTGTAACTCTATGGGAGCACCGAATCGGCTAATCCAGTTTTCTACAAGTGTTTCCGCTATGGTGGTGGCTTCTTGGTTTGGTATCGCATACGCCTCAGGCCACTTAGTAAAATAGTCGATCGCTACTAGAACGTACTTGTTTCCTCTCTGGGACTCAGGAAACGGTCTGGTTACATCGAACTCTATTCTTTCGAAGGGATTACCGACGTTGTATTGCTGCATACATCCCCTCGTTCTCCTGTGCGGGCCCTTCGCTGCTGCACATGCGTCGCACCTTCGGCACCATTCTTCTACATCATCGCGGTAGCCGAACCAGTAAAACCGCTGGCGTACTTTTTCAAAGGTCTTGTTGACACCTAAATGTGACCCACTAGAATTATTATGGATTTCTTGCAACACCTCGGCAACTCTTACTTTAGGCAGCAACAGCTGCAAGCGATTGCTTTCTCCATCTGCGGTTTCCCAGACCCTCTTGAGAACTCCGTTGTAAATTGTCAGTGAGTCCCATTGCGCCCAATATGCCTTGGTAGCAGCTCCTTTATCAGAAAGGTGATGCCATTCCAGTCTTTGTCCATCTTCCTTCATAAGCAGAATGGGAGCCAGATCTTCATCTTTTAACTGGTCTTCTCGGACTCTTTCGTCGGACCATGATCCACAAGCTTGTACTCCAAGACGTTGGCAATCAATGATACCCCCCTTTTCTTCAACCTTGCTGCAGTGTTTACATTCCATTCTGCAAGGCCGTCGAGACAGCGCGTCAGCATTTTGGTGAGTTTGGCCTTTTCGGTGCTGTGTCTCGAAGTCATAGGTTTGCAAACGTTCAATCCACCTGGCGACTTGTCCTTCAGGATTTTTAAATGACAACAGCCATTGAAGAGCAGCGTGATCTGTCCTAAGGATGAGTTTTGACCCATATAATTATTTGTTGAAATGTTGTATGGCATCCACAACTGCCATACGGAACATTGGTATATAGGTGTCCCAGTCATCTTGACGATCATCGACGACTTTCGACAGGTGTTGTTCCAGTGTTCGGTTAAATCGTTCTATCATCCCGTCTGACTGGGGGTGAAGAGGGGTTGTGCGTGTCTTCTCGATGCCGAGTACCTGGCACATCTCTTGGAAGATCTTGGATTCGAAGTTTCGGCCCTGGTCGGAGTGTAACTCTATGGGAGCACCGAATCGGCTAATCCAGTTTTCTACAAGTGTTTCCGCTATGGTGGTTGCTTCTTGGTTTGGTATCGCATACGCCTCAGGCCACTTAGTAAAATAGTCGATCGCTACTAGAACGTACTTGTTTCCTCTCTGGGACTCAGGAAACGGTCCGGTTACATCGAACTCTATTCTTTCGAAGGGATTACCGACGTTGTATTGCTGCATACGTCCCCTCGTTCTCCTGTGCGGGCCCTTCGCTGCTGCACATGCGTCGCACCTTCGGCACCATTCTTCTACATCATCCCGGTAGCCGAACCAGTAAAACCGCTGGCGTACTTTTTCAAAGGTCTTGTTGACACCTAAATGTGACCCACTAGAATTATTATGGATTTCTTGCAACACCTCGGCAACTCTTACTTTAGGCAGCAACAGCTGCAAGCGATTGCTTTCTCCATCTGCGGTTTCCCAGACCCTCTTGAGAACTCCGTTGTAAATTGTCAGTGAGTCCCATTGCGCCCAATATGCCTTGGTAGCAGCTCCTTTATCAGAAAGGTGATGCCATTCCAGTCTTTGTCCATCTTCCTTCATAAGCAGAATGGGAGCCAGATCTTCATCTTTTAACTGGTCTTCTCAGACTCTTTCGTCGGACCATGATCCACAAGCTTGTACTCCAAGACGTTGGCAATCAATGATACCCCCCTTTTCTTCAACCTTGCTGCAGTGTTTACATTCCATTCTGCAAGGCCGTCGAGACAGCGCGTCAGCATTTTGGTGAGTTTGGCCTTTTCGGTGCTGTGTCTCGAAGTCATAGGTTTGCAAACGTTCAATCCACCTGGCGACTTGTCCTTCAGGATTTTTAAATGACAACAGCCATTGAAGAGCAGCGTGATCTGTCCTAAGGATGAGTTTTGACCCATATAATTATTTGTTGAAATGTTGTATGGCATCCACAACTGCCATACGGAACATTGGTATATAGGTGTCCCAGTCATCTTGACGATCATCGACGACTTTCGACAGGTGTTGTTCCAGTGTTCGGTTAAATCGTTCTACCATCCCGTCTGACTGGGGGTGAAGAGGGGTTGTGCGTGTCTTCTCGATGCCGAGTACCTGGCACATCTCTTGGAAGATCTTGGATTCGAAGTTTCGGCCCTGGTCGGAGTGTAACTCTATGGGAGCACCGAATCGGCTAATCCAGTTTTCTACAAGTGTTTCCGCTATGGTGGTGGCTTCTTGGTTTGGTATCGCATACGCCTCAGGCCACTTAGTAAAATAGTCGATCGCTACTAGAACGTACTTGTTTCCTCTCTGGGACTCAGGAAACGGTCCGGTTACATCGAACTCTATTCTTTCGAAGGGATTACCGACGTTGTATTGCTGCATACATCCCCTCGTTCTCCTGTGCGGGCCCTTCGCTGCTGCACATGCGTCGCACTTTCGGCACCATTCTTCTACATCATCCCGGTAGCCGAACCAGTAAAACCGCTGGCGTACTTTTTCAAAGGTCTTGTTGACACCTAAATGTGACCCACTAGAATTATTATGGATTTCTTGCAACACCTCGGCAACTCTTACTTTAGGCAGCAACAGCTGCAAGCGATTGCTTTCTCCATCTGCGGTTTCCCAGACCCTCTTGAGAACTCCGTTGTAAATTGTCAGTGAGTCCCATTGCGCCCAATATGCCTTGGTAGCAGCTCCTTTATCAGAAAGGTGATGCCATTCCAGTCTTTGTCCATCTTCCTTCATAAGCAGAATGGGAGCCAGATCTTCATCTTTTAACTGGTCTTCTCGGACTCTTTCGTCGGACCATGATCCACAAGCTTGTACTCCAAGACGTTGGCAATCAATGATACCCCCCTTTTCTTCAACCTTGCTGCAGTGTTTACATTCCATTCTGCAAGGCCGTCGAGACAGCGCGTCAGCATTTTGGTGAGTTTGGCCTTTTCGGTGCTGTGTCTCGAAGTCATAGGTTTGCAAACGTTCAATCCACCTGGCGACTTGTCCTTCAGGATTTTTAAATGACAACAGCCATTGAAGAGCAGCGTGATCTGTCCTAAGGATGAGTTTTGACCCATATAATTATTTGTTGAAATGTTGTATGGCATCCACAACTGCCATACGGAACATTGGTATATAGGTGTCCCAGTCATCTTGACGATCATCGACGACTTTCGACAGGTGTTGTTCCAGTGTTCGGTTAAATCGTTCTACCATCCCGTCTGACTGGGGGTGAAGAGGGGTTGTGCGTGTCTTCTCGATGCCGAGTACCTGGCACATCTCTTGGAAGATCTTGGATTCGAAGTTTCGGCCCTGGTCGGAGTGTAACTCTTTGGGAGCACCGAATCGGCTAATCCAGTTTTCTACAAGTGTTTCCGCTATGGTGGTGGCTTCATGGTTTGGTATCGCATACGCCTCAGGCCACTTAGTAAAATAGTCGATCGCTACTAGAACGTACTTGTTTCCTCTCTGGGACTCAGGAAACGGTCCGGTTACATCGAACTCTATTCTTTCGAAGGGATTACCGACGTTGTATTGCTGCATACATCCCCTCGTTCTCCTGTGCGGGCCCTTCGCTGCTGCACATGCGTCGCACCTTCGGCACCATTCTTCTACATCATCCCGGTAGCCGAACCAGTAAAACCGCTGGCGTACTTTTTCAAAGGTCTTGTTGACACCTAAATGTGACCCACTAGAATTATTATGGATTTCTTGCAACACCTCGGCAACTCTTACTTTAGGCAGCAACAGCTGCAAGCGATTGCTTTCTCCATCTGCGGTTTCCCAGACCCTCTTGAGAACTCCGTTGTAAATTGTCAGTGAGTCCCATTGCGCCCAATATGCCTTGGTAGCAGCTCCTTTATCAGAAAGGTGATGCCATTCCAGTCTTTGTCCATCTTCCTTCATAAGCAGAATGGGAGCCAGATCTTCATCTTTTAACTGGTCTTCTCGGACTCTTTCGTCGGACCATGATCCACAAGCTTGTACTCCAAGACGTTGGCAATCAATGATACCCCCCTTTTCTTCAACCTTGCTGCAGTGTTTACATTCCATTCTGCAAGGCCGTCGAGACAGCGCGTCAGCATTTTGGTGAGTTTGGCCTTTTCGGTGCTGTGTCTCGAAGTCATAGGTTTGCAAACGTTCAATCCACCTGGCGACTTGTCCTTCAGGATTTTTAAATGACAACAGCCATTGAAGAGCAGCGTGATCTGTCCTAAGGATGAGTTTTGACCCATATAATTATTTGTTGAAATGTTGTATGGCATCCACAACTGCCATACGGAACATTGGTATATAGGTGTCCCAGTCATCTTGACGATCATCGACGACTTTCGACAGGTGTTGTTCCAGTGTTCGGTTAAATCGTTCTACCATCCCGTCTGACTGGGGGTGAAGAGGGGTTGTGCGTGTCTTCTCGATGCCGAGTACCTGGCACATCTCTTGGAAGATCTTGGATTCGAAGTTTCGGCCCTGGTCGGAGTGTAACTCTATGGGAGCACCGAATCGGCTAATCCAGTTTTCTACAAGTGTTTCCGCTATGGTGGTGGCTTCTTGGTTTGGTATCGCATACGCCTCAGGCCACTTAGTAAAATAGTCGATCGCTACTAGAACGTACTTGTTTCCTCTCTGGGACTCAGGAAACGGTCCGGTTACATCGAACTCTATTCTTTCGAAGGGATTACCGACGTTGTATTGCTGCATACATCCCCTCGTTCTCCTGTGCGGGCCCTTCGCTGCTGCACATGCGTCGCACTTTCGGCACCATTCTTCTACATCATCCCGGTAGCCGAACCAGTAAAACCGCTGGCGTACTTTTTCAAAGGTCTTGTTGACACCTAAATGTGACCCACTAGAATTATTATGGATTTCTTGCAACACCTCGGCAACTCTTACTTTAGGCAGCAACAGCTGCAAGCGATTGCTTTCTCCATCTGCGGTTTCCCAGACCCTCTTGAGAACTCCGTTGTAAATTGTCAGTGAGTCCCATTGCGCCCAATATGCCTTGGTAGCAGCTCCTTTATCAGAAAGGTGATGCCATTCCAGTCTTTGTCCATCTTCCTTCATAAGCAGAATGGGAGCCAGATCTTCATCTTTTAACTGGTCTTCTCGGACTCTTTCGTCGGACCATGATCCACAAGCTTGTACTCCAAGACGTTGGCAATCAATGATACCCCCCTTTTCTTCAACCTTGCTGCAGTGTTTACATTCCATTCTGCAAGGCCGTCGAGACAGCGCGTCAGCATTTTGGTGAGTTTGGCCTTTTCGGTGCTGTGTCTCGAAGTCATAGGTTTGCAAACGTTCAATCCACCTGGCGACTTGTCCTTCAGGATTTTTAAATGACAACAGCCATTGAAGAGCAGCGTGATCTGTCCTAAGGATGAGTTTTGACCCATATAATTATTTGTTGAAATGTTGTATGGCATCCACAACTGCCATACGGAACATTGGTATATAGGTGTCCCAGTCATCTTGACGATCATCGACGACTTTCGACAGGTGTTGTTCCAGTGTTCGGTTAAATCGTTCTACCATCCCGTCTGACTGGGGGTGAAGAGGGGTTGTGCGTGTCTTCTCGATGCCGAGTACCTGGCACATCTCTTGGAAGATCTTGGATTCGAAGTTTCGGCCCTGGTCGGAGTGTAACTCTATGGGAGCACCGAATCGGCTAATCCAGTTTTCTACAAGTGTTTCCGCTATGGTGGTGGCTTCTTGGTTTGGTATCGCATACGCCTCAGGCCACTTAGTAAAATAGTCGATCGCTACTAGAACGTACTTGTTTCCTCTCTGGGACTCAGGAAACGGTCCGGTTACATCGAACTCTATTCTTTCGAAGGGATTACCGACGTTGTATTGCTGCATACATCCCCTCGTTCTCCTGTGCGGGCCCTTCGCTGCTGCACATGCGTCGCACTTTCGGCACCATTCTTCTACATCATCCCGGTAGCCGAACCAGTAAAACCGCTGGCGTACTTTTTCAAAGGTCTTGTTGACACCTAAATGTGACCCACTAGAATTATTATGGATTTCTTGCAACACCTCGGCAACTCTTACTTTAGGCAGCAACAGCTGCAAGCGATTGCTTTCTCCATCTGCGGTTTCCCAGACCCTCTTGAGAACTCCGTTGTAAATTGTCAGTGAGTCCCATTGCGCCCAATATGCCTTGGTAGCAGCTCCTTTATCAGAAAGGTGATGCCATTCCAGTCTTTGTCCATCTTCCTTCATAAGCAGAATGGGAGCCAGATCTTCATCTTTTAACTGGTCTTCTCGGACTCTTTCGTCGGACCATGATCCACAAGCTTGTACTCCAAGACGTTGGCAATCAATGATACCCCCCTTTTCTTCAACCTTGCTGCAGTGTTTACATTCCATTCTGCAAGGCCGTCGAGACAGCGCGTCAGCATTTTGGTGAGTTTGGCCTTTTCGGTGCTGTGTCTCGAAGTCATAGGTTTGCAAACGTTCAATCCACCTGGCGACTTGTCCTTCAGGATTTTTAAATGACAACAGCCATTGAAGAGCAGCGTGATCTGTCCAAAGGATGAGTTTTGACCCATATAATTATTTGTTGAAATGTTGTATGGCATCCACAACTGCCATACGGAACATTGGTATATAGGTGTCCCAGTCATCTTGACGATCATCGACGACTTTCGACAGGTGTTGTTCCAGTGTTCGGTTAAATCGTTCTACCATCCCGTCTGACTGGAGGTGAAGAGGGGTTGTGCGTGTCTTCTCGATGCCGAGTACCTGGCACATCTCTTGGAAGATCTTGGATTCGAAGTTTCGGCCCTGGTCGGAGTGTAACTCTTTGGGAGCACCGAATCGGCTAATCCAGTTTTCTACAAGTGTTTCCGCTATGGTGGTGGCTTCATGGTTTGGTATCGCATACGCCTCAGGCCACTTAGTAAAATAGTCGATCGCTACTAGAACGTACTTGTTTCCTCTCTGGGACTCAGGAAACGGTCCGGTTACATCGAACTCTATTCTTTCGAAGGGATTACCGACGTTGTATTGCTGCATACATCCCCTCGTTCTCCTGTGCGGGCCCTTCGCTGCTGCACATGCGTCGCACCTTCGGCACCATTCTTCTACATCATCCCGGTAGCCGAACCAGTAAAACCGCTGGCGTACTTTTTCAAAGGTCTTGTTGACACCTAAATGTGACCCACTAGAATTATTATGGATTTCTTGCAACACCTCGGCAACTCTTACTTTAGGCAGCAACAGCTGCAAGCGATTGCTTTCTCCATCTGCGGTTTCCCAGACCCTCTTGAGAACTCCGTTGTAAATTGTCAGTGAGTCCCATTGCGCCCAATATGCCTTGGTAGCAGCTCCTTTATCAGAAAGGTGATGCCATTCCAGTCTTTGTCCATCTTCCTTCATAAGCAGAATGGGAGCCAGATCTTCATCTTTTAACTGGTCTTCTCGGACTCTTTCGTCGGACCATGATCCACAAGCTTGTACTCCAAGACGTTGGCAATCAATGATACCCCCCTTTTCTTCAACCTTGCTGCAGTGTTTACATTCCATTCTGCAAGGCCGTCGAGACAGCGCGTCAGCATTTTGGTGAGTTTGGCCTTTTCGGTGCTGTGTCTCGAAGTCATAGGTTTGCAAACGTTCAATCCACCTGGCGACTTGTCCTTCAGGATTTTTAAATGACAACAGCCATTGAAGAGCAGCGTGATCTGTCCTAAGGATGAGTTTTGACCCATATAATTATTTGTTGAAATGTTGTATGGCATCCACAACTGCCATACGGAACATTGGTATATAGGTGTCCCAGTCATCTTGACGATCATCGACGACTTTCGACAGGTGTTGTTCCAGTGTTCGGTTAAATCGTTCTACCATCCCGTCTGACTGGGGGTGAAGAGGGGTTGTGCGTGTCTTCTCGATGCCGAGTACCTGGCACATCTCTTGGAAGATCTTGGATTCGAAGTTTCGGCCCTGGTCGGAGTGTAACTCTATGGGAGCACCGAATCGGCTAATCCAGTTTTCTACAAGTGTTTCCGCTATGGTGGTGGCTTCTTGGTTTGGTATCGCATACGCCTCAGGCCACTTAGTAAAATAGTCGATCGCTACTAGAACGTACTTGTTTCCTCTCTGGGACTCAGGAAACGGTCCGGTTACATCGAACGCTATTCTTTCAAAGGGATTACCAACGTTGTATTGCTGCATACGTCCCCTCGTTCTCCTGTGCGGGCCCTTCGCTGCTGCACATGCGTCGCACCTTCGGCACCATTCTTCTACATCATCCCGGTAGCCGAACCAGTAAAACCGCTGGCGTACTTTTTCAAAGGTCTTGTTGACACCTAAATGTGACCCTCTAGAATTATTATGGATTTCTTGCAACACCTCGGCAACTCTTACTTTAGGCAGCAACAGCTGCAAGCGATTGCTTTCTCCATCTGCGGTTTCCCAGACCCTCTTGAGAACTCCGTTGTAAATTGTCAGTGAGTCCCATTGCGCCCAATATGCCTTGGTAGCAGCTCCTTTATCAGAAAGGTGATGCCATTCCAGTCTTTGTCCATCTTCCTTCATAAGCAGAATGGGAGCCAGATCTTCATCTTTTAACTGGTCTTCTCGGACTCTTTCGTCGGACCATGATCCACAAGCTTGTACTCCAAGACGTTGGCAATCAATGATACCCCCCTTTTCTTCAACCTTGCTGCAGTGTTTACATTCCATTCTGCAAGGCCGTCGAGACAGCGCGTCAGCATTTTGGTGAGTTTGGCCTTTTCGGTGCTGTGTCTCGAAGTCATAGGTTTGCAAACGTTCAATCCACCTGGCGACTTGTCCTTCAGGATTTTTAAATGACAACAGCCATTGAAGAGCAGCGTGATCTGTCCAAAGGATGAGTTTTGACCCATATAATTATTTGTTGAAATGTTGTATGGCATCCACAACTGCCATACGGAACATTGGTATATAGGTGTCCCAGTCATCTTGACGATCATCGACGACTTTCGACAGGTGTTGTTCCAGTGTTCGGTTAAATCGTTCTACCATCCCGTCTGACTGGAGGTGAAGAGGGGTTGTGCGTGTCTTCTCGATGCCGAGTACCTGGCACATCTCTTGGAAGATCTTGGATTCGAAGTTTCGGCCCTGGTCGGAGTGTAACTCTTTGGGAGCACCGAATCGGCTAATCCAGTTTTCTACAAGTGTTTCCGCTATGGTGGTGGCTTCATGGTTTGGTATCGCATACGCCTCAGGCCACTTAGTAAAATAGTCGATCGCTACTAGAACGTACTTGTTTCCTCTCTGGGACTCAGGAAACGGTCCGGTTACATCGAACTCTATTCTTTCGAAGGGATTACCGACGTTGTATTGCTGCATACATCCCCTCGTTCTCCTGTGCGGGCCCTTCGCTGCTGCACATGCGTCGCACCTTCGGCACCATTCTTCTACATCATCCCGGTAGCCGAACCAGTAAAACCGCTGGCGTACTTTTTCAAAGGTCTTGTTGACACCTAAATGTGACCCACTAGAATTATTATGGATTTCTTGCAACACCTCGGCAACTCTTACTTTAGGCAGCAACAGCTGCAAGCGATTGCTTTCTCCATCTGCGGTTTCCCAGACCCTCTTGAGAACTCCGTTGTAAATTGTCAGTGAGTCCCATTGCGCCCAATATGCCTTGGTAGCAGCTCCTTTATCAGAAAGGTGATGCCATTCCAGTCTTTGTCCATCTTCCTTCATAAGCAGAATGGGAGCCAGATCTTCATCTTTTAACTGGTCTTCTCGGACTCTTTCGTCGGACCATGATCCACAAGCTTGTACTCCAAGACGTTGGCAATCAATGATACCCCCCTTTTCTTCAACCTTGCTGCAGTGTTTACATTCCATTCTGCAAGGCCGTCGAGACAGCGCGTCAGCATTTTGGTGAGTTTGGCCTTTTCGGTGCTGTGTCTCGAAGTCATAGGTTTGCAAACGTTCAATCCACCTGGCGACTTGTCCTTCAGGATTTTTAAATGACAACAGCCATTGAAGAGCAGCGTGATCTGTCCTAAGGATGAGTTTTGACCCATATAATTATTTGTTGAAATGTTGTATGGCATCCACAACTGCCATACGGAACATTGGTATATAGGTGTCCCAGTCATCTTGACGATCATCGACGACTTTCGACAGGTGTTGTTCCAGTGTTCGGTTAAATCGTTCTACCATCCCGTCTGACTGGGGGTGAAGAGGGGTTGTGCGTGTCTTCTCGATGCCGAGTACCTGGCACATCTCTTGGAAGATCTTGGATTCGAAGTTTCGGCCCTGGTCGGAGTGTAACTCTATGGGAGCACCGAATCGGCTAATCCAGTTTTCTACAAGTGTTTCCGCTATGGTGGTGGCTTCTTGGTTTGGTATCGCATACGCCTCAGGCCACTTAGTAAAATAGTCGATCGCTACTAGAACGTACTTGTTTCCTCTCTGGGACTCAGGAAACGGTCCGGTTACATCGAACGCTATTCTTTCAAAGGGATTACCAACGTTGTATTGCTGCATACGTCCCCTCGTTCTCCTGTGCGGGCCCTTCGCTGCTGCACATGCGTCGCACCTTCGGCACCATTCTTCTACATCATCCCGGTAGCCGAACCAGTAAAACCGCTGGCGTACTTTTTCAAAGGTCTTGTTGACACCTAAATGTGACCCTCTAGAATTATTATGGATTTCTTGCAACACCTCGGCAACTCTTACTTTAGGCAGCAACAGCTGCAAGCGATTGCTTTCTCCATCTGCGGTTTCCCAGACCCTCTTGAGAACTCCGTTGTAAATTGTCAGTGAGTCCCATTGCGCCCAATATGCCTTGGTAGCAGCTCCTTTATCAGAAAGGTGATGCCATTCCAGTCTTTGTCCATCTTCCTTCATAAGCAGAATGGGAGCCAGATCTTCATCTTTTAACTGGTCTTCTCGGACTCTTTCGTCGGACCATGATCCACAAGCTTGTACTCCAAGACGTTGGCAATCAATGATACCCCCCTTTTCTTCAACCTTGCTGCAGTGTTTACATTCCATTCTGCAAGGCCGTCGAGACAGCGCGTCAGCATTTTGGTGAGTTTGGCCTTTTCGGTGCTGTGTCTCGAAGTCATAGGTTTGCAAACGTTCAATCCACCTGGCGACTTGTCCTTCAGGATTTTTAAATGACAACAGCCATTGAAGAGCAGCGTGATCTGTCCTAAGGATGAGTTTTGACCCATATAATTATTTGTTGAAATGTTGTATGGCATCCACAACTGCCATACGGAACATTGGTATATAGGTGTCCCAGTCATCTTGACGATCATCGACGACTTTCGACAGGTGTTGTTCCAGTGTTCGGTTAAATCGTTCTACCATCCCGTCTGACTGGGGGTGAAGAGGGGTTGTGCGTGTCTTCTCGATGCCGAGTACCTGGCACATCTCTTGGAAGATCTTGGATTCGAAGTTTCGGCCCTGGTCGGAGTGTAACTCTATGGGAGCACCGAATCGGCTAATCCAGTTTTCTACAAGTGTTTCCGCTATGGTGGTGGCTTCTTGGTTTGGTATCGCATACGCCTCAGGCCACTTAGTAAAATAGTCGATCGCTACTAGAACGTACTTGTTTCCTCTCTGGGACTCAGGAAACGGTCCGGTTACATCGAACTCTATTCTTTCGAAGGGATTACCGACGTTGTATTGCTGCATACATCCCCTCGTTCTCCTGTGCGGGCCCTTCGCTGCTGCACATGCGTCGCACCTTCGGCACCATTCTTCTACATCATCCCGGTAGCCGAACCAGTAAAACCGCTGGCGTACTTTTTCAAAGGTCTTGTTGACACCTAAATGTGACCCACTAGAATTATTATGGATTTCTTGCAACACCTCGGCAACTCTTACTTTAGGCAGCAACAGCTGCAAGCGATTGCTTTCTCCATCTGCGGTTTCCCAGACCCTCTTGAGAACTCCGTTGTAAATTGTCAGTGAGTCCCATTGCGCCCAATATGCCTTGGTAGCAGCTCCTTTATCAGAAAGGTGATGCCATTCCAGTCTTTGTCCATCTTCCTTCATAAGCAGAATGGGAGCCAGATCTTCATCTTTTAACTGGTCTTCTCGGACTCTTTCGTCGGACCATGATCCACAAGCTTGTACTCCAAGACGTTGGCAATCAATGATACCCCCCTTTTCTTCAACCTTGCTGCAGTGTTTACATTCCATTCTGCAAGGCCGTCGAGACAGCGCGTCAGCATTTTGGTGAGTTTGGCCTTTTCGGTGCTGTGTCTCGAAGTCATAGGTTTGCAAACGTTCAATCCACCTGGCGACTTGTCCTTCAGGATTTTTAAATGACAACAGCCATTGAAGAGCAGCGTGATCTGTCCTAAGGATGAGTTTTGACCCATATAATTATTTGTTGAAATGTTGTATGGCATCCACAACTGCCATACGGAACATTGGTATATAGGTGTCCCAGTCATCTTGACGATCATCGACGACTTTCGACAGGTGTTGTTCCAGTGTTCGGTTAAATCGTTCTAACATCCCGTCTGACTGGGGGTGAAGAGGGGTTGTGCGTGTCTTCTCGATGCCGAGTACCTGGCACATCTCTTGGAAGATCTTGGATTCGAAGTTTCGGCCCTGGTCGGAGTGTAACTCTATGGGAGCACCGAATCGGCTAATCCAGTTTTCTACAAGTGTTTCCGCTATGGTGGTGGCTTCTTGGTTTGGTATCGCATACGCCTCAGGCCACTTAGTAAAATAGTCGATCGCTACTAGAACGTACTTGTTTCCTCTCTGGGACTCAGGAAACGGTCCGGTTACATCGAACTCTATTCTTTCGAAGGGATTACCGACGTTGTATTGCTGCATACATCCCCTCGTTCTCCTGTGCGGGCCCTTCGCTGCTGCACATGCGTCGCACCTTCGGCACCATTCTTCTACATCATCCCGGTAGCCGAACCAGTAAAACCGCTGGCGTACTTTTTCAAAGGTCTTGTTGACACCTAAATGTGACCCACTAGAATTATTATGGATTTCTTGCAACACCTCGGCAACTCTTACTTTAGGCAGCAACAGCTGCAAGCGATTGCTTTCTCCATCTGCGGTTTCCCAGACCCTCTTGAGAACTCCGTTGTAAATTGTCAGTGAGTCCCATTGCGCCCAATATGCCTTGGTAGCAGCTCCTTTATCAGAAAGGTGATGCCATTCCAGTCTTTGTCCATCTTCCTTCATAAGCAGAATGGGAGCCAGATCTTCATCTTTTAACTGGTCTTCTCGGACTCTTTCGTCGGACCATGATCCACAAGCTTGTACTCCAAGACGTTGGCAATCAATGATACCCCCCTTTTCTTCAACCTTGCTGCAGTGTTTACATTCCATTCTGCAAGGCCGTCGAGACAGCGCGTCAGCATTTTGGTGAGTTTGGCCTTTTCGGTGCTGTGTCTCGAAGTCATAGGTTTGCAAACGTTCAATCCACCTGGCGACTTGTCCTTCAGGATTTTTAAATGACAACAGCCATTGAAGAGCAGCGTGATCTGTCCTAAGGATGAGTTTTGACCCATATAATTATTTGTTGAAATGTTGTATGGCATCCACAACTGCCATACGGAACATTGGTATATAGGTGTCCCAGTCATCTTGACGATCATCGACGACTTTCGACAGGTGTTGTTCCAGTGTTCGGTTAAATCGTTCTAACATCCCGTCTGACTGGGGGTGAAGAGGGGTTGTGCGTGTCTTCTCGATGCCGAGTACCTGGCACATCTCTTGGAAGATCTTGGATTCGAAGTTTCGGCCCTGGTCGGAGTGTAACTCTATGGGAGCACCGAATCGGCTAATCCAGTTTTCTACAAGTGTTTCCGCTATGGTGGTGGCTTCTTGGTTTGGTATCGCATACGCCTCAGGCCACTTAGTAAAATAGTCGATCGCTACTAGAACGTACTTGTTTCCTCTCTGGGACTCAGGAAACGGTCCGGTTACATCGAACTCTATTCTTTCGAAGGGATTACCGACGTTGTATTGCTGCATACATCCCCTCGTTCTCCTGTGCGGGCCCTTCGCTGCTGCACATGCGTCGCACCTTCGGCACCATTCTTCTACATCATCCCGGTAGCCGAACCAGTAAAACCGCTGGCGTACTTTTTCAAAGGTCTTGTTGACACCTAAATGTGACCCACTAGAATTATTATGGATTTCTTGCAACACCTCGGCAACTCTTACTTTAGGCAGCAACAGCTGCAAGCGATTGCTTTCTCCATCTGCGGTTTCCCAGACCCTCTTGAGAACTCCGTTGTAAATTGTCAGTGAGTCCCATTGCGCCCAATATGCCTTGGTAGCAGCTCCTTTATCAGAAAGGTGATGCCATTCCTGTCTTTGTCCATCTTCCTTCATAAGCAGAATGGGAGCCAGATCTTCATCTTTTAACTGGTCTTCTCGGACTCTTTCGTCGGACCATGATCCACAAGCTTGTACTCCAAGACGTTGGCAATCAATGATACCCCCCTTTTCTTCAACCTTGCTGCAGTGTTTACATTCCATTCTGCAAGGCCGTCGAGACAGCGCGTCAGCATTTTGGTGAGTTTGGCCTTTTCGGTGCTGTGTCTCGAAGTCATAGGTTTGCAAACGTTCAATCCACCTGGCGACTTGTCCTTCAGGATTTTTAAATGACAACAGCCATTGAAGAGCAGCGTGATCTGTCCTAAGGATGAGTTTTGACCCATATAATTATTTGTTGAAATGTTGTATGGCATCCACAACTGCCATACGGAACATTGGTATATAGGTGTCCCAGTCATCTTGACGATCATCGACGACTTTCGACAGGTGTTGTTCCAGTGTTCGGTTAAATCGTTCTACCATCCCGTCTGACTGGGGGTGAAGAGGGGTTGTGCGTGTCTTCTCGATGCCGAGTACCTGGCACATCTCTTGGAAGATCTTGGATTCGAAGTTTCGGCCCTGGTCGGAGTGTAACTCTATGGGAGCACCGAATCGGCTAATCCAGTTTTCTACAAGTGTTTCCGCTATGGTGGTGGCTTCTTGGTTTGGTATCGCATACGCCTCAGGCCACTTAGTAAAATAGTCGATCGCTACTAGAACGTACTTGTTTCCTCTCTGGGACTCAGGAAACGGTCCGGTTACATCGAACGCTATTCTTTCAAAGGGATTACCAACGTTGTATTGCTGCATACGTCCCCTCGTTCTCCTGTGCGGGCCCTTCGCTGCTGCACATGCGTCGCACCTTCGGCACCATTCTTCTACATCATCCCGGTAGCCGAACCAGTAAAACCGCTGGCGTACTTTTTCAAAGGTCTTGTTGACACCTAAATGTGACCCTCTAGAATTATTATGGATTTCTTGCAACACCTCGGCAACTCTTACTTTAGGCAGCAACAGCTGCAAGCGATTGCTTTCTCCATCTGCGGTTTCCCAGACCCTCTTGAGAACTCCGTTGTAAATTGTCAGTGAGTCCCATTGCGCCCAATATGCCTTGGTAGCAGCTCCTTTATCAGAAAGGTGATGCCATTCCAGTCTTTGTCCATCTTCCTTCATAAGCAGAATGGGAGCCAGATCTTCATCTTTTAACTGGTCTTCTCGGACTCTTTCGTCGGACCATGATCCACAAGCTTGTACTCCAAGACGTTGGCAATCAATGATACCCCCCTTTTCTTCAACCTTGCTGCAGTGTTTACATTCCATTCTGCAAGGCCGTCGAGACAGCGCGTCAGCATTTTGGTGAGTTTGGCCTTTTCGGTGCTGTGTCTCGAAGTCATAGGTTTGCAAACGTTCAATCCACCTGGCGACTTGTCCTTCAGGATTTTTAAATGACAACAGCCATTGAAGAGCAGCGTGATCTGTCCTAAGGATGAGTTTTGACCCATATAATTATTTGTTGAAATGTTGTATGGCATCCACAACTGCCATACGGAACATTGGTATATAGGTGTCCCAGTCATCTTGACGATCATCGACGACTTTCGACAGGTGTTGTTCCAGTGTTCGGTTAAATCGTTCTACCATCCCGTCTGACTGGGGGTGAAGAGGGGTTGTGCGTGTCTTCTCGATGCCGAGTACCTGGCACATCTCTTGGAAGATCTTGGATTCGAAGTTTCGGCCCTGGTCGGAGTGTAACTCTATGGGAGCACCGAATCGGCTAATCCAGTTTTCTACAAGTGTTTCCGCTATGGTGGTGGCTTCTTGGTTTGGTATCGCATACGCCTCAGGCCACTTAGTAAAATAGTCGATCGCTACTAGAACGTACTTGTTTCCTCTCTGGGACTCAGGAAACGGTCCGGTTACATCGAACTCTATTCTTTCGAAGGGATTACCGACGTTGTATTGCTGCATACATCCCCTCGTTCTCCTGTGCGGGCCCTTCGCTGCTGCACATGCGTCGCACCTTCGGCACCATTCTTCTACATCATCCCGGTAGCCGAACCAGTAAAACCGCTGGCGTACTTTTTCAAAGGTCTTGTTGACACCTAAATGTGACCCACTAGAATTATTATGGATTTCTTGCAACACCTCGGCAACTCTTACTTTAGGCAGCAACAGCTGCAAGCGATTGCTTTCTCCATCTGCGGTTTCCCAGACCCTCTTGAGAACTCCGTTGTAAATTGTCAGTGAGTCCCATTGCGCCCAATATGCCTTGGTAGCAGCTCCTTTATCAGAAAGGTGATGCCATTCCAGTCTTTGTCCATCTTCCTTCATAAGCAGAATGGGAGCCAGATCTTCATCTTTTAACTGGTCTTCTCGGACTCTTTCGTCGGACCATGATCCACAAGCTTGTACTCCAAGACGTTGGCAATCAATGATACCCCCCTTTTCTTCAACCTTGCTGCAGTGTTTACATTCCATTCTGCAAGGCCGTCGAGACAGCGCGTCAGCATTTTGGTGAGTTTGGCCTTTTCGGTGCTGTGTCTCGAAGTCATAGGTTTGCAAACGTTCAATCCACCTGGCGACTTGTCCTTCAGGATTTTTAAATGACAACAGCCATTGAAGAGCAGCGTGATCTGTCCTAAGGATGAGTTTTGACCCATATAATTATTTGTTGAAATGTTGTATGGCATCCACAACTGCCATACGGAACATTGGTATATAGGTGTCCCAGTCATCTTGACGATCATCGACGACTTTCGACAGGTGTTGTTCCAGTGTTCGGTTAAATCGTTCTAACATCCCGTCTGACTGGGGGTGAAGAGGGGTTGTGCGTGTCTTCTCGATGCCGAGTACCTGGCACATCTCTTGGAAGATCTTGGATTCGAAGTTTCGGCCCTGGTCGGAGTGTAACTCTATGGGAGCACCGAATCGGCTAATCCAGTTTTCTACAAGTGTTTCCGCTATGGTGGTGGCTTCTTGGTTTGGTATCGCATACGCCTCAGGCCACTTAGTAAAATAGTCGATCGCTACTAGAACGTACTTGTTTCCTCTCTGGGACTCAGGAAACGGTCCGGTTACATCGAACTCTATTCTTTCGAAGGGATTACCGACGTTGTATTGCTGCATACATCCCCTCGTTCTCCTGTGCGGGCCCTTCGCTGCTGCACATGCGTCGCACCTTCGGCACCATTCTTCTACATCATCCCGGTAGCCGAACCAGTAAAACCGCTGGCGTACTTTTTCAAAGGTCTTGTTGACACCTAAATGTGACCCACTAGAATTATTATGGATTTCTTGCAACACCTCGGCAACTCTTACTTTAGGCAGCAACAGCTGCAAGCGATTGCTTTCTCCATCTGCGGTTTCCCAGACCCTCTTGAGAACTCCGTTGTAAATTGTCAGTGAGTCCCATTGCGCCCAATATGCCTTGGTAGCAGCTCCTTTATCAGAAAGGTGATGCCATTCCAGTCTTTGTCCATCTTCCTTCATAAGCAGAATGGGAGCCAGATCTTCATCTTTTAACTGGTCTTCTCGGACTCTTTCGTCGGACCATGATCCACAAGCTTGTACTCCAAGACGTTGGCAATCAATGATACCCCCCTTTTCTTCAACCTTGCTGCAGTGTTTACATTCCATTCTGCAAGGCCGTCGAGACAGCGCGTCAGCATTTTGGTGAGTTTGGCCTTTTCGGTGCTGTGTCTCGAAGTCATAGGTTTGCAAACGTTCAATCCACCTGGCGACTTGTCCTTCAGGATTTTTAAATGACAACAGCCATTGAAGAGCAGCGTGATCTGTCCTAAGGATGAGTTTTGACCCATATAATTATTTGTTGAAATGTTGTATGGCATCCACAACTGCCATACGGAACATTGGTATATAGGTGTCCCAGTCATCTTGACGATCATCGACGACTTTCGACAGGTGTTGTTCCAGTGTTCGGTTAAATCGTTCTAACATCCCGTCTGACTGGGGGTGAAGAGGGGTTGTGCGTGTCTTCTCGATGCCGAGTACCTGGCACATCTCTTGGAAGATCTTGGATTCGAAGTTTCGGCCCTGGTCGGAGTGTAACTCTATGGGAGCACCGAATCGGCTAATCCAGTTTTCTACAAGTGTTTCCGCTATGGTGGTGGCTTCTTGGTTTGGTATCGCATACGCCTCAGGCCACTTAGTAAAATAGTCGATCGCTACTAGAACGTACTTGTTTCCTCTCTGGGACTCAGGAAACGGTCCGGTTACATCGAACTCTATTCTTTCGAAGGGATTACCGACGTTGTATTGCTGCATACATCCCCTCGTTCTCCTGTGCGGGCCCTTCGCTGCTGCACATGCGTCGCACCTTCGGCACCATTCTTCTACATCATCCCGGTAGCCGAACCAGTAAAACCGCTGGCGTACTTTTTCAAAGGTCTTGTTGACACCTAAATGTGACCCACTAGAATTATTATGGATTTCTTGCAACACCTCGGCAACTCTTACTTTAGGCAGCAACAGCTGCAAGCGATTGCTTTCTCCATCTGCGGTTTCCCAGACCCTCTTGAGAACTCCGTTGTAAATTGTCAGTGAGTCCCATTGCGCCCAATATGCCTTGGTAGCAGCTCCTTTATCAGAAAGGTGATGCCATTCCAGTCTTTGTCCATCTTCCTTCATAAGCAGAATGGGAGCCAGATCTTCATCTTTTAACTGGTCTTCTCGGACTCTTTCGTCGGACCATGATCCACAAGCTTGTACTCCAAGACGTTGGCAATCAATGATACCCCCCTTTTCTTCAACCTTGCTGCAGTGTTTACATTCCATTCTGCAAGGCCGTCGAGACAGCGCGTCAGCATTTTGGTGAGTTTGGCCTTTTCGGTGCTGTGTCTCGAAGTCATAGGTTTGCAAACGTTCAATCCACCTGGCGACTTGTCCTTCAGGATTTTTAAATGACAACAGCCATTGAAGAGCAGCGTGATCTGTCCTAAGGATGAGTTTTGACCCATATAATTATTTGTTGAAATGTTGTATGGCATCCACAACTGCCATACGGAACATTGGTATATAGGTGTCCCAGTCATCTTGACGATCATCGACGACTTTCGACAGGTGTTGTTCCAGTGTTCGGTTAAATCGTTCTAACATCCCGTCTGACTGGGGGTGAAGAGGGGTTGTGCGTGTCTTCTCGATGCCGAGTACCTGGCACATCTCTTGGAAGATCTTGGATTCGAAGTTTCGGCCCTGGTCGGAGTGTAACTCTATGGGAGCACCGAATCGGCTAATCCAGTTTTCTACAAGTGTTTCCGCTATGGTGGTGGCTTCTTGGTTTGGTATCGCATACGCCTCAGGCCACTTAGTAAAATAGTCGATCGCTACTAGAACGTACTTGTTTCCTCTCTGGGACTCAGGAAACGGTCCGGTTACATCGAACGCTATTCTTTCAAAGGGATTACCAACGTTGTATTGCTGCATACGTCCCCTCGTTCTCCTGTGCGGGCCCTTCGCTGCTGCACATGCGTCGCACCTTCGGCACCATTCTTCTACATCATCCCGGTAGCCGAACCAGTAAAACCGCTGGCGTACTTTTTCAAAGGTCTTGTTGACACCTAAATGTGACCCACTAGAATTATTATGGATTTCTTGCAACACCTCGGCAACTCTTACTTTAGGCAGCAACAGCTGCAAGCGATTGCTTTCTCCATCTGCGGTTTCCCAGACCCTCTTGAGAACTCCGTTGTAAATTGTCAGTGAGTCCCATTGCGCCCAATATGCCTTGGTAGCAGCTCCTTTATCAGAAAGGTGATGCCATTCCAGTCTTTGTCCATCTTCCTTCATAAGCAGAATGGGAGCCAGATCTTCATCTTTTAACTGGTCTTCTCGGACTCTTTCGTCGGACCATGATCCACAAGCTTGTACTCCAAGACGTTGGCAATCAATGATACCCCCCTTTTCTTCAACCTTGCTGCAGTGTTTACATTCCATTCTGCAAGGCCGTCGAGACAGCGCGTCAGCATTTTGGTGAGTTTGGCCTTTTCGGTGCTGTGTCTCGAAGTCATAGGTTTGCAAACGTTCAATCCACCTGGCGACTTGTCCTTCAGGATTTTTAAATGACAACAGCCATTGAAGAGCAGCGTGATCTGTCCTAAGGATGAGTTTTGACCCATATAATTATTTGTTGAAATGTTGTATGGCATCCACAACTGCCATACGGAACATTGGTATATAGGTGTCCCAGTCATCTTGACGATCATCGACGACTTTCGACAGGTGTTGTTCCAGTGTTCGGTTAAATCGTTCTACCATCCCGTCTGACTGGGGGTGAAGAGGGGTTGTGCGTGTCTTCTCGATGCCGAGTACCTGGCACATCTCTTGGAAGATCTTGGATTCGAAGTTTCGGCCCTGGTCGGAGTGTAACTCTATGGGAGCACCGAATCGGCTAATCCAGTTTTCTACAAGTGTTTCCGCTATGGTGGTGGCTTCTTGGTTTGGTATCGCATACGCCTCAGGCCACTTAGTAAAATAGTCGATCGCTACTAGAACGTACTTGTTTCCTCTCTGGGACTCAGGAAACGGTCCGGTTACATCGAACGCTATTCTTTCAAAGGGATTACCAACGTTGTATTGCTGCATACGTCCCCTCGTTCTCCTGTGCGGGCCCTTCGCTGCTGCACATGCGTCGCACCTTCGGCACCATTCTTCTACATCATCCCGGTAGCCGAACCAGTAAAACCGCTGGCGTACTTTTTCAAAGGTCTTGTTGACACCTAAATGTGACCCACTAGAATTATTATGGATTTCTTGCAACACCTCGGCAACTCTTACTTTAGGCAGCAACAGCTGCAAGCGATTGCTTTCTCCATCTGCGGTTTCCCAGACCCTCTTGAGAACTCCGTTGTAAATTGTCAGTGAGTCCCATTGCGCCCAATATGCCTTGGTAGCAGCTCCTTTATCAGAAAGGTGATGCCATTCCAGTCTTTGTCCATCTTCCTTCATAAGCAGAATGGGAGCCAGATCTTCATCTTTTAACTGGTCTTCTCGGACTCTTTCGTCGGACCATGATCCACAAGCTTGTACTCCAAGACGTTGGCAATCAATGATACCCCCCTTTTCTTCAACCTTGCTGCAGTGTTTACATTCCATTCTGCAAGGCCGTCGAGACAGCGCGTCAGCATTTTGGTGAGTTTGGCCTTTTCGGTGCTGTGTCTCGAAGTCATAGGTTTGCAAACGTTCAATCCACCTGGCGACTTGTCCTTCAGGATTTTTAAATGACAACAGCCATTGAAGAGCAGCGTGATCTGTCCTAAGGATGAGTTTTGACCCATATAATTATTTGTTGAAATGTTGTATGGCATCCACAACTGCCATACGGAACATTGGTATATAGGTGTCCCAGTCATCTTGACGATCATCGACGACTTTCGACAGGTGTTGTTCCAGTGTTCGGTTAAATCGTTCTACCATCCCGTCTGACTGGGGGTGAAGAGGGGTTGTGCGTGTCTTCTCGATGCCGAGTACCTGGCACATCTCTTGGAAGATCTTGGATTCGAAGTTTCGGCCCTGGTCGGAGTGTAACTCTATGGGAGCACCGAATCGGCTAATCCAGTTTTCTACAAGTGTTTCCGCTATGGTGGTGGCTTCTTGGTTTGGTATCGCATACGCCTCAGGCCACTTAGTAAAATAGTCGATCGCTACTAGAACGTACTTGTTTCCTCTCTGGGACTCAGGAAACGGTCCGGTTACATCGAACGCTATTCTTTCAAAGGGATTACCAACGTTGTATTGCTGCATACGTCCCCTCGTTCTCCTGTGCGGGCCCTTCGCTGCTGCACATGCGTCGCACCTTCGGCACCATTCTTCTACATCATCCCGGTAGCCGAACCAGTAAAACCGCTGGCGTACTTTTTCAAAGGTCTTGTTGACACCTAAATGTGACCCACTAGAATTATTATGGATTTCTTGCAACACCTCGGCAACTCTTACTTTAGGCAGCAACAGCTGCAAGCGATTGTTTTCTCCATCTGCGGTTTCCCAGACCCTCTTGAGAACTCCGTTGTAAATTGTCAGTGAGTCCCATTGCGCCCAATATGCCTTGGTAGCAGCTCCTTTATCAGAAAGGTGATGCCATTCCAGTCTTTGTCCATCTTCCTTCATAAGCAGAATGGGAGCCAGATCTTCATCTTTTAACTGGTCTTCTCGGACTCTTTCGTCGGACCATGATCCACAAGCTTGTACTCCAAGACGTTGGCAATCAATGATACCCCCCTTTTCTTCAACCTTGCTGCAGTGTTTACATTCCATTCTGCAAGGCCGTCGAGACAGCGCGTCAGCATTTTGGTGAGTTTGGCCTTTTCGGTGCTGTGTCTCGAAGTCATAGGTTTGCAAACGTTCAATCCACCTGGCGACTTGTCCTTCAGGATTTTTAAATGACAACAGCCATTGAAGAGAAGCGTGATCTGTCCTAAGGATGAGTTTTGACCCATATAATTATTTGTTGAAATGTTGTATGGCATCCACAACTGCCATACGGAACATTGGTATATAGGTGTCCCAGTCATCTTGACGATCATCGACGACTTTCGACAGGTGTTGTTCCAGTGTTCGGTTAAATCGTTCTACCATCCCGTCTGACTGGGGGTGAAGAGGGGTTGTGCGTGTCTTCTCGATGCCGAGTACCTGGCACATCTCTTGGAAGATCTTGGATTCGAAGTTTCGGCCCTGGTCGGAGTGTAACTCTATGGGAGCACCGAATCGGCTAATCCAGTTTTCTACAAGTGTTTCCGCTATGGTGGTGGCTTCTTGGTTTGGTATCGCATACGCCTCAGGCCACTTAGTAAAATAGTCGATCGCTACTAGAACGTACTTGTTTCCTCTCTGGGACTCAGGAAACGGTCCGGTTACATCGAACGCTATTCTTTCAAAGGGATTACCAACGTTGTATTGCTGCATACGTCCCCTCGTTCTCCTGTGCGGGCCCTTCGCTGCTGCACATGCGTCGCACCTTCGGCACCATTCTTCTACATCATCCCGGTAGCCGAACCAGTAAAACCGCTGGCGTACTTTTTCAAAGGTCTTGTTGACACCTAAATGTGACCCACTAGAATTATTATGGATTTCTTGCAACACCTCGGCAACTCTTACTTTAGGCAGCAACAGCTGCAAGCGATTGCTTTCTCCATCTGCGGTTTCCCAGACCCTCTTGAGAACTCCGTTGTAAATTGTCAGTGAGTCCCATTGCGCCCAATATGCCTTGGTAGCAGCTCCTTTATCAGAAAGGTGATGCCATTCCAGTCTTTGTCCATCTTCCTTCATAAGCAGAATGGGAGCCAGATCTTCATCTTTTAACTGGTCTTCTCGGAATCTTTCGTCGGACCATGATCCACAAGCTTGTACTCCAAGACGTTGGCAATCAATGATACCCCCCTTTTCTTCAACCTTGCTGCAGTGTTTACATTCCATTCTGCAAGGCCGTCGAGACAGCGCGTCAGCATTTTGGTGAGTTTGGCCTTTTCGGTGCTGTGTCTCGAAGTCATAGGTTTGCAAACGTTCAATCCACCTGGCGACTTGTCCTTCAGGATTTTTAAATGACAACAGCCATTGAAGAGAAGCGTGATCTGTCCTAAGGATGAGTTTTGACCCATATAATTATTTGTTGAAATGTTGTATGGCATCCACAACTGCCATACGGAACATTGGTATATAGGTGTCCCAGTCATCTTGACGATCATCGACGACTTTCGACAGGTGTTGTTCCAGTGTTCGGTTAAATCGTTCTAACATCCCGTCTGACTGGGGGTGAAGAGGGGTTGTGCGTGTCTTCTCGATGCCGAGTACCTGGCACATCTCTTGGAAGATCTTGGATTCGAAGTTTCGGCCCTGGTCGGAGTGTAACTCTATGGGAGCACCGAATCGGCTAATCCAGTTTTCTACAAGTGTTTCCGCTATGGTGGTGGCTTCTTGGTTTGGTATCGCATACGCCTCAGGCCACTTAGTAAAATAGTCGATCGCTACTAGAACATACTTGTTTCCTCTCTGGGACTCAGGAAACGGTCCGGTTACATCGAACGCTATTCTTTCAAAGGGATTACCAACGTTGTATTGCTGCATACGTCCCCTTGTTCTCCTGTGCGGGCCCTTCGCTGCTGCACATGCGTCGCACCTTCGGCACCATTCTTCTATATCATCCCGGTAGCCGAACCAGTAAAACCGCTGGCGTACTTTTTCAAAGGTCTTGTTGACACCTAAATGTGACCCACTAGAATTATTATGGATTTCTTGCAACACCTCGGCAACTCTTACTTTAGGCAGCAACAGCTGCAAGCGATTGCTTTCTCCATCTGCGGTTTCCCAGACCCTCTTGAGAACTCCGTTGTAAATTGTCAGTGAGTCCCATTGCGCCCAATATGCCTTGGTAGCAGCTCCTTTATCAGAAAGGTGATGCCATTCCAGTCTTTGTCCATCTTCCTTCATAAGCAGAATGGGAGCCAGATCTTCATCTTTTAACTGGTCTTCTCGGACTCTTTCGTCGGACCATGATCCACAAGCTTGTACTCCAAGACGTTGGCAATCAATGATACCCCCCTTTTCTTCAACCTTGCTGCAGTGTTTACATTCCATTCTGCAAGGCCGTCGAGACAGCGCGTCAGCATTTTGGTGAGTTTGGCCTTTTCGGTGCTGTGTCTCGAAGTCATAGGTTTGCAAACGTTCAATCCACCTGGCGACTTGTCCTTCAGGATTTTTAAATGACAACAGCCATTGAAGAGCAGCGTGATCTGTCCTAAGGATGAGTTTTGACCCATATAATTATTTGTTGAAATGTTGTATGGCATCCACAACTGCCATACGGAACATTGGTATATAGGTGTCCCAGTCATCTTGACGATCATCGACGACTTTCGACAGGTGTTGTTCCAGTGTTCGGTTAAATCGTTCTACCATCCCGTCTGACTGGGGGTGAAGAGGGGTTGTGCGTGTCTTCTCGATGCCGAGTACCTGGCACATCTCTTGGAAGATCTTGGATTCGAAGTTTCGGCCCTGGTCGGAGTGTAACTCTATGGGAGCACCGAATCGGCTAATCCAGTTTTCTACAAGTGTTTCCGCTATGGTGGTGGCTTCTTGGTTTGGTATCGCATACGCCTCAGGCCACTTAGTAAAATAGTCGATCGCTACTAGAACGTACTTGTTTCCTCTCTGGGACTCAGGAAACGGTCCGGTTACATCGAACGCTATTCTTTCAAAGGGATTACCAACGTTGTATTGCTGCATACGTCCCCTCGTTCTCCTGTGCGGGCCCTTCGCTGCTGCACATGCGTCGCACCTTCGGCACCATTCTTCTACATCATCCCGGTAGCCGAACCAGTAAAACCGCTGGCGTACTTTTTCAAAGGTCTTGTTGACACCTAAATGTGACCCACTAGAATTATTATGGATTTCTTGCAACACCTCGGCAACTCTTACTTTAGGCAGCAACAGCTGCAAGCGATTGCTTTCTCCATCTGCGGTTTCCCAGACCCTCTTGAGAACTCCGTTGTAAATTGTCAGTGAGTCCCATTGCGCCCAATATGCCTTGGTAGCAGCTCCTTTATCAGAAAGGTGATGCCATTCCAGTCTTTGTCCATCTTCCTTCATAAGCAGAATGGGAGCCAGATCTTCATCTTTTAACTGGTCTTCTCGGACTCTTTCGTCGGACCATGATCCACAAGCTTGTACTCCAAGACGTTGGCAATCAATGATACCCCCCTTTTCTTCAACCTTGCTGCAGTGTTTACATTCCATTCTGCAAGGCCGTCGAGACAGCGCGTCAGCATTTTGGTGAGTTTGGCCTTTTCGGTGCTGTGTCTCGAAGTCATAGGTTTGCAAACGTTCAATCCACCTGGCGACTTGTCCTTCAGGATTTTTAAATGACAACAGCCATTGAAGAGCAGCGTGATCTGTCCTAAGGATGAGTTTTGACCCATATAATTATTTGTTGAAATGTTGTATGGCATCCACAACTGCCATACGGAACATTGGTATATAGGTGTCCCAGTCATCTTGACGATCATCGACGACTTTCGACAGGTGTTGTTCCAGTGTTCGGTTAAATCGTTCTACCATCCCGTCTGACTGGGGGTGAAGAGGGGTTGTGCGTGTCTTCTCGATGCCGAGTACCTGGCACATCTCTTGGAAGATCTTGGATTCGAAGTTTCGGCCCTGGTCGGAGTGTAACTCTATGGGAGCACCGAATCGGCTAATCCAGTTTTCTACAAGTGTTTCCGCTATGGTGGTGGCTTCTTGGTTTGGTATCGCATACGCCTCAGGCCACTTAGTAAAATAGTCGATCGCTACTAGAACGTACTTGTTTCCTCTCTGGGACTCAGGAAACGGTCCGGTTACATCGAACGCTATTCTTTCAAAGGGATTACCAACGTTGTATTGCTGCATACGTCCCCTCGTTCTCCTGTGCGGGCCCTTCGCTGCTGCACATGCGTCGCACCTTCGGCACCATTCTTCTACATCATCCCGGTAGCCGAACCAGTAAAACCGCTGGCGTACTTTTTCAAAGGTCTTGTTGACACCTAAATGTGACCCACTAGAATTATTATGGATTTCTTGCAACACCTCGGCAACTCTTACTTTAGGCAGCAACAGCTGCAAGCGATTGTTTTCTCCATCTGCGGTTTCCCAGACCCTCTTGAGAACTCCGTTGTAAATTGTCAGTGAGTCCCATTGCGCCCAATATGCCTTGGTAGCAGCTCCTTTATCAGAAAGGTGATGCCATTCCAGTCTTTGTCCATCTTCCTTCATAAGCAGAATGGGAGCCAGATCTTCATCTTTTAACTGGTCTTCTCGGACTCTTTCGTCGGACCATGATCCACAAGCTTGTACTCCAAGACGTTGGCAATCAATGATACCCCCCTTTTCTTCAACCTTGCTGCAGTGTTTACATTCCATTCTGCAAGGCCGTCGAGACAGCGCGTCAGCATTTTGGTGAGTTTGGCCTTTTCGGTGCTGTGTCTCGAAGTCATAGGTTTGCAAACGTTCAATCCACCTGGCGACTTGTCCTTCAGGATTTTTAAATGACAACAGCCATTGAAGAGAAGCGTGATCTGTCCTAAGGATGAGTTTTGACCCATATAATTATTTGTTGAAATGTTGTATGGCATCCACAACTGCCATACGGAACATTGGTATATAGGTGTCCCAGTCATCTTGACGATCATCGACGACTTTCGACAGGTGTTGTTCCAGTGTTCGGTTAAATCGTTCTACCATCCCGTCTGACTGGGGGTGAAGAGGGGTTGTGCGTGTCTTCTCGATGCCGAGTACCTGGCACATCTCTTGGAAGATCTTGGATTCGAAGTTTCGGCCCTGGTCGGAGTGTAACTCTATGGGAGCACCGAATCGGCTAATCCAGTTTTCTACAAGTGTTTCCGCTATGGTGGTGGCTTCTTGGTTTGGTATCGCATACGCCTCAGGCCACTTAGTAAAATAGTCGATCGCTACTAGAACGTACTTGTTTCCTCTCTGGGACTCAGGAAACGGTCCGGTTACATCGAACGCTATTCTTTCAAAGGGATTACCAACGTTGTATTGCTGCATACGTCCCCTCGTTCTCCTGTGCGGGCCCTTCGCTGCTGCACATGCGTCGCACCTTCGGCACCATTCTTCTACATCATCCCGGTAGCCGAACCAGTAAAACCGCTGGCGTACTTTTTCAAAGGTCTTGTTGACACCTAAATGTGACCCACTAGAATTATTATGGATTTCTTGCAACACCTCGGCAACTCTTACTTTAGGCAGCAACAGCTGCAAGCGATTGCTTTCTCCATCTGCGGTTTCCCAGACCCTCTTGAGAACTCCGTTGTAAATTGTCAGTGAGTCCCATTGCGCCCAATATGCCTTGGTAGCAGCTCCTTTATCAGAAAGGTGATGCCATTCCAGTCTTTGTCCATCTTCCTTCATAAGCAGAATGGGAGCCAGATCTTCATCTTTTAACTGGTCTTCTCGGAATCTTTCGTCGGACCATGATCCACAAGCTTGTACTCCAAGACGTTGGCAATCAATGATACCCCCCTTTTCTTCAACCTTGCTGCAGTGTTTACATTCCATTCTGCAAGGCCGTCGAGACAGCGCGTCAGCATTTTGGTGAGTTTGGCCTTTTCGGTGCTGTGTCTCGAAGTCATAGGTTTGCAAACGTTCAATCCACCTGGCGACTTGTCCTTCAGGATTTTTAAATGACAACAGCCATTGAAGAGAAGCGTGATCTGTCCTAAGGATGAGTTTTGACCCATATAATTATTTGTTGAAATGTTGTATGGCATCCACAACTGCCATACGGAACATTGGTATATAGGTGTCCCAGTCATCTTGACGATCATCGACGACTTTCGACAGGTGTTGTTCCAGTGTTCGGTTAAATCGTTCTAACATCCCGTCTGACTGGGGGTGAAGAGGGGTTGTGCGTGTCTTCTCGATGCCGAGTACCTGGCACATCTCTTGGAAGATCTTGGATTCGAAGTTTCGGCCCTGGTCGGAGTGTAACTCTATGGGAGCACCGAATCGGCTAATCCAGTTTTCTACAAGTGTTTCCGCTATGGTGGTGGCTTCTTGGTTTGGTATCGCATACGCCTCAGGCCACTTAGTAAAATAGTCGATCGCTACTAGAACATACTTGTTTCCTCTCTGGGACTCAGGAAACGGTCCGGTTACATCGAACGCTATTCTTTCAAAGGGATTACCAACGTTGTATTGCTGCATACGTCCCCTTGTTCTCCTGTGCGGGCCCTTCGCTGCTGCACATGCGTCGCACCTTCGGCACCATTCTTCTATATCATCCCGGTAGCCGAACCAGTAAAACCGCTGGCGTACTTTTTCAAAGGTCTTGTTGACACCTAAATGTGACCCACTAGAATTATTATGGATTTCTTGCAACACCTCGGCAACTCTTACTTTAGGCAGCAACAGCTGCAAGCGATTGCTTTCTCCATCTGCGGTTTCCCAGACCCTCTTGAGAACTCCGTTGTAAATTGTCAGTGAGTCCCATTGCGCCCAATATGCCTTGGTAGCAGCTCCTTTATCAGAAAGGTGATGCCATTCCAGTCTTTGTCCATCTTCCTTCATAAGCAGAATGGGAGCCAGATCTTCATCTTTTAACTGGTCTTCTCGGACTCTTTCGTCGGACCATGATCCACAAGCTTGTACTCCAAGACGTTGGCAATCAATGATACCCCCCTTTTCTTCAACCTTGCTGCAGTGTTTACATTCCATTCTGCAAGGCCGTCGAGACAGCGCGTCAGCATTTTGGTGAGTTTGGCCTTTTCGGTGCTGTGTCTCGAAGTCATAGGTTTGCAAACGTTCAATCCACCTGGCGACTTGTCCTTCAGGATTTTTAAATGACAACAGCCATTGAAGAGCAGCGTGATCTGTCCTAAGGATGAGTTTTGACCCATATAATTATTTGTTGAAATGTTGTATGGCATCCACAACTGCCATACGGAACATTGGTATATAGGTGTCCCAGTCATCTTGACGATCATCGACGACTTTCGACAGGTGTTGTTCCAGTGTTCGGTTAAATCGTTCTACCATCCCGTCTGACTGGGGGTGAAGAGGGGTTGTGCGTGTCTTCTCGATGCCGAGTACCTGGCACATCTCTTGGAAGATCTTGGATTCGAAGTTTCGGCCCTGGTCGGAGTGTAACTCTATGGGAGCACCGAATCGGCTAATCCAGTTTTCTACAAGTGTTTCCGCTATGGTGGTGGCTTCTTGGTTTGGTATCGCATACGCCTCAGGCCACTTAGTAAAATAGTCGATCGCTACTAGAACGTACTTGTTTCCTCTCTGGGACTCAGGAAACGGTCCGGTTACATCGAACTCTATTCTTTCGAAGGGATTACCGACGTTGTATTGCTGCATACATCCCCTCGTTCTCCTGTGCGGGCCCTTCGCTGCTGCACATGCGTCGCACCTTCGGCACCATTCTTCTACATCATCCCGGTAGCCGAACCAGTAAAACCGCTGGCGTACTTTTTCAAAGGTCTTGTTGACACCTAAATGTGACCCACTAGAATTATTATGGATTTCTTGCAACACCTCGGCAACTCTTACTTTAGGCAGCAACAGCTGCAAGCGATTGCTTTCTCCATCTGCGGTTTCCCAGACCCTCTTGAGAACTCCGTTGTAAATTGTCAGTGAGTCCCATTGCGCCCAATATGCCTTGGTAGCAGCTCCTTTATCAGAAAGGTGATGCCATTCCAGTCTTTGTCCATCTTCCTTCATAAGCAGAATGGGAGCCAGATCTTCATCTTTTAACTGGTCTTCTCGGACTCTTTCGTCGGACCATGATCCACAAGCTTGTACTCCAAGACGTTGGCAATCAATGATACCCCCCTTTTCTTCAACCTTGCTGCAGTGTTTACATTCCATTCTGCAAGGCCGTCGAGACAGCGCGTCAGCATTTTGGTGAGTTTGGCCTTTTCGGTGCTGTGTCTCGAAGTCATAGGTTTGCAAACGTTCAATCCACCTGGCGACTTGTCCTTCAGGATTTTTAAATGACAACAGCCATTGAAGAGCAGCGTGATCTGTCCTAAGGATGAGTTTTGACCCATATAATTATTTGTTGAAATGTTGTATGGCATCCACAACTGCCATACGGAACATTGGTATATAGGTGTCCCAGTCATCTTGACGATCATCGACGACTTTCGACAGGTGTTGTTCCAGTGTTCGGTTAAATCGTTCTAACATCCCGTCTGACTGGGGGTGAAGAGGGGTTGTGCGTGTCTTCTCGATGCCGAGTACCTGGCACATCTCTTGGAAGATCTTGGATTCGAAGTTTCGGCCCTGGTCGGAGTGTAACTCTATGGGAGCACCGAATCGGCTAATCCAGTTTTCTACAAGTGTTTCCGCTAAGGTGGTGGCTTCTTGGTTTGGTATCGCATACGCCTCAGGCCACTTAGTAAAATAGTCGATCGCTACTAGAACGTACTTGTTTCCTCTCTGGGACTCAGGAAACGGTCCGGTTACATCGAACGCTATTCTTTCAAAGGGATTACCAACGTTGTATTGCTGCATACGTCCCCTCGTTCTCCTGTGCGGGCCCTTCGCTGCTGCACATGCGTCGCACCTTCGGCACCATTCTTCTACATCATCCCGGTAGCCGAACCAGTAAAACCGCTGGCGTACTTTTTCAAAGGTCTTGTTGACACCTAAATGTGACCCACTAGAATTATTATGGATTTCTTGCAACACCTCGGCAACTCTTACTTTAGGCAGCAACAGCTGCAAGCGATTGCTTTCTCCATCTGCGGTTTCCCAGACCCTCTTGAGAACTCCGTTGTAAATTGTCAGTGAGTCCCATTGCGCCCAATATGCCTTGGTAGCAGCTCCTTTATCAGAAAGGTGATGCCATTCCAGTCTTTGTCCATCTTCCTTCATAAGCAGAATGGGAGCCAGATCTTCATCTTTTAACTGGTCTTCTCGGACTCTTTCGTCGGACCATGATCCACAAGCTTGTACTCCAAGACGTTGGCAATCAATGATACCCCCCTTTTCTTCAACCTTGCTGCAGTGTTTACATTCCATTCTGCAAGGCCGTCGAGACAGCGCGTCAGCATTTTGGTGAGTTTGGCCTTTTCGGTGCTGTGTCTCGAAGTCATAGGTTTGCAAACGTTCAATCCACCTGGCGACTTGTCCTTCAGGATTTTTAAATGACAACAGCCATTGAAGAGCAGCGTGATCTGTCCTAAGGATGAGTTTTGACCCATATAATTATTTGTTGAAATGTTGTATGGCATCCACAACTGCCATACGGAACATTGGTATATAGGTGTCCCAGTCATCTTGACGATCATCGACGACTTTCGACAGGTGTTGTTCCAGTGTTCGGTTAAATCGTTCTAACATCCCGTCTGACTGGGGGTGAAGAGGGGTTGTGCGTGTCTTCTCGATGCCGAGTACCTGGCACATCTCTTGGAAGATCTTGGATTCGAAGTTTCGGCCCTGGTCGGAGTGTAACTCTATGGGAGCACCGAATCGGCTAATCCAGTTTTCTACAAGTGTTTCCGCTATGGTGGTGGCTTCTTGGTTTGGTATCGCATACGCCTCAGGCCACTTAGTAAAATAGTCGATCGCTACTAGAACGTACTTGTTTCCTCTCTGGGACTCAGGAAACGGTCCGGTTACATCGAACGCTATTCTTTCAAAGGGATTACCAACGTTGTATTGCTGCATACGTCCCCTCGTTCTCCTGTGCGGGCCCTTCGCTGCTGCACATGCGTCGCACCTTCGGCACCATTCTTCTACATCATCCCGGTAGCCGAACCAGTAAAACCGCTGGCGTACTTTTTCAAAGGTCTTGTTGACACCTAAATGTGACCCACTAGAATTATTATGGATTTCTTGCAACACCTCGGCAACTCTTACTTTAGGCAGCAACAGCTGCAAGCGATTGCTTTCTCCATCTGCGGTTTCCCAGACCCTCTTGAGAACTCCGTTGTAAATTGTCAGTGAGTCCCATTGCGCCCAATATGCCTTGGTAGCAGCTCCTTTATCAGAAAGGTGATGCCATTCCAGTCTTTGTCCATCTTCCTTCATAAGCAGAATGGGAGCCAGATCTTCATCTTTTAACTGGTCTTCTCGGACTCTTTCGTCGGACCATGATCCACAAGCTTGTACTCCAAGACGTTGGCAATCAATGATACCCCCCTTTTCTTCAACCTTGCTGCAGTGTTTACATTCCATTCTGCAAGGCCGTCGAGACAGCGCGTCAGCATTTTGGTGAGTTTGGCCTTTTCGGTGCTGTGTCTCGAAGTCATAGGTTTGCAAACGTTCAATCCACCTGGCGACTTGTCCTTCAGGATTTTTAAATGACAACAGCCATTGAAGAGCAGCGTGATCTGTCCTAAGGATGAGTTTTGACCCATATAATTATTTGTTGAAATGTTGTATGGCATCCACAACTGCCATACGGAACATTGGTATATAGGTGTCCCAGTCATCTTGACGATCATCGACGACTTTCGACAGGTGTTGTTCCAGTGTTCGGTTAAATCGTTCTAACATCCCGTCTGACTGGGGGTGAAGAGGGGTTGTGCGTGTCTTCTCGATGTCGAGTACCTGGCACATCTCTTGGAAGATCTTGGATTCGAAGTTTCGGCCCTGGTCGGAGTGTAACTCTATGGGAGCACCGAATCGGCTAATCCAGTTTTCTACAAGTGTTTCCGCTATGGTGGTGGCTTCTTGGTTTGGTATCGCATACGCCTCAGGCCACTTAGTAAAATAGTCGATCGCTACTAGAACGTACTTGTTTCCTCTCTGGGACTCAGGAAACGGTCCGGTTACATCGAACTCTATTCTTTCGAAGGGATTACCGACGTTGTATTGCTGCATACATCCCCTCGTTCTCCTGTGCGGGCCCTTCGCTGCTGCACATGCGTCGCACCTTCGGCACCATTCTTCTACATCATCCCGGTAGCCGAACCAGTAAAACCGCTGGCGTACTTTTTCAAAGGTCTTGTTGACACCTAAATGTGACCCACTAGAATTATTATGGATTTCTTGCAACACCTCGGCAACTCTTACTTTAGGCAGCAACAGCTGCAAGCGATTGCTTTCTCCATCTGCGGTTTCCCAGACCCTCTTGAGAACTCCGTTGTAAATTGTCAGTGAGTCCCATTGCGCCCAATATGCCTTGGTAGCAGCTCCTTTATCAGAAAGGTGATGCCATTCCAGTCTTTGTCCATCTTCCTTCATAAGCAGAATGGGAGCCAGATCTTCATCTTTTAACTGGTCTTCTCGGACTCTTTCGTCGGACCATGATCCACAAGCTTGTACTCCAAGACGTTGGCAATCAATGATACCCCCCTTTTCTTCAACCTTGCTGCAGTGTTTACATTCCATTCTGCAAGGCCGTCGAGACAGCGCGTCAGCATTTTGGTGAGTTTGGCCTTTTCGGTGCTGTGTCTCGAAGTCATAGGTTTGCAAACGTTCAATCCACCTGGCGACTTGTCCTTCAGGATTTTTAAATGACAACAGCCATTGAAGAGCAGCGTGATCTGTCCTAAGGATGAGTTTTGACCCATATAATTATTTGTTGAAATGTTGTATGGCATCCACAACTGCCATACGGAACATTGGTATATAGGTGTCCCAGTCATCTTGACGATCATCGACGACTTTCGACAGGTGTTGTTCCAGTGTTCGGTTAAATCGTTCTACCATCCCGTCTGACTGGGGGTGAAGAGGGGTTGTGCGTGTCTTCTCGATGCCGAGTACCTGGCACATCTCTTGGAAGATCTTGGATTCGAAGTTTCGGCCCTGGTCGGAGTGTAACTCTATGGGAGCACCGAATCGGCTAATCCAGTTTTCTACAAGTGTTTCCGCTATGGTGGTGGCTTCTTGGTTTGGTATCGCATACGCCTCAGGCCACTTAGTAAAATAGTCGATCGCTACTAGAACGTACTTGTTTCCTCTCTGGGACTCAGGAAACGGTCCGGTTACATCGAACGCTATTCTTTCAAAGGGATTACCAACGTTGTATTGCTGCATACATCCCCTCGTTCTCCTGTGCGGGCCCTTCGCTGCTGCACATGCGTCGCACCTTCGGCACCATTCTTCTACATCATCCCGGTAGCCGAACCAGTAAAACCGCTGGCGTACTTTTTCAAAGGTCTTGTTGACACCTAAATGTGACCCACTAGAATTATTATGGATTTCTTGCAACACCTCGGCAACTCTTACTTTAGGCAGCAACAGCTGCAAGCGATTGCTTTCTCCATCTGCGGTTTCCCAGACCCTCTTGAGAACTCCGTTGTAAATTGTCAGTGAGTCCCATTGCGCCCAATATGCCTTGGTAGCAGCTCCTTTATCAGAAAGGTGATGCCATTCCAGTCTTTGTCCATCTTCCTTCATAAGCAGAATGGGAGCCAGATCTTCATCTTTTAACTGGTCTTCTCGGAATCTTTCGTCGGACCATGATCCACAAGCTTGTACTCCAAGACGTTGGCAATCAATGATACCCCCCTTTTCTTCAACCTTGCTGCAGTGTTTACATTCCATTCTGCAAGGCCGTCGAGACAGCGCGTCAGCATTTTGGTGAGTTTGGCCTTTTCGGTGCTGTGTCTCGAAGTCATAGGTTTGCAAACGTTCAATCCACCTGGCGACTTGTCCTTCAGGATTTTTAAATGACAACAGCCATTGAAGAGAAGCGTGATCTGTCCTAAGGATGAGTTTTGACCCATATAATTATTTGTTGAAATGTTGTATGGCATCCACAACTGCCATACGGAACATTGGTATATAGGTGTCCCAGTCATCTTGACGATCATCGACGACTTTCGACAGGTGTTGTTCCAGTGTTCGGTTAAATCGTTCTAACATCCCGTCTGACTGGGGGTGAAGAGGGGTTGTGCGTGTCTTCTCGATGCCGAGTACCTGGCACATCTCTTGGAAGATCTTGGATTCGAAGTTTCGGCCCTGGTCGGAGTGTAACTCTATGGGAGCACCGAATCGGCTAATCCAGTTTTCTACAAGTGTTTCCGCTATGGTGGTGGCTTCTTGGTTTGGTATCGCATACGCCTCAGGCCACTTAGTAAAATAGTCGATCGCTACTAGAACGTACTTGTTTCCTCTCTGGGACTCAGGAAACGGTCCGGTTACATCGAACGCTATTCTTTCAAAGGGATTACCAACGTTGTATTGCTGCATACGTCCCCTTGTTCTCCTGTGCGGGCCCTTCGCTGCTGCACATGCGTCGCACCTTCGGCACCATTCTTCTATATCATCCCGGTAGCCGAACCAGTAAAACCGCTGGCGTACTTTTTCAAAGGTCTTGTTGACACCTAAATGTGACCCACTAGAATTATTATGGATTTCTTGCAACACCTCGGCAACTCTTACTTTAGGCAGCAACAGCTGCAAGCGATTGCTTTCTCCATCTGCGGTTTCCCAGACCCTCTTGAGAACTCCGTTGTAAACTGTCAGTGAGTCCCATTGCGCCCAATATGCCTTGGTAGCAGCTCCTTTATCAGAAAGGTGATGCCATTCCAGTCTTTGTCCATCTTCCTTCATAAGCAGAATGGGAGCCAGATCTTCATCTTTTAACTGGTCTTCTCGGACTCTTTCGTCGGACCATGATCCACAAGCTTGTACTCCAAGACGTTGGCAATCAATGATACCCCCCTTTTCTTCAACCTTGCTGCAGTGTTTACATTCCATTCTGCAAGGCCGTCGAGACAGCGCGTCAGCATTTTGGTGAGTTTGGCCTTTTCGGTGCTGTGTCTCGAAGTCATAGGTTTGCAAACGTTCAATCCACCTGGCGACTTGTCCTTCAGGATTTTTAAATGACAACAGCCATTGAAGAGCAGCGTGATCTGTCCTAAGGATGAGTTTTGACCCATATAATTATTTGTTGAAATGTTGTATGGCATCCACAACTGCCATACGGAACATTGGTATATAGGTGTCCCAGTCATCTTGACGATCATCGACGACTTTCGACAGGTGTTGTTCCAGTGTTCGGTTAAATCGTTCTACCATCCCGTCTGACTGGGGGTGAAGAGGGGTTGTGCGTGTCTTCTCGATGCCGAGTACCTGGCACATCTCTTGGAAGATCTTGGATTCGAAGTTTCGGCCCTGGTCGGAGTGTAACTCTATGGGAGCACCGAATCGGCTAATCCAGTTTTCTACAAGTGTTTCCGCTATGGTGGTGGCTTCTTGGTTTGGTATCGCATACGCCTCAGGCCACTTAGTAAAATAGTCGATCGCTACTAGAACGTACTTGTTTCCTCTCTGGGACTCAGGAAACGGTCCGGTTACATCGAACGCTATTCTTTCAAAGGGATTACCAACGTTGTATTGCTGCATACGTCCCCTCGTTCTCCTGTGCGGGCCCTTCGCTGCTGCACATGCGTCGCACCTTCGGCACCATTCTTCTACATCATCCCGGTAGCCGAACCAGTAAAACCGCTGGCGTACTTTTTCAAAGGTCTTGTTGACACCTAAATGTGACCCACTAGAATTATTATGGATTTCTTGCAACACCTCGGCAACTCTTACTTTAGGCAGCAACAGCTGCAAGCGATTGCTTTCTCCATCTGCGGTTTCCCAGACCCTCTTGAGAACTCCGTTGTAAATTGTCAGTGAGTCCCATTGCGCCCAATATGCCTTGGTAGCAGCTCCTTTATCAGAAAGGTGATGCCATTCCAGTCTTTGTCCATCTTCCTTCATAAGCAGAATGGGAGCCAGATCTTCATCTTTTAACTGGTCTTCTCGGAATCTTTCGTCGGACCATGATCCACAAGCTTGTACTCCAAGACGTTGGCAATCAATGATACCCCCCTTTTCTTCAACCTTGCTGCAGTGTTTACATTCCATTCTGCAAGGCCGTCGAGACAGCGCGTCAGCATTTTGGTGAGTTTGGCCTTTTCGGTGCTGTGTCTCGAAGTCATAGGTTTGCAAACGTTCAATCCACCTGGCGACTTGTCCTTCAGGATTTTTAAATGACAACAGCCATTGAAGAGCAGCGTGATCTGTCCTAAGGATGAGTTTTGACCCATATAATTATTTGTTGAAATGTTGTATGGCATCCACAACTGCCATACGGAACATTGGTATATAGGTGTCCCAGTCATCTTGACGATCATCGACGACTTTCGACAGGTGTTGTTCCAGTGTTCGGTTAAATCGTTCTACCATCCCGTCTGACTGGGGGTGAAGAGGGGTTGTGCGTGTCTTCTCGATGCCGAGTACCTGGCACATCTCTTGGAAGATCTTGGATTCGAAGTTTCGGCCCTGGTCGGAGTGTAACTCTATGGGAGCACCGAATCGGCTAATCCAGTTTTCTACAAGTGTTTCCGCTATGGTGGTGGCTTCTTGGTTTGGTATCGCATACGCCTCAGGCCACTTAGTAAAATAGTCGATCGCTACTAGAACGTACTTGTTTCCTCTCTGGGACTCAGGAAACGGTCCGGTTACATCGAACTCTATTCTTTCGAAGGGATTACCGACGTTGTATTGCTGCATACGTCCCCTCGTTCTCCTGTGCGGGCCCTTCGCTGCTGCACATGCGTCGCACCTTCGGCACCATTCTTCTACATCATCCCGGTAGCCGAACCAGTAAAACCGCTGGCGTACTTTTTCAAAGGTCTTGTTGACACCTAAATGTGACCCACTAGAATTATTATGGATTTCTTGCAACACCTCGGCAACTCTTACTTTAGGCAGCAACAGCTGCAAGCGATTGCTTTCTCCATCTGCGGTTTCCCAGACCCTCTTGAGAACTCCGTTGTAAATTGTCAGTGAGTCCCATTGCGCCCAATATGCCTTGGTAGCAGCTCCTTTATCAGAAAGGTGATGCCATTCCAGTCTTTGTCCATCTTCCTTCATAAGCAGAATGGGAGCCAGATCTTCATCTTTTAACTGGTCTTCTCGGACTCTTTCGTCGGACCATGATCCACAAGCTTGTACTCCAAGACGTTGGCAATCAATGATACCCCCCTTTTCTTCAACCTTGCTGCAGTGTTTACATTCCATTCTGCAAGGCCGTCGAGACAGCGCGTCAGCATTTTGGTGAGTTTGGCCTTTTCGGTGCTGTGTCTCGAAGTCATAGGTTTGCAAACGTTCAATCCACCTGGCGACTTGTCCTTCAGGATTTTTAAATGACAACAGCCATTGAAGAGCAGCGTGATCTGTCCTAAGGATGAGTTTTGACCCATATAATTATTTGTTGAAATGTTGTATGGCATCCACAACTGCCAGTAGCTCACGTCTTGTGACACAGTAGTTTCTCTCGGCTTTGGACAATCTCCGACTAAAGTAAGCTTTGACTCTCTCAGTTCCATCTATCTTTTGGGATAAGACAGCGCCTATTCCAGTATTGCTAGCATCGCTGTCAAGTATGAACGTCTCGCCTGGTATCCGGTAGGCCAGAATGGGTGATGAAACAAGAGCCTTTTTAAGTCGCTCAAAAGCCTCCTGGCATTCCGTTGTCCAAATAAACGGCCGCTTCGGTTCTGTCAATTGATGAAAGGCGCTACAGAGGCTAGAGAAGTTTGGTACGAAACGTCTGTAGTACGTGCAGAGTCCAAGAAAACTTGTTAACTCCTGGATATTAGCGGGGATCGGCCATTCATTTACGGCTTCAACTTTATCCGGGTCTGTGCTGACTCCTTCCTTTGACACGATGTGCCCAAGGTACTTGACGCTCCTTCTGAACAAGGAGCACTTCTTTGGATTCAATTTCATGCCAGCGTTTCTGATTCGTTCGAATACTTCCTTCAGGTTTGCGATATGTTCCTCGAAGGTTCTGCCTATGACGATAATGTCATCTAAGTAGACAAGACACGTGGTCCAGTTGAGTCCTCTTAACACATGCTCCATTAGTCTTTCAAAGGTGGCTGGGGCGTTGCAGAGTCCAAAAGGCAAATTGCCAGAGACCATTACCAACAGAAAAGGCCGTTTTATCTCTGTCCTCGGGGTGTAGTCCTACTTGCCAGTAACCGCTTTTCGGGTCAAGGGTGGAAAAGATCTGCGACCAAGCAAGTGTGTCCAATGTGTCGTCAATCCTAAGAAGCGGGTAGCTGTCCTTATGTGTGGCGTCATTTAATAATCTATAGTCGACACAAAATCTCGTGGATCCATTTTTCTTCTTTACCAAGACGATGGGTGAACACCATGGACTGTTGGATGGTTCAACAACCCCTTGCTGCTTCATCCGTTCTTGGTGTTTTGCTAGCGGCAGGCGACGTGGTTGCTGTCGTATAGGCCTAGTGTTTCCTGTGTCTATTCGATGCTGGATTAGATTTGTCCGCCCAAAGTCCATTTCATTAGATTGCAATATGTCAGAAAACTCTCTGAGGAATTGTTCTGCTTTGGTGTACTGTTCTTTCGACAATATCGTTTTGACTTCTTTCAGACTAAGAGACTAAGACTAAGACTAAGACTGCTTTATTGATCCTTACGGAAATTTGTTGTGATTACAAGGACTCGTTTCTCATATAAAGACAACACAACAGAAAAATACACATAAATACAACAGACAACATAAAGAGTTCATTCAGCGACTACACACAGGTATCTTGGTGCATTTCATGTTCCCTGATCAATGAGTGGCGGTGATAGAGTCTGACCGAGTGAGGTACGAACGAGTTTTTGTACCGCTCCGTTCTTGTTTTGATTGACAGCAGTCGCCCACTTCGCGACGACCTGGCGTAGTTCTGATGGAGCGGGTGGCCGTTGTCTTCCAAGATTTTTTCGATTTTTCTTAGGCACGTTTGTTCAAAAAGTTCCTTTAAATGTGGTAATGTTGTGAGTGTAATTTTTGATGCTTTTTTAATGATATTTTCTAGACGTTGCAACAGTTTAGATGAGGCGTTGCCTTGGCAACAACTTATTCCGTATGTTAGCAGATTTTGTACAGTCGCGCAGTAAAATGTCTCAAGGATCTTCTTATTTAATTTAAAACTGTTGAGTTTGTATAGAAAAAAGAGTCTCTGGGCTGTTTTCTTTGTCAGAGTTCCAAGGTGGTCTTCCCATGAAAGCTTGTTGTTGATGATAATGCCTAGATATTTATATGCCTTTACTTGTTCTATAGATGTAGTGTTTATTTGCAGTTCACGTATAGTTTGTTTTTTCTTTCTAAAATCTATTATAAGTTCTTTAGTTTTTGTTACATTCAGTTCTAGAAATTTAGTAAAATGCGGTTCACTGGACTCGAGTCTTTCGACGGGGTTTTCACTGCTACAGTTTCTTATCATCTCAAGAGCATGGCAACCAGCGATGGTGCTACCTTTCCGAAAGTGTTTCTCTACTGTACCGAGGTTCATAATTCTTACGGGTACCATTAGGTCTTTCCCAATTGTGACTAGTGCCTTTCCTACTGCTATCCCGTTGTGGTTGGTGTCCAAGCTTTCTACCAGCGCTGTTCCTGTCGTGGGATAGCCGTCCTCAATTTTCCCCCAAATGATCATTTCAGACTTGGCAGGCAAGGTTGTATTTTCTACCAACTTAATCCTTCTGACTCGGCCATCTTCTTCATTCTCGTCGCCAAGCAAGGGTACTTCGAGGTCTCCACATTGTAAAGTGCCTCCGCCGATATTTAAGGAAAAGCCATATTTCAGCATGAAGTCGAGCCCTATTATGCAGTCATCTGTGACGTCAGCAATCAGGAATTCGTGTTCGAATGACTGATTCCCGATCTCGACTGTTATGTCGATCAGGCCTTTTATGGGCATCAGTTCTCCACTGGCTGTTTTCAACGAGTAGGCTCTAACTGGCGTTTTCTTGCTACTGTCCACTTTATCCGTCCGGATGACTGATCGTGAGGCACTAATATCTAGGAGGAAGTGATAATTTTGACATCCAATTTTTCCGATGATTTTCAGACTCTTACTCTGTCCTAGCACGGCGACCGGGATGATGGTTGTAATGGCTCTCATTCTCTGTGTCGCCGGGTTCCGCCCCTTGAAGCCGGCGCGTGCTAGTTTCCCTGGTAGCCCCGAGAATTTGGTCGTGCATACCTTTCTGATCTGTAATGGGTTCCAGTTTGTGGAAGTGCAGCTTTTTTGTATATGACCGAGTTCACCACAATTCCAGCACCGTACAGGAACCCTAGGTTGATGTTCTTGTATCTGGTTTGTTTGTCCTTCATCTAGTGACTCTGTCACCCTTCTCACAATTGTGCGAATTCTTCCTCTTTGACTTCCAACTTTCGGCCTTGATGAACGCTCCCAGATGCGTCTTTAGCGGCTTCATATGAGAGAGCGTATACGAGGGCTTCACTGGCCTTACGTCTACCACTAACTCTGGTGGCTTTCTTTAACTCGGGGTCTCGAAGCGCATCAATGAAGGCGTCTGTGATAATGACCTCCAGAAAATCTTGTGCGGCTGTTGGGTAGGCCAGATGTGCGAGGCGTTCGATGTCTGTCTCTAGCTCCTGTAGTGTTTCATCGGGGCGCTGTTGTCTGATCTTTAGTTGCACACGATATACTTCTTGCAGATGTTCATCCCCGTATCGGAGTTCCATAGCCTGGACAAGGGCGGCGAAGTCTTGCTGGTTCGGTAGAGACTGTAGCAATTCGGAGGCTTTTTCTCTTAGGGATAACACAAGGGCTGTTGCTTTCTACTCCTCACTGTTCCATTTGTTAACTTTGGCTGCTGCGTCAAATTGCTTCTTGTATACTGACCAGGACACGGAACCATCAAATACGGGGGGCTTCATTTTCCCGGAGACATCAGGTACAAATGACGTCATATCTGCTTCTGGTACATTTGTGTGCTTGCGTTGGACTTGTATCTTCATTTCGTTGATGGCCTTCTCTACTGCGTCGACCCTCTGATTTATCTGCTCGTCAATGTTGGTGATTCTCTCCTCCACAGCATGTATGCGTTGGTTCATTGCCAATAACTCCGTTTTGATTCCCGAGTCCATGGCGTCTATCTTGTAATTGGTGTTTTCTAGCCCCGAGATTATAGCTGCCATCTGCTCCTGTTTGCTACTTGTGATCTGTCCCTGCATAGCTGCCATCTGCTCCTGTTTGCTACTGGTGATCTGTTCCTGCATAGCTGCCATCTGTCCCTGCATAGCTGCCATCTGTTCCTGCATGATACTGGTACTGGTGTGATCTGTTGCTGCATGCTACTGGTGAGCTGTTCCAGCCAGTCCGGTTCGACTTCAAAAAGATATGTATCCGGATCTTTTTTTTTTCCTTCACCAGTTCTTTCCGAAGGCGTGCTTGTAAGGTTCCTTTGTTGCCGCTCGTCTTCAGATCTCGACCACGGAGCTCTTCCTTCAGTTCCTTCAAAAGGAGTTGGTCTAGCGTTTTCGTAGTAGCCATAGCAGATCCAATCCCACTTCTGACACCAGTTGTTACGAATCTCCCTATCCAGGCTGGCTGCAAATTGCACCAAACGACACCACCAACTTAAAGAACTTGACAACTCTGGGCTTGAAAATAACGTAATAGTTTAATGTCAATAAATAACAGCCAATACTGTACAATAGGCAGCACGTAAAACAAGACTGTACAAATATCTCTCTGCCGTATCAACTCTTGCACTGGTCTCTCTGTCTCGTCTCGGACTTGTACTGAGCCGTTGTAACGAACTGTAGATCGGGAAGTTGTGACTGACTCGTCTCTGATACCTTCGCTCTTTATATAGGGTCCCTGCTGGCATTCTAGAACCGGACAGAACGTCGCTCGACCATTCTGGGTGGTCAGATGACTACATCCCTCGTGACACTCCTGAGCTCTGTTCACGACGTCGATCCTTCCCGAACCATCATGTTGATACTCGTCTCGGCCGATCGTCGTAACTCGTCACGGTTGACCGCTCGTCTAGCGCTGGCCTGGGGCGATTTGCGTCGGCTGACTACACACACACACACCACTACCCCCATCTGTGCCACCACCAGGTTTATAACAATATATATATATATATATATATATATATATATATATATATATATATATATATATATATATATATATACTAGACATATGTTACCCGCGACCCGCGGGTCTTTATTTGCGCATTACTGTTGATATAGTCGCTGAGAGTGTTTTGTAAACAACACGGCTACGCAGCTTTAGCGAACAGCGAACGAATGTATTAGAAATGCTTTAGAAAAACAAATTTGAATGTTAATTTGATTAAAATATCAAATGAATGGACAATAATTAGTATGTTTATGTGTTAAAGCATAAAACTATCTTTGCGAAAAGAAGTTTTATCATCTTAGAGTTCAGTAAGAGTTTTAGACCTAGGCCTAGGAATAGACTCAGACCTCAGAGATGTGTTAATGTGTAACCATTTGGTAATGTCTAATGAAAGAATGTTCGCCAGGAAATCTGTAGATATCAGGAACTAATTTATGTAAAAAATGCTTTTGGATAATCTAGTGGATTGGATTTAGATGTATGTTAAACGTAGCTAATGATCCTTTCACGTTATTTCTGTTTCGCTACGAAAATAAAATTAGTTTTGAGAAAATGGGTTTACCCGAAGGAAGTCGATACATTCTTATCTATTAAAAACGAAAAGAGCGATAGCTTTGTTAAATGAATGGGATTATAAAGTGAATAATTAAACGAAATAATGTTTAGTACGCGATTCATGAATGAATATAGATCTAGGCCTATCTCAACTCGGCTTCGCAGCTTTCGTAAACGAATGTAGCTTTAGAAAACCAAATTTGAATGTTTAATTGATCAAAATATGAAATGAATGGACTTTAATTAATATGTTTATGTGTTAAAGTATAAAACTATCTGTTCGAAGAGAAGTTTTATCATCTTAGAGTTGAATTAGAGTTTTAGATCTAGGGATGGGATTATAAAGTAAACAATTAAACGAATTAATTTTTAGTACGCGATTCATTACGGAATTGTCTAATGAAAGAATGTTCGTCAGGAAATCTGTAATCACAGATATAAGGAACTAATTAATGTAAAAAATGCTTTTGAAACACAAAATTGAAGGTTAATTTTATTATATAATGAAATCAATGGATCTTCTTTTGTCTTTTCATGTGTCAAAGTAAAAAACTATCTGCGAAAAGTGTATTTCTTAAAATTAGATCTAGGTCTAAATCCTTTCTATTTTTTCTCATGTCAACATTGTAGACATGGCCTAGATCCATAAAATACTATAGCTGTAATAGAGTCGGACAACTTTATTTTTTTTGAGGGTCTTACATTTGTTTTAGGGCTACAATACATTCACTAAGGTCTAAGTTGGTACCCAAGGAACATTCCTGCCTAGTTTTATCAAGATTGGTCAAGCGGTTTTGATGTCTATAAGTAACATACATACATACATACATACATACATACATACATACATACCCCTCACATTCTACTTTATAATATACTAGACATATGTTACCCGCGACCCGCGGGTCTTTATTTGCGCATTACTTCCGATATAGTCACTGAGAGTGTTTTGTAAACAATTAAACAAAATAATAATGTAATAAGTAAAGCGAATGTGTCAATGTAAAAATAGTGTGAATGAAGCTATCAAATCAAAATAGCTAATAGGCTTAATTAAATCCATTTTTTTTTCAAATTAAAACATTTGCTTGAAGGCCTACATATATTTGATTAAAATTTGAGATGAATATACTAAATTTTGTATGTTCATGTGTATAAAGTATAAAGTAGATCTTGAGGTAGACGTAGATCTAAATCTACACTAATTTAGAGTTCTGTGCTGCGCATGCGTGAACTTTTTTTCATGAATGAATATAGGCCTATCTCAACACGGCTACGCAGCTTTAGCGAACAGCGAACGAATGTATTAGAAATGCTTTAGAAAAACAAATTTGAATGTTAATTTGATTAAAATATCAAATGAATGGACAATAATTAGTATGTTTATGTGTTAAAGCATAAAACTATGTTTGCGAAAAGAAGTTTTATCATCTTAGAGTTCAGTAAGAGTTTTAGACCTAGGCCTAGGAATAGACTCAGACCTCAGAAGAGAGATGTGTTAATGTGTAACCATTTGGTAATGTCTAATGAAAGAATGTTCGCCAGGAAATCTGTAGATATCAGGAACTAATTTATGTAAAAAATGCTTTTGGATAATCTAGTGGATTGGATTTAGATGTATGTTAAACGTAGCTAATGATCCTTTCACGTTATTTCTGTTTCGCTACGAAAATAAAATTAGTTTTGAGAAAATGGGTTTACCCGAAGGAAGTCGATACATTCTTATCTATTAAAAACGAAAAGAGCGATAGCTTTGTTAAATGAATGGGATTATAAAGTGAATAATTAAACGAAATATTGTTTAGTACGCGATTCATGAATGAATATAGATCTAGGCCTATCTCAACTCGGCTTCGCAGCTTTCGTAAACGAATGTAGCTTTAGAAAACCAAATTTGAATGTTTAATTGATCAAAATATGAAATGAATGGACTTTAATTAATATGTTTATGTGTTAAAGTATAAAACTATCTGTTCGAAGAGAAGTTTTATCATCTTAGAGTTGAATTAGAGTTTTAGATCTAGGGATGGGATTATAAAGTAAACAATTAAACGAATTAATTTTTAGTACGCGATTCATTACGGAATTGTCTAATGAAAGAATGTTCGTCAGGAAATCTGTAATCACAGATATAAGGAACTAATTAATGTAAAAAATGCTTTTGAAAAACAAAATTGAAGGTTAATTTTATTATATAATGAAATCAATGGATCTTCTTTTGTATTTTCATGTGTCAAAGTAAAAAACTATCTGCGCAAAGTGTATTTCTTAAAATTAGATCTAGGTCTAAATCCTTTCTATCTTTTCTCATGTCAACATTGTAGACATGGCCTAGATCCATAAAATACTATAGCTGTAATAGAGTCGGACAACTATATTTTTTTTTTGAGGGTCTTACATTTGTTTTAGGGCTACAATACATTCACTAAGGTCTAAGTTGGTACCCAAGGAACATTCCTGCCTAGTTTTATCAAGATTGGTCAAGCGGTTTTGATGTCTATAAGTAACATACATACATACATACATACATACATACATACATACCCCTCACATTCTACTTTATAATATAGATATATATATATATATATATATATATATATATATATATATATATATATATATATATATATATATATATATATATATATATACGCACGTTTATGCATAGATAGGGTTAGGGTTTATTGGGCGTTAGGGTTAGGGTTTGGAAAAAAATCGCCCCCCCTCCAAAGTTCTGGATCCGCCAGTGCCTTGGCTGCGCTGGGGCAAGTGATGGTATAGTATTAAAATGTCACCCAAAATAGACAAAATCAAATCAAAAAATCTATTACTGAATTCTGATCCCCCCCTTGCTACGCCCATGATATATATATATATATATATATATATATATATATATATATATCATGGGCGTAGCCTGGTAGGGGTTGGGGTTCAATGCCCCCCCTTCCCCGAAATGAAATCCGCAAGGGGGGGGGGCGGAATTAAGTGACTGATTTTTGCTTTCATTTTGTTTATTTTAGGTAAGATTTTAATACTAAATCATCACTTACCACAGTACAGCCGGGGGTTTTGAGTTAAAAAACCTCTTCCAGGGTGTTTTGAGTTTAAAAACCCCTACCAGGGGTTTTGAGATACAAATCCCTCTACCAGGGGGTTTTGAGTTTAAAACCCCCTTCCAGGGGGGGGGGGGCGGGGGGGGGTGATCCGCCCCAAACCCTCCTTCCCTCGAAAAAAAATCCTGACTACGCCCATGGTCAGAATGTAATAGAGATTAATTATGTACACACATACACACACATCTATCCATACAATTTTTTTTTCGAGGGTTGGGGGGCAGGGGGGGACGCCCCCCACCCCCGAAAAAAAAATCCTGGCTACGCCCATGATATATATATATAGTGCCTTACTTTATACTTTATAGTATAAGATAATATTCTCTCCTCCCCCTGTTAAAAACTACTGCTAATAATAGTGTATATTCCTAGTTGTTTATTCATTGTACAAAGCTATCCGTATTTACGGTCGGTATTTTATCACAAACCAAGAGATTAGAGACAGGGTTACTTTAGCGATCGGAACCCATGATGACATGCTAATTATTGTAAAGAAACGCAAACTTAAAATATATGGCCATATTTCAAGATCTACGGGGCTCACAAAGACCATCCTTCATGGAACAGTACCAGGAAAAAGAAGAAGAGGCAGACAGAAAAAGCGATGGGAGGACAACATAAAAGAATGGACAGGCCTACCATTGATAGAGGTTTTAAACAAAGCAAAGGACAGGAAGGAATGGAGAAAGACGGTCGACAAATCTTGCTTGGTGCCCCAACAATCCAACAGACTAAGGACTAAGGGATAGGTAAAGGTAAAAAAAAATTATATAGGTCTGTGAGTCGGCTCTACAGCTTATTTATTTTCTCTTTCTTCTTATCCATGATTAAAGCCGGTATTTAAAAAACAACTAGGTTATTCCCTCTTTTGATAATGCGTTTGGTCTTGATCCTGTGCTTTGACAACGCAGAAAACTGGCCAGGAGTGTAAATACCGACGCTAAATGCGGATATTGCCATAATAATAATAATAATAATATAAAGAAGCACTAAAAACAGTCACTCATAGTGCCGCCCGCACCCCCCTCAACCTCAACACATAGGATATATCAAGATCTAGAATTCTAGAACCATATCTTGGTTTTATTTTTTCATTGGTCATTGGGATAGTCTATTTCTTATTTATTTTTTTTTCATCATGGCGACTGATTGAAAGTTAACCTCTTAAATCCTTAATCATCAATGAAATAAAATTACAAAAATGGATTCTAGATCTAGATAGATCTTAGAGTTAGACAGACATAGATCTAGAATCTAGATCTAGATCTATATATATAATATAATTAGGTATTAGTCTAGCTTATAATTTTAAATTTATAACGACTTTAAGTTAACGTGATATGAATATTCAATATGATATGAGATATGTCATACACTCAGTCATAGATCTATCTAGATCTACTCTAGTCTAGAAGTAGAGACTAGTCTCTAGATTCTAGTAATACTAATATTACTAACTTAGTAATACTAGCATACGACTCAATATGAGGCAATATGATAGTAATACTGAAATATTCTCAGATACTGAGATAGTGATACTCATCATACTGATACTGATACTATGATAATGATACTGAACTGATACATTTGTAACAATGCATCATTATCATATGTCATACTGTGATACATCTAATCTATCTATACTCATAGTCTATAGTATACAATATAGATCTATATAAGATCTCTCTCTATATATATACATTATTTAAATTATTATTATAAATTATAGACTATAAATTACCGTCACTATCAATGTAGATCTATATGTCTATATACTGTTATAAACCTGGTGGTGGCACAGATGGGGGTAGTGGTGTGAGTGTAGTCAGCCGACGCAAATCGCCCCAGGCCAGCGCTAGACGAGCGGTCAACCGTGACGAGTGTCAACACGGCGGTTCGGGAAGGATCGACTGCGGTCCAGGAAGGATCGACGTCGTGAACACAGCTCAGGAGCGTCACGAGAATTGTAGTCATCTGACCACCTAGGAACGTCGAGGGGCGTTCTGTCCGGTTCTAGAAGGCCAGTAGGGACCCTATATAAAGAGCGGAGGTGTCGCAGTCAAGACGGTCTAGAAAAGGGGCTCAATACAGCAGGGTTCAGAAAGCGGGTTCACTGCAGGGGTTCAGAGCCCGGTTCACTACAGTCCGGTCGACTACAGCACAGTTCAGCGGTGTGGTTCTGTACGGAGCATTACGACGGTTCAGTGCGGAGTACTGTCAGTACAGTTGAGACGGCTGGCGTCTTGATCTTGGTCTGCGATCGAGTCCGACACAACGAGCCTAGTGTGTGAAGTCAGTCCTGAACTGTTGAACCCAGTGCAAGCCCGGAACGAGACGGAGAGGCCAGTGCAAGAGTTGATACTGCGGAACGGTGTTATCGGAGAGATATTTGTACAGTGTACGTGTTGCCAATTGTACAGTATTGGCTGTTATTTATTCAACTATTAAATTGTTACGTTACTTTGGAGCCCTGAGTTGTCAAGTTCTTTAAGTTGGTGGTGTATGGTGCAGTTTGCATAGAGCCTGGATAGTGAGATTCGTAACAATACTAATATAGATCTATCTAATCAGTATCATAATCATTATAATCTTATATCAAATGTCTAGATCTAGAAATCTAGATAGATCTAGACTACTTAGTCACTACTAGAGTCTAGATATAAATTATAATGATATATCATATACCATGGGCGTAGCCAGGATTGACGATAAAAAAGAGGATGTCCCAAAAAGCTGTGCCACCTGGCCATCATTTCTGGTGGTTAGATGCACAGAGGAGGGAAAAAGCCTGACAAAGTTGAGCCCTTTTACTATCTATAAGGGACTCAAGTCAGTAGTGGGAGAGCCCAAGAGTGTGTCTAAGCTACACAAAACAATGGAACTCCTTGTAGAAGTAGACAGCAAGACACACTCTGATGAGCTTTTAAGATGCAGAAGACTCTGTGATCTCCAAGTGGAAGTCATGCCACACAAGAGTCTGAACACCAACAGAGGTGTAATCAGCTCTAGGGACCTACTGGAATGTTCCGAGAAGGAAATAGTGGAGGGCATTGAAGGAGTCACCCATGCCCGGCGCATTACCAGGCGCAGGGAGGGTGAGGAGGTCAAAACCGCCACTATTATCCTCACATTCGGAACTAGGACACCGCCAGAGTATGTGAAGGCAGGATACCTACGAGTTCCAGTGAGGCCCTACATACCTAACCCCATGAGGTGCTTCAAGTGCCAGGGTTATGGACACGGCGCGGCAGTCTGCAAGAGGAACACTGTGTGTGCCAGATGTGCTGGAGAGGGTCATGAGGACAAGGGCTGCACAGCCCAGTTCAAATGCCCAAACTGTCAAGCTGGCCACTCAGCCTACTCCAAGGACTGCCCTGTGTGGAAACAGGAGGTTGCCGTGCAGGAGTACAAGGCAAGAAACGGATGTACCTTTAGCCAGGCGAAATCGGCTGTACTGGCCCTACCCAAGGGCCAATTCGGCTTGACAAAGACCTACGCCCAGGCTGCTGCTAAGAAAGGAAGATCCATAGCCACACAGACGGACACATTGACCCCACCACCCCCTCCTCCTCCCCCAACTCAGAAGAAAACACCGCCAAAGAACACACCTCTGAAGAAACAAGAAAGCCCTGTTGTCATGCTAAAGAACAGGTTCTCTGTGCTCGCTGATGAGAGCATGGAGACTGAGCAGCATGTCAAAACCAATACTCCGGGAGAACCCGGAGACATCATGTCTGACACAGGTTCTCCTCAGAGAACCCAGCCAGACACCCCAACCTCTACCGAGTTAGAGGTTGACCAATTCCCTAAGGGGAGAAATCAAAGCGGAGAGGATGCCCGAGGTGAGAGAGGAGGAAATAACCTCCGCTCTAACCAGAGGGATCTCCCCTCTCCAGAGAGAAAGACTTCCCCCAAAAGGGGGTTGTCCTCCTCTCCATCCAAACCCAAGAATAAAAATACCAAGGTCACTGGAATAAAGGGAAACCCCTCCGGGGGCCTCCCAAGGCCAAATAGCTCCAAGTAGGTCATCTAGAATAAGCCATGGATTCCAGAATTGTACAGTGGAATTGTAGAGGCCTCAAGGCCAATTACGAGGAAATGCAGCTACTGATGGACTCTGAGACTCCTGTAGCTGTCTGTTTACAGGAAACATTTCTGAAAGATTGCATCAGCTTCCGAAGCTACCGTGCTTACACCAAGAATGTTGAGGATGCAGAGAGAGCATCAGGTGGAGTCTGTATCCTTGTGAAGGATAGCACCCCCCATGAGAGGGTAGAACTACAGACCACACTACAGGCCGTAGCAGCTAGGGTAACCCTTCACAAGGTTATCACTTGCTGCAGCCTGTATCTACCACCAGGCGCTCCATTAAACCGAACAGACATGGAGGACCTATTGAAACAACTCCCCCGGCCTTATTTAATCCTTGGGGATTTCAATGCCCATAACACCATGTGGGGATCCAACAATACCGACACAAGAGGTCGTATGCTGGAGGATATCTTCCTCCAACATGATTTATGCATACTTAATGATGCATCACCGACCTACTTGCACCCAGGAACTGGATCATTCACATGCATTGACCTCACCGTATGCGTCCCCGGACTTCTGGACGATTTTAAATGGTCAGTTAGCAATGATCTACGGGGAAGTGATCACTTCCCAATCATCATTACTAACAATCTCCATTCATTGGGACGACCTCAGCGGTGGAAACTGAATAAGGCCGATTGGGAACAATTCCAAAAAAGATGCTCTGAGGATATCACAGAAAATATCCTCCATGAACAGAACCCAGCTGATACCTTTGCTAGCAAGCTACTAAGTATAGCCAGGAAAGTTGTACCCCTAACCTCTGCAAATCCAAAACGGCCTAGCAAACCATGGTTTGATACAGCTTGCAAAAGTGCTATTGGTGATAGGAAAAAACGACTGGCTGCATTTATAAAGAATCCTTCCCAGGAAAACCTAAAGCTATTCAGGATAGCTAGAGCAAAGGCTAGACAAATTATACGGTCAGCCAAAAGGAATTCCTGGAGAAGTTTTGTCGGCAGTCTGGATGCCAAAACTTCTGCTAGAGCGGTTTGGAAGGCAGTAAGGCGAATCAAAGGGAAAGAATCAAATGCAATAGGGCATTTGAAAAACCAAGGACGAACTGTCACGTCCCCCAGAGAAATAGCTGACTGCCTTGCATCCTCAATAGCAGAAAAATCATCCACTGCACACTACACGCCAGAGTTCCAAAAAGTCAAAACCAGGGAGGAAAGACACCCCATTGATTTCAGGTCAGAGAACAATGAAGACTACAACAAACCGTTCTCGCTTGAGGAACTGAGGGAATCGCTGGACAACTCACATGACACAGCGCCTGGAGAAGACGAAATCCATTACCAGTTCCTCAAGCACCTTCCCGAACCCTCATTGGCAGTCCTGCTAGGGGTCTATAACTGTGTGTGGCAAACAGGCGCTTTCCCAAACAGCTGGAGGAAAGCCACAGTTATACCGATACCTAAACCGGGAAGAGACGGCTCTGACCCAGCTAACTATCGACCAATAGCACTAACAAGCTGCATCTGCAAAACCATGGAAAGAATGATTAACAGTAGGCTGGTCTGGTACCTGGAAAGGAATAAAGTGATCTCAAACTACCAGTGCGGATTCCGGCAGGGGCGGACAACAACTGACCACCTGGTAAGGCTGGAAGCTTATATTAGAAATGCATTACTCAGAAGAGAACATCTAGTAGCTGTATTCTTCGATATAGAAAAGGCCTATGACACAACCTGGAAACATGGCATTCTACGTGACCTGGCGCTTATGGGGCTTAAGGGACACCTCCCCCGTTTTGTGGAGGAATTCCTGAAAGATAGAAAATTTCAGGTTCGAGTGGGCAACTCCGCTTCTGACACTCATGACCAGGAAATGGGTGTACCCCAGGGCAGCATGCTGTCAGTCACCCTGTTCAACATTAAAATAAATAGCATCATAAATGCGCTGTCCCCTGGCATAGAGTGCTCTTTGTATGTTGATGACTTTGTCATTCTTACTTATGGGAAAAACATGAACACCTTAGAAAGGAAATTACAGTTATGTTTAAACAAAATTCAGGGTTGGGCAAACTATAATGGTTTCAAATTCTCAGACTCCAAAACAGTTAGTATGCATTTTTGTAATCTAAGGGGGCTCCACCCAGACCCTGAACTATTTATACACAAAAAGAAGATCCCTGTCGTGAAAACTACAAAATTTTTAGGCCTCACCTTAGATTCCAAATTTAATTTTCTCCCCCACATTAAGGAACTTAAGAAGAAATGCCAAAAGTCATTAAACATACTAAGAGTACTCAGCCGTACGGACTGGGGAGCTGACAGAGATACCTTGCTGCTGCTCTATCGGAGTCTAATTCGATCCAAGCTAGACTACGGATCCATAATATATGGAGCAGCAAGGAAGTCGTACCTAAAAATACTGGAACCAATACAAAATGCTGCCCTGCGTCTCTGTCTCAGCGCGTTTCGTACATCACCTATCCCAAGTCTCCATGTGGAGGCTGGAGAACTCCCCATGGATATAAGAATGAAAAAGCTTGCAATGCAGTATATAGTCAAGCTAAAATCCAACCCCACGAACCCTGCTTTCGACTCCATATTTAACCCCACAGAGGTAGAATTATACAATCGAAGGCCTAACGTCATACAGCCGTTGGGCCTTCGAATGAGAGAACCCATCCAACATTTAACCCCACCCATTGACCAAATCTCTAAAATAGAAACCCCTCAGAATCCTCCTTGGCATACCCAAGCATACTACAAGTCCACTTTAGGGAACTGCAGGAGAGCTACGGAGATTGTGGCACCATCTACACAGACGGATCCAAAATGGAGGGAAAGGTCGCGTGTGCCTGCTCCTTTCGGAACAAAACAATCTCCCGTAGACTCCCTGATGGCTGCTCCATCTTTATGGCCGAATTGCACGCAATATTGCTTGCACTTATGGCCGTAAAAGCATCAGAAAGGAGTAAATTTATAATCTGCTCCGACTCCAAATCTGCATTGCAAGCTTTGGGGCGGATGAAGACTGACATCCCATTGGTACATAAGAGCCTGAAGCTGTTGGACCTAATAACAGCCGACCGTAGGGATGTCACCTTCATCTGGGTCCCCTCCCATGTTGGCATTGAGGGAAACGAAGCCGCAGACAGAGAAGCAAAGAGAGCCCTATATCATGCGGTGTCAGGAACCCAAATCCCCTACTCGGACCTGAGACAAAGTATTGCCTCTGCCACCTATCGAGAGTGGCAGAACCGATGGGAGGCTGAGACTCACAGTAAACTCAGGCAGATTGTGGCGGATGTCAGGTGGCGGCCCACATCTAAGGGTCTGACAAGGCGTGGTAGCACGACCATGTCCAGACTTAGGATTGGCCACACCTACATCACGCACTCTTTTGTACTGAAGAAAGAGGAGCCCCCACTTTGTGAGTACTGTGACTCTCGCCTCACCGTGGAACATATCCTCGTTGATTGCCCCAGATACCAGGATGTCAGAGCGAAATATTTTAGAGTCACTAATTTAAATACACTATTTGATAATGTCGACCCTGGGAAGGTACTGGGCTTTATCCGGGAAGTGGGGCTATCTACGAAGATCTGATTTATGAATTTGTGAACATGCACTATTTACATTAGATTTTTACCAAATATTTAAATTTTTACTACCTTGACTATTTTAACTGTGAATAGACCTTGATTTTAATGATATGACTGTATAGAATCTGGCCCTGTTGTTTAGAGAGTAGTCCTTAAGGGACTGCAGGCACGACATGGCCTAAATTGTGCCGATGTGCCTCAAATCAAACAATCAATCAATCAGTTGTCAAGTTCTTTAAGTTGGTGGTGTATGGTGCAGTTTGCAGAGAGCCTGGATAGTGAGATTCGTAACATTACTAATATAGATCTATCAAATCAGTATCATAATCATTATAATCTTATATCAAATGTCTAGATCTAGAAATCTAGATAGATCTAGACTACTTAGTCACTACTAGAGTCTAGATATAAATTATAATGATATATCATATACCATGGGCGTAGCCAGGATTTTTTTTCGGGGGGGGGGGGGTTTAGGGGGGATTTTTTCTACCCTCCCTCCCCCCCCCCCCCCGGCCGCGAAAAAAATATATTTATATGTATGTATGTGTGTGTGTATATAATCTTTATTAAATTCTGACCCATCATTCTTTCGGAAGACGCTTATTGTGCCCTAGAATAGGTTCTTCCTAGAGTTAGTAGAAAATTGTCAGCAAGGGGGGTCTGGGGGAGCGCTAGGAGCTCCCCCATCGCGGGGCGGAGCCCCGCCGCCAAGCACTATTTCTGGTATTGAAAGCCAACTAAATGCATATTCTGAGGTATCTACAGTTCATTTTCCTGCTATTAAAAGTTTTATTTTAAAAACCTAATGTGCTATTCTTACTGACTTAAACCCTCCCGCGCCGTTCGACGCATTTGCCGTTAAACTGTTTCCACAAAAATCTGTCACTGGTAATGTCTGAGGCCTCTTCCCACCTGCTCTGGGGACATCCATGAATGTGTGGCGCCAAATTGTACTAGGATGTCATCGCAAATCTTCTTATGCCTAATTCATTTTGTCGGAGAACATGTTCCGCAAACCTCGTACGACGCTCTGTCACAATCTTACTAAGGAGTTGACTCCCAGTTCGGCAAAGGATTTCCTTTATTTAGACCCGATCTCTATAACTGACTCCTTAAATCTGTCTTAGCCATCTTTGTTGAGCCACTTTTAGTGTTTTATTCATTGCACTTTATTAATTGAGCCCCCCCACTGGTAGAAATGTGTAACCTCTCTTGAATACTCTCTTGGAATTATGTGACTGTAGTTTGCTTTAAATTTTATATCGAAAAGTGAAGTTTTATCGTCAAAATCATCTGTTGGGGCTTTTAAACTAAAAAATCTCTGGAGTTGTGTTGTTTTTTTTAAAATTCAAAACCCCATTTAGATACGGTCATAGAAGTTAGTAACTGTAGTTTGCTTTAGAATAATATTGAAGATTGAGGTTTTCCACCTCAAAACGCTCAGTAGGGGGATTTTAAACTCAAAACCATCTGGAGGGGTTTTAAACCTTTCAAAAAGCCATCTGTAGGAGAGGAATTTAAACTCAAAACCCCCAATTGTCTTGGCTACGCTCAAATAATTTTAGTGTGTAATTTGATTTTTTTATATTGAAGAGGTATTTTTTAGCATCAAACCACTCTGAAGGGGGATTTAAACTCAAAACTCCTTTTGGCAACGCTCATAGCATTTTGAATGCGTAATTTGCTTTTTTCTTACATTGAAGATGTATTTTTTAGCTTCAAACCCCGCTTGCGGAGGGTTTAAACTCAAAACCCCTTTGGCTACGCTCATAGATTTCTGAGTTTGTAATTTTCTTTTTCTTTTATATTGAAGAGGTATTTTTTTGGCTTCAAAGTCCACTGGAGGGGAGTTTAAACTCAAAACCACTTTAAATACACTCATAACATGTTGAGTGTATAATTTGCTTTGTTTTTAATATTAAAGAAGTATTTTTTACCTTCAAACCCAGCTGAAGGGGGGTATAAACTTAAAACTGAGTCAAAACCCATTTAGCTACGCTCATAACATTTTGAGTGTATAATTAGCATTTTATTCATGTTGAAGAGGTATTTTTAGCTTAAAACCCCGCTAAGAGAGGGGGGGGGGGGTTAAATTCAAAACTAAGTCTAAACCCATTTAGCTACGCTCATAAAATTTTGAGTGCGTAATTTGCGTTTTTTTTTATACCGGTCATTGAAGAAGTATTTTTTAGCTTCCAAACCCTACTGAAGAGGGGGTGGGGGTTAACTCAAAACTCCTTTGGCTAAGCTCATAGAATTTAGAGTGTGTAATTTTCTTTTTTTATATTCTAGAGGGGGTTTATCGTAAATTTTGGAGTGGGTTTAAAAATCAAAATCTTCCTTAACTGTGCGCGTGAAATTTAGGGGATTGTTGTTTACATTTTTTTTGTTTTGTGTTATAGAAGAGGTGAATTAAACTGTGAAAACCCCTGGTAGGGGGGTTTTAAACTTGAACCCCCTTAGTAGGGGGTTTTAAACTCAAAACCCCCCTGGTAGGGGTTATAAACTCAAAACCTCCGGTGGGGGGGGTTTAAACTCAAACACCCCTGGTAGGGTTTTTTTAACACAAAACCTCTTTTGCTGTGCTAGGGCAAGTGATTGTTTAGTATTAAAATCTCACCTAAAATAAACAAAAGCAAAGCAAAAAAATCAGTCACTGAATTCCGACCCCCCCCCCTCCCCCCGCAGGGGGGATTTCATTTCGGGGGGGGGGGGGGGGGGGGGGTTGAACCCCAAAAACCCTCCCCTGGCTACGCCCATGTCATATACCTAGATCTAGATTCTAGATAGGTCTAGAATTAGTGTTATAAGTAATTAAAGTATAGTTACAGTATAGTAGTACAAGAGTCTAGATCTAGACTAAGAGATAAGTAGCAATTTTTAGTTTATCAAAATAGACATATCCTTTTATTTCTGTCCAATCCTTTGCTTTCTTTAGACTTATATTTACAATGAATTTTGACAACTTGACCACTTCTGGTTGTCTTGAGCGGCACAAGTTCTCTAGACGTTGATCTATAACTGTCTGTTTCATTTGTTCTAACAGTTTGCTGTTCATTGTCTTCGTTGGTATCATAGTACCAAGAGAAGTCTTCTTCAAAAATCTTGTTAAAAAAATGTTGATTTCATCTGTAGGTTTTTTCCTCATTTGTCTTTATGATGTAAGATCTGGCTGATGGATGTTTCTTAATGGCAACTGCTTTCTGCCATGTTTGTCCTAGATGAACTCTCACTTTCTCTCAGACAGAGTAATCTTTAGGTAATCTTGCTTTTGCATTGTATTTCACTCTGCTTCTCATCTGTCGTTCGTTGAGTAATGTGTGTGCATTTTCAGCTACCGATGGTTTCAATAGTTTGGGATCAGTTGGAATGATGTCCTTGAGTCTTCTACTCATCAGCAGTTGTGATGGTGAATACGGCAGTCTGCTTATCGAAGTATTTCTATACTCGATCATAGCAAGATATGGATCTTTCCCACTTTTGTATGCTTTGTTGAATATCTGCTTTATGATACCAAAATACACCTCACTTTGACCATTTGATTGAGGGTACCTGGGGCTTGATGTGGTTATCTTAAAACCCCACTCAGAATCAAACTCTCTATATTGATAGCTGTTGAATGGCATATTGTCTCTCACTATTTCTTCTGGTATGCCATTTCTAGCAAAAATACCTTTCAGTGCCCTGATAACACATTCTGCTGTTTTGTTCTCCAGTGGTTTTATTTCAGGGTATTTGGAGAAATAGTCCACAACAAGGAAATAGTCATTGTTCCGCCATTCAAACAAATCTGTTGCAACCTTTTTCCATGGTCTGTCTGGTACAGCATGAGGTAGCAATTTTTCCTTCACATTATTACTTTTGAACATTGCACATGTTGAGCATTTCATTATTGTCGAAAAAATATCTTGGACAATCCTGGCCAAAACACACTCTGTCTTGCCTTCGATCTGGTTTTCTCAAGACCAAAATGACCTGTGTGCAACTTGTCGAGAATTTCATTTCTCATACTTGAAGGAATTATAATTCTGTTCTCATAAAACAATATTCCATTCTCTTCATGAATACTGTCTTTAAATGGCCAATACTCTTTTATTGTTTCATGAACTTGAGTTTTTAACTTTGTCCAACCTTCTCTGACATAATTAGTTACTAGTTTCAATTTAGCATCAGATTCAGTGTTCCATCTAATTTCAATTATCTTCTGATCACTGCCCGGAAACTGTGCTGTTGCACTAGAAATTCTCATAACCATGTCATCATTTGAATTAGATTGTTCTTGACCACTGATGTACGCACATGATAACGTATCAGCTATTTGCATTTTTGAACCTGGAGTGTAAGTTACTGTTAATTGATATCTAATCTCAACAGTCTTATCAACTGAAGTTTTTGTGAAATCTTGTGCAACGGCTTCATCATAATAGTATGCAAAGGTTTGTGATCTGATTGTACAGTCACAGTTTGTCCAAAAATAAAGTGGTGAAAATGTTCAGCTGCAAACACTATAGCTAACATTTCCTTTTCTATCTGTGCATATCTGCACTCTGTTTCTGTCAGTTATCTTGACATATGTGCAACTGGTTTGTCTTCTTGCATTAAACATGCTCACAACCCTTTAGAATAAGCATCACACTGAATAGTAACTGATGTTTCAGGGCTAAACAGTTGTAGAACTGGAGCTTCACTGTTTTCTTTATTAGTTGGAAAGCATTTTCTTGCTCTGCATTCCACTGCCACAACACATCTTTCTTTAGCAATTCACGCAACAGATTTGTGATTGTTGACATGTTTGGAATGAAACTTGACAGAAAGTTCAGCATCCCTAGCAGTCTTTGAATTCCTGTGCGATCTGTTGGTGCTGGCATCTCTATTATTGCTTTTATTTTAGCTGAATCTGGACGAATACCATCTGCTCCAATGAGGTAATGAACACCAGAAAGTTTTTACTGTATCTTGTTCTTGTTGAGCTTTACATTGTTCTTTCTAGCTCTCTCCAGAACATTTTAAAAATTTGATCATGTTCTTTTTCATCTTTTGCTGCAATCAGCATGTCATCTGACATGATATGTACACCTGGGATGTCTCCGAATACTTGATAAGCACGTTTCTGTATGTTCTGTTGTCACAGATAAATAAATAACATTAACATACTGTAGACATTAATTTATAATAATAATAACTGAGACTGTGTTTATCAAAATAGACATAGAAGACTATCCTTTTATTTCCGTCCAATCCTTTGCTTTCGCACAAAACATAAACAACAATGATATATTATCATATAATATTAGCACAGTATTAGTGTATTAGATAAAAAAATCTAGATCTAGATCAGTGGTCTTCAACGGGGGCGCATCGACCTTCGCTAGACTCAGACCAATTGTTGGGAAAACCAGAAGCTGACTATAGTGACCAAAATGGATGTCTACAAGGCATGGATTTTGAGTATTGTACAGCAGTGAGTTATGGACTACCTTTGAAAAGCAAGACAGAAAACAAAATTTATTCCACTTGCGCTGTCACTGACATATGTGGACAGGAGTGTCTCTCCAAAATAGGACTCCACAGTCACATGAAAAAGTGTTCTACGGGATGAACCAAAGTCATTATGACTGAAGGGGGCCAAACAATATCTAGACCTAGAATCCTAGATCTAGATCTACCATCTTGTCTAGTCTTATGATGGCAGCATACAAGTCTAGGTTCTGTTCCTGCATTCACAAGATGAAAATCATGTCCTAGTAGCCTGAAAACCACTTTCAGAAGGCGAACGTTCATATATTATGTTACACCACAAATCATCAAAATTGGAACCTTTTTACTGTGGCATTGATGCTGTTCATGTTGGACAACAGTATTATTTCAGTATCTTGTATGTGGTCAGACTAATGCACCTTATAAATTTTCCTTAGACAGAGTAGGTGGAAGGAGTTTAGCTTTTTGATGTGGTGGGAATATAAGGTCTAGGACTCTGATGCATATAAGAGTGAAAGGAGCACTACAGCACTGTTTTGTGGATATGCTAAGTCATCTCCGTTGCCACATTTGTACTTGAAGTCTGCCACAAGCAGCACTGCCATGTGCAACACGGAAGTCTAACTCATCTACATAGGCATTTGCTGATATGGTGCTTCCCAGATAGACAAACTTTTTAACATATATACCAGTTTCTGGCCATCTATAAGAATGTCTGGTTCTGTGACAGATTTATTTGGAGGAGGTTCTGTCATTATTTTGCTTATACTTTTTAAATTTCATTTTTAAATGGAATTTTACAAGCACAACTTGAGGAAAACAATTGTAGAAAAAATCTATACAAGTTTTGTTCACAACAAAAAGTACTAGAGTGATTCAAACAATCACACAAAACAGAAAGAGAATTGTTGACATGCAGAAGTAGTAAGACAAAAAGGAAAGTTTCCTTTTTTTTTTCGATATAAAAACAGTAGGTCTCTTCTAACCTGTCAATGTTTGAATATAAAAGATGAGGGGGTGTAGGTCAAGTCAGGCTGGGACCAGACCTAATCTGAAATGTGATACCAACGGGGTGGCTTGGAAGTACAGTTGAGAGTACGGTACTATTTCTCTTCTTCACGAAAATACCCTAGTCACCTGTTTTTTTATTCATAACAATAATTATATGTTAATAGAAAATTTATTAACTTTTTTTTCTTCTACAGCTCTATTTATATTGACTAAAAAAATTGAAACAGCATTTTAACTTGTTAAAAAAAATTGTGATGCTGGGGATGTCTGTATCAACAGGCCTTAGTGGTCCAATATATTATGCGCATCAGGTAATTTCTGAGTAAAAATAAACCTGTTTGTTTTACATGTTTTGGATGTTCTTTCAGATTTAAAGATAATGTCATCCTAGTCCAAACCTCCCGCAGTATGAAGGGGGATGGCAGCCAGCGGGACCATTGAGACCATCGAACAACAGTCAAGAGTGCATACCACACATTGAGGCAGCAATCTACATGTCTCTAAGTAAAAAAGTTACCAGATCACACATGGAAACACCCATATTAGTCATAAAACAAAATAAAGTAAAGGCCGGTGGGGATTATGCTGGCCAGATGACATCTTCACTCACTGTCAGCGATAGAAGAAAGGGCTTTACATTATCTGCCCCATAAATAGCGAGATCATAAAGAAGTACTGTCATGAAATTGGTTGCTCCATATAACTTAGTATTTTCATAAGTGAAAACACAATGTCCAATAACTGAATTCCTCTTTAGGAAATATAAAAAAAACTCTACACACTTAGAAATCATGAAAAGACTAAAACACAATTTAACTGAATTTCAATAATAAATCACAAAAGTAGAACTAACTTGAAAATTATTAACTGACCTCGCTCATTGTTTTCTGTTGTGTATATATCACTAATTTTTCACTCCCTTGGCTACTTTAAGTACCAGTACTGTTGAAAAATTACTGTTGTTACTTACAATGTAAACATGCTGTTAAATGCTTATACAATTAGAAATATCTTGATCTTGATACTTATGGGACAGGTACCTTAACTTTTTTTTTGTATTATGTTTTACTTTTTTCAATTCTTCCATTCCTGTCATCAAATGTCTGTTTTTTTTTAGGTTCCTGAACATTTTCATGAGCACTATATTCTGCGTGGTTATCGCCATCCTAAAAGTTCAGTTACACAGTGCCTACTTAGTGTTTTTGATCCAACAAATGAAACATTAAATATATGGACACATTTCCTACCTACATGGTAATATATTTTTTAAAACTTTTTCTCTCCATAAATGTTTTCCATGTTCTGATTCAGTTAAACATTTTGCCCATTGTAGTGCACTACCCATGTATAATTAATTTTCAATAACTTTTTTTGTTAGTTATCAGAAAATATTATAATTGGTCTAGCATTAAAGGGGAATGCATGCCCTTTTTATATAACACAAATTAATATTTATAAAACCCAAAAGTTAAATACATTTTAGAACTTACAGACTATAGACAAGTCTCATAGATCTAGATCTAGTTATGATCAAACTACAACACAGATTTTTAAATGATTTTTTAATGATATTTATCCATATTTTCACAAAACTCTATAGATTATAGTTGTCACTAACTTTCAAAAAGTGAAAACTGACAGACAGTAACTAGTCAACTAATTCTAGCTCTAGACTAGATCTAGGAAAAATATTATCCCAAGTCATACAAATAATTTTTTAATGATATATATCTATAAGTTTCATAATACTTTATATCGTCCCGAGACATGACGTTAAATTGCGCTCCTCTTCCCTTAGCACTTTTGGAGCTCAAAAGTGCCCTACTTCTTTTCTATCATTGTGTCTGCCTCCTCTTTTTCTCAGTCTGCCTTCATTGACCATCACTCTGTCTCCTTATCTTTAAAACCTCCCTATGTCTTAGACCAGTCCGTTTGCCGTGGACTGCGACAGGTAAGGGGGGGGGGGGGGATAAAGAGATCCTGGTGTTTGAGTGGGCGTCTATCTGAGGATGGACCACCACAACACAATACTTTGGCTCCAAGTTCCCCTAGACCTGAGGCCCAGATGGCCCGCTCTGGGTCAACAGGCTGGTCATGCCGAGCTACCATCATAGGTCTTCAAGCTGCTGTATCGGACACATTCCCGATGCAGCAGCTGACTGAGTATAGCACCTGTGTAGTCCTGGCGGGTTCATTCTGGACATCCGAATGGCCTGTCCCCTTGTTGGACTCGATGGCGGGTGGGGAGCACAGGTACCGAATAATAAGAATATATATATGGATAAAAAAAAAACAATAAACTACTTGCCCCAGACTTACGTCTGGGCAAGAGACACCATATTGAGGCATAAAAGGAGAAGGCCACAAAAAACTGTACTACCTGGCCATCATTTTTGGTGGTCAGGTGTTCAGAGGAGGGGAAAAGCCTGACAAAGATGAGCCCTTTTCTCATCTACAAGGGGCTTAAGTCAGTAGTTAGAGAGCCCAAGAGTGTATCTAAGCTGCACAAATCATCAGAACTTCTTGTAGAAGTTGATAGTAAGATACACTCTGATGGGCTTCTTCGATGCAGAAGAATCTGTGATCTCCAAGTGGAAGTCATGCCACACAAGAGTTTCAACACCAGCAGAGGTGTTATCAGCTCTAGAGACCTGCTGGAATGTTCCGAGAAGGAAATAGTGGAGGGCATTGAAGGAGTCACCCATGCCTGGCGCATTACCAGGCGCAGGGATGGTGAGGAGGTCAAAACCGCCACTATTATCTTCACATTTGGAACTAGGACACCACCAGAGTATTTGAAGGCAGAATACCTACGAGTTCCAGTGAGGCCCTACATACCTAACCCCATAAGGTGTTTCAAGTGCCAGGGTTATGGACATGGTCTGGCATGGACATGGCAGTCTGCAAGAGGAACACTGTGTGCCAGATGTGCTGGAGAGGGTCATGAGGACAAGGGCTGCACAGCCCAGTTCAAATGCCCAAACTGTCACGCTGGCCACTCAGCCTACTCCAAGGACTGCCCTGTGTGGAAACAGGAGGTTGCCGTGCAGGAGTACAAGGCAAGAAATGGATGTACCTTCAGCCAGGCGAAATTGGCTGTATTGGCCCTACCCAAGGGCCAATTCAGCTTGACAAAGACCTACGCCCAGGCTGTGACTAAGACAGGAAGATCCATAGCCACACAGACAGACACATTGACTCCTCCCCTGCTCCAACTCAGAAGAAAACACTGCCAAAGAACACACCTACGAAGAGACAAAAAAGCCCTGTTGTCATGCTAAAGAACAGGTTCTCTGTGCTCGCTGATGAGAGCATGGAGACTGAGCAGTATGTCAAAACAAACACTCCGGGAGAACCCAGAGACATCATGTCTGACACAGGTTCTCCTCAGAGAACCCAGCCAGACACCCCAACCTCTACCGAATTAGAGGTTGACCAACTCCCTAAGGGGAGAAATCAAAGCGGAGAGGATGCCCGAGGTGAGGGAGGAGGAAATAACCTCCGCTCTAACCAGTGGGATCTCCCTTCTCCAGAGAGAAAGACTTCCCCAAAAGGGGGTTGTCCTCCTCTCCATCCAAACCCAAGAATAAAAATACCAAGGTTACTGGATTAAAGGGAAACCCCTCCGGGGGCCTCCCAAGGCCAAATAGCTCCAAGTAGGTCATTTAGAATAAGCCATGGATTCCAGAATTGTACAGTGGAACTGTAGAGGCCTCAAGGCCAATTATGAGGAAATGCAGCTACTGATGGACTCTGAGACTCCTGTAGCTGTCTGCTTACAGGAAACATTTCTGAGAGATAGTATCAGTTTCCGAAGCTACAATTCTTACAGCAAGAATGTTGAGGATGCAGAGAGAGCATCAGGTGGAGTCTGTATCCTTGTGAAGGACAGCATCCCCCATGAGAGGGTAGAACTACAGAGCACACTACAGGCCGTAGCAGCTAGGATAACCCTTCACAAGGTTATCACTTGTTGCAGCCTGTATCTACCACCAGGTGCTCCATTAAACCCAACAGACATGGGAACCTATTGAAACAACTCCCCCGGCCTTATATAATCCTTGGGGATTTCAATGCCCATAACACCATGTGGGGATCCAACAATACTGACACAAGAGGCCGTATGCTGGAGGATAACTTCCTCCAACATGATTTATGGAAACTTAATGATGCATCATTGACCTACTAGCACCCAGGAACTGCATCTCTCACATGCATTGACCTCACCGTATGCGTCCCCGGACTTCTGGATGACTTTAAATGGTTATCAATGATCTACGGGGAAGTGATCACTTCCCAATCATCATTACTTACAATCTCCCCTCATTGGGACGACCTCAGCGGTGGAAACTGAATAAGGCCGATTGGGAACAATTCCAAAAATGACGCTCCGAGGATATCACAGAAAATATCATCGATGAACAGAATCCTTCCCAGGAAAACCTAAAGCTATTCAGGATAGCTAGAGCAAAGGCTAGACAAATTATACGGTCAGCCAAAAGGAATTCCTGGAGAAGTTTTGTCGGCAGTCTGGATGCCAAAACTTCTGCTAGAGCGGTTTGGAAGGCAGTAAGGCGAATCAAAGGGAAAGAATCAAATGCAATTGGGCATTTGAAAAACCAAGGACGAACTGTCACGTCCCCCAGAGAAATAGCTGACTGCCTTGCATCCTCAATAACAGAAAAGTCATCCACTGCACACTACACGCCAGAGTTCCAAAAAGTCAAAACCAGGGAGGAAAGACACCCCATTGATTTCAGGTCAGAGAACAATGAAGACTACAACAAACCGTTCTCGCTTGAGGAACTAAGGGACTCGCTGGACAAGTCACATGACACAGCGCCTGGAGAAGATGAAATCCATTACCAGTTCCTCAAGCACCTTCCCGAACCCTCATTGGCAGTCCTGCTAGGGGTCTATAACACTGTGTGTGGCAAACAGGTGCTTTCCCAAACAGCTGGAGGAAAGCCACAGTTATACCGATACCTAAACCGGGAAGAGACGGCTCTGACCCAGCTAACTATCGACCAATAGCACTAACAAGCTGCATCTGCAAAACCATGGAAAGAATGATTAACAGTAGGCTGGTCTGGTACCTGGAGAGGAATAAAGTGATCTCCAACTACCAGTGCGGATTCCGGCAGGGGTAGACAACAACTGACAACCTGGTAAGGCTGGAAGCTTATATTAGAAATGCATTACTCAGAAGAGAACATCTAGTAGCTGTATTCTTCGATATAGAAAAGGCCTATGACAGAACCTGGAAACATGGCATTCTACGTGACCTGGAGCTTATGGGGCTTAAGGGACACCTTTCCCGCTTTGTGGGGGAATTCCTTAAAGACCGAAAATTTCAGGTTCGAGTGGGCAACTCTGCTTCTGACACTTATGACCAGGAAATGGGTGTACCCAAGGGCAGCATTCTGTCAGTCACCCTGTTCAACATTAAAATAAACAGCATCATAAATGCTCTGTCCCCTGGCATAGAGTGCTTTTTGTATGTTGATGACTGTCATTTTTACTTATGGGAAAAACATGAACACCTTAGAAAGAAAATTACAGTTATGTTTAAACAAAATTCAAAATTGGGCAAACGATAATGGTTTTAAATTTTCAGACACCGAAACAGTTAGCATGCATTTTTGTAATTTAAGAGGAATCCACCCAGACCTTGAACTATTTTTACACAAAAAAGAAGATCTCTGTTGTAAAAACTACAAAATTTTTAGGCCTCACCCAAGATTCCAAATTAATTTTTCTCCCCCACATTAAGGAACTTAAGGAGAAATGCCAAAAGTCATTAAACATACTTAGAGTACTCAGCCATACGGACTGGGGAGCTGACAGAGATACCTTGCTGCTGCTATATCGGAGTCTAATTCGATCCAAGCTAGACTACGGATCCATAATATATGGAGCAGCAAGGAAGTCTTATCTAAAAATACTGGAACCCATACAAAATGCTGCCCTGCGTCTCTGTCTCTGCGCGTTTCGTACATCACCTATCCCAAGTCTCCATGTGGAGGCCGGAGAACTCCCCATGGATATAAGAATGAAAAAGCTTGCATTGCATTATATAGTCAAGCTAAAATCCAACCCCACGAACCCTGCTTTCGACTCCACATTTAACCCCACAGAGGTAGAATTATACAATCGAAGGCCTAACGTCATACAGCCGTTGGGCCTTCGTATGAGAGAACCCATCCAAAATTTAACCCCACCCATTGACCAAATCTCTAAAATGGAAACCCCACAGAATCCTCCTTGGCTAATGAATAAACCCAAATTAAATTTATCCCTCCTTAATTTCAAAAAAGAAAATACAGACCCAAGCATACTACAAGTCCACTTTAGGGAACTGCAGGAGAGCTACGGAGATTGTGGCACGATCTACACAGACGAATCCAAAATGGATGGAAAGGTCGCATGTGCCTGCTCCTTTCGGAACAAAACAATCTCCCGCAGACTCCCTGATGGCTGCTCCATCTTTACGGCTGAATTACATGCAATATCGCTTACAATAATGGCCGTCAAAGCATCAGAAAGGAGGAAATTTATAATCTGCTCCGACTCCAAATCTGCATTGCAAGCTTTAGGGCAGATGAAGACTGACATTCCATTGGTACATTAGAGCCTGAAGCTGTTGGACCAAATAACAGCCGACCATAGGGATTTCACCTTCATCTGGGTCCCCTCCCATGTTGGCATTGAGGGAAACGAAGCCGCAGACAGAGAAGCAAAGAGAGCCCTAAATCATGCGGTGTCAGGAACCCAAATTTCCTGCTCGGACCTGAGACAAAGTATTGCCTCTGCCACCTATCGAGAGTGGCAGGACCGATGGGAGGCTGAGACTCACAATAAACTCAGGCAGATTGTGACGGATGTCAGGTGGCGGCCCACATCTAAGGGTCTGACAAGGCGCGGTAGCACGACCATGTCCAGACTTAGGATTGGCCACACCTACATCACACACTCTTTTGTGCTGAAGAGAGAGGAGCCCCCACTTTGTGAGTACTGTGACTCTCGCCTGTGACAGGTGGGGAAATGTGACGTGTGTTTGGCACGTTTTTGTCTAGGGGATGATTATTTTTAAAGCTATCACACCCCCACTTATCAGCATATGAGTCGGGAGCAGACACGCAACGAGACGAAGCAATGAAAGATAGATACAAAAGTTAAAATAAAGAATATTTATTTACATAAATATACATATAAGGATAAAAAGGGGGAGGGTTTGCATCTATCTCTAGTATATTCTATGTTTAATCATCACTCTTGCACCTAATAAGAGAGTATGTCACTTTGTCCTCTGACTTAGCTGGTATTCCTGTTGATGTCGCAGCTGGCTGTGTCCTGGCTTGAGGTTCTGCAGCTGGAGGTGGCGCTCTAGCGGATAGAGGGACGCCGGTGATATAGTTCTTGTGGAGTCTCAATCCCCAAAATCTAATATCTGTAGTGGGCACAGTAGGGCGGGTGGCCGGCTACCGTGGGCACAAGGTTACTGCGGGCAGAGCTGATCTGCCGTTGGCAGCGTAGTTGACAGGATATGTCCAGTGAGTTGCAGAGGGTTGGCGTAGCTATGACGTCTCGCACAGACCTGAGTCCATAGGGACGTCGCACCTAATAAGATGACAGGTGGGCTGTCGAATAGGCGGGCAATGCCGATAGCGCCAAGTAGTAGAGTTGAGTAGTGTCGTGTAGACACTGAACAGCAACAGCAAATAGGCAGATCTCAGTAGGAAAGTGTAGTGCTGAATAGCACTAAGCACAAATGCAGGTAAATAGATCGTTGGTCCAATAAATAAATAGGCAAGTGCAGCGCTGAATAGCACTAAGCACAACTGCAGGTAAATAGATCGTTGATCCAATAACTAGGCAATAGGCAGACACCTGAGGGAGGCTGCGGATAAATAAAGACAAGTTAGGACATGTCTCTCATACATCTTATCGATGCCCTCGACTGAGGTGCATTCGTCAGATTGGTAAAATTGCTTTAGAGCACAAGGGGGAGGTGATGACAAATGGGATTTGGAAAATAGATGGATGATAGTAGCAATATCAAAATGTACATAAAAGGGGAAATAATAACATAAAATGTACATAGAAGGGGAAATAATAATCTCAAATGAACAACACAGGTGGGTAGAGAAAGAAAAAGGGGGGGGGGTTGAATTGGGCGGTGGTCAGCGACCCAGATGATTGTTTACATATGACCGTGGGTCGAGAACAATGGAGCGCGCTTGAATGGTGTGTCCGTTCAAGCGGCGCAACTCTCATTAGGGTAAAATGAGTAAAGGGGAGATAATTCAATACAGGGAAGATAACTCCTATCTCCTTTCTAAGCGCAGTATTAGTGCGATAGTAAAATCATCAAGGCGATCAACCGAGATAAAGGAAATAAAATAAGATGTACAAATATATACATGGTTGCCTCAATGATCAATTGAGCAACGTAGCATTAATAGATTAATGCAATACATAAAATATACATTAGCCATGTTCATGTTTTCTACTTACGCCAGTGAGAAATACACAATGCACTAATTAAATATAAATGAAATAATGAAATACACATAATAGTCTCCAGTGAGAAATAGCACAAAAGTAATTAAGATGGAACTTGTGATTAAGTTCGGCTTACCACCAGGTATTCCTCTAGGAGGTAGAATAAATGATATAGTCCAGACTCGATAGCTCATCTCGAATGAGAAATGAAAGAGGGTCTGGCTTGAGTTGGTTTACTTTATATAAGCCTGGAAAGTGCGGGCGGACACAGGAAATGTCCTAGGCTAAGAATTATCTTACACGTGGGTGGATTTGACTCGAGGTGGGAGTTGCACCTTGGAATATCACGCGGTGTGTTGACCAGGGTAATCTCTTAGATCAAAGAGAGACGTGAGAGAAGGGGGGGGGGGGAATGATTAGCTTGCATTCAAACCAAGGTGGTGTCAACCGCGACCGTCAGTCAGACATCCGGGGGATAAGACAAAGGAGATAGTGTGATTATCTTTCCCCGATCAAGGGCAGATAAATGAAAGGACTGGCCTAGTTTTCTCCAAGGTGGTGGACTAAGTCTAGCCTGGTATAGAGGAAAAGGTGGGGCGGGTGGAGAATTTAGGGGTAGGATGGAGAAATAATTAAAATAAAATAAATAAATAATGAAAAATAATAATTAATGCTGTGATAATTTAGAGTGACTCTGACAGCGAGTTTTTGACTTGTCACATCGCCTCACCGTGGAACATATACACGTTGATTGCCCCAGATACCAGGATGTCAGGGAGAAATATTTTAGAGCCACTAACTTAAAAACACTATTCGACAATGTCGACCCTGTGAAGGTACTGGGCTTTATCCGGGAAGTGGGGTTGTCTACAAAGATCTTATTTATGAATTTGTGAACATGTACTATTTATATTAGATTTTTACCAAATTATAAAATGTTTACTACCTTTACTATTTGAACTGTGAATAGACCCTGATTTTAATGATTTAACTTATAGAATTTAGCCCTTGTTATGTAGAGAGAGAGTAGTCCTTAAGGGAATGCAGGCACGACATGGCCTAAATTGTGCCGATGTGCCCAAAATCAAATCAAATCTCTCAACCCTTTTATATGGACACTATACAGAAAACAACTAAGACTTCTTGAGCTCTTTCACCAAAGATGCTCGCGCTCCATCATGGACATATGGTGGCAGGACCGCACTACAAACAGCAATGTCCTTGCGAACGACGGTATGGACAGTATAGAGGGACTTCTTATGGTCTGACATTTACGCTGGGCAGGGCATGTATCCCTTATGGGAGACAAACGAATGTCAATGGCAGTTTTTTTGGTTAGCTAAAAGGTGGTCGATGTAATACGCCCCACGGAAACGCTTCAGAAACCAGCTTAGGCGCCAACTTGCCTTAGCTGACATAGAAAAGAGCACCTGGTTGCATGCGGCCTCAGAAGGAGACAGCTGGAGGTCACTCACAAAGGCCGTGGGATACATATTTGAGACGAAAAGACAATCCACTGCCAAGAACAGAGGCAGGCGGCGAAATGGTTATACTTGACATATTTGTAGCAAAATATGTAGGTCACAGCTGGGAATGTGCAGCCACGGGAAATACAGCATACTTCATAGATCTTTGGACTCGAAGACAAGCCTTATTAATATTATTATTATTATTATAAATGAAAAACTGTCATGAAATCCCCATATTGATGAAACTATCAAAAAATCAAACATAGCATTTGGGTTAATGAGAAGAAATTTCTATAAATCAAATAAGAACATAAAATTAAAATATTATTTAACCTTGGTTAGGCCAATAATAGAATATGCATCCTCTGTTGTTTGTTTGGGACCCCTCAACGCAAGAATACATAAGGAATTGGAACAGACACAAAATAGATCAGTGAGATTCATAACAAACGAATACCGATATTCACATTTGACTAGAGTAAAATCTTTAGTAAAATCACTAAATTTAGAAAGCCTTCAGGGTAGAAGACTCAAAAGTAAAGTACCAATTATACATAAAACACTTAACCATAATCTTCAAATACAATAACAAAATCGAATAAAACAGAAAGACACAAAGAGTTAGGCACATTCCTCGTTCCATATGCTAAGACGTGTACAAATCCTCCTTCTTCCCTTGTGCTATTAGAGCATGGAATGGGTTGCCTGAGCTAGCTAGGAAAACCAGGACTTAGCAGAATTTATGTCATTGGTTAATATGCATGACTAAATGCATGAAGCGTAGGACGTAATCATCTTCTTATGATGAGGACCATTTTTTGTCATCCAGAGAGCATAGGGCTTTGCACTGGAGTTTTTTGCATTCTCATGTGTCAGGTGAAACCTAAGTGAGCCCAAATTGTTCAGATGCACACTGGGTGGTTGGTCATTTCACCTAAGTGAGCCCAAATTGTTCAGATGCACACTGGGTGGTTGGTCATTATGCTGGCCACATGACACCCACATTAACCGTGGGCTATAGAAACTAATGACCTTTCATCATCTGCCCCATAGATTGCAAGGTCCGAAAGAAGAACTTTACTTTACTTTTACCGTGATGCTCTATCGTGTGCTTCAGCCTTCCATGTGGCAGGGCCCATGTTGAATTAGGCACTATGGCAGCTTTGAGAGTTCCTTTGTCCACTCTTTGAAGGATTTCTATGCCAGGTATCTTGTCTTGCTTCAAGTTTATTCAGGTAGACATGAGGAATTGGCTCAGTTTCTATTTCATGCATTCTATGTAATGTTCACATTTAAGAAGCATAGCAACATTGTAAACTACCAGCTAGGTATGAGTGGTGATACCTCGTCTGTTTCACACATTTCTAGACATATTAATTTAATTTGTTATACTAGTTTGGCTTAACAATCTATTTTATGTAGCTTAAATATTGTGATTTAAACTTATATGATTATTTGTGTTCAATTCATTAATTAAATTATTTATAATTTCTTTTGGATTAGTAATTGTGCTTTATTCATTTGAGAGTTATGCTGAATAGGAATAAGAACAAAGAACCTTCCATAGCAAATATGCACAAATTGAACTTGAGCTGTAAATATTTTTCCTCATTAAATTTTTCATTCATGCAGGTCAAAGTCCTCTTGATAGGTAACTAAGCAACTTATACCTTATCTTGTATAATACAGATGTTACTTCAAAAAAGAAGATGATTATGTCCTACGCATCATGCCTCTAGTCATGCATGTTAACCAATGACTTCAATTCTGCCAAGTCACTGGTTTTCCTGGCTGATTAAGGCAACCTCTCTCAGCCAAACATCTTGTGTTACCATAGTATGAGTTCAAAGGAGTACTCATCATATGTATTTTTAAATGCAAAGCTTAAATAAATAAAGCTCATAAATATTCTCATTAAAATATTGTTTTGCTTTTCAGGTATTTTGTCTATGTTGTCTATCACCTGTGGTGGAGTATTGACTTTACTAATGATGTCTACAGCTGGCCGTTACTTAGTTATCTTTTAGTTTGTTGTGCCTTTCCATTGGCTAGTGCTGTGGCTCATCTCTTTAATGTCATGTCTGATTGTGCCAGACATGTTTGCTTTTTTCTAGATTACTCTGCTCTTAGTTTGTTTAGTTTTGGTGTGGCTCTCATTTACAGGGCCTATTGTTTTCCTTCACACATTCTAAGTAACACCACTGGTTGCACATGGTTTAAAGATCATTATGTTAACTTGGCGGCCATCACAGCGATTTTATGTACTTTTATTTCTTGCGAGACTCGCTTTATGAAGCCCAGTGCTGCTCGTAAAGCAATTCGTTTAGGAGCTTTTGCCATTCCATACTTGTTTGATAGTATACCAATATTTTATAGAATTCTGTTTCCTGATGTCAATGAGTGGTCTGCTGAGTATTTGCATAAACGACAGTTTCTTTTTGCATTAGTAGCTGCTTTTCTGTATGCTTCTCATCTACCTGAACGTTTATTACCTGGAATATTTGACATCATTGGTCACTCCCACCAGCTGTTTCATGTTTCTTCTATTTTGGCTGTAATGGACCAACTACAAGCAGTTCTACTGGATTTTAAGGAGCGCAGAAGTTTTGTTGAACCCTGTTGGCAGTCAAGGGAATTTAGTAATAGCCTTGGTTATTTGTTGAATATTTTTGTTATTAATTCCATCATTATAATGATTTTTACCATTCGTTTACTGTACCTGAAACACAAGATGAAGTGCACTTAGTTACAAATAAATAGGCTATACAAAATTTAATAACGTAATTTATTTTTTTAAGAAATATCAAAATATTTTTTTTTATATAATTTCATTTAAAGTATATATTTCAATTATTTATTTATAAAAATTGTGTTTAGAGTAAAAAAAAAAAAACAACAGTTGCGTTGCTAGGGATGCTGACTGCACTACTTGACACCCATTAGTGGGTGACACCATAGTTGGGTAAAAAAATTGGAAATAGCAATAAAACTTTTTTTTTATTTTACAATTAACCCAATTAAGCATTTTCATGTTTAATAATCTTTCTATATATATAACTAATTTTTGTTGAATTAACATCAAAATGTAAAAAAAATTTCAATATACATCTATTATTGCCAGTTGTTTTTAAATGTCCATCTTTGGTTTTCATTTTGTTGTCTTTTTGCAACTGCATATTATCAGTCATTCAAATTCCATTTTACATGTTATGTTTAAACACATAAACTCACTCATAACTAACAAAAGGTTGACAAGTTCTCCTTCTCATAAACAGGTGTTCAAATTTTCATGGCTAAAAGAACTTTTTACATAGAGCTCATAAAGTTCTAGATCTTTGATATCTTTTTGTATTGCTAGGGATAATGTTAACTTAAAAAAAATTGTTTTTAATGTCCTTTTTTCAGTTTGGCATCCTTCAGTCATAAAGCAACTATTGATTATTTCATAGAAATGATGTCACCCACACAGCAGTTCCCCCTTCTCCATGAAACAATTTGGTGTCAGTGTCGTTGCAGGCTCTGCCAGGGTATAGCACTGTTGTCGGTAATAAATTGACCTGAAGTCTGACAATATCCATCTTTGATTTTTATTTTGTTGTATTTTCCTACTGAATACTATCAATAAATCTAATTCCAAATGTTATGGTTTAAACACATAATTACAGAAGGATATGTAGCATTGTGCTGCAAGATGCTAATGGTCAATCAAGTCACTGACTTTTTCTCAAGGAATGTTTGGGTATAGCTGCTTGGCTGCAGAGGTTTGAATTCAGATTTTTCTTCTCATCAGTGGGTAGCCAGCCAATACTAACAAGCCTCCTCCTGCCAGAAGCTTACTGGTTTAGGCCCAGTTGCTTGCCTTTGCCCCTTTTCCTGTCTGTTCCGCCAGACCCAAATATCTGAGCTACACAATAACAGCTTTCTCCTTATTGAATGTTGCCAAAAATCTGTCAATAATCTTAACATATAAAACAATGCAAGATCTTTTATAAATAATAAGTTTCCTTTTCTGGACTTATTACTTTATTTACAACTTAATCAAAGTCAATATCCATTATGATTCAATTTTCTTAAATGGAATGGTTTACATCTGGCGCCATCCCTATTTTTCTTTGTTTACATGTAGAAAGTCAGCACACAGGCATTAGTGGATTAGATTAGAAGTAGAAAGGACTGAAGTTATTAATAGTTTCTGATATCCACATCTAAAAAGTTTCCTATAATTTTTTGTTAACCCAAAATTTTTAGTTCTTTATATTAACAATTACTACAATAGTAGGTTATTAAGGACAGAAATGAAAGTATTGTAGTATACTTTAACCCTCATGTTCATTATTTAAAAATAGCTAAACCTCCCTTTTAATTTTAGCTAATCTTTGATTGGCTTTAGGACAGAAAGGTCGACATTTTAGTGAATCAGTGGTTCTTAAAATTTATACAGGTTGAATGACAAAGTATCCAGACATGCAGGTCTTATGAGATCCTTCTAAGTGTTTCTGTCATTTCTCATTACCTACTTAATTATATCATGCCTTTTGACCTTCATAGCCTACCAGCTGATGGACCCTTAGGTTATTTTTTTTTTTTATCCTTTAATGTAATTTTAGCTTGCATTCATTGCCACAAACTTAACAGTATTAATTATAAGTTTTTGTTAGCAGCTCTTTAAAATCTTTTAAAGGAAACATATTTTATTTATACTTGGTCTTTATCTCATTTAAATACCAGTAACTATAAATAAAATTTTAAAAAATTAATTAAAAAAGAGAATCAAAGCACTCTTTACATTGTTTTACCAATTTTACAGTATTGTACCAACCATTCAATGTAGATAATTAGCACTAAATTTGAATAAATATTATTGGTACAGTCTATTTGAAAAAGGGGTAAAACCAGAACCAGCGACTTCTCTGGAAAAAAAATAATATGACAAAATGACCTTTTTAAATCTGAGATTTGATTTGTCTGTGTTTTGTTAGCTGGTTTTTGGTTACCATTAAGTTTGTTTTTTTTTAAATTTGAAATTATGTGACAGAATTTTATTTGTGAAAATATGCTTTACTGCTAGAGCCATACAGGCAGATATGACTTAAAAAACTTAACCTAAATGTGGATTAAAATGTTTGTTATAAATCTGAGAATCAACGGATACATTGCCATACAATGTGTAAGTTTTTTAAAAATTAAAATACATTTTGTAAAAATTAACTTAGTATATACTATATTATATATTACATTTTTGCTTTGCTTTCACCATTCAAAACTTTTCTGCTATTCACACTGATATATAAATCCTCCTATTTAGCAACTTGAAATCAGACTTTTTAAAACCTGATTATATTTCAAGTTTTAAAGCAGACTTAATTTACTACCATCCTCTTAATTTAGTAGGACAAGATTTATTTAAGTGTCATGATATCGTTTGAAGTGATAGACTTGTATCTTCTCACTTCATCTGATATGCGAATTCGGATATGACTTGTTGTTTTTTCAAGTCAATTTCAATTTAATGGAAAAATTAAACCTGTAGATTATTTTTACATTTTAATTTTTTTAAAAGTATTTTTTTATAGTTTGATTTTACTTCTAAAAATTCTTTTTGTGGTATGCCCTTTGAATTGATGATGCAACATTCTGTGGTTCCTCCTTTGTTAACATACACTGAAGAATATTTTGGCTCTTGTCTGAGTAATAATTTTTTACTTGAAATATTAAATCAATAAACTTTTACTATGGTAGTTGGACATTAGATATATTGTAAGCTATATTAATTGCTGGGCTGTAATCTGTAGGTCATGACATAATAATATTGTAAAGAACTTGACTTTTGAACCAGTGTGTTACAAGTTCAAATCCTGCTGAAGACCAGAGGCTTGAATTGTTTTTAATTTTTAGGACGCCTCTTGAGTCCACCCATCTACAATGGGTAGCTGACATTTACTGGTGAAAGTAAACCAGTTGGTTGTTATTAGCTGACAGCCATAGAAACAGATACATTCACATCTTCTGTCTTAGGGGAACTTTACTTTTTGGAAATATTTGTATTAATTGTTTTTGTTTAGCGCAACGTTCATGCTTATAGCATTCTTCATGTGCTATGGTCCAATCACTTTTGGGAGCTGTTTGAGGATGGGGGATACCCTGGAGAAAGTTTGGGTACTGCCTTTTCAAACACTATTTTTAAATAAAGTTGCTGAAGTCTGAATTTAAACTCAAGGCCTCAAGCCTCTATTATGGAAGGCTAACGTGTTAGCCACTGAGCTATTCAAGCCTGAATTAAAATAGAAGGTTTTATAGTCTAAAAAAGTCTGTTGTGTAAAATTTTTAACAAAGATCTAATTCTCTACACAAGTCTTATCTCCACTTTTCTTAACACATTTTCTACATAAAACAAAAATAATTATTTACGATAAATAGATCAACTATTTGAATCATTTTTGTATTGATTCATGTGTTGTCATCAACAAAGTTTCAAGGTGATCCAAGAATAGGAAATTGGAGAAATAATGTGTACAAAATTCCACTCAGAGTTGATTAAGCTTTGGAAAACAAAAGCATGTTGGTCTTGCTGTATAGTAAATTGTCAACACTAGGTGCATCTTATATTAATAAGATTTTAAAATCAATTTGCATATACTTTTTTCGCATGAGATTCTATTGATCCTATTGTTGACTCCTCCTCTCTTTAGAACAAGTCTGTCTTCCCTCAAAAATAATAAGTTCAATTGTATTGTTAAGTCTTTTTCTGCATTCATTTGTAATGTCCACTGTTGTGACTCTAACTGCATTCAATGTTTTTGGTTCTGTCTCATCTTTTTTCTGCTTTCGAGTAATGTTTTCTAAGATAGTAGTTTAAGATAGTAATTGCCTTCATTGTCTCTGCTTCAACATGTCTGTTGTGTTTTTTAGATTTGTAACATTCTGGCTTTTTTTCTTTTGAGCAACAGAAAATTTGTTTATGTAGACTGTTAAATTGTTTTGTTAAAGAAAGTTATTTTGTATTGTTCAAGTTAATGTTTTTTTCTATTATGAAAGATTGGATGGGTATGCATAATGCATTGATAATGTTGTGTTCTCTCTGAGCTTTAAAAGATGTCTAATTTTGACTGATGTCCATCTTTCAAACCACATGGTCATGTTTGACTTAAATCTTTGAATCTTTGTCATGGTCTCTTATTGCACAACTTTTTTCTGTAGTTGTCCTATGTTGCATTGTACTGTCTTTGAAGAACTTTCTAATTGCTAATACTAAATGTCTGAAAAGTTTCAGACCTAACAATGAAATGTGTAGTTTGTTTCTTCAATTGAATAAAAATTTTATTTCTCAATATTATGTCTTTTTAGATCTAGAGTCTAAGCATTTCTCCTAGCGATGTCCCACCTCTCCAACCAGTCAAAATAGTAGGTCAATTTAACCTATTTCTTAAAGTAACAGTTGCTCTCAGATTTTCATCAAATGCTGATGCTATCACTTCTATTTCTATCACTATAAAACAACTATTTAATGGAGAAAGATGCTTAATACTATTTTTTTTTTTCATAAAATAGTTTTTACAAAGTTAATGGCATCTGCATTGTCTCTACATGTTCTTCGAATTATATTAAGAATCATACTAAGAATAATTTTTTTAGAATTTTTGATAATTGGCCATTTTCAACATAGCTACTACTTGTTGAAGCCTGTAGTGTTAAGATGACTTGACTGATTTTCTTTCTTTTTTTTTTTTAAATAGTATTCAAATATACTATTCTAGAAGTCACTGACATTTGTACCTTTCTTAGGAGATTTTTTAAATTCTGGCCAGTCAGATTTGGTGTCAAGGTTTTTCTTAATTTTCTCTGACTACTTAGGAAACTTTGCCTTCCTAATGTACTGCACAGTCCTAGCTTGACACTCCCATTTACTATAAACAAATGATTTGTTGCATCCATTCTCTTTAAAATAATGAATTCCATGCCTTCCAATCCAATCTTTGTAAAATAATAAAGCAATAACTTTCCAGCCTGTTGAATATAATTACTAAACAGCTGTTTTCTATTACCTGTGAATCTCAGTAGCTGTGACATTCCATTGTATTTTTTCAATATCTATTATATTGTTATTTGTGACTTTTTTTTAGTAAAAGTCTAAGGATTTTTAAAAACTTTATTACATTTTTGTGTGATTGTGATGGATTTTGATATATTAACTGTAACCTCAGTGATAACTTAAAGGAATAAGTCTTTATTAGTTATTTGTAGCCTAGTATCAGTTAGAAACTTTTTAGACTAGATGGTGTAATTCTGTAACATGTACTGGATATTGTTGAATTTATACCAGCTAGCAAACTCTTTTCCCATTTTATTAATATTTTTATGTATATAGGGAATCTATTTTACATTTTTTTTATACTGGTATTGTTATAAATTGAGGCACAATTCTACATAAATCTATACCTAAGGATGTTTTATTATTGTAATGCATTTACATAAAAAATTATTATTTTTTTAATAATCAACTGATATGATTATGCTAAGCAGTTTAATGTATTTGTATTGAGTTATATATTGAAATTTATTCATTTTTTTATTGGTTGCTTTGTTTAGTTGGTCAAAATAATATTTTATCAACTTATATCAACGTATATGCTAAATAGCTTACTTGACTTTACTAATTTTAGAATGAAATTAAGTTTGGAAAAAATATTCAAAATTTAGTCTTTATTTCTTGGCATTATTTATAATTGTTTTATTTGAAATATTGGAAACATATTTCCTTATATTTATTTCATCGTACCATGAAAAAATAATCAAAATTGTAAAAACAGTCATAATTTTTTAATTTGTCAAAAAAAATATATGTATATCATTAAATTTTTACTGCCATATTGTTTGTAAAATAAGAATATCTATTGTGATGAGTAACAAATAAAAAAAAAGATTTGTTCTAGCTATATAACTTTTCTACCTCTGAAATATAATACATCTTTTTTTTTTACCAATGACACACTGTTTATTTGGTACACAGGCAGCGCTGGGCTTGAGAACATGTCAAACTATTTCTTTAAAATACAAAATGATTTTCTAGGTCTTCAACGCTACTTGTGTTAGATTCTTCCAGTGGCATAGCTAGGGATTTGTGGGGTCCAGTGGGCTTGACCTATTCAGGTCCCTGTATTTTGACATTCAACATCGTGACATGAGATAACGCACTTAATATATGTCTAAATTCTATTATCTTTGACTCAACGTGAATAGCAAGATTACATGGCAGCGGCTTAATATGTTATGTAAAATAAAATTTACGACATTCATTGGGGTCCCCCTCAAGTGGGGGGACTTTCGAATTTGGACCCCCCCTTACTGTACCTAGCTACGCCACTGGATTCTGCTAACCAACTTTTGAATAAATATATTTTTAGATGCTTGTTTTTTGGTTTTTGAAGATAATTTTTTTATCTATTGTGCTTCAGCTATTTGGTTTTGTATATTTGATCTTGAAACATTCAAATCATGTCTGAAGGGGTACGGTACCTGTAACACAATCACGCTGTTGTTTATATTTTTCATTTGAATATGTTAATACAAGTGTTTGTTGTTGGGGTTTTTTTTTTGGTTATGTATGTCAGGATTTTTTTTTTTTTGTTACATCAAAGTTTATTTTTTGACAAATTTGAATGTTAATTGCTGAATTTTTTTTTAGTACAAAATAGTGGTAATTTGTATCATGAGCTCCTGCAGTTGGGTGCAATTCGCCACTCATGGCTCAAAGTCGTAACTGCAACTTTTTTATTACAAAGAATATTAAAGAAAAGAAATGGTGCACCACGCCACCCATACCTATTAAGTTCACAGTAAATACTTGTTTCTTGAAGTAAAAAAAAAAACAACAAAAAAAAAAAAACAACTAACACGTGAACAAACTATTTACTGTACACTTTGGTAAGTTTATGTGTGCGCCTCATGCATCCAAACGGTTGATCAAACAAAAAATGCAAACACTGCCAAAACTGTCAATAACTTAACTACTGAATTGCTTCTTGTCGCGATGGACAAGCCGGCGATGAACGCTTATCTGCAACGCTGATATTCTTCATAATGTTGCAGCTCTTGCATCATTTTAGGACGAAAACAAAACAAGTTGAACTGAGCAGTTCGCTTAAAAAGCGAAACGTTAAGGATGAAACTAACGAACAAAGTAACGTAATGTAAAGCCGTGTTCTGTAATAAATCCCGAAATCTAAACATATAAACAAATGTTGTTATTTTTTCTCGGTGTGTCTGACGACTACAAATTCTCGGTAGCATAACTCAATACCCAGTTTGCCTGCCAGCAGTCTCGCCTTCCTCAAAATGCCAGGCGACCTGATTAGGCTACATTGTGGCATAATCAGCATTTGTTTTCTATTATTCCTTTCATATTTTGTTATTGTGTTCAGGGAATGAAAGTGTTTCTAGTTTTATGGACTATTTTAGTAGTGTGCATGTTAAAAACCAGTGTTTCAGTGGATAGCATGAATAATATGATCATCAATAAATCTATGTACACACCCGCCATTTAAGGAAACAAATGACCGATACATAACAAAACGAAACAAATGAGGCCGTAGAGGACTTCGAGTCAAAAGCAGGAAAAGGGGATAAAGGGGCTATCTGCCTCCTATTTTCTTGGGCAATGTTAGATCACTAAATAATAAAATGGACGAACTTTATTGTTGCTGCAGACATTTCTACCAATTCCGTGAAAGCTCGCTAATTTGTCTCACTGAAACGGCTAAATGAAATTATTCCCGACACATCAGTAGACATGGATGCGTTTCTTTTGTACAGATCAGACAGAACAGCAGATAGTGGAAAAAACAAGAGGAGAAGGACTGGCCATTTATGTAAATGAACAGTATTGCTGTGTCAACAATATTTCAATCAAAACTAAAGTGTGTACGACCGATATTGAACTACTATATCAATCTCAGGCCATACCGAGAGAGTTTACACAAATCTACGTCATACTTGTGTATGACCGACAGCCAACACAGAGAAAGCATCAGAACATATACTAGACATTGTACAATCGTATTTTCACAAAAAAGTCCTGATGCTGTCCGACTAGTTATGGGAGATTTCAATCATCTTTCGTTAGCTCAACACTTGCCAACATATAGTCAATATGTTAATTGTCCTACAAGGCACGATAAAACCTTGGACATGTGTTATAGCAACATAAAAATGGCCAACACATCTCGATCGTTATTCCCCCTCGGAGAGTCGGACCACACAATGATCCATCTTACACCCACTTACAAACCGGTTTTAAAAACTACAAAACCCGTAGTACAGGTCTGACGACGCTGTTTTACAGCTACAAAGTTGTCTGGAGCAAACAGATTGGGACATGTTTGTAAATAACTGCCCTGACATTGATGAACTTACAACAACCGTTAATTCTTACATCCAGTTCTGTGAAAACATGATTGTACCCAAGAAGAAAATTAAGACATTCAGTAATAATAGACCCTGGATAACCAAAGAAATAAAGGAAGCGATTCTATACAAAAAAAAAAAAAATGCTCAAGAGCAGTTATTCTGAATTCATCTCAGCCAAAAAAGCCCTTAAAAAGAAATTATTTGAAGGAAAAGAGAGATTCAAGGAAAAAATTGAAAGTTCTTTCAAGAAAATAACTCTAAAGCTTGTTGGAGGGGCTTGAAACAAATTACTGTCTAGGTACCCATGCGCAAACCAATGTGCATCGCTGACAATAACAAATTTGTCAATGAATTAAAGGATTTCTACAGCCGATTTGACTGCCACAACTTCGAGAAAGACCACCATGATTTATTGGCATAATTTGAAAACAGTAATATAAACCAGTACTTTGCTGGGATGGTTAAAAATTATATTAAACCGGCTAAAACCGATAGCAGATAACATATCAGAAGAACAAGCGGGTTTTAGACAAGGTCGCAGCACAACAGAACAAATCCTAAATCTCAGAATACTCTGTGAAAAATATCTCCAACACCAAGATAATCTTTTCCATGTCTTTATTGATTTCAAAAAAAGCTTTCGATCGAGTATGGCACGGGGCACTCTGGGCGGCAATGGAAAAGTACAACATCAATAAAAACATATCAATAAAAACATAATCAAAGTTATGCAGAACCTCTACAAGGATGCCACCAGTGCGGTGTACTTCAATAATAATATTGGGGACTGGTTCAAAACCACAGTTGGAGTAAGACAAGGCTGCCTACTTTCACCAACACTCTTCAATATTTTCCTTGAAAGGATAATGGAAGATGCTCTCGAGGGTTATGATGGTACTGTTAGCATTGGAGGAAGAAGAATCACTAACTTGCGCTTCGCAAATGACATTGATGGCCTAGCAGGGACAGAAGAAGAACTAGCTGACCTGGTGATGCGCATTGACAAGACCCGCAGCATATGGCATGCAAATAAATGCCGAAAAAAAAAACAAATTATGACAGGGCTTTAAAAGAGGCATCAGTATTGGAGGTGAAAAGCTGACTAGTGTTAACAGCTTCAAATACCTCGGAGCTATTGTCTCAGATGAGGGAACAAAACCCGAAATACTGGCCCGAATAGCACAGTCCACAGCAGCCCTTTCAAAACTGAAAATAATTAGGAAAGACTAGGGCTTGGCACTCGGCACCAAAATTAGACTGGTCATGGCCACATTTTTATATGCTTGCGAGTCTTAGACGCTGACTGCAGAGCTAGAGAGGAGGATCCTAGCAATGGAATTGAGATGCTACAGAAGGATCCTAGACATCACTTTCAAAGACCGCATCACTTTCAAAGACCGCATCACAAACCAAGAGATTAGAGACAGGGTTATTGCAGCGATCGGACCCCATGATGACCTGCTAACTATTGTAAAGAAACGCAAGCTTAAAATATATGGCCATATTACAAGATCCACGGGGCTCGCAAAGACCTTCCTTCAGGGAACAGTACAAGGAAAAAGAAAAAGAGGCAGACAGAGAAAGCGATGGGAGGACAACATAAAAGAATGTTTGTTTGTAAAATGTTTTACATGTTTCGGATGTTCCTTCAGAGTTGAAGATAGTTTGCTTCCTAGTCCAAACCTCCCGCAGGACGACGGGGGATGGGAGCGGGCAGGGTTTGAACCCGGGACCGTCGATAAATCTGAACGACCAGGCCTACCATTGATAGAGGTTTTAAACACGGCAAAAGACAGGGAGGAATGGAGAAAGACGGTCGACAAATCTTGCTTGGTACCCCAACGGTCCAACAGACTAAGGGATAGGTAAAGGTAATATAAACCAGTCTCAAGAACTGTTTAATAAACAAGAAGTGACTAAAATATTTAAACAAGTAAACACCGCCAAAGCCTCGGGACCCGACAAATTAAGTGGCAAACTTTTAAAGCTATGTGCGAAACAACTGGCTTATGTCTTTTGTGCTATACCGTATTTAACAAGTCCTGGCAAACGCACAAAATACCTTCCATTTGGAAGACATCTGAAATAATTCCAGTACCCAAAAAGAAGATCATTGCTTCCAACAACGACCTACGCCCGTAGCACTTACATCAATTCCAATGAAGTGCCTGGAGAAAATGATTTTAAAACATCTACTGAAAGAAGCCAAAACACGTTTTGACCCGCACCGGTTCGCTTACAAACCGTCAAGAAGTACAGAAGATGCAATACTATTCATGCTGAATTGTCTATACCATCATCTTGATACTCAGAGACACTACGCCAGAGTATTATTCGTATATTTTTCATCTGCATTCAACACCATCCAACCACATCGCATTATACATAAACTATCTGAAATTGAACGTTAGCAAAAACATAAAAGCATGGATTCTAAACTTTCTTATCAAACGTCCACAATATGTAAAAGTGAACGGGCATGTATCAGTCACGAGAGAGCTTAGCACTGGAGCGCCGCAGGGGTGCGTCCTGTCACCAGTATTGTATACTATATACACAAATGACATTCAGAGCCTATCAGCTGACAATCCCATCATACAATTTGCTGACTACACAGCAATCATTGGCCTTATTGCAGGTGACGAAAATCTGTATCATTCAACAATTAACACCTTTTACCAATGGTGTATAGATAACTTTCTAATTTTAAATGTTCAGAAAACTAAAGAAATGATTATTGACTTTCGGAAACATAAAGGCCATATTGCAGAAATTCAGATAAACAATCAAACCATAGAACAAGTACAAGAATATAAATATCTAGGAACAACCATCAACAACAAACAGAAATGGAGTGAACATTGTCAAAACCTCTACACAAAAATTCACCAGCGACTTTCTATCTCAGAAAGCTAAGAAAATTTAACATCGACAAAACAATTATTAAACTTTTTTTTATAAAGCAACCATCAGCAGTCTAATTAACTTTGCCATCACCTGCTGGTATGGTAATACTTCACTGGCACAAAGACTTAGACTAAAATAGACTAATTAACAAGGTTACAAAGACAGTTTGTGTGGAAACAGACTGAAAAATCGGCCCCCGAAGTGGTCCACCCAGGCAGGCTTTAATATTTTCAGAAAGAACATCCGAATGAAATTATATCAAAGACAAATGAGAGATAAGAATGGAGAAAGAAGGTTGACAGATCTTGTGTAGTACCCCAACGGTCCAGCAGATCAAATGATAGGTGCAAGTGAATGCAAAGTTAGATGTGAACCTGGCCTAACTAGTTCACCTTTCAGACCTTGTGGTCTATAGGGCAGATGATGTAAAGTTCATCTGTTTTTTTGTGGCCTACGGTTAACGAGGGTGTAATATAGCCAACACAACGACCAACCACCTTTACTTTTCCCCAATTAATGTCAGGTGCCATTAGAGCTGGGCGGACTCAGAGGCGCCCAAGGATTCTTAAGTTGAAAATCCCAGTCTTCACTAGGATTCGAACCCGGAACCCCCGGTTCGGAAGCCAAGCGCTTTAGCGCTCAGCTACCGCGACTCTCGTGGCCAAACTGAAGTCTTACTATTGATGTAATTGTTTTGAAAAGGCTCAATCTCTTATTCGAATCCTCCAAAAAAAAAAAAAAAAAGATGTGGAGTTTTAGCTACAGTAATTCTGATGAAGAAAATTCAGTTTCAAGAATTACTATTTGTTTTAAATGAGGTCTAACTTATAATGCATACTAATTAGCTTTTTCTCTTTAAAAAACTGCTTGCATAAGTGATTTAAAAAATTAAGATTTTTCGCTTTCAGAAAAAAAAAAGTAGCCGTTGCATCAGAACTTTGAATGGGCTAAAATATTGTGATGTCGGATTTTCACTATCTTTTCTAGTTTACGGGACAGACGGACAGACATTTCACACAAAACTAATAGCATCTTTTCCCTTTTCGGGGGCCGCTAAAAAAGCATCGCATATCACTCGAATACAGCTACCATCTCTTGAAGAACTTTTTCATGAAAGATGCCTTTCCAAAACACTCGATTCATAAGGACAACCTGCACCCATTAAACCACTGTTACATAAGATCTGAACGAAGTGGTCATGTCCTTTCCATTAGGACTAAAACAGAAAGATTTAAAAACTCCTATTATCCCACTTTCGGTCAGAGTGTTACAAGATCAGCTGTCGTCATCGAGAAGTACATAGAAGTCTAATTCATAAAGCGCTGGTTGTGAATGTGTATGTTGTTTGAATTGTTCATCTATACTGTTAATGTACAGTAGTTACGCTGATGTTGTCAATTGTAGTCAAACTGAATTTCCATTTGATTGGATCAATAAAATTATCTTATCTTAACATGGCCAAGTTGGTATTTATGTCATTAATGAGACTGCTGATTAGCTGTTAAGCGGCCACTTATGCTAAGATGGACAGACTGCAACATCGCGGAAACTGGTTCAGGAACAGATGAATAATTGACTTTTAAAAGACAAATCAGAAACACATATGCAGTTTGTCAAGTTTCACTTACAGCCGTTATTTTAAAATACACAAAAGAAGTAAATTTAGCATCAACGCTCTCTCTTGGGACTGTTATTGAAGAAATAGATAATCTTCTGGATGACACCAACAGCATTACGTGTATCTGAAATGGCATTAGGTCAATAAAAACAACTTTAAGTCTGTGGGACTCGCAACGGAAAATGTTTGCTTTAGGATATTTTTCACAAATCCTTACCTGAACACAGTTTTAAATGCTACCCATCACGGGGCAGCTATCGTAGCCTTGGCCGAGTAATTTGTCCGTGTGAAAAATGTACACAATGTAGGCCTATTCGCTGACAATGAAGTTCAGTGCCTGCATTTTATTAATGAAATACAAAGAAAATGCAGTCAATTCATGCTGCTGCTGTCGTATATTTTGGTTTCTTGTGCTGCTGCCAGTGCTACGTCGATACAAATCAACGTTTTGACTCGGGTGGTATGGGAAGAACTTTTTTTTATATCTCATGTATCACAAACTGGTGAGCGCTAACACTGACTGCTACTCCGCAAGACATAAATTTATCAAGATGACTGCACTCTTCAATCTTGTTGAAAGAAACTTTCACATTTATCAAATCAAAAGACAGCTGGCAAGCTTTTTACTATAAGACAAAAAAAAAACTTTTATCATATTCTAGGTCTTTACTAAATATGATGATCTTAAAATTTGCTAAATCGTTTGCTTTTTAGCTGACTCAGGCAACCCATTCCATTAAAAGATAAAAAGAAAGCAGAACGGTTAAAGAGGTACTTATTTAATGTGAAAAGCTCTTGCTTCGTCCTATTACATTCTCAAAAAACGCGATTTGTATATATATGAATATACCATGACCCATTATTTAAAATATAAATTAAATTTCCTTTCATTAAATATCGGATGTGACAGCGCTATATAAATTATTGTAATTATTATAATAATTTTCATCATTAATGACTTCATACTAAGCATAAGTTTGCCATTAATTATAATAGTATAAAAATTTATTTAGATCTAGATTTAATTTTTAATTAAATATTTTTTTTTGTAAGCCTTAAGTATAGTATTTTTAGTATTGTTAAAGAGCTAATTGTAGCGCCTATTTTCTTGTTTTTTTTTTGTTTTGCTGCGTTACCCGGTTATATCAATGTTTTCTAACTTAACCTCTCTCATCCCTCTTTTTTGTTAACTGACAATGGAACCATCAGAAGACGGGGGAGGGAAGGAGCAAAAAAAAATGGGAGTGCCATCAAAGGTCCATGCCAAACACAACCTGGAAGACATCAAAGCAGTCTATGCCGCTCATGCATAGCAGAAAGTACAGTCTAACGTTTTGCAAATTTTCTTGATATTCTTATTGAATTTCAAACAAAATTAATTGTAATAACAATTTGAAAAAAAAAGAACAACAAGAAAACGTGTTCAGGCCTTTGTGTCTTGCTGCTGTCACTTTTTTTTGAAGTTGTCTGCATTGAAATTTTGTTTCTTCGGTCGCGACCAGACCGGCCCATTTGGTATCGGCCCACCAGGCAATTACCCGTTAATTATTAAATTAAACCATTTTATAACTTTTAACAGATTTCCCGCGGCCGCGTGATTTACCAAAACCCAAAAGAAAAATCTTACTCTGGAATAAATGCCACCTAACACAACTACACCAAGCTGCACTAAACTTTCAACAAACATTCTTATCAGAAAAAGACATTAACCAACCAGTCGATGACCTCTGGAATTTCATTAAAAACTATCTTAGAAACATTGAAAATCATTTATCAACTAAATATACATCAAACAAAATAAATAAATACTGGTTTTATAATAGATTGAATAAGCTTAGTAAACAGAAGAAAAACTTATATAGAAAATTTAAAGAAATTAAGGCAGAAATAGTTTATAAAAAAGTACATAAAAATTAAGCAGACAGCTGCAGAGTGAATACATTAACAATGTAATATCTAAAGGTAACAACAAAAACCTATACATTAAGTCTAAGAAAATGGAAACAACAGGCATAGCGCTATTAAAAGGAGAAGACAACTTAACACATACTGATAATTAATTAAAGCTAATACCCGGTATCCTAAACAAATACTTTGCATCAGAATTCTCAGCGACAGGAGACAAAGACATATTGCTTAATTTGAACCAAGTAGACAATATAGGAAATATAGAAGTACAAGAAAAGGGAATCCAAAAACTATTAGCCAACATCAAACCGAATAAAGCATCTGGACCTGATGGTATTCCAGCTAGATTACTCAAAGAACTAAGCAATGAGCTAGCACCAGTGTTCAAAATACTTTTTTCAGGCATCTCTTAATCAGGGCAGACTACCAAGGGACTGGGAAGAAGCTAATGTAACCCCCATCCTATTTAAAAAAGGAGAAAAATCTGACCCAGGAAACTACAGATCAGAATCACTTACCAGCACCACATGTAAAATCCTAGAACATATAATATGTAGCAACATCATAAACCACTAGACAAACATAATGTCCTTACTCCATACCAACATGGCTTTAGGAAATATAGATCATGTAAAACACAACTAATAGGACTAATTGATGATTTTGCAAAATGTTTAGATAACAGTGAGCAAATAGATGCTATCTAACTAGATTTTTCCAAGGCTTTTGACAAAGTTCACCACCATAGTTTGCTTTAAAAATTTAAATATTTTGGCATAGATGGTCCATTGCATCAGTGGATTAAAGATTTTCTGATAGGGAGAGAACAAACTGTATTAATAAATGGCTCTAAATCAACAACAATAACAGTAAATTCAAGTGAACCTCAAGGAACAGTCTTAGGTCCACAACTATTTTTAATTTACATAAATGATTTACCAAATCGCATTAGTTCAGGAACAAAAGTCAGATTATTCGCAGACGATTGCATAATATATACAACAATAAAAACAACACAAGATACAGAAATTTTAGTAAGAGAATTAGATGAATTACAGAAATGGGAATTAAATTGGAGCATATCTTTCCACCCAGAAAACGTCAGTTATTAAGAATTAAAAAATAAAACAAATTAATTCCACTTATCTTATTCATGGTAAACTAGTAACACAAACTAAAAACGCAAAAAAAGTTGGTGTTATAATAAATGAAAAACTGTCATGGAATCCCCATATTGATGAAACTACCAAAAAATCAAACAAAACATAAGGGTTTATTAAAAGAAATTTCTATAACTCTAATAAGAACATAAAATTTAAATGTTATTTAATCTTGGTTAGGCCAATAATAGAATATGCATCCTCTGTTTAGGACCCCTCAACACAAGAAAACATTACGAAACTGGAACAGACACAAAATAGAGCAGTGAGATTCATAACAAACGAATATTTACATTTAACTAGAGTAACACCCTTAGTAAAATCACTAAATTTAGAAAGGCTTCAGGATAGTAGACTTAAAAGTAAAGTAGCAATTATACATAAAACACTGAAGCATAATCTTCAAATACAAAAACAAAATTTAATAAAATACTCAGAAAGACACAAAGATAAATGCACATTCCTCGTTCCATATGCTAGGACAAATTTGTACAAATGCTCCTTCTTCCCTAGCGCTATTAGAGCATGGAATGAGTTGCCTGAGCTAGCCAGGAAAACCAGTGACTTGGCAGAATTTAGGTCATTGGTTAATATGCATGACGCTTAGGACGTAATCATCTTTTTTGAAGTAACGTCTGTATCATATAGGATAAGATAAGAGCTCCTTGAAATCTCCTGAAATTGCAAAATATACGAAAAAGTCCGTGGAAATCTACGGCAATTATTAAAATCTTTTGAAAACTCATACAAATCTCCTGAAATATATACACAAAAATTGTCATTTTGGGTTGTCATTCAATATGGATAACGCCAATCCTACGTGCGATAAAAAAATGGCATTATGCAATAACCGTAATTGTGGAATCTGGTGAAAGAAGCTTCTCGCGCCTCAAACTAATTCTCGTAGATAGATTGAAACCTTTGGTAATGTTTACTATTGAGAGTGATCTATGTAGGAAATAGAATTGTTATGATACACTGTATGACTTCGCTACACGCAAGGCTTGTAAAGTAATTCTGTATGTAGTAAAGAACGAATAAAACGCAAAGACGAATTTATTTTCTAATACAAACTCTTAATTTTCACATATTATCTGTATCCCTACCCAAACTTGGCCCCACGAAATCTGTTTCACATAGGGCTCCACAACGGTTGAGTCCGGCCCTGCTATTTAGTGACGGGTTAATGCAGAGTAGTTTACTTGTTCTTCCCTCCCTCATTTTTCGCTGCACAAGCTACGTGGGGTAGAAATAAATAAAAGAATGATCTTTCCATGAAATCTTGGTCACAATGGTTAAGTCGGCCCTGCTATTTAGTGATGGGTGAATACTACTTGTTCTCCTTCCTTCTTTTTTTTTTCGTGGGGTAACTCTAGTCCGACTTTAGAAACAGAAGAGTGATCTTTCCTTTACTTCTTGGCGTCCAAACTGTTGAGCCATGAAGAAAATTATAAATAGATAAAAAAAACAACATACGGTATAGAATCTGGTGTCTATATTGTGAGTAAACAATCGTTTTTCTGTAAATTTAACCACTGGTTTTTCGATCGTATAATGGCTTAGTTGTTCTATGTACCCGTAGTTGGTAATCCCAACGTCAAATTCCCATTATTCCTGATTTTTTTTCCCAGGTTTACACTTGAAAACTATTTAGCATAAAAGTGTTCCTCTTCACATTTTGTCAATTTATTTAGTACCTAAGATAACGAGCAGCGAGATTCTGGACTTGACTCTAAGAATTTATTTCTGATACATACCATATACGAATATAGACAATACTTATCTTCAATGTAATTCTCTACAAAAACGGGATTTACTGTAAACAACAGCTTCTCCTGTGAGAGATGTGACAAAATATATAGGTCACAGTGGAATCTTCCTATCCAAGTAATTTTAAAATTTTAAACTTTTAGCAAATGACTTATTACATGTCTGACGTCGCCTTAATAGTATAATATATAATAATACTTTGCAAGTATTCAAAAAATATGAACATTTTTATGTTCAATTTCGTCGAAATAGATTTCTTTTACAGTACAGCATGTTTTTAGTGTGACATCAGCCCTTGTCGCTAATAAGTTCGTTTGTGTACTTGGTGAATGTTTCGTTCTAGTTTTTCCTCCAAACATTGTGTTAACGTGCTCACTAGCCTTTAGTTGGTCTTGACTAACCAGGAGACAGTGTCTTGATTATGATCTCGCTAGCCCTTAGGTCACTCTCCCTCCCTGGTCAGAATCCAATAAGTTGAGGCTTTATTACTGACCAGATGTGGAAACCATGCAATTAACAAAGTTAATCAGGCGACCAATTAAATCTCACTATCTCCGGTTATGCTCTTTATATTGAAGGAAGTCGGAGAAATGTATGTAATGTAAATCTTTTTCATCATTACTTGAGTTTTTAAAAAATGTTAACTATTTCTTACATTTGCTTCACAATGACTTGAACTTTATTTATTACGATTCCTCTTTTCAGGTTGCAAACTCTTCATCGGTTAAAAAAACAATAGGGTGGAGCCGAGGTGGCTGGAAATGGTTTTCGAAAATGGCTCTCACAATTTTCCTAGATGTGTTTCTACAATAGTATAATAAAAAATTAATGTCAATTTGTCAGAAGGTCTAGACCAGTGATTCCCAAAGTGGTCTATATAGACCCCCAGGGGTCTACGAAGACTTCCAAGGGGTCTACGAAAGTGAAAAAACAAATTGGGGGTCTATGAAATGTCCGAGGGGGTCTGTGATAATAGATTTCATATAAGCAGGTCGTGACTTTAATTTTTACATCCCATTAATGTAATTCTTCACACTAGATATAATTTAATCATTTGAATATTTATCCTGCTATTCAAACGAAAACTTGTTGTATTTAATTTCAATATTTATTAAAATAACTTAATTTTGTCTTCATGTAAATAATGTTTAACAAAAAGAAATGTAGATTGTACAGCGTTGATTATTTAAAATTGCTCATTCTTTCCTTGTCAACCAAGCGGTTACCGATTGCCTTTTTTATGACGATAGGAAACTAATTACGCTTGAAGGTCATCTGTGACAATATCACCCAGATAAAAATATATAGATTTGAAAAACTTTTGAACATTCAAAGATAAAGTTCAGAATAGACCCACAAAATCTCTATTCAACATCATGTAGAGAAGATGGTGGTTTGTGAGTCTTACATTATCTGTTCACTTATAGCAAAATAGGGGTGTGGTGGTAGTGGTTAAGCGCTTGGCTTCCTTAATTGGTGTCCTGGGTTTGAATCTCGGTGAATTTTGAATTTCAGGATTTTTACGGCTCCCCTGAGTCCACCCAACTCTAATGGGTACCTGAATTATGTTAGTAAAAGTAAAGGCGGTTGGTCGTTGTTCTGCCCACATGACACTCTGCTCGTTAACCGTTGGCCAAAGAAATAGATGACCTTAACATCATCACAATGTCTGAAAGGGGAAATTTACTTATTTATAGCAAATTGCGGAAAACTCCATAGGTAAAACAATGGTTTTTACCAACTGTTGTGGTTTTAAAAACTGTTTTACACAAAGCTACATCTGATATTATTAAAAGAATTTCTTTAAGCAACAATACAGTTCAAGGTTGCTTCGGTGACATGAGTTATAAAATTAAAAGCTTCATATGTAATTCTTTGCAAACGCCATATATAAGTTTGGGCTCAGCAGCGTCACAGGTTCTGACAGGATGTAATGATGTGTGCTGCAAACTGCACAAGAGTCGCAGCTCCTTATTTTTCCTCAGGATTGACCCACAAAACCTTTCCCTTGTTTGAGTTGCAAGGTTGGAGAGTTTTAAATTCAGTTTTACTTTTGCTAGGTGGGTAGCCAGCCAAGAAAATTTCCATAATGATACTTAAGGCCAGTGTGTTTAAAGATTCCAGCAATACATATTGCTATTTTAATTGGTTTTGAATTTTTGAATTTTATCAATAAAAAAGAGAGATCTCTAAAATCTCTAATATGTAGCTTTAAATTACTTTTTTCACTTTTCAATTCACTACAGATAGAAATTAGGAGGCGTTTTGGCTGAGCAGTAAAGTGCTTGACTTCTGAACCAGGGGTCCAAAGTTTGAATCCTGTTGAAGACTTGGATTTTTAGTTTCGGGATCTTTTGGGCGCCTCTGAGACCACACAGCTCTTATCAGTACCTGACATTAGTAAAAAAAAGTAAAGGCGGCTTGTCGTTGTGCTGGCCACATGACACCCTCGATAATCGTATTCCACAGAAACAGATGATCTTTACATCATCTGACCTATAGACCACAAGGTCTGAGAGGTGAATTTTACTTTACTTTTTGTACAAATAGAAATTATTTTTAAACAATGTTGAATTTGCAAAAATTTGAAAGTTAAGCAGGGGGTCTACCGAAAACCAGAAAACATGGCAAGGGGTCTACGAGACAAAAAAGTTTGGGAACCACTGGTCTAGACAATCCTTATCTTGGACAGAAATACATAACTTTTTTTTGTAGGCCTAATTCATAAAATAGTTTAATAACCAAGAAAAAAAAATTGAAACACAATAGTCAATACCATTGTTATACAACTTATGTTGCTCGTAATAACCAATGAATATTAGATTTATACAAGAAAAGCATTAAAAAAATAGTTTTTGAAAATGCTATACCTCCATTATACAAATAAAATAAAAAAATTAATTAAAAAGATTTTTAGATCAAACCTGGTATTGAACTTGTGATTTTGACATCCTGAGCTCGTTGTACGAACAATGCTACCATTAGGCCAGCGAGCATTGTATTATTGAACAATAATTTATTGGTACTTTCATTATACTGAAATATAGAATTAGATCTAGAACTCTGATTTACAACTCTTAAGATTTAGTCTAGATCATAGACTTATATATATTATATCTAGACTGGACATGGAGACTTTTTAACATTACAAAAAATGTTGTGAAAATTTTTTAGAAAGTTGGATCATGGCGTTGTTTTGTAAAGTAGTTAAAAGAAGTAAAGGATATTTTTTCAACCCTAACCTACGTAACATATAATTTAATTTTAGATCTAAGTCTAGTAAATGAAAATAAAAAATAAGAGTACTCTCGTCTAATAATTATTATTTTGCAATGTTTAGACACATAATCTTCTTTAACAAAAGACTGAATGCACCGCTAAATTGTGATTTATTGTGTATTTTTAATTATCAATTACTAGATCTAGCTCTAAAAAATAAAATTATATGTTACATTGGTTAGGGTTGAAAAAAACAACTTTACTTCTTTTACTTGACAAAACAACGCCTTGATCCAACTTTCAACAAAATGTTCACGATAGATCAGTCGCGGATAAGAATTTATTTCCGGTTTCCGGTCTAGTTGTATATATAAGTCTATGGTCTAGATGTAGTTCTAGATCTAGATTTACGTAAAATAAAAAGAAAGCTTAGATAATCTTTAAAAACATTCTTAAGAAACTTTAAATTTAATAAACAACTCAGTTATCGGTACATTATGGCTAACTACGTCATGTGACAGCATAAAACAATGGAACCATAGACATATATATATACTATATCTAGACCTTTTGGAGATTTTTTAACACTACAAAAAATGTCGTGAAAATGTTTTAGAAAGTTGGATCAAGGCGTTGTTTTGTAAAGTAGTTAAAAGAAGTAAAGTTGTTGGTTTTTTTCAACCCTAACCTATGTAACATATAATTTAATTTTTAGATCGTCTCATAATTATTATTTTGCTATTTTTAGATACATAATCTAGAAAGATCTAGGTCAATGATTCCCAAGTGGTCTATATAGACCCCCAGGGGTCTACGAAAGTTTAAAAGGGAATTGGGGGTCTACGATAAAGAATCTCAATTCAGCATGTCGTGACTTTAATTTTGACAATTGGAATCTTTTCATAGATACATTTATGATTTGTACCTTAGGAAATCCTTAAAATTTTTATCATGTTGATTGAATGAAAAATTGTTTTATTTAATTTAATAACTAGATTTAAAGAGTGTAGTTTTGTCTAGTTATAACATTAACAAAAAGAAATGTAGACTGTACAGCGTTAAGTATTTGAAATTGAACTTCATTACTTCCTTCATTACTTCCTTGTCAAACAAGCGAGTGTTGATGTACCATTTTTTATGATGCTATGAAGCTGGAGGATCATTTGAGATGATGCCACCCTGATGAAAAGATAAAGGTTTGCAAAACTTTCAAACACTCAAAGATAAAGTTCATAAAACACCCACAAAAATCTCTCTTTGATATGACATTGAGAAGATGATGATTAGTGAGCGTTTTACTATATCTCTTTACTTATAGTAAAATACTGAAAACCTCACACGATAGCCAAATTATTTATTTAAACAGCCGTTGAAGAAATTGTAAAAACTCTTACACAAACTTATATCATTAAAAGAATTTCATGTTTGGGTTCTGTGGCCGGTGTCTTGTTTTGGGCTTCTTGATGAAGAGTGCAAGTTTGAAGACATGGTCGGCATTCTCTGGTGACACTCCAAAAGGGCAAAAGTCAATGGTCCCAATTTTGAGCTTCTGGAACACATGTTTTCTCATTATAATGTGTACGGTTCTGATGTGAAAAATTATAGGTGGTCCTATCATAATAGCTTATAAAAGGTGTCATCGAATGAGAGCTTGTCCATTTCTCGTTTTTACAATTGACTATTAGTTTCTTCATTTCTTCCGGATAGAGTGCGATGTTGAAGTGTGTATTTGTTTTCTCACATTTGGCAAGTGTGTCAGCCTTCTATTTCAAAATTGGAGAACAGCTTTCTTGCTGTTGTTGTTGAGCTTTACAATGTGACCCAATTTGTTTTTTACAAAATCTTTTGGATATTCCTTCAGATTATGTGGATAATTACATCCTAGCCCAAACCTCCCGACTGGAGATGCGAGCAGGTAATGTGACTACCGAACGTCATTTTAGGCATCATGAGTTGTTTTATTCAGGAGGAATCAGAGTTTGTCAAGCTTTGAAGGACTATTTTTATATCGGCCATGAAAAAAAAAACTGTTTAGTAAACTTGGCTGATTCGCTAGCATGGTAGCTGTTAGCTCCAGTGCTTCTATTTCTTCTCTGTGGTTGTCATAGAGCTCATTAGTTACAATGAACTTAATTTTTAAATTATTTTTTCTCCATTGGGCCATTAAATGAGTATTCCAGCTCCTCCGTTTGTGGTGGATTTCTGAGGACCATCCATGTAAACTCTGACCCATTGGTTGTTAGGGCAATGGATTTATAGAAGAGCTCACTAAATTCTTGAGCTCTGTTGGAATGTAGTCAAATATTTCTTTCTGCTTATGTAAGTCTTTGCAGATGACATATTTCTGCAAACAACATATTTCTCTATACAGCTGGCTGAGTCAACCTTGTCTGGTAATGAGTTTTTTTTTTTTCAAATTACTATGGCTCAAGAAATTTACGAAAAACTGCTCCAAGTGAAAACTTTACTGTGATACTTAAGGCACATTAATATTTAATGTTTTAAAGAACTACTTCATAAAACAGCAAATCCCTATATGAAAATTATCTTCGTAGCAACGGATGGTGAGCTTGCAAGACTGTAAATACAAAACGTTTCCAATGTGTTTAGTGATTGTATGCTATACGTGTATTAACTATTCTATAATGGGTTTTAATTTGTGCCCATTAATAGATTTATAAAAAAAAATTGTTCAACTTAAAATGTAGTTTTAAATTATGTGTAATTTGAAATTGTTGAATTTCCAAAACTTCAATATAACTTAAGCAGGAAAACCAGAAAACATGGCAAGGGGTCTACGAGACAAAAAGTTTGGTAACCACTGATCTAGGTAATCAATCTATTTAAATGTTACTTCTTTATCTATAGACTGAATGGGACACTAAATTGTGATTTTGATTGTATATTTTTGATGTTCAATTACTAGATGTAGATCGTTTCGATCGTGAAAGGTGTTTAGTTGTTAAAGTCACACAGAAATGAGTAACTGGTTAAAAATTTTCCCTTTTTGTTTTCGTCCACTGCAAATGGGAGATTTAGTGATATGTCAGTACATCAGGTCCCTTGCGTTTATATATTGTAACAATGTAATGAAGGGAAATCATTGAATTCAGGCTTTTATTAACATCACATTACAAACACAGAGCATATGACAGTGTATTTAGCATAGCTTCTTCATCAGCTCTAGACTTCCTCTCTAATGTCAACATTCTTCTCTAGTTCATGTCTAGTGTCTAACAGCGCGCTGGTACGCAGACTGAATCTGTATAAGATTATGTTTAACATAGATCTAACTTCAAACGAGTACATCAGTAGTACTAAAACTAAGGCCCGCATAACGCGGTCATATCCGGCTAGTATATCTATACTATAAAGTAGAAAGTAAGGCGTATTTATGTATGTATGTATGTATATATGTATATCCCAAATAAAAATCAAAACAGTTTGACCAATCTTGATGAAAATTTGCACAAATGTTCTTTGGGTACTAACTGGAACCGTAAAATATGTATAGTAGCCCTAAAAAACTTTTTTTTAAACCCTCAAAAAAAAGATTTGCCCAACTCTATTAAAGTATTAGTATTTCATAAATCTAGGCCATGTTTACATGAGAAAAGATCGAAAGAATCTATATCGAGATCTAATTTTAAGAACTACACTTTGCACAGATAGTTTTTTACTTTGACACATAAATAGTCTATTCTATTGATTTCATTATTTAATAAAATTAAGCTTCAAATTTGTTTTTCAAAAGCATTTTTACATAAATTCGTTCCTTATATCTGCGAAGTTATTCTAACTTTGTCCTGACGTACATTCTTTCATTTGACAAGACTGAAAGGTTACACATCTCTCTAATCAACTCTATTTATAGGTCTAATTCAACTCTAAGATGATAGAATTCTTCGCAAAGATAGTTTTATACTTTAACACATTAACATAAAAATTATAGTCCATTCATTTAATATTTCAATCAAATTAACATAAAAAAAAATATTTCTAAAGCATTTTTCATACATTCGATCGCTATAGCTGCGATGCCGTGTTGACAGACATTTTAATAGTTCCATTCATGTGTCGCGCAAAACTTACATGCGCAGAGAAAATACGCTGTGATTGGACAGGCAAATGAGGCTCTATTTGGGTGATATTAAATATACTAACACAAAATAATTAATAAGTTTATTAAACATTAAATTCAATCTTAAACTGATAGATCAAGAATGTTTAGTAAAAGTAGATGTATTTTACTTACTTAAAACAAATGAATCTAAGTTTAATCTAGGTCAAAAACTATATTAGACTCTAGATATAGATCTCAATATATATGCAAGCAAATCTTTTTGTAACAAAAATGAATTTAGATTGATTTAATAGCACTATTCATACTATTTTTACCTTTACGCATTCGCTTTACTTATAACATTATTATTTTATTTGTTTCTACTTATTATTATTATAGCTTTTATATAGCGCTACTTTCCTTCTTATAGCATGCTCAGAGCGCTATGGTTCAATCACATTTGCTTCCTTGCTGCCTTTAGTTGATCAGTAAAAACAGCTCAACTCGAGTCGAGTGTCGAGCCTCGGGCCCCATTCATAGGTAGCCAAGCCAAGCCAAGTTGTAGCGTACTTCCAACAAAGTATTGTTACGTTCTCCCTATTCATCAGACCTTCCGTAAACACTGCTAAACACAACACAACACATCAACAACTTGACTACAAGGCTCCAAATAATCTGGTACTTTAATAAGGGTAAAATAAAACAGCCAATATGACACAATAGGCAACACAATCAACTACTACGACGTTAGACTGTATATCACTGTACTAAACTCATAAACTCTACTGTCTCTTCCTGGACTCGTACGTTTCACTGGAGGACTGCACCAGGACCGACTTCATGGCCGACTAACAGTCCCGGTCTCAACGCTCTCCGGTCTTGAACTGCCGCTTTCCTACACACTGTGTCTCTGGTCTGCGCAGGCCTATGATCAGATGACCATAACACGGGCGCTATTCACGTGAAAAGTTCATGCCTGTACTGTCCCTTGCCTTTCAATATAGCACGCTAAATTGCATTACTGGCCTGTGTCACCTATGTCAGCTAATCACACACAGTTAACCCTTTTGCGTCGCAAATAGGGTTATGACAGTATTCTAATACACTATATCAGTGACACGCATATTGAGAGCCGCGGGCCATATAGGACTAGTATATATATATATATATATATATATATATATATATATATATATATATATATATATATATATATATATATATATATATATGTATATGTATATAAATAAAGCATGAAAGAATTAGCAGACAAATTCCGTATTTTTATAGCAATTAATTTTTCTTTTTTCCCTAAGTCTACTTATTTTTAATATGCCTCACGTCATATTCCTTTTAGATGCTGTATAAATAAAAAAAAATACTGATAGCATTTAAATCTAGCATTTAAATTTAGAGTCTTTTTCTTATGAATAGACGATGCAAAATAAGTTTAAAACTAAAAGGTAGATGCTATATCATGGGGTAGCCAGTGGGAGTTTTTGGGTTCAACACCTCCCCCCCCCGCGGAGGGGGAGGGTGTGGAATTTAGAGACTGATTGTTTGCTTTTATTTTGTTTATTTTAGGTGAGATTTTAATACTAAACCATCACTTGCCCCAGCGCAGCCAAGGGGGTTTTGAGCTTCAAACCCCCTAACGGGGGTTTTGCAGTCAAATCCCCCCCTTCTATAAAACAAAACAATACAATAAAATAATGCAAACGAAAATCCCCAAATTCCAAGAGCATAGCTAAGGAGGATTTTGATTTAAAACCCCCTCCGAAATTTATATAAACCCCCTCTTCAATATAAGACTATCCAGTCAGTCATTAGATTCTATGAGCGTAGCCAAGAGGTGTTTTCTGTTTAAAACCCCCCTCCGCGGAATTTGCAGCTAAAACCACCTCTTCAATATGAAGAAAAGCAAATTACACACTCAAAAATCTATGAGTGTAGCCAAGCCAAGGGGGATTTTGAGTTTAAATCCCCCCTCCTCCAGACAGAGGGCTTTTTTAAAAGTTTAAAACCCTCCAGATGGTTTTGAATTTAAATACCCCATACAGAGAGTTTTGAGGTTGAAAACCTCTCTCTTCAATTTTAAAGTCAACTACAGTCGCTAAATTCTATGAGGGGGTTTTCAATTTGTAAAAAAAAATCTCCAGAGAGTTTTTAGTTTAAAACCCACCGACAAATGATTTTGACGATAAAACTTTACTTTTCGATATAAAATCTAAAGCAAACTACAGTCACCCAATTCCAAAAGCGTAGCCAAGAAAGGTTACAAATTTCTTACCAGTGGCTGAGCTCCATTAATAAAGTGCAGTGAGTAGTCATCTGCCGAAATTGAAAGAGACTGAATTTAGCTTAGCAAGGATGGCTAAGACGGATTTTAGGAGTCAGTTATAGAGATCAGGTCTCAATCAAGGAAATCCTATGCCGAACTGGGAGTCGACCCCTTATTAAGGTTGTGACAAAGCGTCGCATGAGGTTTGCGGGACATGTTCTCCGACAAATGAATTACGCATAATAAGAGTTGCGATGACATGGAGACCACTACGAGGAAAGCGCAAACATGGACATCCTAGTACAACTTGATTTAATGGTCTAAAATTTACAATAGATAAATGATACAAATAATATAATCAAGAAGTGAAATAGAGGTGTTAATATCTAACATAACTGCTTATCATGGATTGCTACTTTAGGCGTGAATGGAAGAGAAGAGTGTTCCTATGCCTTGACTACTTATATTCTTAGCTGCTAGCCCGGTCGTAGGGACTGGCACTCAGAAGGTTGAGTCATCAGGCTCTGCCTTAGGACGTCGGCTCGGGATGTTCTCTATGCTATGGGCAAGCTGGCTCTAGGGTGAGGCCGTTACAGCATACAGTTACAGCAACCAGGCATAGTAAACGGGTACAGCCATCGGGTGTAGCAACCAGGCTAGGGATAAGACAGACAATTAGGAACCTCCTAAAGGCATTAAATAAGGATTCCCATATGCCTTGCAATCATTCAGATACAGGCATTGGTATCAATCCCAATAAGACATTTAAGACAATCATGTATACAATCTTAAAGCACGAATGTAACTCAATAACAAAAAGATACAAGTAAGATAACCACAATAAATGTGTTATCATACAATGTAGGATGATACTAGTCAAGATTCATCCATTAAATTTGATTACGACGATAAGTAAATCAGTTATAGATAGTAAAATGGGGAATGAGCATAGTATATACTAAAGGATGAGATGAAAATAAAATACTAGGGATATGGACACAGTAATAAGGGTTTGATATAATTAATCAAAATTATATTCATCCAAGGAACCATAAGTTCACAAGTGTGTAAGACATAATAATATGCATGCGGGATATAATAGGAATGTGAAATAATTACTTTCCCATGCGCTCTGTAAGTTTAGAGCACTGTGATCTAAGGTTATTCCCATAAGATAAAATAAGTATAGTAAAATATTTACACTCACCCGTTTGTCCCTAATGAAACCTCACAAATAAACTTCCTAACAGAGGAGACTGTATGAATTCTAGCGGGCCTAACTTAGAATGCTTTGGTCTCTCTCTCTATATATATATATATGTGGTGGGTTTGGCACAGAACAAACTAAATGACATGACGAAGGCAACTCGTAGGACGATTCCAAACTTTATTATACACTAAAGACCTGAGAAAGGCAAACATAAAACATAATTAGAAATAAACATAAACTAAACATAATTAATAAGCCTAAATGGTTAGACCAAGTTGTACACACAACATCAAAGTCTAAATACTAAATCTTAACAAAAAACGAAAAGAAAAGCATATAGTGTAAACCAACCTTCTCTTATACAATCACAAGAGAGATATTGAACACCCGAAAAATAAACAATAAAAGACAATAACAATTAAATAGAACAACTGGTGCATAAAAGCCAGTATCTACACACTGGTTGTAGAATTAGATTAACAAGATGGACATTTAACATTCTATATAGGATCTAATTCGTATGGTATACTAAAGGTACACAATTCAACTAATGGAAACATTTACATACTGGTTTCCTAAAAATAACGATAATCCAACAATATGGACGAAATCCGGGGGTAGCGATATTCTATGTAAAATACTACCGGTAATTAAATTTACAAGCTAATATGAATAAGTAAAATGTGATTACCTGCAGCCATACGTGAACACATGGTGTAGAACCAAGCACAAAAGGGAGTGGAGACGACTTAGGTCCAGTAACATACGGACATTACAGCCATGCCGGTCGAATGGACAGTGCCCACGTTGGTCTGCCTTGTCATGCGCGGACACAAGGTGCCATCTAGGGTGAAGGGTCACGTGGATATCGGGGTGGCCGGTGTTCTCTAAAAAGATATCCACTCCACTACATATAGATGGGACTTTTCGTTTAACGGATGGGGAAGAAAGCTAGATGATTATCTCACATGTATCTATGTACTGGACATGTCAGGCGTCATGTCCGATTTATGGCCTGTACCGTGAGAGTAGGGACTTAAGCGAATATGTATCTGTCCAGCCCGAGTGCAACGCTATTCTTAGAGCGGTGCGTATCCTGCGGGGATGGGAGGGGGGAAGGAGGGAAGGTGTGAAGTTATTAAGTCGCCGTGGGTAGCGCGGATGCAGAGTCTTTTGACTTGTTCGTCACCCGTCCAGGGCCAATAATTAAAACTTAGCCCTAGTGAAGGTAGTTTATGTTTTAAATCGCGCTACATCCCGTGATAAAGGGGAGATAAATCCTAAAATAAATTAGTTATGGGTGGACAAGAAAATAATTTTAAGGTTAAAATAAGTTTCTCACGGTTAGCTTGGAAAAACTCAAATGAACTTTTGCATGCAAGTTTCGTATCGTCACATTAACCTCAACGAAAGGATTATAAATCAGAACGTTTAATAATCAATTACAAACTACATCTAAAGCCAAACTAATAATCACATCTCAGGCCTTCTTGTTTTCCATCTCTCCTCTGTTTCTCCATAGTATTCCATGGTACACAATATCGCGCCAAATGACAGTGCGCAATGTAGAGTCATAACAATACCCTGCTCGCTGCCATCCCCCGTCGTCCTACGGGAGGTTTGGACAAGGAAGTAAATTATCTTTAACTTTGAAGGAACATTCGAAAGATGTAAAACTTTTTACAGAAAACAAATTTAATAACTGCAAATTAATCTTTGAAATATTATTACTTTTGACACTCAAAACAAAATCACGTCTTGAATATTCCTTGCGAATAGGTCGATCAAACAGAAATCTTGTTTTTATATTAGCGACAATGTGCAACATATTGTTAGGCGCTTCCGCGGTGTCTAGTGCAAATAAACCAAATGGAGGTTACACTCAAAGTAATCCAATAACACAGGCGAAAGGCCGAACAATCAGTAGATACTGAATGTCGAACAACTTTAATAGCAATGAAGGGAACTGTCGAATGTCAGCTAATTTTCTACGTTCATAAAATGCTACTTATTTCTATGTTGTCCTGGAAGTAGTCTGTTTACGTCGACTTTTATTTCGTTCTACTCTGAAACCCTATCATCGTTTTACTAGTCACGTCCTTGTCACTGAGTCAAAAACTACCCTATTTCCGAAACAAATTAATTACTAATTGTGCCATAACAATATTTAACAGTTTTATACAACCTGATCCTTACTATAAAGTATGTATGCTTTCACTTAACCCTTCATTTGTTTCTTAGTCTGTCGATCGTATCTCCTAATTCTTTTGTTGTTGTTTTTTTGACAGGATTATATTATTTTACATAGACATACCATTCTTTAATAATGTCCTTTCTTCCATTCTTGTCTGCCTCTCCTTTTTCATGATACCGTTCACGACAGGGGATGTCATTACATGGACATACAGTCTTAGATCGCGTTTTGTTTTATACTGGTGAGAAGGTCATCATGGGGCACCTTTGTGATCCTTTTTCGGATTTTGTATTTTGTAATAAAGTCTTTGTATGTAACGCCTAGAATCCTTCCTCTATGACTCTGTAGTACAAGATTCGCAAGCATACAGAAATGTACCATGACTAAGGAACGCACCAGTCTGATTTGTGTCCAGAGAGCTATGCTCAGATCTTTCGAAAGGGTCTTGAACTTTGAAGGTTCTTCTGTAGAATCTAAATCTGCTCTTCGTTGCAGTAATTTCGGCTTGGTTCCTTCATCTGAGACACTTAATAGTTTTTCGCCTTCGATTAAGATGTCCATTGTAAGGCCCTGTTTTAGTAATCATTTGCATGCCATATGCTGCGGGAGTCTTTTCTATGCGCATCACCAAGTCCGCTAACTCTTCCTCTGTTCCTGCCAGACCATCTATGCCATCAGCAAAGCGCATGTTAGTAATGTTTCTCCCGTTTATGCTTACGATACCTCGTAACCTTTAAAAGCGTCCTTCATTATTCTTTCAAGGATGATATTGAAAAGAGTTGGAGAAAGTAAGTATCCTTGTTTCTGTGGTATATTATTATTATTATTATTTTATTATGCGAATGTATATATTTATGTTTATTCATGTCACCAATAAATAACATCTGTGAGCTTGCGCTCCCAGAGCTATTTTTCTATGTATTTTTGTTGTATAGGTTAGATCTATTTTTATATATTTTATTTTTATAGGTTAGTGTCAGATTTTATAATTGTATAAAAAGTGATGTACTACATGCTGTCTTAAAACAGTTCAGTGTACAGTTGACCAGTGGTCAGTATAGTATGTCTGTGTGACAGCCGATGATCTTTGTGGTCTGTCGTGTAATTATTTTATATTTCTGTACCTGGGACGACCTGTAAGTTTGTAACTATTTTATATTTTCTTTTACTAGATCTATGTCACACTGTGTGTAAATATGCTAGATATATTTTAATTTAGTCTTATTTTCTAGTTGGCAGTTTATGTTTTGAGCATGTTAATTTAAAGATGGCGGCGTCCACCAGTCCTGCTTTGAGTTTTCTAGACCTAATAGAATATATGATTTTATGTATTGCAGGCTATTGTTACTGCGTTTAGCTGCTGCAATTACACTGCTGCTTTTAGCTGCTGAATATTACTGCTGTTTGAAGCTGCAGCTGTAGATTTATTATGTTTCTGTAGTAACTAGTGTAGTGTTGCCTTAGTGGCTTAGTTATAGTCTGTTTCTGTTCTTAGTGAATACTAAGACTAATAGTAAGGTACTAGACTAAGGCTAAGGTATTCTTGATTTAATTATGGGTTGGTTATAGTAGTAGAATATGGTAGATCTAGACTAGTTTATTGTAGTGTGTTTGTGTAGATCTAGGTCTAGTATAGTAGTTGTCTTGTAGTGATTTAGTTCTCTTTAGTTAGATAGTTCTTTTGATCAGTTTGTGTTAGATAGTTGTTTTAGTTAGTTGCTGGGTTCAGTAGTAGTGGTTAGTCAGGTTAGAGTATATATTATATTTTATTATTGATTTATTCTTGTATATTAGGCCTATATGTAAATAAAGTTTCGTTTTGTTTATTTATCCTAAACTAAAGTTTCGTTATCTTGCTTTCATTTAATTTAAGTTAGTTGTCTGGTTACTTAGGCGACTCTAGCCCCTTGGTCATCATACCGAGGTGCACAAATTGAGCCCACCCAGTAGCGCTAACATCTGCCTACTGTTGGTAAATTTTAATGTTGAGCAGAGAATAGGTCTCTCCCACTCGCGCCTGCCTGACCTGCTCACACATCACTTCCGGGTCATTCACTGGAAAATGTTGTAAACCAAACATGTCTTCATTTAGCCTTCTATGTCTAATAGTGTATGTAATAGAATCTTGATAAGTCAGGACACCACAATTGGCGACGAGGATGGGAAAGCCAGACACGTTTAATGAAGGTACAGAAACATTTATAAATTATAAAGAAAGGCTAGATGCCTACTTTATTGCAAACAGTACTCCATCGGAGAAAAAGGCCGCTATACTACTAGCCTCCATAGGGGCCAAACCTTATGCTACATTAAGGTCATTGGCATCCCCAGAGTTGCCCATCACGAAATCATATGTAGAGCTTTGCAAGTTGCTTAACAATCATTACAGCCATCCTCCATTGGAGATTTTGGAAAAATTTAAATTCCACAACAGAATTCAAGAAGACAGTGAAACAAACAATGAACTTATAACTGCTATAAAAGCACTGTCAGAATACTGTAATTTCGGTCCAGCTCTCCAAGAATCACTTAAAGATAGATTTGTTTGTGGTCTAAAAGATGTAAACATTCAGAAAAGACTCCTTCAAGAGGCCAATCTAACATTATTGACAGCTATCAACATAGCTACAGCCATGTAGACGGCCAAGAGAGATGCAGAACAGATTCAGTCTAATTAAGCCCAATCTCTACACAGGATGCAAACCAAAAAGAGCACAGCAAAAGCTGAACTACGAATGAACGATAATCTCTATACAAGAGATCAAAAGGAACCTTACAACTCATCCCCATCGAAACAAGAAGATAAAGGGGACACCAGAACTATGTGTCTTTCCTGTGGCAAGTCGAATCATACAAGAGCAAGATGCTTCTTTCGCAGTGCTACTTGTTTCAAGTGTGGCAAACAAGGTCATATAGAAAAACCATGCAAAAGAGAAGGAAAGGTACACAATGTTAGAAGATACAAAATAAGAAATATTCAGCTTGTCAACAAACACAAACAAAATGTGCATAAAAATCAATATTGACAGAATCGACACAGAAAAGGAAATAGACACAGGTTCTGGGCTATCAATAATGACAATAGAAGATTACAAGAAAATCTTTAAAAGAAACCCAAAACTCGAATGCACTAACGTCCGCTTGAGAACCTATGCAGGAGAAGAAATACTCCCTCTGGGAAAAGCGAATGTAATAGTATACAATCTTCATGAAACCAAGAAACTTCCTCTGTACATATTGAGTAAAGGTAGCAATCCTATACTAGGAAGTGAATGGATAAGATCTTTGAAGATCAACTGGAGTGACATCAAACAGTTAATATCCTCTGAATCTTGTATACAAGAAAATAACAATTAACAACTTAAATCAAGGAATTTGAGGAGATCTCAGAAGGAATAGGCACCGTCAGAAACATGCATGCAACCATAGCAATAAAAGATGATGCTAAACCGAAATTCTGCAATGCAAGGCCCGTCCCTTATGCTATCAAGGCAAAAGTAGAAAAGGAGTTGAATAAACTAGAGAATGAAGGAATTCTGTCTAAAGTGAATTACAGCAATAGGGCAACACCAATTGTACCAATATTGAAACCATCTGGAGATTTCGAATATGTGGTGACTTCAAGGTAACCATCAACCCAGTGTTAAAAGTCGAACAATATTCTCTACTAAGAATAGAAGATATCCTTGCAAACTTAGAAAAAGGAGACAAATTCTCAAAAATAGATATACGACAAGCATATCTTACACTTCAACTAGATGAAGCTTCAAATCTTTTAACAAACATCAATACACACAAAGGCCTATATGTGTACAACAGACTCGTTTTTGGGATCACATCAGCTCCTATGATATGGCAAAGAACTATGGATATTATCTTAAATGGACTGCCAGGAGTACAATGCAATCAAGACGACATGATCATCACAGAGAAAGATGACACAGAACATCTTGCAAATTTAAGAAGTGTACTCAGCAGACTTAAGGAATATGGTCTCAAGGCAAATCTTGAAAAATGTGCCTTCTTCAAAGATGAAATTATTTTCTGTGGAATGAAAATTTCGAAAGAAGGATTACATAAAACCAATGACAAAGTATTAGCAGTAATGAACGCACCTACTCCAAACAATAAGTCACAACTGAGGTTGTTTCTAGGTATGGTTAACTATTACCATAAGTGGCTCAAAAATATTGCACAAATAGCTAAACCACTCTACAATCTACTACAAGATAAAGTTAAATTCATTTGGGATGAAAGCTGCACCAAGGCCTTCGAAACAATAAAAACAATGATCGCATCTGATAATGTTCTCATAAGATGTGACCAAAATCTACCAGTTCAATTGGCTTGTGATGCATCACCATATGGTATAGGGGCAGTTTTGTCTCATGTGACCAAATCAGGTGACGAAAGACCAATTGCGTATGCATCTAGAACACTAAATAAAGCAGAAGAAAATTATTCACAACTGGATAAAGAAGCTCTAGCAATAGTTTGGGCTGTAAAGAAAATCTTCATCTATTTGTGTGGGAGACACTTCACTCTTATTACCGATCATGAGCCACTGAAACACATTTTCAATCCAACCAAAGGTATTCCAGCTATGTCAGCTGCTAGACAACAAAGGTATGCTGTATTCTTATCTGGATTTAACTACTCAATTGAATTTAGAAAGTCCAAGTCACATGCCAATGCTGATGGACTCTCCAGATTACCACTAGCCCCAGTAAATGGAGACAACTTTATAGCAGATAATCTCTTCTACAGTGAACTAATGGAAACAATACCTCTAAATGCGACAATCATTGCTAAAGAATCTCGCCATGATCCACAAATAGCACAAGTATTAAGTTTCATTTCACAAGGTAATTGGCCCAGATTCACATCCCCTGGCATCGAACCATTTTTCTCAAGACGTCATGAACTAATGGTCCAACAAGGATGCTTACTGTGGGGTTATCGTATAATAATTCCTAAAAAGCTACGCTCACAACTGTTGGACACTTTACACATAGGCCATCTGGGCATTGTCAAGATGAAAAATGTCGCACGAATGTATTTTTGGTGGCCAGGATTAGATAAGGACATAGAATTGATCACAAAGTCATGTGAGGGTTTTTATCAATAGCCTGATCCTCAAAACGCACCACTACATCCATGGCAGTGGCCAGAGCGGCCATGGGAACGAGTACATACAGACTTTGCTGGACCTTTTATGAATAATATGTTCTTAATAATGATAGACGCCCATACAAAATGGGCAGAAGTATTACCCGTCAGTTCTACAAAATCATCTTCAACAATCGAATTTCTCACAGAAACATTCTCAAGATTTGGAATACCCAACATCATCGCAAGTGACAATGGCTCTACGTTCACTTCAAATGAATTTAAAGACTTGACCAAAAGAAATGGGATCAAGCACATCACAACTGCACCTTTTCATCCGGCTACCAATGGACTTGCAGAAAGGTTCCTGAAATCATTTAAAATAGCTATGAAGGCTGCAAAAAATGATACAGGCACATTAAGTCAGAAAATCTCTAGATTTCTTTTCGCTTACAGAAATGCTCCACAATCCACAACTCATGAGAGTCCAGCATTTCTTATGTTCGAAAGAAGACTACAATCTCGTCTGGATTTACTTAGGCCAAATATGGACATTCAGAATAGACTAACGAAAAATTACTCCAATGTGAAGCTGAGAGAATTCCAAGTTGGGGACAGTGTTCTTGCACGTGATTACAGAGTGAATCAAGAAAAATGGCAATATGGTGTAATAAAGTCCAAAACAGGACGTCTAATGTATACAGTAGAACTATACCCAGGCATGATATGGAGGAGACACATTTATCAGTTGGTCAGCACTCCAAGACAAGAGAATGGTACATCTACCAGAGAAATGATTCCTACTGTGTCAGAAAGAAATGAACATTTCGCTAGTGCTACTCCAACACCAGATGCTGTTCCAATACCTTCTCAAGACAGTCTTAATGACCAAGCTACAATACCGGACCCAGTAGGAAACAATGAAGAATTCTCCCAACCTCAGGTTGAGTACCCATGCTCACCTACTAGAATGGCAACACATACTTCTCCTACACCCAGAGTGATACATTCTGAGCCCACTAACCCAACCTCTCAAGATGGTTACATTACCAGAAGTGGCAGAGAAGTTCGAAAACCACACAGATACAACGAATAGAACAATGACATAAACTGACTTCTATTTTATTTTATATTTAGATATATGCTGACTATCTGTCCGGTCATATGTTCAATTTATTTTTTTACACGTTTTTTCTTCTCGTCCTTCTTGTTGTTCAATTTAAATGTTATCATCTTTTCTTTTTTTTTGGAGGAGGGAGGTGCTGTGGTATATTATTATTATTTTATTATGCGAATGTATATATTTATGTTTATTCATGTCACTAATAAATAACATCACTTCCTGGTCATTCACTGGAAAATGTGAACGAAACATGTCTTCATTTAGCCTTCTATGTCTAATAGTGTATGTAATAGAATCTTGATAAGTCACGACACCACAGTTTCCCTCAGCTGTGGTTTTCAAACTAGCCCCAATGTTGTTGTTGAAGTTTATTGGTGTCCTCATTGCAAAGGTTCTTAATTATTATTATTATTTTATTAATATTTATATATTATTATTTATTATTATATTTGTTGCTTTTTAGTGACCCTCGAAAGGGGAAAAGACGCTATTAGTTTTGTATGGAATGTCTGTCCGTCCGTCCCGTTTAGATCTCGTAAACTAGAAAAGATAGTAAAAATCCGACATCATCATATTTTAGACCATTCATTTCTGAAAGCAAAAAATATAATTTTTAAAATCACTTATGCAAGAAGTTTTTTCATAAAAATACACCTATTTTACTACTATTCAGTATTAATTGTAATAAACACGGGAGGCTCTTAAGTAGAGGAGATTATTGTTCACCATATTTCCAGCACATTTATGCAAATGGTTTTAGACTTTTTGTCAAAATTTTATTTTTTACAAATTTTTGATTAAGTTAAGGAAGTTCTGTTATACTAACTACTACATTTACACAAAAAATGTTTACATTTTTTTAGAGAGAAAAAATCTATTTAGTATGCATATAAGTTGGAAATAATTTAAAACAACAATTAATAAGTAGCTTTTCATATTATCGTGTGAACTGCAGCGCTGCTGTATAGCTAGAGGAAAAAATTATTTTTATTATTATTATTTTATGGAAATGTTTTTTTTTCTTGAGGATTTGAATAAGAGATTGACCCTTTACAAAACAATTAGATCAATTAGATAATCATTATAAGACATCAATTAGGCCAGGTTCACAACTAACTTCACATTCACTTTCATCTATCTTTTGGTCTGCTGGACCGCTGGGGCACCACACAAGATATGTCAAACTTCTTTCTCCATTCTTCTCTGTCATTTTTCTTTGATAGAAATTCATTTTGATGTTCTTTCTAAAAATATTGAAACCTGCCTTTTTACCTGCCTGGGTGGACCACTTCGGGGGCCGATTTGTAGTTTGTGATTCCACACAAACTGTCTTTGTAACCTTGTTTCTCTGTCTCTATTCAATACATAAATATTCATCGCTTTTTGATGTGTACTTTTACCGATGTAAAAAAAAATTGAATTGCTCTTCCAAAATCTAATCAAACATTTTTTATTTAGAGTAGGTCCTATAATATCATTAAAACGCTTTCATGTTTACAAAGAAATGAAAATTCTATATGGTTTCCTACCAAAATTTTTTTTTTGCGTGATCGCGGTGACAAGGAGCGGGAACAAAAAGGTTATTCGGAGAATTAAGTAACAGTTCTTCATATCTTTTCATGTCAATTTTTTTTGTCTAGAACAATTTGTAACAAATTTATCAATGAAATATACAAAGATTGAAGTATGTTATAAGGCTAATCGGTACCAACGTTACTCCTATTATTATCTTATTATTCCCACCAGTGTCCCAGTTTTCTGGATGACATCAATCTAGGGCTGATAAAAAACCACCAGGATAGCAAACAGTTCACTTGGCTTTCATTTGTCTGTAGGATGAAACTCGTTCTTTTGGCTGCTATGACGTCATCTCTGCTGCTTTCCAAAATATTTGTCCAAGATGAAAAATGGACATGTAGAATGAGGCCATAAGAGGACGATACTGGACACTTGATATGTTCGACCAGTCTTCAATGAATGTATTGATCGGACATGTACAACAGTTTGTCAAGATAAAGACTTGTTTCTTGTTTCAAGGTGAATGTTTAACAACTATTAGTATACTATGAAAAAAAAAACAGTCCATAATTGTAAACCAAACAAATCATGTCATAATAAACAGCTGATGCAGTACAGGGGAAAATATTTTGCTGAAAATAATAAGAATTGAGCTATTATTTCGACAATATCACAATAAGTGGCAGTTGATCTTAATGTGAAATCTTTTTTTTAGCATCTCATTTGTTTTCAAAAAAGTTTAATGTCATAGAGTGAAAGTCGAATACTTCCTACAAACGGAAATTAGTTTGGGCTACAAATAAAACAGCTAGGGAAATGTGACTGTGTAGTTGTAAAACTATGCAGCAAATGTTGACACACCTTTACAAAAAGTGATCAATACTTCCTCTAGTTTGTACACTGGATACACCAAATAGCTTGATATTAATAGTTTTTTTCTGACAGGCATGACAATCTCAAATCTCAAATACAAGAAAGAACTGTTAATAAACTATATACTTCGTAGGCATACATTAGTATTACCCATTGGCTACTCAAGTCGACGTCTTCCCATTCTACATATTATTTTGGCCGAAAACTCCTTCCCCTCGTTTTTTGGAAGCTTTAAACAATACGGCATGCAATTTAGCGCTCTTACACACACACTTTAGTGAAATTAATAATTGGTTATGTTGAATGGAGCAGCTCTTTTTATAATGTCGCAACACATCACACGCACACATACTTTTGTCCCGAGAAATCCACTATCACTTATCTTCTTCTCCCCCCCCCCCCCAAATAAAGTCACATAAAGAATCTCTGATTATTTTCCGACTTCTCACTCTATATCGATGTATTTGATAGGCTCTATGTTGCTCTCTATTTTTTCTCTTTCGTCAGAATCCTTTTATTTAGGTTTGGACAATGAACATGGTAACACTATTCCACATTGACTTCTGTTATCCTTTACCTCTATCTGCAACAACAACTAGATCTATAAGAAATGGTTATACATACATTTTAAATTGTTTTGTTTTAATGTATTTTATTAGCTTGCAAAGTCTTCATGGGTTTTGGAACCTGGACACGGATTTCAAAAGCGGCTCTAACGATTTTCATAAAAATTTGATAGTTATATATCGTTGGAATTACTAGCTAATTGGCCACTCAACGGTTTTGATCTGTATAATTTTTCAAAATATAATAATTTTGAAATTAAATTAGGCTATTTTGAACCCGCTTTTAGAGGGTATTCTCGCACTTTGTTCAAATTTGTCTTCCAATTTTGAATAGCCTACGCTTCAGTGGGTATTCCCGCACTCGACTCAAATGTTTCTTTGTATTTAGCAAATAGTTAAATAGAATTACATGTACTATTTGCGCACCGCCTTACGTAGAAATGGCTGGACTGTAATAGATAAGCTTTATTGTGCAAGTTCACTGGAACGATTTCTTGCAGTATTGAAGAGACAAGAAATAAATAGATTGAGACATAGTGGATCACCATCAGCTTCATAAAGGAAAAATTGACTTTTATAGCCCCCGAAAATAGAATAGCCACTTTTAGTTTTGTGTGGTCTTACAGTCCGTCCGTCTGTTCGTCCCATTTAGATCTCGTAAAATAGAAAAAAAAATAAATATTGAAAATCAATTTTTAGATCTTTCTAAGTTCTGATGCAAAAGGCTACGTTTTTCTTTTCTGAACGCGAAATATTAATTTTTTGAAATCAACAGTGCAAGCAGTTTTTTTTCATAAAAAACACAATTTTTTACAACTATTAATAGTAAAAAAACACGGGAGACTATATAGTAAAGGAGGTGACAATTTAGCATATTTATACTAACGGTTTTAGATTATTATTATTTTAAAAACAATGTATACATAATTAAATAATTGCTGTCATTTACAAAAATGTTTACTTTTTTTAGAGAGAAAAAAATCTATTTACTATGCAAATAAGTAGAATGAAATTTAAAACATTATTAAGTAGTGTTCCATATTATAAACATGAGTGCAGCCCTTGGATGATACAATGGTACTGTTTCTTAAAGGAAAAACATGGTAGTTAAGGTTTTGAATGAGAGATCGGCCCTATACAAAACAATTAAATCAATTAGATATCATTCAATCACATCAGTAAGGCCAGGTTCACATTTAACTATATCTTCATAACTATCTGTACAATGAATACATATTAATAAAATAATAACAACAAAAATAAATCACCGTATCCTGTGTGTATCAAGTCGTTAATCGAACTAACAATATGTCAGTATCTGCAAGCCTTACGACCTAAACAGATCTCTTTTTTTGTATCGACGGAGATATGGTTTTAGTAGTTGATAGTTTGTAGTTCATAGTTTCTGTTATTCTTTCTGAAAATATTGAAACCTGCCTTTTTACCTGCCTGAGCGGATTACTTCGATTCCGATTTTGAGTTCGTGTTTCCACACAAACTGCCTTTGTAAACTTGTTTTAAAATTTTAACTTTTTTTTACATTGCCTTCTATTAGGTTGCAAATACTTTACGGATTCAAACTGGGTGAACCTGGACGGGTATTTTGAAAATGGGTCTAACGATTTCTAAAAAATTTGACTGTTTATGAATGATTCATAAAAAAAATAATTTCTAGCTAACATAATGATTTGACCGTTATAATTTTACTACTAATGTGGATATTTTGAACATGCTTTTAGTGGATATTCCAGCACTCAACTCAAATATTTCTTTGTATTTATTAAAGAGTTGAATAAGTAGACATTTATGATTATTTTGCTCACCGACGTATGTAAAAATTCGCTTGACCGTAATAGAACTGTATTACCTTTGCTCACTGGAAAGGCTTTTTAAATATTAAGCATTAAAAGAAATAAATATAATGAGCAATTATTAATTAACATCCAATTCATCAAGGAGAAGTTGATTTTTATAAAAACTTGTGTGTTAGGCCTACTCGTTATAATTTTGTACACAAAAAACATTGTTAGCAAATTAGTTCACTCTTTACACATGCTTTAATTTCTATTTCGTCAGTTATCGAAATGAACTTTACACCCCTTTAATACAGTACTCTTAATGACGACAATCTATATTTTACATTATAGAATTTAAAAAAATGGACCTAAACTGAATTTACATGTAATTTTATAGAAAAAAAGTAAAATAATTTTTTTGAAGGTTTTATCATCATCATTGGTCCCTTATGTCGTAAAGGTAAGAAAGCTGTAAGAAAATCCCTCCACTTTTGTCGGTCAGCAAAGAGGCTGGCCCATTCTTTTCTTTGAACGACCCTTTCTTTGTGCTCCCCCAACTGTACCCTTAAGTATGAAGGTTTATTTGGCGATGATTTCTTTGAGGGGGTTAATTTCTAAAACTGCGCAGCTACCAATAGAATGCGAGGAATCTATAATATCTTTGAAACATGTGAAGTTTGATTTGATTTGTTGATTTGAGGCACATCGGCACAATTTAGGCCATGTCGTGCCTGCAGTCCCTTAAGGACTACTCTCTCTCTAAACAACAAGGGCCAGATTCTATACAGTCATATAATTAAAATTAAGGTCTATTCACAGTTAAAATAGTAAAGGTAGTAAAAATTTAAATATTTGGTAAAAATCTAATGTAAATAGTGCATGTTCACAAATTCAGAAATCAGATCTTCGTAGATAGCCCCACTTCCCGAATAAAGCCCAGTACCTTCCCAGGGTCGACATTATTAAATAGTGTTTTTAGATTAGTGGGTCTAAAATGTTTCGCCCTGACATCCTGGTATCTGGGGCAATCAACGAGGATATGTTCCACGGTGAGGCGAGAGTCACAGTACTCGCAAAGTGGGGGCTCCTCTCTCTTCAGTACAAAAGAGTGCGTGATGTAGGTGTGGCCAATCCTAAGTCTGGACATGGTTGTGCTACCACGCCTTGTCAGACCCTTAGATGTGGGCCGCCACCTGACATCCGCCACAATCTGCCTGAGTTTACTGTGAGTCTCAGCCTCCCATCGGTTCTGCCACTCTCGATAGGTGGCAGAGGCAATACTTTGTCTCAGGTCCGAGTAGGGAATTTGGGTTCCTGACACCGCATGATTTAGGGCTCTCTTTGCTTCTCTGTCTGCGGCTTCGTTTCCCTCAATGCCAACATGGGAGGGGACCCAGATGAAGGTGACATCCCTACGGTCGGCTGTTATTAGGTCCAACAGCTTCAGGCTCTTATGTACCAATGGGATGTCAGTCTTCATCCGCCCCAAAGCTTGCAATGCAGATTTGGAGTCGGAGCAGATTATAAATTTACTCCTTTCTGATGCTTTTACGGTCATAAGTGCAAGCAATATTGCGTGCAATTCGGCCGTAAAGATGGAGCAGCCATCGGGGAGTCTACGGGAGATTGTTTTGTTCCGAAAGGAGCAGGCACACGCGACCTTTCCCTCCATTTTGGATCCGTCTGTGTAGATGGTGCCACAATCTCCGTAGCTCTCCTGCAGTTCCCTAAAGTGGACTTGTAGTATGCTTGGGTCTGTATTTTCTTTTTTGAAATTAAGGAGGGATAAATTTAATTTAGGTTTATTCATTAGCCAAGGAGGATTCTGAGGGGTTTCTATTTTAGAGATTTGGTCAATGGGTGGGGTTAAATTTTGGATGGGCTGTATGACGTTAGGCCTTCGATTGTATAATTCTACCTCTGTGGGGTTAAATATGGAGTCAAAAGCAGGGTTCGTGGGGTTGGATTTTAGCTTGACTATATACTGCATTGCAAGCTTTTTCATTCTTATATCCATGGGGAGTTCTCCAGCCTCCACATGGAGACTTGGGATAGGTGATGTACGAAACGCGCCGAGACAGAGACGCAGGGCAGCATTTTGTATTGGTTCCAGTATTTTTAGGTACGACTTCCTTGCTGCTCCATATATTATGGATCCGTAGTCTAGCTTGGATCGAATTAGACTCCGATAGAGCAGCAGCAAGGTATCTCTGTCAGCTCCCCAGTCCGTATGGCTGAGTACTCTTAGTATGTTTAATGACTTTTGGCATTTCTTCTTAAGTTCCTTAATGTGGGGGAGAAAATTAAATTTGGAATCTAAGGTGAGGCCTAAAAATTTTGTAGTTTTCACGACAGGGATCTTCTTTTTGTGTATAAATAGTTCAGGGTCTGGGTGGAGCCCCCTTAGATTACAAAAATGCATACTAACTGTTTTGGAGTCAGAGAATTTGAAACCATTATAGTTTGCCCAACCCTGAATTTTGTTTAAACATAACTGTAATTTCCTTTCTAAGGTGTTCATGTTTTTCCCATAAGTAAGAATGACAAAGTCATCAACATACAAAGAGCACTCTATGCCAGGGGACAGCGCATTTATGATGCTATTTATTTTAATGTTGAACAGGGTGACTGACAGAATGCTGCCCTGGGGTACACCCATTTCCTGGTCATGAGTGTCAGAAGCGGAGTTGCCCACTCGGACCTGAAATTTTCGATCTTTCAGGAATTCCTCCACAAAACGGGGGAGGTGTCCCTTAAGCCCCATAAGCACCAGGTCACGTAGAATGCCATGTTTCCAGGTTGTGTCATAGGCCTTTTCTATATCGAAGAATACAGCTACTAGATGTTCTCTTCTGAGTAATGCATTTCTAATATAAGCTTCCAGCCTTACCAGGTGGTCAGTTGTTGTCCGCCCCTGCCGGAATCCGCACTGGTAGTTTGAGATCACTTTATTCCTTTCCAGGTACCAGACCAGCCTACTGTTAATCATTCTTTCCATGGTTTTGCAGATGCAGCTTGTTAGTGCTATTGGTCGATAGTTAGCTGGGTCAGAGCCGTCTCTTCCCGGTTTAGGTATCGGTATAACTGTGGCTTTCCTCCAGCTGTTTGGGAAAGCGCCTGTTTGCCACACACAGTTATAGACCCCTAGTAGGACTGCCAATGAGGGTTCGGGAAGGTGCTTGAGGAACTGGTAATGGATTTCGTCTTCTCCAGGCGCTGTGTCATGTGACTTGTCCAGCGATTCCCTCAGTTCCTCAAGCGAGAACGGTTTGTTGTAGTCTTCATTGTTCTCTGACCTGAAATCAATGGGGTGTCTTTCCTCCCTGGTTTTGACTTTTTGGAACTCTGGCGTGTAGTGTGCAGTGGATGATTTTTCTGCTATTGAGGATGCAAGGCAGTCAGCTATTTCTCTGGGGGACGTGACAGTTCGTCCTTGGTTTTTCAAATGCCCTATTGCATTTGAATCTTTCCCTTTGATTCGCCTTATTGCCTTCCAAACCGCTCTAGCAGAAGTTTTGGCATCCAGACTGCCGACAAAACTTCTCCAGGAATTCCTTTTGGCTGACCGTATAATTTGTCTAGCCTTTGCTCTAGCTATCCTGAATAGCTTTAGGTTTTCCTGGGAAGGATTCTTTATAAATGCAGCCAGTCGTTTTTTCCTATCACCAATAGCACTTTTGCAAGCTGTATCAAACCATGGTTTGCTAGGCCGTTTTGGATTTGCAGAGGTTAGGGGTACAACTTTCCTGGCTATACTTAGTAGCTTGCTAGCAAAGGTATCAGCTGGGTTCTGTTCATGGAGGATATTTTCTGTGATATCCTCAGAGCATCTTTTTTGGAATTGTTCCCAATCGGCCTTATTCAGTTTCCACCGCTGAGGTCGTCCCAATGAAGGGAGATTGTTAGTAATGATGATTGGGAAGTGATCACTTCCCCGTAGATCATTGCTAACTGACCATTTAAAATCGTCCAGAAGTCCGGGGACGCATACGGTGAGGTCAATGCATGTGAATGATCCAGTTCCTGGGTGCAAGTAGGTCGGTGATGCATCATTAAGTATGCATAAATCATGTTGGAGGAAGATATCCTCCAGCATACGACCTCTTGTGTCGGTATTGTTGGATCCCCACATGGTGTTATGGGCATTGAAATCCCCAAGGATTAAATAAGGCCGGGGGAGTTGTTTCAATAGGTCCTCCATGTCTGTTCGGTTTAATGGAGCGCCTGGTGGTAGATACAGGCTGCAGCAAGTGATAACCTTGTGAAGGGTTATCCTAGCTGCTACGGCCTGTAGTGTGGTCTGTAGTTCTACCCTCTCATGGGGGATGCTATCCTTCACAAGGATACAGACTCCACCTGATGCTCTCTCTGCATCCTCAACATTCTTGGTGTAAGCACGGTAGCTTCGGAAGCTGATGCAATCTTTTAGAAATGTTTCCTGTAAGCAGACAGCTACAGGAGTCTCAGAGTCCATCAGTAGCTGCATTTCCTCGTAATTGGCCTTGAGGCCTCTACAATTCCACTGTACAATTCTGGAATCCATGGCTTATTCTAGATGACCTACTTGGAGCTATTTGGCCTTGGGAGGCCCCCGGAGGGGTTTCCCTTTATTCCAGTGACCTTGGTATTTTTATTCTTGGGTTTGGATGGAGAGGAGGACAACCCCCTTTTGGGGGAAGTCTTTCTCTCTGAAGAGGGGAGATCCCTCTGGTTAGAGCGGAGGTTATTTCCTCCTCTCTCACCTCGGGCATCCACTCCGCTGTGATTTCTCCCCTTAGGGAGTTGGTCAACCTCTAACTCAGTAGAGGTTGGGGTGTCTGGCTGGGTTCTCTGAGGAGAACCTGTGTCAGACATGATGTCTCTGGGTTCTCCCGGAGTATTGGTTTTGACATGCTGCTCAGTCTCCATGCTCTCATCAGCGAGCACAGAGAAACTGTTCTTTAGCATGACAACAGGGCTTTCTTGTTTCTTCAGAGGTGTGTTCTTTGGCGGTGTTTTCTTCTGAGTTGGGGGAGGAGGAGGGGGTGGTGGGGTCAATGTGTCCGTCTGTGTGGCTATGGATCTTCCTTTCTTAGCAACAGCCTGGGCGTAGGTCTTTGTCAAGCCGAATTGGCCCTTGGGTAGGGCCAGTACAGCCGATTTCGCCTGGCTAAAGGTACATTCGTTTCTTGCCTTGTACTCCTGCACGGCAACCTCCTGTTTCCACACAGGGCAGTCCTTGGAGTAGGCTGAGTGGCCAGCTTGACAGTTTGGGCATTTGAACTGGGCTGTGCAGCCCTTGTCCTCATGACCCTCTCCAGCACATCTGGCACACACAGTGTTCCTCTTGCAGACTGCCGCGCCGTGTCCATAACCCTGGCACTTGAAGCACCTCATGGGGTTAGGTATGTAGGGCCTCACAGAAACTCGTAGGTATCCTGCCTTCACATACTCTGGCGGTGTCCTAGTTCCGAATGTGAGGATAATAGTGGCGGTTTTGACCTCCTCACCCTCCCTGCGCCTGGTAATGCGCCGGGCATGGGTGACTCCTTCAATGCCCTCCACTATTTCCTTCTCGGAACATTCCAGTAGGTCCCTAGAGCTGATTACACCTCTGCTGGTGTTCAGACTCTTGTGTGGCATGACTTCCACTTGGAGATCACAGAGTCTTCTGCATCTTAAAAGCCCATCAGAGTGTGTCTTGCTGTCTACTTCTACAAGGAGTTCCATTGTTTTGTGTAGCTTAGACACACTCTTGGGCTCTCCCACTACTGACTTTAGTCCCTTATAGATAATAAAAGGGCTCAACTTTGTCAGGCTTTTTCCCTCCTCTGTGCATCTAACCACCAGAAATGATGGCCAGGTGGCACAGCTTTTTGGGACCTCCTCTTTTTTATCGTCAATTCGTCGTTTCTTGCCCAGACATAGGTCTGGGGCAAGTAGTTTTGTGTGTGTTTTTTTTGTCCATATATATTTTGGTTAATTCGGCACCTGTGCTCCCCACCCGCCATCGAGTCCAACAAGGGGACGGGCCATTCGGATGTCCAGAATGAGCCCGCCAGGGCTACACAGGTGCTATACTCAGTCAGCTGCTACATCGGACATGTGTCCGATACAGCAGCTCCTTGATTGACCCTCCAGCCACCGCCCTCCAGCATAGGTCGACGACCTATGCTGGTAGCTCGGCATGACCAGCCGGTTGACCCAGAGCGGGCCATCTGGGTCTCAGGTCTAGGGGAACTTGGAGCCAAAGTATTGTGTTGTTGTGGTTTATCCTCAGATAGCCACCACTCAAACACCAGGATCTCTTTATCCCCCCTTACCCGTCGCAGTCCACGGCAAACGGACTGGTCTAGGACATAGTGAGAATTTAAAGTTAAGGAGACAGTGTGATGATCAATGAAGGCAGACTTAGGAAAAGAGGCAGACACAATGATAGAAAAGAAGTAGGGCACTTTTGAGCTCCAAAAGTGCCAAGGAAAGAGGAGCGCAGTTTAACGTCATGTCTCGGGACGAGAAACATGTGAAGAACTAGCTGGATTTGTTCATATTGTTACGATCTCTCCTCTACTATCCAGGCTCCCTTTAAACTGCACCACACGACACAACGAACTTAAAGAACCTCACAACTCAGGGCTCCAAAGTATCAGTCAATTTAATTGCAAATACATTACAAACACTGTATAGTTGGCAACAACATTACAATAACTGTCCAAAACATAGCCTTGCTCCGCCGGACTTCACATACCGTCTGTCTCTAACTTCGCCTCGCCTGGTCACATTGTGAGGTAACGTGAAGTCCAGTCTTTCTAACACACTCGCTCTTATATAGAGTCTCTACTGGCCTTCTAGAATGGGATGGAACGTTCTTGACCACTCAGAATGATCACAATCGTCATGACTTGCGTGCGTAATATTTACACACAGGTCGTTGCCGGACTGGCGTGTACTGTCACAGGTCACAGTTGACCGCTCGTCCTGCGCTGGACTGTGGCGATTTGAGTAGGCTAAAAACACACAGCACTACCCCCATCTGTGTCTCCACCAGGTTTACAACAATATGCAAGGAACATCTGCTGAAACTCTTTATAGATATTGATCGAACAGTTAGCGATCTAGATTGGGCATGTAATATTTTATCAAGAATACTACAGATGGTGCAACAAATATGTGCAGCTTTCCGACCTACTAATTGTAACACTTTAATTTCCGTGTTAGTTCATTGAATCTTCAGTCATCAAGCATACTGCTATATCAAGTAACTGGAACTTTGTGACGCAGCTAGTTAATGATATTATCGTAATATTTTAAACAAAATGAAGCCATGTAGCTTAGTTCAGAATACACAAATTAAATATATTGTTTCTACTCAAAGATACTGATATTGATCTCGGGGAAAAAAAAAGCTGTGATGGTAATTGCAGTCTTTCTCTTGTGCCTGCATGTATCTTGAACGATCTGAATTTTGAAATGCAGTTTTGGTGTTGATGTGTGACATTCCATTCTGTTCAACTATCTTATTGACTAAATATAAGACAATGATCAAATAATACCAGAGTCCTTCAACCAAGGAGTTATTCGTATTCCTAGAGTGTATCGCCGCATTCATTGCTTGCGATGCCAGTGAGGAATAACAGCGAATTCCTTACTCGGTAATTCTGGAACCCAATAGATTATGGTTCTTTTTTCCAGTTCGTTCGACTGTTTCCTCCAATGGACGTTTTCACGATTGTGTCACCGTGAGGACGGGGAAAATTACATAATTAGATGTTGCCATCAATTAGTTCAACACTGTTGACATTTAAAATCAGACAGGCGACTTCTTCTTCTTCTTCTTGAAACTGTCAAGTAGAGTTGAGCCTTCGGCTCTTGGAACTCTAGGCCAGCAAAAGTGAACAAGAGCTCTCTCTCATCAGCCTCAATGAGAACAGTGTACACTGTTCTGTCTGGCGGGTGGGTCAGACTCGTGGTAAGAGGGCGTGTACAATAAGACCCCCGCCATTTTCCTTTTCTATACCAGGCTAACCGTGCGGGACACGCCATTTATTTAATGGCCCCTTGAGGAACAGCGCCTGGATTGTGACAAGGTTGTGGGAGCTTTTTTACAACTCCGCGCAGCGCAATGAGGATGCTCTCGCGACCCCTTAGGCACCCCAACGGGAGTCTTGTTTTGCTACCCTTTAGCCTAATCGTTTCATCTTACGATCGTTTCCACCCGGGCGCCATTATGAGGCAGGGTAGCATGCCCGGGCAGACAGGCGACAAGAAATGTACGTTTATATGGAGGGACATAGGATCTTGTTTCTTGATAGTTTGGAGTTCTTGCTTATGACTTTCGTGCTGCCTTTTTACCTACTTTGCTTACCAAATAGCAGACATTAGTTGTAATGTTTTTCTAGTTGAGGCTTTTGAACAACCACCGGCAAAATGGGAAATGGAGAGAAAAAAAAAGAGAGAGAGAAAGAGAGTTGGTATCATGGAAAGAACTGATTTATAGAGAAAATAACAAAACGAGAGATATGGATAACTGGAGCAATGGAAAGAACTGATTTATAGAGAAAATAACAAAACGAGAGATATGGATAACTGGAGCAATGGAAAGAACTGATTTATAGAGAAAATAACAAAACGAGAGATATGGATAACTGGAGCAATGGAAAGAACTGATTTATAGAGAAAATAACAAAACGAGAGATATGGATAACTGGAGCAATGGAAAGAACTGATTTATAGAGAAAATAACAAAACGAGAGATATGGATAACTGGAGCAATGGAAAGAACTGATTTATAGAGAAAATAACAAAACGAGAGATATGGATAACTGGAGCAATGGAAAGAACTGATTTATAGAAAATGAAAAAAAAAAGAGAGAAATAGAGAGAGTTGGAGTCTTGGAAAGAACAGATTTATATAAAATGAAAAAAAGAGAGACAGATAGAGAGAGTTGGAGTCATAGAAAGAACTGATTTATAGAGAATATGATAAAAGCATTTTTTAGACTCTAGATTTTTTCCACAAGATCTAGATTATTTTACACTAAATCTAGATTTTTAACACTAAATCTATAATTTGTTTACAATAAATCTAGATTTATATTCTAATTAAAATCATTGTAGATTCTAGATCAAGAATTTCTAGGTCTATTTAAGAATTATATAGACTAGATCAAGATCTAGAATTTTAATTTCTAGATCTAAATCGAGACTAAAGTGTAGAGTTTGATTTCCATATCTCTAGATCTAAATTGCAATTTTATAATACACTAAAACTAATCTACTATTTTTAAATTTAATATTTATTTCAGTCTATTGATAGATTATCTAACATTATTATTAGAAAAAGACATTAACCAACCAGTCGATGACCTCTGGAATTTCATTAAAAACCATCTTAAAAGCATTATAGAAAATCATATACCAACTCAACACGCATTGCACAAAATAAATAATTGCTGACTAAAGAAGCTTTGTAAACAGAAGGAAAACCTATATAGAAAATTAAAAAAAAAAACTAAGGCAGAAAGAGTTTACAAAAAGTATATAAAAATTAAACACCTAACCCAAAAAGTAAGCAGACAGCTGCAGAGTGAATATATAAAAATGTAATATCTAAAGATAACAACAAAAACCTATGGTCATACATTAAGTCTAAGAAAATGGAAACAACAGGCATAGCGCTATTAAAAGATAAACATAACATAATACATAATGATAATGAAACTAAAGCAAACATCCTAAACAAATACTTTGCATCAGCATTCTCAGCCCCAGGAGACAAAGACATATTACTTAATTTGAACCAAGTAGACAACATAGAAGATATAGTAATAGAAGAAAATGGAATTCAAAAACTATTAGCCAACACCAAACCAAATAAAGCGTCAGGACCTGCTGGTATTCCAGCTAAATTACTCAAAAGAACTAAGCAATGAGCTAGCCCCAGTGTTCAAAATACTCTTTCAGGCATCGCTTAACCAGGGCAGAGTACCAAAGGACTGGAAAGGACTGTCACCCCCAGGAAACTACAGACCAGAATCACTTACCAGCATCACATGTAAAATCCTAGAACACATAATATGTAGCAGCATCATAAACCACTTAGACAAACATAATGTCCTTACCCCATACCAACATGGCTTTAGGAAATATAGATCGTGTGAAACACAACTAATAGGACTAATTGATGATTTTTCAAAAGGTTTAGATAATAGTGAATACATAGATGCTATCTGACTACATTTTCCCAAGGCTTTTGACAAAGTTCGCCACCAAAGTTTGATTAAAAAATTAAAATATTTCGGCATTTATTACATTATTGCATCAGTGGATTACAGATTTTCTGATAGGGAGAGAACAAACTGTAATAATAAATGGTTCTAAATCAACACCGATAACAGTTAACTTAGGTGTACCTCAAGGAACAGTCTTAGGTCCACTACTATTTTTAATTTACATAAATGATTTACAAATTGCATTACTTCAGGAACAAAAATCAGATTATTTGCATAATATATACAACAATAAAAACAACACAAGACACAGATATTTTACAAAGAGAATTAGATGAATTACAGAAATGGGAATCAAATTGGAGCATGTCTTTCCACTCAGAAAAATGTCAGGTGTTAAGAGTAACAAAAAAACTAAAACAAATTAATTCCACTTATCTTATTCATGGCAAACCAGTAACACAGACTAAAAACGCAAAATACCTGGGTGTTATAATAAATGAAAAACTGTCATGGAATCCACATATTGATGAAACTATCAAAAAATCAAACAAAGCATTAAGGTTTAATAAAAGAAATTTCTATAAATCAAATAAGAAAATAAACCTAAAATATTATTTAACCTTGATTAGGCCAATAATAGAATATGCATCCTCCGTTTGGGACCCCTCAACTCAAGAAAACATTAAGAAACTGGAACAGACACAAAATAGAGCAGTGAGATTCATAACAAACGAATATTCACATTTGACTAGAGTAAAATCTTAAATAAAATCACTAAATTTAGAAAGCCTTCAGGGTAGAAGACTCAAAAGTAAAGTACCAATTATACATAAAACACTTAACCATAATCTTCAAATACAATAACAAAATCGAATAAAGCACTCATAAAGACACAAAGAGTTAGGCACATTCCTCGTTCCATATGCTAAGACGTGTACAAATTCTCCTTCTTCCCTATTAGAGCATGGAATGGGTTGCTTGAGTAACACCTTTAGTAAAATCACTAATTTTAGAAAGCCTTCAAAAGAGAAGACTCAAAAGTAAAGTAGCAATTATACATAAAACACTGAACCAAAATACAAATACTTCAAATACAAAAGCAAAATTTAATAAAATACTCTGAAAGACACAAAGATAAAGGCACATTCTTCGTCCCAAATGCTAGGACAAATTTGTACAAATACTCCCTTCTTCCTTAGTGCTATTAAAGCATGGAATGGGTTGCCTGAGCTAGCCAAGAAAACCAGTGACTTAGCAGAATTTAAGTCATTGGTAAATATGCATGACTAAATACATGACGCGTAGGACGTAATCATCTTCTTTTTTGAAGTAACGTCTGTATTATATAAGATAAGATATCTAGGTTTCTTTTTTATTTTACGTAAATCTTATCTAAATCACATCGAAATTATTCAAAATTTAGATCTTAGATCTAGGAGATATAGCCTATATGTATATCTAAAGAGTGCTAAATTAGAAGTTTAGTTTATGTAGATCTACATCCCTACAAATCAATGCTGAAAGATTATCTAAAATCGTCAAGCTATTAGTTTGTAACAAGTTTGTTATTACCTAAGTTAAGAACAATGACTGGTCGTGCGGTTAGCATTCTGAACAGATTATCTCGACGGTCCCTGGTTGTTTGTTTGTTTGTTTTACATGTTTCGGATGTTCCTTCAGAGTTGAAGATAGTTTACTTTCTAGTCCAAACCTCCCGCAGGACGACGGGGATGGAAACGGGCAGGGTTTGAACCAGGGACCATCAATAAATCCGAACGACAGTCTAGCATGCAAACATCACGACCAGGCAGCGTTAGTACACTGCTCGCTGCTATCCGTCGTCCAGCGAGAAGTTAATTATTTTCAACTTAGAAGAACATCCGAAACATGGAAAACATAAAAAAAAATATTTTTACAACGGCAAATGAATCTTTGAAACATTATTATTTTTGACCATCAAAATTAAATCACGTCTTGACTATTCCTTGCGAATAGGAGGATCTGAAAGGATCCAACTCCGACGGGGGCCGCCTCTGAGTTTGTGTGATAACACAAACTCTCTTTGTATCTTGTTGTTTCTTGGCTTTCGTCAATAAAGATCTTACTCTTTAGTTTGCGCATTGTGTAAAACTCATATTCACTTGCTTAGATTAAGCTAAGAAGTGAAGCTAAAGTGCAATGTGCTTAATTTCTTGTACAGAAGAAAGTCATGGCAGAGTTAAGTGCTATCAACATAACTTTCGTTCATTTCAACTTTAACTAAGGTAAGGATATTGAATTGTTTGAGTTTTTGACAGTCTGCATTCTGTGAGACAGATTAGTTTTGAATGCATATTCTAAAGTGGACATCTCTATAACTTAGTCCTTCTGCATATTTCATAGCAAGCAGTTTATTCTATCCCTATCTTAAGTGACGTTCCACTCAACTATTTTAAAATCAATTCAAGAATGCGGTCAACACCACATTAGTGTAATCAAACTAGGTCGATGAAGGGAGGGGGAACATACTGGGCGTCCAAAGCAACTGAGATGTTTGTTGCTGAATAAAAATGATGAAATTCTACGAATCATCAGAACAACTTTAGAGAATTGACCAAAACTGTAATACCTCCATGAGTAATTGTGTGAGATTGCCAATCTATGTGAGTCACTATGACTACTTTGTTTTTCTTTTCTTTTCTTAGTACTGGATCGTTTATACAAACATTTTTACAAAGATTACATCAACCCACTTGGTCTGTCTGATAAGAAGTTTGTAAACGTTATTTCTCCTACACTAAATCTCGGATCAAGCTGAAATTTTGCCTGACAACACAAGAATCAATACAAAAAATAACCAATTAGTTAATTAACTACTGGTAATTATTTTGTTTGGTATCTCGAACAAGGGAAAGAAATTGTAATTGACAGAAGTGGTGGTAAAAATGGAATTAGTCCACTTTATAGGTAGTCGTCTGACTCTTAGTGAACACAAACCTGAACAATAAGTAGAAACAATAGATAACAATCTTTTATGTTCATAAGCTCTCCATTAGCAAAGTGGTTACCTTGTTGGCTTGAAAAGCCTCTGAAATCTTGACTCATAGTTTGAATTCAGGTTGTTCTCCCTTTTCTATTTATATAAATGCTCTTTTATTGTTAGTCTAGATCTATTACATATTTAATTAAATGACTGATCCAAACTAATTGATACAAGTACGCTTAATATAATTTTTTTTTAAAGTATTTTTAGAGGCCCCCGTAAGGGGAAAAAGCGCTATTAAGTTTGTGCAAAATGTCCGTCTGTCCGACTGTCACACTCAGATCTCGAAAACTAGAAGAGATATGAAAATATTATTTAACTATGCGAATATAATTATAAAATTTAATAGAAATTTTCACAACAAATATAAATATTAGTTAAAGTTTTTTTCTGGTCAACTAGCTGCTAAAATTAAAAGAAAACATTTATGTTTGTTTATAAAGGCTAAGAATGCACTTTGTATGTAAATATCACGCACATTTTTTAAAATGTACTTTTTAAAAAAATGTACTTTTTATGCAGCGACTTTCGACTAATTGGTGAAGAATCTTCCGGATTCTGTTTTGAAAAAGAAATCGACCTACATAACATTAATAATCTTACAAATCGTCGCCAAAATTGTTCCGAATTTTATTAGAAAAATCTACAAATGCCAAATAACTGTTTGAAATAATGTTCTTCTCATTTACAAAAAATTGGCTGTTCCAGATTTTTAATGAAAAATATTTTAATTCTATTTAAAATCGCTCTTCTATCTTACACTATATTTAATTTTCTAGCTTAAACGTTACAAAATCTAATTTTATCATAATATTATGTTCCGGTTTTTAAGGAAAACAACTTCCTAACACCAAAGTATGGTATGAAAATCTCTCCACAAGGCTATGGTACGTATACTTTTTATATTAGATAATCCCAAAAATTTAATTAACGGTATTTGATTTATCTGAGATTCTCTCTCTCTCTCTTTCTCTCTCTCTCTCTCTCTCTCTCTCTCTATATATATATATATATATATATATATATACATATACAGGGGCGGACTGGGTATCAAAATCGGCCGGGCATTACCAGACTTGGACTGAGCCGCCGGGACACCGGGAAATTCTAGGTGGGCCGGCGGCTGCCAACTGCCAAAAGAAAGTTATTATATTTTAATATTCAAATAATAGTTTGTATTGAAAATAACCAAACTGAAACAGCAAAATCATTACTTTACGTTACGAGGTTTTAACCCGACAGCGTCGAAGCGACAATATTTTACTTTTATAATTTATTTGTTCCGATTTATTCTGTTTCCGTTTCAGACATATTTGTTTTCCTTCTGCTTAAATATTATGTAATACTTAAATTTTATTATTCAATAATCAATATAAACATTTTTACCATACTTTTTACCAAAAAAAAATATTAAAGACAATGATTTCATTGAAATCGTTCGGCTAAACAAATAGGGTGGTTTTGGTGGTGCCGATAATGGATTATCATTTATAATTATAAGTTATTAGTTCAGCAGTGTAATAGCTATAGTCAATTGCAAATCAACGACTGGAAAAGGAATGTGTGATTTGGTTTGTGGCGTCTTTGAAAAGTTAGGCATTGATGTCAGTCAATGTATTGGCAATTCCACCGATGGTGCGTCTAATTTGCAAGGTCAATACAATGGATTCAATGCCTGGTTACTGTTTCTCCGGGCCAGATTTATGTATGGTGTTATGACAATGTATTAAATTGGGTGACGTCACTTAAAAAGCGGTTGAAGTTGTTACTTTATTTGGGGTTTTAAACACATGTGCAGTCTTTCTTCGGGAATCATATTTATGATCCAGTTTGTAGCAAATTGAAATACACATCTGTAATTGGTGAAACCCATTGGTGGGCAAAAGACAGAGCTTTTACTAAAATATTTGGAAACTTCTTCATCAAACATTCCAATCATGGCAATCAAAAAACACAAGTTATCGATTTTTTGTACATTGACATGCTACAAACATTTTATGATATTTCTATATCAAACAAATTCAATAATGATATTTGATACAGAGCAAAAGCTCTGTTAGATTCATTGACAAGTTTTGAATTTATTCTTAAGCCACAATTATTTCTGAAAATATCTTTACACACAAAAACATTATCTGAATATTTGCAAACAACTGGAATGGATATACTACGAGCCTTTATAAGATGGTTCAAGACAGTATCAATTAATTAAGCAAAGTAGATAGAAATTTTGATTCTAGTTTTCAAGCAGCTACAAATGTCTAAACATTTGCAAACAGTGAACTAGAAAAAAGAAAGCTCGACATTGAAGTGCAGACTGTTTGGAAAGAACAAATAATTCTAGCCAACCAACCACTTGTTGAAAGTGCGAAAGATAAATTTCGTGTAAATGTTCACAACATGGTTATGGATTAAGTAATTAATAGTTTAAAAAAAAGAGAAAAAGAGAAATTTACTGAGCCAGTCAACTTTACAATCATTCATGCTGATGTCTTGTGAGAAGGACCTTCTTCCAAGAATCAATAACAATGAATATATATATTAGTGTGTGTGTATGTGTCATTTATCTTCATTACATTCTGATCTTTCATTCTTTCAAAAGTTTTTTCTAGCCTAGAATACTCTCTTTCTATAATTAGTGGAAAGACAGTAAAAACCGCCAAAGGGACAGGTAGGGAGTCCGGGGGGAGCACTGTGAGCTCCCCTAGTGGGGTGCCCCGGAACCAAGCATCATTTCCGTTATTTTAAACTTTAAAAAATGCATATTCTTTGAGGTATATATAGTGCAATTAGCCTGCTACTCTTCCGCTATAAAAAAAAGTTCAAAAAGTAAATTTGCCATTAATTATAATAGTATAAAAATTTATTTAGATCTATTTATTTACTTTTTAATTAAATAATTTTTTTTTGTAAGCCTTAAGTGTAGTATTTTTACATCTATGTTTTTAAAAATAAAAAAAAAGAAACTTACTATTCCTTTTCAAATCGCATAAAGTAGAACTTTATACCAGGGGCGTAACTAGGGATTTGGGGGCCCGGGCTATTGACCTCTTTGGGGGCACCTTGCATTTTGACATTCGACATATGACATGAGATAATATATATAAGCCCAAAATCAAATTGGTTCAGATATCAATAAACTTAACAAAAAATAAACATTAAGACTCTTTTAATGAATAATACAGTTGATTATTAGTTAAATAATGCACAATTGACAAATCTCAATTGATATCGCTTCACGTCGTGCATTATGTGCAGCAAAGAAATCTATAACATCATCTACATCGATACTTTCTAGTATTTGTGACTTCACTGACATTAAAGCCATGATAAGCCTTTCTTACGTTATTGTGCTCCTCAGATAGTTTTTGATGAACTTGAGCTTTGAGAATGATCTCTCACATGACGCAATGGAAGTGGCCTGAGTTATCGGTATTCGGAGGAGGTTGCAAAGTTTGAGCACACGTAATTCCCATATGAAGCCTGTTTCCTCAATATGTCTATTGGTGATTGTATTACTGGTTTGTTGATGAAAAGTGCTCGTGCATCATGACATCATTGAAAAAGCGATTTGCCATTTATTTCATCATACAAACAGGAAAAGTAACACAGTTTGTCATAAGCGTGTCTTCATCTAACAGATGTCTTGGTTCAAGAAGAAACCCAAAGGTATCCATTTTCTTTCCAGCCACTGGAATCTGCCCTTCATCTCCATATGAAATCTGTCCAGCACTTCTTTCGCAACACGTTTGAATTGCAGTTCTATTGACGGTCCTACATTAGAACTCAACTTCCCATCAAGTCCTTTCTTTCTTCTGGTTGTTTTGATTACAGGGAATCCAAAGTACTTGAGCTTTGATAATGATCTCTCACATGAGCACAAGGTTTGAGCACACGTAATTACCATAAGAAGCCTTCTTTTGCTTTTTCGATGGATTGGGTTTTTGTCAGTTTATCATTATTTTGCAGAAAGCATGAAAGGGTACTAATTTCTTCAGCAGTCCAGACTTTTGTAGTTTCTTCTGAACTATATTATTTGGGCGCAGGAGCTTTGACTAGAATTCTTAATTTTCCACTGCATGAAGAAGATTCTGTGCTAATATTATATGATAGTACCAGGTGACCGAGCCTCGCTCGGATTAATAATTTGTTAAGGAAGGATATAAGCCCGAAGTCATTTTGGGAATATTTTTGTAATTACGAAAAGTCCTCCTACAGTCTAGACAAACCACAACTTACGTCGTGTCGTTTTACAATGCATCTTTTGTGTAAAACTATTTGGCTATTCTTGGCTTTGAAGAAAGTTTTTGCAGTGTAACTTCTGAAATGGTTACGTTCTGACATTTCATATTGCAATTAGTTTATTCATTATGGCTTTAGTACGAAACATCAAGTGATACAAAATCTCTACGTTATAGGGTAAAACGTGCACCTTGTAACAAAGTAAAATAGCGCATTTTTTCCTAAGAGACTTAAAAACATTAGTATTCCAAAGAAGTGTTATTGTGGGGCATCTCTGTTACGCTGACCACCTTTCAGCTCATTAAAAAAAGTGCCCTGCCCAGCGTGACTGACGGACTATAGGAAGTTCATACCATTTCGCAAGTTAACCCGATGTGGCCAATGAGTTGAGAATTTTTTTCTCACTAATATGCACATACCTTGAAATTTAAAAGAAAATCCTTAGAGCCGTTTTTTAAAATAATATATATATATATATATATATATATATATATATATATATATATATATATATATATATATATATATATATATATATATATATATATATATATAAATCAAGATACGACGCCTTTTCGTTTTGGCTTTAAGACGTGCCAGGTTAAAGAGCCTTCCATCGGATCTGCTATGGATGTATATTCCGTCTTCCAGGGATTTAAAAGCACTGGATAGTACGACTGAGAAGAAGATGCCAAATAGTGTAGGGGCCAGTACACATCCTTGTTTTACACCGCTCTTAATGGAGAATGGCCTGGAGGAAGAACTTTTAAACTGAACGGTGCATATTTTCGTGAAAAGCTGACACTAGTTTTCTTAACTTATTTGGGCAGCCGATTCTCTCTAGTACAGCAAACAGACCGCTTCTGCTAACAAGGTCAAAGGCCTTGGTCAAATCAATAAATGTTATGAAGAGGGGCTGCTTTTGTTCTTTGCTCTTCTCCTGTAGCTGCCTAAGAGAGAAAATCATATCTGTTATAGATCTACCTGCCTTAAAGCCACACTGCGACTCTGGATAAACACGATCTGCCAGGATCTGTAATCGCTTTAGTAACACTCTAGCAAAAGCCTTTCCGACTATGCTAAGCAGTGAGATGACTCTGTAATTGTTACAATCAGAGCGGTCGCCTTTATTTTTATAAATTGTAACAATGTTGGAGTCTTTCAATTCCTGGGGGACCATTCCTTGTTCCCAGCACAAGCTTAGCAGTTCATGGAGTGGTTTGATTAGGGCATGTTTTCCAGCCTGAATTACTTCAGCAGGAATGCCATCTCTTCCTGGTGTTTTCCCATGTGCAAGCATGTCAATGGCAATGCTCAGCTCCTTTACTGAGGGCGTTTTGTCTAATTCCGTCAAAACTGGAAGTGATGGGAAGTTGGAAACAGCATTTGGTGAGATGGCGTTTTCAATCTGGTAGAGTTCTGCATAGTGTTCTACCCATCGTTCCATTTGCAGCGCACGATCGCTGATGATTGAGCCATCTTTTGACTTGAGCGGAGCACACTTGCTGGTGTGAGGTCCAAAGGCTTTTCTCATGCCCTCATATAGTCCTCTTATGTTACCACAGTCGGCATATATTTATTTATTTATATATATATATATATATATATATATATATATATATATATTTTTTTATTTATTTATTTATATATTTATATATATATATATCCTATACTCTTAGGTGAGCAATTCTTGAATGTATGTATGTATGAATATATATTTATATAAATTTTATTTCAAAAACAGCTCTAACGATTTTCTTTAAAATTTCAAGGTATGTGAATATTAGTGAGAAAAAAATTCTCAACTCATTGGCCACATCGGGAAACTCGAGATCGACCGTTATATCGGTTTGAAAATGCCTCATTATTGAAAAAATAATTTTGGCTAGAATGTTTTATGAATGAAAATTTTCCATGAGGGAAATGGGAAGAACGCTGTTTACGTCACTAGGCTTACCTCAGTACACTCAAATATTTCTTTGCAAACAAGAACGAGTTTTAAAGAATCAATAGACCTATTTAAACATTTGCGCACCATCTTACTGTAGATTGATTTATTATAGAACTATGAAAGAAAAGTAATGAAATTAAATGTGCCAATGTATGATTAGTTATTGTGTTTTAAGTGCTTAATAAATTGTTTACTCTTTAATTGCGTAGAGTGGTGTAGATACCTTTTACATTGTTGTTTATTTTGCTGGTGACCTTCAGCTGTCTCGTTCTGAGGCCGCATGCAACCATGTGCTATCTTCTATAACAGCTAAGGCAAGTTGGCGCCTAAACTGGTCTTTTAAGCGTTACGGTGGAGTCTCAATCCAAAGTTCTGATATCTGTAGTGGGCACAGTAGGGCGGGTGGCCGGCTACCGTGGGCACACGTGTACTACGGGCAGAGCTGATCTGCCGTGGGCAGCGTCGTTAGCAGGGTATGTCCAGTGAGTTGTGGAGGGTCTATGACGTCTCGCACAGACATGGGGTCTGTAGGGACGTCGTGCCTAATAGGTTGACAAGTGGACTGTCAGATAGGCGGGCAAATAGAGCCGATAGCGCCAAGTAGTGGAGTTGAGTAGATCCACGTAGCCAGTAGATGATACTCAATACCAAATAGGTAGACACCTGAGGGAGGCTGCGGATAAACAAAGACAAGTTAGGACATGTCTCTCATGCATCTTATTGATGCCCTCGACTGAGGTGCATTCGTCAGATTGGAAAATTGCTTTTGAGCACAATGGGGAGATGATGACAAATGGGATTTGGAAAATAGATGGCTGATAGTAGCAATATAAAAATGTACGTAAAAGGGGAAATAATAATCTCAAATAAACAACACAAGTGGAAAGAGAAAGGGGGGGGGGACGGACGCTGGTCAGCGACCATGATGCTATTGTTTACACATGGCCGTCGGCCATAAACAAAGGAGCGAGCTTGAATAGGGAGAGCGTCCGTTCAAGGGGCGCAACTCTATTCAAAGTAGAATGACTAAAAAGGAGATTATTCATATCTATTTTCTAAGCGCAGTATTAGTGCGCTAGTAAAATTATCAAGGCGGTCAGCCGAGAAAAAGGGAATAAAATAAGAGGTACAAATATATACAATGTTGCGTCAACGATCAATTGAGCAACGTGGCCATAATATTGTGGACATAGGTGAATGTAATATATAAATATACACATATGTAATGTTTTGTTTCCTACTTACGACAGTGAGAAATACACAATGCACTAATTAAACATAAATGAAATAATAAAATACACATGATAATTTCCAGTGAGAAATATGCACAAAGTAATTAAGTGGAACTGTGATTAAGTTCGGCTTACCACCAGGTATTCCTCTAATGGTAAGAATAAATGAAATAGTCCAGACTCGATTGCCAGCGAGAATGAGAAGTGAGAGAGTGTCTGTCCCGCCTTATTCTATCTTATAAAGGTCCGTAAGAGGTGGTCGGAAACAGGAAGGGCGAACCGCCCAACTTATTCAACGCTAAATATGAGTATAAAGCAGTGGCGTACCTAAGGGGAGGGGCGATGGGGGGAGAATTTTAAGTGAATCTGACTCGAGATGGGAGTCAGTGGTCCGGGGGATCTTAAAATTCTTCCACCCTCGCCCACCTCCTTAGATACGCCACTGCTTTATATTAGTTTTTGAAGTTTTCTGCATTTAATTTTTTTTTCTTCGGTCGCGACCAGACCGGCTCATTTGGTACCGACCCACCGGGCATTTGTCCGTTTGCCCATATAGCCAGTCCGCTCCTGTATATATATATATATATATATATGTATTGTTACGACGTGTGATTGAACTAAAAATAACTCACCGTGCTCTCATGATCGCTGGTATCTCTTCGATTGCAGAAGCACAATCCAACAAGGATCAATTACTACCCCCGATAAAAAGAAATAATGTCACAATCTCCAAATCAAATTTACATATCCCGATTCACCAACACAATAGAAAAAAATCCTCAATCAAGAAATCCAAACTTATAACTCCTCTGTTAACACATCAACACACCCCTCAGGTCAGTTTCCCTTCAAGCACAAATACAACTCAAAAAGTTTTTCACGTGGGAAAACAAAAGGTCAGTCGAAGTGGGGGGGGGGAACAAGTTTACAACAATATATATATATATAAAAAATCTAAAATAGATACTTAAATCTATTTCTATGTTTTGGAAAGTAAATTGAAGGTTAACCAGATTTCAATAGCTTTTGGGGTTAGGTTCTTTTTTTCGATATAAACATGACGGACAGACAAACTGACAGACAAAACGCACAAAAAATGCTGATTTTATCCTGAATATGCAAAAACAAAAATGGCGCTGCAGTGTGGCGACATGCTATTTGTACTTTCATTATTCATTATTATTTCTTTGCTGGATGTATATTGAATGTTCTTTTGTGATTAGTTATGCAGTTGTTTAGTTTATAATGTTTTTTGTTTGGTGTAATGCACAAATTGTAAGACAAATTTCCACACGGACAATAAAGATTATTATATATATATATATATAGTTACGAATCTCACTATCCAGGCTCTCTGCAAACTGCACCATACACCGCCAACTTAAAGAACTTGACAACTCAGGGCTCCAAAGTAACGTAACACTTTAATAGTTGAATAAATAACAGCCAATACTGTACAATTGGCAACACGTACACTGTATAAATATCTCTCCGTTAACACCGTTCCGCCGTATCAACTCTTGCACTGGCCTCTCCGTCTCGTTCCGGGCTTGCACTGGGTTCAACAGTTCAGGACTGACTTCACACACTAGACTCGTTGTGTCGGACTCGATCGCAGACCAAGATCAAGACGCCAGTCGTCTCAACTGTACTTGACAGTACTCCGCACTGAACCATCTTGAATGCGACACCTCCGCTCTTATATAGGGTACCTACTGGCCTTCTCGAACCGGACAGAACGCCGCTCTACGTTTCTAGGTGGTCAGATGACTACAACTCTCGTGACGCTCCTGAGCTCTGTTCACGACGGCGATCCTTCCCGAGCTGTCTTGTTGACACTCGACTCGGCTGACCGTCGTAGCTCGTCACGGTTGATCGCTCATCTAGCGCTTGCCTGGGGCGATTTGCGTTGGCTGACCACACACACACCACTACCCCTCTTTGTGCCACCACCAAGTTTATAACAATATATTATATATATGTCATACATCTTTAAATAAAATACTATAGGAACTCATTTTCCCCCATATCTATGTACCCTCGTTAGCTTTCTCGTGTTAATAAAGACATTTTAGTCTAACTATATAAAAGGCCATGTGACGTCATGTTTTTTTTTCCTTTAACGTCACATGGAATTCTTTAAATGAAATGTTAATAAGAACTCGGTGCACTAATTCCTATACTCTTAAGCGAGCAATTCTTATATGTATGTATGTATGTATGTATATATATATATATATATATATATATATATATATATATATATATATATATATATATATATATATATATATATATATATATATATATATATATATATATATATATATATATATATTGTTACGAATCTCGCTATCCAGGCTCTCTGCAAACGGCACCAGACACCCCCAACTTAAAGAACTTGACAACTCTGGGCTTCAAAATAACGTAATAGTTTAATGTCAATAAATAACAGCCAATACTGTACAATTGGCAGCACGTAACACAAGACTGTACAAATATCTCTCCGCCGTATCAACTCTTGCACTGGTCTCTCTCTGTCTCGCCTCGAACCTAGAATTATTATGGATTTCTTGCAACACCTCGGCAACTCTCACTTTAGGCAGCAACAGCTGCAAGCGATTGCTTTCTCCATCTGCGGTTTCCCAGACCATCTTGAGAACTCCGTTGTCAATTGTCAGTGAGTCCCATTGCGCCCAATATGCCTTGGTAGCAGCTCCTTTATCAGAAAGGTGATGCCATTCCGGTCTTTGTCCGTCTTCCTTCATAAGCAGAATGGGGGCCAGATCTTCATCTTTTAACTGGTCTTCACGGATTCTTTCGTCGGACCATGATCCACAAGCTTGTACTCCAAGACGTTGGCAATCAATGATACCCCCCTTTTCTTCAACCTTGCTGCAGTGTTTACATTCCATTCTGCAAGGCCGTCGAGACAGCGCGTCAGCATTCTGGTGAGTTTGTCCTTTTCGGTGCTGTGTCTCGAAGTCATAGGTTTGCAAACGTTCAATCCACCTGGCGACTTGTCCTTCAGGATTTTAAAATGACAACAACCATTGAAGAGCAGCGTGATCTGTCCTAAGGATGAATTTTTGCCCATACAAGTATTTGTGAAAATGTTGTATGGCATCCACAACTGCCAGTAGCTCACGTCTTGTGACACAGTAGTTTCTCTCGGCTTTGGACAATCTCCGACTAAAGTAAGCTATGACCCTCTCAGTTCCATCTATCTTTTGGGATAAGTATTGCTCGCATCGGTGTCAAGTATGAACGTCTCGCCTGGTATCGGGTAGGCCAGAATGGGTGATGAAACAAGAGCCTTTTTAAGTCGCTCAAAGGCCTCCTGGCATTCCGTTGTCCAAATAAACGGCCGCTTTGGTTCTGTCAATTGATGAAGGGCGCTACAGAGGCTAGAGAAGTTTGGTACGAAACGTCTGTAGTACGTGCAGAGTCCAAGAAAGCTTCTTAACTCCTGGATATTAGCGGGGATCGGCCATTCATTTACGGCTTCGACTTTATCCGGGTCTGTGCTGACACCTTCCTTCGACACGATGTGCCCAAGGTACTTGACGCTCCTTCTGAACAAGGAGCACTTCTTTGGATTCAATTTCATTCAAGCGTTTCTTATTCGTTCGAATACTTCCTTCAGGTTTGCGATATGTTCCTCGAAAGTTCTGCCTATGACGATAATGTCATCTAAGTAGACAAGACACGTGGTCCAGTTGAGTCCTCTTAACATATGCTCCATTAGTCTTTCAAAGGTGGCTGGGGCGTTGCAGAGTCCAAAAGGCATCACGGTAAATTGCCAGAGACCATTACCAGCAGAGAAGGCCGTTTTATCTCTGTCCTCGGGGTGTAGTCCTACTTGCCAGTAACCGCTCTTCAGGTCAAGGGTGGAAAAGATCTGTGACCCAGAAAGTGTGTCCAATGTGTCGTCAATCCTAGGAAGCGGGTAGCTTTCCTTGTGTGTGGCGTCATTTAATAATCTATAGTCGACACAAAATTTCGTGGACCCATCTTTCTTCTTTACCAAGACGATGGGTGAACACCATGGACTGTTGGATGGTTCAACAACCCCTTGCTGCCTCATTCGTTCTATGATGTCCATAGCTTCTTGGTGTTTTGCTAGCGGCAGGCGACGTGGTTGCTGTCGTATAGGCCTAGTGTTTCCTGTGTCTATTCGATGCTGGATTAGATTTGTCTGCCCAAAGTCCATTTCATCAGATGGCAATATGTCAGAAAACTCTCTGAGGAATTGTTCTGCTTTGGTGTACTGTTCTTTCGACAATATCGTTTTGACTTCTGTCAGAAATTTAGTAACCTGCGGTTCACTGGACTCGAGTCTTTCGACGGGGTTTTCACTGCTACAGTTTCTTATCATCTCAAGAGCATGGCAGCCAGCGATGGTGCTACCTTTCCGAAAGTGTTTCTCTACTGTACCGAGGTTCATAATTCTTACTGGTACCATTAGGTCTTTCCCAATCGTGACTAGTGCCTTTCCTACTGCTATCCCGTTGTGGTTGGTGTCCAAGCTTTCTACCAGCGCTGTTCCTGTCGTGGGATAGCCGTCCTCAATTTTCCCCCAAATGATCATTTCAGACTTGGCAGGCAAGGTTGTATTTTCTACCAACTTAACCCTTCTGACTCGGCCATCTTCTTCATTCTCGTCGCCAAGCAAGGGTACTTCGAGGTCTCCACATTGTAAAGTGCCTCCGCCGATATTTAAGGAAAAGCCATATTTCAGCATGAAGTCGAGCCCTATTATGCAATCATCTGTGACGTCAGCAATCAGGAATTCGTGTTTGAATGACTGATTCCCGATCTCGACTGTTATGTCGATCAGGCCTTTTATGGGCATCAGTTCTCCACTGGCTGTTTTCAACGAGTAGGCTCTAACTGGCGTTTTCTTGCTACTGTCCACTTTATCCGTCCGGATGACTGATCGTGAGGCACCAGTATCTAGGAGGAAGTGATAATTTTGACATCCAATTTTTCCGATGATTTTCAGACTCTTACTCTGTCCTAGCACGGCGACCGGGATGATGGTTGTAGGGGCTCTCATTCTCTGTGTCGCCGGGTTCCGCCCCTTGAAGCCGGCGCGTGCTAGTTTCCCTGGTAGCCCCGAGAACTTAGCTGCCATCTGCTCCTGTTTGCTACTGGCGATCTGTCCCTGCATAGCTGCCATCTGTCCCTGCATAGCTGCCATCTGTTCCTGCATGATACTGTTACTGGTGATCTGTTGCTGCATGCTACTGGTGAGCTGTTCCAGCAAGTCCGGTTCAACTTCAAAAAGATATGTGTCCGGATCTTCTTTTTCCTTCACCAGTTCTTCCCGAAGGCGTGCTTGTAAGGTTTCTTTGTTGCCGCTCGTCTTCAGATCTCGACCACGGAGCTCTTCCTTCAGTTCCTTCACAAGGAGTTGGTCTAACGTTTTCGTAGTAGCCATTGCAGATCCGATCCCACTTCTGACACCAGTTGTTACGAATCTCGCTATCCAGGCTCTCTGCAAACGGCACCAGACACCACCAACTTAAAGAACTTGACAACTCTGGGCTTCAAAATAACGTAATAGTTTAATGTCAATAAATAACAGCCAATACTGTACAATAGGCAGCACGTAAAACAAGACTGTACAAATATCTCTCCGCCGTATCAACTCTTGCACTGGTCTCTCTGTCTCGTCTCGGACTTGTACTGAGCCGTTGTAACGAACTGTAGATCGGGAAGTTGTGACTGACTCGTCTCTGATACCTTCGCTCTTTATATAGGGTCCCTGCTGGCCTTCTAGAACCGGACAGAACGTCGCTTGACCATTCTGGGTGGTCAGATGACTACATCCCTCGTGACACTCCTGAGCTCTGTTCACGACGTCGATCCTTCCCGAACCATCATGTTGATACTCGTCTCGACCGATCGTCGTAACTCGTCACGGTTGACCGCTCGTCTAGCGCTGGCCTGGGGCGATTTGCGTCGGCTGACTACACACACACACCACTACCCCCATCTGTGCCACCACCAGGTTTATAACAATATATATATATATATATATATATATATATATATATATATATATATATTATTTCGAAAACGGCTCTAACGATTTTCTTTAAAATTTTAAGGTATGTGCATATACCGTTATGAATATATTAATTGCAATATTAACATCAGGAAAACTCGAGGTCGACCGTTATATCGGTTTGAAAATGGCTCATTATCGAAAAATTAATTTTGGCTACAATGTTTTATGAATGAAATTTGTCAGCCAAGGAAAGTTGACGCTTAAGCTGGTCATTGAAGAATTTCCGTGTAGCGCTTCATCGCTGTTTGTAGTGCGGTCCTGCCACCGTATGTCCATGATGGAGCGCAAACATCTTTGGTAAAAGCACCCAAGAAGTCTTAGTTGTTTTCTGTAAAGTGTCCATGTCTCGGAGCCGTTATGAATATATTAATTGCAATATTAAATGTCAGAAAGTAACCATTTTAGAAGTTAAACTGCAAAGACTTTCTTCCAAGCCTATAATAGACCAATAGTTTTACACGAAAGAAGCAATGTAAAACGTTAAGACGTGAGCTTTGGTTTTCTATAGGCCTACTGTTGGGGGATTTTCTATTTTAATCGCCGTGTAACGTAGGCTAAAGGATTTTTTCTACTCTAGATTTTTTCCACTAGATCTAGATTTTTTTTTACAGTAAATCTAGATTTATATTTTTCGTTCTAGATTCTAGATCTAGAATTTCTAGGTCTAGTTAAGAATTATATAAACTAGATCAAGATCTAGAATTTCAATTAAAGTGTAGATTTTGATTTCCATATGTCTAGATCTCTATTGCAATGTTATAAAATATTAAAACTAATCTACTATTTTTAAATTAACGTTGCTTTTAGTCTATTGATAGATTATCTAGGCTTTTTTATTTTACGTAGATCTTGTCTAAATTACATCCAAATTATTCCAAATTTAGATCTTAGATATATATATATATATATATATATATATATATATATATATATATATATATCAAGAGTGCTAAATCAGAAGTTTAGTTTAGGTAGATCTTCATCCTTATCCTAGTTCCATTTAAATGAAAATGCCTATAGCTTTTTTGGTAACTGCGCTGGAAAATCTACAAATCAAATTTACATATCCCGAGCAGACGTTGTCGAAGTACAAGCTCGAAACCTGTTCTTTTATATATATATTTTTTTTAAATTACAAAACAATGCCAAAAGATTTTCTAAAGGTGGATCCTATAGAGATCCGACGGGGGCCGCCTCTGAGTTTGTGTGATAACAGAAACTCTCTTTGTAATCTTGTTTTTATTATTTTCTTGTTGTGTTTTTATTTTCCACACTAAGTATTTCTACGAATTCTGAGTTAAAAGACAGGATTATAATTTAAATTCATACAAGTGAAGCCTGAATCTTATGCCCACCCCCCAATCTTGAGTTTCAGACTGGAGACCTAGAAAGTGTGCTATTTCCTTGTTTCGGATAGGACTAGATTGTAATCTTACGTCAGATCGAGAATTTCAGGCATGGAGGTAACTGAATACGAAATCATTGATAATCGACGCACTTTAATAAATTACAGAATAATGTTTTTGAGCTTTTAGTACTGGTACCATGCTCTTTCGTTTGTAGCTAAAAGTAACTTTTATTTTTAAAATCTTCGTGGGGGGGGGGTGCGGTGTCCATTATATTGCGGACCGTCTAATAATTATTTTGTCTTGTAACGCTGGTGCAATTTAAATTAATTAAATTAATTAAATATTTAATTACAGATGGCTTGGGGGTTCTAACGGCGACCATAGACCAGCGCAGCGCAAAATCAAAGTTAGGAAATAGACACACATAGAACATATATTTATAAAAGGGAAAATTTCTTTAATTGAAAAGATAAAATATTTAATGAATAAAATGTAAAAGGGTAAAGGATAACAATGGTGGGGAGAAATTATAAATCCAAAGTAATATCACAAAATATAAAGGTAATTGAGAGAATAAAATCGTTATGTTAGCTATTTGATACATTGAAATTGGTGCCCTATTGTTTGTTTTACTTAAGCTCTAATGTCTTCTCAGAGGCGAAACCTTCTGTCATGAGTGCTATAGACTGGTCTAGCATTTTAGTGTGAGTCTCAGCGTCTGAAGGTGTCAGCTCCAATTAAAGACTCTAAATTAAGATTGCCAGCACGCTGAGATACCTCATTGAGATGTGAGGGACGCAGCGGTGGAGGGGATAGAATCAAGAGATGAAGAGGCAGACACAGACGGATCTAAAATGGATGGAAAGGTCACGTGTGCCTGCTCCTTTCGGAACAAAACAATCTCCCGTAGACTCCCCGATGGCTGCTCCATCTTTTCGGCCGAATTGCATGCAATATCGCTTGCACTTATGGCTGTCAAAGCATCAGAAAGGAGAAAATGTATAATCTGCTCCGACTCCAAATCTGCATTGCAAGCTTTGGGGCGGATGAAGACTGACATTCCATTGGTACATAAGAGCCTGAAGCTGTTGGACCAAATAACAGCCGACCATAGGGATGTCACCTTCATCTAGGTCCCCTCCCATGTGGGCATTGAGGGAAACGAAGCCGCAGACAGAGAAGCAAAGAGAGCCATAAATTATGCGGTGTCAGGAACCCTAATTCCGTGCACGGACCTGAGACAAAGTATTGCCTCTGCCACCTAATGAGAGTAGCAGGACCGATGGGAGGCTGAGACTCACAATAAACTCAGGCAGATTGTGGCGGATGTCAGGTGGCGGCCCACATTTAAGGGTCTGACAAAGCGCGGTAGCACGACCATGTCCAGACTTAGGATTGGCCACACCTACATCACGCACTCTTTAGTGCTGAAGAGAGAGGAGACCCCACTTTGTGAGTACTGTGACTCTCGCCTCACCGTGGAACATATCCTCATTGATTGCCCCAGATACCAGGATGTGAGGGAGAAATTTTTTAGAACACACACCTTGAAAACACTATTCGACAATGTCGACCCTGGTTAGGTACTGAACTTTGTCCGGGAGGTGGGGTTGTCTACGAAGATCTGATTTTTGAACTGTGAACATATAATATTTACATAAGATTTTACCAAATTATTAAATTTTTACTACCTTTATATTTTAACTGTGAATAGATCTTCTTTATAATGATTTAACTGTATAGAAAATAGCCCTTGTCGATCCTTAAAGGATTACGGGCACGACATGGCCTAAAATGTGCCTAACTCAAAACTCAAACTCTGTAGAGTAGCAGCTATGGGTGCTGCGAATTGATTCCAGATGTACCAATGGTAGAGATCTAGATTTCTTCCTCCAGCCACGGAATTGAGAAGGGGTTCTTCCACGATTTAGTGATCGGACAAGACTCGAGTCGAGAACTTAAGATGAAGGCTATATTCTAATTATTCTAACTGGCGTTTCTAACCACAGGATTAGATGTCAACCATTTGGGAAGATAAGAAAAACAGGAAGTCGTATGAACCAGATATTATATCCATAGATAATAAAATGAATGCGGGGATAAGATATAGAATATGAGGATGCAACTGATGGTTCAAAATTTTTTAAGCATTACTTGTTATGAGATTAAAGCCTGAACAAATATTGACCAGAAATACGTCATCCTTAAGGACTTTTAGAATTTAAGGACCGGAAACTGTGTGGTTGTGTGTTTTCGTTCTACAATACAGAAATTTTCAATGGTGATCATAAAATCTATATATATAATTCTCTTCATCCCTCAACAGTTTAAACGAGAAGAAGTAAAGGAAAGATCACTCTCTTATTTCTGCGGATAGTCCACGAAAAAACATAAAGGGGGTGGGGAGAACACGTAGTCACAAAATATCAGGGCCGGACCGTTGTAAACAAGAGATATCACTCTTTTTTTTTATTTCTATCTCACGATTAAAAAAAAAAGGGGGGGGGGGAAGTAATCTGCTCTGTAGTAACTATCGAGGCAACAGAGCACGCTCAAGAGTTTGGTCACCATGGAAAGATCACTCTTTTATTTTTGCAACTTGGACGGAGGGAGTTATCTTAGGTAATTTTAGAGAAAAAAAAAGCGAGGTGGGGGGGGGGAGTAGTATTCATCCGTCACTAAATAGCAGAACCGGACTTAACCATTGTAGAGCCCTATGCGAAACGGATTTCGCGGGGCCAAGTTTGGGTAAGGATACGGATAATAAGTGGAAATTAAGAGTTTGTATTAGAAAATAAATTCGTCTTTGCATTTTATTCATTCTTTACTACGTACAGTACATCATAAAAATTATATTTCCTACATAGATCACGCTCAATAGGAAGAATTACCAAATGTTTCAATCTATCTAAGAGAATTGTTGATCTTAAGTAATTCTTCATTAGTTTGAGGCGCGAGAAGCTTATTTCACCAGATTCAACAATTGCGGGTATTGCATAATGCCGTTTTTTTTTATCGCGCGTAGGATTGGCGTTTTCCATATTGAATGACACCTGAGTGACAATTTTCGTCTATATATTTCAGGAGATTATTATGAGTTTTCAAAAGATTTTAATAACTTCCGGATGTTTCCATAACTTTTTAGTATATTTTGCAATTTCAGGAGATTTCCAGGACCTCCTGTTAAATCGACAGGAGCCCGGGGGAAATCTGTTATAAGTTATAAAATGGTTTAATTTAATAATTTATACATCTAAAATTAGCGCGGGTCCTATAATAGTGCGGGGCCCACTGCGGTCGCATAGGTTGCAGTGGCCTAAGGTCGGCTACGCCGCCGGTCGACTAATATTGTTATAAACCTGGTGGTGGCACAGATGGGGGTAGTGGTATGTCTGTAGTCAGCCGACGCAAATCGCCCCAGGCCAGCGCTCGACGAGCGGTCAACCGTGACGAGTTACGACGGTCAGCCGAGACGATGGCGATGACGGTTCGGGAAAAATCGGCGTCGTGAACAGAGCTCAGGAGCGTCACGAGGGATGTAGTCATATGACCACCCAGAATGGTCGAGCGACGTTCTGCCCGGTTCTAGAAGGCCAGCAGGGACCCTATATAAAGAGCGGAGGTGTCGCAGTCAAGACGGTTCAGAGCCCGTTTACTACAGTCTGGTCGACTACAGCACAGTTCAGTGCTGTTCAGCGGTGTGGAGCATTACGACGGTTCAGTGCGGAGTACTATCAAGTACAGTTGAGACGAACGGCGTCTTGATCTTGGTCTGTGATCGAGTCCGACACAACGATCCCAGTGTGTGAAGTCAGTCCTGAACTGTTGAACCCAGTGCAAGCCCCGAACGAGACGGAGAGGCCAGTGCAAGAGTTGATACGTCGGTACGGTTGATAGGGAGGGATATTTGTACAACCTGTGTTACGTGTTGTCAATTGTTCTGTAATTGGCTGTAATTTATTGAGCATTAAACTGTTACGTTACCTTGGAGCCCTGAGTTGTCAAGTTCTTTAAGTTGGTGGTGTAAGGTGCAGTTTGCAGAGAGCCTGGATAGTGAGATTCGTAACAATATTTAGAAACGATAGGACATATAATCATAAAGGAGTTCTTTTAGCAATAAAAATACTCTTATAGCAGAATAAATTACCTTACCAAATAAAAAAAAAACAGAATCAACATTTTTGTAAATTTAACACCACCTCAACATCCCTTTTAATATTCAGTATCTACTTACCACCAAATTCTAGTTTAGAATACATGCAAGAACTATGCAATCAGTTCACTACTGTTGATGGTTGATGCGTTGATGTATTTGGTTGAACAATATTATAGACTTTTTGAGTGTAGATGTTATCCAAGAGTTCATGAATAGCAACCGCCAACAGAACAATAAGTAAATTATATATTGAATAAATCCAGATGTGAACTTTGATAACAATTTATTAAAGAATAAGGGCACAGTCTACGTCGTATAGATCTAAACTCCAAGCAGGTCTTTTTCATTGTCCTGTCCGTTGGTTCTCTATTTCCGTTCTAACTTTTTAACAAATGATCTGTCATGATATGGAATAACCCACCGTCTACGCGTCTTGCTATAGTGTCATTACACTACACTTAAAGAAAAAATTAAAATGCAGTTTTTGGATTATGGGTGACTTTAACCTACCTGATATAAATTGGAAAACACTAACCATAGATAAAAACCAAAACCCTAAGAACACAAATAAGCTTTTCATAGAAATTTTACACAACCCAATTTTAGCCCAAATCATTAAAAAAAAAACAACTAGATTAAACAACACATTAGATCTCTTCTTAACCAAAACACCTGGATTAGAAGTAGAATATGACATTCTTATCAGAAAAAGACATTAATCAACCAGTCGATGACTCTGGAGCTTCATTCAAAACTATCTTAAAAGCATTATAGAAAATCATATACCAACTAAATACACATCAAACAAAATAAATAAATGCTGGTTTAATAATAGATTAAAGAAGCTTTGTAAACAGAAGGAAAACTTATATAGAAAATTAAAAAAAACCAAGGCAGAAAGAGTTTATAAAAAAGAACATACAAATTAAACACCTAACCCAAAAAGTAAGCAGACTGCTGCAGAGTGAATACATTAACAATGTAATATCTAAAGATAACAACAAAAACCTATGGTCATTCATTAAGTCTAAGAAAATGGAAACAACAGGCATAGCGCCGTTAAAAGGAGAAGACAACTTTTAACACATAATGATAATGAAACTAAAGCTAGTATCCTAAACAAATACTTTGCATCAGCATTCTCATCCCCAGGAGACAAAGACATATTATTTAACTTGAACCAAGTAGACAACATAGGAGATATAGAAGTACAAGAAAAGGGAATCCAAAAACTATTAGAGAACATCAAACCGAATAAAATATGTGGACCTGATGATATTCCAGCTACATTACTTAAAGAAATAAAGCAATGAGCTAGCATGTTCAAAATACTTTTTCAGGCAAACTGTAATAATAAATGGGTCTAAATCAACACAAATAACAGTAAACTCAGCTTTACCTCAAGGAACAGTCTTAGGTCCACTACTATTTTTAATTTACATAAATGATTTACCGAATTACATTAGTTCACGAAAAAAGTCAGATTATTTGCAGACGATAGCATAATATACAGAACAATAAAAACAACACAAGATACAGAAATTTTACAACGAGAATTGGATTAGATGAATTACAAAAATGGGAATCAAATTGGAGCACGTCTTTCCCCCCAGAAAAATGTCAGAGTAACAAAATAAAAACTAAAACAAGTTAATTCTACTTATCTTATTCATGGTAAACATGTAAAACAGACTAAAAATGCAAAATACTTAGGTGTTATAATAAATGAAAAACTCTCATTGAATCCCCATATTGATGAAACTATCAAAAAATCAAACAAGTATTAGAGCTTACTAAAAGGAATCAAATAAGAACATAACACTAAAATGCTATTTAACCTTGGTTAGGTCAATAACAGAATAAGCACCCTCTGTTTGGGACCCCTGAAATAGAACAGTGAGATTCATAACAAACGAATATTCACATTTGACTAGAGTAACACCTTTAGTAAAATCACTAAATTTAGAAAGCTTTCAGGAGAGAAGACTCAAAAGTAAAGCAGCAAGTATACATAAATCACAAAACTATAAACTTCAAATTGAAAAACAAAATCTAATAAAATACTCAGAAACAGACAAAAAAAAGGCACATTCTTCGTTCCATATGCTAGGACGAATGTACAAATGCTCCTTCTTCCCTAGTGCTATTAGAGCATGGAATGGGTTGCCTGAGCTAGCCAGGAAAACCAGTGACTTAGGGGCAGGTTAAACCCCCAAATTGAAATATCAACAAATCTTTCACTATTGAAGTGTCTATATGTTTGGATGGATCATTTAATAATGAAAAAAATATTAAAAAAAAAAACTTTAAAAAGTGAAATTTTTCACAAAAATAGGGTAAAATAGTAAAAAAACTAAAAAAAATACATGAACACACATGTCAAGATATTTTAGTATCTATTAAATATTTTCAAATGAAATTTGCACAGTGTCTTCAGCATGTTATTCTAATCACATTGATCTACAATTATTACAATCAGAGAGAAAACTTTTTAAAATGAATTTTTTAGTGTGGGAACCATAAAACTGTCGAAACTGGTTGGGGTAGTGGTAAGTATTGAGACCATAACTTTAAAACTACTTAATAGATTGTAATTCTGGTAGCATGTTTTGATTTAATATGGACATAGAACAAAACTTCCGAATTTCAAAGCTCTAGCTAGCATAGTTTTTATGGAAAGTTGACAAAACCAACCAAAACATTTTGAAAAAGCAGATTTTGAGAAAATCAAGAAAAACCACAATATCTATGAATAATAAAAACAAAAACTTACAATTAAATGCCTCCTGGTAAATATCCTTCATCCCTAGCATCCTCTGTATTTGAATGAATGAATGTTTTTTTTACACCTGGTTGTCATTTTTGATATATTTTTTGCATTTAAAGATGACAAAATTTCTTGTCCGCAGCGCGAAATGATGTTTCAGCATAATATCCGAATTGTAATCCCAAAAGTGGAAATATCTGCGTTCGTCCAAGTTCCCCATCATTATATACAATTGTGGCATCATGAACAGCTATCTCAAGCCGTTTTCTTCCAACAAATTGTTTTTTGGGGCATCTTTTCCATATTAAATTATGGAACGACTCGTTAGCATTTTGCGTGCCACCATGTAAACACTTTTGCAACAGTGCATCTGATGTTAACTCTTCAAATATTGGTTTCATAGCATCAGTGATATATTTGGGGAGTTTATTTTTGTTTGCCACTGCTATGTTTTGTTCTTTTGGACACCAATGGCCGCAATCACTGTGGTCTCCACACCTGTGTTTCCAAATTGCCCAAATTGCTTTTTTCATCTGTAGAAGGTTGTTGGTATTATTTCTAATGGCACCACCATAATGGCCCTGGATTCTTAGAATTGTTGCTTGAGTAAGCCTTTTTACTCCTCCCATCCCTTTGTAGTGTTTGCCATCTTCTTCAAAAACTTTTCCTTTGTTAGAATTCTTTAGGTCCATAAGTCGACGTCCCATTCTTTTCTGTACATGACCGCAGCATTCCAACTTTTCAATCGTCTTACCGGGGTATATTGGTGGATCTGCATCTGCAACAGTTTTATAGCTTTTTAAGTCACCATCTCCCAAATAGCCTGTATAGTTAGAGCCGTACATCTGTGATCGTCGGAAAGTTTGTAGGATTCCTTGTGATTCCATCGCACCAGAAGAGCCTGTGTGATTAGCGTCACCTTCAGCTGCGTGGTTTGCTTTCCAAGCTACAAACTGGAGTAAGTTTCTTTTTGCTTTTGCAATATTTATCACAATAGTTACTGATGGTAAATGTGTCTATTACTTTAGGAGCACCTCCAGGATTAACGGAAAGTAGAGTTGCAACTCCATTTTTTGACACGAAACCACGCCTCTTCCATGTTCCATCGCACGACACAGTGACATCCGATGATGGCTGAGAAGCTTTGAATTCTTCCGCAGCTGCTTCTTTTCATTTTGTAGCAACTGTCTTAGTGGCTTCTAATATTTTATTTCTAAAATAATTGCTTCTTGTAATGCTTACCGGTGGTGGCATGTTCATATTTGCTAGAAATTTGTTACCTTGTTCATAATGGCATCCAATGGAAAACATAGACAGTTGAAACCTTAAATTTATATATTTTCCTTAGAACTTTGAAGCATGAAAACATGTTTGCAATCTAGGCACACAAAGGATATAGTACAGTTAAGTCCAGTGTTTCTTTCAGTAGCTTGAAAACCACAATGCTTTTCACAATTAGAGCAAGGAAATTGATTCACAAAACACAATAAAATTTGAACATCAAACATGCTGTATCCAGTCATATCATCCAAATAAATGTTGTCCTGTTGAACACTATCATTTAATTTAATAAATGAACTACTTTCAGGAACATTCCCAGTGTTAGTAGCATCAGGATTTACTGGATCTAGCTCTAATATGTCCTCAGAAACTGAATTTCAGTGATCTCACTGACTTCAGTCTCGCTAGATCTAGACTCAATTTCAGTATCATCTAGATCTAGAATATAGACTAAGCTTTTTAAAAAACCTATTACCATGGAATTTCCTTTTCTTAGGACGATCTTTACGTGGTCTAAGCATTGTTTATTTAAATAATATTAAATACAATAAACTAAAACACACTTGAATGAATACAAGAGTAATATAATGTAGAGAAATAAACAGTGTAACAGAGCACCGACAAACGTGGATACAAATAGTAAACAAAATGGCTGCCAAAGAGGCTTTGTAAGAAACGTTCTGATTGGTTGGATACTCTATTATAAGAATCTATTTAATTTCAACCAAAGAAACTGAAGCTTTAAACTAAAATAAGGCTTTAAAAAATGTATCTTGTTTAAAAAAAAGAACTGTAACAGTGAAAAAAAAATTTAAATCGGATAATTAGAAAAAAAGTTATAGTATTTTGAAAATTAGACACTGTCTATGCATATTTAATGAGGCAAAAGCAAACATTAGTCATGTTTTATTTTAAATATTTTAAATATTTATTAATATTTTTTCTAAAAACAAATTACAGATTATTATTCAGAATAGAATACAGTTTCTAATTATCTTAAAAGCTCAATTGACATAATTTTGAAAATAACGTAATTTCTTCAGCAATAATGGAAACTAGCAAAATTTAGGTCATTGGTTAATATACATGACGCGTGGGACGTAATCATTTTCTTTATTTTTATTTACATCTGTATTATAAAAGATAAGAAGACGATAAGATATTGGAGGATGCTTAAAAATGTAAAAGTCACTATAATGTTGGGTTATCCACCAAATAATAAAACTTAAAATAAAATTATCTAGAAGTGCACTATATTTAAATGTATCTTATCGTAGACGTTACTTAAAAAATAAAGATGATTACGTTTATATACAAAAATTGTTGACAAAATATCAAAAGCCTTTTACATAAATGTTTTTAAAATATTATCATAGGCAATGTCCCTTACTTAATAGTGTCCCGTGTTTTTATTTTACTATCAATAGTAAATAGTTATAAAAATGGTGTGTTTTATGTAAAAAAAAAATTGCTTGCATAGTTAACTTTTAAATTTAATTTTCATTTTTATAAAAGAAAAAAGTAGGCGTTGCATCAGAACTTTGAAAGGTCTCAAATATTATGATGTCGGATTTTCAATATCTTTTCTCGTTTACGAGATCTGACGGACAGATTGTTCTTATTAAAATAAAAGCGGCTATTCCGCTTTCTGGGACCGCTAAAAATGATTCTTAAATTTTTAAATTAATGTTATTTTAAATATTTATTAAATATTGCTTTCTAAAAAATTGTATAAAAACAAGGAAAGACATTAAAAATACAATTTAAAAAATACTAATAAATTAAAATAAATTAAATACGTCTGTTACACAATTGAAAAAAATAATAACTGAAAATAAAATTAAAAAAAAAAAAATTATTCTCAAATAGAGTGTAGGGCTCATGATTGTGACACCATCCGCTCCTTTACGAACGATGCAACCCATTAGACTTTGTATTAATGATTAAATATTTATTGATACTTTAACTTTGCAGATCTCTAGAACTACATCCAAACTTCTGATTTAATGGAATGATCGCGTAGACGCCGTAGAGGATCAAATTTGTACCGGTTTGGTCTCTCTCCTACAGAATTACATTTAGCCATGTTTGTTTATATTTTTCTGATAGCCCCAATTTGCTTCATTTCCAGTTTCGGCCATTTTACGTAAGCAATTTCAAATTTCGTTATTTTTTTTTTTTTTACACTTTTCAAATTATTTTTTATAATTTAAATATTTCTTTCATTATACTCAAATTTGTAGAAACTATATTTAATACCATCTACTATCCTAATCAATATTTATCTCAATTTCGAAAAAAAAACCCCATCTAGATCAGATCTACTTCTACATCTAGAATCTAAATGTAAACCATAATAGAGTTACGTAAAAATAGAAGGAAAACTTAGGCCTATTACATATATGACGGACAGTACATGACGCCGTACACAAAGGCTGACTACGCCATGTTTTACTTTTTTTTTTTATTGTTTTTCTTAATATTCTTATGATATGTCTCTAGATCAAGACTTAGAAGACGATGCGCAAAATTTTCCAGAACATCCATTTATTGAACCCCTAAATCGATAATGCCTTACATACGGAAATTCCCGAAAGCGATTATCCTTTCAAGAGCGCGATAGTTCTTCCAAAACCGATGTTGGATCTAGACCTAGGCATAGTTCTTTCTTTAGCCGAATTTTTTTAGAACCGCATCCTGGCTATGGGTTCAAGGTTCTATAAGTTCTTATGAATATAGGTATTGTAATTGATTTGTTGTCCTGTCATCTAGCTGTTACTATTACTATTGTTTCAGAAGTATAATAAATATTTGAAATAATCTAACTATTTATACGAAAACAAAACTAGGAATAGAAATATATTTTAGGGTTGTGTTGTTAAAGTCTAGACATATTATGATATTTCAAATTTTTTTTATTGAATATTGTCATTTTTTTTTAGTTGAACGGTAATGTTTAGCTGTATCTGAGCCATTTCAAGCTTGCGTTGCCAATACCTCCTCAACTGCCATAGCAAATTTAGCTCTTCCCTCCCTTTATGGCTTGTATTTACCAGAGAACTACAATGTTTGACAAGTGTGTATTGGTAACTTAATTATAGGGTCAGATGATGAATGTCTTCTTTATGAAGTTGCAGCTCAAACAGTTTTGGTTTTATAATAATTGAGATAAAAACTTGAGAAAGCTTTCTGCTGATTGGAGATCGTGCTTGTTGTGTGGATTTTCAAAATACATTGCATCTTATCACCTGGCAAATTAATTAGTCTGATAGTGTCCTTGGTAACATTGTGAGACAAATTATCACAGTCTTGTTTTCGGAGATATTTTAAATCAGTTATATTATTACAAATAGTATTAGTTTTACGACTGAAACATATTTTTACTAATAATACTTTTTCACAACTATAATTTACTTTTACTATTGCTATAAATTTCCAGGAAAACACTCAACAGGTTAATGATAAAATAGATAAGGATTTAATGATTAAATAAATAACACACACAAACCACAGAATGTCAGTTTGTTCTAGATCTAGTTTTATTCAGCAAAATAAGCCGGCATCTACTATCATGTCTCCATTTTTCTCCTCTTCTTGTTCCACGCTCGTGTGGAACAGTATCTAGTGCGCACCATGTATCTCAGTGCGGGAATAGAGTTACAACACTGCTCCCCTTTCTCAAACCTGTTCGTCCCAAACAGAACCTGTACTGACTTAGTACTGATGAAGTCGATCCACATGGATCCACAACTCTTATTCTGACCAAGAACGGCGACTGGGATGACGGTTGCGGGGGCTCTTATTCTCTGTGTCGCCGGTTTCCGCCCCTTGAAGCCGGCCCGTGCTAGTTTCCCTGGTAGCCCCGGGACCCAATTCGTGCATACATTTATGATCTGTGATGGGTTCCGGTTTGTCGAGATCTTCCAGTGCAGCTTCTTTGAATATGGCCAAGTTCACCACAATTCCAACATCGTACAGGGACCCTGGATTGATTTTCTGGTATTCGGGTTATTCGCCTTTCGTCCAGTGCCTCAGTCACCCTTTTGACAAGTTGTGCGAATTCTTCCTCCTTGACGTCCAGCCTTCGGCCCTGGTGAGTGCCCCCAGATGCGTCTTTGGCAACCTCGTATGACAGAGCGTAAACTAGGACTTCGCTTGCCCTGCGTTTACCACTAACTCTAGTGGCTTTCTTCAACTCAGGGTCTTTAAGCGCATCAATGAAAGCGTCTGTGATGATGACCTCCAAGAAATCTTGTGCGGCGGTTGGGTAGGCCAAATGTGCGAGGCGTTCGATGTCTGTTTTCAGTTGCACTTGATAGACTTTTTGCAAATGTTCATCCCCGTATCGGAGTTCCATAGCTTGGACAAGAGCGGCGAAATCCTGCTGGTTCGGTAGAGACTGAAGCGATTCGGAGACTTTTCCTCTTAGAGATAACACAAGGGCGGTGGCTTTCTCTTCCTCACTTTTCCATTTGTTAACTTTTGCCGCTGCGTCAAATTGCTTCTTATACACAGACCAGGACACGGAACCATCAAATACGGGGGGCTTTATTTTCTTGGAGACTTCAGGTACAAATGACGTCATATCGGCATCTGGTACATTTCTCTTCATTGCGTTGAGCTTGTATCTTCATTTCGTCGATGACCTTCTCCACTGCGTCGACCCTCTGATTCATCTGATTGTCAATGTTGGTGTTTCTCTCCTCCACAGCTTGCACGCGTTGGTTCATAGCCAATAACTCGGTTTTAATTCCCGATTCCATGACATCTATCTTGGTGTCCATGACATCTAGCTTGTCATTGGTGTTTCCTAGCCCTGAGTTCAACTGTTCTCGCATAAAACCAATATTTTTTAACAGCTGCCATCTGTTGCATAAATTCCATATCTGGTTCGACTTCAAAAAGATAGGTGTCCGGATCTGCTTCTTCCACCATTAAACCCTCCCGTAGGCGTGCTTGTAGGGTTTCCTTATTTCCAATTGTCTTCAGACCTCGGTCACGGAGTTCCCGCTTCAGTTCCTTCATAAGGAGTTTGTCTAACGTTTTCGTGGTAGCCATTATAAATCCCACTTCTGACACCAATTGCTATAAATTTCCAGGAAAACACTCAACAGGTTAATGATAACATAGTTAAGGATTTAATGGTTAAATAAATAACACACACAAACCACAGAATGTCAGTTTGTTCTAGATCTAGTTTTATTCAGCAAAATAAGCCGGCATTTACTATCATGTCTCCATTTTTCTCCTCTTCTTGTTCCACGCTCGTGTGGAACAGTGTCTAGTGCGCACCATGTATCTCAGTGCGGGAATAGAGCTACAACACTATAATAGTTATATGCAGAGAAATCTCACAATGTGTGTTATAAATTAGTTCCTTATATAAATAATATATACTATTAAGTAGTATGTTAACCATTCTTATATTATATCGCCACCTCTCTATAGTAATTTATCATTGTCAGGTCTGATGGCCATGATGGGGGAGGGGTAAGTAGATACAACTGCCCCAACCGCACCTTGATTTATCCTAACAATTATGGATTTTGTATAGAATCTTACAATTTTTATAATATATTATAATATAAGTTGAACTTAAATGTATAAGATAAGATAAAATAGATATAGCCAAGACCTCTGGCGCATTGTGAAATGCCTAAACTAAGATTGACTCCCATAGTTATAGAAACTGACATCCAACCCCTGAAAGGCCAAGAAGTAGCAAATTAATTCATACAATATTTTCAAAGTGTTGGTCATATAAACTCAATGAAAGCTGAATGAAAGAAGTCCACGCAGAAATCAAGGATAAAAATTAAGTTAAACGAGCATACTCTTCAACCAACCTAACAAGCAAAATAGAAAATATCCTTATAAAAAAAAGCTTACCTAAAATGAGAAACTCCACCCTTAAATCTATATCATTTCCCTTATTTGCTATCAAATAAAATAATTAATTACCAATTATTAATTGACTAATTGAGTATTTTTGTTTATTGGTCAGTGTTTTGTTAAAGTACAATAAATAGTTATTTAAAAAGTATAACTTGATCGGAGAATGCACCAGGGAGAAATAGCGTTAACAATTAAAAAGGAAACTAAACCCAGCAAATTTAGCTATATCTGTGAATACTGAAGTATTAGTTTCCCTTGTTAATATTAAAATGTGTACACACTTTTAACAGCTAGTCAGACAGACAGAGTGAGTTGATATAAGCTTTTTAAAAATGAAAAAATTAGATGAAGCTTTAAAGGACCTCAAACCTTAACAAGAACCAGGCCCCGACAAAATCTCTAATGAGATGCTAGTTCGCTTAGGTCTTCTAGCCAAAAAAAAAGCTGCAACAGATTTTTAATGCAAGCTGTCTATCTTTTAAGCGCATCAATGAAAGCGTCTGTGATGATAACCTCCAAGAAATCTTGTAAAGAAGGCAGAATTCCGAACATCTGGAAGAAAGCCATCATGATCCCCAAACTAAAGCATTGTAAACAAAGAAACAAACTAGACAGCTACCGCGCAATCATCCTCACCAACTTTACATGTAAACTAATGGAATAGCAGACTCCCCTGGATCCCTGTATCAAATAATCTATTTACGAAGCCCAAACTGTCTTTAGATAAACAGAGGACCGAATCGCCTTCATCACACAAGAGACAGAAGATGGATGTCAAAGCAAGAAAGTGTTAAGGCTCTTCCGCGGTGCCGAATACAACCAATGAACAGGAGGTAACTCTCAAACTAATTTAGTAACACCGGCGAAAAGCCGAAACAATCAGTATAGGTAGTCGACGCTGGTGTTGATCAACAAATATGTTTAATAATCAAGAAGGGAACCGTCGAATGCCGTCTATATAATCCTTATTTCTACAGTCATAAGAAAAGCGTCTTGTTCATATCGCCTCCTACAGTGTTCTTACTTTCTAAAGTTATATCACGTCATCGTCACTAAGTAAAAACTTTCCCCTATTCCCGAAACAAATTACTAATTCCTAATCGTGCCATAACAAAAGCAACAACGATTGTATGGGTTGACTTGGAAAACGCATTTGATAAAGTCTGGGAACAAGAAATTTTACTTACAGAATGAACAACTGGATAAAAGAATATCTCAAAAATCGAAAAGCTTTGGTCACATGCAAGTGAAAAGAAGTCACACAGTGGGCTTGAAAACTGGCGTTCTCCACAGAGGAGGTATGTCCCTAGCATTGTTCCTAATATCAAAGCAGCATGTATCCAGATAACGTCGTCTTAATCAGAACAGAAAAATATGTAGGAACATCAAAATTTCGGCTACAAGAAGCTTTCGATAAACTTAGTTAGTGGTCCAAAGACTGGGGCATGATGATGACCATCAATATCAAAAAGATGATATCTACCATCTTCTCACTATGAACAAAACAACAAACGATGAAATTAACACTACATAAAGAAGCTCTAAAAAAATGACAGTCCTAAATATCTTGGAGATATGACACATATGAGACAAACTTGGAAAAAACAAATAAAAAAAAAACACACGACTAAAGGTATCCAGGTAAAATATAAAGGTAGTAAAAATTTAATAATTTAGTAAAAATCTTTTGTAAATATTATATGTTCACAATTTCACAAATGAAATCTTCGTATCGAACAGTGTTTCTAAGTTGTGCACTCTAAAAAAATTTCTACTAATATCCTGGTATCAGTTTTTCTTGAGCCCGACGCGAGTTGTCCGTAGAGAATGACTTTCAGGATGCGATTGTCCTCCATCCGGCAAACATGTTCAAGCCAGCGCAGGCGGTGTTGTCTGATGACTGTAAAGATGCTGGGAATACCTGTTCGCGCAAGATTCTTAACGCGAAAGTGGTAATGGTCTTAAGCCCATCATTACCTATAAAATGCTTCCAATGGCACGTGTCTCAAATAGCCTCTGACAACAAGTCCAACTCCTGACCTTCACGTGTGGTTCAGATACTGAGCCTGGCGGAACAATTTCCACCGACAGAAGGGGCAAAGGCGAGCAACTGGCTCCTAAACTAATAAGCTTCGGACAGGAGGGGCTCGTTAGCCTTGGTTGGCTACCCATCCAGGAGAAGGAAAACTCTGAATCCAAACCTCCGCTGCCTTGCGGCTGTACCCAAACATGAGAAAGGCTTCGGGAGACAACCCCGAGGAAAAATCAGGAGATGGTGACCCTTAGGCAGATTGTGGCACACTGTGCTACAGCCTGGAAGAACCTGCAGCGCTACTTATCCCTAACTGTATCGGATACTCCGTTCCTTTGGTCACATCAGCTGTATGGAGATGGGATAACTGCTAGGTGGGCGACCTCGTTTCGACCATAAACAATATATATATAATATATATATATTAATTTTCTATCTAGAATATGGCTCCTTCTGTCTCGGAAGACAATGGATGCACCCAGATGAGTCACTGGATTTGGTTACGTCTTGAGATGGGGCAGAATTTGGAGTGACTGATCAAGTCAGTTCTGGAGCGGCAGAGTTTGCCACATCTGTCCTAGGGCTAGCTGACAAGGCAGATTTCTTTTTCTTTCTCTTGCCTGACGCAGCTTCGTTTCTCTTGCATTCAGCGAATTTTGTACCAGCACGTACAGTCTGTCTCCATGCTGTCCGGTCTTGGGCTATGTACTCCCACATACTTTGGTCAATGCACGTGTTTCTCATTTCTCGCTAAAACGTTAAAAACTCATCATCGAAAATCGGTTGTCCCAGAAAAAATTGTTTAAAATGTCACTTCTATCTTACAAAATATTTCATTTGATTTTCTAGCTAGAACGATACACCAATCTAATTATCGTTTATATTATGTTCCGGATTTTCAAGGAAATCAACTTCCTAACAGAAAAGTAGGTTATAAAAAAAATCTCTCCACAAGATTATGGTACATCTAATTTTCATGCTATTAATGGCCCTGCAAAATAATGGCGTATCTTACGCCGTGGGTTGACTATATATATATATATATATATATATATATATATATATATATATATATATATATATATATATATATATATATATATATAATTCTCTTCATGGCTCAACAGTTTGGACAAAAAGAAGGAAAGGAAAGATCAATTTTAATTCTGCAAATCGGACTAGAGTTACCCAACGTAACTTTAGCGACGAAAAAAAAGAGGGGCGGTGAGAACAAGTAATCTACTCTGTATTCATTCTTTACTACCTACATAATTACTTTACGAGCCTTGCGTGTAGCGAAGCCATACAGTATATATCATAAAAATTCTATTTCCTACATAGATCACGCTCAACAGCAAGAATTACCAAATGATTCAATCTATCTTCGAGAATTGTTGACCTCAAGTAATTCTTCATTAGTTTGAGGGGCAAGAAGCATCTTTCACCAGATTCCACAATTACGGGTATTGCATAATGGCGTTTTTTTCATCGCGAATAGGATTGGTGTTTACCATTTTGAATGACACCCTAAAATGACCTTTTTTGTCTATATATTTCAGGAATTTTTTATTTTTTTTTTAGTTTTAAGAATTTCCGGAGTTTTCCATGACTTTTTTGGGTATATTTTGCAATTTCAGGAGATTTCCAGGAGCTCCTGGTAAGTCAGGAGGCTGCCTGAATTCTGTTATAAGTTATAAAATGGTTTAATTTAATAATTTACACCTAGAATTAGCGTGGTTCCTTTGAAAGTGCGGGGCCGACTGCGGTCGCATAGGTTGCATTGGCCTAAGGCCGGCCCTGCAAAATAACGGCGTATGCTACGCCGTGGTTGACTCGTTCATACTATTTGACATTCACATTAGCTATACTTGAATGTGTAAGTCAGGTCTGGCGTCGGTTGGTTAAGGGTCTCTTTAAAGTGTTCTACCCATCTTGCATCCTGTTCTTCTTTCGTTAGCAAAGTTTTGCCTTGCTTGCCTTTTATCGGTGCTCCATATCCACTCTTTGTTCCAGGGAGATCTCGAACAATACGATGGAGAGTTTTTGTGTCATTTCTGCTTGCAGCTGCTTGTGCCTCTTCACCCTTCTGTTCCTCCAGTTCCGTTTATGTCACCGACAGCTTCTCTTTACTTTCAGATCTGCTTCCCTATAGGCTTCTTCCACTAGGATGTGATCCCGTGTTTCATTTTTCTGATCTTGTCTACTTTTGGCATCTTTCCTCTCATCGATCAATTTCCATGTTCTGTCTTGTATCCACCGTTCCTTGTATGAACCTCGCCTCCTTCCGATGACTACTTTCGCGCACTCAATAGTGGTATCTTTGAAGTTGGCCCACTCTTCTTCAAGGTTCAGTATATCTGCAAGAGTCTCAAAGCGGTTCTTTAGTTTCAATTGGAACTGTGCTGCAATATTGCATTCTTTGAGTTTGTCTACATTAAATGGGCGAGGTCGTGTGGCTCGTTTTGGTCGGCGTTTCAGTCGAAGATTACATTTGCCACTGACAAGGTAGTGGTCTGAGCTGATATCCGCTCCTCTGCGAGTCCGCACGTCTAATAGAGATGACCTCCATCGTTTGGAGATGAAAATGTAATCTATCTCGTTGAAGGTTTCTCCATTTGGTGATCGCCTTGTTTTTTAGTGTATTTGTTTATGTTTCCAATTGAAAGGCTGAGAAATCAAGCGTTTGCCATTATCACTGGTGTTTTCTGCAGAGCCATATAGTCCCATTACGTAATTACGTATTCAAAGCCAGTTCGGTTGGGATTGATTTTGGCGATAAAGTCTTCCATCAGTAGAATTAGGTCAGTGAGTGTTTCTTCAAGTATGGTTTGAAGTTGATTATAGAAATTATCTTTGGTGGTATCTTCTGCATCCTCTGTAGGGGGAATATACTTGAATGGTGGTGATTTTGATTTGGTTTGTTTGGAGTCGAGCTGAAGCTGCTTATTAGACATGATAATGCCTACACCACCAATGTGTTCCTTATCGTGTCCTAAATATATTATGGTCTTGCCATCATTGATTATTTGTCCACTTGATGTCCACCGTATCTCGAAGATCCCAAGGATGTCCAGCCGAGTCAAACTCACTTAAATTTTGGCCATTTTTACCGCATTGGTTCAGGTTTCTTACATTCCATGTGCCTATAAGGGTCGGTTTCTTTGCGTTGAATGGCTTACCATGTATCGGGCATTGGACTTCCAGTTGGGTTTGATCCAACACCGTCATCGGGGGTTGACCGCCCTCGCCGAGTGTATAGTTCTCTTTATGTGTCAAGTTTACTATTTCTGTAGCAATTGTGGTTTTACAGGGTGGGGGTCGCTAGCCCCACGTCAAACCCTCCTCCTTTTTCGACCGGGCTTGGGACATTCAAGGACCCCTCTCCGGACAAGGATGTCAAGGTCAAGACAGACCCAATAACTGTAGATAACTACATAACTATCTAAATAACTACCATGGCCATTGCAGTGCTAAAGAACAACAAAGCACCAAAGCTAGACATGGTGTCAGCAGAAATGCTAAAACATGGGGGGCAGTGCATTGTTAAAGAATGACGGATCTCCTAAATCTCTGTTGGCGAACTTCTAAAGTCCCTGAGGACTGGCAAAAAGGAGTGATTGTAAAGCTTCCAAAATAAGGCCAACTTGGCAGACGGCAACAACTGGAGAGGCATTACTTTCGTCTCGGTTCTGGGCAAAGTCTTCAGCACTGTAGATGAGAGGCTCAGAGAAGAATTAGCTGGCTTCCGAAGAGGCAGATCATGTGCAGAGCAGATCTTCGTTCTATAAAATATCATAAAACAAAGTCTCGAGTACCAACAACGGTTAACGATCAGTTTCGTAGACTTTAAGAAAGCTTTTGTTAGTGTCCACCGAGAAACACTATGGAAAATCGTTAGAGAATATGGCATCCCGGAAAAATTCGTCCAGATCCTACGATAACTATACAGTCAATCTAGTTGCTGCATCAAAACAGAGGAACAACAGAGTTTTTTAGCATCGAGACAGGTGTGAGACGGGTGCATCTTATCTTCCTTCCTTTTCCTCCTAGCCATCGACTAGATAATGAGGAGAGCAATGAACCAAACTGCCTTTGGTATTCCATGGCGTGAACAAACCCGATGACGGACTTGGACTTTGCCGATGACGTTTCACTACTCGGAGCTACAAATAAATAACTAAATAAATAATTTACGGAGAGCCTAGATAGAGAGGCACCCAAAATTGGCCTCCGCATAAACTTGGATAAGACTAAAATTTTGCAAGTGGGATATAAGGCAAAGGGTGCACCCATCAGACTTGGCGAGTCAAAACTTAAAGAGTTGGACAAGTTCACTTACGTTGGCAGCATCATACCAAATGATTGAGATGCCTACCATGATGTAGCATACTGAATAGGAAAGGCAGGGAACATTTTCCAAAGGCTAAAGCCTATTTGGTCAAGCCAAACCAAGTCATATGGAATAAATTCTATAAATAAAATGCTTTAAAAACTCGGTGCACCAATGTCTAGGAACCCTCGTCAACTATCTCGTGCCGATAATGACATTTTTCATCTGACTAGGCCGTGTGACGTAGTGGAATTTTTTCCTTTGATATTATTTGGAATTAATTCTTTAAATAAAATGCTATAAGCACTCGGTGGATTAAACCTCGTCAACTTTCTCGTATTACAAAAAGATATACTAGCTAGATTTAGATCTAATCTAGTTATTCTTTTATCAATTTCCAGATCTAAATCTAGACTGAAAGTGTAGATTATGATTTTCAAATGTCTAGATCTATATTGCAATGTTATAAAATATTAAAACTATTTTTTTTTCAATTACAGAACAATGCCAAAAGATTATCTAAAATCAACTTTGAAGAAACATCCGAAACATATTAAACATCTTTTTTAACATTATTACTTTGAACAATCAAAACAAAATTACGTCTTGAATATTACTTGCAAAGATACGGATCCGAAAAGGATCAGAGTGGACCGCCTCTGAGTTTGCATGATAACACAAACTCTATTTGTATTCTTGTTCTTACTAGGAGGAATATATTGCGCTCAGATTTCGAGAAAATACTTCATTATCGGACTGCCCCATTTCATTATACTTGAACATTGTCATTAATTGTACACGACTAAGATAAGAATTGATGAAACTCAGAACGTGAGAAAACGCATGTCGGAGTTAACTGCGCTTTCCCAGACTACCTTGCATAATTTAGAGGGAACCTGATGCCACTGTATTACTATTGCCAAAAAGAACTTTCTCGGTTATTTAAAACACTGTAAAAATTATCTACAAAGCACTGTTTCTGAAAAGAAAAAGAGGCCAACGACAAAAGTTTGAAAAACAACTGCAAATTTTCGTCGAATAATGTCCGATTACATTTCAGATACGGCCAGATCCCCATTTCTTCTTAATTTAATTTATATGACTTGCAATCTTCTTACTTTTAGAAATAGTGCAAGTTAGAATTTAAGGAGAATAAGTTTCTAAAGCACGGGATAGCTGAAAAGCGCTTGGCGCACGGAACTCTGCCCCGAACTCCTCGGTGTGTGCAGAGAAAGTTGATGGGGGTTACACCTTGAGCTAACCGTACCAGGTAAAACCGACCCTAGTGACGCCACTGTTCTACACCAGAACAACGCAATTGAAAAGACTGTAAGTCGACTAATTATTAATGAATTTAATTAATTGATTGTGCACTGAACTATATTGATTTTTTTCTTCTATATGCCTTTTTACAATACATTCATGGAGGGTTGGCTGACGCTGATCTAAAAAATGGCTCTGTGAAGAAACAAGTTCATTTAATTGTAAAGAAAAGAATGTAATAATAACGTATGTACAGACTAACATTTATATACAAGCTACTCCACCAGATGTTCTTTTCCTTCTCTGTTTACAACACACACTTCCGTCTTCCTCAAGTCATCTAACTCCCAGGTACCCTACACTTGACCGTGTGTCATGGTTGACCACACATCAGTATAATAACCATGACACAATAGTCCTTCCAGGGCAGAGAAAATTTTTGAAAGTATCAAAATTTCAGGAACCCAATAGTTTGGGTGTACATTAATAATGTCTTACATCGACAAAGAAAAAAAATGGCATGTAATACAATGGCATCTTCTATTATGAGAGAACTGATAGTGTATATGAAGAATAATAAATGTTCAATAATATGCTATTGAAAGGAACATTTCCAATTGACTATCTCAGAAATATAAACTCTGCATATGTCCTGTTATTATAAAACTTATATAAAAAATCCACGCATTTTTTTTCTATGTAACGATAAACTTTTGAATGAAAACATTGGAAGGTTAAAAAAAAACAATTAGTTAATACTTTATGTTACATCAAATATATCTTCCAAATTAAGGGAATTGTTTACTTTGTGTTTCCTACATACCAGTTCCTAAGTCGACATCTACGACTACAATCAATGTAATAAACAAAAAAAGCTGCTATAATGTAGTACAAATTTCACATCTCTGAATGAAATAGGACATCTATTTCCACTTTTTAAAAGAATTCGGAAAATGTAATATTAATTCAATCTTGACAAGACAAAATTTAAAGTTACCATACAAGGTACTTGTTACTAGACACATCTTGTCAACAAGTCGGCTAACACGTTGATTTGTCCCGGAATAGCTGGAACTGTAAAGCTGAACTCTTGAAGTTTTAAAGCCCATCTAGTAATCCTCTGGTTGGCTAGCTTATTTGTATTGATATAAGCTAGTTGGGGCGTGATCTGTTAGTAAGATGAATGATTTCCCAAGCAAGTAACGGGATAGTTTCGTTATACAGAGCACGATAGCTAGAGCTTCACGCTCTATTGTGGAGTATTTTTGTTCGGCTGCGTTCAGCTTTCTGCTAATGTAGACTGGTCGTAGCGTTGCGTCACACTTCTGCATTAAAGTGCCTCCCACTGCTGTGGAGGATGCATCTGTTGCCAAGTAGAAATGTTTCTGATGTTTGGAAGCTAAAGTACTATGTCGTCTGAGAAGGCACTTTTAATGCTTTGTAGGCATTTCTGTAGTCTGAAGCTCCATGTAATCTTGTTTGGCATGCCTTTTTTTGTCAGTTCAATTAGATTTGTGTAATACTTGTAAAATTTGCCAGGAACCGTCTATAGTAATTACATAAACCTAGGATGCTTCGGACTTGTCCCTTTTTGGTAGGTATTGTTAAGTTGAGTATCTTGCTTAGGTTGTCTTGTAGTGGTCTAATAGTATTTTGCTGTATTCTGTGCCTTAGAAATTCAGTGTCTGTTCTGGCGATTTTAACCTAACTAGGTTTTATTGTAAGCCCGTTGTCTTGTAGTATCTGGAATACTTGTTGCGGACCAGCAATGTGTTCTTCTAATGTGTTGTGGAAGACACATATGTCATCAAGATAGAAAATGACATCTGGTCTAGTCCCTAATAGTTTTGCCATCATTTGTTGAAGGTCGCAGGTGCGTTACTAAGCCCGAAGCTAATGTTATTCCATTGGTAACAACCAAATGGAGTAGTGAATGCTGTAAATGGCTTAGCATCTTCCTCTAGTGGAATTTGCCTATAACTTCTGGCTAAGTCAAGAGTAGTAAAGTATTTTGCACCTCTAAGTTTAGGTATAATGTTCTCTATGTTAGGCATTGGATATGTATCTTTCTCTGTAATGGCGTTTAGTTTCCGGTAGACTACACATAGACGCATATTCCCGGTTGTTTCTTTTTGTTTCACTAGGACTGCTGGAGCTGAGTAAGGTGATGTAGATGTATCTATTATATCCATTTTTAAAAGCGTTTCAATTTCCCTTTTCAGCATCTCTTCATGGTGCAAGGATACTGGATATGGTTTGGCTTTTGTGGGCTTCGTATCAGTCAGTTGGATAGTGTGTTTTTTGGCAGTCGTTCTACCCGGTTTGTCTGTGAATATTGGCGCCCATTGAGCTAGCAGTTTATCAATATCTTGCTTAACTGGATACTGGAGGTTTGATGTGTCTATATCTTTCACAGTTTCACAGCTTTCAATAACTGGACATGGTAATTCCTCTGTTTCCTCTATTGTTTCTATCATCATGACTCTCTGACTGTCTTGCGTGTCTTGCTTAGCGTTCGTTGAAAGAGTAAATGGTCTGGGCATGCACAGCTTCAGCATATTGATGTGAAATACTTTATCTCGGCCTCTGATGTAGTCGATCTTCGAAATCACCTTTGTGACTTGGAATGGGCCCTGCCATTTTATAAATAGCTGGTTATTTTTGCCAGGCAGCAGAACCATGACATTATCACCAACTTCTAGTGTTCTCAACTTTTGACCCTGATTTAGCTTTCTCAATAGTTCCGGTTTTACTTTATTTGCTTGCTTTTGGACAGTTTCGCTTCGATTATATTTTGTCTTGTTTTGATGATAAGATCGTATCCTGTCAGTACGTCGTGTTCTATGTTCCTATTAACTAGAAAGTCTCTGTATAGCGACATGGGTCCTCTAACAGGTGAGCCATAGAGCATTTCGAATGGTGAAAAGCCCGTTGTTGTGTGTGGTACTATTTCTTTGGAACTAGCAATTTTTGTGTCTTGCTGCTTTAAGATGAAATATCAGGTGACCGAGCCTCGGTCAGATGAATAATTTGTTAAGGAAGGATATATACCCTAAGTCATTTTGGGAATATTGTTGTAATTACGAAAATGAATGATCGGGTAAAGACTATCAATCCGAAGAGTTGATTTTTCGTTCTGTCATTTCTCAATGTAATTGTACATGGCGATTAAAACAGAAAGTCCCCCCAACAGTAGGCCTATAGAAAACCACAGCTCACGTCTTAACATTTTACATTGCTTCTTTCGCGTAAAACTATTGGGCTATTATAGGCTTGGAAGAAAGTCTTTGCAGTGTAACTTCTAAAATGGATATTTTCTGACATTTAATATTGCAATTAATATATTCATATGGCTCTGAGACGTGGATACTTTACAGAAAACAACTAAGACTTTTTGGGTGCTTTCACCAAAGATGCTTGCGTTCCATTATGGACATACGGTGGCAGGACCGCACTTCAAACAGCGATGTCCTTTCCAACGCCGGTATGGACAGTATAGAGGGATTTCTTATAGTTCGACAGTTGCACTGGGTAGGGCACGTATCCCGTATGGGAGACGAACGTATGCCAAAGGCAGTCTTTTTTTTTTGGTGAGCTAAAAGGTGATCGACATAAAAGAGGCGCCCCAAACTTCAAAGACCAGCTTAAGCGTCAGCTTTCCTTGGCTGACGTAGAAGAGAGCAGCTGGTTGTATGCGGCCTCCGAACGAGACAGCTGGAGGTCACTGACGAAGGCCGCGGGATACACATTTGAGACCAAAAGAAAATCTGTGGCCGAGGATAAACACAGACGGCGAAAAGAAATCTAAATCAACCACTTGCGGACAATGGTTATGCTTGCCCTGGATGTGGCAAAATATGTAGGTCACAGCTGGGGCTGCGAAGCCAAGGGAAATACTGCATCCCTCACTAATCTTTGGACTCGAAAACAAGCCTTATTATTATGGCTTTAGTAAGAATCATCAAGTGATGCACAATCTCTACGTTATAGTGTAAAACGTGCACCTAGTAACAAAGTAAAATCGCGCATTTTTTCTAAGAGACTTAAAAACATCGCGTTAGTATTCTAAAGGAGCGTTATTGTGAAGCATCTCTGTTACTCCGACAACCTTTCAGCTTACTAAAAAAAAAGATTGCCAACAATATATTCGTCCCCCATACGGAATAAGTGCCCTGCAAAGCGTGACTGTCGGATTATAAGAAGTTCATACCATTTTTCAAGAATATCGCTGTTTGTATTGCGGTCTTTGGTGAAGTCGTTCAAGAAGTCTTAGTTGCTTTCTATAAAGTACTCATGTCTCAGATCCACATAGAAGGGTTGAGAGAATCACTGGTTGACACATTTTTGTAGACAGGCGGAGCGATTTATTTCACCACACTCTCGCTTGGAGGTGTCCAAAAGCACGACTATCCCTGATTACATCGTCAGCTTTCATTTAATAAAAATGTAATGCAAATACGAATTTATTTTCTAATACAAAATCTTTATTTTTACTTATTATCCTTATCCCTACCTTTACTAGTCCGCGCGCAATCCTCACATTTCACATAGGGCCCCGCAAATGTTAGGGCCGGCCCTGGTTGTGCAAGTAAGGCATAGATAAGCTGTGTTATGACCATTTCCTATGTTATGGTATTGGACAGTAGACTTCGAAGCTTAAACACATTGCAATAATTCACCAGCAAAATAATAAAGTAAAAGCTACCTACGGGTTTACGCAATTGAAGTGTAAAAAATTTATAAAGCCTACATACATACATAAATATATTTAATTTATTTTTCTTCCATAGTTTCATAATGGATCAATGTACAATAAGATGGTGCGCAAATGTTTAATTACGCCAATTGAATCATTAAAACTTGTTCTTGTTTGCGAAGAAAAGTCTTAGTGTACTGCTGTGAGCCTAGTGACGTAAGCGGTGTCAATTTTTTTTTCCATTGACGTCATATAGAAAATTTCATTCATAAAACATTCTAGCCAAAATTAATTTTTCGATAATGAACCATTTTCAAACTGATATAACGGTCGACTTCGAGTTTTCCCGATGTGGACAATGAGTTGAGAATTTCATTCTCACTATTATGCACATACCGTGAAATTTTAAAGAAAATCGTTAGAGCCGTTTTCGAAATAAAATTTATATATATATATATATATATATATATATATAAATACATATACAAGAATGGCTCGCTTAAGAGTATAGGATATAATATCAGGTGACCGAGCCTCGCTCGGATGAAAAATTTGTTAAGGAAGAATATATCCCCGAAGTCATTTTGGGAATATTTTTGTAATTACGAAAATGAACGATCGGGTAAAGACTATCAATCAGAAGAGTTGCTTTTTTTCGTTCTGTCAGTTCTCAATGTAATTGTACATAGCGATTAGAATAGAAAGTCCCCCCAACAGTAGGCCTACAGTAAACCACAGCTCACGTCTTAACGTTTTACATTGCTTCTTTCGCGTAAAACTATTGGGCTATTGTTGTAATTACGAAAATGAACGATCAGATAAAGACTACTAATCTGAAGAGTTGCTTTAGTGTTCTGTTAGTTCTAAATGTAATTGCACATGGCGATTAAATATAAAGTGTTTTAAGTCCTCCTATAGTCTAGACCAGTGATTCCCAAAGTGGTCTATATAGACCCCCAGGGGTCTACGAAGACTTCCAAGGGGTCTACGAAAGTGAAAAAACAAATTGGGGGTCTATGAAATGTCCGAGGGGGTCTGTGATAATAGATTTCATATAAGCAGGTCGTGACTTTAATTTTTACATCCCATTAATGTAATTCTTCACACTAGATATAATTTAATCATTTGAATATTTATCCTGCTATTCAAACGAAAACTTGTTGTATTTAATTTCAATATTTATTAAAATAACTTAATTTTGTCTTCATGTAAATAATGTTTAACAAAAAGAAATGTAGATTGTACAGCGTTGATTATTTAAAATTGCTCATTCTTTCCTTGTCAACCAAGCGGTTACCGATTGCCTTTTTTATGACGATAGGAAACTAATTACGCTTGAAGGTCATCTGTGACAATATCACCCAGATAAAAATATATAGATTTGAAAAACTTTTGAACATTCAAAGATAAAGTTCAGAATAGACCCACAAAATCTCTATTCAACATCATGTAGAGAAGATGGTGGTTTGTGAGTCTTACATTATCTGTTCACTTATAGCAAAATAGGGGTGTGGTGGTAGTGGTTAAGCGCTTGGCTTCCTTAATTGGTGTCCTGGGTTTGAATCTCGGTGAATTTTGAATTTCAGGATTTTTACGGCTCCCCTGAGTCCACCCAACTCTAATGGGTACCTGAATTATGTTAGTAAAAGTAAAGGCGGTTCGTCGTTGTTCTGCCCACATGACACTCTGCTCGTTAACCGTTGGCCAAAGAAATAGATGACCTTAACATCATCACAATGTCTGAAAGGGGAAATTTACTTATTTATAGCAAATTGCGGAAAACTCCATAGGTAAAACAATGGTTTTTACCAACTGTTGTGGTTTTAAAAACTGTTTTACACAAAGCTACATCTGATATTATTAAAAGAATTTCTTTAAGCAACAATACAGTTCAAGGTTGCTTCGGTGACATGAGTTATAAAATTAAAAGCTTCATATGTAATTCTTTGCAAACGCCATATATAAGTTTGGGCTCAGCAGCGTCACAGGTTCTGACAGGATGTAATGATGTGTGCTGCAAACTGCACAAGAGTCGCAGCTCCTTATTTTTCCTCAGGATTGACCCACAAAACCTTTCCCTTGTTTGAGTTGCAAGGTTGGAGAGTTTTAAATTCAGTTTTACTTTTGCTAGGTGGGTAGCCAGCCAAGAAAATTTCCATAATGATAAGGCCAGTGTGTTTAAAGATTCCAGCAATACATATTGCTATTTTAATTGGTTTTGAATTTTTGAATTTTATCAATAAAAAAGAGAGATCTCTAAAATCTCTAATATGTAGCTTTAAATTACTTTTTTCACTTTTCAATTCACTACAGATAGAAATTAGGAGGCGTTTTGGCTGAGCAGTAAAGTGCTTGACTTCTGAACCAGGGGTCCAAAGTTTGAATCCTGTTGAAGACTTGGATTTTTAGTTTCGGGATCTTTTGGGCGCCTCTGAGGCCACACAGCTCTTATCAGTACCTGACATTAGTAAAAAAAAGTAAAGGCGGCTTGTCGTTGTGCTGGCCACATGACACCCTCGATAATCGTATTCCACAGAAACAGATGATCTTTACATCATCTGACCTATAGACCACAAGGTCTGAGAGGTGAATTTTACTTTACTTTTTGTACAAATAGAAATTATTTTTAAACAATGTTGAATTTGCAAAAATTTGAAAGTTAAGCAGGGGGTCTACCGAAAACCAGAAAACATGGCAAGGGGTCTACGAGACAAAAAAGTTTGGGAACCACTGGTCTAGACCAACCACAGCTCACATCCGTCTTATAGTTTTACAATCCATCTTTTGCGTAAAACTATTGTAGGCCTACTATTATTGGCTTGGAAGAAAGTCTTTGCAGTGTTACTTCTCAGATGGTTACGTTCAGACATTTAATTATGGAATTAGTATATATATTCTTTATGCCTTTAGTACGAAACATCAAGTGACGCAAATCTCTACCTTATAGGGTAATAAAGGCACTTTGTGACAAAGTAAAATGGCGCATTGTTTTTTAATAGACATAAATCATTGCATTAGTTTTGTAAAGAAACGTTTCCGTGTGGCACCTCTGTTACGCCGAAAAATATGTTCGTCCCCCATACGGGATACGTGCCCTGCCCAGCCTGACTGTCGGACTATAAGAAGATCAAAACGGCTTTTGTCATCCATACATCCATCCCAGTGGTGCTACAGCCCGTGGAGGGATACGGCCTGATTTACAGATCTCTCCATTCAGATCTCTCCTGGGCCTTCCGTCAACACGCCCTAACTCCAAGCTTTTTACCGAGGATTTTAATTAAATCAAAAGAGGCTGCAGCGTACGCAAACTCGTTGACCGCTAGATGGATATTATGTTAGTGTGAGCAAGTAAGGCGTAGAGAAGCTGTGTTATGACCATTTCATTTGTTTTGGTACAGGACAGTAGACACCGAAGCATGAACACATGGTAATAAAAATAATAATAATAATAAGGCTTGTCTTCGAGTCCGAAAATTAATGAGGATTGCAGCTGTGACCTACATATTTTGCCACATCCAGGGCAAGCATAACCATTGTCCGCGGTGATCGATTAAGATTTTCTTTTAGCGTCTGCGTCTGTCCTCGGCAGCAGATTTTCTTTTGGTCTCAAATGTGTATCCGCGTCCTTTGTATAGAGGGAATTCTTTAAGTCCGACAGTTCCGCTGGACAGAGCAGTATCCTGTATGGGAGACGAATCTCAGACGAACGTATGCCAAAGGCAGTCTTTTTTGGTGAGCTAAAAGGTGGACGACGTAACACTGAAACGCTTAAAAGACCATTTTAGGCGCCAACTTGCCTTAGCTGATATAGAAGAGAGCACCTGGTTGCATGCGGCCTCAGAACGAGACAGATGGAGGTCACAAGCAAAATAAACAACAAAGTACAAGGTATCTACACCGCTCTACGCAATTAAAGAGTAAACACTTTATTAAGCACTTAAAACACAATAACTAATCATACATCGGTACATTTAATTTCATTACTTTTCTTTCATAGTTCTATAATAAATCAATCTACAGTAAGATGGTGCGCAAATGTTTAATTAGGTCTAATCCTATACTCTTAAGCGAGCAATTCTTCTATGTATGTATGTATGTATATATATTTATATATAATATCAGGTGACCGAGCCTCGCTCGGATGAATAATTTGTTAAGGAAGGATATATACCCGAAGTCATTTTGAGAATATTTTTGTACCAGGTGGCCGAACCTCGCTCGGTTAAATAATTTCGGAAGGTTATATACCCGAAGTCATTTTGGGAATATTCTTGTAATTACGAAAATGAACGATCGGATAAAGACTACTAATCTGAAGAGTTGTTTTAGTGTTCTGTTAGTTCGAATTGTAGGCCTAATTGAACATGTCGATTAAATTTAAAGTCTCTTAAGTCCTCCTAGAGTCTAGACAAACTACAGCTCAAGTCCGTCTTAAAGTTTTGCAATCCATCTTTTGCGTAAAACTATTGTAGGCTTACTATTATTGGCTTGGAAGAAAGTCTTTGCAGTGTAACTTCTCTACGTTATAGGGTAAAACATGCACTTAGTGACAAAGTAAAATAGCTCATTTTTTCTTATTGGACTTAAATCATTGCATTAGTTTTTTAAAGAAACGTTTCCGTAGGGCACCTCTGTTACGCCGAATAATATGCTCGTTACCCATACGGGATACGTGCCCTGCACAGCCTGACTGTCGGACTATAAGAAGTTCATACCGGCTTTTGCCATCCATCCATCCCAGTGGTGCTATGACCTGCTTTTACACATCCCTCCATTCAGATCTCTCCTGGGCTTTCCGTCAACACGCCCTAACTCCAAGCTTTTTACCGAGGTTTATAGTTAAATCAAAAGAGGCTGCAGCGTAAGCAAACTCGTTGACTGCTCGCTAGATATCATGTTTAGTGTGAGCTAGTAAGGCGTAGAGAAGCTGTGTTATGACCATTTCCTTTGTTTTGGTACAGGACAGTAGACACCGAAGCATGAACACATGGTAATAATTCACCAGCAAAATAATAATAATAATAAGGCTTGTCTTAGAGTCCGAAAATTAATGAGGATTGCAGCTGTGACCTACATATCTTGCCACATCCAAGGCAAGCATAACCATTGTCCGCGGTGCTCGATTAAGATTTTCTTTTAGCATCTGCGTCTGTCCACGGCAGCAAATTTTCTTTTGGTCTCAAATGTGTATCCGCGGCCTTTGTATAGAGGGAATTTATGTATATATATATATACATATAAATATATATACATACATACATACATATATACAAGAATTGCTCGCTTAAGAGTATAGGATATATATATCTATATATAAATTTTATTTAAAAAACGGCTCTAACGATTTTCTTTAAAATTTCAAGGTATGTGCATAATAGTGAGAAAAAAATTCTCAACACATTGGCCACGTCGGGAAAACTCGAGATCGACCGTTATATCGGTTTAAAAATGGCTCATTATCGAAAAATTAATTTTGGCTGCAATGTTTTATGAATGAAAATTTTCCATGACGTAAACGGGAAAAATGCTGCTTACGTCACTTGGCTTACCGCAGTACACTAAAATATTTCTTTGCAAACAAGAACGAGTTTTAAAGGATCAATAGACCTAATTAAACATTTGCACACCATCTTACTGTAGATTGATTTATTATAGAACTATGAAAGAAAAGTAATGAAATTAAATGTGCCGATATATGATTAGTTATTGTGTTTTAAGTGCTTAATAAGTTAATATCAGGTGACCGAGCCTCGCTCGGATTAATAATTTGTTAAGGAAGGATATATACCCGAAGTCATTTTGAGAATATTTTTGTACCAGGTGGCCGAACCTCGCTCGGTTAAATAATTTCAGAAGGATATATACCCGAATTCATTTTGAGAATATTTTTGTACCAGGTGGCCGAACCTCGCTCTGTTAAATAATTTCGGAAGGATATATACCCGAAGTCATTTTGAGAATATTTTTGTACCAGGTGGCCGAACCTCGCTCTGTTAAATAATTTCGGAAGGATATATACCCGAAGTCATTTTGAGAATATTCTTGTAATTACGAAAATGAAGGATCGGATAAAGACTACTAATCTGAAGAGTTGTTTTAGTGTTCTGTTAGTTCTAATCGTAGGCCTAATTGAACATGTCGATTAAATTTAAAGTCTTTTAAGTCCTCCTACAGTCTAGACAAACTACAGCTCAAGTCCGTCTTAAAGTTTTGCAATCCATCTTTTGAGTAATTCTATTGTAGGCTTACTATTATTGTCTTGGAAGAAAGTCTTTGCAGTGTAACTTCTCTACGTTATAGGGTAAAACATGCACTTAGTGACAAAGTAAAATGGCTCATTTTTTCTTATTAGACTTAAATCATTGCATTAGTTTTCTAAAGAAACGTTTCCGTAGGGCACCTCTGTTACGCCGAATAATATGCTCGTTACCCATACGGGATACGTGCCCTGCCCAGCCTGACTGTCGGACTATAAGAAGTTCATACCGGCTTTTGCCATCCATCCATCCCAGTGGTGCTATGACCTGCTTTTACACATCCCTCCATTCAGATCTCTCCTGGGCTTTCCGTCAACACGCCCTAACTCCAAGCTTTTTACCGAGGTTTATAGTTAAATCAAAAGAGGCTGCAGCGTACGCAAACTCGTTGACCGCTAGATGGATATCATGTTAAGTGTGAGCAAGTAAGGCGTAGAGAAGCTGTGTTATGACCATTTCCATTGTTTTGGTACAGGACAGTAGACACCGAAGCATGGACACATGGTAATAATTCACCAGCAAAATAATAATAATAATAAGGCTTGTCTTAGAGTCCGAAAATTAATGAGGATTGCAGCTGTGACCTACATATCTTGCCACATCCAAGGCAAGCATAACCATTGTCCGCGGTGCTCGATTAAGATTTTCTTTTAGCGTCTGCGTCTGTCCTCGGCAGCAAATTTTCTTTTGGTCTCAAATGTGTATCCTCGGCCTTTGTATAGAGGGAATTCTTTAAGTCTGACAGTTACGCTGGACAGAGCAGTATCCTGTATGGGAGACGAATCTCAGACGAACGCATGCCAAAGGCAGTCTTTTTTGGTGAGCTAAAAAGTGGTCGACGTAACACCGAAACGCTTAAAACACCAGCTTATGGCGTAAACTTGCCTTAGCTGACATAGAAGAGAGCACCTGGTTGCATGCAACCTCAGAACGAGACAGCTGGAGGTCACCAGCAAAATAAACAACAAAGTAAAAGGTATCTACACCGCTCTACACAATTAAAGTGTAAACAACTTATTAAGCACTTAAAATAAAATAACTAATCATACATCGGCACATTTGATTTCATTACTTTTATTTCATATTTCTATAATAAATCAATCTACAGTAAGATGGTGCGCAAATGTTTAATTAGGTCTATTGATTCTTTAAAACTCGTTCTTGTTTGCAAAGAAATAATTTAGTGTACTGCGGTAAGCCTAGTGACGTAAGCAGCGTTTTTCCCGTTTACGTCATGGAAAATTTTCATTCATAAAACATTCTAGCCAAAATTAATTTTTCGATAATGAGGCATTTTCAAACCGATATAACGGTCGATCTCGAGTTTTCCCAATGTAGCCAATGAGTTGAGAATTTTTTTCTCACTATTATGCACATACCATGAACTTTTAAAGAAAATCGTTAGAGCCGTTTTCGAAATAAAATATATATATATATATCAGGTGACCGAGCCTCGCTCGGATGAATAAATTGTCAAGAAAGGATATATACCCGAAGTCATTTTGAGAATATTTTTGTACCAGGTGGCCGAACCTCGCTCTGTTAAATAATTTCGGAAGGTTATATACCCGAAGTCATTTTGGGAATATTCTTGTAATTACGAAAATGAACGATCGGATAAAGACTACTAATCTGAAGAGTTGTTTTAGTGTTCTGTTAGTTCTAATTGTAGGCCTAATTGTACATGTCGATTAAATTTAAAGTCTTTTAAGTCCTCCTACAGTCTAGACAAACTACAGCTCACGTCCGTCTTATAGTTTTACAATCTATCTTTTGCGTAAAACTATTGTAGGCTTACTATTATTGGCTTGGAAGAAAGTCTTTGCAATGTAACTTCTCTACGTTATAGGGTAAAACATGCACTTAGTGACAAAGTAAAATGGCGCATTTTTTCTTATTAGACTTAAATCATGGCATTAGTTTTCTAAAGAAACGTTTCCGTGGGGCACCTCTGTTACGCCAAACAATATGCTCGTTACCCATACGGGATACGTGCCCTGCCCAGCCTGACAGTCGGACTATAGGAAGTTCATACCGGCTTTTGCCATCCATCCATCCTTGTGGTACTATGGCCTGCTTTTACACATCCATCCATTCAGATCTCTCCTGGCCCTAACTCCAAGCTTTTTACCGAGGTTTATAGTTAAATCAAAAGAGGCTGCAGTGTACTCAAACTCGTTGACCGCTAGATGGATATCATGTTTAGTGTGAGCAAGTAAGGCGTAGAGAAGCTGTGTTATGACCAGTTCCTTTGTTTTGGTACAGGAGAGGTAGACACTGAAGCATGAACACATGGTAATAATTCACCAGCAAAATAATAATAATAATAAGGCTTGTTCTAGAGTCCGAAAATTAATGAGGATTGCAGCTGTGACCTACATATCTTGCCACATCCAGGGCAAGCATAACCATTGTCCGCGATGCTCGATTAAGATTTTCTTTTAGCGTCTGCGTCTGTCCTCGGCAGCAAATTTTCTTTTGGTCTCAAATGTGTATCCGCGGCCTTTGTATAGAGGGAATTCTTTAAGTCCGACAGTTACGCTGGACAGAGCAGTATCCTATATGGGAGACGAATCTTAGACGAACGCATGCCAAAGGCAGTGTTTTTTTTGGTGAGCTAAAAAGTGGTCGACGTAACACCGAAACCCTTAAAAGACCAGCTTATGGCGCAAACTTGACTTAGCTGACATAGAAGAGAGCACATGGTTGCATGCAACCTCAGAACGAGACAGCTGGAGGTCACCAGCAAAATAAACAACAAAGTAAAAGGTATCTACACCGCTCTACACAATTAAAGTGTAAACAACTTATTAAGCACTTAAAACACAATAACTAATCATATATCGGCACATTTAATTTCATTACTTTTCTTTCATAGTTCTATAATAAATCAATCTACATTAAGATGGTGCGCAAATGTTTCATTAGGTCTATTGATTCTTTAGAACTCGTTATTGTTTGCAAAGAAATATTTTAGTGTACTGCGGTAAGCCTAGTGACGTAAGCAGCGTTTTTCCCGTTTACGTCATGGAAAATTTTCATTCATAAAACATTCTAGCCAAAACTAATTTTTCGATAATGAGGCATTTTCAAACCGATATAACGGTCGACCTCGAGTTTTCCCGATGTGGCCAATGAGTTGAGAATTTTTTTCTCACTATTATGCACATACCATGAACTTTTAAAGAAAATTGTTAGAGCCGTTTTCGAAATAAAATTTATATATATATATAAATATAAATATATATACATACATACATACATACATACAAGAATTGCTCGCTTAAGAGTATAGGATTTAATCTTTAATTGCCTAGAGCGGTGTAGATACCTTTTACATTGTTGTTTATTTTGCTGGTGACCTCCAGCTGTCTCGTTCTGAGGCCGCATGCAACCGTGTGCTCTCTTCTATGTCAGCTAAGTAAAGTTTGCGCCATAAGCTAGTCTTTTAAGGGTTTCGGTGTTACGTCGACCACTTTTTAGCTCACCAAAAAAGACTGCCTTTGGCATACGTTCGTCTGAGATTCGTCTCCCATACAGGATACTGCTCTGTCCAGCGGAACTGTCGGACTTAAAGAATCCCCTCTATACAAAGGCCGCGGATAAACATTTGAGACCAAAAGAAAATCTGCTGCCGAGGACAGACGCAGACGCTAAAAGAAAATCTTAATCGATCACCGCGGACAATGGTTATGCTTGCCCTGGATGTGGCAAAATATGTAGGTCACAGCTGCAATCCTCATTAATTTTCGGACTCGAAGACAAGCTTTATTATTATTATTATTTTGCTGGTGAATTATTACCTGTGTTCATGCTTCGGTATCTACTGTCCTGTACCAAAACAAAGGAAATGGTCATAACACAGCTTCTCTACGCCTTACTTGCTCACACTGAACATGATATCTAGCCAGCGGTCAACGAGTTTGCGTACACTGCAGCCTCTTTTGATTTTATTATAAACCTCGGTAAAAAGCTTGGAGTTAGGGCGTGTTGACGGAGAGATCTGAATGGAGAGATCTGTAAATCAGGCCGTATCCCTCCACGGGCTGTAGCACCACTGGGATGGATGGATGGATGGATGACAAAAGCCGTTATGAACTTCTTATAGTCCGACAGTCAGGCTGGGCAGGGCACGTATCCCGTATGGGAGACGAACATATTTTTCGGCGTAACAGAGGTGCCCCACGGAAACGTTTCTTTAGAAAACTAATGCAATGATTTAAGTCTATTAAGAAAAAATTAGCCATTTTACTTTGTCACAAAGTGCCTTTATTACCCTATAAGGTAGAGATTTGCGTCACTTGATGTTTCGTACTAAAGCCATAATGAATATATACTAATTCCATAATTAAATGTCTGAACGTAACCATCTGAGAAGTAACACTGCAAAGACTTTCTTCTAAGCCAATAATAGTAGGCCTACAATAGTTTTACGCAAAAGATGGATTGTAAAACTGTAAGACGGATGTGAGCTGTGGTTGGTCTAGACTATAGGAGGACTTAAGAGACTTAATATTTAATCGCCATGTACAATTACATTTAGAACTAACAGAACACTAAAACAACTCTTCAGATTAGTAGTCTTTATATGATCGTTCATTTTCGTAATGACAAAAATATTCCCAAAATGACTTAGGAAATTATTTAACCGAGCGAGGCTCGGCCACCTGATATTATATTGTTACGAATCTCACTATCCAGGCTCTCTGCAAACTTATCTTATCTTATATAATACAGACGTTACTTCAAAAAAGAAGATGATTACGTCCTACGCGTCATGCATTTAGTCATGCATATTAACCAATGACTTAAATTCTGCCAAGTCACTGGTTTTCCTGGCTAGCTCAGGCAACCCATTCCATGCTCTAATAGCACTAGGGAAGAAGGAGTATTTGTACAAATTTGTCCTGGCATATGGGACGAGGAATGTGCCTTTATCTTTGTGTCTTTCAGAGTATTTTATTAAATTTTGTTTTTGTATTTGAAGATTATGGTTCAGTGTTTTATGTATTATTGCTACTTTACTTTTGAGCCTTCTGTCCTGAAGGCTTTCTAAATTTAGTGATTTTACTAAAGGTGTTACTCTAGTCAAATGTGAATATTCGTTTGTTACGAATCGCACTGCTCTATTTTGTGTCTGTTCTAGTTTCTTAATGTTTTCTTGAGTTGAGGGGTCCCAAACAGAGGATGCATATTCTATTATTGGCCTAACCAAGGTTAAATAACATTTTAGTTTTATGTTCTTATTTGATTTATAGAAATTTCTTTTAATAAATCCTAATGCTTTGTTTGATTTTTTTGCACCATACACCAACAACTTAAAGAACTTGACAACTCAGAGCTCCAAAGTAACGTAACACTTTAATAGTTGAATAAATAACAGCCAATACTGTACAATTGGCAACACGTACACTGTACAAATATCTCTCCGATAACACTGTTCCGCCGTATCAACTCTTGCACTGGCCTCTCCGTCTCGCTCCGGGCTTGCACTGGGTTCAACAGTTCAGGACTGACTTCACACACTAGGCTCGTTGTGTCGGACTCGATCACAGACCAAGATCAAGACGCCGTTCGTCTCAACTGTACTTGACAGTACTCCGCACTGAACCGTCGTAATGCTCCGTACAGAACCACACCGTTGAACTGTGCTGTAGTCGACCGTGTTCTGAACTCCTGTCGTGAACCCGCTTTCTGAACCTTGCTGTATTGAGCCCCTTTTCTCGACCGTCTTGACTGCGACACCTCCGCTCTTTTTATAGGGTCCCTACTGGCCTTCTAGAACCGGACAGAACGCCCCTCGACGTTTCTAGGTGGTCAGATGACTATAACTCTCGTGACGCTCCTGAGCTCTGTTCACGTCGGCGATCCTTCCCAAACTGTCCTGTTGACACTCGACTCGGCTGACAGTCGTAACTCTTCACGGTTGACCGCTCGTCTAGCGCTGGCCTGGGGCGATTTGCGTCGGCCGACTACACACACACACCACTACCCCTCTCTGTGCCACCACCAAGTTTATAACAATATATATATATACATACATACATGAATTGAGTATAGGATTTATCTCACATAGGCACCATCTTCGCCTATCTTGATTAACCCTCGTCTTGGTGGAGCTTTACTATCTATAAATTTTATTAGATTTGGGTCATTTTTCTGTCCACTGACAAATTTTTCTGCTCTAATCTGTAGTGGGTCTTGACTTTCTGTGGAGATTTCATTTGGTTCGTTTACTTGATGATGGCTTCTCGTATCGCTATTTTCTGTTTCTGTATTTTCATTGTTATAAGGAACTTGTATGTTATCGTTTGTATTTAGCACTTCTTCTGCTTTCTTCTGAGCCCTTGTAGTAACCATGGAGCATTTCTGTGTGTATTTTCTTTCCACTTGTTCAATTCTTCTACTGTGCAAGATTTGGAACCTTTGATACAGCCAATGATAAGACCAATGTTGTCAGGCTTATTGTCTAGTACTAAAGTCTAATGCCAACCACTGATGAACGGTGTGTGTATGTTGATACGTACTACCAGATGTGTAGTTACTTGGCAAGTGTAAGCAACACATTCTTGTCATCTTCCTGTGGGTTAACGTATTCTTTTGCGACTAAAATTGCGGTTGCACCTGTACCGTACAATACGTTGGTCATCTGTTCTCCCACGAAGCCTGGGTATACCTGCAGTTAATTAGCGTGTTTGGCAGCAAACGCTCGATCTCTCGGTCTGTTGTCTCAATCTCTATTTCGTCGGTTGTGGAAGCAAGTCTCTAGTTGGGTTTGTTCTATCACAAATTTGACAGGAAACGAAACTTTTTGCTGATTACGTCGTCGTTCCTTGTGGGTATATGTTGGACTCTTTTCTTCATCTTTCCCTCTTCTATATGTATAGGTTGGGCTCTTAGCTGTGTCTTTCTTATATGTATATGTTGGGCTCTTATCTGCGTTCTCTCTTCGATATCTATACGCTGGGCTCTTTTCTTCATCTTTCCCTCTTCTATATGTGAATGTTGGGCTCTTAACTGTGTCTTTCTTATATGTATATGTTGGGCTCTTATCTGCGTTCTCTCTTCGATATCTATACGCTGGGCTCTTTTCTTCATCTTACTCTCTTCAATATCTATATGTTGGGGTCATTTCTTCATCTTTTTCTCTTCTTTCGTTATATATTGATCTCTTGTCAGCGTTCTCTCTTCTATATAGAGGGCTTGGAGTCCGCATTCTTGAAGCGTTGTTCACTATTAAAGCTGATGCCGCAGTTTGGTTCTCTCTAGCTAACACTTCCCTTGGGTGTGCAGTCTTATACTGTCTTAGTTGTGATATCAGGCTGCTGATGGTCTTTGGCTCTCGTTCCGTGACGTATGTTTTCACATTATTATTGTAAGCTTCCATCACAGCGTCCATGATGATGTGTTCTCTCAGGGTTTTATATTTGTGATCCACTTTTGACAGGTCTAACCATCGATCGAAGTAAATTGACATGTTGGTGACGAATATTTGTGGATCGTCGTTCGGCAGGTCGACTCTTTCAATCTCCTTCGGTATTCGTAATTTGTGGAGCCGAATTGTCTCAGCAAAGCCTCCTTGACGGCTACATAATCTTTTCTTTCTTCTTCTCTCATTCGAATGCAGATGTTCATGGCTCTTTCTTTCAATCGCCCCATGAGGCTTCTTGCCCATTCTGTCTATGGGAGGTTGCAGGCTGTTGCAATGTCCTCAAATCTCAGCAAATATGAGTCAATGCACTCATTCTGGCTCTCATCGAATGAAGACATTCTGTCCAATTGCTTATATTTGTCAAAGTGTTTCTTTTCATTTTGCAGTTCTTTGTGTTTTGTCTCTTTTAGTTTAAATTTTAGTTGTAAGATTTCCTTCCTTCTAATGTCTTCTTCTTTCTTTTTGAATTCTTCCCTATTTGATCGCCTTTCTTCTCTTTCTTCCTCTTGTGTTATTTTCAGTGTTGTGAACCTTTCCAGTTCTTCGCCTTGCAGGCCATTTTCTTTGCCCACTTCTCTATATATTTTGTATATCGACATTTCCACTTACTTGTGCCTCTTTGTATCTCGTCGTGGTCGCCAGTTGTGAAGAAACAAGTTTATTTAATTGTAAAGAAAAGAATGTAATAATAACGTATGTACAGACTAACATTTATATACAAGCTACTCCACCAGATGTTCTTTTCCTTCTCTGTTTACAACACACAATTCCGTCTTCCTCAAGTCCCCTAACTCCCAGGTACCCAACATTTGACCGTGTGTCATGGTTGACCACACATCCGTATAGTAACCGTGTCACAACAGGCTCTAACGATTTTCCTAGAAATTTTAATGTAAATGTACATCTCCGCGAAAAGAATTTCTAGCTCCATGGCCACACTCTAGTTTCACCGTTATAATTTTTCGAAATAGATATAAATAAATGTGTAAATTTGCCTGAAAGAAAATATTGATTAATGAAGCTTTGTTACATAGGAGAGGTGTCGAGATGTGTTCTGTTCAAAATTTTATGAAACCATGGTTAGAAATTTAAAATATATAATTATATTAACATATTTAATTTAATTTAACATGGATAACTCTCACAAAGGCTGCGGGACAAAAATTTGAGACTCAAAGAAAAGCCATTATTGAAGACACGCGCAGAAGACGGAAAGAAAACTTAAAGACTGCAAGCGGACAACGGCTTTGTCTGCAAGAATTGCGGGAAAATATGCAGGTCGAAACTGGGTTTGCGTACTCATGTGAAACACTGCACTCAATCTTAATCTTCAGAATAAAAGACACTGCCATATATAACATATTTACTTAAAGTTTGTATTTGTAAATTATGAGATTTGTTTTAATTGGTTCTTAGGTGAAGTCATGGCATAGTACATTGGGATGAATAAAAATAATTTTGAACATAAGATAATACAGTTAAGAATTGTGTTCGTCTGTCCGCTATAAGGTTTGTGCAAAATGTCCGTCTGTCCGTCTCAGATCTCGAAAACTAGAACAAAAATGAAAAATATTTTTTCACCATGCGATGTGGTTTGAAAAGTTTAGGTGCAACGGCTACTTTTGGTATTCTAAAAGCAAACCGTTTAGTTTATAAAATTAATTATGCAAACGATTTTTTTTTTATAAAAATACACAATGTTTCAATATGTTTACAAAGAAAGACAATTTTTTTGTGTTTTTTCAGTATCACTATGTCAAATATATTTATAAAAGGTACAAGAAATGTTCACAACAAATATAAATATTAGTTAAAAGTGTTTTTTTCTGGTCAGCTAGCTGCTAAAATTAAAAGAAAACGTTTATGTTTGTTTATACAGGCTAAGAATGTATGAGAGATGACTACATCTTCAATGCTTAGTATTTGCTGGAAACTTGGTTCATAGCTCTTAAAATAAAGTTAACACCATTATATTTACACAAAAACCACAGAAAATCGCTAAGAATATTTAAATTTGGCAGGAAATCAAAGCCCCACAGAGTCAAAACAAGATTATATACCTGTTGCGCAATGCAGAGCTGGCAAAAATACCGGTAATTTAGGACATCCATTCAGCACCATTTGTCTCTTTCAATAGTGGCTCCACTCATGACATATAAAAAGTTGATCAAATTAGAATATTTTTTTTCTTCTATTTAGTGATATCCGATGACGGAACAACATCCAAAAATAGAAATTAGGTAGTCATTACTAGGTTTTCATATTGGTGAAAACAAGACGTCTGCAGAATTGGCCGAACAAATGCTCCAAGTAATTAGAAAATCCCCATCTATCCTTAAATACACTGCGAGGCTAAAGCTATGATTATGCTTCCAATATGACTGGATACTAGAATAACCTTTGGGCATTTTTTCATCAAAAGAAGCCGCTAGCTCATTTAGAAGTAGATGCACAGGTTTCTTACTTTGCTACATACAAGGTCAGAATAATGTTAGTCAATAAATATTCCATCTATTTACTGTCAAATAATAGGCGTAGAATTAGATACTAGTTTGTATCAATGTTTCAAAGTTTTACACCTAGAAGAGTTTTAGGAATGTCAATGTGTAGAATGGGAACTAGAAGCCATAAAACATTTCTTTATACATTTAAAACTCCCTTAACTCGTTTGATTCTGTGAAAAAAAATTGTACAAACATTGACTTTTAATTCGTGTTGGAGTTTGCTTCAAACGTAATAAGGTTATTAAAAAGCTACTCTAATAGCACTGGAATGTCTTTTGGTAAATGTACCGATACATTCAGATAACTTAATTGTTTTGTCACACATTACTGTCGTCTAATTGAAGGAGGGGGGCCCACCAATATATTTTTGAACCCGTGCCCAAGGGTACCTTGCTACGCCACTGGTCCTGACGTACTTTATAATCCCATTCATTTATCAAAGCCGACATGTAAGTATAGACTCTGGACAGTCTAGCTCTAAATCTAGATCTAATTCAAAGAGGAAACATCTAATGTATACTTTTACACATTAGCATACAAAATAAAGTTCATTCATTTCATATTTTAATCAAATTAACCCTCAAATTTTGTGTTTCTAAAGCATTTTTCATGCATTCGTTCGCTATGGGTTACATGTTGACATGCATTTTAATAGTCCAATTCATGTCGTGCACACCGCTTTGTAAACACACTATGATTGGACAGGCTACACGAGGCTCTATATGGGGGATATTAAACATACAAACATACAATAATTAATAAGCTTCTTGGGCCATTTAATTCACTCTTATTATACTAGGTCTACATCTATTATAATAGTATCTAGACTCTAGATTTAGATCTAAATATATGTAGGCCTACAAGCAAAAGTTTTTTTTTATTAAAAAATGGATTTAGGTCGATTAACTATTTTGATAGCTCCATTCATAATATCTTTAAATGAATTCTATTAGAACTCGGAGCACTACAGACTATGAACCCTCGTTAAATCTCTCGTGTTAATAAAAACATATGTTGTTACTAGCTCATTGTGACGTAATGGAATTTTTTTCCTTTGACGTCATATGGAATGAATTCTCAAAATGAAATGCTAAAACAACTCGGTATAGTATTTTTATTTTTAAACCTCGTTATCTGACCTGTATTTTAAAAAGACGTAATACCTAAATATAGATATAATCTAGATTTTTAAAAGTATATCTAGATTTTTAAAAGTATATCTAGATTCTTTAAAACTAGATCTGGATTTATATTCTAATTATTGTGGATTCTAGATCTATAATTTCTAGATCTAGTTTAGACTGATATAGACTAGATCAATATATAGAATTTCAATTTCTAGACTTAAACTGTAGATTTTGATTTCCAAACGTCTATATCAATATTGCAGTATTATAATATACTAAAACTAATCTAAATGTTAGCAGGTCAGGGATGGCTCTAGGTCAGGTTAAAACTAAACTAAAAAAAAACTAAAAAAAAAGTTATGGCCATTGTTAAACTGGAAAAAAAAGTTTAGTTAAAATCGTAGTTTAATTAATTTTTTTAAAGTTACTAACTAAAAAGTTTAATTAAAATTTGTAAAACTTTTCAACATGTGGTCAGAGTTGAAACGCACTCCATGTTTTCTGGTCATGTGATATCAATAACTTTGATTATCAAAAAAAAAAAATGATACAGTTAACAACTATTTAGACAGTCTGCATTTGAAGAGGGTAAAGTAAGATCCTGGTAGAAGTTATGGGAGTAAATATTTGCTCTTGAATGTAGCAGTATTATAAAATGTTAAACATTTTTTGCCAAAAGCTTCTATGCAGTAATATGAATGAGGTTGTTCCGAATTTTTTTTTGTGAGCCACGTGGAGGTGTTTAATTTCTTTTTCTAGTGGGAATCTGATTAGTGAGTTAGGTCAATATTTATTGGTTTCAATCAATTCATTTGCGGCAAACAACATTTTTTTAACTGCAGGAACATCAAGTACACCCAAATCAACAGCTAGGCCTATATAGATCTAAAAGCATTAGGGTAACCAACTCTAGAAAAAAAAATCTTAATCCACACCCTCTCTCACCATAAAGTAAATAGACTGTGTCCAACTGATTTTAACAACCTGGTCAGCTAGACATACACATGACCACATGTAGGCCTAGTGTACTGTACGTGTGTAGTCGATAATACTGTAAGACTGCCCTGCATTAAGCGTTATGCAATAGTGTTTGCTTAATGTGGAGAGGTCAGACATGAAAATAACACACTGGCGTGGCTAGTCAAGTATGTTCGTAGATATATCTTTACACTAAAATAGTTATACACCCTCCCTGACCAGTAAAGTAAATAGACAATGTGTCCGACTGATTTTAACAACCTAGCCAGATAGACAGACGTACACGTGTAGGTCTATAAAGTGTACTGAGTGTGCAGTCCATAATGACAAGATCACTCAGTTTTTTTCCCTTGCGCGTTTAACGGTTATGCAATAGTATTTGTTGTATTTTTAGTGGTCAGACAAGAAAATAGCACATCGGCATGGTTAGTCAAGCATGTATTTTACACTATAAAATAGTTATACAGGTCAAATGTTTTAAAAACTCCAACGATTTCTTTTCTATTTCTTTGGGTACTAGATCTAAATTTGAAATTCTAAATCTATGTTATTTAATGAGATTTTAAACTTTATCAGTATAAGTAAGATTTTCCATTATATAATAAGTAAATATTCATTTTTAAAAAAAGAGTACCATTATTTTCTAAAGGTTTTAATTCAAGGCAAAAATACAAGCATATATATTTATTTAGACATTATATTTTATAGTGCATTAACGTTTATGTAAGAAATATATTCCTTAATACTGATTTCCTTATAGATAAATATTACTAGAATGTTAAAAGAATAAGATCGAACCGTAGGCATACAGTAGGATGATTATATCTATATAGGTCTAGTTCAACCCCGCCCCTCCCCTCCAAAAAAAAGTTTGTTATAGTTTCTTTAGTTTAGTTTAACTATCTTTTGAAATTCATGATAAGCTAATAGTTTAACTACTTTATTTTAGTTTAAAACTAGTTTTAGTTTAACTTTTAAAAGTTAGTTTAGTTCCCATACTACCAAGGGGCTAGAGTCGCCTAAGCAACCAGACAACTAGACTAAACTAACTAACTAAAAGGAAGCAAGAACGAAACTTTAATTTAGAATAAATAAAACAAAACGATACTTTATTTACATAAAATCAAAAAATAAAATATATCTCTACACTAAACCTAGCAAAACCAAAACAACTAATCAAAAACCCTCTACTCTAGATTCTAGATCTATGCTACTACCATAATTGACAATAACAACCCAACTATCTAACTAACTAAATTATAACAACTTGCTACACTAAACCTAGATCTATACTAACATAGAAACTTTACACTAAGTAAATTTATATCAAATCATTAAAAAACCAACTAGGTTAAACAACACGTTAGATGTCTTCTTAACCAACAGACCTGGATTACTAGTAGATTATGATATTATCCCTGGTCTATCAGACCATGATTTCATTAAAATACACAGTCAGATAAAAGCAGTAGTCAATACAAAAATAAAAAGGAATATCTTATTCTGGAATAAATGCTAGCTAACACAACTACACCAAGCTGCATTAAACTTTCAACAAACATTCTTATCAGAAAAAGACATTAACCGACCCCCCCCCCCATGACCTCTGGAATTTCACTAAAAACTATCTTAAAAACATCATACAAAATCATATACCAACTAAATTCACAAGAAACAAAATAAATAAATGCTGTTTTAATAATAGATTAAAGAAGATTTGTAAACAGAAGAAAAACCTATATAGAAAATTTAAAGAAACTAAGGCAAAAAGAGCTTATAAAAAGTACATAAAAAATAAACACCTAACCCAAAAAATAAGCAGACAGCTGCATAGTGAATACATAAACAATGAAATATCTAAAGAAAACAACAAAAACCTATGGTCATACATTAAGTCTAAAAAAATGGAAACAACAGGCATAGCGCCATTAAAAGGAAAAGACAACACATAATTATAATGAAACTAAAGCTAGCATCCTAAACAAATACTTTGCATCAGCATTCTCAGCACCAGGAGACAAAGACATATTACTTAATTTGAACCAAGTAGACAACTCAACTCAAGAAAACATTAAGAAACTGGAACAGACACAAAATAAAGCAGTGAGATTCATAAAAAACGAATATTCACATTTGACTAGAGTAAAAAAAAACAACTAAAAGCTATTGAAAACTTGATTAACCTTTAATTTTCGTTTCGAAACATCGCAATAGTTGTAAGTATGAACGCATTAGATTTAAGTATATATAATAGATTGTTATGGATGTTTGTATAAATAGTAAGAAAAAAAGAGAATTCCAGATAAATGTAATACCGTTAATTAAGCTTTTGGGATGGTCTTGTATAAAAATTAGATGTACCACAGCCTTGTGGAGAGATTTTGTTATGTTTCAGCAAGAAAATTAAATGTAAAATAAGTCTAACAAGATTACAAAGAGAGTTTGTGTTATACAAACTCAGAGGCGGCCCCCGTCGAAGTCGGATCCCTGTCGGATCTGCATATTCGCAAATAATATTCAAGAGGTGATTTAATTTTGATGGTCAAAAGTAATAATGTTTCAAAGATTCATTTGCCGTAAATATAAATTTAAATTAAATAAAAAATAGTAGATTAGTTTTAGTATATTAAAACATTACAATATTGATCAAAACGTTTGGAAATGAAAATCTACACTTTTTTTTTTACACTTTAAGTTTAGAAATTGAAATTCTACATCTTAATCTAGTCTATTTTAGTCTAAACTAGATCTAGAAATTCTAGATCTAGACTCTAAAATAATTTTAATTAGAATATAAATCCAGATCTAGATATACTGTAATAAAAATCTAAATCTAGTTTTAAAAAATCTAGATTAGATCTAAATCAAGATATCATTCCTTTTTTAAACGCGAATCACATAACGAGGCTTAATAAACATTACTATACCAAGTTCTTTTTTCATTTCATTTGAAGAATTAATTCCATATAACGTCAGAGGGAAAAAAAAACACTACGTCACACGGCCTAGCTAGAATAAAAATCGCCTTCATCATTACGAGCCATTTATCGAGTGTTCATAGACATTGGTGCACCGAGTGCGTTCTTTTAGCATTTCATTTAAAGAATTCATTCCATATGACGTCAAAGGAAAAAAAACACTACGTCACACGGCCTAGCTAGACTAAAAATCACCTTCATTATTACGACACATTTATCGAGTGTTCATAGCCATTGGTGCACCGAGTGCGTTCTTTTAGCATTTCATTTAAGGAATTCATTCCATATGACGTCAAAGGAAAAAAAAACACTAAGTCACATGGCTTAGTTAGACTAAAATATGTTTTCATTAATACGAGCAATTTTTTTGAGGGTTAATAGACATTGGTGCACCGAGTGCGTTCTTTTAACATTAGCCTACATTTAAAGAGTCCATTCATATGACGTCAAAGAAAAAAAATTCCATTACCTCACAATAGGCTAGTACCGGTATCATAAAAAAAATGTCTTTATTTACACGAGATATTTAACAAGGGTTCATAGACATTGGTGCACTGAGTTCTAATAGAATTTATTTAAAAAGCATCAAAGCCGCATTGTTTTTGCGTTTTGTCTGTCAGTCGGTCTGTCCGTCATCTTGATATAAAAAAGAACAACTAAAAGTTATTAAAAATTGATTAACCTTTAATTTACGTTTCAAAACATCGCAATAAATTTTAGGTATGAAAACAATTGAAAAGTTTATATAATAGATTGTTCTGGATGTTTGTATAAATAGTAAAAGAAAAAGAGAATTTCAGAAAAATGTAATACCGTTAATTAAATTTTTTGGATGGTCTCGTATAAAAATTAGATGTACTACAGCCATGTGGAGAGATTTTCATACCTTACTTTGGTGCTTGGATTATGTTTTCCTTAAAAATCGGAACATAATATTAACGATAATTAGATTTTTACATGTTTTAGGTAGAAAGTTAAATGTACTGTAAGAGAGTAGTGAGTTAAAATATTTTTCATAAAAATCCGTAAAAACATTATTTCGTAAATGAGAAGATTATTTGTTTATTAATTAAAAGAGGGAGTTCAAACAATTATTTGGCGTTAGTAGATTTTAAAATAAATTTGGAAATTTCTGGCGACGATTTGTAAGAAACAAAATCCGGAACTTTCTTTATCGATTACAAAACTTCTATGTTATGTTTTAGCAAGAAAATTAAATGTTTAAAAAGTAATTTTCAGTAATCAATTCTAGTAAATTACTTTTTTTAAAGCCCTGAACAACCTATTGTCGATATTTTTAAAATTTGTTTAAAGATGAAAATACGGAACAATTTGATATTGATAACCAAATTATAGTGACGCATTGTCAAATAATATAAGTGTAATATTAGTAAATTATGCGATTTCAAACAATCATTAGGCATAATTCATGTTTTATAAAACAATATCCGGAACATTTTTACACTTAATGAAATATAAGTCAGTATAGAGATTTTGATTTAGCATTAATATGCTATTTACATAAAAAACGGAACAACATATTATTGATAATGTGTTTTTGCAACGTTTAAGCATGGAAATTGAATGTAATATAAATTAGAAGAGCAAACAAACATTTGTTGGGGTTGATTAGTTTTGCACAAAAAAAATCCGGAACAATCAATTTTTAGATACTTAAAACTATTGAGTTGTTACGGGAGGAACATTAAAGTGTAAATCAGATTTTCAATAGCTTTTAGAGTTCTAGTTTTTTTAATCTAATCGTGACGGACAGACCGACCAACAGACAAAACGCACAAAAATAATCTTCTTTTATTCGGATGGGGGCACTAAACAAAAAATAAATAAAATCTGATTTTTTTTTTAAGTTTAAGGAATTGGTTTAGTACCTGATCATGTAGCGACGTTACGCTACTGCACGAAAATCGCTGCATAAAAAGTCCATTAAAAAATATGTGTGTGATATTTACATACAAAATGCATTATTTGCCTTTATAAACAAACAGAAATGTTTTCTTTTAATTTTAGCAGCTAGTTGACCAGAAAAAACATCTTTAACTATTATTTATATTTGTTGTAAACATTTCCTGTACATTTTTAAAATATAATTGTCCATCTTTGTTAGCATATTGTAACATTGCCTCCCTTACATTTACGTAATTGTTTTAGAATTGGTGTATTTTTATGAAAAAATCGCTTGCATAATTAATTTTATAAATTAAACGGTTTGCTTTTAGAAAACCAAAAGTAGCCGTTGCACCTAAACTTTTGAAGCCGCATTTAATGATGAAATAATATTTTTCATATCTCTTCTAGTTTTCGAGATCTGAGTGTGACGGACGGACAGATGGACAGACGGACAGACAGACAGACGGACAGACGGACATTTTGCACAAACCTAATAGCGGCTTTTTCCCCTTACGGGGGCCGCTAAAAAGTTATTTTTATAATCGTTTCTAGTAAATTGCTTTATTTATTTAAAATCATAAACAACATATTGTAGATATTTTTAAAATTTGTTTTAAGATGAAAATACGGAACTATTTGATACATCAAATATCCGGAACATTTTTACAGTTAATTTTACAGTCAGTATAGAGATTTTGATTTAGCATTTATATGCTATTTACATAAAAAAACGGAACAACATATTGTTATAAACCTAGTGGTGGCACAGATGGGGGTAGTGGTCTGAGTGAGTGTAGTCAGCCGACGCAAATCGCCACAGGCCAGCGCTAGACGAGCGGTCAACCGTGACGAGTTACGACGGTCAGCCGAGACGAGTGTCAACACGGCGGTTCGGGAAGGATCGACGTCGTAAACACAGCTCAGGAGCGTCACGAGAGTTGTAGTCATCTGACCACATAGAAACGTCGAGCGGCGTTCTGTCCGGTTCGAGAAGGCCAGCAGGGACCCTATATAAGAGCGGAGGTGTCGCAGTCAAGACGGTTGAGAAAAGGGGCTCAATACAGCAAGGTTCAGAAAAGGGGTTCACGACAGAAGGTTCACTACAGCACAGTTCAACGGTGTGGTTCTGTACGGAGCATTACGACGGTTCAGTGCGGAGTACTGTCAAGTACAGTTGAGACGAACGGCGTCTTGATCTTGGTCTGTGATCGAGTCCGACACAACGAGCCTAGTGTGTGAAGTCAGTCCTGAACTGTTGAACCCAGTGCAAGCCCGGAACGAGGCGGAGAGGCCAGTGCAAGAGTTGATACGGCGGTACGGTGTTATCGGAGAGATATTTGTACAGTGTACGTGTTGCCAATTGTACAGTATTGGCTGTTATTTATTGACATTAAAGTGCTACGTTACTTTGGAGCCCTGAGTTGTCAAGTTCTTTAAGTTGGTGGTGTATGGTGCAGTTTGCAGAGAGCCTGTATAGTGAGATTCGTAACAATATTATTGATAATGTGTTTTTGTAACGTTTAAGCAAGAAAATTAAATGTATATAGGTTAGAAGAGCAAACAAACATTCGTTTTGCACAAAAATATCCGTAACAATCTATTATAGATACTTAAAAGTATTGAGATGTTACGGGAAGAATATTAAAGGGTAAATAAAATTTTCAACAGCTTATAGAGTTTGTTTTTTTTAATTTAAACGTGACGGACAAACCGACCGTAGACAAAACGCTCAAAAATAAGCCTCTTTTATTCTGATAGGGGCATTAAATAAATAAATAAAATCTGATTATTATTAAAATTTTGAGGGAACTGACACAGAGATGCCTACAATGCCAAAAAGGAAATGCGTATTCCCAGATCGGGAAATTTGTATTTTCCTAAATATATTGAAATACACTCAGGAAAGACTAAAAATCATTCAAGCACGTAACATACACGAAATGCAGCAATTCTTAAGTTAACACAGCATAAAGTTATATAATATATGCTTAGCTGGATCAGTGACATCTAATTTTATAAAAGTAGTTTTGTTTATAAGCAATTTCTTTACATTTTATAAGGAATCCAGACACTGAACATATTTTATCACATTTCGAAAAATTCCGATTTTCTTTCAGATCATTATTTGCAGAGTTAGCAATGAAAGCTTTGGCATCTTCTACTATGACTAATAACAAACATTTTAAGGATTTTTTTTCAGGCAGATAATCCTAATTAGTCATTGAACATGTTTCTAATATAAAAGCTGTGATATTGAGTCTGCAAAATTAGCTGTTGTAAGCTATAATTATTAATTCTGGTTTCTGATGCTTGAAGTTGTTTTATAAAACAAACAGATGTGTTAAAGGAAGGTTCAAGGGATCATGAATTTAATATTTTTTGTCAGCATAATTAAAGCTTTTCTTTTGCAAACACACTCAGCCTACATAAGTAATGGAAACTAACTAGTCGCTAGTGACTATAACAGTAGCTTCTGATCTGCCACAGACGATATCTTCTGCAAGTCAGGAAACATCGGTTTATTATGCAAGATGGTGGACTGTTGATTCCGGATAAGTAGATAGAGAAACAGTTCTAAAGATAGGTTAGAAGTTTAAATTAGGCCTACTAACTAATAATCCTTCTATTAAAATCTCTGCCCTTGTCACTTTTATCTAATAAGAACTCTCTCCTGAATTTGGCGGTTTACAAAAGATAGAATCTAGATATAGAATATATATAGAAGATCTGTTGGCAGCTTCATTAACAGTTGAATGGTTTTTAATGTGCATTTATTGGTATGTTAACAATCCCAAGAAATTGTAGGCTCTAAAAAGTCTATCGTGAATGTGAACTACTAGATCTAGAACTATTCCATAAAGGATAAGAAAGGAGATCAATAGGCCCCACATCTCTTTATAAGATGGCTAATTGCTGCTTTTGAGAAGATCTAGATTAGTTATAAATCTAAGTCTAGTACAGACCTGGCTGTGGTCACATCTAGATCTAAAATCTAGACTAGAATCAAATTTAGATCTAGAACTATTTGATCTATATCTAAATCTAGAATAACTATTTAGATCTAGATCTAGATTCTAATTCTGAATTATTAAGTTAGACTTACGTAAATCCTATTTTAGGTGCCTAACTTTGTAAAATATCTCTAAGTTCTAGATCCAGTCTAGATGAATTAGAACTATTCAATCAATTAATTCCTAATTTTTTAGGATTCCTAAATGCTGCTGGCAAAATCATTGGCAAAAAACAAACCCCATTTGGGCAGTTGTTTGAGACAAACATCTCTAAAAAAGCTAACAAGGTCCTCGAAATAAAGAATCACCCTTTGTGTCAGGATTTTGTGATTTTACCATCACAAAAGAGATACAAGACACCGATAGCAAAGACAAACAGACAAAAACACTCTTTTGTTCCCCTGGCAATCAAATCATTAAATAAGAACAATCTGGTATAAACTTTGTCACATGTAAATTATGAGTGAGTCTGGTGTGAATGTACTCTTTGGTTTCTTATAGTTATAATGTTTTTTGTTTGGTGTAATCCACAAATTGTAAGACAAATTTCCTTACGGATAATAAAGATTATTATTATTATTATTATTATTATTATTATTATTATTATTATTCAGTTTGAAGACTTCATATAAACTGACGCATTGAAAGGAACTCCGCTTTATGTGGATCAGTAAGAACTGGTACACTTTTAAATCTTTGCGCGTCAACGCGCGCGAAAAGAAAAGCGATACTATTTCGTGGTAGATCTAATAAGAATAATCCATTTCCAGGCATTGACACACTGATGATTAGCAAGAACTTTAAAAAAAATTTTTTTTTTTTTCTTTAGAGGTGGAAATGCGTATTTTAAACCGTACTCGCGTATTTTCGTGTCCATTTACGTACAAAATACGATAGATGCGTATTTGTAGGCAATTTTGCTGATAGCGCCTTGTCTTGCAGATGCTTGTCACGCTACTGCACGAAAGTCGCTGCATAAAAAGTCCATTTAAAAAATGTGCGTAATATTTACATACATAGTGCATTCTTAGTCTTTATAAACAAACATAAATGTTTTCTTTTAATTTTAGCAGCTAGTTAACTAGAAAAAAACACCTTTAACTAACATTTCTAATACATTTTATAAATATATTTGACTTAGTGATGCTGAAAATATACATTATAAATTGTCATTCTGTGTTAACATATTGTAAAATTGCCTCCCTTACATTTACGAAATTGTTTTAGAATTTGTGTATTTTTATGAAAAAATCACTTGCATAATTAATTTTATAAACTAAACGGTTTGCTTTTAGAAAACCAAAAGCAGCCGTTGCACCTAAACTTTTCAAGCCGCATCGCATGGTGAAATACTATTTTTCATTTCTCTTCAAGTTTTTGAGATCTGAGTGTGACAGATGGACATTTTGCACAAACCTAATAGCGGCTTTTCCCCTTACAGGGGCCGCTAAAATACAGCCTCTGGACCACATACCGGTTGCAAAAACAAGCAGACACAAGAATTCCTATGTTTACCTATCACTCATCCATTGAATTGATCTATCTGATGGAAACATTTCACCTGTAACGTTTGACTAGAAATAGTGTGAATGTATATTTTGTTTCTATAGTTATAATATATTTTTTAATGTACAAATTATGTGTTAATTCTCAACATGGATGATAAAGATTATTATTATTATTATAATTTTATTATAGATGTGGTAAGCAGTAAACATTAAAATTAAATCCAGTACGTTTCCAAGGCAATTAAATCTATAATATTAATCAAATTTTAAAAAGTAAATTATTCAAATATTCCTTTTTTTTTTCAAAACAGGGAACATCGTTAGTACAGATCTATGACGTCTGCGATCAAGATTGTATCTATTGATTATACTGTATAATTCTTGTCTGTTTCTGAAGCGAGTCTATTGTTTACAAAATATCAATAACGTATTTGTTTCCCGTAGTCTTGATGTCTAAGTGGAGAGATGACAGAAGCAGTCACACGAGAGGGCGCTGTGACACTCCTTGAAGGAACCATGCCTTTAGTTATAAAAACCTTGGCGGTGTAGTGTCGGGCCACAGTTTAGATGCCGCATACTTTCTATAATTAGATTCTATTAGATTTGTTTTATTATATTTCATGTTGATATATAAGTCTATAAAACAGTACAGGTAAGATGATCATCATACTTTTTTTTTATAGTTTTTGTAAATATGTACTTTTTAAAATCTTTTTTTTTTGTGCATATAGTCAAGTTATATAATTTAAATTTAAATAATAGATGGTCTGCGTCAATCGATTTTTATAATTTCTTTTTTGTGAACATTTTTTAAAATACATTATAGTCTTAGTAAGTGGTGAAAAATATAATAATTAAACTCATTACTTATTACTTAAAATTACCAACTTTCACTCGCTCTACAAGCTTTGTGTACATTCAATACATGCATGTAAATAGTTCTAGCAACAGAATAATAGCAATAAGTAAGTTTAGTTGATAAGTTCTCATTAGAGAACTAAGCGATTGGTACTGTACCAGTAGGGCGTTTCGAAATTATATCATGTAGAGCTAGTAACACTCTCTATAACTTGAACATAAACATTTCACACAATGTCGATGATCAATAATTTACTCTGATTAGATGCTCATGCTAATCGAGAGAAGAGATATTCTGGGGTTAACTCCTTGTCAGATATTAATTAACAAAGGATTATTTAAAATTATTCAATAGGAATAATCTATGAATAAAAGGAGAATTCAGAATTCATTGTCAAATCTGCTGACGTACTAAGACATGTGTCATCAATAGGTATCATAGGCTAGAACCATATCCATTACAGATTTAAAACTGCTTTTAATAGGTGCAAACAATTTTTTAAATAACTCTATTGAACTTGTAACTTCATGAACACTTCTGGGTGAGAAAAACCTGGTCAAGGATCTCGAATTTCCTAGAAATTTGACAGTTGCTGTATATCGTTGCTAGTTCGTTGGCCACACTGGGTGTTTGACCGTTATAATTAATATAATTGTTCAACTTAAAAACAAATTAAATTTAAATTTGGCTAGAGAATATCTTAAACCGACTATATGTCTTCGGGTATTTCTGCATACAGGCATTGTTCATTTAAGAGTTCTAACACAAGATAAATAAAGGCTTATCATCCTAATATTATAAAGTCTATTAGATCTGTACATTCGTTTAACCAGGATTCTTTCTAGGGCGGGTTAAAAATTTTCCATTCTTTAAAATTTAACATTCATTAGTTATTGGGAGAAAAGTAATACTCTATGAGTTCTATATAGAAAGTATTTAATATAATTAAATTTAAATTTGCTCTCAGTTTATTGATTTTTAAGCTTTGTTTATATTTTACGTTAATCTTAATTAGATTACATCTAGATTCTAGATCTAGAAGTAGATCTTGAGCAGATCTTAATAGTTCTTAATCAGAAGTCTAGATCTAGATAAGTTCTGAATTTCCATGTGGTGAAAGTACCAACAAATATTTATATATATATATACAATGTCCTCTGGCCCAATGGTTAACGTCGTTTGTACTTGCAACTGACGGTGCCAAAGTACTGAGTTTGATACCCGGGTTGAGCAAACACAATTCTTTTTTTTTAATATTTAATTTCATATTAAGTTGTATTGTCTTTTTAAAAATGTATTTTTAAAAATGTTTTTATTGTTAATGTTTTTCTTGCTACAAGGTTAAATGGTGCGCATTATGGATGCTTCGTTAACAAGATAATAGAAACTAAGAATAAACTTGTAACACAGGCATGAACGTAAATCGTAAATTTTAAAACTAAAATAATTTTTTAACCTTTAAAATGTATCCAAAGGCTATATTAAATGTAATAATATTATCGCACTAACATCCGAGCATTCCGATAGATCTTTGAAAAAAATATTTTAAAACGTTTTCTGAAAATTATTATTATAACGAGAAAGAAAAAAAACATTTAAAAAACACAATACCTCAATTATACAACTTGAGGTAAAATTAAATATAAAATAAGAAATTATATATACAAAAATCTTATAATAAGCCGGGTATCGAAATCGTCCTTTGGCACCGTTAGCTCACTGAACCTACATCTCTATCCAATAGCCAGAGCTTCTCTGTATAGTTGTCATTGTTTTATTTTTTATTGACACTTTATTTATATAGACATGTAGATCTACACCAAGCTGCATTGAATTTTCAACAACCATTCTTATCAGAAAAAGACATTAACCAACCAGTTGATGACCTGTGGAATTTCATTGCAAGCTATCTTAAAAACATAGATAATCATAGGCCTATACTAACTCCCCAGAAAAGATAAATAAATGCTGGTTTAATAATAAATTAAAGAAACTTTGAAAACTTTGAAAAAACAACTCTATAGATAGAAAGAGTTTATAAAAGTATAACTAAGGATTTCTAAGGATAACAGTATAAACCTGTGGTCATACATAAAGTCTAAGAAAAAAATAAGGAGAAGATAAGGAGAAGATAACTTAACACATAATGATAATGAAACTAAAGCTAACATCCTAAATAATACTTTGCATAAGCTTTCTCAGCCCCAGAAGACAAAGACATAGTTCTTAATTTAAACAAAGTTAACAACATAGGAGATATAGAGGTACAAAAAGGGGGAATCCAAAAACTATTAGCGAACATCTAACCGAATAAAGCATCTGGACCTGATAGTATTCCAGCTAGATTACTAAGCAACGAGCTAGCGCCAGTGTTCAAAATACTCTTTCAGGCATCTCTTAACCAGGGCAGAGTACCAGGGGGATCGAAAGAAACTAACGTCACTCCCCAATTTAAAAAAGGAGAAAAGTCTGACACAGAAACTACAGACCAGTATCACTAACCAGCATCACATGTAAAATGCTAGAACACATAATATGTAGCAATATCATAAACCACTTAGACATGGCCTAAATTGTGCCGATGTGCCAAAATCTCAAAACTCAAACTCAAACGAACATTTTGTCCTTACTCCATACCAAATACATAACCAAAAACTAATAAAATACTCAGAATGACACAAAAGATAATGGCACATTCCTTATACCACATGCAAGGGCTAAGTTGTCAAATGTTCTTTCTTCCCTAGTGCTATTAGAGCATGGTTGCCTGAGTCAGCCAGGAAAACTAGAATTTAAGTCATTGATTAGTATGCATGACTAGATTGATCTAGGAACACGCGTAGGATGTAATCATCTTATTTTTGAAGTAACGTCAGTATTTCATAAGATAATAATCTCGAATCTAGATGTAATTTAAATAAACATATAAGCAGAGCTTAGATAATCTATAATATATTTCTAAGTCACTGGCGGATCGGGGTGGGGGAGAGTAGGGGTGATAACTAATCTTAAAATTATGTCGTTCTCCTTCTGGTCTGTTGCCCGATTTGGTCTATATATTATGTTTGGTATCTTAGCCGCTTCTGTGGTGGTTGGGAGTGGGAGGGGGCAAGTGCATCTACTGCCCTCTCCACTGAATTTTTAAGCAGAAATCAAATTGTGTGAACATAATTAGTTGGGTATCTTTATAATATAAACTAATTATTTTTATTTGAACCCATTTGTATATTATGTCACTCCACACTCAAATTAAATCATTAGTAAATACAAAATGAAAGAGGGTTGTACCAGGTTGTAGGGGCGATAGATGTAATCACCTGCTCCCCACCGGGCAGACCAATACTTTTTCTTTTGTATTACAGTTACGAAATTACAAAATTTGTACAAAAAATCTGTCACTAATATAAGTTATATATGCTATAAATTCCATTTTTATATCGAGTCGCCTAAAACTCCTATTCTTTAATGCCAAACTGCAATCATTAGCAATAATTATAAAAAGGAGAGAGGACTCTTACATGATTATAGTTTCCATTCTATCGGCCCGACAAAAACATGTCGTTTTAAAACAGAAGTCAATTATGGCAACAAGTCTATGTAATTACGCATGAATTAATTATTTAAAGAATATATTTTGGTAAATTTAGAATTTATACGAAATTTTAAAGTATAAGAGTGACGATTGAGATGAGTTCTAAAACCAAATATTTTTTCTAGTCGCCTTTTCCTAACATTTACACATTCCGAAAATTTTCCATTGCATAAATAACTTAGCGACTAAAACTCACAATTTTGTACTTTGTATCCGTCTTCCGAATTTCTTTTTTTGTTCAGAGTTTTTTACTCTAGTTTTGCAACAAAAGGAAGTTATAAACATGCGTATTGAACAAAATTAATAACTTATTTATGCATTTTTTTAAAATATTATTTTTTAAGACCTTATTTTTCGGCGGCGACCCTCTAAATCTGTGGATTATATTTTCTTTTCAAAGAATACATTTGTTGTATTTGCTATGTACTTATTGCCCATAAATTTACATTATAATTTTTACAAGTAAAGACATTATTCAAAAGGTTCTTAAAAATTAGACTTTTGCGCTCGTCAAAACAGTCGCAAATATAAAGAGCGTTTAACCATCGCTCTCTGGGCGTCTTATTCTGACCAAATACAAGAAGATAATAGTATGATAAATACGTGTAATAAAGATATAATTACACTCTTGTATCTCGAATTTCACTCACAATTCAGTATTAGTCATTGCCCCCATGTTACCTTATTTTACTAAATTTGACCTGCCTTTTTAAATAGAATGAATAATGAGCTCTGTATGTAAGGAAAATGCATTTCTGGCAGTGAAGAATGCAAGAAGACTCCCCGCTGGGGAGATTGCAGCGCTCCCCCAGATCCCCTAGCTGACAAGGGAGGGGCCACCAACGTAACATTTTGTTTTTGTCAAAGCTTGAGAAACAGTGCTCAAGTTGTAATAGGACCACTTTTTCTCATTCTCTGTTTTATATATATATATAATATATAATTATGCCTTAGCTGACATAGAAGAAAGCATCTGGTTGCATGCGGCCTCAGAACAAGATAGCTGGAGGTCACTCAACAAAGGCCGCGGGATACACATTTGAGACCGAAAGAAAATCCGCTGCCCAGGACAGACACAGACGGCGAAAAAAAAATCTTAATCGACCACCTGCGGACAATGGTTATGCTTGTCCTGGATGTGGCAAAATATGTTGGTCACAGCTGAGTCTTCGCATCCACGGGAAATATATATATATATATATATATATATATATATATATATATATATATATATATATATATATATATATATATATATATATATACATAAAGTTAGGGTTTACTGGACATTAGGGTTAGGAATAAAATCGCCCTCCACTTAAAAGTTCTGGCTACCACTGACTGACTAACACATTCATTGATCTTGAGATATCAACCAAAAAGATATAATACAGATTGAATGGAGAAGCCGAAGAAAAGTCATATAAGCGCGTGTATGTATCAGGGGCGCATAATGGAGCGGGTGTTTCCAAATTATGTCAAAAGTCTATGTGGGAGAAATTACTTTGCGCCGGTTAAAGAAAACAAAATGGGTGTTCCAGAGAGCAAAGAGAGAGAGAGAGAGAGAGAGAGAGAAACAGAAAAGGAAATAAAGAGCGGGCCGTAAAAATTATTGTAAAAGATAAACTAATTTACTGGCTAAAAAAGTATGTGAGCTTGATCGTTAAAATGTGGTCCGTTTATTATAATAAAAAAAAAAAAAGAAAAGAAGGGGATGTTCCGGCCATAATTATCAATATAAAGCCGTGGAACTAATGAACGGGCGTTGCCGTTGTCTACTGCTAGTCTATCAATAAACTTTAAGAAACTTTCAATTTCATTAACAATTCAGTTTTAATTTTAAAAAAAGGCTGACTACTCCACGTTTTTTTTTTGTCTTTCTCTTAATAACTAATGAATGTTAGATTAAAAAACAATGGAACATCTTTTACCCTTTGCACCCGAGAAAGAATCCTGGTTAAGCGTGTATAAATCTTCAAGACATGGCCTAAAATTGTACCAATGTGCCCAAAACTCAAACTCTAGACCTTTAGATCCAGACTAAGAAGACATACGCACAATTTTCCTGAAAATGAAATTTATTAAACTCTTAAATCAATTAGGTCTTACATTAGGAAATTCCCGAAATCGATAGTCTTTAAAATACGCGGTAGTCCTTTCAAAACCGATGATGACTCGAGCTAGATCTCTATTTAGACAAATTTACATTTTTTTATACTTTAAAAAAAAATATAACGGTCAAACTAGAGTTTTCCCCATGTCTCCGACGAGATAGAAATTCTTTTCTTAGCGATATACATCAACTGTTAAATCTCCAGGTAAATCGTTAGAGTCGTTTTTAAAATAAGCGTTCTAGGTTCCTGGTTCCAGTTTCCATGAAGTTCTGACTTGAAAAGATGTATGTTATAAAAAGGGTGTTTTTATTGCTATATTTTAATGACAATATTTATTTTACGCATGACTGGTCATCACATTTATTTGCACTAGAAAGAGTTTATCCCGATTTAAAAGAATATCGGTTTACAATGGTACCATGCAAACGTTAAATTGCATATCTTAGAATTAATTTCTTGGGTAATATTGTAGGTGAGGAAGATACATATATAGAACCCAATCCTATACTCTTAAGAGAGCAATTCTTGTATTTATATATACTAGCCATATGCTACCCGCGGATTCTAATTTGCGTATCACTGTCGATATAGTCACTGAGTGTGTTTTGGAAACAATTAAACGAAATAATGTTATAAGTAAAGCGAATGCCTGAATGTAAAAATAGTATGAATGGAGCTATTAAAAAAAGACAAAATAGCTAATCGACCTAAATCATTTTTTATTTATATAAAACATTTGCTTATAGGCCTACATATATTAATGAAGGAATTAACGAAACGGTTGTTAGGTGTACGCTACTCATGAATGGAACTATTAAAATGTATGTCAACACGGCTTCGCAGCTATAGCGAACGAATGTATAAAAAATGCTTTAGAAAAACACATTTCAATGTTAATTTGATTAAAATTTGAAATGGATGGACTATAATTAGTATGTTCACGTGTTTAAGTATAAAAATATCTTTGCGAAGAGAAGTTCTATCATCTTAGAGTTGAATCAGACATAGGAATAGAGAGATGTGTAAAATTTCGGTCTTGTCGAATGAAAGAATGTACGTCAGGACTTCTAAATTCGCCGAAATAAGAAATTAATTTATGTAGGCCTAAAAATGCTTTTGAAAGAAAAATTTGAAGCTTAATATATTTAAATAATGAAATCAATAGATCATATTTTATAATTTTCATGTGTCAGAAGTAAAAATCTATCTGTGCAAAGTATAGTTCTTAAAATTAGATCTAGATCCTTCCGATCGTCTCCCATGTAAACATGGCCTAGATCTATGAATGAAATAGTAATACGTTCATAGAATGGGGCTTTTTTTATGAGGATCTTAAGTTTGTTTTATGGCTACTAAAGTTAGTACCCAAGGAACATTTATGCCAAGTTTAATCGAGATTGGTGATTGTTTTCTATTCGGAACATACATACATACATACTTACTTTCTGCTTCATACTATAGATAGTACCAGTAACGAGTCTCACTCGTTGAATATTTTGCTGAGGAAAGATATTTACTTATTTTGAAAACCTTTTTTTTTTAATGACAAAAAAAGAGCTATAGAGTAAAGACTCCCAATCCAAAGACTTAACAAGATTACAAAGAGAGGCGGTCCCAGTCGGATCTCTATAGGATCCACCTATTTGCAAGGAATATTCAAGACGTGATTTTGCTTTGATTGTCAAATTTATTATGTTTTAAAGACTCATTTGGCGTTGGATTAGAAAAATGTTTTTTTCTGTAAAAAATTTTACATGTTTCGGATTTTCCTTCTAAGTTAAAGATAATATAAATCATAAATATAAATCAAACCTCCCTCTGAACGACAGGGATGGCAGCGAGTAGCTATGAACCTGAGACTGTTGAAATAATCCAGGCCATTTCGCTAAGCCATTGCTGTTAACTTAATAAAAGACTAATAGCCAATTATTGATAAAAAGATATATTACACATTTTCGGAATAGTAACTACCGAATATGTACAATATGTCAGACGAGCGACTTAAGCATTGTTTTGTAATTTTAAAAAATTATAAAAATTATAAAAGAACAGGTTTCGACCTTGTACTTGGACAACGTCTGCTCGATTTCCCAGCGCAGTTACCAAAAAAAGCTATAGGCATTTTCATTTAAATGGAACTAGGATAAGGTTGTAGATCTACCTAAACTAAACTTTTGATATATATATATATATCCTAGATCTAAGATCTAAATTTCGATGTAATTTAGATAAAAGCATCGTATATCACTCGAACACAGCTACCATCTCTTGAAGAGCTTTTTCATGAAAGATGCCTTTCCAAAACACTCACGATTCTTAAAGATAACCTGCACCCATTTAACTACTATTACATAAGATCTGAACGAAGTGGTCGTCTCCTTTCCATTAGAACTAAAACAGAAAGATTTAAAAACTCCTTCATCCCACTGTCGGTCAGAGTGTTACAAGATCATCTTTCATCATCGAGAAGTTCATAGAAGTCTAATTCATGAAGCGCTGGCTGTTAGTGTGTATGTGTTTCCTGTGTGAATGTTGTTCGTATTTGCATCTATAATGTTATTGTTACAGTAGTTACGCTGAAGTTGTCAATTGTTGTCAAACTGAATTTCCATTTGATTGGATCAATAAAAATTACCTTATCTTATGAAATTTAGATTAGATTTACGTAAAATAATAAAGCCTAGATCCTCTATCAATAAACTGAAAGCAACATTAACTTTAAAAATAGTAGATAAGTTTTAATATTTTATAACATTGCAATATAGATCTAGACATATGGAAATCAAAATCTACACTTTAATTGAAACTCTAGATCTTGATCAAGTTTATATTATTCTTAACTAGACCTAGAAATTCTAGATCTAGAATCTAGAATGATTTTAATTAGAATATAAATCTAGATTTATTGTAAAAAAAAATCTAGATCTAGTCATTCTAGAGTTAAAAATTTAGATTTAATGTAAAACAATCTAGATCTAGTGGAAAAAATCTAGATCTAGTGGAAAAAAATCTAGATTAGAAAAAATCCTTTAGCCTACGTCACACGGCCTAGTTAGACTGAAATTTTTTTTTATCTATATAAGAACGTTAGAGAGGTTTAATAAACAGTGCACCGAGTTCTTATTAACATTTCATTCTATATGACGTCAAAGGAAAAAAAACATGACGTCACACGGCCTATTTTATAGTTAGACTAAAAATGTCTTTATTAACACGAGAGAACTAACGAGGGTACATAGATATGGAGGAAACTGAGTTCTTATAGTATTTCATTTATATTGTAATAACTGAAGGGAGGCAAACTCAACGAGACATAGATATTTATTTACACGAGATCATCATCATCATTGGCCTCCTTCAGTCGTAGAATGACTATGGTTCATCTCAGAGCACACTTCCTCGTGTGGCTGTGGAGCCCTATTTTGGAGAGACACTCCCGTCCACAGATAGCGCAGGTTAAGGTGGCTTTTGCTTCGGTGGTAGAGGAGCTGGCCATTTTTCGGATTGTGCGTTTTTCTTCCTGAGCTGAGACCCATGTACTTTCACTGTCCATAGCTTTCTTGGTCTCTCTCCATCTGTTGCGGTCTAGAACTATGTCTTCACAATTATCAGTATTGATGTTCACTGATTTGAGGTTACGTTTTATTACATCTGTGTAAAGGAGGTGGGGGCGACCAGTTTTTCCTGTGCCAGTCGCGAGTTGACCATAGAGGATGACTTTCGGGATGCGCTTGTCCTCCATCCGACGAACATCCGGCGAACATGTCCAAGCCAGCACAAACGGCGTTGTCTGAGGGCTGTAAAGATGCTGGGGCTACCTGATCGCGCAAGGATCTCAGTATTGCACACTTTTTCTTTCCATGTGACATTCAAGATCCTAAGGAGACATCTCAAATGGAATGAGTTCAGTTTTCTCTCTTGCTTTGCGTAGGTGGTCCATGATTCACTGCCATACAGTAGTGTACTCATAACGCATGCCCTGAAGACGTCCATTTTGGTCACCGTAGTTAGCTTATGGTTTTCCCAAACTCTTGGTCTGCGTCTAGCAAATGTCGAGGCAGCCTTCCCTATGCATTTTTTCATCTCCTCTTCTAGAGACAGGTCATCTGTAATTGTGGATCCCAGATAGCAGAATTCGTTTACGCGTCCAGCTTGTTATCGTCTATGAGGATGAAGGATTGTGCTGTAGCAGGTGGTCCCATAACATTTGTTTTCTTCGTGCTAATAGTCAAGCCATATTCTTTACAGGCCTGAGAGAAGCGGGACATAAGTGACTGAAGTTTCTCTTGTGTGTGTGCCACTATCGCTGCATCATCCGCGAATAGCATATCTCTTACTCTGATTTTAGTTTTGGCCCTCAGTCTGGCAATATTTAGTAGTTTGCCATCAAATCTGGAATGGAGATAGATGCCTTCAGTGGATTTGTCAAACACGTTGTGGGTTAGCAGTGAAAATAATATTCCAAAGAGGGTTGGGGCCAGGACACATCCTTGTTTAACACCGCTGTTTATACTGAAACTTTCAGAGCTGGCACCATTGAATTGCACTGTATCCATCATATTTTGGTGGAAAGATATGATTACATTTAGTAGCTTGGGTGGAAAGCCTATTATCTGTAAAATTTTAAAGAGGCCATCTCTGCTAACTAGATCGAAGGCCTTTGTCAGGTCAATAAGCGCAATGTAAAAAGGCATCCTTTGTTCTCTGCACTTTTCCTGGAGTTGGCGGATGGAGAAAATCATGTCAATCGTGGATCTCCATGAGCGAAAGCCGCATTGTGATTCTGGATAGACCCGATCAGCGTGTTTTTGTAGCCTGGGAAGTATCACTCGAGCAAGACTTTGCCTACAATACTTAGGAGGGAGATTCCCATGTAATTGTTGCAGTCGCTTCTGTCACCTTTGTTCTTATACAATGTAAAGATTTTAAAATCCCGCAGGTCTTGTGGCACAACACCTTCTTGCCAACATTTGCAAAGCAGTTCGTGTAGAGGTTGGATTAGAGTAGTTTTGCATTGTTTTAGAATATCTGGAGGGATACCATCGCATCCGGGTGCTTTGCGGGCAGCAATGTTGTCTATGGCTTTGTTGAGCTCTGACAGGGTGGGTGTTTCGTCTAGCTCGTTCATTGTGGGTAATTGTATGATGGCCTTAAGGGCTGAGTAAGAGACTGAGCTTGTTGTGGCGTAGAGCTCAGAGTAATGCTCAACCCATCTGTGCATTTGTTGGCCCTTGTCTGTGATAATTTCCCCAGTTGTTGATTTCAGAGGTGCTGTCTTGTTTTGGGAGGGTCCGAGAGCCTTTTTGATTCCTTCGTACATCCCTCTTATGTTGCCCACTTGGGCTGCGAGCTGAATATTCTCACTGAGCTCTACCCAGTATTCATTGGCACAGATCCTTGCTGTCCTCTGTGCATTGGCTCTAGCTTCTTTCAGGTTTAGCAGGTTGCGTTGGGTAGGTTTTGCCTTGTAAGTAGCGAGTGCATCTCTCTTTGCTTTGATGACAGGTGCTAAAATAACTGCTTTAGAGTCGAACCAATCATTTTGTTTTGTAATTTTTCTTCCAAAGATTTCCAGGGAAGTATGGTGGACTTGAGGTGTATTTTTAGAGATATTTTATAATCGCGTTCAAAAGATTCCGCAAACTGTATCTGGAGATCAGGGTTACACATCTTGCTTACATCCGATTGGAGTCTTCCAATCTGCTTGGTATGGTGGATTTTTTTGGGGAGAAGATTGATCATACAACATACCAAGGAGTGATCTGTGTCGCAGTCTGCACTGTGGTAGGACCTGGTAAGCTTGACAAATTTTAAGCACTTTTGTCTTACCATGATTAGGTCTAGTTGGTGCCAGTGTTTGGAGCGAGGGTGCCGCCCAGATACTCTGTGCTGCGGTTTAGTCTTGAAATAGGTATTAGTGACGCAGAGGGAGTGTAGTGAGCAAACCTCGAGGAGCCTTTGTCCATTTTCATTTACTTTTCCGACACCAAAACGCCCAATACAGCTGTCCCATGAAGAGTTGTCAGATCCAACGAGTGCGTTGAGGTCGCCGAGGATGATAACCTGTTCCGTAGTTGGGATCTCGCTAAGAGCAGACGAAAGGTTGTCATAAAACATATCTTTGGCCTCTGGTGTGGAGCTCAGAGTAGGAGCGTAGACATATATCAAAGTCACATATCCAATAGATGTTTTAAGGCGTAGTGATAGGAGTCTTTCTGAACCATTGCACTTCAGCTCTACTGTGTTCAGCAGTGTGTTCTTAACTGCAAAACCAACGCCATGTTCCCTTACTTCACTTTCGGTTTTGCCTTGCCAGAAGAAGGAGTAGTCTTTTTCTTTGATTGAACCAGAGTCAGCTAAACGAGTTTCCTGAAGGGCGACAATGTCTACTTTGAGCCTGGACAGTTCATCGTTTATTATTGCAGATTTTCTGACATCTTCTATGTCTGGTAGGTTTTCATTAAGTCCAGTTTGTAGAGTACGCACATTCCATGTGCCCAGTTTAAGAGTGGAGCTCCTATTTTTTTTCTTCATTTCGACTGGTACATTGGCTTTGTGCCTGCTTTTCAGATTTTGTCCTATCCTCGTGCACCCAAACGAGGAAGACAGGCATGACGGGACAGCACCTTAATGGCTGGGGGCTGCCCAGCTTGAGGCGGGTGGTAACTGTCCATTGGAATCCTAGGATCCCTCCCACCGACGGAAGTGGCCCCTGGCGCCCTGCTCTACGTCAATTGAACATCTGAGCTTATAACCGGTGACTGCCACTTCCCGTGTTTGGCCGACGCCAAAGGCGAAGCTGGAGTGTCCTCTCCAGTTTTTTGGAATTGGGGCTTTGAATAAGTGAGATGAAAGCCTGGGTATTGTTTATGGTCGGAACGATGTCGCCCACACAGCAGTTCCCCCTCTCCGCGCAGCTGATGAGACTAAAGGAATGGAGTATCCAATACAGTTTGGGATCAGTAGCGCCGCAGGATCTGCAAGGCTGTAGCACGGTGTGCCACAGTCTGCCTAAGGGTCACCAGCTCCTGATTTTTCCTCAGGGTTGTCTCCGGAAGCCTTTCCCGTGTTTGGGTATAGCCGCAGGGCAGCGGAGGTTTGGATTCAGAGTTTTCCTTGTCCTAGATGGGTAGCCAACTAAGGCTAACGAGCCCCTCCTGCCCGAAGCTTACTGGTTTAGGCGCCAGTTGCTCGCCTTTGCCCCTTCTCCTGTCTGTGGTAACGATTCCGCCAGGCTCAGTAACTGAGCCACACGTGAAGGCCAGGAGTTGGACTGGTTGTCAGAGGCTATTTGAGACGCATGCCATTGGAAGCACTTTATAGGTAATGATGGGCTTAAGACCATTACCACTTCCGGCGTTAACAACATTGCGGAACAGGACATCACAGGTACACAAAAAAACATCTATCTTAGGCACAATCTCTCCATATTGGCTCTCTACTTGGGCGGAAATCATTTGTCTCCTAATGTCAACATCCATTTCTAGTCTGGTTACTAGAAGTGCTCACCTCTGCACTAGCCTGGATGGCGGTGCGCATGGCGGAGTCATAACATTGCCCCCGTCTTAGCACTTTTCGTCCCGAAAATAAACACTGCAGATGAGGTTTGACAGTTCAGGTGGATGTCGATCAGTGGGAGCCACGGGCGGCAGGGAGCATGTTCCCCATGAAGCCATTCGCACTGTTTTCCTCCAATGCCGCTTTCTCTTTATCCAGTTGACCAGGCTGTTGTTGCGATGATGACGTGGCCATTTGACACACAAAGAGATAGTGTCGAGCACTGTTTTCTTCAGCACAGCCATTGATTGGACACGCTGTCTCAGCAGACCTTCCCGACAGACGCCTCTCAAGGGAGTTGCAGGTTCACATGCAGCCACGTTGCAAACAAAGTCCAATGCACCACAGTCATCCTCAGCTAACAGTCTTACGTCCGAAAGATAGGTCTCTTCAGGTTCAAGTGGAAAATGTATTCCTCTTGAAAGCTCAGATTTAGAGTGGTTAGATTGACATTCATCAATGCCAATGTCGATGATGATGGTAGAAGTACACATGCCTTGTTGGTGGTTTTCTTGGCATCTAAATTCTATGTGTGATGCGCCGCACGTACAGTTCATGCTAAACTTCTGGATGCAGTTGTCAAGCTTCGAATTTTCCTTGTGAGCACGGGCAGATAGGCAGAGGTCTTTAAGGTCCATAGCAACAGGCTTGAACGCAGACCCAACGTTGTCTTGATCTGTCCAGCTCATTTAGGTACTGGTAACAGATACAACAGGAACAAACGCTTCAGGCACATAACATACTTCAGTTAAGGTACTGGTAACAGGTACAATAGGAACAAACGCTTCAGGCACGTAACAGACTTCAGTTTCTTCATTTGTCTCTTTCCCTTCGATTCGGCACATCTCGTTGAGATCGTTAAAGCAATCGTTGTCACGTTTCTCGTTTTAAAAGTCACAACCACAAGACTTGCCCACAACGCAGACACAGACGGCGCTCCAATCCCCAGCGTCTCCGTCACCACTGTTTGTACAGCCACAGTCTTGACCACGCAACGTCTTTACCAACGAGTCTACAGGCAACTGCTCCTTTACCAACGAGTCTACTCCTTCTTTCACTTGAGACACCATTTTATCTACCTTGTTCCCCATACTGTTTATTTGTTCACACATTGCATCAATAACTTCATGTATCTTGCCAATGAGCTCATAAATCTATGGTTTAATTTCAAATAAGTAGGTATCTGGATCTTCCTCTTCATCTATCAAGGCTTGCCGGAGACGAGCTGTAAGCACCTCCTTGGTATCACCAATTATCTCATATCGGTAACGAAGTTCCTTCTTAAGCTCTTTAACATAGAGTTGGTCTAATTGTTTCAAAGCTGCCATTGTAAACCCTACCGCCTCTCGTTGAGTCGCCTATAATCCCACAGTTGGTCTAATTGTTTCAAAGCTGCCATTGTAAACCCTACCGCCTCTCGTTGAGTCGCCTATAATCCCACTTCTGACACCAATTGTAATAACTGAAGGGAGGCAAACTCAACGAGACATAGATGTTTATTTACACGACATCACAGGTACACAAAACAACATCTATCTTAGGCACAAATTGGCTCTCTACTTAGGCGGAAATCATTTGTCTCCTAATGTCAACATCCTTTTCTAGTCTGGTTACTAGAAGTGCGCACCTCTGCACTGGTAAGGGGATTTAAATTCAAAAACCATTGGCTGTGCTGGGGCAATCGATGGTTTAGTATTAAATCTCACCTAAAATAAACAAAATCAAAGGAAAAAATCAGTCACTAAATTTGGGGGGGGGTGAACCCCATATATATATATATATATATATTAGACATATATTACCCGCGGCCCGCGGGTTTTTTGTTTGCGTATAACTGAGAATGAGTCACTGAGAGTGGTTTGTAAACAATTAAACGAAATAATAATATTATAAGTAAAGCGAATGCGTAAATGTAAAAATAGTGTGAATTGTGCTGTCAAAATAACTAATCGACTTAAATCTATTTTTTTCAAATAAAACCATTTGCTTGTAGGCCTACATATATTTGATTAAAATTTTAAATTAATAGACTTTATTTTGTATGTTCACGTGTTAAAGAATAAAGTAGTTCTTGAGTTAGACATAGATCCAGATCTAGAGTAATCTACAGTTAAATATTGGCTTGGATAGAGTTCATTTTGCACGTGTGCATGCCCGACCTTTTTAATTAGATGTACGCGGATGAATGAAACTATTAGAATATATCTTAACACGGCTTTGCAGCTTTAGGGCGAACGAATGCATGAAAAATGCTTTAGAAAAAACAAATTTGAATGTTAATTTGATTAAAATATAAATATGAAATGAATAGACTATAATTAGTATGTCCATGTATTAAATTATAAAATTATCTTTGCGAAGAGAAGTTATAACATCTTAAAGTTGAATTAGAGTTTTAGGCCTAGGAATAAAAAGGTGTGTAACATTACGGTATTGTCTAATGAAAGAATGCTCATCAGAAATTCTACATTCTCAGATATAAGGAACGAATTTATGTAAAAAAAGACTTTTGAAACACAAATTTGAAGGTTAATTTTATTAAATAATGAAATCAATGGACTATATTTTGTATTTTCATGTGTTAAAGTAAAAAACTATCTGCACAAAGTGTAGTTCTTAAAATTAGATCTAGATCCTTTCGATCTTTTCTCATGTAAACATGGCCTAGATCGATGAAGTTATAATGCTTTCATAGAGTTGGTCATAGAGTTGGTCAACTTTTTTTGAGGGTCTTAAGTTTGTTTAAAGGCTACAATACATACGCTATGGTACTACGGTTGGTACCCAAGAACATTTCTGCCAAGTTTTATCAAGATCGGTCAAACGGTTTTGATTTCTATACGGGGACATACATACATACATATATACATACATACATATATACATACATACATACATACATACATACATACATACATACATACATACATACATACATACATACATACATACATACATACATACATACATACATTCTCGTTCCGGGCTTGCACTGGGTTCAACAGTTCAGGACTGACTTCGCACACTGGGCTCGTTGTGTCGGACTCGATCACAGACCAAGATCAAGACGCCAGTCGTCTCAACTGTACTTAACAGTACTCCGCACTGAACCGTCGTAATGCTCCGTACAGAACCACACCGTTGAACTGTGCTGTAGTCGACCGTGTTCTGAACCCTTGCCGTAAACCTTCTGTCGTGAACCTTGCTGTATTTAGCCCCTTTTCTTAATCGTCTTGACTGCGACACCTCCGCTCTTTATATAGGGTCCCTACTGGCCTTCTAGAACCGGACGGAACTTCGCTCGACGTTTCTAGCCTCGTCACATGACTACATCCCCCGTGACGCTTCTGAGCTCTGTTCACGACGTCGATCCTACTCGAACCTTCATGTTGACACTCGTCTCGGCTGACCGTCGTAGCTCGTCACGGTTGACCGCTCGTCTAGCGCTGGCCTGGGGCGATTTGCGTCGGCTGACTACACACACACCACTACCCCCATCTGTGCCACCACCAGGTTTATAACAATATGATTGCTCAAGTGTTTCCAACGTTTATGCAATGAAATTAAATATAATATAAATAAGAAGAGCAAACAGACACTCATTGACATTGATTTGTTTTCACAAAACCATCCGGAACAATCCATTATAGAAACTTAAAACTATAGAGATGTTTAGGAAGGAATATTAAAGGTTAGATCAGATTTTCAATTGCTTTTAGTGTTACTGTTTTTTTTTAATCTAAACGTGACGGACAGACCGACCAACAGACAATACGCACAAAAATAAGCGGCTTTTATCCTGATGGGGCACTAAAAAAAATAAATAAATAAAATCTGATTATTTAAAAATTTTTAAGGAATTAGTTTAGCACCATATCATGTCGCGGCGTTACGCTACTGCGCGAAAGTCGCTGCATAAAAAGTCCATTTTAAATAATGTGCGTGATATTTACGTACAAAGCGCATTCTTAGCCTTTGTAAACAAACATAAATGTATTCTTTTAATTTTAGCAGCTAGTGGACAAGAAAAAACACCTTTAACTAATATTTATTTTTGTTGTGAACTTTTCTCGTACATTTTATAAATATATTCGACTAAGTGATATTTATAAAATACACATACCCTTTTCAAGCCGCATCGCGTGGTGAAATAATATTTTTCATATCTCTTCTAATTTTCAAGATAAATGTGTTATAGACGGACAGAGAGACATTTTGCACAAACCTAATATCGGCTTTTTCCCCTTACGGGGGCCGCTAAAAACATTGTGTTAGTATTCTAAAGAAGGATTCATCAAATTAATTTTTGGACAAAAAAAGTCGGAGCAGGTAACGAATTCGCATACGCTACCGTTTCTTTTGTTTATTTATAAACCTTTAAAAAAAAGTTATGATCCAGTATTCACTCCTTAACGTGGTAGACCACTTCACATATGTAGGAAACATGGTTTTGAATGACGCATTGTTTTCAAGGTAAGTTGGTAAGCATCTGGACAGGGCCAGCAGTGCTTTTGGACGCCCACAGGAGTGAGTTGGCAAAATGAATCGCTCCGCCTGCATTAAAAAATCTGTCTACCAAGCAGTGGTTCTCTCAACCCCTCTATATGGATCTGAGACATGAGTACTATATAGAAAGCAACTAAGATCTCTTGAACTCTTTCACCAAAGATATTTTGGCTCCATCATGGAATTACGGTGGCAAGACTGCACTACAAACAGCGATGTTCTAGCAAACACCAGTTACGCTGGAGAATGTACAATCCCATATGGGGGGACGAACGTTTGCAAAGGCAGTCTTTATTGTCAGCTGAAAGGTGGTAGACGTAACAGAAATGTACCACAGAAAATCTTTAAAAACCAGCTTAGGCACCAACTTGCTTTAACTGACATAGAAGAGGACAACTAACTGCAGGCGGCTTTAGAACGAGATAGTTGGAGATTTCTTTTTACAAAGGCTGTAGGATAAAGAAAATCCAAGCGAGGGACAGTCGTAGACGGTGAAAAGAGAGATCGATGTGGCAAAATATGTGGGAAAATCGGTAAAGCCCTTCTCGAAAAAAAAAATATATACATACATACAAGGATTGCTCGCTTAAGAGTATAGGATATATTCTTAAGCGAGCAATTCTTGTATGTATGTATGCATGCATGTATGTATGTATGTATGTATGTATGTATGTATGTAGTACAGTAAAAAATCTAAATCTACCATCGGCATATAATGGTTGTGTTTTCGTTGGATGTGGCAAAGTCAGACTGATGCGCTTCCTGATCATGGCCACATTCTCATATGCTTGCGAGTCTTGGACGCTGACTGCAGAGCTAGAGGGGAGGACCCTAACGATGGCATTGAGGTACAGAAGGATTCTAGGTATCACATTTAAAAACAGCATCACAAACGAGGAGACTAGAGACAAGGCTACTAGAGAGATTGGATCCTACGATGACCTGCTAACTAGTGTAAACAAACGGAAACTAAAACTCTATAGCTATAGCCATATTACAAAGTCTTCGGATCTTCAAACAGGGAACAGTACCAGGAAGAAGAATAAGAGGCCGACAGAGACAGCAATGGGAAGACAACGTCAAAGAATGGACGGACCTGCCATTGAAAGGGGGACACGACAATTCGTTCATTGACATTTCCTTCACCCGACAAAAGACCTCATTCACCAATCGTAAACAAACAACATTTAGCCACGTGATTCTCTATCTCTTCTATAATAATTACGATCTAATTTTTTTATTACACAATGGCTATCACGTGACAGTTTTTTTTTCGTTGTTTTATCAATATTATGACGTGTTGTTTGCTTACGACTGGTGAATGAGGTCCATTCGTTCACCCGACATTTCATTCACACGACTATTCGCTCACCGACAACTTGCTAACAGACAACTTGTTCACCGACAGTTAGTTCACGACAAATTGTTCACACAACAAATCGCTCACTGTCAATTCGTTAACCGACAAATTGTTCACAGAAGAATCGTTCACTGGATAGTAACATATTGTTAATATTGTAACAATTTAAGTGAGGCAACTCAACGAGACATAGATGTTTATTTACACGACATCACAGGTACACAAAAGCAACATCTTTCTCAGCACAGTCTTTGCACTTCGCCTCTCAACTTGGGCGTAAATCGTTATTTTTTTCTTCCTAATCTTGACATCCTTTTAGGTCTAGTCTATCCCTGTGCGCACCTTCTAGCACTAGCCTGGATGGCGGTGCGCATTGTAGAGTTATAACATTGCTCCCTTCTTAGAGCTTTTCGTCCCTAAAAGAAACAGTGCAGTGGAGGTTTGACAGTTCAGGTGGAGGTCAATCGGTGGGAACCACAGACGTTAGGGTGCCTGTTGCCCACGAAGCCATGACAGTTTTCCGCGGCCGTCGTTTTCTCTTCTTCCAGTTGGCCAGTCTATGCTTAAGACGATATCGTGGTCGTTGCTTCGACCTCATGAAGATAGTCGCTGATGCAAGCCAGCTGACAAAGGGGGAGTAAGTGGAGGTCAGGGTTGCCACTCACTTAACACAAATAGAGGTTGTGGCGACCACTGTAGTTCCCAGGGCCGTTGTTCTAAGACGCCAAGTCAGCAGATCTTTTCCATGAACGTCTCGTGACACAGTTGTAGGCCCACAGGTAGCCATGGTTTCCAACACATAGTATTTCTCAGCTTCCTCTGTAAGGTATGCCCATGAAACATCCTTGTAATGTTCATCCACCACTACATCAGGTTTCGCTGGAAATAATTCACAACCGTTCAAGTCACTCTCACTGATGTGGTCAGAAGTACAAATTTCTGTTAAGTTCAGATCTTGTTGCTGGGTTTCTTGGCATGGGCATTGTCCACGCATGGCGCGCATATACAGGTCTTGTCAATCGCCTGGATGCAGTTTCCAAGCATCGAGTTTTCTCTTATGCCGCTGCCAAAGTCAAATTCGTTGTTTCTGTCTCGGCCATGGAAGGGGCCCGTATTCGCAATTTCACCCGACGACATCCAAGGCAAGGAATCAGAAACGGTCTTGAGGCTTTCATGGTTCGAGTTCTCGTCAAAGGTACTGACAGATAAACAAAGGTCTTTAAGGTCCACAGCAGAAAGCTTGGACGCAGACCCAACGTTATCTTAATCTGTCCGGCTCATTGAGGTACTCGTTTCAGGTACACTAGGAACAAAAACTTCAGGCACATAACAGACTTCTCTTGTTTCTTCATTTGTCTTTCCTTTCGGTTCGGCACATCCCGTTGAGATCGTTAAAGCAATCGTTGTCACGTTTCTCGTCTTGAAAGTCACCCTCGCAAGACTTACCCACAACACAGTCACAGACGGCGCTACAATACCTAGCGCCTCCATCACCACTGTTTGTGCAGCCACAGTCCTGACCAGGTAACTGCCCTTTCACTAACGAGTTTATTTCTTCTTTCGCTTGCGACACAATTTTAACACTTTGGTCTATTTGGCCTTCTACTTGCAATACACTTTCATCTACCTTGTTCAAAATTATGTTCCTGCTCATGTTCCCCATCATGATCCTAATCATGTTCATTTTTTCCTTAAATGCATCCCCACAGTTCTGGATCTTGCCAATGACATCAACAATCCCAGGTTCATTTTCAAATTGATAGGTCTCGGATCTTCTTCTTCATCGATCAGAGCTTGTCGCAGACGAGCTTTGAGCGTTTCCCTGCTACCGACGGGTTTTAAACCTCGGTCCCGAAGCTCATGTCTTAGCTCTTTAATTAAGAGCTGATGTAATAGCTTCAAATATGTCATAGTAATCAAAGCCTACCTCCTCTCGTTGAGTTGCATATAATCCTACTTCTGACACCAATGTAATAATTTAAGCGAGGCAACTCAACGAGACATACATGTTTATTTACACATCACAGGTACACACAAAACAACATCTATCTCAGCACAGTCTTTTCACTACGGCTCTCAACTTGGGCGGAAATCGTTATTCTTCTTTTCCTAATGTTGACATCCTTTTAGGTCTAGTCTTGACATCCTTTTAGGTCTAGTCTATCACAGTGCGCACCTTCTAGCACTAGCCAATATTATATATTCTCGTCGCGTGTTTAATTTATTTACATTAAAACTTTTGTAGCAATTATTTAAAATTGTATGTTAGAGATCGGGCGTAATCCGAATTTCTTTTTATTAGCGGCCCCCGAAAGGGGAAAAGACGCTATTAGTTTTGTGCGAAATGTCTGTCCGTCTGTCCGTCTGTCCCGTTTAGATCTCGTAAACTACAAAAGATATTGAAAATCCGACATCACAATATTTTAGACCATTCAAAGTTCTGATGCAACGGCTACTTTTTTTTTTCTGAAAGCGAAAAATCTAATTTTTATAATCAGTTATGCAAGCAGTTTTTTAAAGAGAAAAAGCTAATTAGTATGCATTATAAGTTAGACCTAATTTAAAATGAATAGTAATCTTGTAAATTTCATTTTCCTTAACCATTTCTTATATTGCAAAATATTATATTATACTTTTGAGCATTCGAATAAGAGATTTAGCAGTAAAGCGCTTGGCTTCCGAACCGGGGGTCCCGGGTTCGAATCCTGGTGAAGACTGGGATTTTCAACTTTGAAATCTTTGGGCACCTCTGAGTTTAATCAGCTCTAATGGGTACCTGACATTAGTTGGGGAAAAGTAAAGGCGGTTGGTCGTTGTGCTGGCTACATGACACCCTCGTTAACCGTAGACCACAAAAACAGATGAACTTTACATCATCAGCCCTTTAGACCACAAGGTCTGAAAGGGGAACTAGTTAGGCCAGGTTCACATCTAACTTTACATTCACTTTCACCTATCCTTTGATCTGCGGGACCGTTGGGGCACTACACAAGATCTGTTAACCTTCTTTCTCCATTCTTATCTCTCATTTGTCTTTAAGACATAATTTCATTCGGATGTTCTTTCTGAAAATATTGAAGCCTGCCTGGGTGGACCACTTCGGGGGCCGATTTTGTAACCTTGTTTTTTTTTTGTGGAGTTGCGGTAGGTGTTGGCGCTCGATAAAATAACAAGTGAAACACGTCCACCAGTCTACGATAGAAGAGATATATAAGAAAGCTCTTTCTAAGGAATTGTGTGCTTCGGGACATTTTGTTCTGGAATGAGAATTATGAGGTTCGTGTTACTCCGGCATGCGGATATTAATGAAGAAAGCTGCCGAAAGAGGTTCCAACGGGGAAAACCACGCCAGAACGATTTTAGGGGTTTTGTCACCGAGCTGCGAAATGCGATGGACAACTGTTGGAAAATGGCTAAAGTAGGCAAGACTGTGGAAGAAGTGAAAGCGTTGCTAATAAAAGATAGGATACTTGAGAATGTGTCTAGTGATGTGTACAAGCAACTGATAATAAATAAGAGAGGCACGGTTGATGATATGATTGATGTAATTGAAGGTTTTAAGGTTGCTAGTGTGGGTGTGTCGCTTGCTAAGAAAGACAGTGTGTATGTTGAGGCAGCGTCTAGTGAGCCTGTGATGAATCGAAGTCAAGTGGTGAAAAAGAAAGAAATCGCTAGCTTCAGTTGTGGTGAAAGGGGTTAAAAGACTTACCCGAATAATTCATCTGATAATGGAGACGATTACAATACTGTGGTCAGTTCGCAAGAGCAGAGGTCAAATGATAGATGACCTGAGGTCCGTCGCGAATCCAATAGTCTTCGTGACCCTAAGCTGATTCCGGATCGTTACACGGTGACGGTCAGAAATGTACCTTATAATGTTAACTGTCAGAAGTTAAAGGATATGCTGAGATTTACGGAGTTTTTGAGAGTGAATTGGAAGTCGATGGGTGTAGGTGTAGGTCATGTAAAGTTCAATGACCTGGCAGACGTTTCGAGAGCAGTTAAATATTTGGACAAGTCCAAATTTGGAGGTAGGAATATTGTGGTTGTGCGTCATCGTAAAAGCGCGCGGGGATAACGTGATGAAAACTGGGGTACTCTGGTACAATCTATGTTTGGTTTGGAATGTTTAAATATTGAGACTTATAGATGAATGTTGTTGATATACTTAGATATACCTAGTTGGAGCTTTTGCTTTTTTCTCCTCCCCGATGTGGGGTGAAAGTATGATGACCCAATCCAACACGTCTGCCCACAGACCAAACCACTAGCTCTATGTTAATAGATGTATGTCATGTGTCATATTAATATCTAAGTAAGGTTTTTTAGCCGGCATAGTAGTTAGAAAATTCCTCTCTGGAAAAATTCTGCAGGCACCTGACCCTAAGTAGCAATGGTGTTCCATCCTTCTGCTTATATATATATATATATAGTTCGTCCATCGTGGTTCGATGATGACCACTTTGTCATCCAGGGGGCTGAGGGCTTTGCACTGGGGTTTTATGCCTCCTCATGTGGCTGGTGATACCTATGTGAGCCCGGAATGTTCGGCTGCACACTGGGCAGGTTATTCCAGCTGGAGCTAGTGTCGTTTGTCTTGCTTTTCTTTTCTGGCGTTTTTCTTCTGCCTGCGTTGTTCTTTTTTCCTCAGCAACCTGTGCGCCAGTTTTCACAGTGTGACGCCATGATGCTCTGTCGTGTGCCTCTGTCTCCCAAAAATTGCCTGCTCAAAACTACCCTAGCCAGCCTACCGCAGTTGGCGGGAACCCTACTCAAGCGGTCGAAATTCAAAGAAAAAGACGAGGATAGTTCCTCTTACCATAGGTGCATGGAATGTGCGCACACTACTTGACAACGACACATCTGATAGACCACAAAGACGAACTGCACTAGTAGCCAGGGAGCTCCACAGATACAACCTTCTGCATATGGTCATCATGAAAGAGAGGTGAATGTGGGCAGCTTAGCACTCGCAAATTTACCGCCCAGGTTTTTCCCCAGCAAAAGAGAAATAACTCCCATCTCTGTCTAATCGATAAAATCTAATATATGGCTGTTCCTTCTTTTTACAATATGTCTTTCGAAGAGGGCAAAATCTTATCTTATCTTCTTATATAATGAAGACGTTACTTCAGTAAAGAAGATGATTACGTCCTACTTGGCTCGCATCTAGTCATTCATTTTAACCAATGACTTAAATTCTGCCAAATCACTGGTTTTCCTGGCCGGCTCAGGCAATCCATTCCATGCTCTAATAGCACTAGGGAAGAAGGAGCATAGGTACAAATTTGTCCTAGCATATGGAACGAGGAATGTGCCTTTATCTTTGTGTCTTTCTGAGTATTTTATTAGATTTTGTTTTTGTATTTAAAGATTAGGCCTATAGTTCAGTGTTTTTTTGTATAATTGTTAATTTATTTCTGGACAAATGGTGGGTGGACGCGATTATCAAAAACGGCTCTAACAATTTTCGAAATTAGACAATTGGGAAAAGAATTACTAGCTCGTTGGTGAACTCTAGTTTGTTCGTTATAATTTTCAAAGTATAAATCGAAAATAATCAAATTTGCCAGGGAACTAGAAATTTGTTTTCTTGAACAGACTCGGGTAAAAAAAATGTTCCTTTTTAAAAATCTAACAGGAGGTATTGTCTGTTTTGAAAAAGTTTTTTTTTGTTCTTGTTATTCGGAAAAAGAAATTGTGTGGATCTGAGTGTATTTATTAAAATTAGACTTATTAGCTTCAAGCAAAAGATGTATGCTGGGTAAAAACAGCTCGTGTATCAATAGGCTCTGTACTAGAAGCTTTATTTTATTCCTGTAGACACTTGACCTAAGGGAAGGTGTTCTTCATTTCTGGCCGCCTCTGAGTTTGTAATCTTGATTGTTCTTAGATTTACTGTTCTTATCTTATCTTATTTAATACAGACGTTACTTCAAAAAAGAAGATGATTACGTCCTACGCGTCATGCATTTAGTCATGCATATTAACCAATGACTTAACTTCTGCCAAGTCACTGGTTTTCCTGGCTAGCTCAGGCAACCCATTCCATGCTCTAATAACACTAGGGAAGAAGAAGTATTTGTACAAATTTGTGACGAGGAATGTGTCTTTATCTTTGTGTCTTTCTGAGTATTTTATTAAATTTTGTTTTTCTATTTGAAGATTATGGTTCAGTGTTTTATGTATAATTGCTACTTTACTTTTGAGTCTTCTGTCCTGAAGGCTTTCTAAATTTAGTGATTTTACTAAAGGTGTTACTCTAGTCAAATGTGAATATTCGTTTGTTATGAATCTCACTGCTCTATTTTGTGTCTGTTCTTAATGTTTTCTTGAGTTGAGGGGTCCTAAACGGAGGATGTATATTCTATTATTGGCCTAACCAAGGTTAAATAACATTTTAGGTTTATGTTCTTATTTGATTTATAGAAATTTCTTTTAATAAACCCTAATGCTTTGTTTGATTTTTTAAATAGTTTTATCAATACGTGGATTCCATGACAGCTTTTCATTTATTATAACTCCTAGGTATTTTGCGTTTTTTGTCAGTGTTACTGGTTTGCCATGAATAAGATAAGTGAAATATATTTGTTTTAGTTTTTTGTTTCTCTTAACAACTGACATTTTTCTGGGTGGAAAGACATGCTCCAATTTGATTCCCATTTCTGTAATTCATCTAACTCTCTTTGTAAAATATCTGTGTCTTGTGTGGTTTTTATTGTTCTATATATTATGCAGACGTCTACAAATAATCTGACTTTTTTTCCTGAACTAATGCAGTTTGGTAAATCATTTATGTAAATTAAAAATAGTTGTGGACCCAAGACTGTTCCTTTACTGTTTACTGTTAACGGTGTTGATTTAGAGCCATTTATTATTACAGTTTGTTCTCTCCCTATTAGAAAATTTTTAATCCACTGATGCAGTGGACCATTAATGCCGAAATATTTTAATTTAAACTATGGTGGTGAACTTTGTCAAAAGCCTTGGAAAAATCTAGTAAGATAGCATCTATTTGTTCACTATTATCTAAACCTTTTGAAAAATTATCAATTAGTCCTATTAGTTGTGTTCTAGATCTATATTTCCTAAAGCCATGTTGTTATGGGGTGAGGACATTATGTTTGTTTAAGTGTTTTATGATGTGACTACATATTATGTGTTTTAGGATTTTACATGTGATGCTGGTAAGTGATACTGATCTGTGGTTTCCTGGGTCAGATTTTTCTCCTTTTTTAAATAGGGGGGGGGGTGACATTAGCTTCTTTCCAGTCCTTTGGTATTCTGCCCTGGTTAAGCGATGCCTTTTCTCGCATTATTCATTATAAAAAACACACAAACAAAATACTCAATAGTAGAGAAAGTCTCTCTATTTTTCTTCTACCTAGTACTTCCACGTGTAGGTAGACTAACACGCTAGCGACCAATTATCTCACAATCAATTTTGCACCAGTGACAAATTGTTTGCCTTATTGAGCTTCTAAACAGAAACACTGTTCTTGTCCTACCTGCTTGTAGTTTGACACGAAGACAAGGCTCTTATGTACTATGTCTACAAGGACATTATTATAAAAGATAATAAGTCGATCTCTACTACACTGGTGGATCCAGAAGAAAGTAGCAGAAGGGGCGGTCGCTCCTAACTCGATTTGTGCACAAAAAAAAATATTATAAATCTAAATAAATTTTATATTTATTGATTTTTTAACATTCTAATGTCGCCCTCCCCCTTTTCTATAATCTAAAATGCAGCAATCTAGAAGTATACTTAATAATTACAAAATGGAAGTTAAGACGAATAGTTTGGTGTGGCAGTTCAACCGTCCCCGCCTCAATGTGGAGCGCCAAGGCTTCATTTCTTCCACTATCCCCAACTTTCAAGCGGAGTTCAAAGGCGAGAGGATATACTTTTGTGGACAAATGACACAAATAGTACAATACTAATAAGGCATTGTCTTCGATTCCGAAGGATGAGTGTAGTATTTCACGGGACAACGCCAATTCAGTTGTGGGCTGCATATTTGGCTACATTTGATGCACAGGATACCATTGTCCTTTGGGAGTTATTTAATTTTTCGTCTCCGCGCCTGTCTTCGATAAGGACTTTTCTTTAAGCCGCAAAAAATCTGTCCTGCGTTCTTCCTGAAAGCTCTCCTGCTGTCTCTTTCAAAGGCCGTCTGCTACCAGCTTCTTTCCAGTTAGGTACAAATGGTGCCTATGTTGATCTTCATAGCGTTTCTGGGGGGCACCTCTTTTACGTCAGCCTCCTTAAAACTCCATAAAAAACGTCTTTGGCATTCAGTCAGATTACTTTAGTATCTATTATTCTTCCCCACCTTTGTTATTCATTCCCCCTGTTACATCTTGTTGCATAAAATATTTCATCTATTTCACTTAAGTAATCCTTATGTTATTAGTGTACGCTACTGTGTTCGGTGGTCTATGTTGTCGTTAGAAACCCCAGACCTAACGATATCAAAACTAAATCTTTAAGTAATTAATTGATTTTAATTAAATCCCACAAAGGCGATTAACAGATACAAAAGTGTAGTGAGAACATTGATACGTTGGTAGGCGACGAGACCTATTCCGCCATTGGAAGCAACAAAATGAGCTGTTGGCCTTAGCCATACAGTAGCTTATTTCTCTAGATAGGAATGCATAGTTCTGCCCAAATACTTGAAGAGGTCAACAGCATTTAAGAGTTGTCCATTCATATTAATACGTGGACCTGAGCTAGTTCCGTTTAGGGACATTCTAGCTGTCTCTAATAGCAAATTTTCTGAGCTTCATAGACCAAAAAAGGCAGCAGCATCACAAAATTCAATGACAGTAAGTTGAAGCTCGTACTTAGACCGTGCCAGAAGCTTGTAATTTGTTTTTTATCTCTGCAGAATTAACGATCTCTTTCATTTCTAACAGATTGAGACTTCCTTCTTCTATTACGTGGCAAGCTCACAGGCTACGTCCCGCGGGCCACATGCGGCCAGCCGAAATGTTTTATGCGGCCCACCGAAACGTACAGAAATCAGGTGTGCCCACAGTATAAACATATAAAAATGCAAATATATTAAAATAATATGTATATAAATTATTAAAACTGTCTTATTACAAAAAGTTTCAAGTAAACGAAGATTTTCTTTTTGGCTATGCATCAATACACTCAATTCAAGAGACAATCTCTGATCAGTATTTATTCAATGCTATGAAGGACTATGTTGAATGTTGGGTAGGCTTGGAACAAGATGACAAGTGTAACAACTGATGGAGCTCGATCTTTGACTGAGTAAAATAGTTTTTTTTTGTTTTGTTTTTTTTTATAAAAAATATCCCAACCATAAACTCTAAACAGGAAATTTTGCACAAAGATGCATAAAAATCGAACTTATTAGACCCAGGAATTACAAAAACAGGTAGTTCCAATAAAGTAACAAAATAATACAATGTATCCGCTATCTTAGCATGGGCAAGGCAAATGAGAACAATATAGAATCTCAAAGAAGATATTGAAGGACATTGACTGTGACCTGGTAACCAATATTTCTAATGTAGAGTGGAAGACAGATTTCATGTTTTATAATTGCTATTGCAATGTTTTTTTTGTGTGCAAATAAAATGTAAATGCATGTTAAATCTTTTCAAACAAGGCTTTCCCATTTCTACAAGCAAGCAAAAGAAAACAAGTTTTGTCATTTTCCTTTGCTGAAAGGTGAAACTATTTCTAGTGAAATGATTAAAAGTACAACACTTATTTAGATTCCTTAATTGTGCGATTTATAAAAGCAAATTTTAAGACGTCAAGAACCAGCTTTCAATACCATCAGCTCACCATTTAACGCAGAAGCTGATTCAGCTCCAGAAGACATAACTCCAAGCAAAGAGAAGTTACAGTCAGTACTTCCTTCCACGGGAGTCCTATGGGTGCCAGATGCTGTATTTACACACTTTAAAAAAACTTTGATGCTGTTTACACTATTTGGTTACGCATACATCTGTTCTTCTTCTTCTTCGTTCTCATTTTACATATTGGAGGGTTCAGATAAGTAATCCTATATCTGATTTGAACCGCGCAGTGATTTCCAGATCAGGCAGATCTCCGAATAGCTTTGGTTCCATTTCTATAGGAGGGCTTCGGGGCCAGAGTCTTGTTCGGGTCTCTCGATTTAGTATGCACCATTGAAGGACATGGTCAGCATTCTCTGGTGATGCTCCACAAGGGCAAGTTTCGCTCGTCCCGAAATTTAACTTCCGGAACATATATTGTCTCATTCATTGAACAAGCATTTTTTGTGGAAACTAAACAAGCATAATTACTGGTCGATTTTGACTGACTGTAATTTGACAGCAGTCACAAGGGTAACAACTAGTAAGCTAGTTCCACAGTTCCGGAACATTATGCACGAGTGTAAAAAGTAAAATACTGCACATTAAGTACAACGGTATATTTGTGGGGATATTTTAATATAAAAAGACAATAGTAATTTTTTTTTTAAAATCGTAAAATTGGTTTTAAAAAATGCTAATTCTTGTTGTAATTCCTTAACGTGGAGTGTTCAAAAAATAAAGGAAGCATGAATATGATACAGTGTAAATATGAATTAAAAGACATTCTACACAGTTAACTAGAATATTTTTGTAATATGTATATACATATGCAGCCCGCCATTCCCAAAATTTAAACAATGTGGCCCTAGATACAAAATGGTTGCCCACCTCTGGGCTAGTTGCCTCAAGTTATTTCATTTTTCACTGGAAATGGTAAAATTATTTAGCTAATGTGTTTATATTAAACCGCCTCCATCTGAATCCACTAGTGGATCCAGAATTTTTTTGTGGGGGGCGATTTTTTTCCAAACCCTAACCCTAACGCCCAGTAAACCCTAACCCTTTGTATAAACGCATATACACAGCATTTATAAATGAGAATAAAATAGCAGTGTTTCTCAACCTTCTGCAAAAAAGGCATATTGGTGGCCTTTTGACAGCTAGGCGGTCTGGGGAGAGCTCAGTAAGCTCTCCAGTGGGGTTTGGGGCGAAGCGTTTCTTACATTCTTCACTGCAGAAACGCATTCCTCTGACATTTACAGCCCATTATTCATCCTATTAAAAAAGGCAGATCAAATTGAGTAAAATCTCAACTTGGAGGTAAGGGCTGATCCTGAAGTGTGACTGACTATTCAGGCACAAGGGGCGTAAGTATATATTTATTAGGCGTATTTATCGCAATATTATCTTCAAGTTAAGCGAGACCTCTTGTAGTAGACATGATTATTCAGCATAAGCCATCAACAGAACGATGGTTAAATGTTCAAAAGTATCTAATTTCAAGAACCATTTGAATAATGTTTTACTTGAAAAATATTCTTATATGAATTAATAGGCCCTTACTACAAATACAACCAATTTGTTCCTTCAAAAGATAAGATACCCCACAGATTTAGATTAAGGCTTTGAGGATCGCCGACGAAAAACAAATTAAATCCGAAAGATAATATTTAAAAAAAGCTCATTTGAAAGGGATACATTTTGTTCATAGGCCTATTTGTAGCGTCATTTTGTTACAGAACAATTATTCAAAGCTCTAAACAAACTAATTTTGGAAGTGGGAGGAGAAATTAAGTGAAGCAATTAGATTGTACTCTAACCTTTTTTTTCATTTTTAGGATTCAAACAAAAATTGAGAGTTATAGTCCCAATTTTATGTATACAATAGAAAAAAAATCAAATTGAGTAAAGGTTGAAAAAACTACTAGAAAAAAATATTTTGGTTTCAGAACTCATTTCAATTGTTACTATTATACTGAAAAATTTCTTATGAACTCTAAATTTTTCAAAACAAAGTCTTTTACAAAAATTATGATAAATTCGCGTGCAATTACATAAACTCTATCGTCATATTTGACTATTCCTGTTTATAATACCTGCTAATGATTGCATTTGGCATTAAATAATAGGGGTGGGGCGACTGGATATAAGAATTTCATTTATAGCATATATTAATTATATTAACGCCTTTTTTTAAATTGTGTAATTCTTAACTTAAAGTATCGGTTTGTCCGATAGACGGAGGACGATAGAATGTATCGCACCTCCCACGTGGTACAAACCTTTTTCATTTATTTTTACATCCATTTCTAATGAAGACCAGGAATTGAATGCCATTAAGTCGCTATGCTACTTTTGTGGTAGGAGGAGACACTCCTATGCCCTGCTCGAAATGCATTATGTCATCAGTGAGGTAAAAAGGGACACTTCCAATCTATTTGTAAATCAAGTAAAACAACAGCCACCATAGCTGCCAGCAAAATATCACTGACCAGTGTGATAACTCCATGTACCTTGTCATCAACGCATTTCTCTGGGCTTACACAGTCTACGGCCCAAGTAAACATCAACGGGTTGTTGTTGCAAGCTCTCATATATACTGGCAGCTGTGAAAGCTACATATCAGAAGCCATCGTCAAGAGAAATAAATGGCCAGTACGCCCTTCTACAAACAGAATATTCATGGCCACTACACATCTTTCTGAAAAGACGCTAGGACAAACATTTGCCGATGTCCAGTACAAAGGAGAACACTACGAAAAGGTCAAACTTTCTCTACTTGCTGGATTGTGTTCGGATGTAATCCTTGGTGTAGACTTTATAAGTCTTCATAAGGAATTGACTATACCGTACGGAGGAAAACGCAATCCTCTACACATCTGTGGTCTTAAAGCAGCACGAGTCGAAACACCGAGCTTATTCAGTAATGTAACTTCTGACTGCAGACCGGTGGCTACTAAGTCCCGAAAGCACTCAATAGGTGATAACAAATTTATTGAGTCTGAAGTTAGAAAACTCCTCTCGGACAAAATCATTGAACCTTCAAAGTCTCCCTGGAGAGCACAGGTGCTTGTGACAACAAACTAGAGACATAAAAGAAGTATGGTCACTGATTACAGTCAAACAATAAATCGATTCATATTACTGGATGCATATCCAATGCCCCGAGTCGATGAATTGGTAGAACGGATATCCAACTATTCCTTTTTTAGTACTCTAGACCTCAAAAGTGCCTACCATCAAATACCAATCACGACTGAGGAAAGGCCGTTTACTGCATTTGAGGCATGTGGCAAACTCTATCAGTTCTGTCGCATCCCTTTCGGTGTTACCAACGGAGTTGCATGCTTTCAGAGAACAATAAATCAAATTATTGAGAATGAAAAGTTGCAGGACATCTTTGCATACGTGGACAATGTAACGGTATGTGGTCATGATCAAGAGTCGCACGATGAGAATCTGAACAGATTTCTAGATGCTTCTAGAAAGTATGGGATCACATTTTATGAAGACAAATATACGATAGCAACTGACAAAGTTTGCCTATTGGTATACGAAATTTCTAAAGGCCTACTCAAGCCAGACCCTGACAGATTCCAGACTTTAAGAAACCTTCCTCCACCTCATGATAGGCGCTCACAAAAACGAATCGTGTGCATGTTGGCGTACTACTCACAGTGGATCCCAAATTCTTCTAACAAAATAAATGTTTTGGCAAATAACACGTCGTCGTTCCCTCTTTTAGAAACAGTAAAGAAAGCCCTTAACGAATCAAAGCAGGAGCTGGAGAAAGCTGCCATCTTCACCATCGACTATACTCGACCTCTGACGGTTGAAACAGACGCTTCGGATATTGCAATAGCTGCCACCCTCAACCAGGATGACCGCCCCGTGGCGTTCTTTTTAAAATACTCTCGAAAAGTGAAAGGCGGCACTCTGCAATAGAAAAAGAAGCCTACGCCATTGTAGAATCTTTAAGGAAATGGCGTCACTACTGAGTATGAAATCGCTTTACCCTTGTCACAGATCAACGCTCGGTGGCCTTCATGTATGATAAACAGAACATAGGGAAAATAAAGAATGAGAAAATTCAAAGGTGGAGACTGGAACTGAGCTGTTTCCACTACGATGTCTTGTATAGATCAGGCAAACACAATGTAGCGGTTGATACATGTTCTAGAAACGGATGTGTGTCAGCTATGAGTCGAAATGAATTGAAACTGCTCCATGACTCTGTGTGTCATCCGGGAGTAACAAGATTATGACATTTAGTGCGAGCGAAAAACCTACTTTTCTCTTGTGAAGATGACAGGCTGGTTGGCAACCAGTGCATAATTTGTGCCGAAGTAAAACCCTGATATTTCAGTAATTCTAATGGAACTCTAATTAAGGCGATGCAGCCTTTCCAGAGACTAAGTATGGACTTCAAAGGACCACTCCCTTCTACATCTCGGAACACATACCTGCTAACCATAGTGGACGAATTTTCAAGATTCCCGTTTGCATACGCCTGTTTTGATATGTCGGCTTCAACAGTAATCAGATGTCTAGATAATTTATTTGGACTCTCCGGATTGCCTGACTATGTACACTCTGATAGAGGTACCTCATTCATGTCTAGAGAGGTGCAGGGATTTTTACACGAGGGAGTGGTGGCCACAAGCAGGACGACCCCTTATAATCCCAGAGGAAACTCTCAAGTAGAAAGGCTAAACGGCTCATTATGGAAAGCTAAATCCTGGCCTTAAAAACTCAATGACTCCCTGTTTCCAAATGGAAGCAGGTGTTAAACCAAGCCCTGCACTCTCTTCGTTCTCTGTTCTGTACCGCTACAAACGAGACACCGCACGAGAGAATATTCAAGTTCTATCGCAGGTCCACCTTTGGCAAATCACTCCCGACATGGTTAACTCAACCAGGAAAACTGTTGTTAAAAAAGGGAGTCCGTGCATCAAAATATGACGATGGTACAATAGCTGTCGACTTAATGAAATGCAACCCACAGTATGCCATTGTAAGACTTCCTGATGAAACAGTGTCACTATGACATTTGACACCTGCTCCAAGAAAGGGAGAATCAGAGGTGTATTAACATATGGGATATGAATACCTTGAGCCGGAGACAAACCCTATAACACAGATGCAGGTGCCTACTGACCATGTGTCTATGGAACCAATTGCAGCTCCTAACACATTTGTGAGTTTGAGTTTTGAGTTTAGGGCACATCGGCACAATATGTACAACAGGGGGAAAATGGACATCAAGAAGAAGTAAATGCTGGGGCTGAGTCTCCAGTTAGAGAGCCGCCGATGTCACCAACTCAAAGCGACGGCATTATTGGTCCTGGTAGATATAACCTAAGACCAAGAACAAGCAGACCTAATTATAAGGTCTAACATTTATTTACTTATTTTTCCATATCATAAGTTCTAACTCAGTATCTGTAGGCTTAATATGACTCACTTAGAACTGATCATTTTATAGTGTATAGCTTTTCTAGGTAGACTTTTGTATTATATTAATTATTACATTATTATTCAAGACTACTTTCTCTACTGGTCTAACCTGATAATTTTAGAGTATATAGCGTGTTTGTTTATAGTTATACAATGCTTTTCAAAAGTGTAACTCTGTAAGTATTCTGTAGGGATACTTGGCTTCCTATATCGTTGTCATTCACTATTATTTACATGTTCATGTTCCTATAACTTTTAGGCGGGGTGATTGTAGTGTAACTGAGTTGATTTTCTGCGTGCGTCCAGCGTGTCAGAAGGTCATGCCCAGTGTGTGTGTTTCATGTCCAGTCTGTGTGTGTGTGTGTATAGTACTGCCTCAGTGTTATGCGAGACGTGCTGGTTTCATTCACTGTTTACTGTAGTGACGTAGTCTAATTTTGTGGAATAAAGACATGTTATTGATATGCTAGTATTTGTCGTTTCATTACAAGATTATATCTAGGTCTAGAGCTAACATGGCATAATCAGCCTTATTACCGTAATTATTCGTCAAAAGTAAATTTAAAGTTGCTTCAATTTTATTGAAGGTTATAAGTGTTGTTTACATTTTAAAGTGCATGTAACACAAATTACATCTAGATTCTAGATCTAGAAGTTAAATTAAAATTAAAATTACAACTTTTATATAGCGCTACTTTCATGCTTATAGCATGCGCAGAGCTTTGGTCCAATCTCATTTGTGGACCGGTGAGGGGAAGGGGTTTCAGAGAGAAGGTTTTTCCGTGCTGCCTTTAGGCGCTTAGAAAACACAACTCTGCTAGAGTCGGGTGTCGAACCTCAAGCCCCCTTCATAGGTAGCCAAGTTCAAGCGTAATTAGCTTCTCGATCACGCATCCCACACAAAATTAGAGTTGATCTAGAGTAGATCTTTAGAGTTCTAAATCAGAACTTTAGGTCTAATGTTAGATCTAGATATATTGAACATACCAATAAACAATCGTAAAAGTATGACTTCCTCGCTTGCCGAATCAGAAAAGTGGTAAGATCTAGCATTTGACTGTGTCACGGGTACGATACCTGAACAGTCAGCGGTTCTCAACCTTTTATGCTCGGCGACCCCTTTTTACAATCCCCCACTCTGCCGCGACCCCACCCCACACACACACATACAGCTATAGAAGAGTAGACAATTTTCGATGGTCTTAGGCGACCCCTGGCAAATCGTCATTCGACCCCCAAGGGGGTCGCGACTCACAGGTTGAGAACCCTTGCCTGAACTGAACCAAACTTTTTAAAAATTATTTTTTATTAATTATTTTATTAGATTTGAAGTTCAATTATGGAGGTATTGTCCTTTTTAAAATATAATTTTATTTTTTTTTCTTCTTGTTTACTGTCATTTCTTCTTAGTCTCTCCTCAATTTCATGATAATTTTTCTAAATCCATTTCTTCTTCGCTTCTTCCATTTTCTTCTTAATCCATAATTTGACATGTTTGTATTTATGGGCAATTTTCTTCTTTAAACTCGGTAACTTAGAACTATATTTTTTCTTCTTGTAAAAAACTAAGAGAAGTTTATGATAATTTTTACAACAAAAAACAAACAAACAAGTACAAATCTATTAAATCTCGGAATATCTCATACAACTGCTAGACATTCTAATTCTAACAATGGGATAAACCCTAACCCTATTTATAAACGCATTCACACATCATATATATATATATATATATATATATATATATATATATATATATATATATATATATATAATAAGGCTTGCCTTCGAGTCAGAAGATTAGTGAGGAGTGGAGGAATGCTGTATATCCCGTGGTTTGCAGCCCCAGCTGTGACCTACATATTTTGCCACATCCAGGGCAAGCATAACGTTTGTCCGCAGGTGGTCGATTTAGATTTTCTTTTCGCCGTCTGCGTTTGTCCTCGGTAGCGGATTTTCTTTTGGTCTTAAATGTGTATCCCGCGGCCTTCGTGAGTGACCTTTAGCTGTCTCGTTCTGAGGCCGCATGCAACCAGGTGCTCTCTTCTATGTCAGGCAAGGAAAGTTGACGTTTAAGCTGGTCTTTGAAGCGTTTCCTTGGGGCGCCTCTGTTACGTCGACCACCTTTTAGCTCACCAGAAAAGACTGCCTTTGGCATACGTTCGTCTCCAATACGTAACTGCCGGACCATAAGAAGTCCCTCTATACTGTCCATACCGGCGTTCGCAAGGACATCACTGTTTGTAGTGCGGTCTTGCCACCGTATATCCATGATGGAGCGCAAGCGTCTTTGGTGGAAGTGCCCAAGAAGTCTTAGTTGTTTTCTGTACAGTGTCCTTGTCTCAGAGCCATATAGAAGGGTTGAGAGAACCACCGCCTGGTAGACATTGATTTTTGTAGGCAGGTGGAGCGATTTGTTCCGCCAAACTCTCACCTGAAGGCGTCCAAAAGTGCTACTGGTCCTGGCCAGACGGTTATCAACTTCCCTTGAAAGTGAGGCGTCATTTGACACTATACTACCTAGATATGTGAAGTGGTCTTTGGGGCTGAGTATATATTATTGGGTGACTTCTGGAACATGACTTCTGTTTATAGATAGACCGAAAGAGGCGGCAGCGTATGCCAATTCGTTTACCGCGTTCTGGAGATCATGTTCATTGTGAGATAGCAGGGCGCAATAATCGGCATAGAGAAGCTCCGTTATTTTTGTATGGGATAGTAGACGTCGAAGATTGAACACATTGCCGTCTGAACTAAACCGGATGTAATTGCCTTCGTGCAATCGTTGCTTTATTTGACCCACCATTACGCCAAAGAATATAGCGAATAGAGTAGGAGCAAGTACACAGCCCTGCTTCACGCCATTTTCTATTGGGTAGTGATCAGTAAGGGCACCATTGTGTCTGATCTGGCCTTTTTGTCCCACATGAAACTGCTTGAGAATTGATAGGTACGTAGGTGGGCATCACAGCTTGGCCAAAATCCTCAATAAACCATCACGACTGTCTGTGTCGAAAGCCTTGGTGAGGTCCACAAAGGCAGCGTATAGGTTTAAGTTCTGTACTTTGCATTTTATATATAAGAATGAAAAATAAAAAAAACAGTGTTTCTCAATCTTGGCCAAAATAAAAACAACAACTAACAGTTACGTTGTAAACTCCCCCAGTGTTGCTCGGGTCGTTCGACAAGCGTTTTCTTACATTCTTCACCGTAGAAAGGCTTTCTCCTGACATCTACAGCTCATTATTCTTCCTAATAAAAAGGCATGTTAAATTAAGAAAAATAAAGTAACATGGAGGCAAGGGCTGATTCACAAGTGTGATTGACTATCGATGCACATATAGCGTAAGAATGTATTAAGTAAATATATATAAGCGTTGGAGTGATCGTTAAATGAACTTGTGTGTTACCCGTGCTAGTATTTGTAATCTTGTTCGCATTATCGTAGTCTGTGAATCGTGACCAGTCTGTACTGTGTTATTGTGTGTATCAGTCGTGTTTTATTGAAATAAAGCCTTGTTTCTAAGGTTATGAGTTGATTTAGTATATTACAATCGTATTTGTCGTACTATTATCTTCATGTTAAGCGAGACCTCTCGCAGTAGGCCTGTTTTAGTCAGAATAAGGCGTCAACAGAACGATGGTAAGAAGCTCTAAAATATTTAATTTTCAAGAAGCTTTTGAATAATGTTTTACTTTTAAAATATTCTAATATAAATCTATAAGCACTTACTACATTGCAAATACAACCGATTTGCTCCTTAAAAAGATAAGATACCCCATCATACCCCATGATTTAGATTAAGGCTTTGAGAGACGCCAAGTATATGTAATCTTAAAAAAATATCAATTTTATCAATAATAATAATAAAATCTTGGATTGAGTAAAGGTTGGGAAAGGTTAGGTAAGCTATTAGTTAGACACTGATTTTTGTAGGCAGGCGGGGCGATTTATTCTGCCAACTCACTCCTGGAGGTACTACTTGGGCCATGATGACACTACTTCTTAAGAATAAGTTTCCTGCTTTATACACCACAAAAAAATCTAGTCAGAGTATATAAAATTCTAATAATAGCCCAAAAGCTCTCGACTTAGAAGACGGTGCGCAAAATGGAACGACGACTTCGATGTTTTTTTACAAAGCCGTATTGAAAACAGGTTCTTTACGCATGTTCTCGCGCATCCTGCAATGCCTACAAAATAAAATGATCGAGACAAAGAAGTTTTTTACGCTCGAACGCCCCCGATTTACCCGTGTTGCTTAGGAAATGTTTAGTATAGTTCCATGATTAGAAAATGTTTTTTTTAGCTCTTTATAAACAGATGCTTTAAAACTTCATCCATTTTCAGACAAGCTGTTATGGTGGATATATTTTTTTAGAGTAAGAGTTCATCACAAAATTATTTTATTTTTGATCATCCTACTAAAAATGACATATTCTCAGGTTCTCAACGTTGGGTTTTTTCTACTAGATATGGTGCAGTTTTATGTGCTACTTGCAGATGAGTCTACCGTTCCGCATTAAGCGGAACCGTCCAGCTAAAACATAAAAAAAATACTCACATGTTACTCACATTGGCACTTTTATTTTGTTCCGCAAAGTCCGAAATCCGACAAAATAAATCGTCACTATTTTTTATTAATTAAAAAAAAATAGTTAATACAAAATTCATTTTTTTGTTTACATTTGATAAAACTTTCCATAAATGCTCTGTGACGGACCTCGTGTATGACGTGTGTGATTGGCTTGTTTAATGTCTAGGGGATGATTAATTTTGATATCTGATATCTGTAGGGCGGGTGGCCGGCTACCGTGGGCACAAGGGTGCTGCGGGCATAGCTGATCTGTCGTGGGCAGCGTGGTTAGCAGGATAAGTCCAGTGAGTTGCGGAGATTTGGCGAAGCTATGACGTCTCGCACAGACGCGTGGTCTATAGTTACGTCGTGCCTAATAGGTTGACAAGTGGACTGTCAAATCGGCAGCAAGTAGAGCCGATAGCGCCAAGTAGTAGAGTCAAATGGGTAGGTAGGCCAATAGGTAATGGAGTAGTGTCAAGTGGGCAGATGACACTGGATATTAGATCCAAGTATATAGGCAAATAGATGATTCTCAATAGACAGACAATACCAAATAAGCAGACACCTGAGGGAGGCTGTGGATAAACAAAGACAAGTTAGGACATGTCTCTCATGCATCATATCGATGCCCTCAACTGAGGTGCATTCTTCAGATTGGTAAAATCGTTTTTAAGTACAAGCTAAAGACCTGTAAGACAAGATTACAAAGAGAGTTTGTGTTATCACACAAACTCAGAGACGGCAAGGAATATTCAAAATATGATTTTGTTTTGATTGTCCGAAGTAATAATATTTCAAAGATTTATTTGTTGTTGAAAAAAAGTTTTTTTTGTGGAAAAAGGTTTTACTTGTTTCGGATGTTTCTACAAAGTTGAAGATAATGTAATTCCTAGTCCAAACCTCCCGGGATCATCCAGAAGTTAATCTTATAAATGCGTGTTAAAAAACTAAAACAAGCTATTTTCGATAATAAATTTTTTCGAAGTTTAAAAAAAAAATCAAATGCAGATTTGCTAAATAAAGGATTTCAAACAGTCATTTAACGCTTTTATGTTTTTTAAATTACAATACAATAAATAATAATACTTAAGTAAAATATTATATTTTCGAAAGACGTCTTGCAAGAAAATTAAATGTAAATATGTCAGAGAAGCGATTTTTAACATTCTGGAATCAGTATTTAAAAAAAAAATCAAAACAATTTATTATCGATATTTTGGCAAAGATGTCAAATTTTAAAATGTCAATTAAGTGATTTCAAACAGGCATTTAACGTTTATATGTTTTTTAGTTTAAAAAAAATATTATCAGAAATACATTTTTTCAACGTTTTAGCAAAAAATCAAATGTGAATTTATTAATTAATTTTTTTTAAATATAAAACATAAAAGCAAACAGGACAACACTTCGTCTTTACTGATCACCTAACAGTGTCGGTGGCACCTGGTGCGGTAGTTCAGAGTATTATCTCTTCCCCATCAACTTTCTTCGAATATGTTCCAATAAACACTGTTTCTAGTTAGTTCTTTTTGGTGAACAAAGCTGATTACCTTTTTTTTTATTGATTTTTACTCAAATGTAAAATGAGTGTCAATTCTATTATAAAATCCCACTGTTTGACATTTATTCAAATGTTATTGCAAATTTTACAATGATATTTAATTAAAATTAGAAACAGACTTAACATCTCTTGAACAGCTTTCTTTTGTTTTAAGACAGAAATGGTATAACGTTGTGCTTTGTCATTTAAACTTAAACTACCATCTAGACGTGTCTAGGCATGTTTGGGCATATATTTAGAGAATTTAATATAATTACCTTTTCCGTTGTGTCTGCTTTTGCAGAAATGGTTGAAATGGTTTCACCCGATGCGACCACACCCCTCGCACCCCCACCCCCTAGTGACGCTACTGCTCCCAGATACGTACCTCTCCCCAACAATTTCGATAAATATATTGGAGTAGACGGGCTAGGAAACTAACCGATTTCCCTTGGAAACAGCATTGTGCACTTTTTCAAACTAGTAGGCTTACTAATCCTGATCATAATTGCTCTTTCCACTTTAAAGGGCTAGACTAGATCTAGAATATAGAATACATCTAGAATCTAGACTAAATCTAAATTTCTAAACTAGTTCTAGATGTAGTCTAGATATCAAGGTCTAGACCTAGAATCTAGACTAGGTCCAGATCTAGAATCTAGACTAGGTCTAGATCAAGATCTAGAAATAAATCTAGAATACAGATTAGGAATCTAGACTAGATCTAGAATCTAGATCAGTGATGCCCAACCTTATTCGCCCGGCGGGCCATTTTCATTTCCGACACTCGTGTCGAGGGCCACATCATCGAATAGATAAAAAAAAATGAAATAGAGAATAATTCCATTATAAATAGTTTTATTAGAAGCCTGAAGCACCACTAAGCCTACGTACACACGTAGGGCGATTACGTAAGATCGGTCTCATCCGTTTCATGTCTGAAAGGTTTGTCTACTCAATGAAGTGCTTGTAAACATTGGGATCGTTCTTAACACTTCATTTCGGAAATTTGAAAAGTTTCATCAGGCGAAGAAATGAACTGTCTGCATCACTCTAAATTTCTCCAACAGGGATGTCTGGCTTTGTAAGTCAATCAATTCCAGTTGCAGATCTATCGGAGTAATCCTCAGTGGAAAACATTTCAAAATCTTCTGCTCCGTCAATTTAGTTTTGCAATGCGTTAACTGCTTTTTTACCCAGGACTAATTCTTTCACCACTGCTAAAAAGCACTTTTTTACGCATCAATTCTCATAATTTGAGTAACTCTATAACTCCTTACCCTGGACTCATTTCACTCATTTCTTGTCTCTTTGTTCTCGTCAGTCGCTTTACTCATTCAACTAGGCGTAGCTTAGCCATCTTTTTTCTTGGCAGTTAAAACCAACAATGCCGCCATATTTTTTAATGTTTTGATTTGCAAATGACTTTTTGTTATAAGTTTTAAAAACAGCCACATTTCTGTACAAATCTTGTTGGCATATTTTCCACAAAAGCAAGGATATCTTCACTTTTTTCCCGAAGTTTCTACATTCATATTCTAGTTTTCGTTCCTATGACTCTCGTTTCATTAACGCTCAAATATTTAAAGATATCAAAAGAACTTTACCAAAAAATGATTCAGAATTGATGCCCTGTGTTACACACAACATATTACACGACTAGCTCAAGACAGCAGTGGAATTATTCAAGAATCTCAAACAACTGTCAACACTTGTCACCAAAAAATAAACGTCGTTTTCATTAAAAAAAAATTAATAATATAAATACCATAGATTAGAATGAAATCCATCCAAGAAAAACAGAGTCCTAACGTAGGAAAAATACATTTTTCAAACTTTTAAGAAATTTTCTTCACTTTGTTCCGAGGTTTAGACGGGCCGGATGGAAACACTTCGCGGGCCGGATCTGGCCCGCGGGCCGTAGTTTGGGCATTACTGATCTAGATATATAATCTAGACCTAGAATAGAATTCGTATGACTTTACACGTTAAATCTTAAAATTACTAGACCTAGAGTTAAGCCAATATTATGATCAGGATTAGATCTAGTAGGCCTACTACTGGATAATAATGCACTTTGCTGTTTGCATTACATTCATTTCTCAATGTGATACTACTGTTTATATAATAAATAAATATGTACCCCTTCTAAGCTGTAAGATGATAAACTATTTCCTTAATAATTTATAAATGTTAATTTTTATTTAAATTGTTTAATACGTTTAAATTTAAATCTAGATCTACATCTGGCCTCTATTGAGTCTAAATTAGGTTGTTGTCAAGTGTAGGCTTATATTGAGGATATGTCAAAAGTAGTTAGTTTTTTAAAACTTTCAAATAAAACGAAGTTCGTATTAAAATTATTTCTAAAAACAACATTTAATTCAGTATTCTATTCCACGAGTTAGTTAATTAATGGAAAATATATTTTATAATGATTCATTGATACTTTTTTTCCATTGTGACCTTAGATGCAAATTTTGTGTACCAATGCGCGAATCTATGAATGAAGCTTGGTTTAATGATGAAGAAGTCTGTGACCTTTTTAAAAAACATACCTCCCCTGAAGTTTTTCATTGAAAAGTGGTGTATTTTTTTGAAAAATCTGCTTGCAAATATAATTTTAAAAATTAGATGGTTCACTTTCGGAAAAGAAAAAAAGTAGCCGTTGCATCAGATCTTTGAATGATCTAAAATATCATGATGTCCGATTTTCATGTTCTCTTCTAGTTTCTGAAATCTAAACGGGACGGACTGACAGACGGACAGGCCTCACAAAACTAATAGCGTCTTTTCCCCTTTCGGGGGCCGCTAAAAGAACTAACCAACTATTTACTTTGAAGTAGTGATAAAACAAACGCATGCCACAACTTAATAACAAAAGTCCTTCTCCAAATAAGCTTCTATCCTCCTTTATATCTCCTCCACAGAATCCTTTATCTTCATTGCTTCTTGTAATTCTTGTGGTAGTGGTTTCACTACTAATATTTGTCGGTTAATAACACAGTGAGATTACAATTATAGAGACTTCAATACAAATTTCTACATCAATTATTGAAGTAAGACTATACTCAGGGCGGCCTTAGCAGTGCGCGGGGCGAGCGTCATGTGCGGGCCCTTAGGCGTAAGGGTATATATATATATATATATATATATATATATATATATATATATATATATATATTACTTTGGAATAAATGCAACTTAACACGATTACACCAAGTTGCATTAAACTTTCAACAAACATTCTTATCAGAGAAAGAGGTTAACCAACCAGTCGATGACCTCTGGAATGTCATAAAAACTATCTTAAAAACATAATAGAAAATCATATACCAACTAGATATATATGAAAGAAAATCGATAAATGCTGATAGATTAAAGAAGCTTCGTAAACATAAGTAAAAACCTATATAAAAAGTATATTAAAATTATATACCTAACCTAAAAAGTAAGCAGACAGCTGCAGAGTGAATACATAAACATTGTAATATCTAAGGATAACAAAAAAAAACTATGGTTATACATTAAGTCTAAGAAAATGTAAACAACAGATAGCGCCATTAATAGGAAAATATAACTTAACACATACTGATAATGAAACTAAAGCAAACATCCTAAATAAATACAAATGCATCAGCATTCTCAGCCCCAGGAGACAAAGACATATCACTTAATTTGGACCAATTAGACAACATAGGAGATATATAAGTACAAGAAAAGGGAATCCAAAAACTATTAGCAAACATTAAACCGAATAAAGCATCTGGACCTGATGGCATTCCAGCTAGATTACTCAAAGAACTAAGCAATGAGCTAGCACCAGTGTTCAAAATACTTTTTCAGGCATCTCTTAACCAGGGTAGAGTACCAAGGGACTGGAAAGAAGCTAATGTCACCCCCCCCCCTTTTAAAAAAGGTAAAAAATGTGACCCAGGAAACTACAGACCAGAGTAACTAACCAGAATCACATGTAAAATCCTAGAACACATAATATGTAGCAACATCATAAACCACTAAGGCAAACATAATGTTCTTACTCCATACCAACATGGCTTTAGGAAAAATAGATCATGTGAAACACAACTAATAGGACTAATTGATGATTTTTCAAAAGGGTTAGATCAGCGGTTCTCAACCTTTTTAGCTCGGCGACCCCTTTTTACAATTTCTCACGTATTCGCGACACCTACAATAAATTATTTTTGTTTATAAATATGATGTTACAAAATTATAATTGTATGCCTGATGTAAATATCTGATTTGCATTGCTAAAGCTTAATGTTGAATCACGGCACCATATGTCATTATATTCTTGAAACATATATTTCTCCTTATTATCCAATTACAAATAAATGAAATAATTTCTTTATAACGTGCACTTCTTTACATTTATATTTTCTTTATCTAAACTTGATAAATAACAGGCTGTTTTGAGAAATAAATATTGCAATGGAAGAAGAAGGTACAACACAGACTAATGTGAACATGACTGCAAGTGTCTGATCCAGAATTGTGTAATTAAAGAGAAATGTTTCACTGTTAAACCTTTCTGTCTCCTAAAAATCTTTAACTTTGACTTTCATTGAATTTCTGGCAAGTGTACATGGGATGTGAAGTAGATTTGGAAAGTAGCAAGAAATGTTGTTCACATACATGCGTAGGTGTTCTTTCACGGAAATTATTTTATCTGTTCGCCAGGTTCAAAGTAAGTTTCCTCAAAGATAGCAGATAAGGTTGGAAGCATTGTAAATATTATTTTCGTTACAAATGACATACTGTTTATTCCTGCTTAAACTAATGGGGTAGGCAGAGGAAACAGAGGTGCATAAATTACAAGAGTGTCCAAGAGCTGCGGGGAGACAACTGAAGTGTCTCTTGGGTCCTACGAGGTACTACGTTCAACAAGAGTTTCTTACCAGAGCTGTACTGCTTTCTTCCCCTGCAACAATTTGGAGTTCATCCAAGGTTAATAATGTCCAATTAGTTATGGATTTCTAAACAAAGTTTACGTATTAAGATGAAAATGTATGGATGCCTTATTTAACCTTTTTTAAAACGTACAACGTTTAGTTCATATATTACGGATTATTTATAATTAAATGCCGTAGCGACGGTAGTTGCACACAAAGTTTACCAATATAGTTTGCTTAACAAAATAAAATATTTTGGTAGTGATAGTCCATTGCATCAGTGGATTAAAGATTTTCAGATATAGTGAGAGAAAAAACTAATAATAAATGGCTCTAAATCAACACCAATAACAGTAAACTCAAGTGTACCTCAAGGAACAGTCTTAGGTCTACTACTATTTGTAATTTACATAAATGATACCAAATTGCATTAGTTCAGGAACAAAAGTAAGATTATTTGCAGACGATTGCATAATATATAGAACAATAAAAATAACACAAGATACAGACATTTTACAAAGAGAATTAGATGAATTATAGAAATGAGAATCAAATTGGTTCATGTCTTTCCACCCAGAAAAATGTCAGTTATTAAGAGAAACAAAAAAAAATCACCAAAAACAAATTATTTCCACTTATCTCATTCAAGGTAAACCAGTAACACAGACTAAAAATGCAAAATTCCTAGGTGTGATAGTAAATAAAAAACTGTAATGGAATCCCAAAATTGATGAAACTATCAAAAAAATCAAATAAAACATTAAGGTGTATTGAAAGAAATTTCTATAAATAAAAAAAGGAGATAAAACTAAAATGTTTTTAAACCTTGGTTAGGCCAATAATAGAATATGCATCCTTTGTTTGGGACCCCTCAACTCAAGAAACATTAAGAAACTGGAACAGACACAAAATAGAGCAGTGAGATTCATAACAAACTAATATTCACATTTGACTAAAGTAAAATCACTAAATTTAGAAAGCCTTCAGGATAGAAGACTTAAAAGCAAAGTAGCAAGTATACATAAAACACTAAACCATAAGCGTCAAATATAAAAACAAAATTTAATAAAATACTCAGAAAGATACAAAGATGAAGACACATACCTAGTTTCATATGCTAGGACAAATTTGTACAAATGCTCCCTATTCCCCTAGCGCTATTACGGCATGGAATGGGTTGCCTAAGCTATCAAGGAAAACCAGTGACTTGGCAGAATTTAGGTCTTTGGTTAATATGCATGACTAGATGCATGACGCGTAGGACGTAATCATCTTTTTTGATGTATCATCTGTATTATATAAGATCTCTCTCTCTCCCTCTGTCTCTCTCTCTATCTCTATCTACCCATCTATCTATCTATCTATCTATCTATCTATCTATCTATCTATCTATCTATCTATCTATCTATCTATCTTTATCTCTCTCTTTCTCTCTCTCTCTCTCTCTCTCTCTCTCTCTCTCTCTATATATATATATATATATATATATATATATATATATATATATATATATATAAAATATATATATATATATATATATATATAGAGAGAGAGAGAGAGAGAGAGAGAGATAGATAGATAGATAGATAGATAGATAGATAGATAGATAGATAGATAGATAGATAGATAGATAGATAGATAGATACTACCCATATGTTACCCGTGGCCCGCGGGTCTTAATTTGCGTATTACTGTCGGTATAGTCACTGAGAGTGTTTTGTAAACAATTAAACGGAATAATAATGTCTTCAGTAAAGCGAATGCCTGAATGTAAAAATAGTATAGCTAATCGACCTAAAAATGCCTAGATCCATTTTTTCAAATAAAAACTTTTGCTTGTAGGCCTACATATATTGGATTAAAATATGAAATGAACAGACTTTATTTTGTATGTTCATGTTTTAAAGTATAAAGTAGATCTATCATCTTTGAATTAGACCTTGAGTCAGAGATAGATCTATCTCTAGACTAATCTAGAGTTTAATATTGGCTTGGATAGAGTTCGTTCTGCACGTGTGTGGAGGCTTCGCTCTGCGCATGCATGACCTTTTTTGTTAGATGAACGCGACTCATGAATGGTACTACGTAAATGTATGTAAGCATGGCTTCGCAGCATATAGCAAATGAATGTATAAAAAATGCATTTGTTTAACAAATTTGAATGTTAATTTAATTAAAATATGAAAAGAATGGACTATAATTAGTATGTTTATGTGTTAAATGATAAAACTATCTTTGCGAAGAGAAGTTCTATTACCCTAGAGTTGAATTAGAGTTTTAGACCTAGGAATAGAGAGATGTGTAACATTTCGGTCTTGTCTATTGAAAGAATGTTCGTCAGGAATTCTAAATTCGCAGATACAAGGAACGAATTTAAGTAAAAATGCTTTTGAAACACAAATTTGAAGTTTAATTTTATTAAATAATGAAATCAATAGACTATATTTTATATTTTAATGTGTCAAAGCAAAAAACTATTTGTGCAAAGTGTAGTTAGATTATTTAGATCAATTATCTATTAGAGGAATTAGATCTATGTTAGCGCCTAAGCTGGTCTTTAGGCTTTTCCGTGGGGCACCTCTGTTATATCGACCTCTTTTTAGCTCACCAAAAAAGACTGCCTTTGCCGTACGTTCGTCTCCCATACAGGATAAGTGCCCTGCCCAGCGTAACTGTCGGACCATAAGAAGTCCCTCTTTACAAAGGCAGTAGGATACACATATTAGAGCGTCAGTACCGCCCTCTGACAGGCTACGAGGATGTTCCTAGGAATGTTAAGGGCCTTGAAGGTGTCTGTTTATTCAGTTGTTAGTATCCGCTCGGTCGATATAACAATGGGGTATATTGTTACTTTGGACTATTTCCATAGACGCTTAATCTCCAAGACTAGGTTCCCATATTTTCTTTGTTTTTCTATCTCAGTTTTTCTTAAATTATGAGACAGTGGTACGGCGATGTCGATAATGGTTATTATTATTTTTATTATTATTATTATTTTGCTGGTGAATTATTACCATGTGTTCATGCTTCGAAGACTACTGTCTCGTACCAAAACATAGGAAACACAGCTTCTCCACGCCTTACTTGCTCACACTGAACATAATATCTAGCTCGCGGTCAACAAGTTTGCGTACGCTGCAGCCTCTTTTGATTTAACTATAAGCCTCGGTAAAAAGCTTGGGGTTAGGTCGTGGAGACGGAAGGCCCAGGAGAGATCTGAATAGAGGGATGTGTTGAAGCAGACCATATCCCTCCATGCGCTTTTTTGCGCCACTGGGATGGATGGATTGCAAAAGCCGGTATGGGCTTCTAGGAGTTCGAGAGTTAGACAGGGGGAAGAACATATGCCAAAGGCAAGGAGGTCGGCGAAAACGTTTCTTAAGAGAACGAATGCAATGATTTAAGTCTATTTAAAAAAATGCGCCATTTTACGTTGTCACAAAGTGCCTGTTTTACCATATAACGTAGAGATTTGCGTCAGTTAATGTTTCGTACTAAAGTCGTAATGAATATACTAATCGCATTATTAAATATCTGAACGTAACCATTTGAAAAGTTACACTGTAAAGACTTTCTTCCAAGCCAATAATAGTACAATATTTTTACACAAAAGATGCAATGTAACGGTCTCATCCGTCCCTACCGCTGTAACAATAACAATACAGTATGTCCGACTCTAAGCTGTGGGCCTTAATTTTACTACAAAATATAGAACATTATGTGGCTATATTACGTAAGTACTTTATATACTGTAATTGCTCTGCATTAACAGAGGCAAATAAAAAGGAAAACAATCGCGCACTACTAATATTATGTCTCCTCTCTCACTCTGCAAATTGAAGCCAATTGGACGTTCTATAAGAACAAAGTGTGCTATAAGAGCTACAGTGGTCCTTACACTTTCGCAGACTCAACTTTTGCGGGTTTTCAAAAAAAAAATAATTAAAAACAAATACTCCCGCGTTTTTTAGCGGCCCGCGAAAGGGGAAAAGACGCTATTAGTTTTGTGTGAAATGTCTGTCCGTCTCTCCGTCCGTCCCGTTTAGATCTCGTAAACTATAAATGATAGTGAAAATCCGACATCAAAATGTTTTAGACCATTCAAAGTTCTGATGCAACGGCTACTTTTTTTTTCTGCTAGCCAAAAATCTAATTTTTTAAATCTCTTATGCCAGCAGATTTTTCATAAAAATACACCACTTTTACAACTATTAACTATTAAACACTCAAACACAAGAGGCTCTTTATTAGACTGTACACCATATTTTTAACACATTTATGCAAACAGTTGTAGATTTTTTGTCAAAAATTTTTGTTTTTATATTTGTATTGTTAAGTTATGTAAGTTCTGTAAGTTCAGACCACAAGGTCTGAAAGGGGAACTAGTTAGGCCAGGTTCACATCTCACTTTACATTCACTTTCACCTATCCTTTGATCGGCTGGACCGTTGGGGCACTACACAAGATCTATCAACCTTCTTTTTCCATTCTTATCTGTCATTTGTCTTTGATATAATTTCATTCGGGGGTTCTTTCTGAAAATATTGAAGCCTGCCTGGGTGGACCACTTCGGGGACCGATTTTGAATTTGTGTTTCCACACAAACTGTCTTTGTAACCTTGTTTTTTTAACACGGTGACAGTGACACGGGTTTTCCTACGACCGCACGATGTCTATGCACAGTAGCCTATTGGGAAATAAAACAACATAATACGTCATCACCAAACTTTCTGGAAGCTGATTGACCGGCTGTACAAAGCTCAACTGGTTCACTACAGGCTAGGTACCAAAAAGGGATCCTTGTCATACACCTTCAACCATTGTTTTCCATAACTAAAGTAACACTATATTTTACAGTATATTTATTGTATACGTACTAATTCTTTTTATACTGTAATGCGACATAACAGTGCTGTATGACACCTTTATAAATAACTTTTTAAAGGAACAGCATGTAATGGGAAATGGTTATCTAAAGGTTTACAGTGTTTGGGGATGTCCTGTGATACTGTTCTTATTCGAAAATAGTGTATGCATATAAAATTAAATACCGCGAAAATCTGACCTTCGCGTGCGTCGTGGAACGTATCAACAGCGAAAGTCAGGAAAACACCTTATAGAGTAGTTTATGCTATTAGGACAGCTATAGACCAAAATTTTAAAGTTTGAATTTGACAGCGCATTATTTGATAATTGTTCGACATAGAAATGAAAATGAAGTATCAAAATCTTCTTTAGTTTAAGGAGAATAAGGATGACTACTTATATTTGTACCCCTAACCTATATTTGTCATTATATTTAAGGTCAAAGAGGCCATGTTTTTTCATTTAATTCAGACAAATTTGACCCACATTATTTTGATTCCGGACACCATAATTTATTTCAGACAGTCTCTATATTTAGGCATCAATAAACTCAGATTTTAAATCTATATGAACATTAACTAAATTTTAAGATCCCCAGGCATAGCCCCTCACATGAAATCATTAAGATGTTTCAGAATATGCATAAAAACGAACACACTAAATAAAAATATGCACAAATTTATTCTACCACATTAGGTGACTGGGGTAGTGACTTCTACACAGACTTTTAGACTTATTTTATGTTTGCATGATACGATGTGTGTTGAATGTTTGTGTTTTTTGTTTGTTATTTTAATACATTTCTAATACAGATGATCTTTTGTAGTATAGTACAGGTTTGGATAGCCATTCTTGCCTAAACCCTCTATATTCTCTCTATATAAATCTAGATCTATCTAGTAGGTCTAGATTCTAGATCTAGGCATTTAACTTCATTGAATGTACCAAGCTCACTGAAACATTTGCCCATTTATTCTCTACTAGACATATGTTACCCGCGACCCGCGGGTCTTTATTTGCGCATTACTGTCGATATAGTCACTGAGAGTGTTTGTAAACAATTAAACGAAATAATAATGTAATAAGTAAAGCGAATGTGTCAATGTAAAAATAGTGTGAATGAAGCTATCAGATCAAAATAGCTAATAGGGGAAAATCCATTTTTTTTTAAAAATTAAAACATTTGCTTTTGAATAATCTAGTGGATTGGATTTAGATGTATGTTAAACGTAGCTAATGATCCTTTCACGTTATTTCTCTTTCGCTACGAAAATAAAATTAGTTTTGCGAAAATGGTTTACCCGAAGTCGATACATTCTTATCTATTAAAAACGAAAAGAGCGATAGCTTTGTTAAATGAATGGGATTATAAAGTGAACAATTAAACGAAATAATTTTTAGTACGCGATTCATGAATGAATATAGATCTAGGCCTATCTCACCTCGGCTTCGCAGTTTTCGTAAACGAATGTAGATTTAGAAAACCAAATTTGAATGTTTATTTGATCAAAATATGAAATGAATGGACTTTAATTAATATATTTATACGTTAAAATAGTTGGATTAGAGTTTTAGATCTAGGGATGGGATTATAAAGTAACAATAAAACGAAATAATTTTTAGTACGCGATTCATGAATGAATATAGATCTAGGCCTTTAACTCGGCTTCGCAGCTTTCGTAGATGAATGTAGCTTTAGAAAACCAAATTTGAATGTTTATTTGATCAAAATATGAAATGAATGGACTTTAATTAATATGTTTATGTGTTAAAGTATAAAACTATCTGTGCGAAGAGAAGTTTTATCATCTTAGAGTTGAATTAGAGTTTTAGATCTAGGGATGGGATTATAAAGTAAACAATTAAACGAATTAATATTTAGTACGCGATTCATTACTGAATTGTCTAATGAAAGAATGTTCGTCAGGAAATCTGTAATCACAGATATAAGGAACTAATTAATGTAAAAAATGCTTTTGAAACACAAAATTGAAGGTTAATTTTATTATATAATGAAATCAATGGATCTTCTTTTGTCTTTTCATGTGTCAAAGTAAAAAACTATCTGCGCAAAGTGTATTTCTTAAAATTAGATCTAGGTCTAAATCCTTTCTATTTTTTCTCATGTCAACATTGTAGACATGGCCTAGATCCATAAAATACATTTGTTTTAGGGCTACAATACATTCACTAAGGTCTAAGTTGGTACCCAAGGAACATTCCTGCCTAGTTTTATCAAGATTGGTCAAACGGTTTTGATGTCTATAAGTAACATACATACATACATACATACATACATACCCCTCACATTCTACTTTATAATATAGATAAAAAAACAACAACAAAAAATAATATAAGATCATTAACACTGATTTCCAGAACTGGCTGTCTGAAATAAATGGTAATTTAATTCGGACACCCTATTAATTTTTTTTTGTATGGAATCAAATAAATCAGCTACAAAAAACAGAATAAATATTGCCGGGCTCATTAGCATAGACTTAACCAATCAAAAAATATACTCTTAACCCTAGGAAGAGGTAAAGTCATCCTGGTAAAATAGGAAAAAACAACTACCTGACTTACAAATTTGAAATTCTTTTTTCTTACATAAAAAGATAGGTAAACGGAAGGAAATTGGGTCAGAATAATTGGAAAATCGACAAGCACATTATACAGCACGCTAGTTTCATATTAAATATCAAAATAAAGATTTAATGACCACAAAAAACAGCGAGTGTCCGAATTCATGTAATGTCTGGATTAAATAAACTAATCTATTTGTTTATTAATTTTCATTTCATAAGTTGCATTTATGTTTCTTCAAATGTTATAAATGACTCTTTCATATACAATTTTCATAATTCAAAGGTTAGTTAAAAAATTATCACTATTCATTTTCCTAATAAAATCCGTTTGGATGTCGATGTTTAAATACAAAATCAACGATTTGGATTGGTTGCTTCCACCCACGTGTTTTTATTGTGAACTGTTAAACGACGATATCCTTTTAGAATCAGCAGGTCGTTAGATGCTTCCAACGGCAGCACTTCTGTCTACAGTTTAACACTTCTCTTTAGACGTCTGATGCCTTTTCAATAGGCACATTCCTCGTTCCATATGCTTGGACCCATTTGTACAAATGCTCCTTCTTCCCTAGTGCTATTAGAGCATGGAATGGATTGCCTGAGCTAGTTAGGAAAACCAGTGACTTGGCAGATTAACATGCATGACTAGATTCATGACGCGTTGGATGTAATCATTTTCTTTTTTTGAAGTAACGTCTGTATTATATAAGATAAAATAAGAATATATAAAGAGTCAGGAACTATTATGTTTATGGGGGACGCAATTTAATGGATATTTAATAATCAAAATTCGGTATTCTCTTGATTAAACGTATTCGTGCACATGAATAGCAACTAAAATGAGAATCCGATTCTTGATGTATGAATACAACAAAGTAGCCCCGTCACCAAGTAGTCAGTTTGTGGGAATAACACAAACCAATTCACAAAATCTTCGTATTGAAATTCAATGCTGAGGTGATAAAGATACAATAATTAAAATCCCTATTAAAAAGTACATTTGATTGCGGCGGGTACTAAAGTGGTAGTACTGCCTCAATAAAAAAAAATTTACTAAGTTGATGCCAATTCTTTATCTTAGAAAAAAAGAGAATTAGAGTTTCTTAAAATACTCGCTATTCAACATATAAAATCAATTTCTTATCTAAACATCAATAATTGCCACATAAAAGTTAGTTTTTTATTAACACATTCAAGTCTCTGTAGGAGTTAGCTAATGTTACTTGCATCATTAGAGAACAATGATTGTCGAGTGGATGAAAATGATTTGTTGGTGTCGGTATCAGACCGTACTTTGAATAAAAAAAAATTACAAAGAGAATGTGTGTTATCATGCAAACTCAGAGGCGGCTCCCCGAAACATGTAAAACAAAAGAAGGTAGATTGAAATCAGAATCAGATAACTCCATAGCGTCAATACTGAGCCTCTTACACGTCTTTGAGTTAGACTTATGGATGCGCGTTAAAAGCAATTCGTCGTCAATATGTTTTGTTTTTTTTAAATCCATAACAATCAATAATAAATTTGTTTAACGTTTTCGCAAAAAGAAAATGAAATGTAAATATGTAAAATAAAGGATTTGAAACAATCATTAAACCCTTCTAATATTCTAAATTGCAAAATAAAAGAAATAAAAAAAAAACTATTTTCAATAATGTGATTTTTAGACATCTCGGTAAGAAAATTAAATGCAAATATGTCACATACGATTATTATTAACACTCGTCTTGAATAAATATATTTTGTACGCAAAACTAAAACAACACCAAAAACAACATATAATCGATAACACGAATTTTTGCCGTTTTGGAAAAATATCAAATGTCAATATGCCTATCCTGTGTCTCCCTTGTTCTGTGAAAGTTATTCTGTGTCTCACTTGTTCTGTTAAAGGCAACTATTTCTTCTATATCACTGCCTCTAGATAATTTCTTCTCCGGATGTTCCACTTTATAACTATAAACCTTTTTCAGTCTTACTATATTTTCTATGGATTTCGGTTTCCTCTCTAACAGAAATATTTTTAACTCCTCCTGACACTCGTAAATTACTTTGTCCAACATGAGAAATGTCTTTCTTAAGACTGTCAAAGGTCTTTTCTACCTCAGCGGTTTCTATCCAGTTATCGAAATGGTTGCTCATTCTGTCCAGGAATGTCTGCGGGTCACCCTCTGGTTCTATCTCGCTATTGACAAACTGTCAGCGATAGAAAGCATCTGTTTTCCCGAAAGTTCGAAGCAGTTGCTCTTTCACAACATTGTAGTTACCCTGGTTCATACATATTTTTGAAGGGACATCGGCTGTAAGGATTTAAACAGCAAGAGTGTCCATTTTTCTTCAGTGTATTCCAGTTCTCTCATTTCGACTTCGAACTTCTTCAGAAAAATGTCAATGTCCATTTTGTCTTCTTTGAATATCACACCTTTATATTTTGCCAGTTTATTCCCTGTAGTGTCTTACTTACTTAGACTTAGGTCCTCCCGTGCCGTTCGGCGCATTGGGCGGCAAGCTGTCTCCATAAAGATTTGTCACTAGCAATGTCTGAAGCCTCCTCCCACCTGGTGTTCACTGTTCTGAGGTCCTCCATGAAGGTGTGTCGCCAAGTAATATGAGGACGTCCCTGTTTGCGCTTTCCTCGTTTTGGCTTCCATGTTATCGCAACTCTTGGTGTGCGTAATTTATTTTGACGTAGAAAATGTCCCGCAAACCTCAGGCGACTCTCAGACACAACCTCACTAAGTGTTCGACTCCCAGTTCGGCATAGGATTTCCTTGTTTGAGACCTGGTCTGTGTAACTGACTCCCAAAATCCGTCTCAGCCATCTCTGTTGAGCCACATTTAGTCTTTTCTCAATTTTGACAGATGACTTCCACGTTTCACATGCATATGTAGCAGTTGGAATGACGATTGTGTTGAGAAGGTGTATTTTTGTCTCGAGTCCAATGGCTTGGCTAGTCCAAATAGGCTGCAGCCTTTGGAAAATGCTCCCTGCCTTTCCTATTCGGCACGCTACATCATGGTAAGCACCTCCATCATTTGTTGTGATGCTGCCAAGGTACGTGAACTTGTCCAGCTCTTCAAGCTTTGACATCCTTTGCCTTATATCCCACTCGCATTATTTTAGTCTTATCCAAGTTTATCGGAGGACAATTTTGGGTGCCTCTGTCTAGGTTCTCCGTCATTTCTTGAATGCATTTATTTGTAGCCCCGAGTAGTGCAATATCATCAGCAAAGTCCAAGTCCGTCAATCGGAGTTGTTCATGCCATGGAATACCAAAGGCAGCCTGGTTCATTGCTCTCCTCATTATGTAGTCGATGGCTAGGAGGAAAAGGAAGGGAGATAAGATGCGCCCCTGTCTCACATCTGTCTCGAATGTAAAAAACTATGTTGTTCCCTCTTCTGTTTTAATGCAGCAACTAGACTGACTGTAAAGGTGTCGTAGGATCTGGATGAATTTTTCTGGGATACCGTATTCTCTGACTATTTTCCATAGTGATTCTCGGTGGACACTATCAAACGCTTTTTTGAAGTCCACGAAACTGATCGTTAGCCGTTGTTGGTACTCAAGACTTTGTTCTATGATATTTAGTAGAACGAAAATCTGCTCTGTACATGATCTGCCTCTTCGGAAACCTGTTTGTTCTTCTTTGAGCATTTCATCTACAGACTGTTGAAGCCGTCTCAACAAAACAGTGCTGAAAACTTTGCCCGGGACAGAGAGGAGAGTAATGCCCCTCCAATTGTTGCAGTCTGCCAAGTTGCCCTTTTTTGGAAGCTTTACAATCACTCCCTTATGCCAGTCCTCTGGGACTTTTGAAGTTCGCCAACAGAGATTTAAGTGATCAGTCACTCTTTTTTTATCACTCTTTTTTTCTTGGTCTGTTTTTTACTTTTTCTCCGCTGTCTCCTTTTAGAAAGCCAATATCTCTCTTTCAATGACAACTAGTTTATCTCTCTTTCAATGACAACTAGTTTATCTCTCTTTCAATGACAACTAGTTTATCTCTCTTTCAATGACAACTAGTTTATCTCTCTTTCAATGACAACTAGTTTATCTCTCTTTCAATGACAACTAGTTTATCTCTCTTTCAATGACAACTAGTTTATCTCTCTTTCAATGACAACTAGTTTATCTCTCTTTCAATGACAACTAGTTTATCTCTCTTTCAATGACAACTAGTTTATCTCTCTTTCAATGACAACTAGTTTATCTCTCTTTCAATGACAACTAGTTTATCTCTCTTTCAATGACAACTAGTTTATCTCTCTTTCAATGACAACTAGTTTATCTCTCTTTTACCTTTCAATTGCAATCTTTTCGTTTTCTTTTTTTCCCATGGCCTATCTCTCCTTTTCTTTTCCTCTTTCCATTTCTAATCTCTCTCTCTCTCTCCATCAACCTTTCTTGAACATATTTCCTTAGCTCTGATTCTTCAAGATCTAACTCTTCCTCTTCCTTCAGTGCTGCTTGCTCAGCCTTGTCCGTCGTTGATTATTACCACTATTGTCACTAGATCTAGAATTTGATGTCTCGACTGTCTTTTGACAGATCAACCATGTACCGAGGAATACGTGGGTTTTACCTTTATGTTGGGTGCCACTTGTTACGAGCAGATTAGACTCTTTATTCACACACCAAATAGACTCATATATATATATAAATATATATATATATATAGTATATTATGAGGACTTTAATCTTGATTCAACCAATAATACTATGTCAATTACAACTTCGTTAAACATTTCTCAATTTTTCATCCTCCTCTATCTTTCATCACATTCACACCACTCCACATTTACACTATGCTGGCACGTAACAGTTACTAGACATTTTTGCACCAAGTTTTTATATCATTTCATTAAAAAAAATTCAAATCTTATGACGTCAAAGAAAAAAAAATTCTACTACATCACAAGGTCGAATTTTCCTAACAAAGTTTTTTATACACGAGAGAGTTAATGGTGGTTAACAGACATTTACGAACGATTTCTTCTGGCTTTGCGCCAATGTTATAGTTATGTACACACACACACACACACGCATATATATATATCTTCCTTTTCTTCCTTTTCTACCTCTATGTCTTCCCGGAGGCGTGATTTGAATGTTTCCTTATTTCCGCCTGTCTTCAGCCCTCGCTAGTGCAGTTCTCGCCTCAGTTCTCTAAATTCAAGGTTCATACAGCAGTTTCAGACGAGCCATAGTAGATCCGTTCCGATCCTATCCCATTTCTAACACCAGTTGTAACGTTTTTCACTATTCAGGCTCTCTGCAAACTGCACCACACGACGCCACCAACTTAAACAACTTGACAACTCAGGGCTCCAGAATAACGTTATAGTTTAATGTTTAATAAATTACAGCCAATACGTAACACAGACTGTACAAAAGTTTCACACTCCGACGTATTAACTCTGTAACGCTGTATCAACTCTCCAAATCTTCCTAGACTTGCACTTGATTCTCTGTTCCGGACCGACTTCACCTAGACTGGTTCTTGACTCCGACTTCGATTCATACTTGTAACGTGAAGTGACTTGACTCTGACACACTTGATCCCTGTCTTTTGCCATATATAGTTAAATTGTTTTTCATAAAAATCCGGAATAACTGATTTTCGATAAGGAGTTTTTAGGACGTTTTAGTAAGAAACTTAATTGTTACATATATAAAAAGTGCGATTTTAAACAGTTAAATGGAAACAAAATCGAAACGATCTTTCTTTGTTAATTAAATTTTGGCGACGATTGGCAAGAAAATTAAAGTAATATAGGTCAATTTCTTTTTCAAAATAATTCCGGAACAATACCAATAAAGTCTTTTGTGTTGCTTCGCAAGAAAATCTAATGTAAAATTAGTCTAAAGAGTGATTTGTAACAATCGTTTGTAGTAAATTACTTTATAATTCTTAACAACCTAATGTCGATACCGGTATTTTTGTAAAATAAGTCATTTGACATAAATTTGTTTTATGTTGAAAATCCGGAACAACTTGATATCGATAATTAAAGGAGATCAACGTATTGTCTAAGAATATTAATACAAGTCGATTATGCAATTTCAAACATTCATCTGATGTCATTTTTAGCGGCCCCTGAAAGGGGAAAAGACGCTATTAGTTTTGTGTCTGTCCATCCATCCGTCCGTCCCGTTTAGATCTCGTAAAATAGAAAACACATTGAGAATCCGACATTCAAAGTTCTGATGCAACGGTTACTTTTTTCTTTTCTGAAAGCAAAAATTGTAATTTTTAAAATCAATTATACAAGCATTTTTTTCACAAAAATACACCATTTTTACAACTATTTATAATAACAAACACTGAAACTGACTATTTACCTTATTATAATCACATTTATGCAAACGGCTTTAGATTTTTATCAAACAATTTTTTTAACAAATGTATTGCTAAGTTAAGTAAGTTCTGTCATACTATTTACTACATTAGAAAAATATTTACTTTCTTTTAAAGAGAGAAAATATATTTAGTATGCATATAAATGGAACATAATTTAAAACATCATTTTTTTTTACGAAAATGTTTTTTTTTTTCTTGAGGCTTTGAATTGACTATGAAAATAAAATAAAAGATTGACCCGTTACAAAACAATTAGATAATCATTATAAGGCATCAGTTAGGCCACGTTTATTTCCGACTTACATTTACTTTCACCTATCCCTTGGTCTGCTGAAACGTTGGGGCACCACACCAGATATGTCAACCTTATTTCTCCATTCTTCTCAGTCATTTGCCTTTGATAGAATTTCATTCTAATAATCTTTCTGAAAATATTGAGACCTGCCTTTTATCTTGCCTGGGTGGACAACTTCGGGAGCCGATTTTGAGTTTGTGTTTCTACACAAACTGTCCTTGTAACCTTGTTTTTATAAAACTTTTTCCCGAACATTTTTATATGTAATGAAATAAAAGTCAGTATAGAGATTTTCATTTAACTTTTATATGTTATTTATTTTTAAAATCCGGAACAATTTATTATTGATCAGGAGTTTTTGTAACGTTTAAGCAAGAAAATGAAATGTAATATAAGTTAAGATGAATACCAAACATTCGTCTGCATTGATTTGTTATTCACAAAAACATCCAAATACTTAAAATTATTGTGATGTTTTGGAAGCAAAATTAGTGGTTAACTCAGAACTGTAATAGCTTTTTGTCTTTTTTTTTTTTGCGATCTAAACGTGACAGACAGCCTGACAGACAAAACGCTCAAAAGTAAGCGGCTTTAATCCTGACTTAGTAAATAATAAGCAAAATCTAATAAAATTTCATCTATTAGCTCACTTTTATCTAAATTCTAATCCCTTTTAAAAATCATCAATTAATCCTATTAGTTAAGTTAGTATGGATTGAGGACCATGGGCGTAGTCAGGAATTTTTTTTCGGGGAAGGTTTGGGGGGCAGTTTTAGAAGTGAGGAAAAAGTAGCGCAACGTTTGAGTACGCCTCTAAGTTTGTGTGTCAAATAGTTATACTGTGATATGAATGTTTCGTAGAATACTGGGTACAATTTTTAATGTACAAAATAAATGTAACACTATTTTGTTTTTTACTAAAACTAAGGGGAAAAATTGCTTTTAAATCTGTTCTGTAACCTAATTTCAAACTCTACAAATACAGTATTTTTGTGGCCACGAAGTAATTTATAATTTAATTTGTTTTATTTTCAGGTCTCATTCTACAAATGTAATAGTATACCTATGAGAAAAAAACAACTTTTTTGCTGACACTTATTTCGAAAAACAGCATCAGTTTTAAAACAAAGAAAACGAACTTAGTGTACCACTAAAGAGAAGGATAAGAACAACACTACGCATGATTCTATCAATATATAAATACAGTTTACAACATAAACCAGAGAATCTATTGAATTAACTCTTTGTAGACCACTTTGAAGCTAGCTTCCTGTGTAAGCTACAATCAGCTGACAGATTTAAAGTAAACACTCGCATGTTATTGACTTACAACCATTGAATTCAACGAAAGCCTAGCTTAGTAGTTTAGTTAGCACCAGGAACTTGCATCGGTAGAACAAAGAAACATTGATTAGGTGCTAAACGGTGCAGTCTATAGTACTATCAGTTCTTGTTGACAGTGTAGCGTAGATTTGAAAGCAATCATGTTTAAAGTTGGTGCGCTCAAAGATATGCTTTTTCTGACTTCCTTGTTGAGTCTAACATTAAATGCCAAAGCAGAATTCAACGTACGGGAATACTGCTCACAGAGGTGTTTGCGTGGCCAAGGTGGTATCCTATGTAAATGTAACGCCGTACACTTCAATGGAAAGCGATCTCAGCCTCTGCACAGCCCAAGACACACAGGGAATTTTATACTAGAAACTCAAGAAAGGCCAGACTATAGAATTCACGGTGATCTGCCTAGTACTTCTTGGTTAGATGAATCAGATATGGATGAACAGTCATGGCAGGACTATCCTAAATTGTTAAGAATAGGTCAAGATTTCTCACACTCAGTCAGACCAACTAATACTTTACCATTTGTACTTATTGACCAACAGGACAAGTCCATTAGCAGACAAGAAAGTGAGCAGTTGGTCTGGCCCGAGTCTTCCAGTGATTTAGTGAGTCCTGAACTAGACAACTCAGAGATGAACGATTCACAAAGTCATGTGAGAAGGTTACGGAAGGCGCTGCTACAGGCATTGCAAGGGAGGTGAACTCAATCGATGTTTCCAGTCTTCTTTTCTTCCATTAACATGCACTTGGCTTTATCATTGTAACTTCGCTACACATTTTCATAGCGCCAGGTGTTCATAGACACTGATAGTTGAGCTAAATCTTCATTATTAATTATACTTGTTTGATCAGGTCTAAACTATTACAAATTCTATCTTTTTTTTTTTTTATTTGTTTAATTTCATTATTTCTTAATTTGAATGAGACAGAATTTAAAAAAAAACAGCAACAGAAAATTAAGTACTTATTAAGTATTAACTTGCTAAAACTAAAATCTTTATGTTATTGAGTTCTCACACAACGTAGTCCATGCATAATTAACTTATTGAAGGCAAAAATATTGTCTTTTATATTTTAGAATATTATTTTATGTTAAATAAACCTTTATTTTCTAGTCTACGTGTTTGTGTTGGCTTCTTGTAGATAGCAAATGACTTTTAATGACACCGGAAGAAGCTTAATGGTAGGCCTAATTGGAGAATACATTGAACATTAATGAAAAATGAAATAAGTGTGTATGTGTGAAGTGGGAACATGTTCATTGCTAAGATTTTAAAATAATGATATTGAAATTTCTTTTTTGACATCAAACAAAAAAAAATGTAGCTGAGTTTGGTAACTCTGAATTTGTTTTTATGTTGGTTTAGAATTTTTTTCTGAAAAGGGTCCAAAGTCAATGAGCTCCTAAAAGGACGCATTTTTCACTATTTGAAATGCCCATATATAAATAAAATCAAGTATCATTCCTGCTATTATTATTATTATTATTCTATTGTAATGACTGTGTTATTAATACGCTCTCATTATGTAAATTAATCTATTAGTTCGATATTTTATGATTCCCACATATTTCAAATTTTTAACAAATTAATAAACTAATGAATACAAAACGTCTGTTTAATGTAATCGCTAATTAAAATAACAAATACAAAAAATAAAGTTAATCAAAATTTACATCTAACAACAATATACATTTACGATAGACACTATCTAGACACTGACATTTATACACTATCTAAACACTGACATTTATACACTATCTAGACACTGACATTTATACACTATCTAAACACTGACATTTATACACTATCTAGACACTGACGTTTATACACTATCTAGGGGGAGGAGATTTGAGTGGTTCTCATCATGGAAAAGCTACCCAAGTACCTTGGTGTAACTTTAGATCGCATACTAAAATGTGTGAGCACATCCAGGAAGTTGCAAGAGAGGCCTCAGGGAAACTTTGCATTGTGCGGACGCTGGCATCCACGAAGTGGGGAGCTCGAACAGACATGCTCCGATCCCTGTATTTAGGAGCAGTCCGATCACAGATAGACTACAGCCTACCTGTGCAAATTTATGACTCTAGGACAGCTCTTGAACAACTTGATAAAATACAGTCCCAAGCACTAAGATTTGTCTGTGGAACTTTTAGGACAAGCCTAGTAAATGCGATTGAATTAATGGCTAATGTAGGTCCACTAAACCTTAGGAGAGAAAGGTCTTACTGACCTGCTTTGAGCGGTATAAATGGCTGGATGAATACCTCCCAGCTGGAAAATGAGTGGATAGTTGGAAATGCAGAAGACGTATCCAGATGCAGTCTGCCTCTCCACCAACCGACAAAACATTCAACGTTTTCATCCCTTTCTCTCTTGGTGTCGCCCAACGACCCAGACATACGATTGAAACTAGTAGACCATAATGCAACTAAGCTTAGTCGTTCATCTAACGACCTTCAAATTCTAGCACTGGAGACCATTAATGCCTTCAAGCCCAGTGCTATTTTTGCATATACTGATGGGTTGGCATTGATAGATTCTGGAAGAGCAGACTATGGAGCCTACATCGACTTTCTTGGCTCTTACTCAGTAAAAATCTTTGGACCATGTGGTAGTGTTTGTAGTTTTGATGCGGAGACCATGACAGTCTGTGAAGCCTTAAAGGTCATTGACTCAGCAAGGGACATTTGAGGGCAACACAGATTGTTGTGGTCACTGACTCAAAATCTGTACTCCAGGCTTTGCAAAGCCCTGGACCATGGCCCCCCAATATTGACTCTGTCATCATGACCTCATACAACATAAAGCAGCGCTATGGTACCCCTGTAATAATGAAGTGGGTACCGAGTCACGTAGGTGTGACTGGCAACACTATTGCAGACTCCTTGGCCCACCAGGGAGGGCAAATTCATCCCACTGAACAGGCTGGCTATGCCCTGGCTATGATTTAAAAAACAGAAATGGAAAAGTGGTTTGAGTGCTGGGACAAGTCCCAAAAAGCCCGTGGAGTCTGGGAGCGCATGAGGCGCCCTGACCGCACTGCCCCGTGGTGGATTAAGCAAGCTATTATAGCACAGTGCAGGACAGACCACTGTCTTGTTGGCTCATATTTCTCACGGCTATGGCCAAATTTTAATTCACGGTGCCCTCACTGCGGGGAAGAAGAGGAAACCGTGCCTTATATTCTGTTTGACTGACGCAGATTTGCTGATCTCCGCCTCGACAGGTCTGGGAAATCAAAAATTCTCGACCTGCATGGTGACATGTATACACTACGCAAGACAGCAGGGTTTCTGTCCAGGGCTTTTGCAAGAGAGAATTTAAGCCTCGTAAGCCCTCACTCAAATGGAGTTTGATGATGATGATGATGATGATACACTATCTAGACACTAACATTTATACACTATCTAGACTCTGACATGTATACACTATCTAGACACTGATATTTATACACTATCCATACACTGACATTTATACACTATTGTACACTAACATTTATACACTATCGAGACACTGACATATATACACTAACTACACACTGAACTAAAAAGTTGAATCTTAGGATTGTTTGAGTTATTAAATTTTTCACACCTAGTGTTTGAATCCATCACAGATGACTAGAGTAACTTGAGTTTCGTCTCTACCAACCACACAACACAATAGACATGGTTTTGATCGTTCGCTAGCAGTATGCTGTCATAAAGTACAACATGCATTCCATTTTATGTATAGATGTGCTTAAGAGTAGAACATTTTTGGGTAATTCTATATAGAACCTTATAAATATAGTGTATTGACTATAGTCAATGTATATTGTTGTTTGTATAAATAGATACAACGACTAACATTGCTCTACAGAAATATCTGACTGCACTACATGTCTGTTTTAGTCTTAAAAAAAGTCGTAATTATTTCCAACGCTGGTCAGTACCCTGGTGAAGACAAACTTTCGCTGCTGTCAGGTCAGTTTAGATTTCATACATCTCTCATGACCTTTGAACATGTTCATTGGACTTGTTTACACAGCTCCAGGAGCAAACACACAAGCTGTTCTGTCTGATTCCATTCACCACAGAAACTCAATTTCCTTGACCTCTTCCACTGACTGAAATTGCCATTTGTTGAAAAGAGTGTAAAAATTAAAAGCCTTGTTGATTATTGCCACTACTCTAATAGTCACAGCCATTAGGATTTAACAACAACGTTCTAATGCTTTGATCTACACTTCATAGAACTAGTGTCGAAAATAAGTAGAACGATTGAAACCTATCAGACGAAGTGTATTGAGCTCTGTGATCTATTCAACAATTAGCAGATCCAAAATGAGACTATTCAAGCAATGTAATTCTTGTTTAAACTATGTTAGCATAGCACTTCACAATCACAGCTGTACAACGTTCAACTGAGACACAGTCCGTAAAAGATAAACTGATACGTAGTAAATAGGCTATATATATATATATATATATATATATATATATATATATATATATATATATATATATATATATATATATATATATATATATATATATACATATATATATATATATATTTAATCTTCGGACTCGAAGAGAAGCCTTATTATTATATATATTCACCAAATTAAATAACTAACACTTTTACTTTATTTTAAGGTTAGTATTTTAAGTAGATTTTACATATTTGTATACCTATTTCACATTTAAAAAATACTTTTTAAAAAAAAGGGAGCCCCTGTAAAGTAAGGAAAGGAAAGAACTCTACACCCATATCTATATATAATTTATAATTTATTTCTTTGTTTACATAAAAAAAAAATCAATTACCAATATTTAATTGAATGATTGGTTAATTTTCTAATTGATTATGTTTTGTTAAGTACAATGTGTAATTGTATAAAGCTTCAACTAAATCCGAGAATGGGTGGGGCAGAATAACCATGTTATTGCGTTTGTAATAATATTTTGTTTTTATAAATCGTCAACAATCATGTTTTGTTTTAAAAAGGTAAGAAAACAAAAAAGAAATAGAGAGTGTCATTTTTAATTTTTAAACATTCCAATTTCCTATTTTACTTTCATTAAACTTATGATGGCGTATTAGGGTTCTAGATATCGATTTGGTGAAAGTATTCTTTCCAACATTAACGAAAGATGATTATTTCTATTTAATTAAATTAAAAAAAAAAAAGTAAAGTTTCCCTTTCCTTTCAGACCTTACGTTCTATGGGGCAGATGATGTTATGGTCATCTGTTTCTGTTTAATTTTTCCACTTAGTTACGAAATGTTAAATTGTTACTAAGTATATGGTAAGTAACAATTTAAAATTTCGTAACTAAGTGGAAAAATTACGAATGTTTGAAGTTAATAATGTGTCAGTAAGTAATTAAGCTGATGAAAACAAAACAAGAATAAAATAGCTAGTCACAAAGATCTACTAATGATCAAATTTATAAATACTAATGTGCTTTGGTCCTTTTGATGGGTCCCTGAAAGAAGAAGAGCTCATCTTGTCTTGCTCGTCTAACCTTCTCAAAAACTAGATAAGACATTGATATTTTGCAACTTTGTATCCTTTGAAATTTAAAAACGAACTTTTTTTTTTAAATTTGTAATCCTTTTTCTCCTAAAAATACCACATTTGTTGTACAGTGTTATATTAATTATAAAAACAGGGTTGGCTAAATTAAGAAATAGAGATGTTAATTTGTTCTATTCTACAAATATATATGCAATCATTTGTTGTATTCTAAGGACATTTGTGCATATATATATATATAACTAGTTTATGTGTTTTCAGCTGTACGAGCTCTTAATAATTTCCCATGTAGTGTTTTGACCTTGCGATAACATTAGAAGATTGAATAGGTAGTTCAATATATATACAAAGTTAGCTACATGTGCGTGTATTAGGTTTACTTTTTTTCCCAGTCATTTTTAATACATAATGCTGAAAAGTGTTAATTCGGAGAATGTTCTGCTTTTCAAGTTTCTAGTCAATCGAGCAACATTAAGGTGTCCATCTCATTCCAATAGCTATTATTTGTTCATTTGTCACGAAACTCCCCAGACAACCAGTAGCTACGTGGTCAGGTTAAAACCAATTTAATTTAGCTCTCACACTTGTCCACGCTCCGACAGAACAACGTCTACGATTGATTTCAATTTTTCTAAAAACAAATTTAAAGCTAAAGTTTAGAAAATCCCATTAGCATTTCTAAATGACATGCTGCACTATTTCATGAAGCGATGTACAGATTCTTTAAATACAGAGAAGCCGTGCATTGTTTGCATATTCTTAGGAACATTTACTGACTCTTAGTTTCAGGATTCACTGTAACATCTTTTTACTTGTAATTCTTGACACATGATACCAAAGTTATTTACATTATTGCTAGTAATGAGTTTATATAATTACACCATAACTTTATTAACAGCCAATATAACATTTATTTTTATTAAATAACTGTATGCGTGTATTTATTTTAAAAAAATATGCAAAATAATGTAAGGCTAGTTATAATTTGTTTGTTCAGTATATGACTATAATAAAAGTACGTGTATATTGGTTCTGCACAGGTAAAGCGAAAACACAAATTTTTTGTTTAATATTCATTTTTACACGAAATAAAACTTTGATAAAGATAGGACATATTTTTTCTATGTTTCCACTTCTTTGCAGATTGCTAACATAAGGCATTGAGTATTGTACTAACTGTGCGGCAAGCAACGTGAATGTGTTTAAGAGGATGTTTATTGACCCAGTGAAAAGAATGTGACACTGGTGTCAGTCAGTCAATGAATTGTATATATTTATTTAGAAATTGGCTGCTAGGTTATTGCGTTCTATAATTATAAACTATTATATTATGTATGTGCAGAAAACTCACACACAATAATAAAAGGATTACTTTAGATAGATTTGTATAATTAACATAGTGCTATTAAACACTGTAATATTTTATTTTGATACTAAATTATTACAATCTAAATCCAAACTTTAATATAATTTTACATTTATATTTGAACTTTTCTGCTCCGACTTTTCTGTCCAAAAATGAATTTGATAAACCCTTCTTTATTCTACTAATGCAGTGTTTTCCAATTGATTTGGGTAATGTGCAGCATTTAAATTTGTTGATAAGTTAATGTTTTACCCTATAACCTAGAGATTGTGATTCACTTGATGTTTCGTACTAATGAATACGGAACCTAACAAAAGTTTCGTTTAAATGATCCTTAATTTCATGCACCATTAAACGTTTGAACGTAACCATCTGAGATGTTACATAGCAAAGACTTTCTTCAAAGCCAATAATAACTCATTGTTTTACACAAAAGATGCACTGTGAGCAAAGACGCTAAGAGACTTTCTATTTAAACCGCCATGTACAATGACAATTAGCGTTCTTATCTTATGTCACAATTTTTTCTAGACTAGAGAGTAGTGTTGTCTCTCACATTAGGCGACATCTGCGAGTTCGTAGGTGCCTCTATTTAAACACTGAAGAAAAACATTGTACTTTTTCTTGAGGTCATTCAAACTAATATCATGTAATTTATTGATGAACACAACATTCAGATAAAACGCCAATCACCAGTACAAATAGTATAGAAATAGTATACTAACTAGTGAGATAACTAATGGTATTGTTAAATACATAAAGCACAGTAAAAATACTGTCGATCAATAAATACTAACCAGTGAACAAAGAACATGATAGATTTCTTTTATATTCTACTTAAAATACTTTTTCAGATAGCTAAATGATGTTTAACCTTTTCTTCAACATTTTATCTGTTTCTTTCTTTTCATGGGCTCTTGACATCTTCCAATGCACAATGAGACTTATTTACCTGGTCATGGACAAACATACTCTACTCTTAGTCCCCTTTACTAATCGAATGTTCGCCATTTCAGCTCCCATACTTGGGTAAAAACAGTTGATCATTCTTTTATGCTTTGAGTTCTCAACACTCTATATTAATCCAGTCTCGTACAGTGCACAAGATAATGCGCGCCTTCAGCACTATGTGGATGGAGCTGTGCATGGCGGAGTTATAGTAATGCATTTATTGCATTTATACGTATAAAAGACCCAATTACATTTAGTCATTCTAGTTTTTTATACGAAATATACAGCTTAGATACTTTGATTTCGGCAAAATTATATACAATCATAAAGAGCTGCCAAAAACAAGGAAGAAGTTTTCTATGCAAACTAATAATTAGTATTTTAGGTCTTATATGGGTCTATCCAAATGAGGAAACTAAAGCAAGAAACCCCAAATGAACGTCTATTAAGCTGGGGAAAAAAAAGAAGTGCTCGCCCATAAACTAGTGTAGTCTACTTCCACATAGCCCACAAAGTACAGCATGCCCGTAGAGCCTATATATAGGTTTTGACATTTGAACCAAAAGCCCTGGAGATAGCATTGACTCTTGACCTTGTGTCCTCCCAAAAACAATGAAAAGAAGAAAGCCAGACCTTATGTATTTTGTAACAGTCTTCTGACGAGATGAACTGGTCTACAACGCCAGTTATACTGATAATAGATATTAGATGTTACGTTATGTTTATTAATTAGTGTAAATGTCATTAGTGGGGACTTCTGTTCAGAAGGGTCAAAAATAGAATATTTCTTTCAGATACCTTCTCTATAATTCATCCATGAAAGACATCATTTCATTTGACGATATAGTAAGCCTACTACTAAATAATATATTTATATATATTTAGTGGTAGGTTTACTATATCATAAAATAAATTGATGTCTTTCACGGATGAATGTATATATATGTATGTATAGTTTATATTAGAGACAATTTTTTTAAAACAAAGTATGTAATTCTTCTTCTTCTATAATACGCCCGCCCATACCCAAAAAGAAAAGGACCTTTCAATGCATCGGGTTGGGGGCTATTGCAACCTCTACTCCGCCCCTCACACGGTCCAACCTGTCAGGGTGGCGTCTGAGGAGTGGAGTACAAGCGCCCCTACCATCTCCCCACCCTATGAATCCGCCAGTAAGTTGGACAGGAGGGACTAGACTACTTATCTTGGCTGGTTACCCACCTTGACAAAGGAAATCTGGATCCAAATTTCTGCTACTTTGGGTCTATACTCTGACAGGAGGGACTAGACTACTTATCTTGGCTGGTTACCCACCTTGACAAAGGAAATCTGGATCCAAATTTCTGATACTTTGGGTCTATACTCTGACAGGAGGGACTAGACTACTTATCTTGGCTGGTTACCCACCTTGACAAAGGAAATCTGGATCCAAATTTCTGATACTTTGGGTCTATACTCTGACAGGAGGGACTAGACTACTTATCTTTGGCTGGTTACCCACCTTGACAAAGGAAATCTGGATCCAAATCTTTCTGCTACTTTGGGTCTATACTCTGACAGGAGGGACTAGACTACTTATCTTTGGCTGGTTACCCACCTTGACAAAGGAAATCTGGATCCAAATCTTTCTGCTACTTTGGGTCTATACTCGGACAGGAGGGACTAGACTAGTTATCTTTGGCTGGTTACCCACCTTGACAAAGGAAATCTGGATCCAAATCTTTCTGCTACTTTGGGTCTATACTCATTCATTTGGAAGGCTTCGGCTCTTTTGGGAGTCAAAACAGGAAAAATCAAGACCTTTAGGCATCTTGCATGCAGCACAAAGTACTAAACCCTGTCAGAACCTACGATGAAACTGATTCTAAACTGTATCGGCAACTACTATTTGTTTTATTTTGTACTTTGACATGTCTATCTTGTTAACAACACCGTGCGCTAATTCTTTACAACTTCATTTTGCAATCTAACAAGTATTTTAGTTAATCCGACGAGTTCTTTAGTTAGCCAATCATTAAGTTCTACATTTTGTAAACATTTCAATCATGGACGTAGCCAGGGGGAAAGGGTTCTTGGGGTTCAACTCCCCCTTCCGAATTGAAATCACCCCACCGACTGATTTTTTGCTTTAATTGCTTTATTAGCGGCCCCCGAAAGGGGAAAGACGCTATTATTTTTGTGTGAAATGTCTGTCCGTCTGTCCGTCCGTCCCGTTTAGATCTCGTAAACTAGAAAAGATATTGAAAATCCGACATCACAATGTTTTAGACCATTCAAAGTTATGATGCAACGGCTACTTTTTTTTTTTACTGAAAGCGAAAAATCGAATTTTTAAAATCAGTTATGTAAGCAGTTTTTTAAAGAGAAAAAGCTTATTAGTATGCATTATAAGTTAGACCTAATTTAAAACGAATACTAGTCTTGTAAATTGCATTTTCTTTAACATTTCTTTAATATGAACGGAAATGTTTGTTGTTGACACCCTCGTAAACCGTACATCATCTGCCCTATAGACCACAAGGTCTGAAAGGGGAACTAGTTGTGACAAGTCAAAAACTCGCTGTCAGAGTCACTAAAATTTATCACAACATTAAATTTTATTTTTCATTATTTATTTATTTTATTTTAATTATTTCCCCATCCTACCCCTAAATTCTCCACCCGCACCACCTTTTCTGCTCCAGGCTAAACTTAGTTGACCACATTGGAGATAGCTAGGCCACGTCTTTCGATTTATCTTCCCTTGACTGGGGCAAAGATAGGCCCAGACTCTTTGATCCTATCGGCAGGATGTCTGACAGCCGCAGTGGACACCACCTTGTGTGGAATGCAAGTCACTCCTCCCCCCCCCCTTTTCTCCTAAGTCTCTCTTTGATCTAAAAGATTACTCGGGTCAACACACCGCGTGATACTCCAAGGTGCAACTCTTGTCGAACTTCACCCACGTGTAAGATAATTCTAAGCCTAGGACATTTCCTGTTTCCGACCACATTTTCCAGGCCTATATAAAGTAGATCCAAATAAAGCCAGACTCTCTTTCATTTCTCATTATATCGCTGAGCAATCGAGTCTGGACTACTTCATTTATTCTCCTTCCTAGAGGAATACCTGGTGGTAAGCCGAACTTAATCACAAGTTCCATCTTAATTACTTTTGTGCTATTTCCACTGGATATTATCATGTGTAGTTTTTCATTTATATTTAATTAGTGCATTGTGTATTTCTCACTGGCGTAAGTAGAAAACATAAACATGTTCTATGTATTTATTTGTGTACTGCATTACCCTATTAATGCTACGTTGCTCAATTGATAGTTGATGCAACTATGTATATATTTGTACATCTTATTTTATTTCCTTTATCTCGGTTGGTCGCCTTGATAATTTTACTAGGGCACTGATACTGCGTCTAGAAAAGAGACATGAATTATCTCCCCTGTAATGAATTATCTCCCCTGTAGTCATTCTACTCTGACTAGAGTTGCGCCGCTTGAACGGACACCCTCTCCATTCAAGCGCGCTCCATTGTTCTCGACCGACGGTCATATGTAAACAAACCGTCTTGGTCGCTGACCACCGCCCAAATTCACCCCCCCCCCTTCTTTCTCTACCCACATGTGTTGTTCATTTGAGATTATTATTTCCCCTTCTATGTATATTTTATGTTATTATTTCCCCTTTTATGTACATTTCTATATTGCTACTATCTGCCATCTCTTTTCCAAATCCCATTTGTCATCATCTCCCCTTTGTGCTCTAAAGCAATTTTACCAATCTGACGAATGCACCTCAGTCGAGGGCATTGATAAAGATGTATGAGAGACATGTCCTGACTTGTCTTTATTTATCCGCAGCCTCCCTCAGGTGTCTGCCTATTTATCTATTGGATTAATCACCTATTTGCTATCGAGAATAACCTACTACCTATTTATGTGCTTAGTGCTATTCGGCACTGCACTTGCCTACTGAGATCTACTCAACTCTACTACTTGGCGCTATCGGCATTGCCCGCCTATTCGACGGCCCACCTGTCAAGCTATTAGGTGCGACGTCCCTATAGATTCAGATCTGTGTGAGACGTCATAGCTACGCCAACCCTCTGCAACTCACTGGACATATCCTGTCAACTACGCTGCCCACGGCAGATCAGCTCTGCCCGCAGTAACCTTGTGCTCACGGTAGCCGGCCACCCGCCCTACTGTGCCCACTACAGATATTAGAACTTGGGATTGAGACTCCACAAGAACTATATCACCGGCGTCCCTCTATCCGCTAGAGCGTCACCTCCAGCTGCAGAACCTCAAGCCAGGACACAGCCAGCTGCGACATCAACAGGACAACCAGCTAAGTCATAGGACAAAGTGACATACTCTCTTATTAAGTGCAAGAGTGATGATTAAATTTAATATTATTTAGAGATAGATGCAAACCCTCCCCCTTTTTATTCTTATATGTATATTTATGTAAATAAATATTCTTCATTTTTAACTTTTGTATCTATCTTTCATTGCTTGTCTCGTTGCGTGTCTGCTCCCGATTCATATGCTGATAGGTTGGGGTGTGATAGCTTTAAAAATAATCATCTCCTAGACATTTAACGCGCCAAACACACACCACATTTCCCCACCTGTCACACTAGCTAGGCCAGGTTCACATTTAACTTTGCATTCACTTGCACCTATCCTTTGCTCTGCTGGACCGTTGGGGCACTACACAAGATCTGTCAACCTTCTTTCTCGGTTCTTCTCTCTCATTTGTCTTTGATATAATTTCATTCTGAAAATATTGAAGCCTGCCTGGGTGGACCACTTCGGGGGCCAATTTTGAGTTTGTGTTTCCACACAAACTGTCTTTGTAACCTTGTTTTAGGTGAGATTTTAATATTAAACCATCACTAGACCCAGCGCGGCCAAGGGGTGTTTTGAGTTTTAAATCCCCTTCCATGGGGTTTTGCGATTAAGCCCCCTTTTATATAAAACAAAAAGATAATGGAAACGAAAACCCCAAATTCTAAAAGCATAGCCAAGGGGGATTTCAATTTTAAAACCCCAAGGGAATTTTATTTTTACAATATAACCCAATCTTCAATATAAGACTAAAGCAGACATCAGTCACTAGATTTATGAGTGTAGCCAAGAGGGGTTTTGTGTTTAACCTCTCCCCCTCCAGAGGGCTTTAAGTTAAAACTCCATACAGAGGGTTTTGAATTTCAAACCCCCTCCAGCGGGGTTTGGAGCTAAAAACCACCACTTCCATGCATAAAAAAAGCAAATTACGCACTCAAATTAAATTTCTATGAGCGTAGCCAAGGGGAGTTTGAGTTTAAATTCCCCTCCTCCAAAGGGCTTTACTTTTAAAGCCCCTCCAGATGGTTTTGAGTTTAAAATCCCCCTACAGATAGTTTTGAGGTTGAAAACCCCCTCGTCAATATTATTCTATAGCAAACCACAGTCACCAAATTCAATGAGCATAGCTATTGGGGTTTTGAGTTTGTTTAAAAAACAAATCTCCAGAGATTTTTAATTTAAAACCATTACGAGGAAAGCGTATACAGGGAAATCCTAGTATAACTTGGCGGCACAGTAGATACCTTAGAATATGCATTTTTTTTGTGTGTTTTAAATACCAGAAATATATATATATCACACACACACACTATATTTATATATATATATATATAGCGGGGAAAGGAGGGACCCCCCCCCCAATAAAAACATCAGGGGGGTGGGAAACTCTCCCCGAAAAAAAATTTTGCGCCCATGATTTCATTCCTTTTACAATGGAATTTTAAAATACTTAGTTCACATTATATATTTAAATTATTATCGTTCGCTTAGTTTTACTTTTCATTACTTTTCAATGGAGCAATTTTACAAGTAATTTCAGCCTTTAGCATTAGTCTTTACACCACTGGCCAGATTTTCACCTTTAATAAATGTTAAAAAAGACTATTCTGTCTCTCTTTACCTGTGAAAAAATAATCTGTTGTTTTAGCTCAATTAGTTCCCATAGTTACGCTGAACAGGACACTATCTCGTTTGAGGGTCGAACGTATGCCAAAGGCAGTCTTTTTTTAACTGAAAGTTGGTCGACGTAAAAGAGGTGCCACACGGAAACGCTTTAGAGACCAGCTTAAGCGTAAACTACCTTTAACTAAGGTGAGCAGACGACCCGCCAAAAAAATGTGTGTGTTTACCTAATAATTAATTACATTCCAACCCTTCTTTGTGTGACATTTATTGTACCCTAGAATAGGTTCTTCCTGGAGTCAGTGGAAAAATTGTAGACTCATCGCCCTTACAAGCAAGGGGTTCTGGGGGAACGTCGAGAACTCCCCCAGCGGGATTCGGGGTGGAGCCCCGCCACCAAGCGTTATTTCCGATATTGAAAGCCAACAAAATGCATATTCCAAGGTATCTACTGTGCATTATCCTGCTATTAAAAAGTTTTATTTCAAAAACCTAATCTTCTATTACTTACTGACTTCTATTACTATCTTACTGACTTAGATCGTCCCGCGCCGTTCGGCGCACTGGGCGGCAAGCTGATTCCACAAACATCTGTTACTGTCAATGTTTGAAGTCTCTTGCCACCTGCTCTGTGGACAGCCATGAAAGTGTGGCGCCAAGTTGTACCACTAGCGGATCCAGAACTTTGGAGTGGGGGGGGTCGATTTTTTTTCCAAACCCTACCCAATAAACACTAACCCTAAGCATAAATTCGTGTACAGCATATATAAATAAATCAGTAAATCTGAAGAAATTGAGACAGCAATATCTAAACTTAAATCTATTATTACTAGTTTTACCAACATTCACCATTGCTAGGACTAGATCTAGATTTAGTTAGATCTCTACTACGCTCTTGGACTGTAGTTTGCTTTAGATTTTATGTCAAAAAGGGAAGTTTTATCGTCAAAATCATCTGATGGGGGTTTTAAACTAAAAATCTCTGGAGATGTGTTTTTTAGAAAGTGATTTTGGAAGACAATCACTTGACTCATCATCACTTACTTCAGATGTTTTCTCTGACTGTGGTAAAAGGTATTCCCCTGGAGTCTCTTCAGCACTACTTCTCTCATCAAGAGACATTTTCACTTGTTCGACTGCTGTATCTTTGTATGAATCATCTGAATAGTGATACTTTTCTTCCACACGTTCAAGGTCTCCTTTGTTATCAGGTTTTTTCTTAAATGATAAAGATGATGAAATAAATTACTCTATATACCAAGTTACTTCCTGAGAGTAACACGGCACTAGTTAGCGCTATGGAATTTGATTCTTGAAGCTGAGAGTAACATCGCACGGAAAGTGTTAATACTCTGTGTGGAATACATACAGCAGGGTCACTAACTTATATAACAACATGAAAAACAAGATTACATGGCAGTGACGTATTATTTTATTTATTTAAAAACAAATTACGGACACTCATTTGGGGGTCCCCCTCAAGTGGGGGCCAGGGAGGATCTTCAAATTCTCCCCCTCCTCCCCCACCCTAGCTACGCCACTGTTCTGCAACTGTCGAATTCATCAATGTCAGAGTTATCAATGAAAAAGTCTGAGAGATTTTAAAAAATAATTACCTCCTCTGACAAGTTTTTTTATGAACAAAACTGCTAACATATTTTATTTAAAAAATGTAACAGTTCGCTTTTAGAAAACTAAAAAGTAGCCGTTGCATCAAAACTTATATATATTTGAATGTATTAGCTAACAGTTATCAGCAAACTTTATTTTTGTTTCAAAAAGAAACAAACCAAACCCTAAGTTACTAGTAAATATATTTTTATTAGCAGTACACAGCGGCTACGCCAGTTGGTTAGTTCCCAGGATCATTCCTTTCTTTTTTTTTTTTTTATTTTAAATAAAGGGCACATTTGAACCATCAACCTAACAGACTTTTTTAGCCCAGGAATTAGTGTATCTCTTACAATACAATGTTACGGTCCGTACTCTCTTTTCTTTTCTGTATCTCTCTCGCTCTCTCTCTCTCTCTCTCTGGACCCCCCATTTTGTTTATTTTAATCCGGGCATCTTAATTTCTCTGACCTAAACTTTAGAATTGATTTGGAAAGACCCGCCTCATAATGCGCCCCGACACACACACACGCACACACTAATATTTTGGGCCCGTTAAATTAGTAGCAGTTTTACGTCTCTCTCCCCCCCCCCTTTCGTATGACTTTTATTCGGCATCTCCCTTCAAATTATTATACTTCGACCCTGACTTCCACACTGAAGGCCTTCATTGAATGCCATATTATCCGTCGCCCCTGTCTACATGTAATTTGGTATTTTATTCTTCTCTAAATAAAAAGAAATGATCAATTTGGTTTTGTTGATTCAATTATAGTAATCGTCTATCATACCCCTTTTCAAAATAGTGTCACTTTTGAATGTAGCGAAATGACAATAGATATAGATTTTTTATTCTGACAGTGTTACAAATATTTTTGCTCTTTCTCTCTCTCTAGAAAAAAAAGAAAAAGGCTCTACGCCTATCTTATTAATGCTGTTAGGATTGGTTTGGTCTAAAAGGAAGTAGAAATGACGTAAGGCATATTAAAAATAAGTAGACTTAGGGAAAAAGAAAAATATTGCTTTAACAAGGTTACAAAGACAGTTTGTGTGGAAACACAAACTCAAAATCGGCCCCCAAAGTGGTCATTTCAGGCAGATAAAAGGGCAGGTTTCAATCTTTTCAGAAAGAATATCACGAACTATGAACTACAAACAATCAACAACTACAACTCTATTTCTGTCGATACAAAAAGAGAGACGTGCTTTTGTCAAAAGTGTTGCCGATACTGCTGTATTGTTAGTTCGACCATGGAACTATACTAATGGAACACCAGCTTCGAGATTTTATGATCAGAGTGCCGTCGCGCATCTTTTTTCGCGCACCATACCAATTTGAAAAATCGATGAGGATGCCAAAGAAGAAATTTACTCCGAGAGCCACTTGGATTGACCTTTATTGAGAGTAAAACTTCCCCACACTATATTTTATTAGATCTGTAAAAACTTTATCCATTTTCTGACTATCTGATAAAATAGATACAATTTCCCTGAATAATGGATCGTCACAAAAGATTTTTTTTAAGGCCACTTCATTAAAATAGGTGTTTCCAGTACTTCCTCATTTGGGTATTTTACACAAAATCTGGATTTTTTTTATGTACATGTCATTTTTATCATCTGTCCCGCGCAACCAAACCATCCACTTTTCCCGGTCACCAATGTTCTTAACAAGATATCAAGAGAGAGAGGCTGGTCCATTATTTGCGTAGTCCAGCCAGCTTTTTTTTTGACAACCTTTTTTCGTTCTCTCTCATGAAGGATATGTTTTGAAAATTAGTCTTACAAAATACAATTCCAAACCAATTCATGAGTTATCGTCTTTTCACAGTATTGAGGAGTCATCCTTTTTGCTAGCCAGAGTGTTAATTGGCAAAAGTGAAAAATTCATTTTCTTTAATTTTTTAAAGTAAATATTCATAACTATATCTTTTATATATATATAATAATATATTTTTAAAATAATAATCTTTTATATAGACATGCTTTAATAGATCTAATAAATGATTAACTCGGACCTACCAATATGGGTATATAAATACTTAAATCTGGGTATTTAAAATTTCGAATGCGAATTTTAAAAAAACCGAACTTATATTGATCTAGATCTCTTGTATAATATCTAGAATAATATAGATCTACAACACCTAGGCCTAGACTAAAGTTAAAGACTAAGGTCTAGATTTATTTAACGTTTTAAAAAAAAATCAATAGATCTAATATAGACAGTCATGAGATCCACTCTATTTTATCTAGATCTAGACTATTCTAGACCATACATGAGATCAATAATTGTCAATATGAATATTTTAATTATTTATAGATCTAGTCAAATCTAGTGACTCTAGTGTCTCTAGTCTAGATTCTAGATCTATCGATCATCTCTGATCTAGTCTGTCTATAGCTATACTTACTATTATACACTTTTACAGTATATGAGTATACTCATACGAGTCATACTGGCTATACTATAGTATAGACACTATTTCACTATAGTTAGTATAGTTAATACTTTTTAATAGTAGATCTATAATCTATTAATTCTATCTAAATTATTCTAAATCTAGACTTCACTTTCACATCACATTCAGTCATTCACACGATTATTGATACAGACAGTGAATGAAACAAATGCAGTGGTTATACTGATTATACTTAAAGTGACGATACTACTTATAGATCTACCAGTTGATAAACACCATCATCATAGATAATAATCTACATCTATAATCATAGTGCCCTTTATTTAGTCAATATAGTCAAGTCAAGGTAGTGGAACGTAAACTCGAAGGTTTAATACAATATGGTATGAGTCTATGAGTTAGTATAAGATCTAATTATTTTGTTACTTTGTATGTGACAGTATGTCAATGTCTCAATTAAAATAATTAATATCACCAGCCATATCATTTTAAATATTTAAAAAGTAGACATAGATTTTTATTATATTATAAATAGATAGATTAGATCTACATATAATTTTACAAACTTTAGAAATGATTGATTTTATTTTTTATTGATAAGCCTTCTAGACTAGATCTAGCATCTCTAGCTAGACTCTAACATGTAGATTGTAGATCTTTGAATTGGATCGATATTCACCTTCCTAAATTATCTCTAAAGTCTATAGCTGATTTGAGAGGCCCAACGAGGCAAGACGAGTCTATTAGTACTCTGTCTCTTGATCTATTAGTAGGCCTACTAAGCTAGTACATTAGCCATAGTGTAGTCAAATCTTGACAACTAGTCTTCTAGATCTAAGCTTCTAGAATAATTAGATCTAGATCCAGTTTAGATTTAGAGTATAAACGTTTTTAGTACCTAAAATACTAAATCTACTGATCTAAATTCTAGATATATAGATCCAGTTCAGATTAGGATATAAAAATATTCCACTAGCTAAAATTCTAAATCTACTGATCTATACTTAATATGTTAGATATTATATGACATCTATCTACAAAAATTATTATTAAGATATAATTATAGATTCTAGACTAGTTATATATGTACATAAAATATATAAATAAAAGATAAAATTTATGCAGGCCTAGGTCCCATAAATTTATAATTGATCCAGATCTATCAGTAAAAGTTACCTTCGATTGGTAGTTTTACCTAATCTATACAAGACAATTTATAATCCATGCCTTGCCTACACCCCATATATATATATTAGTTTCCATTCCATGCCATACCCAGACCCATGAGTTCATGAAATAATAAATGATGTGGTGTCAAGTTGGATCTATCCCCTGAAATTCAGTACTTTTGGTGCATTTTAACCAGTAATAAGGCTACAAAAGTAGCATCAGGTGTATTCTAACCATTGGTATTTTTCCTGGCAACATTTCTATTCTAGTCTGTGATAAATTATAAATAAAAAAAAATGTTTGTAATGTTTCAGTTATTAACAAGTAGAACCATGCCAACCAGTTCTGATGATGTACCAGAATGGCTCAAGGATCATACTTATACTATTTCTACTCAATATTTAATGTAAGTACTACTATACAATTTTTATTTTAGTTATCTAATAGATGTTTTATGAATTGTGCGATTTTCATGGTCAAGCAACATCCAAATATCTGGGATGGAATTTAACATTTTTCTCTAAGTTTTTTTTTTTTTTATTTATAACACTCTTAAGCACATTCATCTTTCATGAATGCCTAATATACCTTGGCTGTTGTGCAGGCCATTCCTTTACAATAAACTGTTAGATGAAATTAGGCAAAATTGTCTGATAATTTGTATGTTTGATACGTTTTCAATTTAATAATATTATTTTTTAATTGTAATGTTTTCAAAAGAAATTAACCAATATGCCTAATTGTATAATTACAGTTATGTTTGGAAATGCAAGAAAAAGGCATGCATTCCTGAAAAGTCAATGATTGGTTGCACCTCTTAAAGGTAAGGTACTGCAATTTTTCCCATGTACTTTTCTCATAAGCTGAAGTACTTGTATTTTTGAAAAACTAGTTTTCCATGAAAATGTAAATCATAATATATGTTATAGTTGCTTTTAGACTAGTTCAATGTGCATCAAATTAACTGAACATCTGCATTCACCTATAGTAATAATTCATAACTATTAAGGTCAGGGCCATGTCTACACATTAACGCAGTAGCTCCTTTTAGGTACAGACTATTTTTAGAATGGCAAAATTATATAACTATAATTAATAACATATATACTTTTAGCATGGTCAACACATATGTCACACATATTTTTTAATTTTTTTAAAAATCCTTTTATTTATTTTTATAACTAGATAACTTTCTGTTATGAGAAAAGATGAGATTCTTGGACTCCTGCATAGCACCACCAGAAAGGAAAATCCCATCATGTTGCAAAATAAAAGTCTTGGACCAATTTTAATTTAAGATATATATATTAGACTGTAAGCTGTAATCATATTTATGTATATCCTGTCATTCAGCCAACAGGTTTAGATTTAGTATTTCTTTAAATCTGTTCGATATTGTACTTGAAAACTATTAATCTGAGCCCCATTAAAACAAGAGGGAGTGCAGTGGATGAGTGGTAAGGGAAATTTTACTTTTTTTTAAATTAAAATAAGAATCTAACCAAAGTAAACATATAAAATATGGTGCATTCTCCTTAAAACTAAAACCTGGTGCAAAGGTTTAAAATGTTGGCAAAAAAAAAAGCAACATCAATTAAATATTCTTAATTCCCTTTGCAAAACTTACTGAGAAGAACATGCATGTTGTTCCCTCATAAGTTTCTTGACAGAGGAAATCTTGTTTATATTAGATTTGAATTAAGCAAATTAAGAAAAAAATTATAATGATTATTTCAAATGGTTGTATCTAAACCTTATGAATTATTTTTCAGTTATAAGTATATTGAAATTAATGGATAATTATGAAATTGTTAAATAATTGCTGCTATCATTCCATTGACTAAAGAACCATAATTTTTTTTTTAATTAATTTCAAAATTAATTAATTAATTAATTTTCAAGCAGAGTTCACATAGATCTTGAGTGAAATTTTTCTTTTTTTGACTAATGCTTCAATTTTATTGTATCATTAGTTTTTTATTTTTATTACCCAGAATATTTTAAAAATGAGTACACTATTTTCATGTAATAATGTAACTTGGTATTCACACATCAAAATACGCTATAATCTTTAGGCCATATAGATTTGTATAAATATAAATTAACTTGCTTAAATACATTGTAAATGTATATTGTTTGGATAAGAATAAAGTTTTTCTGTAGACAATTATTGTTCAAGATTTGTTGATGCTCCAGCTTAATAAATTATATACACAGGTCATTAGTTTTAACACACTACTGACACAAGAAAAACTGGTCGCCCCCACTTCCATTACATAGATGTAATAAAACGTGACCTCAAATCAGTGAACATCAATACTGACAATTGGGAAGACATAGCTTTAGACCGCAACAGATGGAGAGACAGTGACCAAGAAAGCTATGGACAGTGAAAGTACATAGGTCTCAGCTCAGGAAGAAAAACGTACAATCTAAAAAATGGCCAGCTCCTCTACCACCGAAGCAAAAACCACCTTAACCTGTGCTATCTGTGGATGGGAGTCTCTCTCCGAAATAGGGCTCCACAGCCACATGAGGAAGTGTGCTCTGAGATGAAACCTTAGCCTTTCTATTTCTACGACTGAAGGAGGCCAATGATGATGATACAGGTCATTAGTTTTAACACGTCTGATAATAAATGACAGTACAAGTTATTGAATGAAAATTTGTCATTATTTCAGGTGCTTTAGGCCTACATCAATGTGAGGTACCAGTACTTTGATTGATTGATTTAAAGCAACATTTTGAAATGAATAGTGTGTAGAATTGACAGTAAATACATTTAAGTGATGGGCTGTGATCTGCATGAATTGAATTTGTGTTTTTGATCTTAATTTCTTTACTTCAAGTAAATGTTAATGAACAATTAATTTTTAATGAATAAATAATTTAAAAATAAATACAAAGAAACCATAAACATCTACTTTATTTTAATAATTTTTTTTCATCAGAACAGAATTTCCAACTTTGCATTCTTAAAATAAAATATAATTTATTTAGAGTAGAGTCAGAACACAAAATCATAGTTATGAAATTAAGTAAATTAAGCTAAGCTGTGATCTCTTATAAACATTTGTATATAGACTACACACAATTTAATTATTATTTTTCATCAAATTGCAGGAACTAGTACATGTACTTATGCATATTTGACAATAAAAAACCTTAGTCAATGAAATAGTAATACTAGTAAATGAGATAAAAGTAAACTAAATATCATCAATGCTATTGAAGCCACACTTGTTTCTTTTTATCTTGTTTGGTGGACTGCAATTAAAGTTGCTATTAATTTTACTGATTGTCTTAGCTGAAATGCCAGTGTCGTCTCTTTGAATCCTAAGCTTATTTTCTTGGTTACTGGAAGTCCAGATGTTTGGAGTTTCATTTTAAACACCTATATATTCCGAAATGGCCTTCCGATAGGCAAAACCTATTTGCCTAACATGTCATATGCACATAAAGAGGTACCACAGAAATGCTTTAAAGACAAGCTTAGGCGCCAACTTGCTTTAACTGACATAGAATAAGAGAGCACCTGGTTGCATACAGCTTCAGAGCGAGACAGCTGGAGGTCACTTACAAAGGTGTGGTATACACCAATGAAAATTAATTGCCGAGGGTAGACGGCAAAAAGAAAAAAAAACAACTGATTCTACCACAGGTGGACAATGGTTATGCCTGTGCTCAGTGTGGCATAATATGTAGGTCACAGCTGGGGCTGAGTAGCCACTGGAAACATAGCATTCCTCATAAGTCTTCGGAATCAAAGACAAGCCTATCATTTTTGTAGAATAGTTTGTAGCTTCTGTAAATGCATGAAATGCCGTCACAAATGACACAAGTCCTCTGTGAGTTTGATCATAGTTTGATGGATTATAAACATCTTACTTCTTTGCCTTTTATTAAATGGTCCTTCTGTCTGTTCCACTAGGTTTATCTAAATATCATTGATATATCGTAACATGTCATCAAAATAAAAACTAGAATCTCTGCAACTGGTTTACAAGTCAGAAGTCATCAATAACACTTGCCATTTAAAAAAAACAACAACAATTTAGATTACTGATTAGTCAAATTAGTGACTGATTATTCGATTCATTTTAGGCCTATATTTTTTTTATGTGAATATATAATGTCAATAATGATCCTTTACACTTTGTGACTTTACTAGTAGATCTATACTTTGGAGTAGACTTGTTTGTTGAGCTTAAGTCGGAAGTACACATTGAATTTTACTGTGATCTAGTAATCATCTAGTCAAATGTAGTGATCTACTAATACTAGATCTAGAGTCTAGTAGTAGATAGAGTAGGCCTATCTGTCATATCGTGATCAGTAGGTGGCTGAAGTTTTATAAATCTATTCCATGACAAAAACCCTGGCTAGATTTAGATCTAGTGGTCTAGACATCTAGATCTAACTAGAATTAAACTAGAAAACTGAATTAGAGAAGTAGCTTTCTGGATCTAGAACTAGAATCTATATATTACTAATATTAGATCTAGTTGCGTCAAACGCTTAATTTTTGGTTGTTGTTTTTAATAAATGCACATAAAATACATTGTATTTTGGCAATAAAAATACCCAGTTGGTAGTCAGGTAATTCTAATAATTAATTAATGAATGACTCTATCAGTATTTGTTTTAGATCTATCAGATTCATATGACTTATTATTTATACTTATTTTATATCATTCGTCCAAGAAAATCTAGCTCTAGATCTGTTTCATTTTAGATTAGGCTATAGTTGTTTTGTTGTTTTTTTTTTGTCATTTTATTTAGGCTACAATATTATCATGATTAACTTTTTCTTTGTTTCCCACGAGACGTGTATGCCTATAGCCTAGTCCTTTCGATAATAATAAAAAAAAAACGATTAGAAATGCGTAGCTTGGAGTGTCAAAACTTTATTAGGCCTCCTATTTTTATTTCGTGCAATTTAGCATATCGTAACAAATACGCATTTGGCGGAACGGTAGACAGGTCTTCATCCAGATTTAGTGTAAATAAACCAAACACAGAAACACTGAAAGATTGTATTTTCGGAATTTAGATTCTATTTTTTTGGAAAATAAGTGGCATTTTATAGGGTGATCGAAAAAAAAAACTTTTGTGACGATCTCTTATTCAGGGAAATTGTATCTATTTTATCAGATAGTCAGAAAATGGATAAAGTTTTTACAGATCTAATAAAATATAGTGTGGGGAAGTTTTACTCTCAATGAAGGTCAATCCAAGTGGCTCTCGGAGTAAATTTCTTCTTTGGCATCCTCATCGATTTTTCTAAATGGTATGGTGCGCGAAAAAGATGCGCGACGGCACTTCGACTCTCTTTGTCTTTGTAAAAAACTCGAAGCTGGTGTTCCATTAGTATAGTTCCATGGTTCGACAAACAACCTGATGCCACAAGATACGGAGATTTATTAATGTTATTATTATTACATTGTTAATATTCATATTTATTCAATTATTTGATTGTTATGGAGATATAGTTCAATCCTAGGTCTCACTTACAAGCAATGCATCACGAGTGAAGAGATTAGAAACAGGATTAATACTGCAATTGGATCTCACTGTCGAAAAACGTAAACTCAAACTCTGTGGCCACATCACTAGGTCCCTAGGGCTAGCAAAAGCCTTCCTTCAGGGAACAGTACCAGGAAGAATCTGATGAAAAGAAAACAGAGAAAGCAATGGTTAGACAACAACAAAGAATGGTCAGGCCTGTCAGTGAATAAAATTCTACCAAATGCGAAAGACAGAGAGGAATAGAGAAAGGCGGTTGACAGATATTGTGTGGTGCCCCAACGGTCCTACAGACAGTGATAGGTGAAGGTAAAGTTAAATGTGAACCTGGCCTGACAAATGTTATTGAATGATTATCTAATTGATCTAATTGTTTTGTAAAGGGCCAATCTGTCATTCAAAGCCTCACTTACCTTAAAAAAAAACAACTTTTCACCTTTGGATGACTATCTCTTTAGTCACTCTAATATTTCACCTCACGTGCATTATATGAAACACTACTTATTAATTATTGTTTTAAATTATATTCCATTTATATGGACATTAAATAGATAAACATTTTTTTTGTAAATTAGTAAATTTAGTAATATTAAAAAAACAAAACAAACTTTTTTGGCATAATTCTAAAGCCGTTGGCATAAATATGTTAAAAATATGGTAAACTATTTCCTTTCTCATCCCAAAAAAAAAATCGCCCATAGTTTTTACTATTAATAGTGAATAATTGTAAAAGTGATGTATTTTTATGAAAAAAACAAAAACTGCTTGCATAGTTGATTTTAAAAATTAAATTTTTCGCTTTCAGAAAAGAAAAAAGTAGGCGTTGCATCAGAACTTTGAAAGGTCTAAAATATTATGATGTCGGATTTTTATATCTTTTCTAGTATATGACATCTAAAGGGGACGAACGGATGGGTGGATGGAAGGACAGAAAGACCACACAAAAGTAATAGAGGCTATTACCTTTTCAGGAGCCGCTAAAAATACGGAATTCGATATATACTATTAAACTCGTCGACCGGCGGGGGAATATACGCCGCTATTTTGCAGGGCCGGCCTTAGGCCTCTGCAACCTATGCGACTGCAGTGGGCCCCGCACTTTTATAGGACTTGCACTTTTATAAGACCCGCGTTTAACCATTTAATAACTTAAAACAAAATTTCCCGCGCCCTCCTGTCGATTTACCAGGAGCTAGTGGAAATCTCCCGAAATAGCAAAAGATACGAAAAAGTCCTTAAAGTATTCGGAATATAATGACAAAAATTGTCATTTTGGGGTGTCATTCAATATGGAAAACGCCAATCCTACGCGCGATAAATAAAAACGGCATTATGCATTAGCCGTAATTGTGTAATCTGCTTCTCGCGGCTCAAACTAAAGAAGAATTACTTGAGGTCAACAATTCTCAAAGATAGATTAAAACATTTGGTAATTCTTGCTATTGAGCGTGATCTATGTAGGAAACAGAATTATTATGATCTACTGTATGGCTTTAATACACGCAAGGCTCGTAAAGTAATTCTGTATGTAGTAAAGAATAAATAAAATGCATAGACGAATTTATTTGCTAATACAAATTCATAAATTTCACTTATTATCAGCTTCTCTACCCTAACTTGGCCCAACAAAATCTGTTTCGGATAGGGCCCCACAAAGGTTGTCCGGCCCTGTTATTTAGTGACGGGTGAATATACATAGTTCTCTTTTTATGACTTCTCGGTCACAATGGTTAAGTCCGGCGCTGCTATTTAGTGTTTGTAATATGTTTGTTTGTAAAATGTTTTACATGTTTCTTCTTCAGAGTTGAAGGACAAAGAGGGATGAGATCGGGCTGGGTTTGATAAATCCAAAAGACAGTCCAGCGCAAAAACCGCAAGATTAGGAAGCCATCCGTAGTGACCAGTGAATACTTGTTCTCCCCCCTCTTGCGTTTTCGTGGGGTGACTATCCACAGACATAAGAGATTGATCTTTCCTTTACTTCTTCTTCTCGTCAAAACTCTTAAGCGACGAAGAGAATTATATATATATAGATGCTGTATATGTAGAGTGGGGCTTTTTGGGGAAATACCTAAAAACACAATATCACAACACATATTACAATAATATTTGTACGTCTTATGCAAATGAATAAAATTACTATGGCTTCAAGAACATTGAGGCTAAAAGAGTTAATTTCTTTAGCCAGTCGGCATTTCTCTACACAAAGTACGTACATAGAGAAACGAGTCCTTCCTCAAAACAAAGTACGTACATGTAGTGACAAGGCAATCCTCAACATGAAGTACGTACATGGAGAGACTAGGCATTCCTCAACATGAAGTACGTACGTGGAGAGACAAGGCATTCCTCAACACGAAGTACGTACATGGAGAGACAAAGCATTCCTTAACATAAAGTACATACATGGAGTGACAAAGCATTCCTCAACACAAACTACATACATAAAGAGACAAGGAATTCCTCAACACGAGGTACGTACATAAAGTGACAAGGCATTCCTCAACACGAAGTACGGACATGGAGAGACAAGGCATTCCTCAACACGAAGTACGGACATGGAGAGACAAGGCATTCCTCAACACGAGGTACGTACATGGAGAGACAAGGCATTCCTCAACACGAAGTACGGACATGGAGAGACAAGGCATTCCTCAACACGAGGTACGTACATGGAGAGACAAGGCATTCCTCAACACGAAGTACGGACATGGAGAGACAAGGCATTCCTCAACACGAAGTACGGACATGGAGAGACAAGGCATTCCTCAACACGAGGTACGTACATAAAGTGACAAGGCATTCCTCAACACGAAGTACGGACATGGAGAGACAAGGCATTCCTCAACACGAAGTACGGACATGGAGAGACAAGGCATTCCTCAACACGAGGTACGTACATGGAGAGACAAGGCATTCCTCAACACGAAGTACGGACATGGAGAGACAAGGCATTCCTCAACACGAGGTACGTACATGGAGAGACAAGGCATTCAATAACACGAAGTAAGTACATGAAGAGACAAGGCATTCCTCAACATGCAGTACGTTAAATAGAGTGACAAGGCATTCCTCAACATAAAGTACATACATGGAGTGACAAAGCATTCCTCAACACAAACTACATACATAAAGAGACAAGGAATTCCTCAACACGAAGAATTACAAGGAGAAACAAGACATTTTTATACACAAAGTACGTACATGGAGAGACAAGTCATTCTTCAACACAAAGTACGTACATGTAGTGACAAGGAATTCATCAACACAAAGTACGTACATGGAGAGAAAAGGCATTCCTCAACATGAAGTACGTACATGTAGTGATAAGGCAATCCTCAACATGAAGTACGTACATGTAGTGATAAGGCAATCCTCAACATGAAGTACGTACATGGAGAGACTAGGCAATCCTCAACATAAAGTACGTACATGGAGAGACTAGGCATTCCTTAACATGAAGTACGTACATGGTGGTACGTGACGTTTTGGCGCCGCCGTTTTGGCGACGCCGTTTTGGCGACGGGACGTTTTGGCGCCAGCCGTTTTGGCGACGGGACGTTTTGGCGCGAGATATCATTTGACGATAATTTAATAAGCACGTAGCCTTTATAACAATGTTTATTTCACTCTACCAAAATATTGTATGCATAGTATGAATTCTAACACCGTTCAGTGAATTGTTGTTTTATTTTTAATTATAAAGGTTTTGCTTATTTCATGAATATAGGCCTATAATAATTCAGATTCCTGAATGGTAATGACAGGCTAATCGCACTGGATGACATTTTTGGATTTCTTTCCAAAGGATTTTTTTTTATTTGACATTAGTGTAATATACGAACTAGCTAAGTGTCACACTTTAATATAACAAAAACCATGTTAACATCTAAAGCTCTATTACGCTGAATTCTGAATGACAATTACTCCACACATAGTAAAGATCAAGACACGGAATGTGGTCAGTACAAACTCTAACGTAGAAAGATATATTTTGAGACATTGGGTAGGGGTGATTTGGGTGACACATCTCGCATTGACGCAGGTTAGTTAAACAAATGAAGACAAGACCAGCACCGAGCACTGGTCGTTGGCGTCATGCGTCTGGCGATCATCTCCTTGGGAATGGTCATTACATGTGACACCTATCCCGCCCCCTCTCTTTTAATCACATTTCACTCCTTGTATATACTCTTTCCTCCACCCCTCCCCTCTCTCACGCGATTTTTGTATTTAATTTTAAAATAATTTCTGAAAAAACTTTTTTGAAAATAAAAGTGTGCCTCTTAATAAACACACATACACAAGCCAAAATGTTTATTAAAGAAAATGATGTGAAAAACAAACACACATTTACATATAGTACGTGAAAAATATGTCTTAACACAAATACTCATGCAAAACATAGATATGAATAATTCTTTTAAAAGAAATAATACAATAAACGTACATAATGTATTTCGCGCCAAAACGTCCCGTCGCCAAAACGGCTCGCGCCAAAACGACCTTCGCGCCAAAACGGCGGGGCCAAAACGGCGGCGCCAAAACGTCCTGCTTCGGTACATGGAGAGACAAGGCATTCCTCAACATGAAGTCCGTACATGGAGAGACTAGGCATTTTTATACACGAAGTACGTACATGGAGAGACAAGTCATTCTTCAACACAAAGTACGTACATGGAGAGACAAGGCATTACTAAACACGAAGTACAGACATGAAGAGACAAGGCATTCCTCAACACGAAGTACGGACATGGAGAGACAAGGCATTACTAAACACGAAGTACAGACATGAAGAGACAAGGCATTCCTCAACATAAAGTACGTTAATTGGAGTTACAAGGCATTCTTCAACACGAATTACGTACATGTAGTGACAAGGCATTCCTCAACACGAAGTACAGACATGAAGAGACAAGGCATTCCTCAACATAAAGTACGTTAATTGGAGTTACAAGGCATTCCTCAACATGAAGTACGTACATGTAGTGATAAGGCAATCCTCAACATGAAGTACGTACATGGAGAGACTAGGCAATCCTCAACATGAAGTACGTACATGGAGAGACTAGGCATTCCTCAACATGAAGTACGTACATGGAGAGACTAGGCAATCCTCAACATGAAGTACGTACATGGAGAGACTAGGCAATCCTCAACATGAAGTACGTACATGGAGAGACTAGGCATTCCTCAACATGAAATACGTACATGGAGAGACAAGGCATTTCTCAACACAAACTACGTACATAAAGAGACAAGGCATTCCTCAACACGAAGTACGTACAAGGAGAGACAAGGCATTTTTATACACGAAGTACGTACATGGAGAGACAAGTCATTCTTCAACACAAAGTACGTACATAAAGTACATACATGGAGTGACAAAGCATTCCTCAACACAAACTGCATACATAAAGAGACAAGGAATTCCTCACACGAAGAATTACAAGGAGAAACAAGACATTTTTATATACAAAGTACGTACATGGAGAGACAAGTCATTCTTCAACACAAAGTACGTACATGTAGTGACAAGGAATTCATCAACACAAAGTACGTACATGTAGTGATAAGGCAATCCTCAACATGAAGTACGTACATGGAGAGACTAGGCAATCCTCAACATGAAGTACGTACATGGAGAGACTAGGCATTCCTCAACATGAAGTCCGTACATGGAGAGACAAGGCATTCCTCAACACGTACTACGTACATAAAGAGACAAGGCATTCCTAAACATAAAGTACGTACATGGAGAGACAAGGCATTCAATAACACGGAGTAAGTACATGAAGAGACAAGGCATTCCTCAACATGAAGTACGTTAATTGGAGTGACAAGGCATTCCTCAACATAATGTACATACATGGAGTGACAAAACATTCCTCAACACAAACTACGTACATAAAGAGACAAGGAATTCCTCAACACGAAGTACGTACATAAAGGGACAAGGAATTCCTCAACACAAAGTACGTACATGGAGAAACAAGTCATTCTTCAACACAAAGTACGTACATGTAGTGACAAGGAATTCATCAACACAAAGTACGTACATGGAGAGAAAAGGCATTCCTCAACATGAAGTACGTACATGTAGTGATAAGGCAATCCTCAACATGAAGTACGTACATGGAGAGACTAGGCAATCCTCAACATGAAGTACGTACATGGAGAGACTAGGCATTCCTCAACATGAAGTACGTACATAAAGGGACAAGGCATTCTTCAACACAAAGTAAGTACATGGAGAGACAAGGCATTACTAAACACGAAGTACGTACATGGAGAGACAACGCATTCCTCAACACGAAGTACGTACATGTAGTGACAATACCTTCCTAAACACGATGTACGTACATGGAGAGACAATGCATTACTAAACACGAAGTACGTACATGGAGAGACAAGGCATTCCTCAACACGAAGTACGTACATAAAGGGACAAGGCATTCTTCAACACAAAGTAAGTACATGGAGAGACAACGCATTCCTAAACACGATGTACGTACATGAAGAGACAATGCATTACTAAACACGAAGTACGTACATGGAGAGACAAGGCATTCCTTAACACGAAGTACGTACATAAAGAGACAAGGCATTCCTTAACACGAAGTACGTACATAAAGAGACAAGGCATTCCTTAACACGAAGTACGTACATAAAGAGACAAGGCATTCCTTAACACGAAGTACGTACATAAAGAGACAAGGCATTCCTTAACACGAAGTACGTACATGGAGAGACAAGGCATTCCTTAACACGAAGTACGTACATAAAGAGACAAGGCATTCCTTAACACGAAGTATGTACATAAAGAGACAAGGCATTCCTCAACACGAAGTACGTACATGGAGAGAAAAGGCATTCGTCAACATGAAGTACGTACATGTAGTGATAAGGCAATCCTCAACATGAAGTACGTACATGTAGAGACTAGGCAATCCTCAACATGAAGTACGTACATGGAGAGACAAGGCAATCCTCAACATGAAGTACGTACATGGAGAGACTAGGCAATCCTCAACATGAAGTACGTACATGGAGAGACAAGGCAATCCTCAACATGAAGTACGTACATGGAGACACAAGGCATTCCTCAACATGAAGTACGTACATGTAGTGATAAGGCATTCCTCAACATGAAGTACGTACATGGAGAGACTAGGCAATCCTCAACATGAAGTACGTACATGGAGAGACAAGGCATTCCTCAACATGAAGTACGTACATGGAGAGACAAGGCATTCCTCAACACGAACAACGTACATAAAGAGACAAGGCATTTATAAACATGAAGTACGTACATGTAGGACAAGGCATTCCTCAACATAAAGTACGTATATGGAGAGACAAGGCATTCCTCAACACGATGTACGTACATGTAGTGACAAGGCATTCCTCAACATAAAGTACGTACATGGAGAGACAAGGCATTCCTTAACACAAAGTACGTACATGTAGTGACAAGGCATTCCTTAACACAAAGTACGTACATGTAGTGACAAGGCATTCTTCAACACAAAGTACGTACATGGAGAGACAAGGCATTCCTCAACACGATGTACGTACATGTAGTGACAAGGCATTCCTCAACATAAAGTACGTACATGGAGAGACAAGGCATTCCTTAACACAAAGTACGTACATGTAGTGACAAGGCATTCCTTAACACAAAGTACGTACATGTAGAGACAAGGCATTCCTCAACACGATGTACGTACATAAAGAGACAAGGCATTCCTCAACACGATGAACGTACATGTAGTGACAAGGCATTCTTCAACACGATGTACGTACATGTAGTGACAAGGCATTCTTCAACACGATGTACGTACATGTAGTGACAAGGCATTCCTTAACACAAAGTACGTACACGGAGAGACAATGCATTCCTCAACACAAAGTACGTACATGGAGAGACAAGGCATTACTCAACACAAATTACGTACATGGAGAGACAAGGCATTACTCAACACAAATTACGTACATGGAGAGACAAGGTCATCTTCATATAATTCTTAACTAGACCTATAAATTCTAGAATCTAGAATGATTTTAATTAAAATATAAATCTAGATTGTAAAAAAAATATGTAAAAAAAAAATATATATCTAGTGTTAAAAATTTAGATTAAGTGTAAAAATTCTAGATCTATTGGAAAAAATCTAGATTAGAAAAAAACTTTAGCCTTCGTCACACGCCTAGTTAGACTAAATTTTTTTTTTATTTATACGAGATCGAATGCTAGGTTTTATAAACATTAGTGCACCGAGTTCCTATTGACATTTCATTTAAAGAATTCATTCCTTATGACGTCAAAGGCAAACAAATCATTTATGTCACACGGCCTAGTTAGACTAAAATATCTTTAACAATACGATAACGTTGGCGAGCTTTAATAAACATTAGTGCACCGAGTTCTTATTAACATTTTATTTAAATAATTCATTCCATGTGACGTTAAAGGAAAACAAATACATGACGTCACACGGCTTTTAATATAGTTAGACTAAAAATGTCTTTATTAACACGAGAGAGAGAGAGAGAGAGATAACGAGGTTACATAGATATGGAGGAAACTGAGTTCTTATAGTAAATCATTTAAAGATGTATGACATATATATATATATATATATATATATGGAAAGTGGAAGACGAAACACTAAAAAACGTATTAGTAACATGTCAAAAAGTGTCAAAAAGCATCCTTCATAATCTTATTAATATATTAAATGAAATGAGGACTTAAAAGTCAAAGTACGTATTAAACAATAAAAAAGAAAAAATATTTAATTGGGGACGAAATGACCGGGGGATGAAATGACCGGTGCATGAAATGACCGGAGGATGAAATGACCATGGGATGAAGTGACCGGGGATGAATTGACCGGGGATGAATTGATCGGGGATGAAGTGACCGGAGATAGGGTTAGGGTTTGTGCCATTTGTCTGTCAGTTCGTCTGTCCGTCATGTTTATATCGAAAAGAAGAAGACTAAAAGCTATGGTTAACCTTTAATTTTCATTCCTAAACATAGAAATAGTTTTAAGTATCTAATATAGATTGTTCCGGATGTGTTTATATATATATATATATATATATATATATATATACTATAAAGTATTAAGTAAGGCGTGTATGTATTATGTATGTAGGCTATGTATGTGACGAATAGAAATCAAAACCGCTTGACCAATCTTGATAAAACGAGGCAGGAATGTTTCTTGAGTACTAACTTAGACCGTATTGTGTATGTATTGTAGCCCTAAAACAAACTTAAGACCCTCAAAAAAAAATAAAGTTGTCCGACTCTATTAAGGCTATAGTATTTATGGATATAGGCCATGGTTAACAATGTTGACATAAGAAAAGATCGAAAGGATTTAGACCTAGATCTAATTTTAAGAAATACACTTTGAGTTGATAGTTTTTTACTTTGACACATGAAAATACAAAAGAAGATCCATTGATTTCATTATATAATAAAATTAACCTTCAATGTTGTGCTTCAAAAGCATTTTTTACAAAAATTAGTTCCTGATATCTGTGACTACAGATAGTTTTATGCTTTAACACATAAACATACTAATTATTGTCCATTCATTTCATATTTTAATCAAATTAACATTCAATTTGTTTTTCTAAAGCATTTTTAATACATTCGTTAGCTGTTCGCTAAAGCTGCGTAGCCGTGTTGAGATAGGCCTATATTCATTTATAAAAAAAAAGGTCACGCATGCGCAACACAGAATGAACACTATAAAAGCCAATTTTTCACTCTAGATTAGTGTAGATTTAGATCTATGTCTATCTCAAGATCTACTTTATACTTTAACACATGAACATACAAAATTAAGTCTATTCATCTCAAATTTTAATCAAATATATGTAGGCCTACAAGCAAATTTTTCAATTTGAAAAAATGGATTTAAGCCTATTAGCTATTCATTCACACTATTTTTACATTGACAAATTCGCTTTACTTATTACATTATTATTTCGTTTAATTGTTTACAAAACACTCTCATTGACTATATCGACAGAAATGCGCAAATAAAGACCCGCGGGTCGCGGGTAACATATGTATATACATACATATATATATATAGAGAGAATCTCATGTAAATCAAATACCGTTAATTAAATTTTTGGGATGATCTAGTACAAAAATTATACGTACCATAGCCTTGTGGAGAGATTTTCATACCATACTTTGGTGTAAGGAAGTTGTTTTCCTTAAAAATCCGGAACATAATATTAAGATAAAATTAGTTTTTGTAACGTTTAAGCTAGAAAATCAAATGTAGTGTAAGATAGAAGCGCGATTTTAAATAAATAGCGTAAAAAAAATTTTCATAAAAAATCCGGAACAGTCAATTTTTGTAAATGAGAAGAAGATTATTTGTTTTATTTTTATTAGAAAAGGGATTTCAAACAGTTATTTGGCGTTTGTAGATTTTTCTAATAAAATTCGGAACAATTTTGGCGACGATTTGTAAGATTATTAATTTTATGTAGGTCGATTTCTTTTTCGAAACAAAGCCGGAAAATCTTTACCGATAAAAAAAACTTTTTCTATGTTTCAGCAAGAAAATTTAATGTAAAATAAGTCTAACAAATCTAATAGCGGCTTTTCCCGTTAAAAAGTGATTTTCAATAATCTTTTCAAGTAAATTACTTTCATATTTTAAAATCCTGAACAACCTATTGTCGATATTTAAAAAAAAATCATTTGACATATATTTGTTTTAAGTTGAAAATACGGAACGATTTGATATCGATAATTAAATTATAGTAACGTATTGTCAAAGAATATAAGTGTAATATAAGTCAATGGTGTGATTTCAAACAATAATTTGACAGAATTTATTTTTATATAACAATTTCAGGAACAACTTTATAGTTAATAAAATATAAGTCAGCATAGATATTTTCATTTTAGCATTTATACGCTATTTACATTAAAAAAAAGGAACAACATATGATTGATCAAGTGTTTTCAACGTTTAAGCAATGAAATTAAATATAATATAAATTAGAATAGCAAACAGATACTCGTTGACATTGATTTGTTTTCACAGAACCATCCGGAACAATATTTTATAAATACTTAAAACTATAGAGATGTTTCGGAAGGAACATTATAGATTAAATCAGATTTTCAATTTTTCCTAGTGTTTATTATTTTTAATCTAAACTTGACGGACAGACCGACCAACAGACAAAACGCACAAAAATAAGCAGCTTTTATCCTGATGGGGCACTAAACAAAAAATTTAAAAAATCTGATTATTTAAAATTTTAAGGAATTGGTGTAGCATGTAGAAAAAAACACCTTTAACTAATATTTATATTTGTTGTGAACATTTCTTGTACATTTTATAAATATATTCGACTTAGTGATACTTAAAATACACAATAATTGTTGTTCTTTGTTAACATATTAGAACATTGCCTCCCTTACATTTACGTAATTGTTTTAGAATTGATGTATTTTTATGAAAAAATCGGTTGCAGAATTAATTTTATAAATTAAACGGTTTGCTTTTAGAAAACCAAAAGTAGCCGTTGCGCCTAAACTTTTCAAGCCGCATCGCATGTTGAGATAATATTTTTCATCTCTTCTAGTTTTTGAGATCTGAGTGTGACAGACGGACAGACTGAGATTTCGCACAAACCCAATAGCGGCTTTTTCCCCTTTCGGGGGCCGCTATAAAACTAACCAATTAGGCAATTAACTATTGGTAATTAATTATTTTGTTTGGTATCGAAAAAGGGAAAGAAACCGTACTTGACAGTTGTAGTGGTATACGTTGAATTAGTCCCATTGAGGAGGAATGAGCCCTTTATCAACATCCCCACCCCCCTACCCTTCCTTTCCTAACTGGTCCAGACAAATGATAGGATTGAAAAAGCTAAAAGCATGAAATAGTACTAAACAAAAAACAATTAATAAAAATATTTTTAATCGCACAGATAGTCGATAGTCTAGATTTATTATAAATTTAATCAGATGACTATATAATTCAAACTAATGGATACTATTGCAACTAATATAACTCTTGTTTTGATTTAAATTATTTTTTATGTTTATCTTGTTTTTTTTTCAAAACAGAAAACGTTGGCATATGTATGAATCTTTCAGCAAAGATATACATATCAAACAGAACTATCTTTAAACACAATAGAGTTTGCTTCGGCTATTTGCAGAAAGAATAAAGGTTGCCGTCATCTGTTGTCTGTATTCTACTTAAATATTCCATTGACTGAAGAAACCTAGTTTAAAATTCGCCCCTAGGAAAGATACCATAATTTTTCTCCAGTAGCTTCTCCTTATACAATGGTTCTAAAAATTATTTTTCTGGACTAGAGTACATCAAGAATTTAGCTTTCGTAGCTTTAACATTCTTTTAGAATGTGTATTCTTATGTGTCTATTACCACGTACTAGTTCTGAAAGTTAATTTAATTACAAAACTTTCATCTCAAAATGATAATAAATCAAAATAACAGATTAAAGTAGAAAACTATATTATTAAACATTGTTACATTGTAGTATTGATCTCTCCTCCTGTCTGTTTTAAGATCAATTTGGATCAATACATTCAAGGCTATAAATGTGTTTAAGTCATGCAACACCAAAGTACTTCTCACCTTACTGCCTACATAAGCTGCTACGCCTGAATAGAACATAATCATTTTGTATCAGCAAGTTTAAATAAAGTATCAAAATAGTTTCTAAAGTGGTAATGAGGATGTCAATCAGCCAATGAAATGTTTAGTGCAGAATTGGAGACGACTGTATCAGTTCAATGAAATATTATACAGACACATCTGGCTGTTGCTTAAAATTGATGAAGCTAGATATTTAATGTTACACATATTCCGCTGCTCGAATTCCCTACATTTCCGCGTTCAATAATTACGTTCCTGTTTGATCTTGCCTCCACTACCATGACACAAAATCGTATATTTAGTTCCCAGTATAAGTTCACACTTTTAGTAGTACGAAATAAAGAGTTGTAATGTTTGTTTTCATACCTCGTTATTTCAAAAGTTTAGACCACAGTTTGTTAACCGTTTACTTCTGACGGCATTACTTCTCCATGAAGAAAAAGATAATCTATTTCTGGCTTTTTGAAATGCCGAAATGTCTTCTCCTAGCTGCTCATCATAGCAAAAAAGTTGAGGTCAAATGAAATAGTGAGCAAGACGTACTGATTGTTGAAAGAGACGCTAGAGGCACACGTACTGATTGCTGAAAGAGACGCTAGAGGCATACGTTCTGATTGTTGAAAGAGACGCTAGAGGCACACGTACTGATTGCTGAAAGAGACGCTAGAGGCACACGCACTGATTGCTGAAAGAGACGCTAGAGGCACACGTACTGATTGTTGAAAGAGACGCTAGAGGCACACGTTCTGATTGTTGAAAGAGACGCTAGAGGCACACGTTCTGATTGTTGAAAAAGACGCTAGAGGCACAAGTACTGATTGTTGAAAGAGACGCTAGAGGCACACGTACTGATTGTTGAAAGAGACGCTAGAGGCACACGTACGTCTTGAATGGGTTTGATGGCCGTTACATTTAGTGGGCTTGTTTTGGTCATTAGGAAATTCGACAGTTCTGATGGGAGAAAGATTGGTTGAATCGCTAGAATCGCATTGCTAGAGACCTACTGAAATTTCTTCTGTAGAAAGTTTTAGGCGGTTTTATTGCTAATGTACCTCTCAAAAATGGTTCAAGATTTTTAAATGAAAATGTCAAAAAGTGGCTGTTAATTAATTTACACTTGTTTAAACAATATTGAAAATAACATGGTTTTACTTGATAATTACTTAGATATGTATCTAAAGTTACGATTATATATACATTTTTCGAGTCCCCTTCATCAGCACTGGTTGAGAAACGTTGGTCTAGTCAAAACCAAGAATATTTATTGTAACTTTTTACAAAATAAAATTATCAGTACAAAAAATTGTACTAGGGATGAGACTTCTTAATTTCTTCTAAACATCATCAACAATATTTTTTGAGTTTGCAAAATACGCTATATACCTGTTTCTAGTTCTGAATTATTTAAAATGTTATGCTTGGTACGTCTGATCTATTTTGTACTTTGCTCGTGGCTATACTTACATCCTGTCCGGCTGTCCGGAATATGATCTCCACACGAGCATTCATTAGTTTAAGCATTCACTACTCCTAATAGAGTGTGACCTACAATGATGGTAGATTCCATTGGTCACCCTATCCTACAACTTCACTCTAGGCTATTTAATTGCTTTTCTAGAGCGCGTCTTTTATGCTATAGAATGCTCCTCACGCTATAGTCCAATCTCTTTTGTGGACCTAATGGGAATGAAAGGGGGTATCTAGCAGAAACACAATTTAGCTTAAGTCTGAATTTGAACTCAAGTCCTCTTGATCGGTAGCTAGGTAGGGAATGCCACTAAGCCAAGCACCTATTAATATGGGTCGTCTGTTTAGTAAGCAGTGCAGGTCAGTAGGAAACTTTGGCATGACGAACTTTTGGATAAAATTAGATGACATGATCACTTTTTTCAGTGGAGAGATCATGGCAAAGCAAGAATTAGGTCAGATGAAGAATAATGAAGAGAGATTCTCTAAACTGTGTGCCACAAACAACTTAATAATTAGAACTACTTTCTATCCTGTGGCATATTACGTCTCGAGAGACGATCTTTTCCCTTTGCAACTTCTTGTGTGACTATAGAGGCCAATCCTTGATACACAGCTGCGATCGCAGGTTGGGCATATATAATCACCAGACGCCGCTGCATTTTCACCCTTCTTTCTGCTTCTGTTGTGTATGACATCTGCAATCTGTGACCCTTCCTTTATGCTCTCTCTCCATGTGGATCTGTCCAGTGCCACCTCTTCCCAGTTGCCAGTGTCGATTTTGAAGAGCTTCATGTCGCGTTTGCATACATCCGTATAACGTAAGAGTGGGCGACCAGCGGCTCTCCTGCCTTCTATTAGATCGCCATACAGGATGTCCTGTGGAAGTCGACCTACTGGCATTCAACGAACGTGGCCAAGCCAGCCAAGGCGTCTGCTGCTGATAACAGAGCGGATGTCCTGGCACCCTGCTCTTTGTAGCACTTCCTCATTGGTTATCTTATCTTGCCACCTAATTTTAAAGATCCGCCTTAGGCATCGGAGGTGAAAGACATTCAGCTTTTTTTCCTGCCATGAGTAGGTTGACCATGTTTCACTTCCGTACAGCAAGGTGCTCAACACACAGGTTCGGTAGACTAGGGCTTTAGTACTGCTAGTCAGCAATATGTTGTCCCAGACTCTTTTCTGCAACCGTGACATGGTGGCCATTGCCTTGGCTATCCAGTTATTTATGTCTTTATCCAGTAGAGTGTTGTTGGATATGATGGAGCCGAGGTAACAAAAGTGATCAACAATTTCTAGTGGTTGGCCATTAATGCTTACTTCAGGTGCAGTGTTTGTGTTTTGGACAAGTATCTTAGTCTTGCTTTGACTGATGTTTAAGCCGAACTTCTGGCAAGCAGCAGATAGTTTGTCAACCATGGACTGTAGCTGAATATCAGAATCAGCCACAATAGCTGCATCATCAGCATACAGGAGTTCCCTGACGAGTAGCTTCCTAACCTTGGTTTTTGCCCGCAGCCTTGATACATTAAATAGTTTTCCAGAGGATCTTGTATGGAGAAACACACCTTCGTTTATGTCCTTGTACGCATAGTGCAGTAGACAGGAGAAGAATATGCCAAACAGAGTAGGTGCGAGCACACATCCCTGCTTGACACCACTGCAAACCTCAAAAGGTGCTGATTGGGCTCCATTGAATTTGACAGTACATTTAGTTTCCTCGTGAAAACACTCAATTAACTTCAGTAGTTTGGGAGGGCAACCTATTTTCCTCAGGAGTTTGAAAAGGCCACTTCTGCTGACCATGTCAAAAGCTTTAGTCAGATCAACAAAAAACAATGTAAAGGGGTCTGTCTCTCTCTCTGAATTTCTCCTGCAGTAATCGTAGAGAAGATATCATGTCTATAGTGGATCTACCACTCCTGAATCCACACTGAGACTGGGTAGACTCTATAAGCTATCACTTGCAGCCTGGATAGTGCCACTCTAGCAAAGATTTTGCCCACTATACTGAGGAGAGAGATACCCCTATAGTTGTTGCAGTCACTCCGATCCCCTTTGTTCTTGTATATTGTGACTATAGTTGCGTCACGCATGTCCTGTGGGACATGTCCTGTTTCCCAACAGCGGCAGAGGAGAATATAGAGTTCAGGGAGCAGGAGTGATTCGTTGACTTTCACTACTTCCACTGGGATACCATCGCTCCCAGGAGATTTTCTATTTTTTAAGCAGTTAATTGCTTTTTTGAGGTCGCTAAGGCTCGGTAGCTCATCTAGGCATTCCAGTACTGAAAGATCTGGTAGAGAAGCCAGGGCGACATCGTCTACTGTATTCTGTGTGGCATAGACTTCGAGGTAGTGTTCTGTCCATCGTTCTAGCTGCTTGGTTTGATCTGTAATTTTTTCTCCTGATTTGGATAGAAGGGGGGCAGGCTTAGACACTGTTGGACCCAGGGACGCTTTAATGACATCAAATAGAGCTTTGCTATTTCCTGAGTGGAGACTGTCTTGGATTCTGTTGCAGGTATCCCTCCAAAAGTTGTTGGCACATTTTCTAGCCATTTGTTTCGCCTCTTTATTAGCACTTTTGAAGGCCTCCAAAGATTTTGGATTAGGCTTTGTCTTGTGAGCGAGGTGTGTGGATCGTTTTTTCTCGATGCAAGGTTCCATATGTGCTAGATTCGCCTCAAACCAGTCTACATTTTTGTGTTTTTGAGGCCCAAAGGCGGTGATTGCCGAACTGTAGATTATGTCTCTTAATTTCTCCCATCTGATAGAGATGTCTTCTTCATTACTTAACGAGGGGATTGAACTGTTCAGGAGCTCGCCAAAGAGTGCACACTTCTCTGGGTCACCTACATGGTTGACGTTAATTCGCCAGTTCTGGGTTGAGTGGAAGTGTAAGCCTTCTTGAGAAGTAGCTTGATTTTGCTTAGCACTAGTGAATGGTCCGAGTTGCAGTCCGCACTATGGTATGAACGGGTGTGGATGACACTTTTCAGATCCATCCTTCGGGTGATGCAGAGGTCAAGCTGGTGCCACCTTTTTGAGCGTGGGTGCTGCCAAAAGACTTTATGGCATTCCTTGCCAGAGAAGAATGTATTTGTTACACACAGTTCATGAGAGCTACAGAACTCGAGTAGCCTTTGGCCATTGTCATTTATTTTGCCAACACCATGAGGTCCCAAGCATTTTGGCCATGCATCATTTCCATCACCAACACGGGCATTAAAGTCTCCATTTATATAGAGGTGCTCGGATTTTGGAATACTTTTAATTACGTCCTCTAGAGCTTGAAAGAATCTGTCTTTGTCCTCTTCTGGTGCAGCAAGGGTTGGTGAGTAAGCACAGATTATATTAACTTTGCCTTGCGGTGATGCAAATTTCATGTGTGCTACTCTTTCATTGCCAATGGGAAACATTGCAATGCAGGGGACGAGACTGTTTCTTATTGCGAAGCCGACGCCATGTATTCTAGGGCTTTGTTCTGGTTTTCCTTGCCAGTAGAATGTATAGTTGCTTTCTGTAAGAGATCCACTGTCTGCCAGTCTGGTTTCTTGCAGGCAGGCCACATCAATGTTTAGTCTGCTGAGTTCTCTGTCGATGATAGCTGTTTGTCGCATATCGGTGACGAGTTCAGGATCAGTATTGAAGCCAGGACACATTGTCCGTATGTTCCAGCTTGCTAAACGCATTAATGTTGAGGGTTTTCTTTTGATTTTATTTGCAGGTGCGGTTGAGCAGCTTGCTTTTTGATTTTGTCTTAGCACCAAGCACCCAGTGGTGCGGCAAGCTGTGGCGGGATAGCACTTTATTGTCCGAGGGCTGCTCGGCTTAAGGCAGGCAGTAGCTATCCAGTGAGGCTAAAAAGCCCCTCCTACCGTCAAGAGTGGTCCCTGGCGTTCCAGCTTACGCCAATCAGCTAGGAACTTATCACCGGTAACTACCACTCTCCGTGTTTTTTCAAAGATATTACTGTCAGAGATGGAGTGACCTCTCCATTGCTGGGGGAAAGCCTGGGCGGTAAATTTGCGAGTGCTGGGCTGCCCACACGTCAGCACACGCCTCTCTTCCATACTGACCGGGTCCAAAGGGATGGCGAGCCATCACAATTTGGGGACAGGTGGCTGCAGGAGTTTGCCAGAGAGCAGTAGTCTTACTACTGTCCCCCCGCCTACGGGGCTCTAGGACCGGATTTTCTGTTAGGGTTTACTCTCTTAGCCTTAGACCTTACAGAAACACACACAAGGCAGTGTGGCTATTGACCTATAGCTAGGGGTTTGGTTTGTGGGCAACAGGACGTGTCCGCACGCCGACGGGCCATGCCTGCCTCACATCTTGGGGCCAAACCTCCTCCGAGACCCTTGCAGTTTAGCCTGAGGCTTCGCAGCCTCAGTTTCCATCTGCCACCACGAGGAGGTAATGCATAGGACTTGCTGTGGAGAGGCTATGTACTGGCAAGAGAGACTTACAAAATTGCTCCCCTTTCACAGATGCTAGCCAGCGGTGGCAACAAGTTAAGCTACCACACTAGACGCTTCACACAGCCATTGGACAGATTTCTATCCACACAAAGGAATACACAAGGCTAAATGGTATAACTAGACCATTAAACAGAGAACTAAATAGACCACGTCTGTATTGTGAAGTTCTTTCTGCAGGATGTACGTATCAAAAGAGGAGCCGATGTTGCTTTAGATCATAATCTTCTTGTCGCCCTAAGTTGGGCAGGAGGATCCAGCCAACGCCTAAATTACAATACTGTTAAGCTGAAAGACTGTAGAGAATAGATTTCAAATCACCCTATCAAAGAAGTTCTAGCTAAAAGAAAAGACCATAGAATATGCCAAGAAGTACTGATTCCCAAGTCATACACCCACAAGGTGTGGATTTCAGTGGTAGGAAAGAAATGAGAAGCAATCAGACCAGTAAAAGCAAAAGCACAAATAAAATATGCGGAAGCAGAAATGTCAAGTTTAGCGGAACTACATTAAAGCACTGGCAAAGAAGCAGAAGAAGCAGCCCTTCAGAACAGCACCAAAGACCTGTACTCGGTCATCAAAAAGATATAAGAAAACCTTGCCAAGCCAAGGAGCAAAGGGCAAGAATGATAGAATGATTGAAATATAAAAAAAGGAGAATAAAAGAAGAGGTGGATATCAAGGAGTTCCAGGAGCTATTCCTGCAAACCAACCAGAGATTTTGCCAGCTGCAAGAAATTCATAGCGCAATAACCAATTGAAGAACAGAAAATCTGCAGGACCCGTTTGAGGCTCTAAAGGCAGACATTGATACCAAAGTGAAGCTACTTTAACCTCCCTTCTGTAAGATATGGGTGAAAGAAAAAGTGCCACCAGAGTAAAAGGGCTTTTTTTATATTATTCCCCAAGAAAGGCGTCCTTAATTCCTGCTCCAACCACCGAGAGATAACGCCTGCTGTTTATTCCAGGAAAAATGTTTAAACGCATTTTCTTGAACTGAATGAAAGATACTTTAAATCCACATCTTGTGACCAACAAGCCGCTTTTGAAAGAAGTGATCATGTATAGATCAGAATCATTCTGGAACAGTTCATGGAATGGAAGTCCCCTCTCTAAGTCAGTTTTATGGACAATTAGAAGGCATTCGACAGCGCGACAGAGTGACTCTCTGGAGAAAACTGAGACTCTATAGAGTGCCTGAAAAAATTACAAACATCATCATGCGGGATGACTTGTTGAATAATTAATGGCAGACAACTGGGTCATAAAGATAGCATAAAACCAGAAGCGAAACGCATACAGTGGACACTGCCAAAACTTTGCAGATGAGACGGCTCTTTCACACACAACAGCAGATGCAGCATACAATATGTATTGTTGCGTATAATTCAACTATAATGGGTCATACCAAGAACAGAGGGTAGAGCAAGGTGTTCAAAATAAAGGCCTCCAACAACACACTAGAAGACGTGAAGTGGAAAGCTTTGCTTATCTTTGCAGTATCCTAGAAAATCATGAAAACCTAGAATACCTCGGAGCTATTGTCTCAGATGAGGGAACAAAACCCGAATTATTGGCCCGAATAGCACAGTCCACAGCAGCCCTTTCAAAATTTAAAATAATATGGAAAGATTAGGGCTTAGCCCTCGGCACCAAAATCAGACTGATGCGCTCGCTGGTCATGGCCACATTTTTATATGCTTGCGAGTCGTGGACGTTGAATGCAGAGCTTGAGAGGAGGATCTTAGCAATGGAATTGAGATGCTACAGAAGGATCCTAGGCATCACATTCAAAGACCGCATCACAAACCAAGAAATCAGAGACAGGGTTACATTAGCGATTGGAGCCCATGACGACCTGCTAACTATTGTGAAAAGACGAAAGCTTAAAACCTTTGGTCACATTACAAGATCTACGGGGCTCGCAAAGACCTTCCTTCAGGGAACAGTGCCAGGGAAAATAAGAAGAGGCAGACAGAAAAAGCGATGGGAGGACAACATTAAAGAATGGACAGGCCTGCCATTGAGAGAGGTTATAACCAAGGCAAAAAAAAGGGTGGAATGGAGAAAGACGGTCGACAAATCTTGCCTGGTGCCCCAACGGTCCAACAGACTAAGGGATAGGTAAAGGTAAAGGTAAAGAAAACCATGGTTGAACAAATGGAGATGTCAGAACCTACAGTCGTAAAGTTCGAGCAGCGTTATATGAGCTGAAGAACACCTCCAACATAAGGATCTTCAACACAATTGTTAAGCTAATACTACTTTAAGGATCAGAGACATGGAGAACCATCGTCAACACCATAAAAAAATACAGGACTTCATTAATACCTGCCTCAGGAAGTTTCTTATAATCCGCTGGCCAGACAAGATCTCAAAAGAGGAACCGGGGCAAAGAACAAACCAGCAAACCAGCAGACCATTGAAGTAGATATCTTTCAGAGACCCTAGAGATAGATATATCACACCCTTCGCAAGACTGCATCCAACATTACAAGGCAAGCCCCCAGGGAAAGAGTAAGAGGAATACAAGGCACCGCAATTTGAAAGCAGATTCCAAGCAGATTGACAAGAGGTGGAGACAGACTCACTCAGAACCGACACGCTTGGACACGCTTGGAGGAAGCAGGTTGATGGCCTAAGCTCCAGAAAGGACAAAAAGTAGTTATAAGATCGCTTTTCGTTTTTAGCGCCCCTGAAAGGTGAATAGCCACTATGAGTTTTGTGTGGTCGGTCTTCCGTCCGTCCCGTTTAGATCACAGAAACCAGAAAATTTATTGAAAATTCAACATCTTTCGAAGCTCTGACGCAATTGTTACTTTTCTCTTTTCTGGAAGCAAGTCATATAATTTTCATCAAATTAAATATGCAAGCTTTTTTCTTTTTTAGCGGCCCCCGAAAGGACAGACAAAACTAATAGTGGCTATTCCACGACCCTTTCGAGGGCCTCTAAAAATCAATTGGAAACAAAATGGTAGATAATAGTACCTCATGACATGATTTTAAGAAAAACATAGAAAACACTGAAAATGAAATACAAAGGTTTTGAAATATTACTCAACCTTGGTATAAGGGGCCTAACCATGAAATACAACTCTAAAGAAAAATAGCATTTGTTGTCCCCATTTGGGAAACTTCCTGACGTCAAAATCGTTGCTATACTTTGATTTCTATTCTGCGACCATTTCATCTTTTGATGGAACGGCCTGGATTATACATCTCCTAGACACAGAGACACATACACATTTTTTTATAGTTGAATTTCTACTAACAGCGAAATAGGGACAGGCATTGCCATATATTAGTCATTATCCCATACACTCTCCCATTCTTCGACTCCTCAGTTCTTGATCTAGTCTTAATAAATTCCCTTCCAGACTCCACAGTACACAACCTAGTCTTAATAAATTCTCTTTCAGACTCCTCAGTTCTTGATCAAGTCTTAATAAATTCCCTTCCAGACTCCACAGCACGCAACCTAGTCTTAATAAATTCTCTTTCAGACTCCTCAGTTCTTGATCAAGTCTTAATAAATTCCCTTTCACATCGAAACACTTTACTCCAGAAAAAACAAATAAGCTTAGATAAGGGGAAAAAGTCGCACAATTACTGCCATAGATCTAAATACTTAATGATGAATCTTAATTTTTCTATATAAAACAAATATTTTAGAAATAATATAATAAATATAAAAAATAAATATAATAGAATGAACTGGCGTTTTTCTAGTCTGTCAGTATGCTGGAAAAATGATTAGTGAATGGTCCAAACTACGCGAGCTTATAAAGACGTAGGGGCGAAGAGATTGAAAGAGAGGGGTAGACCTTGGGCCGCTCTCGGAATTTAAGATTATAAATTCGCACCTAGAGATGTCAATTGTAGTGCTAGAAACAGATTATCGTCTTACGCGTGAGAGAGGAAAGGGTGGAGGAGTGAAATGTGCCCAGAATGAGGGGGTGGGATAGGTGTCACAGGTAATGACCAGTCCCAAGGACATGATCGCCAGACGCCTGACGCCAACGACCAGTGCTCATTGCTGGTCTTGTTTTCATTTATTTAATTATACCTGCGTCAATGCGAAATGTGTCCCCCAAATCACCCCTACCCAATTTCTCAAAATATATCTTTACAAAGTATCTTAGTGTCGTGAATTTGTTTCTATCTATTGTCGCCCATAGTGTTTGTTTACATTGGTGGATTCACGTTAGAGTTTGTACTTACCACATTCCGTGTCTAAATCTTTACTATGTGTGGAGTTATTGTCGTCATTCAGCGTAATAAAGCTGTAGATATTAACATGGTTTTTGGTATATGAAAGTATTACAGTAATGTCAAATAAAACAATTGTCATTTGGAAATAAATCGAAAAATGTCACCTAGTGCGATTAGCAGAACTCACATATAAATAAAGGGGAGGGGATAGCATGTCATTACCATTCAGGAATTTGACTTACTATAGGCATGAAATAAGCAAAACCTTTATACTTATAAAAAAAAATTCGATGGACGGTGTTAGAATTCATACTATACAAACAATATATACAATATTATGGTAGAGTTAAATAAATACGTTATAAACGCTACGTGCTTATCAAATTATATCTCACGCCAAAACGTCCCGAGCGCCAAAACGGCTCGCGCCAAAACGTCCCGAGCGCAAAAAAAAAAAAAAAAAAAACAGCTCGCGACAAAACGGCGGCGCCAAAACGGCTGCGCCAAACGTCACGTCACGTACCGACGTCACGTACCGACGCTGGCAATACTACATTATAAACAACTTAGTTCTGCTTGTGGTCGGTATGGACGGTATAGAAGCACTAATTACAACTCGACAGCTGCGCTTGGTCGGACACCTATCCCATATGGGAGACGACCGCACTCCAAAGGCGATCTTATTTTTTTTGTCGAGTTTAGAATAGGACGGCGTAACAGAGGTCCAGAGACGGAATGGGTTTTAAAATCGGCCCGGGCATTTTCCATATGACCCGGCCCACAAATGGCATGTCATACTATATGTGTATAATATGTGTAGATAAAGTTTGATAATGCATCGGAGAAAACTACTAACAGTACAATAGCAGTCTGAGTTTGAAATGAATATATTGTTATATCTCTGCTCCTACCTCCTATATTGAAGCATATGGTGCGCACCAGGGCACTGTTAAAGACGAGTGAGTGGGTAGAAACAAGTTGGTGGACTGTAGATTTCGGATAAGTAAATAGAGAAACAGAACTAAAGATAGGTTAGGAGTATAGAACCGCCTGAGTTGTAGAAGGCATCATTGCCAGTGTGGTCAGCGGGTGAGAAGCAGTGTAGGTTGGTTGGTCAGGAAGAAGTCTTGTGAGAAAACTGGAAAGGTCGTTGCTGTTAGTGGAAGACATTCCTTTTAGTGTAGGCCCTATGTAAGCCTATACTATCGTTCCTGAGACACGTAATGTGACCTTTGTTAGTGGCAACCCTGTTGGAACGTTAAGACAGGCGGCAACAGTGAACGGTGTATGATAGTGGAAGGCAGTGGCGGAGACAGTGAACCATGCAGGCCAGAGAAGCTAAATGAATTCATAGACAACATAAGACATTTATGTTAATTCTGATCGTCTAAAATCTTGTAAAAAATATATATCTTGTAGATAAACATCTCTCAATTCTTCACCTTTATTCTTTATTGAGTGTTTACCCTAGATTCGTTATATATATGGCTCCTTTTGTCTCGAAAGGCAATGGATGCGCCCAAATGAGTCACTGGTTTTGGCTTAATCTTGAGACGGGGCAGAATCTGGTGTGGCTAATCAAGCCAATTCTAGAACGGCAGACTTTGCCACAATTCGTACATGTGTATGCCTCTGATTTAGGGCTAGCAGACAGGGCAGCTTTCTTTTTATCCCTCTTGATTAAAGCCGCTTCAATTCTTTTGTTCTCAGCTAGGGTTGTCCCAGCACGCACAGTCTGTCTCCATGCACTCCGGTCTTTGGCTATGTTTTCCCACATACTTTCGCTGATGCCTGAGGCTCTCATGTCTCGCTTGCAGACATCTCTATATGTTAGTCTTGGGCGGCCCTTGGGTCTGACTCCTTCCACAAGCTCAGCATATAAGATATCTTTCGGGATTCTGCCATCGTTACAATATTATTAAATGTTTAGGAAAATTTTTGCTTTTACTTATAGATAACAACTACTACCTCAAAAAAAAAAAAAAAAGAAGATAATTGCGTCCTTCGCATTTCATGTGTCAATCTAGTTATGCATGTTGATCAGTTACTTAAACTCTGGTAGGTCATTAGTTTTCCTGGATGACTTAAACAACCCATTCTATTTAAAGATTAGAGAAAGCAGAACGGTTAGAGAGGTACTTAATGTGAAAAGCTCTTGCTTCGTCTTAGTACATTTACAAAAACGCAATTTTTATATGAATAGATCATGACCCATTATTTACAGGGCTGGATTTAAGTAGGTGGAGACCCCGGGGCAGGATTTTTGTGAAGGCCCATACAGTTTTTCAAAAGCTTTAATGAAATTTCACTTATGAATTAAAAGACTTGTCTAAAATCATGCTAAATTTAATCTTAATTTCCATTTTTTTAAAAACATTTAATTTGTAAATTTTAGTTTTAAGAAGTGTATAATTTTGAGCTTGTGGTGGGTAAGGCCATGGGCGCCCGCCGTTGGGTGCAAGGTCATGCACGTGCACCCCCCCCCCTGAATTCTGAGTAGCCGAATTCTAATCAATTTTTGCACCTTCAAATATATTAACTTTTTCTACGTAGAAACCATAGTGCTTCCACTGAAGAAAAGCTGTAAGGATATTAGACTAATAACAATAATAATTAAAATAATCTTTATTATCGAAAACGGACATTTTCTTAAAATGTGTGCATTACACCACACGTGAACCCCCCTCCCTAAATAGCCAAAGTTTTGCACCTTAAAATCAATGAACTTCTTGAAAGTAGCAACTTAACCAGCAATGCGTTCACTTAAGTACAGTTGCAAGGATAAGCTATTATTATAATATACTAAATAAGCTAAACAGGAGTTGATGGTCGACCATGTCTGTGACATTTAGTTCTCGAGAGAAGATCTTTTCCCTTTGCAACTTGAGATGGAGTGATCTCTCCATAGCAGGGTGAAAGCTTGGGTGATAAATTTGCGAATACTGGGTTTCTCATACGTCAACAATCGTTACTCTTCCATACTAACCAGATCCAAAAGGATGGAGAGCCATCGCAATTGGGTGTCAGGTGGATGGAGAGCTTGTAGGAGAGATGTGATCTTACCACAGTCTCCCTGCCTGCGGGACTTCAGAACAGCATTTTTTGTTAGGGTTCCTAAAACGAGCTGAAAATTGAAGAAGACTCTCAGCACTGTGCACGATAAGCGTTCATCCCCAGCTTGTCCATCGCGTCGAGAAGCAATTCTTCAGTAAATTTATTGTCAGTTTCGAGAGCAACAGTCAACTTTTACAGTTTGTTTTTTTCGACCCTATAGGAAAGCACGGGCCGCACGGATCAAGATAACAACGTGTACAGTCAATAGTTTGTTCGCTTCTTTAGTTTTATTGTGTTTTTTTTTGTATTTCATGAAATAAATATTTACAGTGCTCCTAATATCAAATAGGTAAAAAAAAAGGAGGGCGCACTAGCTTTTTTCTTTAATAATCTGCGTAACTAGAGAGTGTTAAGAAAGTTAAAGCTACGACTAAAGCCATAGGTCGCAACTTGCAACCCTCTTCCGCAATTCCGGAGCTGCATTCATATATTAGGAGCATACCACAAGTGGAGACTTTACGACAGTGCTGCCAGCCGGCTTAAGATTTAACAACGCGAACAAAATAATTAAAAGATTCTGAGACATTGAAATACCGATATATCAAGTGGTAAGCGTGGTCAAGAGGCTAAGCTTGAACTTGGCTTTGCTTGGCTACTTAAAAAATGTTCGACACCCGACTCAAGCAGAGTTGCGTTTACTTAGAGCCTAAAGGCAGCTCGGAAAACCTTCTCCCAGATACCCCCTCCCAACCCCCACTGGTCCACAAATGACATAATATATATATATATATATATATATTTCCTCGGGGATGTAGCCCCTCCTGCCCTTAATTAAACCTAGTCCTGATTATATAAAATACAAATAAAATTCTCCTTTCATATTATTTATCGTTGCTGGACATTGATCTATTTATTATACGTTGGTCTAGACCATATCTAGACTTGTTAATATGGAAGTAGTGGAAACAGCTACATCCAATTAATTTTGTTGAAAACCGTTAATCGTATAACGGAACGTCGTCGGAGGTGACCTTGGTCTCACCTAGTCTACATTGGACATTACGGACATTTTGGTCTAGTGAAGCAGCGTACAACAGCAAACTTCGTCGTACTACCAGAGTAGCAGCAGAAGCAGTGAACTATTTTAGAGAACCGTTATTCGTCAGCCCAGATCAAGTCATCGTCAAGAAAGTCGTTATTCGTCCGCCCAGATCAAGTCATCGTCAAGAAATTCGTTATTCGTCAGTCGTCCAGATCAAGTTGCCGTCAAGAGACTGTTATTTGTCAGTAGTCGTCTACGCAAATCAAGTCGTCGCCAGGAGAACCGTTAACCTATTCGTCAGTAACTGTGTACACAAAGTCGTCGGAACTACACATACGGTCATCAACAGTCGTCGAAGAAACTGAAACATTTTGCTGTGGCATATCAAGACATCTGGGGCATTACGTGGGATACTCGACACGGATTGTATCCACTGGTAGCACCGGAGAACAGAGTCAGAACTGGAAGAGTAGCAGTGGAGTTTGTTGTGATCTATCATATTCGGGAATCCGAACAAAGGGAATCTTTTTTTATCAAAAGCTAAGTGCCATTTTTCTTATTAGTATATGTTTAGATTGCCCTTAGAAATAGATTTTGTCTAAATTTGGTACGTTAGCCTGAGTAAAATCAGGTGGTGCGCCTTAAAACCCATCGGGGTAGAAGACGTAATTTAGATGAAAAGCTATATTATACGTTTAGGATAGTGATTGTTTTGTTTGTGTAAACGTCATATCCGTTGTTGCTTGGTTACTTCGTGACGTTATTAATGTGTGCCATATTGTCATATCCCAACCCATAGCGATAGTCTCATTTAATCATTTCATTTGTGTATATTATTTTAAATTATTTATTTTTATTAATTTAATTAGATCTGTATTTTTTCACTTAATGATAGAAAGTACAGGTAGGATTCTTTTATTGTGAATCAGACTAAAATGCATTTTAGTTTGAGCGGTTAAAATCAAATATGATTTTGCCATGAGAATAATGCCGAAACTGGCATTGTAGTCAAACATTGTCGTCTGGCTAATTTTAGATCCACAAATTTTTGTACATTTCGTTGGTACATTTACTGATTTAGACTCTAATTTGGAATATTAATATTAATTGAAAGATGAATGAAGGTAGTACATTCTAGATGTATATATCTTGTTAAAGATATATTTGACATTGTATAAACATATTTATTTCATATGGTTAAATAGAACCATAATTTCTAGATTAGATCTATCTTATCTACTCTAGACAGTCTTAGAGTCTACTCTATAGACACTTCAGTCACATCAGATTTTAAAATTGATCATAGTTATTCATACTAGATCTAATAGTCATAGTGCTCTTGATAACTGTAGATCTAAATGGTACTATTATATATACTATAATATACTAGATTTAAATTTGTGTGATATTAATATACAGATTTGAATATAACTCAGACTAGATTTACACATTTACTCATTTACTGAATCTATAGTATAGAGACATAACACTTAAAACTTGTATAAAAGTTTGTAAAAACTTAAATATAAAATAAGTTTAAAGTATAGCCATAACTAATATAGGCTAAGTAAAAATATATAAAATTGGGTGAAAATAAAATACAATGGCTACATCATCATATGTGGACCTTAAGGAGGTTAAGGAAACAGCTATGCAGGATGGAAAGGCCATGGAGTTAAAAGGAAAGGACTTAGCAGCTTATGTACAGCAAGTTGTGAGCGAAGAAATGGAACGGCAAGATAAAATAAGAAGGGAAAAAGAAGAGATAGAAAGACAAGAAGAACGTCAAAGACAAGAGATAGAGAGACAGAAAGAAGAAAAAAGACAAGAGATAGAGAGACAGAAAGAAGAGATAGAGAGACAAGATAGGATCAGAAAGGAAGAATATGAGAAGCAAAAAGAGGACTCAGAAAAGCAGAGAGAGCATGAGGCTAAAATGGAGAAGATGAGATTGGATGCAGCACAAGCCAGAGCTCAAATTGAACAGGGAAATAACACAAATAACTCAAATAATATTACCACACAAAGAGACAACCCTAATTCGCAAACATGGCTAAAGAGAAAGATACAAAGTTTTGATGAACAGAAGGATGACATTGGTGATTTTCTGAAAAGATATGAGGCAAAAATGTCTACATTTAATATGCCAGAAGAAGAATGGTCTGAAATACTAATAGACTTCGTTCAGGTCAAGCTCTAACAATATGCCAAAATCATGACCATCATATTGATGATAGCTATCAAGTTTTGAAAAGAGAGTTGTTGAATGCCTATGGTCATAATGCTACAACTTTCAGAAAGAAATACTTTGACAATATACCATCATTAGGAATAGAACCCCAAACTACTATTAATATGGAAAAGGATTTTTTCAATAAGTGGGTAAAATTAGAAAAAGTGATAAACTCTTATGAGGGATTAAAAATTTTTATTCTAGTGGACAACTTTGTAAATAAATGTGATCCTCAATTACAATCTTTTATTAGAGAAAGAAACCCAAGAACTATAGATGAAATAAAAGAGATAATGAGAGTATACAAAAATGCCTATCCAAATAAACCATTTTCTGATAGGGATAAGAGCAAAATAGATTTATAGGATACACCAAAGAAAATGTTGATAGAAGTAGAAATAGAAGCAGATCAAATAGTGGAAATAGAAAATATAGTGAAATAACCTGTTTTAAATGTCAAGGAAAAGGTCATATAGCAGCTAACTGTAGAAGAGGGAATAGTAGGTCTGGAAGTAGAAATAGATACACTGAACAGTAGATGTAGGAGTAGAGATAGGAATGACAGGGGAAATTATAGAAATAGGAGTTACAGTAGGGAATACAAAAATAAAGGTACAGATAGGGTATATTTCATGGAAGGAAATAGGAACAATTTTGCAGTGTACCCAGGGTTTGTAGATAGAATTCCGGTGGAATTAATCAGGGATTCAGGTTATAACACTTTGGCAGTAAAAACTAAATTTGTCAAACCTCATTGGTATAAAGGGTTTACTAGGAAAGTAGAATTAGCAGATGGCACCGTAAGGGAATTTAAAGCTATAAGGGTATACATTGAAACTCCATTTTTCACTGGTTATTGTGATGGCATTGCAATACCAGAAATGAGATATATGTTAGTAGGAAACACAAAAGGATTAAAAGAATGTTCAAGAAAAGAATTAGAAGACTGGCAAAACAAATACAAAAACATAAGACAAAATCATGAAAACATAGAAACACAAAATATAACAAGTATGGTACTAACAAGATCAATGGATAAACAAGATGAGAAACAGGAAAATACAATAAATGTAATAAGTAATGATGAAGAAAAAGAAACCAGTAATGTAATACAAATAGAAAATACAGATGTTAAGGAAAGAGAGATAGAAAATGAAACACAAAATAGTCTTGAAACACAAATATCTCAAAGTGAAAAAGAAACAACACCCACATTTGCATTAGAACAAATGAATGACAATATTATTGGGAAAATATATTCAAGAATATCAGATAAAAACAATAATAATCCAATGGAGAAATTTTGTATAGAGAATAAAATATTATTTAGACAAAAAAGTAATGATAACAAAAAAATAAAACAACTTGTCTTACCACAGAAATATAGGAAAGATGTTTTAATCATGACACATGATAATAATTTAGCAGCACATAGGGGAGTACAGAAATGTTATAGGAATTTGTCAAAACAAGTATTTTGGCCCAAAATGAAAGCAACAATCAACAAATACATAAACTCATGTGACATATGTCAAAAGAGATCTAACAAAAGCTTAGTGAATAAAGCACCCATTCAAGAAATGGATGAACCTACAGAAACATTTCAGAAAGTATCTATTGATTTAATAGGTCCTTTAATTCAAACTGAAAATAATACTAAATACATTCTAACAGTAATAGACATGTTTAGTAGATACCCAGAAGCAATCCCATTATTAAATACAAGTGCAGAAAATATTAATGCCATAATTCAAAAAGTAATTACAAGACATGGTATACCTAAAATTATATTGAGTGACCAGGGATCTCAGTTTAAGTCAGAACAATTTAAGAAATTGACTAAACAATATAATATACAACACATATACTCTTCAGTTTACCACCCAGAGAGTAACGGTTTATGTGAACGGTATGGTGGTTCACTAAAAAGATCACTAACAAAAATAATTCAGAATAATCAGAACAAATGGGATCATTACATTAACTATGTACTATTTGCTCATAGAAACAACATCCATGAAGCAACACAATTTTCACCATATGAAATAATACATGGAAGAAAACCCAGAGATGAATTAGATGTTTTTAAAGAAAATCTAATAGATAATGAGAATAAATTAAATAATAACAGTGAAACAACAATCACAACAGAATTGAAAGAAATATGGACTTAAGCATATAACAACAATAAGAAGTACAAACAAAGTGCTCATGAGAATCTAAATAAGAAAAGACAATTGAAAACACTAGAAGTAGGAAACAATGTATTAATATTAATAAATGACCTGAAAAATAAAATTGGTAAACAATGGAAAGGTCCATTTAAGGTGATAAAACAAATTAATGATGTGAATTATCAAATTGAAATAAATGGGAAAATTAAAACATATCACATAAATAATTTGAAACTGTATCATGATAGAGAAGATGAGTTGATACAAAACATTCAGGAGGAAATAGAAAATACATTTTCAGAAAGAGAAGAATGCTTGATGATAATAACAAATGAAAATCACAATGAAAATGATATTAAGGAAATACCTGTAATAGAAACAAAAGAGAATCAAACTTGGCAAAAGATTAATCTTAATAATTTAACTAAGGAAAAGTCAAAAGATATAACTAAAATAATACAGGAATACAAAGAATTTTTTTCCAGCATACCAGGAAAAACAAATATTATTAAACATGACATTAAAGTAACAGACCCAAAACCTATCAAGCTTAAGCCATATAGAATACCGCTACATTTACAAGACAAAGTAAAAAAAGAAATAGACAATTTACTAGAATCAGGTATAATTGAACCATCAACATCTCCTTATGCTTCACCAATTGTGATAGCCAAAAAGAAAAATAGAGATATACGGTTATGTATTGATTATAGGAAACTTAACAACATCACAGAATTTGACCCATATCCAATGCCAAATATAGAGGATATTTTACATAAATTAAATGGAGCAAAATTTTTTACTAAATTGGATTTAACTAAAGGTTATTGGCAAATACCTTTAACCGAAAATGCAAAACCTTACACAGCATTTGTAACACCATATGGTATTTTTCAATGGAATTATATGAGTTTTGGATTAATAAATGCACCAGCCACATTTAATAGAATGATGAACATGATAATTGGAAACAAAGAAAATGTTATTTGTTATTTGGATGACATGTATTTTTAATAATAGTTGGGAGGAACATTTGGTAGATGTAAAAGAAGTGTTCAAAATAATAAAAGAAAGTGGACTTACAATTCAGGCAGAAAAAGTAGAAATAGGATTGGAGGAAATAATTTTCTTAGGACATAAAGTAAATAACAACATGATTAGCCCTATTGAAGATAACATAAAGAAAGTACTTAATATTGAAATACCTACAACAAAAAGACAAATTAAAAGCATATTAGGAATAGTAAATTATTACAGAAAGTTTATAAAGAACTTAGCAGAAATAGTGAATCCATTAAATGACTCACTTAAAAAAGGAAAACCTCAAAAAGTAGTCTGTAATGAGGAATGTGTGAAAGCTATTGACAGAATTAAAGATATTTTTAGTCATGAATTAATATTAAGACTACCCGATAAAGACAAAATATTTTATGTTACAACTGATGCATCTGGTAGTGCTATTGGTGGTTGTCTAATGCAGAACTATGATAACTTACATCCTATATTATATGTAAGTAGAAAATTATCACAGGCAGAAAAAAAATATAGTGTCATTGAACGAGAAGCCTTAGCTGTAATATGGGTAATTACTAAGCTAGAGAGTTATCTAATAGGAAGGAAATTCATATTATTAACTGATCATAAACCTATTCAGTATATACAGCAAAAGAGCATGAAAAACAGTCGTGTATATAGATGGTTCTTAGCACTACAGGAATATAAATTTGAAGTGAAAGCTATTAGTGGATCTGTGAATATTGTAGCTGATCTACTATCTAGAATGACATTGAAATGAAATAATTTTGTAAATAAACTATGATTATATTGATTATGTAATATATATTAATATATTGGCACAATTTATATGTTATGGAAAAGGGAGATAAGTAAGTTTGATGTTAAGCATTTGAAAGTAAGTATGGATATTTTTTTTTTGTGTGAATCATTTCATATATCATTAACCGAAAGTTAGTTCGATGGAAAAGGGTGAGTATAAAAGAAAAATGGACAAAAGCGTATAAAAGGGTAGTAAGAAAAAGCTTATTGAATGTGGAAATAAAGTCTATAATTGTTTTTGAAATATTGTATTTTGTCAGATTACTGCCAGTGAAGAACATTTGTGAGAAGTGTATGACGTGCCCATAAGATGCCACATTGCTATGATGAACTGTTACTGTTTACTAATGAAGATGATTCTGGAATTTTGGAAGTAACAGTGTAATGTTATGAACATTAATATGAGCATGAGGAACTGTCAAGCCAAGATGAAGATGTCAAGATTTTATGTTTGTTGTCTTCCCCTTAAATTGCAAATGCCCTTGTAAGACTTGACAGTAGTGGAAAAATATTGACATTTTTTTTTCAAGGGGGGGAGGAATCTGTTAGACACCTTATTTATAGTTTAGTTATTTAGCGACGCACCATAGAAGACGCATATTGAACGGGACTAGTGACGTTTGGGATATGTTGGGTTAGAGACCGGAAAATCAGTTAGCGATATAATCTTCCAGGGTAACGACTTGTTTAGTGACAGAGACTTTTACATTGGCCTTTTATTAGAATAAATATATGTGAAGTTGTTCATCAGCGTTGACTACATCTCTTTACTAGTTAAAACCGATGTGTTTGTTTTGTCTGGAATACACCCGAACAATTACACCCAAACGCTTGCAGAGTAATTGGTTGAAAATCAAGTCATCCATAGTTGACCTCAAGACAGCCTGAACAAGCAACATCACAATACTCATGTTGAGTTTTGAATAGCGGGGTGGTTTGCAATTTCGCTGCTTTGTCTTAAATTTAATTCATAGTACCTGTAACTAATGTTAAAGAGCTAATTATCGCCCCTATTTTTTGCTGCATTACATCAATGGTTTTTAGCTTCTCTCTCATCCCTCTTTTTTGGTAACACTGTTAATGGAAACATTGAAAGACGAGGGGGGGGGGGGAGAGGAAAGCAACAAAAACAAAAGGGAGCGCCATCAAACGTCCACACCGACCTGCAAAATGATCCACCAGACAACTTCAAAGACATCAAAGCCAGTGTTGAGTTCCATGACATCTGGATATAATAAAAATTACGGTCTAACGTTTTGCAAATAATAATAAGTACAGTTCTAATGGTGTAAAGATTTTGATATTCTTGTTGAATTTCAAACAAAATTAATTGTCCAAAAAAAAAAAACTTGTTCAGTCATCTGTTTTGTCTCTTGCTGCGGTCACTTTTTTTGTTGTTGTTGTCTTAATTGAAAAAAAAATCTCTGATCACGACCAGACCGGCCCATTCGGTACCGGCCCACCGGGCATTTGCCCGAATGCCCATATAGCCAGTCCGCCCCTGAGAGGTGCCCCCGTAAGCGCTAGAAGGATCAACTCGGGCGCCATTTTGCACTCACTGGTAAAGAGGAAAATAGCTGGCAGCAGATGGCCTCTGAAAGAGACAATTGGCTGTGGGACGCACATTTGATATCCAAGGAAAGCCATTATTGAAGACAGACGCAGAAGACGGAAAGAAAACTTAAATAGACCGCCTGATATAGATTGTCTGTACAAAATGTAAAAATATATAGCTCGCAACTGGGTTTGCTTAGTCATGTTTAGCACTGTACTCATCCTTAATGTTAGGAATTAAAGACATTGGCATTATTATAATGTAATTCTATATTCTTAAAAAGGACTGGTTCATTGCAGGATGTCTCTGATGCCAATGATGTCTGGTCAGTGGATGTGAAAGCTAAAAAAAAATTAATAATAAATTTTTTTTCTGATGACCTTACTAGTTGTTCTCAGCTATATCTCAATTCCATATTATGATATACCAAAATTTGAGCAGAAATATGATTTTTTTGTTGTTGTGGAAGAAATCTTTTGAGATCTAAATTTTCTTGAGAATCTTGTTTTACTGATCATTGTTTTGATGTAATTTTAGCGGCTCCCGAAAGGGGAAAAGACGCTATTAGTTTTGTGTGAAATGTCTGTCCGTCCGTCCATCCGTCCGTTCGTCCCGTCTAGATAGATATGCCGAAGTGGGAGTCGACCCCTTAGTAATGTTGTGACAGAGCGTCGCATGAGGTTTGCGGGACATGTTCTTCGACAAAATGAATTATGCATAATAAAAGTTGCGATGACATTCTAGTACAACTTGGCACTTAGAGAGGCTTCAGACGTCAGTAAGAATAGCACATTAGTTTTTTGAAATAAATTGCAAAGTAATGTACTGTAGGTATCTCAGAATATGCATTTAGTTGGCTTTCAATACCAGAAATAGTGCCTGGCGGCGGGGCTTCGCCCCGCTGAGAGCTCCACCAGACCCCTTGCTGGCAAGGGCGAGGAGTCAACAATTTTTCACTAACTCCAGGAAGAACCTATTCTGGGGCACAATAAAAAGAATGAAGGGTCAGAATGTAATAGAGATTAATTATGTGCACACACACACACATCCATCCATACAAACATTTTTTTTCGGGGGGGGGGGGCGGGGGGAGGGGAGAAAACAATTCCCCCCCCCCAAAACCTGGCTACGCCTATGATATATATATATATGCTATACGCACGTTTATGCATAGGGTTCGGGTTTACTGGGCGTTAGGGTTAGGGTTTGGGAAAAAACCGCCCCTCCTCCTCCAAAGTTCTGGATTTTATATCAAAATTCTATAACTAGTTCTACATCTAGATCTATAATTTGATCTACACTTGGATCTAATTCCAGACTAGACTTAGATCTATTTCTAGTTCTAGACCTAGACTTAGATCTTGAATCTAGAATTAGAACTAAAACCATGTCTTTATCTATCTAGATCTAAGTCTAGTTTGTTTGTATGACAAATGACAATGGAGATATACATTTTTATTTTGCGATGGGAATGTTTGGTCCAAGAAAAAATATATAAGTTTATGCTGAATGAATATATGGAGATGCTGTGACTGAGTGGTAAAGCACTTGGAGCCAGAAGTCCCGTGTTCGAATCCTGGTGAAGACTCTAGGTAGACCACTTCGGGGGCCGATATTGAGTTTGTGTTTCTACACAAATGTCTTTGTAACCATGATTCTTGAGGATTTGAAAAAAGATTGACCCTTCACAAAACAATTAGATCAATTAGATACTCATTATAACAAATCAGTTAAACCAGGTTCATATCTAAATTCACATTCACTTTCCCCTATCCTTTGGTATACTGGACCGTTGGGGCACCACACAAGATCTGTCTCCATTCTTCTCTGTCATTGGCTTTTGATAGAATTTCATTCTGATGTTATTTCTAAAAATATTGAAATCTGCCTTTTTACCTGCTTGGGTGGACCACTTCGGGGGCCAATTTTGAGTTTGTGCTACCACTGTCTTTGTAACCTTGTTTCATCTATGATACTTCTTAAGTTTGTTACGGACTCTACTGTCTCTAAGAGACATCCATCCAAAGTAGTAGAATAAGTGTTATTCACCTTGTTATCATAATCCTGTTTAGAGGCTTACAAGCCCAATTTTAGACGAAATAGCATTTTTTAATGATATTTGGATATTTTTGATAAATCTATTAAGTATTTTTTCAGCAGAATGCCCAAATTAACTAAAATTAAAACAATTTTAGAACAAACTGATCATTATGCCCGCCTTGACATAATAAGCACCATCAGAGATATAAAAAGTACCAGGTGACTGAGACTCTCTTGGTTGAATAATTTGTTGAGGAAAGACATTTACTTATTTTGGAAACATTTTTGTAATGACAAAAATGAGCGATTGAGTCAAGGCTCCCAATCCGAAGATTTAAAGACATTGTGTTAGTATTTTAAAGAAGGATTCATCAAATCAATTTTTGGACAAAATAGTTGGAGCAGTCAACGAATTCGCATATGCTGCCGCTTCTTTTATCTATAAACCTAAACAACAACAACAACGCCATGCTCCGGAATTCACCCAATAAAACCTACTTAGCTTAAAAAACGGCATTGTCAGCTTTCATTTAACAAAACTTTATTGTAAAGACGAATGTATTTTCTAATACATTATTATGCTTATCCCTACCCACATTAAGCCCCGAGCAATCCGTTTTGCATAGGGCCCCGCAATAGCTAGGATCGGCCCTGGGTATTATTTAGCGGGCATCATTAAAGTCTTGAAATTGTGAATCAAAGTTCAGTTGATGGTGAAAATTAGAATACAGTGAACTTAAAGACATGTTTGTTTCTTTGTTTAATGATGCCAACCGGAACATGCCAACACTTGATATTTAGTCAAGCTACGATAGCTGAATGATAAGTAATCTTAGATGAAATAATCATAAACAGGTACTAATATAGATAAATTTAGTAAAAAAGATCTTTTATAAGAAAAAGCTTTATACAGATTTTCACTTTCAAGTTAATCACACAGTAAACTGAGCTCTTTATCACATATATCATTTATAGATATATTATATCGATATGTTTATTACAAAATGTACTGTCATCAAATCAACGTCCAATTAACCATTACTTGAATGTAATAGAACAATCGAGCACCTAAATTTTTTTCATTGCTAAACGATACTTTCATGAATTTTATATCAACTATAAACTAATCCTTCGGGAATTGTGTAGCATCTATAAATGAATCTTTTAACAGTCAAAATTATTTGGCTGACATTTACATATTGACATTTTAATAGGACCACACTAACAGAACTTGACATCAAAGTAGCGGCCTTGCGGTGTCTCAAGACTCACGTATGAGTGACGGTCTCACGACGACTTATACAGCGTCCATCTCGAACTTGGACTTGTATAAAATGTTCTCCAATTTCCCCACATGTCTTACCCAAACATAAACTGGCATTTTCTTGAGATGTGACCGGATGTTCATCCTGGTAGACTGTATTCATTGTCCTTAACTGTCCATCTTGAGAGACGGCATTCACTAATTTACAGTTTCCATTCTGGTATTGGTATTTTGTTTTTTTGGCACTATTGATTGGTTTAAAATGATAGCTCATTGACTTATATTGTCCAGCACCCATGTCAGAAATCTCCGTGGCGGTATCATTCCAAAGTTGTACTTTCTTCAAATGTTCACAAGTTGATGGTAAAGATGATTCTGTTCCCCTCCTGGTTTCTGTTGTTTCTGGTAGATGGTTCAACCAGTTCTCTGTGGTGTTATCTGGATCATCAGTAAGATGTCCATTTAGCCAAACATAAGCCAGAGCTAGTACAAGACAGAAAAAGATTGCAGCTACCAAATTTAAGAGAAAAGAGAAGAAGATGTTATCAATCATTTTCGTTCCTGTTATTTTAGTCTGTACTTGTTACAAACATTCAGGTTAGATCTATACAAAAGTGATTCGGTAACACGATGTTAACCTGGGGGAAGTGCAAATGATCGTTCACCTTGGCCTATTTCTTGACCATTGTTTAAAAAGTCATCTTCGTCATCATCCGACGTGTATGCAATGAAAGTCTTAAAGTAGAAATACAAAACTAAAAGATCTAATATCAGGCACAAAGGAAGTGATACAGGCATGATGGGTTAATATGGTTCTCTGGAGATGTGATAAAAAGATATCTATCACTAACTTTTTTTTTCTTATAGAAACCTAGCAGCTACTAATTATCTGGTCTGAAGAGGCATATCAGACACTAACTGAGCAGAGCCTAGCAGATCAGCCACTACCTGCTTTGAAAAGACCCACTAGACACTTTACTGCCTGGTTTAAGAGAGATGCTAAGATGAAAAGACATTAGGATATACTATCTTTGTGATAAAAAGAGACCTAAAAAAGTCCAGACCAGAAAGGAACAAATAATACACAGCATACGAAGAAAGTCCTCTGTATAAGGTGTGCCACCTAGAGGGACTGCTATTACTGCCATAGCTTTACTTACCATCGACTAAAGACACTGTGTGTGAGTCGAGAGACTAGCTGGATGACATGTAAGAACACTAGCATCACAATGAAGTCTAATAGAGGACTGCTCGAGTCATACACATAGCCAAATAATTTCACATAGATTACATGCATGACGAGTCTTGAACCTATATAGAACATATGCTGCAATAAACCAAAGTGTGCCTTACAGACTTAAAACATGCTCTTCTACATGTTGTTACAATCAATATACAACCGTCTTGCTTGACGTTGGTCTTAACAAGGGGACTATCTTAAACGTGTGGCTATAAAAGGTATAAAGTTGATAAAAAACAGCGAGACTCTATTCAAGACTAGAAAATTGCTTATACGTAGAAAAAACAAACAAAACCCAAATGAGTGCTAAAGTAGATCTCCAAAACAGAGAGCTAAACAAGAGAGAACGTGGATCTGTTGTCTTCTAAAACTTAGTCATCTTCTTGGCTGCTAACGCTTCGATGTGCCAGTTGAAAGAAGGGATTGTTTTCACAGTACAGCAGTTGAGTTTCTCGCTGGATGTGACAGAAGATTCCTTGTTTGTCTGTATGTAACTCCCTGGTAGACCTAGTTTCAGATCATTTACACTTGATTGATTGTAGTTGACTGGAGAAGAACAGATTTTGTTTAGCTTTAAATAAGGATTGTAATACTGACCACCTTCAACTCTGCGCAAACTATTGAATTCTATTTTCTTTCTATCTCCGTTCATGAGTTCCTTCATAAAACCAGAATGAAACTGGTGACAATGGTCATGAATATTGCTTTGGTTTAGAGTACCTGGCTTCTGGTTCCTGCAAGTTGTTACATGGTTGCTCTGAACATCCAGCCCACTTGTCTCTGAATGTTTGAAACCTACACTCTGACGCATATATTGAATGAGTGGCACACTGGTGTCATGAGAGCTAATTGGATGTGTAGCTGTCTTCTTGGCATTGTTGAGACCGTTGTCTAGACAAGAGTCCGAGGAACAACATGGTGAGCAAAATGGAGAGTCGTGACATTGAGTCAAAATGTTTTTCAAGTTATTAGTTTGGGAATAGATCGCTGATTGTTTCAGTGGATTGTAAGTGATAGAGTAGTTTGGAATGTCTCTACTGTTCACGCACAACTTACTGTCTGTAATATCGGTAGCTCTGTAATCCCCATATTTGATATCAAGGGAAGACTGATTTCCTTTGCCGCCACTGTATGATTGATTGGGCGCATCTTTCAAATAGGTCGGCATCTGATTATAGCTATCAATGACACTCATTTGTTTTTCAATATTGTTGTTGTAATTGCCAGTATTGTTGAGTTGATTGTCTAAACTGACACTATTGTACAAAGGATTTAGCTTTTTATTTAGACACGTATACAATATATTTCCGGAAGTTTTTATTTTGCTGTACATTTCATTTCCCAAATTGTTGAGATCACTGTACATCTGATTTCCAGTAGTGTTGATACTATTATAAGTTTCATTTTCTGTACTGTTCAGGCCACGGTAAACCTTAGTAATCGTGTCATTATTTGTGCACATTTGATTTTCAAAATTCATAAAATCTTGATGCATCTGATCTTCTACTTGATCAGTTCTGTTTGTGTGTGTACAATAAGATTTTGTGCATAGACACCTAGGAGGGGCTTTCGTCCTATACAAACACTTGTCACATAATTCAGAAGTTTTGACGTCCCTTAATACCTTGTCTAACTCATAAATATATCCAGATGTCATTACTTCTTTGGGTGAAGTATGGCATGTTGTTCTTGTGCTAGTCTCGTAAGGCAGTGAGCTGCTTGAAGCCAGCTGAGCGTTATAGCCTTCATTTCTCCACCTTGGATCATCCTGGAAATAGAGAACAGATTTGGCTTGTTTTAGCAACATATGTCCATCGTGGGATAAGAAAGGTTATCATAAATAATAATGAATTAAAAAAATGATATGCTTATTTCAATTGCACACTTAAAATCACACACATATTCCTATTTCTATTATTTCATTTTCCAAATGATTATACATCCATTTCTATACACTAGAGTTGGCCATAGCTGATGATTCACATCTCTAGTGGGTCTTTTAAGTTAGTATCCATTGGAAAAATTTGATTTTTTCCTCTTTATATTTCATTTTTCTCCAATTTAATTGTTTTGAATAATTTCCTCACATTGATTCAAATTATTCAAAAAGTTGTAAATATATTTTCATGAAACTTGGCACATATCAAGAATGAAACTTGGCACATATCAAGAATGAAACTTGGCACATATCAAGAATGAAACTTGGCACATATCAAGAATGAAACTTGGCACATATCAAGAATGAAACTTGGCACATATCAAGAATGATATGTTTTGAGCACACCCTACTACTTTTGCTTGAATTGAATAAAAGTTTTAAAGTTATGGTCATTTATAAATGTTATTTTTATTGTTTTTGCTTACAAAACAAAACAACAACTATAAATTAAAAAAAAATATTTCAAAGGGTAATACTCTTTAGAATATAAACATGTGACTAGATAATATATGCTTGAACATATCTGCAAAGTTACAGCTCAAAATCTTTAAAAAAATTTTTTTAGAAATCTGTTCCCAAAAGTTTTTAACTATTTATAGTAATAGGCAGCGGCACAGTCACACCAAATGTAAAATTGACTTTATTACTCATTTTAAATGTTAATCAAATTATTTTTATCCCTGTCGGATCCGCCTATTATAGAAGACGTGATTTTATTTTGATTGTCAAAAGTCAAAGATTTATTAGCCTTGTAAAAAAAATATTTTCTGTCTTACATGTTTTGGATGTTCTTTCAAAATGAAAGATAATTAACTTCCTTGTCCAAACCTCTCGCTGGATGACGGGGGATGGCAGCGAGCTGGGTATGAACCCGGGACAGTCGAGATAATCAGTCCAGCACGCTAACCGCACGACCAGGCATTGCTGTTAACTTAATAACAAACTGGTTACAAACTAATAGCCTATTATTGATAAAGAGATACCGGGTATGTACAATATGTCGGACGAGCGATTTTAGATAATCTTTCAGCATTGGTTTTTAATTGAAAAAAAAGAATAAGAAGAGAATAGATATCTTGCTTGTAGGCCTACTTCGATGTCTCAGCACAGTTAACAACAGAGCTATTGGCATTTTCATTTAAATGGAACTAGAGTGAGGGTGTAGATCTACCTAAACTAAACTTCTGATTTAGCACTCTCAAGATCTATATCTAGTAGATCTAGATCTAGAATATAAATTTGGAATAATATAGATGTAATTAGATTTATAAAAATAACAAAATATATGACGTCACACTAGTCCATGACCTGACACTTTGGGGATAGAACTGTAGTAGTACAGGACCTGCGACAACCTACCTCTAGATCTCATTGAGAGGGTCAAATTGCGTGTTCACAAAATCCCCTCCTCCCCCAAAAAAACCCTGACCTATAATTTAAAGCGAACTCATATTTCTATTTTAAAAAACACAACTGAATATGAATTTTATTAAATGATTCTGTTAATTTATTATTTTATATTTTGGGGTTCTTGACACATCGGCACAATTCAGGCCATGTCTGCTCATAATTCCTCAAGGGTTTCTTAATCAATAATAAACATTTTCAACTATAGGCCTTTTCTTTTTCTTGTGAGCTTACGTGCTAATTTGATTTGTATCATTACGCGACCAAATATATTTATGAATTTCTAAAATTAATCGCAAGAATGCTATTTGACCTATATCTAGTAGATTTTATTATGTCTATTGAGTTGCACATTTTTTATTTATTTCTTAGGGCCTTCCGGTTGTGGGAAGGACATTTAACATAGACTACAGTCTCTGCCATGATCTGAGGAATCTATATAAATAATTCTCTTCATGGCTCAAGAGTTTGGACACTAGTAATGGAAAGATCATTCTTTGTTTTCTGCAATTTGGTCGGACTAGAGTTACCCCATGTAATTTTAGAGGCAAAAAAAATGGAGCGGGTGGGGTAGTATGCACCCGTCGCTAAATAGCAGGGCCGGACTTAACCATTGTGACCAAGAAGTCATTGGAAAGAAAACAAGTAATCTACTCTGTATTCACGCGTCACTAAATAGCAGGGCTGGACTTATCCATTGTGGGGCCCAATGCGAAACGGATTTCGCGGGACCCAGTTTGGGTAGGGATATGGATAATAAGTGAAAATTAAGAGTTTGTATTAGAAAATATATTCGTCTTTGCATTTCATTCATTCTTTACTACGCACAAAATTACTACACGAGCCTTGCGTGTAGCGAAGTGTTACAGTTTATCATAAGAATTCTGTTTCCTACATAGATCAAATGTATTGCACAATGCCGTTTTGTTTAATCGCGCGTAGGATTGGCCTTTTCTATATTGAATGACACCCCAAAATGACAATTTTTGTCTATATTTCAGAAGATTTCCCAAAGTGGTCTATATAGACCCCCAGGGGTCTTACGACCATTGAATACCGGAAAATATAACATGGGATCAATGAGAGAAAACTTTTGGGAACCACTGATAAAGATAATGAAATTTCAGGACCTAGGTTACAAAGACAGCTTGTGTGCAGGCACAAACTCAAAATCGGCCCCCGAAGTGGTCCACCCAGGCAAATAAAAAGGCAGGTTTCAATATTTTCAGAAAGAACATCAGAATGAAATTCTATCAAAGACAAATGACAGAGAAGAATGGAGAAAGAAGGTTGATGGATGCTGTGTGGTGCCAAAACGGTCCACAGACCAAAGGATAGGTGAAAGTGAATGTGAAGTTAGATGTGAACCTGGCCTAACTAATGTCTTATAATGAATGTATAATTGCTCTAATTGTTTTGTAAAAAAGATAATCTCTTATTCCTCAAGCAAAAAAACATTTCCGTAAAAAAAAAAATAATTCCTTTAGTTAAGTGTTTTATCGCCATTGGTGGACAGTGCAGTTCACGCAATAATATGAAAAAACTACTTATTAATTATTGTTTTAAATTATGTCCAACTTATATGCATACTAAATAGATTTTTGTGTGGAAATGTAGTAGTTAGTGTAACAGAACTTACTGACTACAAATAAAAAACCGTTTGCATAAATGTGTTAAAAAATTGGTAAATAGTCATCTTCTCTACTAAGGAGCCTCTTGTATTTGTTACTATTTATAGTATTTTTAAATAAAAAACTGCTTGCATAAGTGATTTTAGAAATTACATTTTTCGCTTTCAGAAAAGAAAAAAAGTAGCCGTTGCATCAGAACTATGAATGGTCTAAAATATTACGATGTCGGATTTTCACTAGTTTTCGAGGTCTAAGCGGGACGGACGGAAAGACGGACAGACATTCCACACAAAACTAAAAGCGTCTTTTACCCTTTCAGGAGGCCGCTACTAAAACAAGTCGAAATGAAACAAGATCTACATTGTTCAAAAGACAAAGAGGTTTTGTGTAGAATAAGAAGTTGGAGCGAAAGGACGTACACATGTGTTAAATGATCTTTTGTTTTTGAGTGCTTAGTGTTAAGGTGTCTTGATGTTAAGATGAAATTGTGTAGATCAGACAATGCCGGGCAAGCTACCCTACCTCATCGTGGTTCCCGGGTGGAAACGGTCGTGAGAGGGGACGGCTAGGCCAAATAGTAGCACACAAGGCTTACGCGGGAGTGCTTAAGAGGGTGCGAGAGCATCCTGATTGCAATGTGCGAGGATGTAAAAGAGCTCCAACAGCGATCTGCCAACGTCCAGGCGCCGTCCCTTAAGGGGCCGTTAAATAAATTGCGTGTCCCGCACGGTTAGCCTGGCGGGGTCCCGGTGGTGCGTGACAGAACGGCGTATGCGAGGTGTGCGCAGTTCATTCAGGCCGGTAAGGTAAGAGGGAGCTCTTGTTCGCTTTTGCTGGCCTTAGGGTTCCAGGTGCGATGCACAACTTTACATCACAATTTCAAATGATCCGACAATGTGTTTCCGACATTATAATTTAGTGTAGATTTCTAATTAGGTAATTACTGAACACTCAAATAAGATCATCATGCCGCAGATTCAAATACAACTATTAATTCAAACAATGAAGATCCTTGAACAATAAATAGAAAGCTTTAATTCTGGAACTAGGAATCACTTGAATAAAAATACAGACTGTACAATAAAATTAAACAAGTTAATTATCTTCGCTCAAGCTCATAACTATAACCAGATCTACCAATGGTTCTGATTCTACAACTCAAACTCTAACTGAACTCGACGAGATTTGTTCTACAACTGACTTTGCCTGTCCTTGCCAAAACGCTTTAGTCCCTAACCTCTCTCTGCATTCGCAAATAAGCCACGCCTTTCACCCTGCTAAATCTTTGCTGCTCCTTTTATGGTCATGACTAGAAGACTGGAGATCACTTACAAAGGCCGCGGGATACAGATTTGAAACAAAAGAAAATCCACTGCCAAGGACTGACGTAGACGGCGAAATGAAAATCCAAATCAATCACCGACAGATAAGACTAAGACTGTTTATTGATCCTGAGGTAAATTTGTTGTAATTACAAAGACTCTTGTCTCATATAAAAACAACACAACAGAAACATTCATGTAAATAGAACAGACACAAACATAAAGAGTTCATTGAGTGACTACACACAGATGTCCTGATCATGTTTCCTAGTCAACGAGTGGCGTTGAACTAGTCTGACCGAGTAAGGAACAAACGATTTTTTGTACCGCTCGGTTCTAGTCTTGATTGACAGAAATCGCCCACTTCGTGACAATTCAATGTAGTCATGTGGTCTTCCAAGATTTTTCCGATTATGGTTATGTTTGCGTTAGGTATGGCAAAATATGTAGGTTGCAGCTAGGACTGGGTTGCCACGAAAAATACTACACTTCTCAATAACAGAAACAAATTATATATTTGGAAAAATGAAGAAAATGGGTGCATTAATTATAAAATAATTTTAAATTATTAAAGATGTAACCACTCTAGTGATTTATACTTACATGTAGCAAAATTTTGTACATGTAAATCTGCTGACGTAATGATTCAATCTCTTGAAAAATGTTTTTAATCTGGCGCTTAAGAACCATAAGCTCTGAGTGGATTCTGGCTGTTTTCATTAGATTACCTGGAAATAACCATTGGTGAGGGGAAGTACAATTTAGATCTATCCATGACCCCTGTATCAAGTTTTGCATATACAAGTTATACATTTTTATTAGTCTAACTAAATATTTGCTTATCTAAATATAATGCACATTAATTAGAACACATTTAAAATTGACTAAATAAAGTCTTGTGTAAAAAAAAAGCTATTGCTTTCAATAGAACAAACTAAATAATAATGCAACAATCATTTTTACCTTTAATTTTAAAGCTTGCTAGTTTGGTTGCAAAATAATGTTCTGCTTTGGCTTTTTTAAAACGATGATTCTTGGCACAGTGAATTGGAGTGGGTGTTGGATAAGGCCATCTTAGCTGAAATAAACGAATCTCTTTCAAGTGAGGACAACTTGTGGCCTAGACTTACAAGTGTTCCAAAGGGATATAATCTAGATGTTTACCGTGTCATGTTGAGTTGCACCAAATAGACCGGAAGCAAGGGCATCGGACAAAACGTTGCACAAAGTGGTTTAGAAAGGAAGTGTTCCAAACTTCCAGAAGCTGCGCCCTGAACACCTGCAAGTCTAGAGAGCAGCTTTTCTGCAAGGAGAACACACGTTAGTGGACACTGGCAAATACATGCATAGGGTTACATAATATAAAACAAGTTAGGTCTTAGTGGACTTACTGGCAAATACATGCATTGTTACATAATAAAAAGTAAGTTAGTTCTTAGTGGGACCACCGGTATATACATTCATAAAATTACATAATAGAAAACAAGTTAGGTCTTAGTAGAACACTGGTAATCTTTACCTTTATCATTCAGATGGTTCCATACACATTATATTTTAATAGGAACATTCCTTATTTATTTTACACTAAAATATTTTTTTTTGCTCAAAAATCATGTCCCACGCTGTGAACAAACCTGTCCATAATTTGTCAGTATAATTTTTCTGTTTAACTTTTTCTGTTTGTTAAACATACAAACTTCTCATGTATTATCTACTCATATTTTCTAGAGATCTAACACTCTCTATTTTTGTCGTTGAAACTCAGTTATTAGCGACGTATTTAGGCCTTACGCTGCGAGACTTTCTCCACCGCTTGCCTAGCATGAGGCAAGTTTTTTTACAATTTCTTTTATTTTATTACTTTCCATTTTTATGTTTCAATCTTTTTGATGTAATGGGGATAGACTACGGCTCAAAAACTAAGAAATCAACATTCATATAAATCTAAAACGAAATAAATACAAACATTCGTAGCAATGATGACCAGACTGACTACAAGACAGAAAAAAAAATCACAATTTTACTTGTCTTCTAGATTGTAGATAGCGACAAGTATCGGTGGAATATTGAACCATTGATTTGAATCAAGAAAATATCTGAGACCGTTGCAGAACAAATGAGTTCACTGACGAGAGCATTAACTCATTTTATGTAGACAGAAAACTACATTTCAGTGAACCGAGATATACAAAATGAATGGTTCACTGCAAGACCGACAGACAGACAAATAATCTCACCATTGTATCTATGAGTAAACCAACAGAGCGAGGCGTCGTTCTGTTCTGTTCTTCTTTAGTTCTTGTTATAACATCAGTTTTGTTAGTTGCTGAAAATTGTCTATCGTGTATCCTAGTTGCTGGTCGTTCATGTGCATATATGTCTGTCGCAATGGAGAAATCGTCCACACGACTATTGTAGCCTGCATGTATGTTAGTAGCAAGTTCTGCAAATCTAACCTGTTCTGCATATGTTAGTCTATTATTACACAATCCTGCAAAGCAAGCTCGCCTACGAATGATTCTTGCCATCTTCTTGAGTGCTCCTGATTTAGTCAGAGTTTGTTTATGTTTTATTATTTCACTAGTAAAAGGATATGTAATCTTTGTTGTATCTAGATCAATGGGACATGTGAGTTTTGATAAACCAGTAGGATATATAATCCTGTCTCTATCAATAGAGCAAATGGTATTTACGGCCTCTATAGGAAATGTAACAATGTCTGCAACAGAATATTTGACGGCTGATGTTTCAGGACACTCGATATTTATATTATCAAAAAGACATTCTACCTTTGCTAAGCCTATCTTTTCTTCTGTAATAGGTTGATTGCCTGTGTTTTCATCAGCACATAATGGTGTAAGCATTTTGTCAGATTTATTTGCCTTGGTTTTTGTTACCACGGTATTTAACTTGTGTGTGTCCCTGCAAAGTCTATCTGTGTCTCTCGATGGCGTACAATCTGAAACAAAAAAAAACCCCAGGGAAAATGACTTTATAATCATCACAGTGAGTGGTTCTATTCCCGTAGCAATAATATTTGATACTATTGGTTAAAACAAACAAATTTATGTTCAAAATCAAGTCTTGGTGTTGATTCATATATCAGTAATTGATTCCTATAGTGGCAAATCCTGCTGTGTACACTGGGAGTGTACATCACAAAAATTAAAATTTAAAAAGAACATGTTACAAGTTTTAAGTCTATTAATTAATTATAATACTAGGATCCTTTATGTTTCTAAATCAATTAGTTGTATTTGAAAATAGTTTATATAAATGTATATGTACATTCTTGTTCTGTCAACTTCTGATTTAATGAATACATTCTTCACTTTGTTTCTCTATACATCTACCATTAATATCATAGTGTATAGGCAGTAAAACGGTGGGATATTTTTAAAAACTGCTTTTGCATAGCGCAATTTTCATTCTTACAGCATGCTCGTAGAACTAGAGTCCACTCGCTTCTTACAGCATGCTCATAGAACTAGAGTCCACTCGCTTCTTACAGCATGCTCATAGAACTAGAGTCCAATCGCTTCTTACACCATGCTCATAGAACTAGAGTCCACTCGCTTCTTACAGCATGCTCGTAGAACTAGAGTCCACTCGCTTCTTACAGCATGAGAGCATCTGCGAGAATGTTCTCCTTTCGTGGGCCACTAAAAATGAAAATACTTGATTTGCAAATAGTACATGAAACGAATAAATCACCAAGTTCCACAGGCGGGGTAGCGGCTCAGAGATATATTTGATATTTTGGGGGTTTTGGCGCATCGGCACGATTTAGGCCATGTTGTGCCCATAATCCCTCAAGGGTTATTTCGCCTTTATAGCCCAAAAGATAAATATTTTACCACTAAGTTATTAAAAATAAGGTCCATTCACAACTCAAATAGTTGTTGTGTTCTTGAAACATTTGGCAGTAAAGAGAGATAAGGTGCTAAATGAAGACTAGGTGACCTAGTTGCAAGAAAAGATCACACCTAAATTGCGTCAATATCCTCAAACCCAAGGAAGATTAGTGGCGCACGGATTATGACGAAAAATGACGAAAAATGTCAAATGAGAGGAAACTAACAATGAATGTACAATGAATCAAGAAGAAAAAAATGAGCAGACCAGGTTATCACAACCCCTACAAAACAGTAGAGGGAACAGGCCAAATTGTGGCAGACAAAATGATAATTACAGATCATAACCAAGAGGAGGCCAGAAGATTGTGCAGTAGTACACCTAGCTAATGACAATCCTAAATAGAGAAGAGAGCATATTAAACGGGAAAAAGGTGTGTATCCTCAGAGACAAAGAGTTAACGCGCTTAGGTAAGGGAGTCGCTTAGAGAGATAAAGAGATATTCCACCAGGTAAATGTTGACTTTGTCTGGAAAATGGACGAACGTTCCACTATAAATACCTACTGCTACACTACTACAGTACTATAGTTTATTTTGCACCAGCCCAATTAGCAAGTGTGTAGACTAGTTTTGCAAAGCTGAAAGACAAAGCTAAGTGTATATTCTCTCTAAGAAGTTTGATTTGCGAATTACGTTGACAAATTAGTACAGCGTGAAAAAGAGATACTTCAGAGAAGCTTTGATGGTGTCCCTGGAGCGTTTTCTTTGTCCACCTTGTGGCCATACAGTAGTGGTTTATAGATGCGGCGGTCTTCTATTCTGCAAATGTGGCCTGCCTATCGCAGCTGGGACTGCATCAGGATTTTGTGGAGGCTTTGAGTAAATTTCAGCAGAAACTCGTCAGAAAATCAAGGAAAGAAGAGAGAAGAAAGCAGGCATGAACACCAGTACAAAAAGAGCAGGAAAAGGAAAAGTACAAAAATAATATGCTGAAATAGATTTCAAGGGTAGTGTAAGAACAGACAGGCGAAACAACAGTAAAGCACTGGCAAAAGAAGCAGAAGAAGCAGCCCTTCGAAACAGCACCAAAGACCTGTATTTAGTCATCAAAAAGATATCTGGAAAATTGCCAAGTCAGAGAGACCAGTTAAGTACAAAAATGGTGAAGTGATAACAGATGAAGAAGGACAAAAGAAGAGACGAATTGAGCATTTACAGGAGCTACCTAACAGACCTACTTCTGAAAAACCACCAGAGATACCGCCAACTGTAAGAGATATACCTATCAAGTGCAGTGCACCCACCAAGAAAAAGATTTGCAACGCAATCAAGCAATTGAAGAATGGCAAATCTGCAGGTTCTAAAAGCATCCCTGTTGAAGCGCTAAAGGCAGACATTGATATCAGTGTACTCTTATCAAGTTACTCTACCCTCTCTTCTGCACGATATGGAAAAAAGAAGAAGTGCCACCAGAATAGAAGGAGGGCTCTCTTATCAAACTCCCCAAGTTTGATATTATTATTATAGCTTTTATATAGCGCTACTTTCATACTTATAGCATGCTCAGAGCGCTTTGGTCCAAACTCATTTGTGGACCGGTGGGGGGAGGGGGTATCTAGGAGTTGGTTTTCCGTGCTGCCTTTAGGCGCTCAGTAAACGCAACTCTGCCCGAGTCGGGTGTCAAACCTCGAGCCCCCTTCTAGGTAGCCGAGACAAGCCAAGTTCAAGCGCACTTAGCCCCTCGACAACGCTTCCCAACTACCGAGAGATAACGCTGCAGTCAATTCCAGGAAAAGTTTTTAACCGCATTCTGCTAAACCGAATGAAAGAGGCTCTAGATCCACATCTTTGTGACCAACAAGCCGGCTTTCGAAAGTAGAGATCATGCTTTGCACATATCAAATAGCAACGATATGCATAATTCTGGAACAGTTCATGGAATAGAACGCCCCTTTCTACGTCAGCTTTATAGACTATGAGAAGTTGTTTGACAGAGTGGACCGACCCTCTGGAGACTTCTGAGACACTATGGAACGCCTGAAAAAATTACAAAATATCATCATATGAGGAAATGACTAGCAGAATAGTGCTTAGCAGACAACTGACAGACGCATTTGAAGTCCAATTAGAAGTGAGACAAGACATTTGCTCTCTCCATTCTTGTTTCTGCTAGCCATGGATTGGGTCATGAAGACAGTAACAGACCAGAAGTGGAACGGTTATACAGCAGACACTATGGAAATAACTAGACGACCTAGACTTTGCAGATGACCTAGCTCTTCTTTCTCACACACAACAGCAGATGCAGAAAAAGATAAGCGTCGTAGCGGACAATTCAGCTAGAATGGGGCTTACTATTAACGGAGAGAAGAGCAAAGTGCTCAAGATAAAGGCGTCCAATAACACACCCATTACAATCCAAGGCGAGGCACTGGAGGAGGTGGAAAGCTTCACCTATCTCGGCACTATCCATGGAGAAACAGATGCAGATGACAGAACCGGCATTGATAAGGCTCGACCAGCACCAGCTAAAGAACACCTAGGGATCTATGGAAATAAGCCTCACCACCAAGTTCAGGCTTTTTAACACCATTGTTAAGCCAATACTACTTTACGGAGCAGAGACCTGAAGAACCACCAATCACCACCATGAAAAAAATCCAGGTAGTTCTAGATTTATCTTTTCAATGCTATCATAATTATTTTTTTGTTGTTGTATTTATTCATCGTTTAAAGTGATCCTCCGATTGATCACCCCACACACTTTACATTTTGAATCTAAATACAGCATTTAAAGTGAGTTTTAAACATTCTATCTACATCCTTTATTCATAAGAAAAATATCTAGACTTATCTTTTTAATGTTATTAGGATTAGTTATTTTTTATTTATTTAGACCGTGTTTAAAAGAAAGCGGAAATAACGTAAGGCATATACAAAAGTAGAGACTTAGGAAAAAGGGAACATATTTGCTTTAAAATATGGAATTTGTGTGCTATGCTTTTATGCGTTATCGCATATTGAAGAAATACTGAAAATAGAATACAAAGGCTTGATAAATAGCTTCCGTTTTTCGCGAATTGCGGTGGTCAGGTTACGAATCTATAAAAACCGGTAAAGTAGGTAAAAGAAACATGTATACGACAGTTTAAAGATCTCTTGATCAATGAGTCAGTGATAACTTGCAAATATATATAGTAGATTAGTTTAGAAAGCTGAATTAGTTAGGAGCTGGAATAGAAATAACTTACTGCGTTTGGTCATTTTAACGACGCTAGCATAGCTTAAGGCTGTCTTGGTTGGTTGTCTTCCCTCTCTAGTAGTGCTGATTTGTTCAGACTCAAGTGATTCGTTTTTCACAGATTTACTTTTGGTATATGCTATCATCTTGTTGAAATCGTCCTTTAATGAAGTGTTCAATATATTTCCTTCACATTCCCTTTGTGTCAACTTGAATACATTCTCATCACCATCCGGTCTTGGCTGTAGAGTACTTTTGGATTTAGTTGATGTATGACCAACACCATTCTGCGATAAACATATGCACACTAATTAAAGCAAATTATACAACCAAGAAGCTACAGATCTCTAGTCTTTTTGAAGACTCATGACTAATATTGTATAGATAAAGGGTGATGTAAATGTAATTTAAGACAGGTTCCACTTTTTATTGCACGCCTTCTTTTTCTTAAAACGACAATGGTTCATCTCATGGAGTTGAGCTAAGATGAAAGCCTATGAATCAGCTTTAGTTGGAATGTGTTCAAACGCTATCTCCCACTCTACACGCCGCTCTTGAATCCAAAGGATTCGAAACATATTCAACAGCGTCGCGAGATCTGAAAACCTTCACAACTTTTGTGATTGTATATGAGACATTGGTGTTTTCACATAATTTTTAAAACTGTTTGCATATAATATGCGTATTTATAAGCTTTCTAATTTCCTTGTCCGAAAAAAAAGCTAGCACTACTTAGGCTGGGATGTATGTGGTGTTTGATGTCTTCATTCGGTCACGAAATAACATAGAAGAAGAAAATGAATGTGATGTAAATTAGGTGTACATGAATGGATGTAAAAACAGGACGTTAAGATATTTTCATCAAGAAGCTAAACGTTAACGTTAAGGCTTATATATATATAGAACCATGTGTACAATTTTGTATTCGATTATGACATCCAAAGTTGTAAATAATTTAAAAAAACATTTAACAGCTTGGATAGATTTTTATTTATCATTTAAATTTAAAATTAAATCCAAAGGACATTGCTTGTAAATATACACCTTGATTACATAAATACACTTACAGACAAACGTCACTATCAGTACTATCAGTTTTGGTGTGGTCTCAAATTAGTTGAAAAAGTCATTAGAAACATTACAAAACATGCAGGATGTTTTTTTATTTTTTCATATCTGATGGAGATTTTTAAATCGTAAGGTGACCTGAGATTAACTCCTATTGAAAAAACAGAGCAGGAAGGACTCAATCCTCCCGTAGTGCTCTGGCGAGAAATTGGACCGTTCGGCGTAGTGTCTTATAGCTGCCATACAAGTGACTGCTCAGACACGTCCCCCCTTAGCTCGCGGAGCTGGGGACACTTGTACAAGACGTGCGACACTGTTTCAACGCTCTCTCCACAGTGACGGCATCGGGAGTCAAAGTTCGGACGGAACCGGGCAAAGCAGGCCCCAACAGGACAGTGTTCCGCCCTACACTGCGCAATAATTGTCTGCCCTGACCTCCTCAGTCGCCACCATCGATCGTCGCGATCTGGGTGACGCATGTGCTGCCAGACACCAGGTGCTCTGTCGGATTCCTCCCAGGACTTTAACCACTTCTCTTGAATGAGTGTTCGAATTTGTGCCGTTGCTTGTAAAAACGTGCTTGAGGCTTCGAAGTGTGTGGCTGCCAAAGCACACTCCCTTACGAGGGCGTCTGCCGTTTCATTGCACCTCGCGCCGCAATGTGAGGGCGCCCACTGCATGAATACGACAGCTCCAATAGCAGCTCGGCGGATGTTATCTGCGGCGCCGACTGCCTCTTCTATTACGGGCGACCCTCCCTCGCCGCCACCCATAGTTAGGAGACTGGAGCGAGAGTCGGTGACTAGTACCACAATAGTGGCACCTGTTTCATGTTGGGTCATTCGGGCTCTAATAGCCTCGAACGCCCGAGTTATCCCTGTTAACTCGGCGTCCATTGAGCATGCAGCGCCGCCGCATGAACCAGAGAGCCGATCTGGTTCTGTCCGGTCTGGGTAGACTATAAGGGCCCCATACCCAGATCTATTGGGGTCCCTCAATACCGACCCATCGGTATAGCAGAAAATGGCATCTGATGGGTAGGACTTAATTGTTGCTGATGCCAAATTTTGAATGGCTTGAATCTTGGTGGCTTGCCCTATAAGGGACAGGTTTATTTGTGGGGCCGACAATCTCCTCCACGGAGGGCAAGTACTAATTCTTCTAATTGGGATTCTGTCAGTGGAGAGCCCAGCTGATTTTGACAAATTGGCCGCAATATGGAGGAACGATCGCATTTTATGCGGTTCCTCTCTCTCCACTGTTGCACTAAGATTGTGGTGTGTAGCCTAGAGTCGCCCCTTTTGTAGCGCTCGTAGGCCGTAAGTACCGCCCTCTCCCTCCTAAGATTTAAAGGGGTCACGTTTCTTTAAGATTTCAGCAGCGTTTGTTGGGCTGGTCCGGAAGGTGCCACAACTGAACCTTAGAGCCTGTGATTGTACTAGGTCGAGTGATTCGAGGGCAGTTTTCCTAGCATATACTTGAACCGTATAGCTGTATAGCTGTACTCAATTAGTGATCTGACTGCCCCTAAGTACAATGTGCGTAGCATGTCAGCTTTGGCACCCCGCTTTGTGCTGGCCAGTTTTCTTAGTAACGCTAACTTCTCCGAGGCTTTTCTTTCAACTTCCTGGACATGCTGGAGCATTGACAGTTTTCTATCCAGAGTCACCCCTAGATATTTTGGCGTGTTTTCAAGTTGGAGTCGCAGCCCACCGAGTTGAAGTTCGAATGGAGCCTTAATATTGTCGATTCCTAGGCTGAACAGGGACCAGGTCGTTTTGGCAACGTTTAACTGAATCTGCCATATGTCGCAATGCAATACGAGGAGATGGTTTGGAGGTCTGCTTGTAATGCCGCCTGAATTTGGTCGGCTTTCTTCTCGGTTAACCAGAGGGCAATGTCATCCGCATAAAGCAGTTTTTTTGGACCGCAGTGAGCTGAACAAATCATTAAGATAGGCCATGAAAAGTGTGCAGGGCAGGTGTAATGACACACGATGCGTAGAAGTTGATGTGAATCGGGTTTTTCCTAAGTAATGTGACGAGTAAGAACAGAGTAGGATAACGAACAAGAAAAATAACGGACAAGACGCCTAAGAGGACGACGCTAGGCTAGCGACGACAGAGGACTGTGCCCTTTTTATTGTTTATTAAATTGTTGAAGTTATCAGCCTGCGTTATTAAGTATATTCTTGATTCATTCTGTTGTTGTGTCATATGGACTCGCATGCACCATTAACATATATATAGATCTACTCATCAACAAAATAGACCATCAACACAGGGCAGAGCCATGTGGCAGGTCATTACGTTGTTGTTTTGGCTTGCTAAGGGAGTGCTGGTATTTTGTACGTGTGCTCCTCCCAGACAGAAAGGATTGTATCCAATTGTATATCTTTCCCCGCACACCCATGGCTCTTAGCTGAAGATAGAGGCATTGCTTCCACACACGGTCGTAAGCCTGTTTTAGGTCTATGAATACTGCATATGTGCTTCGGACTCTGGAACCCATCGGTCACCTCCTGTGCGAATATCGTGACCTGATCGATCGGGCTCAAGCCTGCCTTAAAGCCGGCCTGCCCTGGCGCCAGGATACCGGCACTCTCAAAGCACCAAACTAGCCGCTCGTTAACCATGCGCTCAGCAAATTTGCCAAGGGTCGAGGTTGTGAAATGGGTCTGTAGGAATCCAAGTTAGTCGCGTTTTTGTCCTTCTTGAGGACTGGTACAATGATAGCACGTTTGGATATAATTTAAACAGTCTCTCCAGCGAGGGCTAACCTAACTAACCAGCTGGTCTTTCCATAACATAACATTCTGTTATATTAAATCGACAAATTTTCTTTGAAAAAAAAAAAGATTTCCCGCGAAGGGTAGCACAATGAATAGTATCATCAGTTGAAACACTTCGTAACTTTGTTCTTTATACAGGGGCCAAACGTTATGTAACCATTGCTTCACCTTTTGTTCTTGTACATGTGTATTTTGGGTCATACATTTCTAAGCAATATCAAAGTGTAGTCCATTAATAGAAAACTGCTATGGAACACTGTACGATATGCAAAAGTACCTTCAGCGACCGCGAATTGATCTCGATAAAAAGTATTTAATTGATAGAGAAGTAACTTAATGTAGGCTTACTAGAAGCTTCCAATTGAAAATTATGATCTGCATTCAGATGTTTGGTTTAATCCCCATGTGCTACAGAAGAAAACTGTGATTGACATTTCTAGTATCATACTCTAATGTAATTGTTCATTTTCCTTGCCCTTATTGTAAACGGGAACTCTGCCTGTCGGTCTCTAAGAAACTCCGATGCTCGTTTTGTCATTTCTGTATACTGGAACTGATTCACAGAAACACGACAGCACGTCAAAGTTAAAGGAAATGTGCTGACGTCAGTTTCTAAGAAGGCAAGATGCTGCCAAGTAAAAAAAAAACAATAACCTTGCGCCTCTAACACACAAGTCTGCTAAGCAGTGAACATGAAATAATGACCAAGACGAAAACGCCGCGCTACTTTTTAGCTTTTAGTTAAAAGATGTAAAAAGATTTCAAAATAAAAGCGTGACATTGATAATTCTTTTGAAAGCGGAACATTGGTCGTCCCGCCCGAACATTTTATGAAAAGGGAAATGTCCCTCCTAAATCGGGACGTCTGGTCACCTCATTAAATGAAAAAGCATTTCAAGTGGATCTGGAATTTAGTGAATATCCATTTATTGAACCACGTTGAATCTTAATGCCAACCTATAAACTTCAGGATGATAAAACGTTTTATTACTATTATTATTTATACGTTAGTTACATGTAGTCTTTTCATTGTAGAAGAAATACAATGATTATTACTATTATTATTTTTACATGTTAGTTACCTGTAGTCTTTACATTGTAGAAGAAATACAATTATTATTACTATTATTATTTTTACATGTTAGTTACCTGTAGTCTTTTCATTGTAGAAGAAATACAATTATTATTACTATTATTATTTTTACATGTTAGTTACCTGTAGTCTTTTCATTGTAGAAGAAATACAATGATTATTACTATTATTATTTATACATGTTAGTTACCTGTAGTCTTTTCATTGTAGAAGAAATACAATTATTATTACTATTATTATTTATACATGTTAGTTACCTGTAGTCTTTTCATTGTAGAAGAAATACAATGATTATTACTATTATTATTTATACATGTTAGTTACCTGTAGTCTTTTCATGGTAGAAGAAATACAATCATAGAGATCACTTTGGCAAACTTTTCTGTTCCGCAAGTGTTTCGCCTTTTCCTGTCATATAAAAATACTAATGATAATATTATTTACTTTTTATCCAAAATAAAAAAAAAAAAAACAACTCTCTATGTGTGTCTAGAAAATACGAAAAACATGCATATATGTAACCCTGCCGGACCAAGTAAAACAAAGGACGTTTGGGCCACGAGGTCTTCATCAGCTACAAAACAAACAAAAAATAACACACAATTATCACAAAATAGTCTTAAGTGAACTTATTTGTCCGATGCTGTTCTCTATCGAGGCAGAAAAGAAATGAGCTACGCTGGTGTAAAAGCGCGGGAAAACGGAAGGGGGCGGAGATGTCAGGCAAAGATAAATGGGAAAAGGGGGTACCGTAGTGTTAGTGCCCATCGCATATTAAATAAAAGTGTGCTGGTTGTTGATCCCGTTAGGTTGGAGGGTGCCTGACATGTAAATAAGTTATGTGTGTCTACTAGCTAATACTCGTGTTCACCGCCCTCAATTGAACATCCCTCAAACATTATTTTCTTGTATTCCTTATCTTTTTCTCCCCACCCCCAAATATAGTCTAAATATCTCTTCGTCTTCTGGATTCTACATGTGTAGATCTGGCCTTTATCAATATTCTCATTTACACTCTAATAACTCATTACGCACACACACACTAACACAATGCGTATTCATAAAAATAGTTCGAATCTAGAAAAACAACAAGATTGCAAATAGAGTTTTTGTTTCACACAAAACCTGATGCGGCCCCCGACCACTAGCGGATCCAGAACTTTTGACTGGGAGGGGCGATTTTTTTCCAAACCCTATCCCTAAGTCATTGGCGGATCAAAATTTGTTGAATTACAATATAATTTTTATATTATGTCCCTACACTTCTGGTATCTTAGCCGATTCGGTGAAGGGGGGAGGGCGATTGCTTCTACTGCCTTCCCCACTCTAGCCCTTTGAGTGTCGGAGGGGCGGTCCTATTTTTATGGAGAAATCATAGTTTGTGAACAAAATTAGTTGATTATCTATATAATATAAGCTACATATTGATGTTTTCACCAGTTTGTATATTATGTCGCACACACTCTCTGATCTCAAAATTACAAAATTAAAAATAAAATGCACTAATATAATATATATATGCTATGAATTCAATCCTTATATCAAGTCGCCCCACCCCCTATTTTTAATGTCAAATGCATTAATTAGCAGAAATTATAAAAAGTAGCGACTATTTACGTTTTCACTCTACCGCCCTCTCCCCATTTGAAATGAAAAGATGACGTTTTAAAACAGAAAAGTCAAATAGGGCGACAGGAGTTCATGTAATTGAACACGTATTTATCTTACTTATTCTAAGAAAGACTTTGTTTTGGAAAATTTAGAATTCATACCAAATTTTTTATTATTTTCCTAGTCACTTTTTTTCAACCTTTACTCATACTGATAATTTTCTATTGTATAAATAAATTTTGGACTATAACTCACAATATCCACTTGAATCCTAAAAATGCAAAAAATTTTTTTTTTAAATTAAATTTGAGTAGAATCTAATTGGTCTACTTAATATCTCCTCCCACTTTCAATTGAACAAAATGTATCACTTATAAATGAGCTTTTTTACAAAATATTATTGGCTGTTTTTTTTGTTTTTTTTTCGCTGTAGGTTGAGAAACACTGCTTTTTAAAAAATTCTAATATATATCTATACTGTTATAAACCTGGTGGTGGCACAGATGGGGGTAGTGGTGTGTGTGTAGTCAGCCGACGCAAATCGCCCCAGGCCAGCGCTAGACGAGCGGTCAACCGTGACGAGTTACGACGATCGGCCGAGACGAGTGTCAACAAGAGAGTTCGGGAAGGATCGCCGACGTGAACAGAGCTCAGGGGCGTCACGAGAGTTGTAGTCATCTGACCACCTAGAAACGTCGAGCGGCGTTCGGTCCGGTTCGAGAAGGCCAGTAGGGACCCTATATAAAGAGCGGAGGTGTCGCAGTCAAGGGGTTCAGAAAGCGGGTTTACGACAGGAGTTCAGAACACGGTCGACTACAGCACAGTTCAACGGTGTGGTCCTGTACGGAGCATTACGACGGTTCAGTGCGGAGTACTATCAAGTACAGTTGAGACGGCTGGCGTCTTGATCTTGGTCTGTGATCGAGTCCGACACAACGAGCCTAGTGTGTGAAGTCAGTCCTGAACTGTTGAACCCAGTGCAAGCCCGGAACAAGACGGAGAGACCAGTGCAAGAGTTGATACAGCGGAGAGATATTTGTTATCGCAGAGCTATTTGTACTGTTCTACGTGCTGCCAATTGTACAGTATTGGCTGTTATTTATGGACATTAAACCTTTACGTTATTTTGGAGCCCTGACTTGTCAAGTTCTTTAAGTTGGTGGTGTATGGTGCAGTTTGCAGAGAGCCTGGATAGTGAGATTCGTAACAACTGGTGTCAGAAGTGGGATCGGATCGGAATCGGATTGGATCGGATCTACTATGGCTCGTCTGAAACTGCTGTACGAACTTGAATTTAGAGAACTGAAGGAAGAACTCCGTGATCGAGATCTGAAAACGAGCGGAAATAAAGAAACCTTACAAGCACGCCTCCGAGAATGTATAGTTGAAGAAGAGGGAGATCCAGACACGTATCTGTTTGAAGTCGCACCAGATTTTGGAGAGTTCATTCGGGCTATGAGTGTGACACTGAAGAAGTACACCGAGGACATCTGTAGAGAGATTAAAGAGATGGGTACCTCAGTGAAAGAAGTGACGAGCCCCGTGGTCAAAACGATGGACGTGGTGGAAGAAACCCTGTACGACCAAAGAGACTTGAAAGATAAAGGAGCTGCGCCATCGTTAAACAATGAACTACCACCCACCCAAAGCTTTGAAGAAATATGCAGTGACAACGGCAATGCTGATGAATGTGGTGCTACCAGTGAATCTGAGAACAAGGAGTACAGACCTGTGGAGCCGAAAGAGACAGATGAAGAGACAATGAAAGCTGCCCATAGTTCGAACGAATCTTGTGCTGAAGCTTTTCCTGATATGAGCGCCTCAAACAGCCAAACAGACCAAGAGAACGCTGATTTTGCCTACAAGCCTGTTGCTGAGGGACGTTTACATGATGGAAGCTACCAGCGAGGCTTGGCCCCTACAGACGTTCGTCCAGATGCTAAGCTCAGTGAGAGAAGCCCTGGTGGTGATAATGAGGACCCATTGAAACCTGACGAAGCCGTTGAGAGACATATCCAAGTCGAGAGATACCAGTCAGGTCCGAACCTAACAGACGTTGGTCCAGCTGCCAAGACTGGAGAGGAAAGTTCTGATGGTGGTAAAGAGAATCCAAGGCAGTCTGACGTTGAAATTGATGGACATTTGAAAGACGAAAGTCATCGACAAGGTCTGAAACCAACAAGTGATCGGCCCGATACTGAGACAAGAGAGAGAGGTCCTGATGGTGGTGAAGAAAGCCGAATGAAGCCTGAAGCCGAAGACGAGGGACCTTTGCATGAGGAGTGTTGCCAACCTGCCCCACGAGCATGCACTCCAGACAAGGCTGAAGATGATGACCTGTTCCACAATCCCCTGTCCTGTGGATTTGAAACCCATCCCAGTCCTTCTCTGAAAAGTCCTATGAAGCCACCTTTTTGGCCAACGATCTTGGTATCCCCAGCCCTTACATCTTATACCTCTCCATGTGTCAAGTGGCTGTCCTCAGTACCGACCGACAAGAGAGCGATGCAACCACAACGTCACTGCAACAAGAGGACGATCAACTGGAGGAAAAGAAGAAGGCGGCGTTTGCGAAGTCCAACGTGCATGGTGATTCTACCAAGAAATAACTGCAGCCACATGAAGACCAACTGGCGGAGAAGAAGAAGGCTACTTTTGTTGAGTGCAACATGGATGACGATGCGACAACGACATCGATGCAACCAGATGAAGGCTAACTGGAGGAGAAGAAGGAAACGTTTTCTGAATTCAACGTGGATGGCGATGAAAGCAAGACGTCCATGCAACCAGGTGAAGGCCAATTGGAGAAGAAGAAGGAAGCGACCATTGCTGACTGCAACATGGATGACTCCGTCAAGCTCAAGAGGCAAGCCAACTGCCACCGATCGACCCCCACCTACAGCGATGAAACTTCACAGCCAATGCCATGATGTTGATTCTGTCCGGGACGGACAGATCTAAGGAGGGGGCAGTGTTATAAACCTGGTGGTGGCACAGATGGGGGTAGTGGTGTGTGTGTAGTCAGCCGACGCAAATCGCCCCAGGCCAGCGCTAGACGAGCGGTCAACCGTGACGAGTTACGACGATCGGCCGAGACGAGTGTCAACAAGAGAGTTCGGGAAGGATCGCCGACGTGAACAGAGCTCAGGGGCGTCACGAGAGTTGTAGTCATCTGACCACCTAGAAACGTCGAGCGGCGTTCGGTCCGGTTCGAGAAGGCCAGTAGGGACCCTATATAAAGTGCGGAGGTGTCGCAGTCAAGGGGTTCAGAAAGCGGGTTTACGACAGGAGTTCAGAACACGGTCGACTACAGCACAGTTCAACGGTGTGGTCCTGTACGGAGCATTACGACGGTTCAGTGCGGAGTACTATCAAGTACAGTTGAGACGGCTGGCGTCTTGATCTTGGTCTGTGATCGAGTCCGACACAACGAGCCTAGTGTGTGAAGTCAGTCCTGAACTGTTGAACCCAGTGCAAGCCCGGAACAAGACGGAGAGACCAGTGCAAGAGTTGATACAGCGGAGAGATATTTGTTATCGCAGAGCTATTTGTACTGTTCTACGTGCTGCCAATTGTACAGTATTGGCTGTTATTTATGGACATTAAACCTTTACGTTATTTTGGAGCCCTGACTTGTCAAGTTCTTTAAGTTGGTGGTGTATGGTGCAGTTTGCAGAGAGCCTGGATAGTGAGATTCGTAACAATACTTTAAATGTAAGGAGTATGTATGTTCCGTATGGAAATCAAAATCGTTTGACCAATCTTGAAGAAACTTTACACAAATGTTCTTAGGGTGCTAACTGGAACCGTGATGTATGTATAGTAGCCCTAAAACAAACTAAAGACCCTCAACTCTATGAAAGTATTGGTATTGGATGAATCAAGGTCATGTTAACCATGTTTAGAATGAGTTTGGAGTTTTTTGTCACATCGGTACACTTTAGGCCATGTCGTGCCCGTAATCCCTAAAAGATTACTCTCCCTTCATACCACAAGAGCTAAATTGTGTTTTAAAACGTCATGTTTTCATCTAAACAGGGGAGGGGGCAGTAGAGTGAAAACGATTAATCTAGTAAGAGTCCTCGCTCCTTTTTATAACTTCTGCTAATGATTGCATTTGGCATTAAAGGAAATTTATAGTATATATAAATTATATTCGTGACAAGATTTTTTTCTATTTTGTTATTTCTTAACTAAACTACAAAAGAAAAATTAATGGTTGTCCGATGGGTGGACCCACCTGGTACAACATTTTTTCATTGTATGCTTACTAATGATAAAATTTGAGATACGAGTTTGATGCGACATACAAATGGGCTCAATTACCAATAAGTAGCATTCAACTAATGTTGTACACGAACTAGGATTTCTCCATAAAAATAGGATCGCCCCCCCCCCACTTAGAGTTTGAGCTTGAGTTTTGAGTATAGGCACATCGGCACAATTTAGGCCCCTCCCTTCCCACCCCACCGAATCGACCAAAATACCAGACAAAAGCTACATAATATAAAAAATTATATAGAAATTGAACTAATTTTGTTCACAAACTATAATTTCTAAATAAAAGTAGGACCACCCCTCCCCCTCAATGGGTTTAGGTGGGAAGGGCAGTAGATGTATTTGCCCCCCCCCAATAGGCTAACAGGGAACAACATAATATAAACATGGATTAAAATATCAATAACATGTTTTAATTATATAGATATTTAATTGATTCTGTTAACAAGCTGTGATTTCTACAAATAAATTGGACCGCCACCCCCACTTGAAAGTTTATGGTGGGGGGGGGGGGATTGATGCCATCGCCACCTCCTTATTCCACCAGGCATTGCTGTTACACCACATGGCCTAAAGTGTGCCGATGTGCCAAAAAACTCAAACTCAAACTTAATAACAAATAAACTATTACTGATAAAGAAATATATACTTCTGTACTTCAGCAGACATAAAAGAAGTACCTCTGTCAGTATGGACATAGGAGGGTAACCCGAATAAGGCGAATAACTCATTTAGGCATTTGACAACAGTAGCAGACGACATATCTGGGCATGCAAAGGCAAAAGGAAACCTAGAAAATTCGTCGATCATGGTAAGTAGATATTTATTGCGTGAGTTGGAAGGGAGAGGTCCCTTAAAGTCCATGCTTATTCTTTCGATTGGCTGAGTGGCTTTGATTAATTGTCCTAGTGGCGGCCTGAAGAATCGAGGTTTAAGTTCAGCACATGACTGGCACTGGTCGATCACTGTTCTGACGTCATTGCAAGAAAAGGGTAAATTTTTTGATCTCACGAAATGTAGCATCCGAGTTACACCAGGGTGACAAAAACTATGTGGAGTAATTTTAGGTCGTTACGTGACATTGCAGATAAGTAGCGAAGTCTGCTGAAAGTGTCAGCAGCTGTGTTCTGTGTACCTGTTCTGTAAACGACGTCGTAGTGAAAGCAGGATAGCTCTAACCTCCACCTTTGGATCTTCTCATTCTTGATCTTGCCTTTATTTTGTCTACAATACATAAAGGACACGAATTGCTGGTCTGTCACACTTTCTCAAAGATTCTACTATTGCATACGCTTCTTTTTGCACTGATGAGTGTCTCCTTTCGCTTTGCGATAGTGTCCGGGAAAAGAAGATTACAGGCGGCCATCTTGGTTAAGTGTAGCTGCTATAGCTATGTCAGAAGCATCTGCCTCCACTGTTAGCGGGCGATTATAATCTATGGTGTAAACAGCGGATTTCTCAAGCTCGTCCTTTAGGTTCTGGAATGCTTGTTTGACTTCCTCAGGGATAGGAAATAGTTTATTTCTAGTTAACAAGCTTATTTTATCTGAGAAATTAGGAATCCATAGAGAATAATAAGCCAGCAGGCCAATTATTCGTTTCTGTTTTCGCAGGTTCGAAGGAGCATTTAATTCCCTCAAGGATCTGAATCTTTCTGGGTCAGGCTTGAGCTGACCTTTAGATATTTTATACCCCAGCAGTCTGACACTATGTGTTCCTATCTCATTTTTAGTTTCGTTGAAGGTAATACCATACTTCTGAGCTACATTGAAAAATCTCTGCAGGTTTCTATCATGAGATTCGGTATCATGTCCACAGATGGTTACATTGTCCACATAAGCGAATGTATTTTCTAGTTGCTCGACTTCGATTATTTTATCTATAGTTCGTTGAGAACAAGCCACTCCATTTGTAACTGCAAAGGGAATTCTTCGAAACTGGTAAAGTCTACCCCCAGCCTCGAAATATGTAAATGGCCTTTCTTCTTCTTTAATCGGCATCTGATGATAGGCATTCTTGAGGTCCACAGTTGTGAAGACAGAAAATTGTGATATCTTCTCTGCTAATTCATCAATTCTTGGCATGGGATAGGCATCTAACAGTGTAAATCTGTTGATCGTCTGACTATAGTCAATAATCATACGTCTTTTGTGCCTCTCATTGGCAGTTATTAGAACCTGAACTTAGAAGGTTCTATTATTTCTTCTTTTAGTAGTCTCTGAATCTCAGCATTAATAAACTTATTGTCCTGTAGTGAGTGTCTGCGCGACTTAGTTGCCACTGGAGTGCACTTTGGAGATAAGTTATTAAAAAGACTAGGCGCCTCTACTTTAGCTGGTCTAAGAGTGCTTAAACACAGAGGTGGTCTCTTTCCACTAAAGGGAATCTGTAGATTCTCGTGTAGGCTTATGAAATCTAAGCCTAGAATTACACATATGAACACAATCCATCTAAAAGTGACAGTTTAATATTTTCATATGTTTCATCTTTGAGTTGAATGGTAGGAAAGATATGGCATTCAGTAACTCGAGACAACTGAGTAGAAGCCATAAATATTCTGTCCACGGAGGGTTTTGTCGGCCATTTGTGACTCCTGGCAACTCGTGCTGATACATAACTCTCACAACTTCCAGTGTCTATCAGGGCTTTAAGTGGCAACCCATTGAGAATAATCAAGGAGTTTGATTTTCCTAGTCCTAAAGAGTGCAACGTAACGAGGGCAAAGGCTGTAGATTTTCTTGATTTGCAAGATCTTTGAAAATGTCCCTTCTTGCCACACAGATGACATGTGGCTTCACGTGCGGGATTTCACTAAGAGGATGTCTTCCCCTGCGGAGTTTTTGAAGAAAGGCGTCAATACTTTAAGACCCTGTTCCTGTCTACACGTGGCTAACTTGTGCCTTGCGAATTCTTCATTCTTAGGCTGAACATAGATGTTATTTAGTGACTGAATGCACTTATCATCTGGTACACCGATGGTGAAATGTAGTTTATTAATAGCTTCTTGTTATCTACATTTTCTATAGTAATTACAGACAAAACGTTTTAAAGGTTTCGTACCAGTGCAGCCACTTTTCTGATGCTTGAGTTGCGGTAGGTTCAACATGAAACCTTTCCGGTTTAGATAGATTCAGTGTAATAAATTGTCGTACTTTAAAAATAACTAAACCATGTTACATTCAAAGCTTTATTTCACTGAATGACAAACAACTACACACATAGTAAAGATCACAACACAAAATAAGGTCAGTACACAGTCTAACGAATGTCTAACAAATGTAAACAAACACTAGGGGCGACAATCAAATAAGCAAATTCACGACAGCCGTCATCAATACGAGCCAGTTATCGAGTGTTCATAGACACTGGTGCACCGAGTGAGTTTATTTAGCATTTCATTTAAAGAATTAATTCCATATGACATCAAAGAAAAACAAAATCCACTACGTCACACGGCCTAGTTAGACTAAAAAAGACCTTCATCAATACAAGCAATATTTCGAGGGTTCATAGACATTGGTGCATGGTGAAATAATATTTTTCATTTCTCTTCTAGTTTTCGAGATCTCAGTGAGACAGACGGACATTTTGCACAAACCTAATAGCGGCTTTTCCCCTTACGTCGCCGCTAAATATCATTTCAAATGACTTCAGAGGGAAAAAAAGTTTTCACTAAGTCACACGGCCTAGTTAGGCTAAAAATGTCTTTTAGCCCGTGAATTCTAGTAGGGCCTATAAATTTTACTTATCTGCTCCCCCCCCTCCTCTTATCTACCTCCAGCCCACAAAAGAGTTAGTCTTACATACAATCTCTGACTTTTCCTCGGCTGCTCATTATTTAATAGACCTCTTTTAGACCATAACTCCATCCCATACACTCAAACACCCGCTTTCGCACGTTTTAGCCAGAAAATTAAATGAAGTGTAAGCTAGAAATGCGTTTTTAAACAATTACATAGAGTTAAAATGTTTTTCATAAAATATCCGAAACAACCGATTTTTGCCATGTGTTAGCAAGAAAGTTAATTGTTCTATATTGTTATAAGTTTCGAGTTGGTGCGGATAGGGGTAATAGTGTGTCTGTCGTCAGCCGACAAGAATCGCCCCAGGCCAGCGCTAGAGGAGCGGTCAACCAGTTCGGGAAAGCATTTGTGTTGTGAGTACTTCTCAGGCCAGCCACGTCAGATATTGTCAGGTGACCACCCAGAAGAGTCGAGCGATATTCCGTCCGGTTCTAGAAGGCCGTTAGGGACTCTAAGAGCGAAGGTACCATTCGAGTCAGTCACAACTTTTCGATCTACGTTCAGTACGTTAGGACAGAGTTCAAATAGGTCCAGAGAAGCCAGTAAAGTTCTTGCTACAGTTGATTACGGCGGCTCAGGTATCCACGGCAGAACATTTGTACAGTCAGTGTTACGTGCTGCACATTGTACAGTATTGGCTGTGATTAATTGGACATTAAAGTTGGAGACCTGTCAAGTTCTTTGAATGGATAGTGAGAATCGTTACAATATAATAGAAGAGCAATTTCAAACAGTCATTTGGCCTTAGTGGAATTTCCATTGGAAGATCAAAATAATCTTTCTTTGTCAAATAAATTTTAGAGATGATTGGTCAAAAAAATTTAAGTGGTAATATAAGTCCATTTCTTTTTCAAAACAAAATCCGGAAATTATTTTCTGATAAAACGTCTTTTGTGATTTTTCAGTAAGAAAATTCTAAAGAGCAATTTTCAACAATCGTTTGTAGTAAATGACTTTCTCCTTTTAAAACCCTGAACAACCTATTATCGATATTTTGTAAAATAAGTCATAAGTTGAAATCCGGAATAATTTTATATCGAAAATTAATTGTATTGTATTAAGTTGAAAGTATTGCTAGATATGTACTTGTGGAATTTCATTTTAATACAATACACATCTGTATCCTTCAAAATCTGTATGGTCTACTACTTGACCATGTGATTAACACCCCACAATTCAACTGTGGAATCTTGTCTCTCACGTGAAACATCATGAGCATGAATATACCATGTACTTTGTGTTTCCCAACTAATACATTCACAATAGCTATAAATAATGTGACAGTAAATGACACCTAGGATCTTTCTATAGTATCTTAGCTCTATTGCTAGGATACTCTTATTGAGAAGTGCATTCAGCGTCCAAGATTCGCATGGATATGTGAATGTGGCCGTGACCACTTTTGTCTGTCCAGATTGTTTTGAGATTGTTTTGAGTTTTCCAAGTGCTGCTGTAGACTGTGCAATTCTGGCGGGAGTACTTACAAAAAATATCTGATTATTAAATTTTTTTTAGGGGTCTAGTTTAGAATAATGTTGACGTGGCTGTCAAGCTACTGGACGAAAGTCGGTGCGTAAAACGTCGATAAAAAATATGCGTGACGTTTACATACAAAGTGAATTCTTAGAAGAGATAGAGAATCACGGGGCTAAATGTTTGTTTACGATTGGTGAATGAGGTCCATTAACATTTATATCTGTTGTGAACTTTTGTTATACATTTAACACATTAAGACCTATCTGTTTAAAACTTTTTTAGATCAGCTTGTCATTTTAGCTCTCGTGCTCATGTTTTTAACAGCGCCTTCAGCATACATTTTGTTTGTTAACAGTGCTCTGTAAAATAAATTATTATTATTATGATGATATTAATAATACCATATATCAGTGATGCACAACCTAATTCGACATGCGGGCCATTTTAATTTCCGACACTCGTGTCGCTGGCCACATGACCAAAAATGTACAAAACGAAATGAAATTGGCCTGAATTTTTTAAAATTAGAAACGTGTGGATCTAGTCCTTACATTAATTCATGGGCTAGTGGAAGTTTATCTTTACCTTTTTTTTTTAAGCGTTTGAAACTGGCTTCATTTCTGAGATTAAAGTTGAGCAACGTTGTAGTGAGCTAACAAAGGACTCGTTTACTTGTCTCTTTTTGGTCAATATTCTCATACATCCTCCAATCTCTAGGGGTTGTTTTTTATTCGCGGCTCAAACCAAGAATGCCGTTATATTCAATTTAAACTGCCGTTTATATGTTATTATTTTTTCTTAAATAGTCGCACTTTCTTTACAAATCAAACATTTTGGCTTATTACAATGTTCCACAAAAAATTAAAAGATACATTCATTTTTCTTGGTAGATTCTAAATTCAGAGTTCACTTGTAGTTTCTTCGGCTCTCCTATTTCATAAATATATAATGGTACCAATCCATCAGAGAAAAATTCAGGGCCCTAACGTAGGTAAAGATACATTTTAAAAATCTTTTTATATTAGAACAATTTGTACCGATGCTTCGGCGGGCCGGATGAAATCACGCCGCGGGCCGGATCTGGTCGTCGGGCCGTATTTTGAGCATCACTGCCATTTATTATTAAGAGATACAGTAAATACATTTATGTATTGTTTTAGAAGTGGGGAATAGATTTGATATTACCTGAATTAGTTTTCTCTTTATCTTATACAGAGATTGAAACACAGATTGGTATGGTTGTGATGTTGTGGAAGTATAGGTACTATCTGACATTGAGTTAGGACAACTCGTCTTGCTTTCAGCGCTCTCTAAAATGTTATCTGCAGTTGTCTCCCTTCCTTTCCTGCTCATTGCGCTTTTGTTAGCTCTAGTAGGTAGTAAAGGGAATCCAAGATCTGATGTGTCTTCAAGATATGCAATTTCAGAGTCGAGGCTTTTTTTAGTAGTTTGAAGAAGTATCTATGGAATGAAGTCGAATAGAACACAAAAGAAACATTCTAAACTAGTATAAAAAAAGATATTGAGACTAATCAGAAACATACATTAACTACAAAAAATTTTTCAAATCAGGGGCAATTTTGCAACCATTGGCATAAGGGTAAGTAGCTGGACGTAAGCTTTGTCTGCATCAGATGTGAGAAAACATGCAGGTCGAAACTGAGTTTGCGTGGCCATGTTTAAACAGTGCACCCAACTTTAATCTTCGGAATTGAAGCTATTGATAAAATGATGATTGTGATAAAAATAAAGTTTTTAAAGATTTTTTACATTTGACTGTCACAGAGAAGATACAAGACACCGATCACAAAAAACAGACAACAAAACTCCTTTGTACCCCTAGCAATCAAATCATTAACTACAGTCCAACTATCTAGCAGAAATATTTCACATGTGTAGTTGAAGTGAAACTGTTCGTTAGTTTTAGTTCTAATGTCTTGTTATATGTAATGCACAAAGTGTAAGAGTTCCTCATGGAAATAAGATATATATATATATATGCATATCATATCATATCATATAATATCAGGGCCGGTCTTAGGCCACTGCAACCTATGCGGCTGCAGTGCGCCCCGCACTTTCATAGGCCCCCCGTGCGAATTCTAGGTGTTAAAATTAAAATGATTAAAATTAAACCATTTTAACTTCTTATTAAGTTAAAAACTAAAGGGCATTGTCATGTTTCATTTAATACAAATGTGAATTTTAACCAAAACAAGAAGTTTAAATACTTAATTTATTTTAATAGTCATAGGCATACAAATATAGATCTAAATCTATCTCGACCTCTTTTAAAAAACAACAACGATAATTTGCTACTATATGTAAAAGGCAGATCTGAATGTTTATCGGCTTTTTGTTGGAAAACTACTATCTACTGTAGATGGCGCGTAAAGTTAAGTTGACTGTGATTTTGTTCTTAGTAAAATATCGAATTTATTTTCTAATACAATATCTTAATTTTCACTTATTATCCTTATCCCTACCCAAACTGGACCCCGCGAAATCCGTTTCGCATAGGGCCACTCAATCTGTAGGACCGGCCCTGTATAATATCATTTCTTATCATCTTTCTCTCTCTCTCTCTCTCTCTCTGTATATATAAATGTATATATATATGTATATATATATATATATATATATATATATATAATGAGATAAATACCTCTGTAACCTTTGTCTGTAGATTTAGAGATGCGTTGAGTGTAGCAAAGTTTTTTTGTAAACTCGTTAGTTCAACGTTCTGATTAGACTTGACTTCTGTAACACTTCTCAACTCAGAATGATTCAATTGCAGTGTTGGTTGGGATAGATGATTTGAGTTTTTGTGAACATCCGTTTCATGAGGCAATGTAGGGAAAAAAACATGATTCACCTTAACACCCACTGGAGTGAGTTTCGGAATTTTGTGTGCGTAAGTTACAGAAGTAGATTTGACGTCTGTTGCCGTAGGTTCAATCTTTTCTTTTGGGAAAAGAGGCATAGCTTCCAATAGTCTTTTTGGTTCACAAGATTTGACTTCATCACTTGCTGAACTTTGATTCACACATTCGACCTTGTATGGCTCCAATACCATCTGACTCAGATTTTTCTTAGATTTAGCTTTTAGTATTTTTCTATTATCTCTTGGCACACGAGCAATCGCTTTAATTTCTGTGTTTGACCAACAAGATTCATCTTTGCAAACAGAAGTTATTAACTTAGGGGATGAACTGTGCATATATAATACTTCGGATTGTTGGCCAGCACATTCGATGTTATTTGGTTCCAGCTCAGTTTTACTTTCCTTCGCTTTCAGTATTTTGTTATTTTCATTTAGAATAGAAACTGCTTCAGTTTTTACCATTGGATCACAAAATTCCGATTTGTAAATCTCACTAACAACAGGAGAGATTCCTTTTGGTAGCGTTGTATACAATTTGTCAGAGAATCCTGATTGTTGGTTTATGTTTTCCACGTGACATGTCTTCAGTGCCGTTTGTATCAAAGTGCTCCTACGTTTTGCATGTAAAATCTTTCTAGCATTTTTGTCTTTTGGTACTTGAAAAGTGTCAGTAACGTTATTCTGTTGTTCTATTGTTTGAGCTGATGATACTTTAGTTTCTCTTGTCTTTATACTTCTAACTGCTTTTGTTTTTCCTGTATTCTCTTTTATTGATTCAGTTTTCTGATTATTACTTATAGTAGCATGGGGTGAATTTTCAATGAAGCTTTTGCATTCATCCACTCTGACCTGAGTAGTGTGTAACTCATTTTTAGATGTTTTCGGTGAAGGGCTATTTAATGTTGGCGACTCGCTACTATCACATAGTTTAATGGAAACATCAAGTTCATTGTTTAAAGTTTTCAGCTGAAACTTACCGCATTTTTTCTTCTTTTTCTTTAATTTCTTTGTGACCTTTGTATCGACCACTTCACTGTGCGCCGCTTGATGTTTATTAGTTAGCTCTTCACTAAGTGACATACATTTTTTGTTGGGTTTATTTCTTTTCCTTTTGACTTTTCTTAAATCTGTACAATCTTTTCCACACTGATCGGGATCTAGATTTGTCTCTGAAATGTCGTTATGTTCAATGATAGATTCATTTATTGCATGTTCCTGAACACAAGTAGCGGCCTTGAAGTCAGACTGTGAACTTATCCCATTTTCAGTTAATCTTTCAAGTAGTAAAATATTATTGTTCATTGGCTGTGCATTTCTTTTCACTGCTTCTTTTGAAGGTGATGTAGACAATACCACAATATCCGACAGATCTAAGAGAGAATGTTCATGAGTTGGCAAACTTGCGCTGGCAAGTTCCCATTCTTCGTCAGATGACATAATCACAAGGGAATCTAATAAAAGAGTGAAAAAAAGTGTTAGTTTGATAATGCCTTTAGTAACAAAGGTATAAACCAGAATAAGAAAACAGCTCTATACAATTTCAATATAGGCCTATATAAAAAAAAATACATCTCTATCTATTTAAATATACGGGACATGCCACTCATTGATGATCTATCACAAAATCTTGAGGACCGTCAACAGATTTGCATGACATTGATGTACTCTAGTTTCTCTTGCCTTGGAAGTGCACAACAAGAAATGGTTTCACAGATTCGCAATCTAAGCGCGGACAACAACGATCTTAACGCGAGCCTAGTAATGACCATTTGTATTTATTTGTTGGAATTTCTCAAATGGCTGCAAGTATAATTGTAAAGATTTTAAAGCACCAAATATACTTTCTTCCGTTTTGTAAGCAGTAATGCGTTACTCAACAGTGTAGATAAAAGTGTATATAAAAACATTCAGACATTTTCGTCCGTAAATACGAAATAGCTTCAGGATTGCTTTTAGGGATGGTAGGGGATGAGACGGGGCAAAAAGACAACAACCAAAAAGCAATCTAGAGCCTATCCAATATTTCAACATAAGCTGTAGGCTACTAGAATTAGAGTCCAAGCCAAAATGACTTATAATTAGCCCACTGTTTTTCCCTAACTTTTTCTTTAACGGAACACTTCGCACATTCGGAAAATTTAGCTGAACCCTTTTTTTGTAGGATTTTTTCTTCAATTTTTAAAGATTAAACCATATTCCATATTCTAAATAAAGCTTTTTTTTTTCAAGCATAAAACCAAAAAAAAAAAAAAAAATGAGAGCTATAATATAAACATATATTTTAACAAGGTTACAAAGAGTTTGAGTTTTTGGCACATCGGCACAATTTAGGCCATGTCGTGCCCGTAATCCTTTCACTGCAATATCACCGTATTCTAAAAATGTTTGAAGGTCATTTATATAAAACTTTTTTCTACGGGATCATGGGGGTGGGAGAGGTGAATATGTAGGACCCGCTTTTTGAAAAATGTGGGCTTTCCATATAAAAGGTTTGGAGAATTACCTGCCCAAGAATCGGATGTCATAGGTGAACATTCTCTTGCCTCAGCAGTATGTAGTGAGTCTTGTTGAACAGTGAACTCGGAACTAACGCCAAGCACGTTCTTCTCTTGGCTCATGTAAACAAATGTATAGACTCCAGACTTTAAAGACTGAAACAAAAACAAATAGTTTGCTAAACATGATAAAATAGATCTAGATTCAACGAATTATACATGGAAACTCCATAATTCACAGATTTATTTTGACCAACACAGTGGTAAACTTGCGATTTGTAATTTTGTAATTTTGGTGACATAGGCACTAGTCAAATCATTTAGTTTCTCGGTTTATTGGAAAACAGTTAATAGTCTTTTCCGTAAATTAACCTCGAATAAAACAGATTAAATACCAAGTAAATATAAAAAATACATAAAAAAAACAACAAAGCTTATATTGACAGGTATTCCATCAATAATTTTAAAACAATCATGTAACTAATTTTTATAACAAAGCTTATATTGACTACTCCGTCTCTATGTCTGTCAGTCTGTCTGGGTGGAATCTTTTGCACTTTTTCCCACTTCAATTCTCAGATGCACTTGAATAGTACAGTGGCCAAAAACGATGACATAGTATGGTCCACTAAAGTGATGGGACCATAGCGCACTGAGCATGCTATATATGTAATAAGCATTAAACATTAATTATAGGATTGGTTCAGAATATTTTTATACCATTTCACTCAATGTAAGCTATGTATTTTTTTACTTTTTAATAGATCTAAACCAAAGGTCTTCAAAGGAAAAAGGGGGGGGGGCTAGCGCCACAGTGGGGCGTTTTCCTGAAATTGGGGGACTCTTGGAGCCATAGAGGCGGTAGGGGTGCGATAGGCACAATAGGGGCGGTAAGGGGGCGCTGACATAAAGGGGGAAAAAAGAACTAAAGGTAAACTGAAAAAAAACAACAAAATTTCCTAAAAAATTAAAGCTGGCAAACTAAATAGACCAATTATAGTTAGCTTGCTTATAATTTATGAACAGAAACAACGTTAGAAATTGTGTTCGGAAATCCCATTTTCTATTTTAAAATTCTTAATCTGTTTTTCTATCTGTTTCGTATCTATTGTCCTTAGATCTTGCGCGCCTAAACGTTTATGATTTGAAAAACAGTTTAGGTAATACGCCTTCTGATTATAGTTATGTCTACATATGCTAATATATTGATATGTAAATGTTAATTTAAAAAATAAACTTTTAAGCTAACATTCAAATAGAATAATTTAACTATTTGTTTAAAACAAAAACATTAACAAAGTGTTAATACGAAAAATCGCTGATATGTAAAAGAGAATTTACTGTAGTTTTAGTGAGTTGCCACTAGATAAAAAGTATTCCAATGTTTTACTTTGAATGATTGCATTTTCAGATGAGGTTATGAAACCAAATCGGCTTCACGAACATATAGCAATATCCAAAAATAATTTGAGAATATTTATGAACAATAATAAAAATCTACTATTCAAACAATATTAAAACAAATAAAAAACAGCAAAGCAGGATATGTTTCAGTGGCCTTTTAGGAAAATGCATAGCTTTTATTTGTAAGTCTTATTATATTGTTTGAAAATTGATTAAAACTAAATTAAAAAAAATTCAAAACATATCTGTGGCAGAAAAAAGACTTTTTTTCTGTTAGCGATGAAATATTATTTCAAAAATTGTCTAGTTATGTAGCTTATGACGACATATAAGGAACCATCAGTGGTTGGACGCTACAATGGCTTCATAAGTAATACAGAATAAAGAACAGATCTATCCACTATTCACCTTGTGAGTTATGATACACATTCAAAATCTTGTTACAATTTTAGCCCGAAATTTCATTTCTATTTGAATCTTATTATAACAATTTTAAATAAAATACAAACCCATGCCTAAATAAGAGCATCTTGTGAAACAAATGATGAGCAACATGTTAAACTCTTGTAAACTGAAGTTCGCTGGATTTCGAAAGGCGTTTGTTATTGCTCGTTTTGTTAAGCTCTTAAATACCATTTTGGAATTTTTTATTTTTTTTTGAGAAACAGGAGGATTCAATGGTTGGCGATGACTTAAAGCAGGCTAAAAAGAAAATTTGTTTTACACAAATAAATGAAACCAGCCTCCGACTGCAGAAATCATTTATTATATCATTTTCTCTTTTATAGAGATATTAAATCTATTTTAAAGAGTTTTACAATCTCACATAACTTGTTTGTTGACAAAAAAATTACTGCCTAAGGACATCGATGTCTATGCAATTCATCTAACAACGCTCTATAAAGAAATGACGATTCGCTTCTAGGATGTAAAGAAATAAAAAAAATATTTAAATGGCTAATTGAGTTGCAGGAAGAAATAGATTTACAAAATAAAATTATTTCTTTAGAAAAAAAGAATGTTACCATAGCAGCCATGGCAGACATTTGGCTGCACTTCAATGTTTCAGTAAAATTCCAAAACTGTGGTCGAAAACGGAATTATAGTGGGTAACAAACTTAATGAATAAGCAAAGAAATATGGATGTAGCCACTAGAGGAGACTTTCACCTTGCTTTGGCTAATTTAAAGCTTGAAATTTCTCATTTGTAAGATGGCAGGAGGCACATGGTTCCCATTAGCTTATTTTCATTTTGTAATGAATTCAGCAATAATAATGTTTTATATGAAAAATAAAACTAAATTTAAAATTACATTAAAAACAGTTAGCCCTAATAATTAATAATTTTAAAAGGGATTTCTTAGGATTTGAAAGAAAATCATGACAATGAGATTAATTTTTTTTTTATAATCACTGCAAATTATTTATATATTATAGCTTTTATATAGCGCTACTTTCATGCTCAGAGCGCTTTTGGTCCAATCTTATTTGTGGACCAGTGGGGGGGAGGGGGTATCTAGGAGTTGATATTCCGTGCTGCCTTTAGGCGCTCAGTAAACATAACTCTGCCCGAGTCGGGTGTCGAACCTCGAGCCCCCTTCTAGGGTTAGGTAGCCAAGCCAAGCCACGTTCAAGCGCCCTCTCGACCACGCTTCCCACATATTTGACATAATTTTTGTATAATGATAATAATGGCAATGCCTTCGATTCTGAAGATTAAGGCTGAGTACAGTGCTTTACATAACTACGCAAACTCAGTTGCGACCTTCATATTTTCCCGAAATTTCTGGCAGACAAAGCCGTTTTCTTTCCGTCTTTTGCGCCTGTCTTCAATAATGGCTTTTCTTTGAGTCTCACATGTTTGTCCAGCAGCTTTTGTGAGAGCTTTCCAACTGTACTTTCCTCTATGCCAGTGAGGGCGAAATGGCGACTGATTGGATCTTCAAAACGATTACGGGGGCACCTCTGTAACTCCGTCCTTCTCTAAGCTAGCCAAAGAAGATCGCCTTAGGCATGCGGTCGTCTCCCATGCGGAATAAGTGTTATTGACAGCTTACAAATTAATAAGTAAATGACATTTTGTTCAAAGTTCCCTTCTCACGCTTCTTCATAAGTGTTTTACTTAGAGGCGCTGGCGGATTTTTTAAAAGGGGCCGGTAGACCAAAAAGGTTGAAGACCACTGATCTAGACTAACAAGAATAATTTTGTGTGATTGGAAATATGTTCATTTATTTATTTTTTTATTATAGTATGCTCAGTGCACTAAGCCGACGTGCTGTTCACGTACTTATAAAAAATGAAGGTCTTCTTAGTCAATTGTTAGTTACAAGTCTATCCGGAACTTAGGACATTTTCAAAGTTTCAACTTGATCCGAGCATGGGCAGAGGGAGAAATAACCGTTGTCAAATTGGACGTTAATTTTGTTTCCGAGCATAAATATATCTTAGTAATAAAATTGATTTATAATACTTTTTCTTTTATTTTTAATTTTGAGCTAAATCATATATTTATTTCAGTTATTAGAACCTAAATGATTTAGAAAAGATAGTAAAACCTTCAAATGCTTCAATGAGTTATTTTTTTAAATTGCCCAGACTCCGCCCTAAGGGCGCCCGTTTGGGCCAACGTTCATCCCACAAATGGGGCCCATGTGTTAATCCTTTTCAGGCCCCTCAATGTTTACCCATACTGGCCTCATCAGGGTTCCATCAGGGCTTTATCAGCCCCCCCCCCCTGATTGCGCCCAGGCTTTTCCCTTAAGGACCCCATTTGGGCTTTCATTAATTCCCCCCAACAAGTCCCCTTACTGGCCCCACACGGATTTCACAAGGTGATTTTCTGGGCCTCTGACTGAGCCCAATCTCAGCCATAAGATTCTAGATCTAGATTTTAAATCTACTCATCTAGAGAGTTCTAGATCTCGTCTAGATCTAGATCTATAGATCTAAATTCTATATCTATAGATTCTGATCTAGATTCTACTTCTTCTTCTTCCTCGTTCTCATTTTTATGTTGGAGTGTTCAGATGACTAGAGTCACTAGACCAATAAATGAGATGAACTGCGCAGTGGTTTCAAAATCAAGGAGCTCTCCATATAGTTTTCTCTCTGTTGGGGTGTTTTGGGTCCAGTGTCTTGTTTGGGCTCTTGGTAAAGGATGCAGTTTTGAAGGACATTGTCAGCATTCTCTGGTGACACTTCATATTGGCAGATTTCACTGGTTCCAATTTTGAGCTTCCGGAACATATGTTGTCTCATTCTGTTGTGTCTGGTTCTGAGTCAAAAGATTAGACGTTGATTTTGTCGGGATAGCTTTTAATAGGCTTCATCTTTCTTGTGATTCGGACGAGAGCGTGTCCATTTCTCATTTATTTTATTCACTATTAGTTTCTTCATTTCTTCTGGATAGAGTGCTATGTTTAATTGTGTGTTTGTTCTCTCACACTTGGCGAGTGATTCTAGAGAGTTCTAGAGCAAGCATAGATCCAGAGTCTAGATATAGAATTCTAGAGCTATTCTTTATAGATCTAGTCTTGATCTAGTCTGAATCTAATTGCTGGATTAAGTTGGCCTATTTACCAATGGCCACATAGGCTACTGCCTAAGACACGAAAATACACCAGCTAAAAAGCAGAAATTACTAGGATGTAGATCTAGCAGTGGAAGATGGATTGATGAATATAGATGTTTCATAGCATAAGAATACCCTATTCTAAATAAATAACATTGCTGCCTCTAATTTTATATCTAAACTTGTAATCACTGAGAATAGACTATTGATTTAGATGTAGATCTCAAAACTTGATCTAGTCTAGTCGATATAGATCTACTTGTACGCTGGTAGATGGACACAGTAGCCTACATTGATCCGTGCTGTTCTTAGGTGATAGGTTGACGCAGCTTTCAAGGGAGCTCTAGTTCAAATCTTTATTACAGATTAAATAGAAGAGTCTTATTATTGATGAAGTGCTTCTTTTACATTGGATTTATTACATAAGAGCCTCAGTACTGAGGTTTAAATATTGGCTTTTTTCAACAGCTGTCGGACACAAATATATTGCTATTGAGAAGTTAACCTTCGTTCTAATTTCTCTGGCTGATGACAATAAGTTCAGCAAACTTTCTTCAAATGCTTCAAAAACATTATTTAGAAACTTTGCAAATTAGAGATATGTTATAAATATAGATCCATACTTAGGAACATACAAAGACAGTAGTCTAGACTAGAATAGACATAAGACGGTGCGCAAAATGTTTCTGAACGTCTGTTTGTTTAACTCTTTAGTGAATATATGCGGGAAATGCTACTGCCGTTTGTTGAATTTTCACTAACGTGTGTTCTAGATATAAATCAACAGATCAAATTTATCTAAGCACTAGCGGATCCTAAACTTTGGAGGGGGACGATTTTTTTCCAAACCCTAACCCTAACGCCCAGTAAACCCTAACCCTATGCATAAACGTGCGTACAGATTATATATATATGAGAAGAAAATAAAGCAGTGTTTCTCAACCTTTGGCGAAAAAAAAAGTCACGTGGAGGCCTTTCTCTTGCAAGCTTGGGGCTCTGAGGAGCGCTGTAAGCTTCCCCAGTGAGGCCAAAATCGTTTTCTTGCATTCTTCACTACAGAAACGCATTCTCCTGACCTAAAGCTCATTATTCATCTTATTATAAAGAACCTTTTGAATAATGTTGAAAAATATTCTAATATGAATTTATACGCCCTTAATACATTGCAAATAAAACCGATTTGTTCCTTGAAAAGATAAGATACCCACATATTTAGATTAAGGCTTTGAGGATCGCCGCAGAAAAAAACAATTCGATAAATAAAATTCAATAAATTTCAAGCATAAATTGTGAGTTATAGTCCCAAATTTATTTAACTAGAAAAATATCAGATTGAGTAAAGGTTGGAAAAAGGCGACTAGGAAAAGATTATCTGGGTTTAGAACTCATCTCAATCGTGACTCTTATACTGAAAAATTTCGTTTCAATTTGAACTTTTCCAAAGCAAAGTCTTTCTTACAATAATTATGATAAATTCATGTGAAATTACATAAAATCTGTCTGGAAAGGGGAGGGGCGGTAGAGTGAAAATTATTAATCCTCGCTCCTTTTTATAATTTCTGCTAATGATTGAAGTTGGCATTAAAGAATAGGGGTGGGGCGACTCGATATAAGAATTTAATTTATAGCATATATAAATTATATTAGTGACAGATTTTTTCCATGTTGTAATTTCTTAACTATAATACAAAAAGAAAAAATATTGGTTTGTCCAATGGGGAGAAGGTGATTGCATGTATCACCCCTTCCACCTAGCACAACCCTTTTTCATTTTATTAATCATAATTTGAGATTAGAGTGTGGTGCGACATAATATACAGTGGGTTCAAATATCAATACGTAGTTTATATTATATAGATATTCGACTAATTTTGTTCATATACTATGATTTCTCCATAAAAATAGGACCGCCGCCCCAACTCAGAGGGCTAGAGTGGGGAGGGCATTACATGCAATCGCCCCCCCCCCATACCCCGCCGAATTGGCCAAAAATACCAGAAGGGGAGCGACATCATATAAAATTTATATATTAATTCAACTAATTTTGTTCACAAACTACGATTTCTATATTAAAGTAGGACCGCCCCCCCAACTCAAAGGGTATAGGTGGGAAAGGCAGTAGAGGGAGGTATTCCCCCCCCCCAACAGGGGAATGACATAATATAAAGATCGATTAAAATACCAATAACAAGTTTTAATCATATAGATATTTGATTCTGCTAGGAAGCTGTGATTTCTACAAAGACTGGCCCCCTCCACTCGAAAGTTTATGGGGGGGGGGCGGAATTGATGCCATCGCCCCCTCCCGACTCCACAATATCGGCCAACATACTAGAGAGGGGGGGGGGGCGAAATAATGTAAAAATAGTTTGAAATATAAATAATTCGTATATATTATAACATAAGTAATAAATTCATATACAAATTGTGTGAATTCTATACTAAAATTCGTTCGCCCCCGCCTCATCGCCCCTACCGCCCCCCGGATTCGCCAGTCATTCTAAGATAATTGTATTTTGAAAAGCAATAATGGTCAAATCAGAGTATTGCTGTTAGACACTAGCTATCAAATTTCTAGGAAAATCGTTAGAGCTATTTTAGAGTTTAGTGTCCATTTTCCGATTTCTATGTTGAACCCATGAAGAATTTGCACTAATGTGAAGAATTGTAAAAAAATATTCTTATATATTACTTGATTCATTCAACGGTGTTAGAGCCAATAAAAGTAGGCATGAGTGATTCAATAGTCTGTGACAATGAAACAACAAATAACCTTTGGTACTTCTTAGTAATTCTTTGACAAAACGCGATAAAAATAAAATTATTACTTGAATATGGCTTGCTGGAATAATTATAGTTCTTGAGTTCGGATCTGCAGGATCGGATGGTTTGATAGGAGCCCAGTAAAATATCAAGGGTTGGCCAGTCACCGTATTGCTGCTATGGAATATTCCAATCCAGTCAAGAGGGGTGCCATCATGTCGGAGACTATAATGAATATTGATGTCACTTTCTCCTGTTATGGTTCTTGGTACATTGAAAACCACCTGCTCCTGGTAGACAAAATTGATAAATTAATTGATATGCAATTGTTCTCTCCTCTCTCCTCTAAATCACTACTATCTCTCGCACTTAAGATGAAAAAAAACCCCTAAAAATGATACTTTTACTACGTAAGGTTGTTATTGCCGGAAATGGTAATGAAAAGGGACTGATTCAGCAATTGTAAACGAACACCCCTTAAAGCCCTTGCTTCCCCATTTTTCTATACAACTTACCACTTAATTCGAATCAAAAATGGATATCACGTGACAGAACATTTTGATGTTTTATCCATTTATAAATATAATATGTCGATCCATATTGTTATAAACATGGTGGTGGCACAGATGGGGGTAGTGGTGTGTGTGTAGTCAGCCGACGCAAATCGCCCCAGGCCAGCGCTAGACGAGCGGTCAACCGTGACGAGCTACGACGGTCAGCCGAGTCGAGTGTCAACAGGACAGTTCGGGAAAGATCGCCGTCGTGAACAAGAGCTCAGGAGCGTCACGAGAGTTGTAGTCATCTGACCACCTAGAAACGTCGAGCGGCGTTCTGTCCGGTTCGAGAAGGCCAGTAGGGACCCTATATAAGAGCGGAGGCGACGCAGTCAAGACGGTTCAGAAAGGAGGTTCACGACAAGAGTTCAAAACACGGTCGACTACAGCACAGTTCAGCGGTGTGGTTCTGTACGGAGCATTACGACGGTTCAGTGCGGAGTACTATCAAGTACAGTTGAGACGAAAGGCGTCTTGATCTTGGTCTGCGATCGAGTCCGACACAACGACCCTAGTGTGTGAAGTCAGTCCGGAACTGTTGAACCCAGTGCAAGCCCGGAACGAGACGGAGAGGCCAGTGCAAGAGTTGATACGTCGGAACGGTGTTATTGGAGAGATATTTGTACAGTGTACGTGTTGCCAATTGTACAGTATTGGCTGTTATTTACCAACTATTAAAGTGTTACGTTACTTTGGAGCCCTGAGTTGTCAAGTTCTTTAAGTTGGTGGTGTATTGTGCAGTTTGCAGAGAGCCTGGATAGTGAGATTCGTAACAATATATATATATGTATATATATATATATATATATATATATATATATATATATATATATATATATATATATATATATATATATATATATATATATATATATATATATATATATATATATATATAGCTCCTCCTTCGTGGTCGAAGATGAGCACATTTCTCATTTCCTATGGACACGAAGATGGTTGTAAAGTCCAATCCTCGCTTTAAAAAGCCGGCCGCATATGTCGCATGGGTGGGTTAGGTTAGTTGCAGGTAGGCCTGCTTCTTCTCTCAGTATTTTGTTGGTTCGGCGCTCTTTCGCCCTGGCAACTCTTCTTGCTTCAAATCTCCAAGACTCATAGCTTCACGCCATGAGAAGCGATCGAGAGCTAGTGCTTCCCAGCCGTGAATGTCGATATCGCATTCCTTGAAGGAGCTCTTGAAAGTGTCTTTGTAGCACTTGTATTGGCCTTCTTGGGAGCGCTTTCCTACACACAACTCCCCGTACAGAAGTCGCTTGGGAAGGCGATTGTCTGGCATGCGGACTATATGTCCCGCCCATCGATGTTGGGACCTTTTTACTGTTGCATTGATACTGTGCATGTTGGACAGCTTTAAGATTTAAGTTAGTACCCAAGGAACCTTTCTGCCAAGTTTTATCAAGATTGGTCAAGCGGTTTTTATTTCTATTCGTCACATACATACATACATACATACATACATACATACATACATACATACATACATACATACATACATACATACATACATACGCCTCACATTCTACTTTATAGTATATATATATATATATATATATATATATATTGATAAATACTTTGATATCATAATGTGAGTTTATTGAGTATATAAGTAAGTTGTCACAATACAGTTGTTTGTTGACATTATAGCGAGAGGTATTGGGAAGTATAATACTTTTTACCAGTTGATCTAAGTGCCGTTGTCATATATAGAAATAGTGTTGTTGTGTACGATTATAATAGAAACATAATGGCTACAGCAAATTATTGCTGAAGCTAAATAGTTAGATTTGAAAGGAAAGGAATTAATTAGCTATATACAACAAATGATATCTCTACAGAGGGAACGTAGAGATAAATTGGAGTTGGCAAAGGCTAAACTAGAATCAGAGCTAAGGGAGAATGAAAAAAGAAGAGACTTAGAATTATTGAATAAACAAGCAGATAGAACATTACAGTATGATTTAGAGAAATTGAGGGTAGATGCTGAATTGAAAAAACAAAACACAAATACTAATAAGACTAGTAATGACACTAACACAAGTGATAATATTCAGAATGAAAACACAAACAATAGTAATAGTACAAGTAATGGTAATAGCATGAATGAAAAAAGAGATACCGGCAGTACTTGTTCTGTTGTCACAGATTAATAATAAATTACTGTAGACGTTACTAATTAATAATGATAATAACGCAATTGTCTTTATCAAGGTAGACATATATAACTATCTTTTTATTTCCGTTCCATCCTTTGCTTTCGCACAAAACATAAACAACAAACAATGACGTAATATCATATAATATTAGCACAGTACTAATCATTGGCTGAGAAAGAAATTACAACCCTTTCAGGAAGATAAAGACAGTATTTCAGATTATTTAAAGTGTTTTGAGATCAAAATGAAAAGTTGTAACATAAGAGAAAATGAATGGTCTCAAATTAACTATTTGTCAGAGCCATGACCGCACCATTCTAAACAGTTATGATATATTAAAGAAAGAACATTTTAATGCCTATGGTCATAATGCCAGTACATTTAGGAAAAAATATTTTGAAAATTTTCCTAATAGTCAGATAGATCCTCAAATTACAGTAAATTTTGAAAAAGATTATTTTAGTAAATGGATGTCATTTGAGCAAATAGATCAAAGCTAGGAGGGACTTTAAAACTTTATTTTGATAGATAAATTTACAAAAAAATGTGAATCTCAGTTACAGTCATTTATAAAAGAGAGAAAACCAAAAACTTTAGAGGACATAGTTACTATTATGAGAACCTACAGCAGTGCTTATCCTAATAATTCATTTTCAAATAAAGACAAGAAACACATTGATTTTGTAGGATATAGTAAAGAAAATAAGAATAAAGAGAGACATGAAAGCAGAAATGATAGAAATAGAGACAATACTAACTATAGAGAGATAATCTGTTTTAATTGTCAAGGTAGAGGACATATTGCTGCACATTGTAAACAAGTGAATTACAGTAGATCAGAAAATAGGGACAGTTACAGGAAGCAGAGTAGGAAAGTTGAGTTTAAAGAGAACAGAAACAGAAATAACAAAAGTAGAGTTTATTTCACCAATGATAAGGACAGTAGAGAAAGTAGTGAAAGTGAAGAAGTAGAAGAGATGAACTATTGCATGGGTGTAGAAGAAATACATTTTGTTGAGGATGAAACTAACAGAGTGAGAAAACACTATGTTTTATAAATGGGAAACCTATGAGGTTTGTCAAAGTTTCTGGGAGCAATACAGTTAAACCAGATTGTTACTTAGGGTATGAGAAAAAGTAAGGTTGATAGATGGCATTATCAAGCGCGATCAAGCATGTAGAGTTTTCTTAGAAACACCATTTTGTACTGGATATTGTAAAGGTTTGGCAATACCAGGATTGAGTCATGATTTGCTTTTAGGCAATATACATGGACTATACGAACTGACTCAAAGAGAGAGAGAGAGAGAGAGAGAGCTGGACTAGAAGACATGAATATAAAATGAGACAAAGAAATTCTTGTGGTGAAGCAAGAAGAAACATTATTAGCATAGAAAGGGACATATAGCCAGACAATGTAGAAGTTGCGACTATTCAGATAGGAGATTTGACCATTATGACAGAAAAGTTGCTAGCGATGTTTATGATGTTTTTGATGGACAGTATCATAGAGAGAAAGCTTCAGAGAAGATGAAACTCTGATGAGCACCAGGGTGCAAGGGACAATTGTAGGCCATATGGGCCATATCTAAGAAGAAATGGAGAAGCAGAATATAGTTGGAGAAAGTAATTTTTGTATGGTTTACTTATAAGTATATGTGAGCTTGCTCTCCCAGAGCTATTTTGTATGTGTATTTTTATAGGTAAGAGCTATTTTTATGTATTCTATTTTTTATAGGCTAGTGCCAGAATTAATATTTGTACTTCCGCTTTTTGTTATATGGGTTAGTGCGGGTAGTATAAATAGTTAAATCCATGCTACATCCTGTACAGTTGACCAGCGGTCAGTAAAGTATATCACTGTCTGTGTGACAGTTGATGATCTTAGTTATCTGGCGTATACTTATTTAATCATTTCTATATTTCTGTACCTGGGACGGCCTGTAAGTGTAGACATATTTTATATTTTCTTTCACTAGATCTATGTCACACTGTGTGTAAATATGCTATATATATTTTAATTTAGTTTTATTTTCTAGTTGGCAGTTGTTCCCAACATGCTGTATTAAAAATGGCGGCACCCAGCTTAGCCTGATATGAATATGTTGTTCTTGTTCTAGATCTAATAGAATATATGATTTTGTATTTATAGTTTTGCATTTATTTGCAGGCTATTATTACTGCTGAATATAGCTGCTGAAATACATGCTCATGTGTTATTGCTGCTGTATCTAATATTGCTGCTTTAAGCTGCTGCTGTAGATTTATTTTTTTCTGTAGTGTGGCCTTAGTGACTTAGTTATAGTCTGTTTCTGTTCTTAGTGAATACTAATAGTAAGGTACTAAGACTAAGGTGTTCTTGTTTTAGTTTTAGTTATGGGTTGGTTATGCTAGTAAATCTTTATTACGCGTATTTATCGTAATATTATCTTCATGTTAAGTGAAATCTCTTGTAGTAGGCTTTTCTTGGTCAGAATAAGACGCCAACAGAACGATGGTTAAACGCTCTATGGATATTCAACTGTTTTGACTCGCGCAAAATGTCTAATTTTAAAGAACCTTTTGAATTCAGTTTTTACTTACAAATTATCTTGTAAAATTATAGGCCCTAAGTACATTGCAAATGCAACAGATCTGGTCCTTGAAAAGATAAGATACTCCACAAATTTGTTCTTTTTAAAATAAAAGTAATATTTTTTTTTGTAAATCTAGTAGTTAGTAGGATAGAACTTAAATAAGTTAGCAATACAATTGTAAAAAAAAAAATGGACAAAAAATCTAAAAGCTTTCGCTTAAATTTGTTTAAAATATGGTAAACAGTCATCTCCCTTACTAAATAGCCTCCCGTATTTGTAACTATTAATAGCGAATAGTTTTAAAAATGATGTATTTTATGAAAAAACTGCTTGCAAAGTTGATTTTAAAAATTAAATTTTTCGTTTTTAGAAAAGAACAAAGAAGCCGTTGCATCAGAACTTTGAATGGTCTAAAATATAATGTCGGATTTTCAATATCTTTTCTAGTTTATGAGATCTAATTGGGACAGACGGACGAACGGACCGACAGACAGACCAGACAAAATTAATAACGTCTATTGTTGTCTAGTCCTTTTTCGGGGACCTCTAAAAACAAAAACAGCTCATTTCGTGGAAGAACAGAGACACTTTATGCGCCAAACAACGGTCATTTTTTTTAGGGTTGGTTGAGATGCTTGACCAATTCAACCCGACCATGAAACTGATGCAAGAGCACGACCAGTACCTCAAATATATTTAAAACGAGCTTATGGACTTGATGGGATATTTTCCGGTCATCCTTAACTGCACTTTTGTTTTTGTGTCCGCAAAGAGCAGATACTTTTACACAGTACAGTACAGTATGTTTTGTAACAAAACTAAGCTTTTAGGCCGACGATGAGGTTAGCGTGATACGATATATTGACTAACCTTGCGGCTAAGGGCCCCGCAATGACATTCGCCCAGGACCCCGCGCACTGCAATTGGACTTGATCCATCGACTTACGCTAATTTTTTTCACTCTCGTATTTTTGTGGCTCCTCTGGTAGGTCTAAAAGCGTTCTTAGCTTCGACAACTGTCAGCCTTCTTGTTTCCTTTGATTACACAATTTTAAGAAATCCATGGAATTAACATACGTACCTTATGTTTTTTTTTCTAGGTGCTACTAACACGCCATTGCCTTTTCCTGTGGGGTTGTCAGTTCACGTCTCCGAGCTCTCGAGAGTTTGAAGGCAGGAAAGTGAGTCTGTAAAGAGGATCACATTGGCCGATGCAGTACGTTGCTTTATATGCTCTAGAGCGTTTCCAATTCCTACCATTTATACAAAATAGTTGCTGCCGCCTGCGCATGGGCCTACCAGTTCGTCGTCTTCAGTTGCACCGGAGAATCTGGCTACCATAGCACGAAGTCGTTTTGTCTTGGACTTCTTTTGTAGAGCCATTCGTGTAGACCTCTGTGGTATCTTTCGGGTATTTATGCTATGGTTCTCTTGCAGTACTGATTAGTAGGTTTGGTGTACATTTCTTGAGTTTCTTGGCTCTAACTCATTTAAAATCTTTGGACCATGTGGTAGTGTTTGCAGCATTGACTCTCAACTCGATGATGGACATTTGTCAACATGGTTTCACACGATATAAATCAACGCTATGGCACCCTGTATTAATGCAGAGGGTACCGGAGTCACATTGGTGTGAAAGGAAACACACTTGCAGACTCCTTGTTAACACCACCCACCTAACTTTGTCTCACGGTGCCCCCTCTGCATGGAAGAAGAGGAAATCGTGTCTCAAGATTTTTTTTTGACTGCCCCAAACTTGCAGATCTCCGTCCGTACAGGTCCTGGAAACCACAAATAAATGTTCAACCTGTATGGTGACATGTATGCACCCCGCAAAACAGCAGGGTTTCTATCCAGGACTTTTGGAAGAGAGGGTTTGAGCCACTCAAGCCATCACTGGAGCTGGTCGATGATAACGTCATTTCATTTTGTTTTTATACATTTGTACATTAAAAAATACGTCATCAGACCATGTAGGCTTCATGGCTGACATAAAAAGATTGTTTTTTTACATTGTCTACAAAAGCAAGATTCACCCAAGCATTGTTGAAAGTTCCACTCAAAAAATTTATCCTCCATTTCTGCTTTGTTTGATCGGAAATCCCCATTTTCTTCATTCTTCAGTTTTAGCTAACGACCGGAATTATAAGTCCCCTCCAGTTGTTTTGTTAAACCATGCACTTTTTTAAGCCATAAAGTCTAAAAGTCGTAAAGATGATGCCCGATTACTTTGATTGGAATCTTTTTGTTTTTATCGAAAGACCACCGATTTGAAGTTGAGACCATGCAAACACACTTCTTTGGACCCCCAAATGTCGACCCACATTATAATGCCCCTCCCAAAAACACACACATATCGGACAGTGACTTAAATATAAACTTTTTATTTAAAAAAATAAAAGTTTTGTGTCTCTGGCCCTAGAGAAATGTAGAACTACCCAGATACCACAAGGTCAACGTGGAGTGAGAAAACGATGCTGGAACTGTGGAGGGTTTGGTCACCTACAACGAAACTGTGCAAAAAGGTCTTTTCGACAAGAAGTGAACCAACACAGATCTGAGAAAGTATACAGACCCTGCAGAAAGGCTGAAGAAACGGGGGTGATCACCGATTGTCGTCGTCTTGAGGTGCAAGCTCCCGAGCCGCGGTCAGACGAGAAAAGCCAAGATGCTCAGCGAAAAGATGAAAATGTAGCCCCCATTTTCCGAATGAAGGAAGCTCATAATTTAGCCCTCAAAAACATCAACAGCAGCAGTGACCAAATGAAGACAAGGAACGACGATAGGGTCAATGCCTCGAGGTTCCGTAAGAACGACTTGGTCTGGCTATACAACCCCCGGAGAAGAAACGGAAGGTCCTATAAGCATCAAAGAGATTGGGAAGGCCCTTACCATGTAGTTAAAAGGATCACAGATGACGTTTGCCGGATACAAGGAAGCCACAGCTCCCAGCGGAAGGTCGTCCACATCAATCGACTCCACCCGTACTATGGTGAGGCTGGATCTGCCCGGGACGGACAGATCTAAGGAGGGGGCAGTGTTATAAACCTGGTGGTGGCACAGATGGGGGTAGTGGTGTGTGTGTAGTCAGCCGACGCAAATCGCCCCAGGCCAGCGCTAGACGAGCGGTCAAGCGTGACGAGTTCCGACTGTCAGCCGAGTCGAGTGTCAACAGGACAGTTCGGGAAGGATCGCCGACCGTGAACAGAGCTCAGGAGCGTCACGAGAGTTATAGTCATCTGACCACCTAGAAACGTCGAGGGGCGTTCTGTCCGGTTCGAGAAGGCCAATAGGGACCCTATATAAGAGCGGAGGTGTCGCAGTCAAGACGGTCGAGAAAAGGGGCTCAATACAGCAAGGTTCAGAAAGCGGGTTTACGACAGGAGTTCAGAACACGGTCGACTACAGCACAGTTCAACGGTGTGGTCCTGTACGGAGCATTACGACGGTTCAGTGCGGAGTACTATCAAGTACAGTTGAGACGGCTGGCGTCTTGATCTTGGTCTGTGATCGAGTCCGACACAACGAGCCTAGTGTGTGAAGTCAGTCCTGAACTGTTGAACCCAGTGCAAGCCCGGAACGAGACGGAGAGACCAGTGCAAGACTTGATACGGCGGAACGGTGTTATCGGAGAGATATTTGTTATCGCAGAGCTATTTGTACTGTTCTACGTGCTGCCAATTGTACAGTATTGGCTGTTATTTATGGACATTAAACCTTTACGTTATTTTGGAGCCCTGACTTGTCAAGTTCTTTAAGTTGGTGGTGTATGGTGCAGTTTGCAGAGAGCCTGGATAGTGAGATTCGTAACAATATTATTCCCTTCCCTGCCCCCCCCCCCAAAAAAAAAACAAACTTTTAATATGTCCTTATATTAACTCTGACAATTATTTGGATTCTTAATTATAGATCTATACTTTTAGGAATTTATCGATCTAGATTTAATCCTTATAAAATACACTGTCTTATGTTTCAGACTTTACATCTCAAATTCTAGTTATTTTGTCGAAAAAAAATGTTTTTTTTTCGATCTTAAGGAACTTCTGTAATAAAAGCGAGCACCGTATATAGCAGTGGTAATTTGTTTACAGCCGCGGAATGAAAACACAATATGGCGTGAATAAAAATAAGTCAAACATTAAAAATTGAATCGAAAAAAAAAAAAGCGAGCTAAAATTGATTGTGAAAAATTAACAGTAGTGGTCATTTATAATATGCTGCTGATTTCGAAAGTGCTTAGTGATTCCAAGTATATGTTAAGGAATAACTGAATACATTTTTCTTCTTTCAAAGCTCTTAAGTAGGTGGATTAATGCGCTAGGGCTTTATGGATTTATTTATACATCAATTGAATTGTTAGACTTTTCGATCCAAGAAAATGTATACTTGAAATCACTGGCAACTTACCTCTAGATCACGCTGTACTTGGGAAACTGCACAATTGGACATGGTGAGAGGGCCCGTGTGGCTTCAATGACCATTGGCTAGAAAAAGCAAAGAGTATAAGGTACAAGACTAAACAATTCTATGTTCACACCAAAAGGCTTTGTTTGTGTTTTATTTTGCCTCTTTCAGTGTATGTATAAAGGTAACATTCTATGTTTTCATTGATGTGTTACATGATTGACTTCAAATTGTTATCACATTTGATTAATTGACTACTTCACAATATTATATTTATCACAACAGCATGATTATTCACCATTGACAACAATGAGTAAATGATTGACTTTATAAGAAATATTACAACAGTTAGTAATTGATTGACTTTAAAACCTTTTTTTTAATTTAACACCACGACGATTCTGTTTATTTTTTTTTTACATAGCCATACAGCTGCAGATTCAGATAAATAAATAAAAAGTCTATGCTGCAACTGCCGAGGACATACATAGTCGGCGAAAAACAACCTAAATTGATTACCAGCGGGCAATAACTGGAAGTTGCAAAATATGTAGGTCGCAGCAGGGACTGCACATCCATATGAACTACTGTCCTTCATATTAAATAGTCTTCGGACTAAGGTCTTAGTATCAGATCTAGATATCTGGATTAGGATCTATAGTTCCAAATATACGTCTGCTATTTTATAAACAGAAAATGTACAAGACATTTACGTACCGGTATCTAGATCTAGATGTAGAGGTCTATAAGTCACTATAAGATGTAATAAATTGTAATCTATCAAAAGTTTCTAGGCCAACAACAATAACATCTGAACTAGATGTAGATCTTGAATCTCTAATAGAGATTTAAAAGGATGGAATTCTATTATATTGAATTAATTGAATCTAGATCTAGATTATTAGAGTTTAGATCTAAATCTATTGTCTAGATCGAAATTTAATCTAGTTCTAGATCTAGATATAATCTAGATCTATTGTATTTTCTTTCCAGACAATATCACTAGTGGATCAGGCACTTTTGAGGATTGGGGGGGGGGGGGTTCCCCTAACCCTAAACCTAACCTCATGTAAACCTAATATTATGTATTAAGACACACACATAAATGTTAATATAACAATTATGAATACAGTAGTGTTTTTCAAACTTCGGCAAAAATAATAATTTGGTGCCCTTCGTTTTCGTCAGCTAGGGAGTCTGAGAGAAGGCTGCAAGCTCCCCCAGCTGCGTCTCCTTGCATAAGTAGATGTTAACAGTTCACTATCCATCCTATTAAAAAAGGCACGGGCCGACACTGAAGTATGAGTGGCACTCGAGACACACCTAAATTAAAAGTGGATCAAAGTTATTTAGACAAAAGTATGGGAAAAAGGTTCTAGGAAAGAACTGCAACAAGTTCTTGAAGAATTCTAAATTTTCCAAAAACAAAGTCTTTCTATAAATTAGTTTGACGAATTCATGCTAGAGAATAACAATTTTAGAACATTATGAATTAAATAAAAACAGTCGCCATGTTTGACTATTCTGTTAAAAAATATCATGTTTTCAGCTGAAACATTGACGGGCCGGTAGAATGAAAGCGATTTATCATGTACGGGTCCTCTCCATTTTATATTTAGATCTATGAGTAATGATTGTATTTGACATTATCGAGAGAGCGATTAAATATAAGATGGTTATATGAAGAAGAATCTGAGGAAGATTCTTATGATCCGCTGGCCAGACAAGATCTTGAATGAGGAACTGTGGCAAAGAACAAAGCAGCAGCCTATGGAAGTAGATATCCTTCAGAGACGATGGAGATGGATAGGTCACACCCTTCGCAAGACTGCATTCAACATTACAAGGCAAGCGCTAACCTGGAACCACCAAGGAAAGGGGAAGAGGCCCAGGAATACATGGCGCCGCGATTAGGAAGCAGATGTGCAAGACGTGGGGACAGTTGGAGAGACTCACCTAAAACCGAGATGCCTGGAGGAAGCTGGTTGGTGGCCTATGCCCCAGAAGGGACATTTATTATGTGTCATTTAACCAAAATGACTCATGTGGGGCGTTGTATCTATCGCCCCACCCACCGTCCAACCTGGTACCGATAATCCTCTTTCATTTTATATTCATAAAGTAAATAAATACTTGAATTTGAGAGTGCGGTATGACAAAATAAATAGTTACTCAGCTAGTCTACAAATGGATTGAAATATCAATAAGTAGCATATGTGACTCATTTTGTTCACCAACTGGGATTTGTTCACAAAAATCAAATCGCCATCCTACCCCACAAAATCGGTCAAAATACCAAATATAAATATTTAAAAAAAAATGATTAGTATATCTATTTATTATTTAGATAAATCATAAATAAATAAGTTACTACACAAATTATGTGATTTCTCTATGAAAATTTGCCCCCCCCCCTTACCCGCAGTGTAGTGGCCATCGCCCCTACCGCCTCAGCCCTGGATCGGGGCCAACTAGTGGACTAGATCTAGATCTAGATTCACTTCAATTCAACAATCCAACTAAAACTGCAGTTAGACAATCTTTAGCTTGCATCAGTCTCAGACGTTACTTCAGAAATAAACATTTTTAGAATCTAGATCTACGTCCTAGCAGGAAGGCAAGGGATGAGAGGGAGGTGCAGAGTTCAAACCCGGAATAATCCTGACCCAAGACCGGAGTGCATGATTGGTAATTGAAGTTGATTCTAGACTTCCCCAAGTCTAGACCTATCATCTAATCTAGATCTAGATGATATTATGATTCTAATAATAAATGATAACTTACATTTTCTTCAGTTCATCCTAAAAAGATGGCTCTAGACTAGATCTAGATCTGATCTACTATAGACAAGAAGTAACATTTGGCACCACCTCTTGTTGCTTTTAATGCTCTTGTCTATCAAGGGCAGATGGCATCAATTTCGTTGACATCATGAGGCCGTGTGGAGATCTCAAGACAAACGTCTTGCTTCTGAGATTATTCAGCACATTCTTTTGACGTAATCAGTCAATATATCGAATTTACTTTGCGAAGTAATGGTCTTTTAATTTTATACTAACTGATCCCCGTGCTTCGCTACTGGAACTATAGAAACTTTATTGAACGTAAGCATATAGGTCTATTTTGGTGAGAGCGTGATGAATTAACCAGTTAAATATTTCCTAAAAGCTACTGAAATTTGTACTAACCGATCGATAGCGTCATTCTATACTTCTCTTATACGCCTATTTCTTTTACGAATAAAGTAAATTTGCTTTATCTACTCCAGAGAAAGAGTTCGATATAAATATACCTCATTTCTAGGTTACAATTTCTAAATTTGAAACAGAAAAATAAAAAGGATATTTTTAGAAAAGTAAAAGAAATGATTGGAACATGAAAGATTAGAAAACAACAAGTTCTTAAAACTAGTAAGAAGATGCGCTTCAGGAGTAGCTCATATTTCCAAAACAATTCATGAAAACAAAAATGAGAAAACTTTTAAGTGCATGTACAAGTATGTATTTTGGCTTTTATTGTACAGATAATAAAAAAAAAGTATTTTTAATTTGTGTTTGCGCCTCTCTTTGCAGTCTTTCTGTTCTTCCGACTGTCACGTAAAAATCTTAATAGATTTTGAAAAACTAGTACCATAAATGTTCAGAAAACTAGAGAAATGATATTAGATTTTAGGAAACGTAAAGGCCATTTTGCAGAAATTCAGATAAACAACCAAACCGTAGAGCAAGTGCAAGAATATAAATACCTAGGTAAAACCATCAACAGCAAATTGAAACGAAGTGGACACTGTCAAAACCTTTACACCAAAATTCCATTTTCAGGTAACTCAACATAAGTTTGAGTAGAACAACGTTTAAAAGATATTGGATGGCTTCTAGGAAAACACTTGGTATTCTTTCGTTACAAGAAGTTAGACAAGAGCTCAGAGGGAGAGAGCTCAAGGTAAGCGGCAACACTCGTGGAGCGTCTCAGGCAAATCATCATAGATTAAGAACAGGACCTATGTGTTTCAACTAGAACCGGATATTTAGGGAGCTTTGGAAAACGATGCAAGAACCAATACGTACCGTACAAGAACAAGGTGAAAGACATACTGGTGGTGTAGGAAAAGAAATAGCTAGCCTGCAGAACTCATGGAGGAAGATCTGAAATCAATGAAGGATATCTACATTCTAGATCTACAGGTAGATCAACTTCAATGCAGCTCACGGTGTCATGGGTTTGATACCCAAAATAAATCAAATATTTTATATATTTTTAGCGGCCCCCTTAAGGGGAAAAGGCAAAGAATGCACCTTGTATGTAAATGTCAAGCACATTTTTTAAAATCGACTCTTTATTCAGTGACTTTCGTGCAGTAGTGCGACGGCCACGGCCGCATAGTAGGCTACTAAATTAGTTCCCTCAAAAAATAATCAGATTTTATTTATTTTTTGTTTAGTGCCTCGATCAGGATAAAAGCCGTTAATATCGAAAAAAAGTAAAAGCTGATTAAACCTTCAATGTTCCTTCCGAAACATCGCAATAGTTTTAAGTATTTCTAATACGTTGTTCAGGATGTTTTGGGGGAAAACAGGTCAATGACAACGTATGTTTGGTAATTCTAACGTATGTTACATATAATTTTCTTGCTTAAACGTTGTGTGACATAATGGGAAGTTATCAACTTTTGAGCAATTGTAAAGATGGGAGTGATTCTCCTTAAGAAAATTATATGAGGCATGGCAAAGTGTGTTTAGTTGCCACTTGCTCTTGAGTTACAAGCTTGACCACTGGACATGTGTTGTGAACTGTATATATTTTTTTTGTTTTGCATCCTGGGGTACTCTCAAACGTGTCTGTGATGGATTCTAATTTGTTTTGAATCACCAGATAGGCGTTCCTTAACGGATGGGTACATCTTCCCCTCAAAAAATAAAGCAAAGATATGTAAAATAAAAGACATCTGGCAATAGATCTTAAGCTGCACTTCTAAAGGCTATAATTTTAGAAGGAACAAATGATTTCCATTATACCAAAAATATTAGGCAAGAAGCATTTTCTAAAAAAAAGTATGAGAAAAAAGAAAAAGATTAAGTGGTTGTTATACACTTCTATTAAATAGCTTTTTTAAACAAATGTCCTGTACACCTCCATGGCTCGACGAGCCTAACCCTCTTTCTAAACATTTCAAGATATTAAGTAGATCTCATCAGCTTTTTCTCCCTTAAAATCTTATAACTTATGAATCTGATTAGTGTGTACTATGTCAGGTGTGCTGTCAAACAAAATACAAAGGTGCTTACAGTCATTCTCTTATAAGTATATCTTTTACGTGGTTTTCTAAAACACTTATAAGCTTTTCAACATTATACATACACTTTCAGTTGTGGGTTCCGTCGGTCGAACATTTCCATCATCTTATGGAAGCTTTATATTATAAAATTTCGTCGTTAATATGGTCACGAATTGTAACAATATTCTGATTTTATAGAAACAATCTGTGCAATATATCCTTCCATCTTTACATCAGTCATAGCAACGAGTTCTTTGTCAATTGTATTAGTAGCCGGATGCCGTTGTTTTCCAATTTTTCAATCCTGATACTATTCTTCATACATCTTTTGATGTTCCAATTACAGGACTTTATTTCCAGCACTTATTGAGTTACTAATTTCTATTTTATTTCTATAGAATTAGTTGATAATAGCTGACAACAAAAATGATACATTTTTAGCGGCCCCCGTAAGGGGAAAAAGCCGCTATTAGGTTTGTGCAAAATGTCCGTCTGTCCGTCTGTCACACTCAGATCTCGAAAACTAGAAGAGATATGAAAAATATTATTTCATCATTAAATCCGGCTTGAAAAGTTTAGGTGCAACGGCTACTTTTGGTTTTCTAAAAGCAAACCGTTTAATTTATAAAATTAATTATGCAAGCGATTTTTTCATAAAAATACACCAATTCTAAAACAATTACGTAAATGTAAGGGAGGCAGTGTTACAATATGCTAACAAAGATGGACAATTTTTGTGTATTTTCAGTATCACTAAGTCAAATATATTTTTAAAATGTACAGGAAATGTTTACAACAAATACAAATAATAGTTAAAGACGTTTTTTCTGGTCAACTAGCTGCTAAAATTAAAAGAAAACATTTCTGTTTGTTTATAAAGGCTAATAATGCACTTTGTATGTAAATATCACGCACATTTTTTTAAATGGACTTTTTATGCAGCGATTTTCGTGCAGTAGCGTAGCGTCGCAACATGATCAGGTGCTAAACCAATTCCTCAAACTTTTTTTAAAAAATCAGATTTTATTTATTTTTTGTTTAGTGCCCCCATCCGAATAAAAGAAGCTTATTTTTGTGCGTTTTGTCTGTTGGTCGGTCTGTCCGTCACGATTAGATTTAAAAAACTAGAACTCTAAAAGCTATTGAAAATCTGATTTACCCTTTAATGTTCCTCCCATAACATCTCAATAGTTTTAAGTATCTAAAATTGATTGTTCCGGATTTTTTTGTGCAAAACTAATCAACGCCAACAAATGTTTGTTTGCTCTTCTAACTTATATTACATTCAATTTCCATGCTTAAACGTTGCAAAAACACATTATCAATAATATGTTGTTCCGTTTTTTATGTAAATAGCATATTAATGCTAAATCATAATCTGTATACTGACTTATATTTCATTAAGTGTAAAAATGTTCCGGATATTGTTTTATAAAACATGAATTATGCCTAATGATTGTTTGAAATCGCATAAGGCTTTTAAAAAAAAGTAATTTACTAGAATTGATTACTGAAAATTACTTTTTAGACATTTAATTTTCTTGTAAAACATAACATAGAAGTTTTGTAATCGATAAAGAAAGTTCCGGATTTTGTTTCTTACAAATCGTCGCCAGAAATTTCCGAATTTATTTAAAAATCTACTAACGCCAAATAATTGTTTGAACTCCCTCTACTAATTAATAAACAAATAATCTTCTCATTTACGAAATAATGTTTTTACGGATTTTTATGAAAAATATTTTAACTCACTACTCTCTTACAGTACATTTAACTTTCTACCTAAAACATTAAAAAATCTAATTATCGTTAATATTATGTTCCGATTTTTAAGGAAAACAGAATTCAAACACCAAAGTAAGGTATGAAAATCTCTCCACGTGGCTGTAGTACATCTAATTTTTATACGAGACCATCCAAAAAATTTAATTAACGGTATTACATTTATCTGAAATTCTCTTTTTCTTTTACTATTTATACAAACATCCGGAACAATCTATTATATAAACTTTTCAATTGTGTTCATACCTAAAAATTATTGCGATGTTTTGAAACGTAAAATAAAGGTTAATCAATTTTTAATAACTTTTAGTTGTTTTTTTTATATCAAGATAACGGACAGACCGACTGACAGACAAAACGCAAAAACAATGTGGCTTTGATCCTTTTTAAATAATATCTATTAGAACTCAGTGCACCAATGTCTATGAACCCTCGTTAAATATCTCGTGTAAATAAAGACATTTTTTTTTTATGGTACCGGTACTAGCCTATTGTGAGGTAATGGAATTTTTTTTCTTTGACGTCATATGAATGGACTCTTTAAATGTAATGTTAAAAGAACGCACTCGGTGCACCAATGTCTATTAACCCTCGAAAAAATTGCTTGTATTAATGAAAACATATTTTAGTCTAACTAAGCCGTGTGACGTAGTGTTTTTTTTTCCTTTGACGTCACATGGAATGAATTCTTTAAATGAAATGCTAAAAGAACGCACTCGGTGCACCAATGTCTATGAACACTCGAGAAATGGCTCGTGTTGATAAAGGTGATTTTTAGTCTAGCTAGGCCTTGTGACGTAGTGTTTTTTTTTTTCCTTTGACGTCATATGGAATGAATTCTTTAAATGAAATGCTAAAAGAACGCACTCGGTGCACCAAAGTCTATGAACACTCGATAAATGGCTCTTATAGATGAAGGCGATTTTTAGTCTAGCTAGGCCGTGTGACGTAGTTTTTTTTTTCCCTCTGACGTGATATGGAATTAATTCTTCAAATGAAATGAAAAAAGAACTCGGTATAGTAATGTTTATTAAGCCTCGTTATGTGACTCGCGTTTAAAAAAGGAATGATATCTTGATTTAGATCTAATCTAGATTTTTTAAACTAGGTCTAGATTTTTATTACAGTATATCTAGATTTGGATTTATATTCTAATTAAAATTATTTTAGAGTCTAGATCTAGAATTTCTAGATCTAGTTTAGACTAAAATAGACTAGATTAAGATGTAGAATTTCAATTTCTAAACTTAAAGTGTAAAAAAAAGTGTAGATTTTCATTTCCAAACGTTTTGATCAATATTGTAATGTTTTAATATACTAAAACTAATCTACTATTTTTTTATTAAATTTAAATTTAAATTTACGGCAAATGAATCTTTGAAACATTATTACTTTTGACCATCGGATGGCTGCCTGGTCGTGCGGTTTGCGCGCTGGACTGTCGTTCAGATTTATGGATGGCCCAGGGTTCAAACCCTGCCTGATCCCATCCCCCGTCGTCCTGCGGGAGGTTTGGACTAGGAAGTAATTATCTTCAACTCTGAAGGAACATCCGAAACGTGTAAAACATTTTACATCAAAATTAAATCACCTCTTGAATATTATTTGCGAATATGCAGATCCGACAGGGATCCGACTTCGACGGGGCCGCCTCTGAGTTTGTGTAACACAAACTCTCTTTGTAATCTTGTCTTGCTATGATGTGAATAAATGATTCCCAATCAGAACCCTTCTTTTAACAAGTGGCGTACTTTTCCTTTGGCTCGGGATAATTATCTGCGCTATTCATGTGAAATTGGCAAAATATTTAATATATTGGTAAAATATTTAAGTCTATATTATTCGACTTTTTCATTGTAACATTTCTTTCATCTTGGCTAGAGCTTCTTTCACATTCAACATCAATTACATCATCACCTTCGGAAATCTCAATTGTCACTGATTTACTTTCCAATGTGAGATTTCAGTAATAGTTTATGCCTGAAGAATATCATCATTTGTTTAACAATGACTATTGGTTGGCATCCTGATATTACGATGCTAGCTACTATTTCAATAGATTTGATAAAACATGGTTAAATATCAAAGCAGCGTTTTATATACATGCCGCTAATATGAAGCTGAAAGTAAGGTTTCACGTCTGCTTATGATATAAAGTATGATGTAACGTTTTGGACATTTTGTAGAATTTTTTTTTAAATTACTGTATGTTTAGCCGAAATATTTGTACAAATGTATATAGATCTATTTATCAATTGTGATTAACGTGTTCCAATATTTAGCCAATGACACAATTTTTAAAAGGTCATTTGTTCCAAAAGTGCATTCTTTTCATTTGGGTGTCACTCCCCTAACGGGTGACACCCGGTGCGGACCTCACCCCCGCAGCCCCCTAGTGACGCCACTGTTGAACGTAACTATCTGAGAAGTTACACTGCAAAGACTTTCTTTCAAGCCAATAATAGTAGGCCTACAATAGTTTTACGCAAAAGATGGATTGTAAAACTATTAGACGGACGTGAGCTGTGGTTTGTCTAGACTGTAAGAAGAATTAAGAGACTTTATATTTAATCGCCATGTACAATTTAGAACTAACGGAACACTAAAACAACTCTTCAGATTAGTAGTCTTTATCCGAGATCATTCATTTTCGTAATTTCAAAAATATTCCCAAAATGACTTCGGGTATATAACCTTCCTCTAGAAATTATTTAACCGAGCGAGGTTCGGCCACCTATTAAATATTTATATATATTTTTGTTTTTTCGAAAACGGCTCTAACGATTTTCTTTAAAATTTCAAGGTATGTGCATATTAATGAGAAAAAAATTATCATTTCATTGGTCACATTGGGAAAACTCGAGGACGACCGTTATATCGGTTTGAATATATCATTATCGAAAAATTAATTTTGGCTAGAATGTTTTATGAATGAAAATTTTCTATATGACGTCATAGGGAAAAAACTTGAAAAAGCTTACATCACTAGGCTCACAGCAGTACACTAAGTCATTTCTTCGCAAACAAGAACACGTTTTAATGAATCAATTGGCCAAATTTAACATCTTATTGTAGATTAATCTATTATGAAACTATGGAAGAAAAATAATGAAATTAAATTTGTAGATGTATAATCATACATCCACAAATTTAATTTAATTATTTTTCTTTTAGTTATTGTGTTTTAAAGGCTTTATACATTGTTTACATTTCATTGCGTAGACCCGTAGGTAGCTTTCACTTTGTTATTAGTTTGCTGGTGAATTATTGCAATGTATTCAAGCTTCGAAGTCTACTGAACCATACGAAATCATAGGAAATGGTCATAACACAGCTTATCTACGCCTTACTTGCACACACAAAACATGATATCCAGGGCCGACCCTAACATTTGCGGGACTCTATGTGAAATGGATTGGGCGTGGCCAGTCAAGGTAGGGATAAGGATAGTAAGGGAAAATTAAGATTTTGTATTAGAAAAAAAATTCGTCTTTACATTATATTTTTATTAAAGGAAAGCTGTCGCGTAGGATTGGCGTCTAACATATTGATTGACACTCCAAAATGACCATTTCGTCTATTTTAAGGACATTTTTATGAGTTTAATGAGATCTCCAGGAGCTCCTTGAAAACAAGGAGACCACAGGAACCCTATTATAAGTTAATTTAATGGTTTAATTTAATAATTTACACCCAGAATTAGCTCGGGGCTTATGAAAGTTCGGGGCTCACTGCGGCCGCATAGGTTGCAGTGGCCTATGGCCGGCCCTGATGATATCAAGCTCGCGGTCAACGAATTTTCACTGCCGTCTCTTTTGATTTAACTATAGACCTCGGTAAAATGGAAGTCATGTTTCAGAAGTCACCCACTAAAACCTACTCAGCCCAAAGATCATCGCTTATAGATATCCCTTAACGTGGTAGACAGCTTCACATATCTGGTAAGCATAGTATCAAATGACGCATTTCTTTAAAGGGAGGTTGATATGTAATCAGGGATAGTCGTGCTTTTGGACGCCTCCAAGTTAAAGCTTGACGAAATAAATCGCTCCCCCTATCTACAAAAATCAGTGTCTACCAAGCAGTGGTTCTCTCAACCCCTCTTTGTGGATCTGAGACTTTGTACTTTATAGAAAGCAACCAAGACTTCTTGAACGCCTTCACCAAAGATATATGCACACCATCATGGACTTAGGTGGAAAGACCGCACTACAACAGCGACACTCTCGCAAAATGGTATAAATATCTTATAGTCCGACAGTCTTGCTGAGCAATCTTTTTTTTAATGAACTGAATGGTGGTCGGCGTAACAGTGATGCCCACAATAACGCTTCTATAGAATATTTGTGTTACACAAATAACAAACTAGTGTTTAAGACGGAAGACATATTAGGAACTCCATTTATTACGTAAACACAAGCGGTGTTGCACTGACGCGCTAGTGTGCACATGTACACATAATACCAATATGTTACATCTCCCTTCTTTAATTCAGAAAATCTATTTATCAGAATAACTAACAAACTAGTCAACCAAAAGTCAATGGGCAAAGTTGGACTAGTCCGTTTCGTTTCTTTGATAAAAAAGTAGTGGGCCGGAAGTGACTTTTTTCCTTATATATCTTTGCATTTTTCAGTTCTCTTTTTAAATTAAACTGACATTATTATGCTATAAATTTAAGTGTGCCTGATAGAGAAAAAAATTCTGCACAAAAATACGGGTAGTTGCGATCAAACCCGATAGAGGCTATAAAAAGAAAAGACCTGAAACTAGCGCTTGAAACTACACATTTACAGTACTTTATTTGATAAGTATTTTACCCAAGATCTGTGTTTTTTTAAGAACTAGCTTATTTCAAGTACCTGCATTTTTCCGATACACTATTTCATACACACAGTAATTGTTGAAAAAAAATTGTAGTGATTTTAAAACTTTAAATGATTACTTAAAAAGGTGTTACTCTAATCAAATTTTAATATTAGTTTGTTATGAATGTCACTGTCTATTTTGTGTCTGTTCTAGTATCTTAAATTTTTCTTGAGTAAAGGGGTCGTGGTTTCTCCTAATGGGTATACCTGATTTCTCCAAGCAGCCTTTGTAAAATATTGGTCCTAAATAATGCTATGTTCATAAACGGCTGCATTATGATGAATGTACGTGTTAGTTCAATATATTTTATATTACTAGGTAACTATAAATAACTGTATAAATAGACGTAAGTTTCATTTTTTTTCCTATTAGACAAAGTCGTATGGCAAATTTTTGTTTATATCCTTATTCTAAAAAGGAATAATAATAGAATTATACAGTAAAAATAATCACAAAGTTTTTTTTTATATATTTTTAAAAGTTTTGAAAGTGATAACATTACAAAGAGAGTTTGTGTTTTTGCAAATGTACACAAGGTACACTATGTGTCAGTCCATCTGTTCTAACTGTTTTGAAATGAGCGTAAAAATGTAGGCTTCGATATTTTTAGCCTAAATTTAAGAAGTTACAAACTTCAAACAACTAATATATTGCCTCTTCCATAAAACTTTGTATTTAAAAAATAAATTTATCCAATGCTCGAGATCCTGCTTGTATACTTATGCCCTATTAAGAATCAATCCGGTATCAATGTATTAAGTAGCAATAACCCCGCCAAAAAAAATGAAATGAAAGAAGATTGAGATATACATATATATTTTGTGATGGTACGCATCGGTACGGGGTACCGGCACCTTTTTTCAATGTCAGGCAAAAATATTACTTTTCTTGTATTTCAACGTGAATTGTTAATTTATTAGTAGTTGAAAGTTAGGCAATCTATCACTGAGTACCGGCACCTTTTTTTTTTTTTTTTTACAAAAAAAGCACTTTATATATGTATACTTTGTACACAGGTTACTTTCAGCCGACATGTTTATTATCAACAACACCTATATGTGAAAATCTTAATCATTTAGAGTCTTAGACAGTCATTATTTTAGACTAGATTTAAGTAGTGTCTAGACCTAGATCTAGTAGGCCCATGGAACTATACTAATGGAACACCAGCTTCGAGTTTTTTACAAAGACAAAGAGAGTCGAAGTGCCGTCGCGCATCTTTTTTCGCGCACCATACCAATTTGAAAAATCGATGAGGATGCCAAAGAAGAAATTTACTCCGAGAGCCACTTGGATTGACCTTCATTGAGAGTAAAACTTCCCCACACTATATTTTATTAGATCTGTAAAAACTTTTATCCATTTTCTGACTATCTGATAAAATAGATACAATTTCCCTGAATAATGGATCGTCACAAAAGTTATTTTTTTCGATCACCCTATAAAATGCCACTTATTTTCCAAAAAATAGAATCTAAATTCCGAAAATACAATCTTTCAGTGTTTCTGTGTTTGGTTTATTTACACTAAATCTGGATGAAGACCTGTCTACCGTTCCGCTAAATGCGTATTTGTTACGATATACTAAATTGCACGAAATAAAAATAGGAGGCCTAATACAGTTTTGACACTCCAAACTACGCATTTCTAATCGTTTTTTTTATTATTATCGAAAGGACTAGGCTATAGGCATACACGTCTCGTGGGAAACAAAGAAAAAGTTAATCTTGATAATATTGTAGCCTAAATAAAATGACCAAAAAAAAACAACAAAAAAACTATAGCCTAATCTAATATGAAATAGATCTAGAGCTAGATTTTCTTGGACGAATGATATAAAATAAGTATAAATAATAAGTCATATGAATCTGATAGATCTAAAACAAATACTGATAGAGTCATTCATTAATTAATTATTAGAATTACTTGACTACCAACTGGGTATTTTTTATTGCCAAAATACAATGTATTTTATGTGCATTTATTAAAAACAACAACCAAAAATTAAGCGTTTGACGCAACTAGATCTAATATTAGTAATATATAGATCTAGATTCTAGTTCTAGATCTATATAGATCCAGAAAGCTACTTCTCTAATTCAGTTTTCTAGTTTAATTCTAGTTAGATCTAGATGTCTAGACCAGTAGATCTAAATCTAGCCAGGGTTTTTGTCATGGAATAGATTTATAAAACTTCAGCCACCTACTGATCACGATATGACAGATAGGCCTACTCTCTCTACTACTAGACTCTACATCTAGATCTAGTACTAGTAGATCACTACATTTGACTAGATGATTACTAGATCACAGTAAAATTCAATGTGTACTTCCGACTTTAGCTCAACAAACAAGTCTACTCCAAAGTATAGATCTACTAGTAAAGTCACAAAGTGTAAAGGATCATTATATATTCACATAAAAAAAATTATAGGCCTAAAGGCCTAAATGAATCGAATAATCAGTCACTAATTTGACTAATCAGTAATCTAAATTGTTGTTTTTTTTAAATGGCAAGTGTTATTGATGACTTCTGACTTGTAAACCAGTTGCAGAGATTCTAGTTTTTATTTTGATGGCATGTTACAATATATCAATGATATTTAGATAAATACTAAATACTAAATCCAAACCTGTTGGCTGAATGACAGGATATACATAAACATAAATATGTATACAGCTTACAGTATAATATATATATCTTAAATTAAAATTGGTCCAAGACTTTTATTTTGCAACATGATGGGATTTTCCTTTCTGGTGGTGCTAAGCAGGAGTCCAAGAATCTCATCTTTTCTCATAACAGAAAGTTATCTAGTTATAAAAATAAATAAAAGGATTTTAAAAAAAATAAAAAAATATGTGTGACATATGTGTTGACCATGCTAAATGTATATATGTTATTAATTATAGTTATATAATTTTGCCATTCTAAAAATAGTCTGTACCTAAATGGAGCTACTGCGTTAATGTGTAGACATGGCCCTGACCTTAATAGTTATGAATTGTTACTATAGGTGAAGGCAGATGTTCAGTTAATTTGATGCACATTGAACTAATCTAAAAGCAACTATAACATATATTATGATTTACATTTTCATGGAAAACTAGTTTTTAAAAAATACAAGTACTTCAGCTTATGAGAAAAGTACATGGGAAAAATTGCAGTACCTTACCTATAAGAGGTGCAACCAATCATTGACTTTTCAGGAATGCATGCCTTTTTCTTGCATTTCCAAACATAACTGTAATTATACAATTAGGCATATTGGTTAATTTCTTTTGAAAACATTAAAATTAAAAAATAAATTAAATTGAAAATGTTGTTGTATCAAACATACAAATTATCAGACAATTTTGCCTAATTTCATCAAACAGTTTATTGTAAAGGAATGGCCTGCACAACAGCCAAGGTATTTTAGGCATTCATGAAAGATGAATGTGCTTAAGAGTGTTATAAATTAATACAAAAAACTAGAGAAAAATGTTAAATTCCATCCCAGATATTTGGATGTTGCTTGACCATGAAAATCACACAATTCATAAAACATCTATTAGATAACTAAAATAAAAATTGTATAGTAGTACTTACATTAAATATTGAATGGATGCCCAGAGAGTAGAAATAGTATAAGTATGATCCTTGAGCCATTCTGGTACATCATCAGAACTGGTTGCCATGGTTCTACTTGTTAATAACTGAAACATTACAAACATTTTTTTTTATTTATAATTTATCACAGACTAGAATAGAAATGTTGCCAGGAAAAATACCAATGGTTAGAATACACCTGATGCTACTTTTGTAGCCTTATTACTGGTTAAAATGCACCAAAACTTCATTAATTAAATCTGATAAGAAACATATATGTATCACACAAGTTCAAGTTTATCAGAGTGTCATAGCAAATAATTAACTAGATATGTGAGTTTTATATTAAAGTACTGAATTTCAGGGGATAGATCCAACTTGACACCACATCATTTATTATTTCATGGGTCTGGGTATGGCATGGAATGGAAACTATTATTTAATATATATGGGGTGTAGGCAAGGCATGGATTATAAATTGTCTTGTATAGATTAGATTGGGTAAAACTGCCAATCGAAGGTAACTTTTACTGATAGATCTGGATCAGTTATAAATTTATGGGACCTAGGCCTGCATAAATTTTATCTTTTATTTATATATTTTATGTACATATATAACTAGTCTAGAATCTATAATTATATCTTAATAATAATTTTTGTAGATGTCATATAATATCTTACATATTAAGTATAGATCAGTAGATTTAGAATTTTAGCTAGTGGAATATTTTTATATCCTAATCTGAACTGGATCTATATATCTAGAATTTAGATCAGTAGATTTAGTATTTTAAGGTAGTAAAAACTTTTATATTCTAAATCTAAACTGGATGTAGATCTAATTATTCTAGAAGCTTAGATCTAGAAGACTAGTTGTCAAGATTTGACTACACTATGGCTAATGCACTAGCTTAGTAGGCCTACTAGATAGATCAAGAGACATAGTACTAATAGACTCGTCTTGCCTCGTTGGGCCTCTCAAATCAGCTACATACTTTAGAGACAATTTAGGAAGGTGAATATCGATCCAATTCAAAGATATACAATCTACATGTTAGAGTCTAGCTAGAGATGCTAGATCTAGACAATCTAGTCTAGAAGGCTTATCAATAAAAAATAAAATCAATCATTTCTAAAGTTTGTAAAATTATATGTAGATCTAATCTATCTATTTATAATATAATAAAAATCTATGTCTACTTTTTAAATATTTAAAATGATATGGCTGATGATATTAATTATTTTAATTGAGACATTGACATACTGTCACATACAAAGTAACAAAATAATTAGATCTTATACTAACTCATAGACTCATACCGTATTGTATTAAACCTTCGAGTTTACATTCCACTATCTTGACTTGACTATATTGACTAAATAAAGGGCACTATGATTATAGATGTAGATTATTATCTATGATGATGATGTTTATCAACTGGTAGATCTATAAGTAGTATCGTCACTTTAAGTATAATCAGTATAACCACTGCATTCGTTTCATTCACTGTCTCAGCTGTATCAATAATCGTGTGAATGTGATGTCTAGATTTAGATAGAATTGATAGATAATAGATCTACTATTAAAAAGTATTAACTATACTAACTATAGTGTCTATACTATAGTATAGCCAGTATGACTCGTATGAGTATACTCATATACTGTAAAAGTGTATAATAGTAAGTAAGTATAGCTATACAGACTAGATGATCGATAGATCTAGACTCTACTAGACTCGATCTATTCTATAATAAATATTCATATTGACAATTATTGATCTCATGTATGGTCTAGATCTAGATAAAATAGAGTGGATCTCATGACTGTCTACATTAGATCTATTGATTTTTTTTTAAAACGTTAAAGAAATCTAGACCTTAGTCTTTAACTTTAGTCTAGGTGTTGTAGATCTAGACTATATTAAGTATATTATTCTAGATATTATACAAGAGATCTAGATCAATATAAGTTTCGGTTTTTTAAAAATTCGCATTCGAAATTTTAAATACCCAGATTTAAGTATTTATATACCCATATTGGTAGGTCCGAGTTAATCATTTATTAGATCTATTAAAGCATGTCTATATAAAAGATTATTATTTTAAACATATATTATTATATAAAAGATATAGTTATGAATATTTACTTTAAAAAATTAAACAAAATGAATTTTTCCCTTTTGCCAATTAACACTCTGGCTAGCAAAAAGGATGACTCCTCAATACTGTGAAAAGACGATAACTGCATGAGTTGGTTTGGAATTGTATTTTGTAAGACTAATTTTCAAACATATCCTTCATGAGAGAGAACGAAAAAAGGTTGTCAAAAAAAAAAGCTGGCTGGACTACGCAAATAATGGACCAGCCTCAATCTCTTGATATCTTGTTAAGAACATTGGTGACCGGGAAAAGTGGATGGTTTGGTTGCGCGGGACAGATGATAAAAATGACATGTACATAAAAAAAATTCCAGATTTTGTGTAAAATACCCAAATGAGGAAGTACTGGAAACACCTATTTTAACGAAGTGGCCTTAAAAAAAAAATCTTTTGTGACGATCCATTATTCAGGGAAATTGTATCTATTTTATCAGATAGTCAGAAAATGGATAAAGTTTTTACAGATCTAATAAAATATAGTGTGGGGAAGTTTTACTCTCAATGAAGGTCAATCCAAGTGGCTCTCTGAGTAAATTTCTTCTTTGGCATCCTCATCGATTTTTCAAATTGGTATGGTGCGCGAAAAAAGATGCGCGACGGCACTCTGATCATAAAATCTCGAAGCTGGTGTTCCATTAGTATAGTTCCATGGTAGGCCTATTACTATAAAACAAAAAATCAGTCATTAAACATCAATAGCAATTTGATTATTAGGTCTAGGCATTGAAAAGTAATTCTTTTAATAAACTATTGTAGTGGAGTGGATAGCGTTTCAGAGAACACCGGCCACCCCGATATCCACGTGACCCTTCACCCTAGATGGCACCTTGTGTCCGCGCATGACAAGGCAGACCAACGTGGGCACTGTCCATTCGACCGGCATCTCGTATCGCTGTAATGTCCGTATGTTACTGGACCTAAGTCGTCTCCACTCCCTTTTGTGCTTGGTTCTACACCATGTGTTCACGTATGGCTGCAGGTAATCACATTTTACTTATTCATATTAGCTTGTAAATTTAATTACCGGTAGTAGTTTATATAGAATATCACTACCGCGGTTTTGTTCATGTTGGACTATTCTTATTTTTAGAAGCCAGCATGTAGATGAATTCATTTATTGAAATGCGTACCTGTAGTATTCTATATAGAATGTGAACTGTCCATTTTGTAAATGTATTTTTACAACAAGTGTTTAGATACTGGCTTTTAAGAAACATTGTATTTGTGAGTGTATAGATTTGTTCTATTTAATTGTTGTAGTTTTTTGTAAGGAAAGTAAAGAGCGAAACTCTTGAAACAATGTATATTAGTTTTATGTAGAACAACTAGTTGATTTATTTTTAGAGAACTACATTGTCTTTTATTTTTATAATGTTTCGGGTGTTCCATATCTCTCTTGTGTTTGTATAAGAGAGGTTGGTTTACACTATATGATTTTCTTTTCGTTTTTTGTTAAGATTTAGTATTTAGACTTTGATGTTGTGTGAACAACTTGGTCTAACCATTTAGGCTTATTAATTATGTTTAGTTTATGTTTAGTTTATGTTTATTTGTAATTATGTTTTATGTTTGCCTTTGGCAGGTCTTTAGTGTATAGTAAAGTTTTGAATCGCCCTACGAGTCGCCTTGTCCTTTAGTTTGTTCTGTGCCAAACCCACCACAGAAACTTGGTAGCACGAGTGGGGTCAGGAAGTGAGACAACACTGTTCGATCAGAAGACGCCTCAGAATCTGCTTCCTGACAACCGAAACTAAGAAAGTGACAACCAGATGTAGATGTCAACAAGTAACAGTTAGTTTTTTCTCGTTTCTGTACTTTCAAATATTTTCTATTTTTTGTTTTCTTCTTTTTGTTTCAGGGTAGTTAGATTTAGTTTAGTTTATTTTAATATAATTTGCTTATATTTTCTTAATTGTGATTTTACTTCGCTTGAACATTGTTTCTGTTGAGATAGATTTCGTTATTAGGTTACTATTATTGTTAGAGTTTCTTAAGACCTGCAGCCAGATGGAGGGAAATATGGTGGAACCTAGTTCAGTGAAGGGGAGAGACGTGGGTCCCATGTGCAGTGGAGGAGAGCCGGAGGGAATGGAATGTGTCACTAAGGGGATGTCGACTCGACTACAAGCTGAACTTGAGGCATTGAAGCTGGCCTGTCAGCGCCCTCATTACATCATAGAACCTGCTAGAAAAATTAGACATTTCAGTGGGGAAGGCAGAAATGATGAAGTTTCAATTGAAGATTTCGTCAGAGGAATAAGAGATCTATGGGAACTTCGACCTTACCTCTCGCCTCAAGAGAAGACAGCAACCATCATTGCGAATATAAGTGGTCCAGCTAGAGTAGAGGTAGATCTTCAGCCACCTCATATCAGAAGTAATCCAGAAGCTCTGCTCGATGCACTTACCTCTGCGTTTGAAGTAATCATACCGGTGCGAGAGGCAGAGATTGCATTTCTGATGTCGCAGCAAAGAAGAAGTGAGTCACTGCTCGAATTCTCTCACCGACTATTTAAGGAGTTCACAACGGCCATAAGACAAGAAAAAAGAGAAGGAATAGATTGCTTCAAGGAGGAAAGATTGAGGGACCAATATGCCTATGGAGTCAGAGATCCAGAACTTCGCAGAGAGCTGTTTAGGTTCATAGTGCAACATCCCCAGATAAGTTTTCAAAGTCTACGAAACTATGCATTCAAGTTGGAGAACCAGAACAAAGATGCAGCTCGAGCCCAAGAGCAGTGGTCTGAGGTTCTCTTAGCAAAATTGGCCAAGTTAGAGAAGCAACTTGAAGAGATAAAGGGGTCAGGCTATAACATTCTGCTAAGTTCAACTAACGCTAACTCACTCTCAAGTCAACAACACCAGGGGTCTGGTTATAACAGTCTGCCAAGCTCAACTAACCCACTTTCTAGTCAACCACATAGTCAACGCAGACCCACACAAAGACACACGAAACATAGCAACCAAAACAGAATTCGACCAACAGCACCGCCGGGTCTTGTATGGTCAAGGACGAAGAGAGGATTCTTCCCATACACTGATGATGGATCACCAGTCTGCACCCAGTGCTGGGAAGTTGGACATGTAAGGCGTCACTGTCAGCAATCACCACAACTCACAGCGGAGGTTCAATCTGTGAGCAACAGTGAACCCATTGTTTCACAGCCAACCCACCAAGTAGAACAACGAACCAATGAGCAGCAAGCTGATGCAATGTACAATACAGATGCAAGTCACTCAATTCAAACATCGAGAAATAGAAACTTTAACTCTGGGCAGCCAAACAAGAACAGGCATAACAGAGTCCGGAGGCCAGATAGACAAAGAAGAAACTACAAGCATTTTAACCAGCCACAAAGACGATTTCGCTCACTGCTCCCTATCACACTTTCTACAGCTTCCCAGACATTATGGATAGAGGAAGACAGACCACTTTGTATGACCGATGGAACCAGCACGTTACAAACTGGAAAGGTGCTTGTCGTCCCAGAAGACACTGACAAGAAACAGTTGTTTCGGTTTTCAGAAACCTACTAGGCTGAACGCCCCGGGACGGGTCGTTTCAAGCTAGGGGCTCTGTAGTGGAGTGGATAGCGTTTCAGAGAACACCGGCCACCCCGATATCCACGTGACCCTTCACCCTAGATGGCACCTTGTGTCCGCGCATGACAAGGCAGACCAACGTGGGCACTGTCCATTCGACCGGCATCTCGTATCGCTGTAATGTCCGTATGTTACTGGACCTAAGTCGTCTCCACTCCCTTTTGTGCTTGGTTCTACACCATGTGTTCACGTATGGCTGCAGGTAATCACATTTTACTTATTCATATTAGCTTGTAAATTTAATTACCGGTAGTAGTTTATATAGAATATCACTACCGCGGTTTTGTTCATGTTGGACTATTCTTATTTTTAGAAGCCAGCATGTAGATGAATTCATTTATTGAAATGCGTACCTGTAGTATTCTATATAGAATGTGAACTGTCCATTTTGTAAATGTATTTTTACAACAAGTGTTTAGATACTGGCTTTTAAGAAACATTGTATTTGTGAGTGTATAGATTTGTTCTATTTAATTGTTGTAGTTTTTTGTAAGGAAAGTAAAGAGCGAAACTCTTGAAACAATGTATATTAGTTTTATGTAGAACAACTAGTTGATTTATTTTTAGAGAACTACATTGTCTTTTATTTTTATATAATGTTTCGGGTGTTCCATATCTCTCTTGTGTTTGTATAAGAGAGGTTGGTTTACACTATATGATTTTCTTTTCGTTTTTTGTTAAGATTTAGTATTTAGACTTTGATGTTGTGTGAACAACTTGGTCTAACCATTTAGGCTTATTAATTATGTTTAGTTTATGTTTAGTTTATGTTTATTTGTAATTATGTTTTATGTTTGCCTTTGGCAGGTCTTTAGTGTATAGTAAAGTTTTGAATCGCCCTACGAGTCGCCTTGTCCTTTAGTTTGTTCTGTGCCAAACCCACCACACTATAATAGATCTAAGTCTAAGTACTAACTTATTAAATAAGTAGAAGTATTATAATGAATATTGTATAGATCTAGATTGACTAGATTATAGATAGATCTATAGATAGGCCTAGATCTCTAGTCTAGTACATTAAGTAAAGAGTATAGTAAATGTATTACAGTATTATTAGATCTATGTATTATGTCTATATCTAATAATCTAATAATTAATAAACTTAAATCTTTAGTAATATTGTTATAGCTCTGCCATGCGCACCGCCACCTTAGCTAGAAGGTACGCACTGTGATAAACTAGACTGAAAAGGATGTCAACATTAGGAAGAGAGGAGAACGATTTCCACCCAAGTTGGGAGTCGAAGTGAAAAGACTGTGTCTCAGACACTGGCGGATCCAGGGGGGGAGGCGGTAGGGGCGATCGCCCCCCCCCCACTCGGCCGACCCCCCCCCAGGGGGGGGGGGGGCGAACGAATTTTAGTATAGAATTCACAAAATTGGTATACGAATTTATTACTTATGTTAATAATATATACTAATTATTTATATTTTAACCTATTTTTAGATTATTTCGCCCCCCCCCTCTAGTACGTTGGCCGATTTGGTGGGGTCGGGAGGGGGCGATGGTATCAATCCCGCCCCCCCCCCTCTACACTTTCGAGTGGGGAGGGCGGTCCAATTTATTTGTAGAAATCACAGCTTGCTAACAGAATCAATTATATATCTATATGATGTAAGCTTGTTATTGATATTTTAACCGATCTTTATATTATGTCGTTCCCTGTTTGCCGATTGGTGGGGGGGTGGGGCGAATACCTCTACTGCCCTTCCCACCTTAACCCTTTAAGTGGGGGGGGGGCGGTCCGTTTTATGGAGAAATCATAGTTTGTGAACAAAATTAGTTGAATATCTATATAATATAAACTACGTATTGATATGTGACCCATTGTATATTATGTCGTACCACACTCTAGTCTCAAATTGTATTATTAGCAAATTTAAATGAAAAAGGGTTGTACCAGGTGGGAGGGACGATACATGCCATCGCATTTCCCCCATCAGACAAATCAATACTTTTTCTTTTTGCATTATAGTTAAGAAATTACAAAATTTAAAATGTGTCACTAATATAATTTATATATACTATAAATTAAATTCTTATATCGAGTCACCCCACCCCTATTCTTTAATGCCAATTGCAATCTTTAGCAGAAATTATTAAAGTATAAGAGTAATCATTAAGATAAGTTCTAAACCAAAATAGTCATAGTCGCCTTTTCCCAAACTTTACTCAATCTGATATTTTTCTAGTAAAATAAATTTGGGACTATAACTCACAATTTATACCTCAATTTTATTGAATATTATTTATCGAATTTTTTTTTTCGGCGGCGATCCTCAAAGCCAAAATATAAATGTGTGGGGTATCTTATCTTCTCAAGAAACAAATCGGTTTTATTTGCAATGTATTAAGGGCCTATAAATTCATATTAGAATATTTTTCAAGTACAACATTATTCAAAATGTCCTTTTTTATAGTATGAATAATGAGCTTTAGGTCAGGAGAATGCGTTTCTGCAGTAAAGAATATAAGAAAACGCTTTTAGCGTCGGGGCTTCGTCCCGAACTCCATTGATAAATAATGAGCTGTAGATGTCAGGAGAATGCGTTTCTGCAGTGAAAAAAATCGCCCCCCCCACTCCAAAGTTCTGGATCCGCTAGTGGCCTAAGATAGATGTTGTTTTGTGTACCTGTGATGTAGTGTAAATAAACATACATGTGCCTCGTCGAAGTGCCTCACGTAAGTTATTACATTGGTGTCAGAAGTGGGATTATTGGCAACTAAACGAGTGTAATAAGAGCTAAGACAAGAGCTTCGGGACCGAGCTTTAAAATCCGTCGGTAGCAGGGAAACGCTCACGGCTCGTCTGCGGCAAGCTCTGATCAATGAAGAAGAAGATCCGGAGACCTACACATTTGAAATTGAACTTGGGATTGTTGAGGTCTTGTAGTGGACTATGACTCTTAACTCCTTACCTCTTGTCATAATATTTTTTCTGAGACTGTTTCTCGGAGTCATAGTGTTTCTTCACCACCTTGAGATCTGGTGTCTTAGGTATGAGTATTTCCTCGCTCGAAGGTAACACATTTCTTGGTCGGCGTCCCATGAGTAATTGTGCTGGCGACAAATTAATATTACTCAGTGGAGTAGTTCTGTAGTCTAATAGAGACAGAAATTTGTCATCGCTTTTCTTCAACAGTTTCTTCACTGTCTGAATAGCTCTTTCAGCCTCGCCATTAGAACTCTAAAAATGAGGACTTGACTTTTCATACTCTATTCCGTATGATTTACAGAAATTTAGGAATTCCCTTGAAGCGAACTGTGGCCCGCTATCTGACCTTAACCTTCTAGATATTCCATGGCATACGAATATACTCTTCATTGCTTCGATGATATCTGATGTAGTTTCCTGTGACAGGTCTTAGACATCAATAAACTTTGAGAATTAGTCAACTAGAAGCACATACTTTACTCCCTCAAAGTTAAACAGATCACATCCAAACATGTTGTATTGAAGGTCTGGTGCCTCGGTAGGTATTAGCGGTTCTGACACATTTTGATTCTGATGTTCAGCACACCTGCTACAATCCCTAACTGTCACTTCAATGTCTGCATTCATGCCTGGCCAATACATGACTTCTCTGGCTCTCTGCTTACACCCGACTATTCCTAAGTGAGAATTGTGAATCAGATTTAGCATGTATTTACGTAAGCTTGGTGGCATGACTATTCTCAGACCTTTGTATATAAAACCATCCGAAATTGATAACTGGTCTCTTGAATCCCAATATGGCCTGACCTCAATTGGAGTCTCGCTTCTTGTGTCCGGCCAACCAGTCATAATTACTTCCCGAAGCATTGAAAGTTCTTTGCTTGTACAGTCTTGGATTTCACTGTATTCCGAATCACTTACATAGATCATATGCACTGAATCATCTGTAAATTCACATGTCTGTGTATCAGTATTTGGTAGATGTGCACGAAAAAGCTAAACATTTCCTTGCCTTTTCTGTAACAGACTTTCAGATCATACCACTGTAGTCTTATTAACATCTTCTGTATTCTCATTGGTGCTGACAATAACGGTTTCTTGAAGATTTGCTCCAGAGGTTTGTGATCATTATAAAATGTTACTTCTTTACCAAATATGTAGCAGTGACATTTGCTTGTACTATACATGATTGAAAGCATTTCCTTCTTAATTTGAGCATATCTTGTTTCTGCATCCGTGAGAGCTCTTGATGCGTATGCAATTATACGACCTTCCTGGAGTAATACTGCTCCCAGTCCATCTTTACTTGCATCACATTCTATCTCTACGTTCTTGTTGACATCATAATATGCTAAAACTGGAGACTAGTATATATAATTCTCTTCATGGCTCAAGAGTTTGAACACCACGTATGTACAGTATTGGCTGTGATTTATCGGACAGTAAACTGTAACGTTATTTTGGAGCCCTGAGTTGTCAAGTTTTTGGTGTCGCGTGGATCAGTTTGCAGAGAGTTTGGGTAGTGAGAGACGTTTTAAGGGTAACTTTAATTTCTGTATCCCTTATTTACTGCACTACATGACGAAGCTTTATGAACAAGCACGTGAAAATGAAAGGTGTGATATCAACTTTAAAAGGAAGGATGTGCTAATATTGCGTCATTGTTTGTTGTGAATGTTTTTGTGAGAAAGTACTTAAAAGGTTGTGAAGTAATAAAATGATAGTCTCATCTACTTATATCAACACGAAGTCTGTATTCATTAATTGTTATGCCTACCGTAATTTATTTATTCGCTGTGAAAACAGAACAGACTTGATGTAGGAGACGTTCGCCTTGCTATGACCAATTTAAAGCTAGACATTTCAAATATTGTCACACTGCAGGAGGCACGCTGTTCCGTTTAATTTCATTTTTTAGTGAATTCAACAATAATAGTATTTATATAAACAATAAAACTTAATTTAAAATTAAAAACAAAAAAAAATAGTAGTAGACTACTGGTTTGGATCTAGACTATTGTTATTACATCTAGATTCTAGATCTATCTTGGACATCTTGTTATGTAATACTATATCTGGTTTAAGTATTAATTTAGATTATAGATATATCTATAATTATAATAATTAAATAGTCTGGACCTTTGATCCAGATTAGTAGATACAAAAGTAGATGACCATGAGTTATCTTAAGGATCATTTGGCTTCATTCCATCATAAGAATCATTTAAAGTTATTTGAAAGATATATGTAGATCCTATCTACAACTGTTTAAGTTTATTTACAAGTTGATTATCAAATCTCGTTATTTTTTACACTTTCAAATGACTTTTTCTAGATCTAATATAAATACGCTATTCTAAAATTTCACAGTTTTAGAAATTGACTTTAATGCTATCTGCTATCGAAATCTAAAGCTAACTCAATTATGAAAAAACAAACTTTTCATTTTGTTTTTAAAGTAATATAGGTCAAACAAGCAATTAGAAACCATTACCTAGCACCAATTTGATTTTCAAAATAAAATTTGAAACATCTTATATCGATTAAAAATATTTGAGATGTTTTGGCAAGAAAATGAAATGTAAAATAAGTTTCAAGAGTGATTTCCAACATCGTTTGTAGTCAAGGAATTTGTCATTTTAAAATTTTGTAAAATAGGTCATTTGACATAAATTTGTTTTAAGTTGAAAATACGGAACAATTTGACATCGATAATTAAACTATATTAACGTATTATCCAAGAATATTCAGTGTAATATAAAACTGAAGTGCGATTTCAAACTATCATTTGATGTATTTTTAAAAACAAAATCAGTAATAACTTTAAAGATAATGAAATATTTATAAATAAATTATAAATACTTTCATTTAGCGTTTTGTATGCTATTTAGTTTAAAAATCAGGAACAACTTATTTTGATCATGAAATGTTGCAACGTGTTACATAAAGATGGGGGATTACTACGTAAGATCACTCCATGTTACATAAAGATGGGGGATTACTACGTAAGATCACTCCATGTTACATAACAATTTGATCAATTAATATGACCTAGTAGCGGGTATGTATCGTCAATAACAGTCTCCGTGTGACCTTTGGCTAATATTGCGTTCCCTACAATAGGTAGTTCGCTATCCGCGTATAAACACCCGAAGTAGTATTACATTTTTTTTTCATACACAATCTGCATAGGTCCAAAACTGTAGTATTTTGAATTTCATAATAAAATGACATTTTCTTAATATTTTGTACAATATTTGTGTATAATAAAATCTAGAATGTTAATATTGTTACGTATTTCTGATTTTCTGGCTAAATGTACAAGGCACACAAATAAAAGAAACACTGCAAAGAACTTGACGAATCAACTTTCAGCTTTAAATAACTTTATTGAATTATAACTATAACAATTCGTCACTGTAACATGTAGCGTATACGTCTTACATCGACTGTATCGACTGTAACGGCTCAAGTCCACTCTCTTCTACTGTCTCGCACAGTAGAGAACAGTATCGACGACTGTACTGACTCTTTTCACATGAACTCTCTGGTTTATAAAGAGTCCCTAATCGCTTGTCTATTGTTGCAAAAACACTGCTAGTATCCTCTGGAACAACATGGGAGGAAACATCACATCCTGTTGTTGTTTATACATGTCGATTCCAGAGGATACCTGCTGCAGTGTCATCTCGCCGAGGTCACACGTAGTGACCTCTAACTGTCACTGTTCATTTGTCACAATGCCCCCCTTCGTAAATCTGTTCGTCCTCTGGAACAACACGTGAGGCACGTCCCACCCTGTCTTTGTTTACATGCATAGATTCCAGATAACACTCGGTGCTGTGTCATCTCGCAGGGGTCACACATAGTGACCTCTACCTGTCACTATTCATTCGTAACACTGCCCCCTTCTTAGATCTGTTCGTCCCGAACAGATTCTATTTCACCACGGTACTGATGGAGTCGGTCAACGTGGACAACCTTCAGCTTGGACCGTGGACTTTTCTGTATCCGGTAGACCACGTCGTTTATTCTTTTTACGACACGGTCTCTTTGGAGTTTCGGGGATCTGCCTTTTCGTCTCTGTGGGTTATAGAGCCACACTAGATCATTCTCATGGAACCCCGACGTATTGGCCCGTTTGTCATACCTCGTTTTCATCAGGTCACTGTTGGTCTTGATGTTTCTGCGGGCCAATACATGAGCATTCTCCAATCGTCTTCGGAGATTGGTGACATATTCAGTTGAAGACACTGGCGTATCTCTCGGAATCCCAAATAACAGGTCACATGGTAGACGAAGCTCACGACCAAATAACATCTTCGCTGGGGTATATCCTGTGGTGGTATGAACGGATCCTCTGTATGACATGAGGAACATGGGGATATGGGTGTCCCAGTCGTCTTGTCGGTCATCAGTAACCTTAGACAGATGTTGTTCTAGGGTTCTGTTGAATCGCTCCACCATCCCATCAGATTGCGGATGGAGAGCTGTCGTGTGAGTCTTTTCGATGCCAAGTGTCTTGCACATCTCCTGGAAAACTTTGGACTCGAAGTTCCTGCCCTGGTCAGAGTGCAACTCATTAGGTACACCAAAGCGACAGATCCAGTTATCCACGAGTGTTTCGGCCACTGTGATAGCTTCTTGATTTGGTATGGCATAAGCTTCTGGCCATTTGCTGAAATAGTCCATAACTACCAAGATGTATTTGTTTCCTTTCTTGGTTTCAGGAAATGGGCCTGCTACATCTATTGCGATCCTCTCAAATTGAACACCAACATTATACTGTTGCAAAAGACCCCTGGTTTTGCGTCGAGGGCCTTTTGCTGCCGCACATATGTCGCACCTTCGACACCATTCCTCTACATCCTCTCTATATCTGAACCAGTAGAACCGCTGACGAACCTTTTCCAGAGTCTTATTGACACCAAGATGAGATCCGCTAGCGCCATTATGCATCTCTTTCAGTACTTCAGCAACTCTCACCTTCGGTAACATCAGCTGAAGGCGATTGGATGTTCCATCAGCAGATTCCTAAACTCTTTTGATGACACCATTGACCAACGACAGCGAGTCCCACTGAGCCCAGTACGCCTTGGTGGCTACCCCCTTCTCAGAGATGTCTTTCCAATCTGGCCGTTGTCCATCTTCTTTCCATAGAAGAATGGGAGCCAGATCTTCATCTTGCATTTGGTCCTCTCGAATCCTTTTATCACACCAGGGTCCGGAAACATCTACTCCGAGCCGAAGACAATTGACAGCTACCTCCTTTTCTTCAGCCCTCTTGCAGTGCTTACATTCCGCTTTGCAGGGTCGTTCAGCATTTTGGTGAATTTGCCCTTTTCGGTGCTTAGTTTCAAATTCATAGGTTTGAAGACGTTCGATCCACCTTGCCACCTGACCTTCAGGGCTCTTAAACGAAAGCAACCATTGCAGAGCTGCGTGATCTGACCTTAAGATAAATTTCTGCCCGTATAGGTACTTGTGGAAATGTTTTATTGCATCCACAGCAGCCAGCAATTCACGTCTCGTCACACAGTAGTTCCTTTCAGCTGTCGATAGGCTTCGACTGAAGTATGAAATGACTCGTTCAGTTTCATCAACCTTTTGGGACAAGACTGCGCCTATTCCAGTGTTGCTTGCATCTGTGTCGAGTATGAATGTCTTCCCTGGAATGGGGTAGGCCAATACTGGTGATGAGGATAGTGTGTTTTTCAGCCTCTCGAAAGCTTCTTGACATTCAGATGTCCAAATAAATGGCCTCTTTTGCTCTGTCAGTTGATGAAGGACCTTACAGATGTTTGAGAAATTTGGCACGAAACGTCGGTAGTATGTACAGAGTCCCAAGAAACTTCTCAGCTCATGGATATTACTTGGCGTAGGCCATCGTTTCACTGCCTCAACTTTGTCAGGGTCAGTGCTGACTCCGTCATTTGACACAATGTGACCAAGGTACTTAACGTTTTTCCTGAATAAGGAACACTTCTTTGGGCTGAGTCTCATTCCCGCACTTCTTATCCGTTGAAATACTTCCTTCAGATTTGCAAGGTGCTCTTCAAACGTTTTGCCAATGACAATAATGTCATCAAGGTAAACAAGGCATGTAGTCCAATGAAGTCCTCGTAAAACCCTCTCCATCAATCGTTCAAAGGTGGCTGGTGCCTTGCAGAGACCGAATGGCATCACAGTAAATTGCCAGAGGCCATTGCCAGCAGAGAAGGCGGTTTTCTCTCTATCATTGGGATGCATTTCAACTTGCCAATACCCACTCTTTAGGTCGAGAGTAGAAAATACCTGGGACCCTGCAAGCGTGTCCAAAGTATCGTCGATTCTAGGAAGTGGATAACTATCTTTATGTGTGACTTCATTCAGAGCTCTGTAATCTACACAAAATCGCACAGATCCATCCTTCTTCTTTACTAAGACAATAGGCGAACACCAAGGACTATTTGAGGGCTCAATGATTCCTTGCTGCGTCATGCCCTCTATCATGTCCATAGCTTCTTGTTGCTTTGCTAGCGGCAAGCGACGTGGTGGCTGTCGAATCGGTCTGGTGTTTCCAGTGTCTATTCGATGTTGTACCATGTTTGTCCGTCCGCAGTCTGTTTCATCAGATGGCAGAATATCTTCAAACTCCATGATCAACTGTTCCGCTTTGCTGTACTGCTCATCTGATAAATTCACTTTCATTTCTGTCAGGAGCTTGGTAATTTGTGGATTGAAAGGTTTGGTGGAATTAACGATCGTGATATTATTATTACAGTTTCTTATCAGGTCAAGAGTATTACATATTGCGATGGGGCTGTCTTTCTCTAGATGTCTCTCTTGTAGGCCGAGGTTCATGATTCTGACGGGCACCTTTTGATCTTTTCCGACAAGGACCAATGTTTTTCCTACTGCCATTCCGCTGTTGTCATTTTCAATGCCTTCCACTATCGCCGTCATCGTTGCAGTTTGACCATGCTCTAACTTTCCCCAGATAATTGCTTCAGACTGAGCTGGCAAACTTGTATCTTCTGTTAAAAGGATTCTTCTTATTTGACCATTCTCTTCATCTTCATCCCCGAGCAAGGGAATCTCAACATCACCACATTTCAAAGTACCACCTCCGATGTTCAGAGAGAATTCACATTTCTGCATAAAATCGAGCCCAATAATACAGTCATCCGTAATGTTAGCGATCAGAAATTCATGTATAAATGACTGATGCCCGAGCTCAAAGTTTATATTTGTCAGTCCATGTATAGGCATCATCTCTCCACTGGCCGTCTTCAAGGAGTAAGAGTTCACTCTCTTGATTTCGTTCTTTTTGACAATGTCTGGACGAATGACTGAACGTGAGGCACCAGTATCTAGAAGAAAACGGTAATTTCGAGATCCAATTCTACCATTGATGTACAGACTTTTATTCTTCCCTAACACAGCGACTGGAATTATAGTTGCAGGGGCTGTCATGTTCTTGATCGCCGATTTTTTGCCCCATAAAACCGGCGAAAGTTAGTTTCCCTGGTAGACATGAGCACCTGACCTTGCATCTGTCTCCGGTCTGTGCTGATACTCTGTTTGTCGGGGAAATCTTCTCGTGCAGTTCCTTTGTAGATGGCCAGGTTCTCCACAATTCCAACAACGTACACTGGTTCTATTCTGTCCTTCTTGCTTCTTATTTGGTCTGCGTTCTTCTAGCACTTCAGTTACCCTTTTGAGAAGTTGTGTAAGATCTTCTTCTTGGACTTCCAGCATACGCCCATGATGGATATTCTTAGAGGCGTCTTTGGCGGCTTCATAGGAGAGGGCGTAGACTAGAGCTTCGCTGGATTTGCGCTTACCACTGATTCTTATTGCCTTCTTCAGTTCTGGATCTCGAATAGCATCAATGAATGCATCAGTGATAATGACGTCCAGAAAGTCTTGTGCTGCTGTTGGATATGCCAAATGAGCAAGACGTTCTATGTCCGCCTCTAGCTCTTGCAAGGTTTCACCGGAGCGTTGTTGTCGGGTTTTCAACTGAACTCTATAAACTTCTTGTGAATGTTCGTCTCCGTAACGGAGCTCCATAGCCTTAACAATGGCAGCGTAATCTTGTTGATTTGTTATTGACTGAAGCAGTTCTGCTGCCTTCCCTCTTAAAGCTAACACCAGAGCAGTCGCTTTCTCTTTTTCAGTGTTCCAGTTATTAACCTTGGCCGCTGCCTCAAACTGTCTTTTGTAAACAGTCCATGAGATGGATCCATCAAACACAGGCGGCTTTATCTTCCCAGAGATTTCGGGCACTAATGTTTTTGTTCTAGTACCCCGTTCCTTACTCAGTTGTTCTTGGACATGAGTCCTTATCTCTTCCATTTCTTTTTCCACAGTGTTGACTCTCTGGTCAATCTTCTCGTTCATTTACTTTTTCATTCATGGCGTTTATTTTCTTGAGGCTCTCCTTCATTAAGTCCATCTGGCCCTGCATGTTACTCAGGATCTCTGTCATATCTGGGTTTAATTCAAATATGTATTCATCTGGATCTTGATCTTCCTCAATAAGGGCCTGTCTTAGGCGTTCTGTTAGTGTTTCTTTGTTACCATTGAGCTGCAGACCTCTCTCACGAAGTTCTTGCCTTAATTCTTTGACCAACAGCTGGTTAAGTAGTTTCCTCGAAGACATTTCAGCCAGAAAATATCCCACTTCTGACACCAATTGTTACGTATTTCTGATTTTCTGGCTAAATGTACTAGGCACACAAATAAAAGAAACACTGCAAAGAACTTGACGACTCAACTTTCAGCTTTATATAACTTTATAGAATTATAACTATAACAATTCGTCACTGTAACATGTAGCGTATACGTCTTACATCGACTGTATCGACTGTAACGGCTCAAGTCCACTCTCTTCTACTGTCTCGCACAGTAGAGAACAGTATCGACGACTGTACTGACTCTTTTCACATGAACTCTCTGGTTTATAAAGAGTCCCTAATCGCTTGTCTATTGTTGCAAAAACACTGCTAGTATCCTCTGGAACAACATGGGAGGAAACATCACATCCTGTTGTTGTTTATACATGTCGATTCCAGAGGATACCTGCTGCAGTGTCATCTCGCCGAGGTCACACGTAGTGACCTCTAACTGTCACTGTTCATTTGTCACGATGCCCCCCTTCGTAAATCTGTTCGTCCTCTGGAACAACACGTGAGGCACGTCCCATCCTGTCTTTGTTTACATGCATAGATTCCAGATAACACTCTGTGCTGTGTCATCTCGCCGGGGTCACACATAGTGACCTCTACCTGTCACTGTTCATTCGTAACAATATCTTTAAATGGCATGTCCCGTTTATTCCAGTGTTGGTTTGTTTTTATTTGGTTGAAGATCAAATGACAGCATTTTTTTTTATGTTTGTCAATTGAATTAATCCTCTTGCCAAACTTTTGAAAAAAAAAAAAAGTAGCATTCAGGCAACTGCTTAAAAATGCATAAATGATAAGTTAGAACTGTATTCTCGAAAGCTTTTAATGGGCTTTGTTGCTGCACATACAAATTATATAAGTGTCAGACGCGAATAGCTCATGTTTTCAGTAAAAGAAATTATAAAAGTCATTTCTCTATAGAAGAAGTTATATAATATAAAACCACAGACCTATCTATATTATAAAGTAGAATGTGTGGAGTATGTATGTATGTATGTTACTTATAGACATCAAAACCGCTTGACCAATCTTGATAAAACTAGGCAGGAATGTTCCTTGGGTACCAACTTAGACCGTAGTGTATGTATTGTAGCCTAAAACAAACTTAAGACCCTCAAAAAAAAATAAAGTTGTCCGACTCTATTACAGCTATAGTATTTTATGGATCTAGGCCATGTCTACAATGTTGACATGAGAAAAGATAGAAAGGATTTAGACCTAGATCTAATTTTAAGAAATACACTTTGCGCAGATAGTTTTTTACTTTGACACATGAAAAGACAAAAGAAGATCCATTGATTTCATTATATAATAAAATTAACCTTCAATTTTGTGTTTCAAAAGCATTTTTTACATTAATTAGTTCCTTATATCTGTGATTACAGATTTCCTGACGAACATTCTTTCATTAGACAATTCAGTAATGAATCGCGTACTAAATATTAATTCGTTTAATTGTTTACTTTATAATCCCATCCATGGGCGTAGCCAGGATTTTTTTTCGGGGGGGGGTTTTGGGGGGGTGAATTTTTTTCTCCCCTCCCCCGCGAAAAAAAAATTATATGTATTTATGTGTGTGTGTGTGTGTACATAATCTTTATTACATTCTGACCCTTCATTCTTTCGGTAGACGTTTATTGTGCCCTAGAATAGGTTCTTCCATGAGTTAGTGAAAAAATTGTAGATTCCCCTACATTACTAGCAAAGCCCCGCCGCCAAGCACTATTTCTGATATTGAAAACCAACAAAATGCATATTCTGAGGTATCTACAGTGCATTTTCCTGCTATTAAAAAGTTCTTTTTCAAAAACCTAATGTGCTATTCTTACTGACTTAGACTCTCCCTCGTCTTTCGGCGCATTTGCCATCAAGCTGTTTCCATAAAATTGTTGACTCCCAGCCATTACTAGGAAGGGGGTCTGGGGGAGCGCCAGGAGCTCCCCAGCGCGGGGCGAAGCCCCGCCGCCAAGCACTATTTCTGGTATTGAAAGCCAACAAAATGCATATTCTGAGGTATCTACAGTCCATTTTCCTGCTATTAAAAAGTTTTATTTCAAAAACCTAATTTGCTATTCGTACTGACTTAGACCCTCCCACGCCGTTCGGAGCATTTGACGTCAAGCAGTTTCCATAAAAATCTATCACTGGTAATCTCTGAAGCCTCTTCCCACCTGCCATGAGGACCTCAATGAATGAGTAGCGCCAAGTTGTACTAGGATATCATTGCAACTCTTCTTATGGGTAATTCATTTTATCGGAGAACATGTCCTGCAAACCTCATGCGTCGTTCTCTCACAATCTTACTAAAGGGTCGACTCCCAGTTCGGCATAGGATTTCCTTGATTTAGACCCGATCTCTATAACTGACTTCTAAAATCTGTCTTAGCCATCTTTGTTGAGCTACATTTAGTGTTTTTCGATTTCGGTAGATGACTATTCACTGCAGTTTATTAATGGAGCCCTGCCACTGGTAAAAATGTGTAACCTCTCTTGAATACGCTCTTGGAATTAAGTGACTGTAGTTTGCTTTAGATTTTATATCGAAAAGAGAAGTTTTATCGTTAAAATCTTCTGTTGGGGGTTTTCCACCTCAAAATGCTCTGTAGGGGGATCTTAGACTCAAAACCATCTGGAGGGGTTTTAAACTTTAAAAAAAAAAGCCATCTGTAGAAGAAACTCAAAACCCCCGATTGGCTTGGCTACGCTCAAATAATTTTAGTGTGTAATTTGCTTTTTTTTTATATTGAAGATGTATTTTTAGCACCAAACCCCTCTGAATGGGGGTTTAAACTCAAAACCCTTTTGACTACGCTCATAGATTTTAGAGTGAGTAATTTTCTTTTATTTATATTGAAGAGGTACTTTTTAGCTTCAAACTCCACTGGAGGGGAGTTTAAACTCAAAACCCCATAGACTACACTCATAACATTTTAGTGTATAATTTGCTTTTTTTTATTATTAAAGAGGTATTTTTTACCTTCAAACCCCGCTGAAGTGGAGTTTAAACTCAAAACTGAGTCAAAACCCATTTAGCTACGCTCATAACATTTTGAGTGCGTAATTAGCTTTTTTTTATATTAAAGAGGGGGGTTATCGTAATTTTTAGACGGGGTTTTAAAATTAAAATCTTCCTTAACTGTGCTCTTGGAATTAGGGGATTTTCGTTTGCATTTTTTGTTGTTTTGTTTTATAGAAGAGGGGAAGTTAACTGCAAAAAAACCCAGGTAGGGGGTTTAAAACTCAAAACCCCTGGTAGGGGGTTTTAAACTCAAAACCCCTAGTAGGGGTTTTTAAACTCGAACCGCTCTGGTAGGGGTTTTAAACTCGAACCCCCCTGGTAGGGGTTTTTAAACTCGAACCCCCTTGGTAGGGGGTTTTAAACTCAAAACCCCTTTGGTTATGCTGGGGCAAGGGATGGTTTAGTATTAAAATCTCACCTAAAATAAACAAAATCAAAACAAAAAATTAGTCACTAAATTCCGACTCCCCCCCCCCGGGGGGGGGGTTTGAACCCCAAGAACCCCCCCCTGGCTACGCCCATGACCCATCCCTAGATCTAAAACTCTAATTCAACTCTAAGATGATAAAACTTCTCTTCGCACAGATAGTTTTATACTTTAACACATAAACATATTAATTAAAGTCCATTCATTTCATATTTTGATCAAATAAACATTCAAATTTGGTTTTCTAAAGCTACATTCCCCTACGAAAGCTGCGAAACCGAGTTGAGATAGGCCTAGATCTATAGTCATTCATGAATCGCGTACTAAATATAATTTCGTTTAATTGTTCACTTTATAATCCCATTCATTTAACAAAGCTATCGCTCTTTTCGTTTTTAATAGATAAGAATGTATCGACTTCGGGTAAACCCATTTTCGCAAACCTAATTTTATTTTCGTAGCGAAAGAGAAATAACGTGAAAGGATCATTAGCTAAGTTTAACATACATATAAATCCAATCCACTAGATTATTCAAAAGCATTTTTTACATAAATTAGTTCCTGATATCTACAGATTTCCTGGCGAACATTCTTTCATTAGACATTACCAAATGGTTACACATTAACACATCTCTCTTCTGAGGTCTGAGTCTATTCCTAGGCCTAGGTCTAAAACTCTTACTGAACTCTAAGATGATAAAACTTCTTTTCGCAAAGATAGTTTTATGCTTTAACACATAAACATACTAATTATTGTCCATTTATTTGATATTTTAATCAAATTAACATTCAAATTTGTTTTTCTAAAGCATTTTTAATACATTCGTTCGCTGTTCGCTAAAGCTGCGTAGCCGTGTTGAGATAGGCCTATATTCATTCATGAAAAAAAGTTCACGCATGCGCAGCTCAGAACTCTAGATTAGTGTAGATTTAGATCTACGTCTACCTCAAGATCTACTTTATACTTTATACACATGAACATACAAAATTTAGTCTATTCATCTCAAATTTTAATCAAATATATGTAGGCCTACAAGCAAATGTTTTAATTTGAAAAAAAAATGGATTTAAGCCTATTAGATATTTTGAATTGATAGCTTCATTCACACTATTTTTACATTGACACATTCGCTTTACTTATTACATTATTATTTCGTTTAATTGTTTACAAAACACTCTCATTGACTATATCGAAAGTAATGCGCAAAAAAAGACCCGCGGTCGCGGGTAACATATGTCTAGTACTACAATAAATATAGGTATTTGCTCTCTATTTAAAATTTATTTAGGTAGGTGATGTTTTACTATTACACACCAAGTATCATAATTTAGAAAAATCCAGGTTCTTTTTTTTTTGTGTGTGTAACGCCAGGGGCGGACTGGCTATATGGGCAAACGGGCAAATGCCCAGTGGGCCGGTACCAAATGGGCCGTCTGGTTGCGACCAAAGAAAAAAAAATTCAATGCAGACAACTTAAAAAAAAAAGTGACAGCAGCAAGACACAAAGGCCCGAACACATTTTCTTGTTGTTGTTTTTTTCATTCTTATTACAATTAATTTTGTTTGAAATTTAACAAGAATATAATTTTAAGAATTACACTATACACTGAAATACACTGTACGTATTATCATTTGTAAAACGTTAGACCGTACTTTCTGCTATGCACGAGCGGCATGGCATTCAATACTACTTTGATGTCTTCGAGACTGTGTTTGGCCTGATCATTTTGCTGGTCGGCATGGGCCTTTGATGGCACTTCCATTTTTGTTTTGCTCCCTCCCTCACCCGTTTTTTAATGGTTCCATTGAAAGTTAACGAAAAAGAGGGATGGGAGAGGATAAGTTAGAAAACATTGATATAACTCGGCAAAAGGGGAGACAATTAGCTCTTTAACAAAACTTAATAGAAGTAAACAAACCAATAAACACAGCCGCGAAATCGCAAACCACCCAACTTATTCATAACTCAATATGGGTATAAAGTTCTACTTTCTGCAATTTGAAAAGAAAGAGCAAGATTCTTGTTGTTTATTTGTAATAACATAGATGAAAGATCTAAAAATACTACACTTAAGGCTTACAAAAAAAATTATTCAGTTAAAACATAAATATAGATCTAAAACAATTTCATACCATTATGATTAATGGCAAACTTATGCTTAGTATGAAGTCATTAATAATGAAAATTATTACAATAATTAAAATAATTGATATAGCGCTGTCACATCCGATATTTAATAAAAGGAGATTTAGAATCATCTATATTTTAAATAATATATTCATATACAAATCGCGTTTTTGAGGATGTACTAGGAGGAAGCTAGAGCTTTTCACATTTAGAAGTACCTCTCTAACCGCTCTATTTTCTCTTATCTTTTAAAGGAATGTATATAGTTCTATCTATCTATCTATCTATCTATCTATCTATCTATCTATCTATCTATCTATCTATCTATCTATCTATCTATCTATCTATCTATCTATCTATCTATCTATCTATCTATCTATCTATCTATCTATCTATCTATCATCTATCTATCTATCTATCTATCTATATATATATATATATATATAGTTGGTCCATCGTAGTTCGATTATGACCACTTTGTCATCCATGGGGCTGGGGGCTTTGCACTGGGGTTTTATGTCTCCTCGTGTGGCTGGTGAGACCTATGTGAGCCCGGAATGTTCGGCCGCACACTAGGCAGGTTATTCCAGCTGGAGCTAGTGTCATTGGCCTTGCTTTTCTTCTCTGGAGTTTTTCTTCTGCCAGCATTGTTCTCTTTTTCTCAGCAACCTGTGCGCCGGTTTTCACCGCGCGACGTCATGATGCTCTGTCATGTGCATCTGTCTCCCAGGTGGCTGTGTCTATGCTGAACGCCTTCAGAGAAGCTTTGAGGGTGTCCCTTAAGCGCTTTCTTTGACCACCTTGCGAGCGCTTTCCTTCGCTTAGTTGGCCATACAAGAGTCGTTTTGGGATGCGGTGGTCTTCCATTCTGTAGACGTGACCTGCCCATCGCAGCAGGGACTGAATCAGGATTGTGTGGATGCTTTGCAGACCCGCTCTTTGAAGGACTTGAGTATCTGGTATTTTGTCTTGCCATTTGACATTCAGTATTTTTCACAGACATGTCATGCTGAAGGGATTCAGTTTCTTTGCATGTTAACTGTACACTATCCATGTTTCTGAGGCATAGAGCAATGTAGGGAAGATGACGGCTCAATAGACCCATAGTTTTGTATTTGTGGCGATACCACTTTAAAGGAATGGGTTGCCTGAGTCTGCCAGGAAAACCAATGATTTAGCATATTTTAAGTCACAGATCAACATGCATGACTAGATTGACACGTGAAATGCGTAGGACCTAATTATTTTATTTTTTTGAAGAAACGTCTGTAATCTATAAGTAATACAAAAAAGTTTGAAACTCATTAAGTCTGCTATTGTAGTGTTTATAGTTTTCAGACTACATACATGTATAAATAGAATACATTATATAAGCCTACGAAAGCATACATCCAGTTTTCGATGCGTTATCAAACTTTATATATTTTGAATAGAATCAGGCTTACACCTATGATAAAACACATGGGCGTAGACGAGAGGGGAGGAGTTCAAACCATCACTGGCCTAAGATCTCATTGTCTGAAAGGGAAACTTTACTTACTTCCTCAGTGCAGCCAACTTAAGCAAACTACAGTCAACAAATTTCATGAGCGTAGCCAAAAGGGGTTTTGTGGTTTCCCTTCCACCCCCTTTCCAATACAAAACTAAAGCATTTTACCATTTTCTACCAGTCGATGGACTCCAGTGAAGATATAGTTTTTGATTTTTTTAGCGGAAGAGTAGCAGGTTAATTGCACTATAGATGCCTCAAAATATTCATTTTTTAAAGCTTAAAATAACGGAAATAACGCTTACACCGCTTCCCCAGACTCCCTTGCTGCCCTTGACGGTGTGTACTGCCTTTCCCAATGCCTGGGCCGATTTTGATACCCTGTCCTCCCCTGTGTAACGCTATTTGCTAAACATCGTATAGAGCTAAATTACAACTCTTTATTTGTATAATTAAATCTATATATTAAATTCTGTATGAATGCATTGGTAAAATAGTAGATCTACAGCTACTTATTATAAATGACATTACTAGATTTATGTTAATAAATTAATTGGAATAGATCTATTGCTCTATAACTTTAGAATCTCGTACAGCACAGCAGATAAATTTACAAAAGCATCAAGTCGCTTACTATAAGCTATCCCGACAAGACCAACGTCTAATCTTTCGACTCAGGACCGGACACAACAGAATGCGACAACACATGTTCCGGAAGCTCAAAATTGGAACCAGTGAAATCTGCCCATGTGGAGTATCACCAGAAAATGCCGACCACGTCCTCCAAAACTGCTCTCTCTACCAAGAGGCCCGTATAAGACATTGGCCCCAAATCACCCCAATAGAAAGAAAACTATATGGAGAGCTCCCTGATTTGGAAACCACTGCGCAGTTCATCTCATGTATTGGTCTAGTCATATGAACACTCCAACATAACAATGAGAACGATGAAGAAGAAGAAGAAATCAAGTCGCAATAGGTTCTGCGTATATGTAGCCTATACATTTCACGCCATTCACGGTTTTGCGTATACTGTAGGCGTAGTCATATCACCACATGAGCACATGTGATTCGTAAAGCATTAAAATACATAGTAAACACTGCACTCATCATTAATCTTCGGAATCACTGACATTGTCGTTAAGTAGACTCTCTATCTAGATCTACATTTCAGATCGAATCTAGTTTAGAAATCTAGATTCTATCTTGAGACTAGATTGTCACTAGTCTAGATCTAGCTCTACCTGGCTAAAGTCTATTAATTAGGATATGCCTACATCTACTATCTAGATTATTTTATATATAGAGTCTGTATCTAGATCTAGAATAATTCTATAGCTAGTCTAGATCAGACTCAGTAGATCTACTGTCTATACAATATTGAATATACTTCTACTTATAGATCTACTTTTCAACGCCAATATAATAATAATAAGGCTTGTCATCAAGTCCAAAGATTCACGAGGATCTTGAATGCAATATTTCCCATCGATACGCAGCCCTAGCTGTAACTTACATATTTCCCCACAACCAGGGCAAGCATAACCATTGTCCGCCTATGGTCGATTAAGATTTTCTTTTCGCCGTCTGCGTCTGTCCTCGGCAGCGGATTTCCTTTTGGTCTCAAATGTGAATTCCGCGGCCTTTGTGAGTGACCTCCAGCTGTCTGTCTCGCTCACCAAAAAAGACTGCTTTTGGCATACGTTCGTCCCCCATACGGGGGACGTGCCCTGCCCAGCGTAACTGTAGGACTATAAGAAGTCCCTCAATGCTAGTCCATACAGGCGTTCGCAAGGACATCGCTATTAGTAATGCTGTCTGGCCACCGTATGTTTTTGATGGAGCTCACACATCTTTGGTGAAAGTGTTCAAGTAGTGTTAGTTGTTTTCTGTTTAATACCCATATTTCAGATCCACATAGAAGGGCTGAGAGAATGACTGCTTGGTAAACACTTTTTTTTGTAGGCAGCCGGAGCAATCTATTCCGCCAACTCACTCCTGGAGGCGTCCAAAAACACTATTGGCCATGGCCAGACGGTTATCCACTTCCTAGAAAGCGAGTTGTCATTCGATACTCTGCTTCCTAGATATGTGAAGTGGTCTACCATGTTAAGGGGACGTCCATTTACGTTGATCTTTGGGGCTGAGTAGGTTTTATTGGGTCACTTCTGGAACATTACTTCTGCTTTCCCAAGGTTTATAGATAAACAGAAAGGAGCGGGATTGTATGCGAATTCGCTGACCGCCATCTGGATATCATGTTCATTGTGAGCTAGCAGGGCGCAATCATCGGCATAGAGAAGCTCTGTTATGACCATTTCTTTTGAAGATTGCCGTCCGAACTTAACGTGATGTTGATGCCTTCTTGCAATCGCTGCCTCATTTGACCCAGCATTACGCCAAAGAAGATAGTGAATAGGGAAATTTTGAAATGTCACCATTATGTCTAATCTTGCTTGAGAATGGATAGGAGCGTAGTTGGGCATCTGAGCCTGGCCAAAGTCCTCAATTAACAATTGACCGCGTCGAAAGCCTTGGTGAGGTCCACGAATGCAGCGTATATATAGGTTTATATTGTTATGACTCTACATTGCGCACTGTCATTTGGCGCGACATTGTGTACCAGAGGATACGATAGAGAACAGAGGAAGGAAGATGGCCGATGATTAGAGATGTAAACAAGAAGGCCTGAGATGTGACTCTGGGTTTGGCTCTAGATCCAGTTTATAATTGATTATTAAACGTTCTGTTTTTTATCACTTTCGTTGAGGTTAATTGCTAAGTTATAGCAATATAGTGTACTAGACTTAAATCTAGTCCAAAATCAAGACTTTCTAAAACTCTAGAGCTAGACAGTAAATTCTCATTGTCTTAGATTCTGTTTCTACTATATTTATATCCTAGATACATATTATAGAAGTAGATATATACAGATTCTATAGTTACAATTTGAATTCAACGTGAATATTTATGATTATATAGATACAGATTATAACTAGATTTGATAGATCTATGACAATTATGACAAAGCCTATGGCATGTGTGAGATCAATTTTTCAAAGCAACTATAACTAATGGACTTCATCTAAAACAAGTGCATTCATATATTCACATGTGATTTTTTTTTATATTTATAAGCTTAGTATTATTTTGGACCAATGTCTCACAACGACTGATAAGAGAAATCATTAAAAAATCATTGAAAGTTTTAAAATCACAATTTTTATTTTTACAATTATTTTTGTTTGTGAAACTGTGTATCGGAAAATGCCGGGTACCTGAAGTAATCTAGATCTTAAAAAAAAATACACAGATCTTGGATAAAAGACTCATCAAGAAAGTACTGTAAATGCGTAGTTTCAAGCGCTAGTTTCAGGTCTTTTCTTTTTATAGCCTCTATCGGGTTTTATCCCAACTACCCGTATTTTTGTGCAGAATTTTTTTTTCTCTATCAGGCACACTTAAAATTATAACATAATAATGTCAGTTTAATTTAAAAAGAAAACTGAAAATGCTAAGATATGTAAGGAAAAAAGGCACTTCCGGCCCAATTTATGATTCTACTTTTTAATCAAAGAAAGGAAACGCATTAGTCCAACAACGCCCATTAAAATAAAAAAAAAATCGTCTTCTCGATTCACTTAAATTTGTGACCAATTAACGATAGTTGACATTTTTCAACACTGAACACTATATTTTCATATGAGTTGGCAGTAAAATAAAATATATCCATGCAAAAACAAGTGATTGTTAGAATCTATATATATAATTCTCTTCTTCCCTCAAGAGTTTGCACGAGAAGAAGAAGTAAATGAAAGATCACTCTTATTTCTGCGGATAGAGTTAACCCACAAACTTTACGAGCCTTGCGTGTAGCGAAGTCATACAGTGTATCATGAAAATTTTATTTCCTACATAGATCACGCTCATTATCAAATATTAACTAATGTTTCAATCTATCTACAAGAATGTTTATTGAATGACACCCCAAAATGACAATTTTTGTCTATATATTTCATGAGGTTTGTATGTTTTCAAAAGATTTTTAATAATTTCCGGAGATTTCCTTTTTTTTTATATATATATTTTGCAATTTCAGGAGATTTCCAGGAGCTCCTGGTAAATCAGGCGGCCGCGAGAAATCTGTTATAAGTTATAAAACGGTTTAATTTAATAATTCATACATAGAATTAGCGCAGGTCCTATGAAAGTGCGGGGCCTACTGCGGTCGCATAGGTTGCAGTGGCCTAAGGCGCGGTACGTGACGTTTTGGCGCCGCCGTTTTGACGCCGGGACGTTTTGGCACGAGCCGTTTTGGCGACGTGACGTTTTGGCACGAGATATCATTTGACGATAATTTAATAAGCACTATTATAACAATGTTTATTTCACTCTACCATAATATTGTATGTATAGTATGAATTCTAACAGCTTTCAGCGAATTGTTTGTTTCTTTTAATTATAAAGGTTTTGCTTATTTCATGAATATAGGCCTATAATAAGTCAGATTCCTGAATGGTAATGACATGCTGTATGTGAGTTCTGCTAATCGCACTTAATGACATTTTTTGGATTTCTTTCAAAAAGATTTTTTTTTATTTGACATTAGTGTAATATACGAACAAGCTAAGTGTAACACTTTAATATAACAAAAACCATGTTAAAATCTAAAGCTCTATTACGCTAAATGACGACAATAACTCCACACATAGTAAAGATCAAGACACGGAATGTGGTCAGTACGAACTCTAACGTGAAAAGAAAACAAGACCAGCACCTAGCACTGGTCGTTGGCGTCATGCGTCTGGCGATCATCTCCTTGGGAATGGTCATTACATGTGACACCTATCCCGCCCCCTCTCTTCTGCTCACATTTCACTCCTTGTATATACTCTTTCCTCCACCCCTCCCCTCTCTCCGGCGATTTTTGTTTTTAATTTTAAAGTAAAAACTTTTTTTGAAAATAAAAGTGTGCCTATTAATAAACACACATACACAAGCCAAAATGTTTATTAAAGAAAATCAGCTTTGCGAGATTTATCAATGGATTTGGACATTGGGGACTTCTTGGCAGCCTTGTTGATCTTAGCAAAATATTTGTTCAACAAGGTGGCGATTTTATTTTTTGATGAAATGGTTACCCCACTGGATGAAGATAATGGGGTTGCTGTTTTCGTACGCTTAGCATTTTTGAAATTTCTTAGAAGACTCCAGGCCTTTGAGCTATCCCTTAGGTCTAACCTTGCACAGGTGTTGGTCCAACGTTCTCGTTTTTCCCTGTTAACAGACGTTTTTACTAGTTGGCTGAGTCTGTTATATTTCTGCCTGAGTGTTGGATTGTTTGAATTCTATTGGACCTTTTGGTATGCCCTTTTCCTAGCCATAACAAGTTTGTAGATTTCAGCCGTCAAAAAGTTTTTGAATTTTTTACAAGGGAAGTTCGATGAATAAACTTTTTAGCCATACCCAATATAGCTGTTGTTATTTGACGGTATACAAGGTCAGCAGAGCTAGACTTAAAATGGATTTTTTCAAGGGCATTGTCGACAGCTACCTTATATCCTTTCCAATTAGCCTTACTATAGCACCACTTTCGTGGTTCTCTAGTGGTCTTGCTGTTGATTTTAGAAAGAGTGGCAGTCAGTAATATTGGAAGGTGGTCACTGCCAATATCGCCTAGTACTTGATAGGTTATGACAGATTCCAAGTTAGCAGAGACTAAAGAAAGATCTGGCCGTGATAGTGAACCACTGCTAATATGCAGAAGAGTAGGAGGAGAGTGTTTTTTTTTTTGCAAAAGAAAAAGGTTTGTTGAATAGCACAGGTCATGAACTTTTAGATCTCCAGCTGTGATAGTGTCTACAGTTATTGTCTCTCTGATATCTAAAGCAAGTTCTTGTTTTGGTGGATTATAAACATTGATGCACTTGAAGCGTCTATTATTTTTCCAAATTTCTGACACCTAAAGTGTCAGTCCTCCCCTGACTCAAGTCTGTGGACACTTTCTTGGCGACCAGAGCATTAGCCACAAGTGTAACCAAGCCTCGGCAATCCCCACAGGAGCAGCGGAAAACAGAGTACCCGGGTATTGAGACACTTCTTTTTTCACCTATCAGACATTCTTGTAGTAAGGCAACATCCACACACTCTTTGTGGAGCAGGTTAGTTATTTCATGTGTCTTTGGGATAAGTCCTCGGACGCTACATTGAAGGACTTTGAAAGTTTTAGTATCAGATTTGGAAATTTGGGGATCATGTTGCTTAATCTTTCCAGCTAAATTAGCCTAGGCATACTTACTTTCCCAGTATGAGGTTTGGTGTTGGGTAAATTTTTTGAGACTTGTGTTTTTTTAATTGTTGTGTTTGTTTGGGGGAAAAAGAATGTTATCAGGGTTTATGTGTTGGGAAGAACGGTAGCTCTTTTTTCATAATGTGGCCCGTTCTCCCAATGTACCAACGTTGCGAGGCGATTAGTAGCACGTTTTTTTATGCCAGGCCTAACGCCCTTTAACAGGCTAGCGGAGCCTGTTAGGGTCTGCTAAGACCCGCTTTTCTTTGTATTTATTCTCGACATAGGTATGGGTTCCTCCAGGGGGAGGAGATTTGGGTTGCCCCTTAGAGCGAGTAGTGAAAACAGTCCAGACATTAACATTGGACTATAAACGATCAAAAGACCAGTTAATTCGGCCACTCACTCGTATGGGCAGGGTTTAATCCATGAGAGTGGAGTGGTGCAGGAGACCTTTTTTATCACCAGTTTAGAGCCCGCCAATTTTAAAAGTTTGACCCTTCACTAGGCTCCAGGGCGGTATCTGATCAGTTCAGCATAGGCTATAGACCCCGACAGACACAATTCCTACACCAGACGAGCGCGCAGGGGTTATGTCAATCAGAGCTTAGCATTTTCCCCAAACCTGCACCAGGAGAGCGTGAGAGCCTGCTAGGAAAGTTGGAGCTCCCGCAACGTTAGCGCTTTTCGGACCACCCTGAAAGCAAAGGGTGAACTTACTCCAGTTACCAGGGGACACCACGAGGAGGATGGATGCTCTTGGTTGATGATCAACCTACATAGGCGTAGCCAGATGGGTTGGGTTGGGTTTCAACCCCTTCCCCCCGAAATGAAATCACAGGGGGACGGAATATAGTGACTGATTTTTTTATTTGAATTTGTTTATTTTCGGTGAGATTTTAATACTAAACCATCACTTGTCCCAGCGCAGCCAAGGGGTTTTGAGTTTAAAACCCTACCAAGGGGGTTAGCAAAACGAAAAAAAAATGCAAATGACAATCCCCTAATTTCAAGAGCATAGCTAAGGAAGATTTTGATTTAAAACCCCCCGAAATTTACAATAAAAATTACACACTTAAAATTCTATGAGAGCAACCAAAAGGGTTTCGAGTTAAAACCTCCCCTCAGCGGAGTTTGAAGCTAAAAAATACCTCTTCAATATAAAAAAAGCAAATTACGCATTCATAATGCTATGAGTGTAGCCAAAAGGGTTTGGAGTTAAAACCCCCTCCAGTGGGGTTTGAAGCTAAAAAATACCTCTTCAATATAAAAAAAGCAAATTACACACTCAAAAAAGATGGCTTTTTTTAAAGTTTAAAACCCCTTTAGATGGTTTTGAGTTTAAAATCCAAAGAGTTAAAAAAAATATAAAGAGTTTTAAGTGGAAAACCCCCTCTTCAATGCTATTCTAAATTCGAGTGTAGCTAAATGGGGTTTTGAATTTGTTTGTTAAAAAAAACCTCCAGAGACTTTTTAGTTTAAAACCCCCCAACAGATGATTTAGACGATAAAACTTCCCTTTTCGATATAAAATCTAAATCAAACTACAATCACCTAATTCCAAGAGCGTAGCCAAGAAAGGTTACAAATTTCTACAAGTGGCTGGGCTCCATTAATAAAGTGCAGTGAACAGTCATCTGCGAAATTGAAAAATGTGGCTCAACAAAGATGTCTAAGACGGATTTTAGGAGTAAGTTATAAAGATCAGGTCTCAATCAAGTAAATCCTATGCCGAATTGGGAGTCGACCCCTTACTAAGAGCGTCGAATGAGGTTTGTGGGACATGTTCTCCGACAAAATGAATTACGCATAATAAGAATTGCGATGACATGGAGGTCCATAAGATAATATAAGATAAGATAAGATAATTTTTATTGATCCAATCTAATGGAAATTCAGTTTGACTACAATTGACATGCTCAGCGAAACAATATTGATTAAAAATTCGAACATTCACACACGAAACACAAACACATTCACAACCAGCGCTTTATGAATTGGACTTCTATGTACTTCTCCATGACGACAGGTGATTTTGTAACACTCTGAGCGAAAGTGGGATAAAGAAGTTTTTAAATCTTTCATTTTTAGTCCTAATGGAAGACCTCAGAGCAGGTGGGAAGAGGCTTCAGACATTGCCAGTGACAGATTTTTGTGGAAGCAGCTTGCCGCCCAATGCGCCGAGCGGCGCCTGAGGATCGAGTAAGTAAGAATAAAAGATTATGTTTTTGAACTAAAACTTTTTAATAGCAGGATAATGCACTGTAGATACCTCAGAATATGCATTTTGTTGGCTTTCAATACGCAGCGCTCCCTCAGACCCCCTTGCTGACAAGGGCGGGGAGTCTATTGTTTTTCCTCTAAATCCAGAAAGAACCTACTTTAGGGTTCAATAAACGTCTTCCGAAAGAATGAAGGGTCAGAATGTAATGAAGAGTAATTAAATACACATACACACATATATATATATATATATATATATATATATATATATATATTATATAAAGTAAAAAGGAAGGCGTATGTATGTATGTATGTTACAAATAGAACCGTTTGACCAATCTTGATAAAACTTGGCAAAAATGTTCCTTGAGTACTAACTTAGACCATTGTGCAGCCCTGAAACAAACTTCAGACCCTCAAAAAAAAGTTGACCAACTCTATGAAAGCATTGTAACTTCATCGATCTAGGCTATGTTTACCATATTTACATGAACAGATCGAAAGGATCTAGATCTAATTTTAGAAACTACACTTTGCGCAGATAGTTTTTTACTTTGACACATGAAAATATAAAATGTAATCTATTGATTTCAATATTTAATAAATTTAAGCTTTAAATGTGTGTTTCAAATACATTTCTACATAAATTCGTTCCTTATATCTGCGAATTTAGAATTCCTGACGAACATTCTTTCGTTAGACATTACGCGAAATGTTACACATCTCTCTATTCCTAGGTCTAAAACTTATACTTATAACATTATTATTTTCTTTAATTGTTTCTTATGCACAATATCAGTGACTATATCCGTATTACGAGAGTTAAGACCCGCGGGTAATATCTGTCTAGTTTGTATATATATAGTACCGGGTGACCGAGCCTCGCTTGGATGAATGATTTATTATAAAGAATATATACTTGGTCACAACGCTTTAAGTCCGGCCCTGCTATTTTGTGACGAGTGAATACTACTTGTTCTTACCCCCACCCTTCTTTTTTTTAGTAGGGTAACTCTAGTCCGTCCGATTAGCAAAAATAAAAGAGTGATCTTTCCTTTACGTGGACTTGCACTTGTCTTAGTTCAGCTTTAGATTTTACTCCGTTGCTCTTGGCATGCCTTGTTTCAAAATGTGATCATGATGCTGATGCTCAACATCTCTACTAGCTACTAGATTGTCGTCTATGATAACATATGCTCCTTTAATACCTTGATGCATTTCATCCATTATTCTTTGGTAAATTTCTGGCGCTGAATTGATTCCAAAAGGTAATTGTAACCATCTATATCTTCCCAGAGGTGTGTTGAAAGTTGTGAGAAATGAAGATTATCTTTCAAGCTTTATTTGCATAAACCCTGACTTGGCATCGAGAACTGAGAATATCTTCGAATCTGGAATATTAGTGATCACATCTTCAATAGTTTTCATCTGGTGATATTCCCTTCTGATTTCTTTATTGAGATCTTTTGGATCAATACATATTCCAACTTTGTCATTCCTGAACGAAACAACCATGGAGCTAACCCATTCAGTAGGTTCATGTACTGGAGTAATAAATTCATCAGTTTTAAGTTGTTTAAGTCTTTCTTCAAATTTATTGCGTAGCGTTGCTGCTGAGCGACGTGGTGAATGGATAACTCCTTTAGCATTTTCCTGTAACTGAATCTTGTATTCTGCTGGTAGAGTTCCAGTTGTTTTCAGCATTTCAGGAAATTCTCTTTGTAACTCATCTTCTGCTTTGGATTCTATGCTGTCTATCCGTTGTAGTAGTCCTAAACATTCTGCTATGTCACCACTCAAAATGTTCTCTTGGTTAATGTCTACTCCCTCAAACCTTGCTTTCACCTCTTGGATATTATTTTTCAAAGGTAGCATCACTGCTCCTACAATCTTAATAACATGATTAGTGTAAGACTTGAGTGACTTTGCTGAATAAGCAAGGTTTACTTTGTCTTTTAGGTTTTCCCACTTCTGACACCATGTAGAATATTTGTGTTACACAAATAACAAACTAGTGTTTAAGAGGGAAGAAATAATAGGAACTCCAATTATTACGTAAACACCAGCGGTGTTGCACTGATGCGCTAGTGTGCAAATGTACATATAATACCAGTATGTTACAGCTTCTTTAGAATACTAACGCGATGTTTCTAAGTCTCTTAGGAAAAATGCGCTATTTTATTTTCTTACAAGGTGCACATTTTACTCTACAAATTAGAGATTTTGTATCACTTGATGTTTCGTACTAAAGCCATAATGAATATACTTATTGCAATATTAAATGTCAGAATGTAACCATTTTGGAAGTTACACTGCAAAGACTTTCTTCCAAGTCAATAATAACCCAATAGTTTTACCCAAAAGACGCAATGTACACCTGACGACGTGAGCTGTGGTTTTCTATACTGTTGGGGGACTTAAGAGACTTTCTATTCTAATCGCCATGTACGATTACTTTGAAAACTAACAGTTAGAAAAAGCAACTCTTCAGATTGATAGTCATTACCCGATCATTCATTTTCGTAATTACAAAAATACTAGTCGACCGGCGGCGTAGCATACGCCGCTATTTTGCAGGGCCAACCTTAGGCCACTGTAACCTATGCGACCTCAGTGGGCCCAGCACTTTTATAGGACCCGCGCTAATTTTAGCCCTGGAAATATCCGGAAAATTATTAAAATCTTTTGAAAACTCATATAAATCTCCTGAAATATACAGACGAAATTTGTCTTTTTTTCCCTCTAAAATTACCTAGGATAACTCCCTCCGTCCGAGTTACCAAAATAAAAGAGTTCACACTATAAGAATTTCCTTTTTTGTTTTTTTTTGTTTATTTCTAGTATTTATACCGGATGTTGTGTTTACAAATTGGTCTGTTCATTTAGACCATATAATTATGTTTATTTTATGCTCATTAGTAATTATGTTGTATGTTTGCCTTTGGCAGGTTTTTTGTGTACATTAAACTTGAAATAATCCCCCTGACTTGCTTCGTCATTTTGGTTGTTATAATTCTGTGTCGAACCCACCACAGAATCTTTTGGTGTCAGAAGTGGGATCCGAAGAAAGAGTCTACCAGACCTCCCTTTCAGACGATAAGTGGAGCCTTCGGATTCTTGCAATCAAGTCAGAAGCTGAACAAGTAAATTTTTTTATTATATTTTACCATTTGAGATATTCCGGTTGTTTTTTTTTTCAGGGTAGTTTAGGTAGTTATTTTTTTAAAGTATATAATTGTATTAAGTTAGAGTATAATTGTATTAAACAAAAAAACCTGCAGCCAATGAAGAAAGGACAAAACACAATGCGGTGGATTGGGGTGAGGTCGGTCCTTTGGGCAGCGAAGGAGAGCCAGAAGGAGGAGCAGGAGTGGACCAAACCGAAGTCGCTGCCCTCCGGGCTCAGTTAGAGGCCCTAAAACTGGCCTGCCAACGGCCTCTCGTAATCTCGGAACAGACAAAGCGGGTACGCCAGTTCAGTGGTAGGGGCACTGCCGATGAGCCAACGGCTGAGGACTTTGCAAGGAAAATAAGAGAGGCATGGGAGCTCAGGCCTTATTCTGCACAGGAAAAGGTGGCAGTCATTATAAGCAATGTCAGCGGCCCCGCTAGGAAGGAGCTCGATTTGCAGACCTCAAAGACAAAGAGTGACCCGGAAGCCTTGTTGGAAACCCTCCTTGAGGCGTTTGCCCAGACTATGCCATTGCGAGAAGCCGAGGTGGTCTTCCTGAGATCACGTCAACGGATAGCAAATACCTTCGAGACTTCTCGCACCGGCTCTTCTGCGAACACTCGGTGGCGGTAAGCCAACAAAGGCGGGAGAGAGTTGAGTGCTTCAGCGAGGCAAGGCTGAGGGATCAATTCGTCCACGGGCTGAACGACTCTGCACTACATAGGGAACTGCTGAGACTGGTGGAGGAGGAACCAGCAATAACATTCATTGCAGTTAGAAACCAGGCCCTCAAATGGGAAAGCCAGGACCGAGGAAACTCCCAACTACAAAACCAGTGGTGCGAACTGGTAAGTTCGCAATTGAACAGGTTTGGGGAGTTATTGGAGGCTTTACAGCACACTCCACAAGCAAATGGGCAGAGCAGCCCATACCCCGACCAGCCTCTCCCCCAAACACAGACAAGTCACCAAGTTCAGTGGGCAGTTAACTGCCCTACAGCACCTGCAGGACTGATTTGGGCGCAAACAAGTAGGGGATTCTTCCCATATGCTGAGGATGGAGCACCAGTCTGCATCAACTGTTGGAAGTCTGGACATGTGGCGAATCAATGTCTGGAATTGTCACAACCTGAAACTCTGATTCACTCAATTGCTATTGGTTGTTCTGTCAATGGTCTATTGCCCCCTGTTTCAGAAAATCCACCCACAATACCTAAAAGGCAGAAGTTAGGAAAATGGTGTAATTTTCACAACAGCTGCTCACACAATTTGTATGAATGCAGATCACAGCCAATCCACACAATTGCCACCCTTTTTCCTGGATACACAAACAACCCATCTTCATCTGGACGTAATCCGCAAGTTGAAGAGGAAGTGCTAATCAATGGACGTAGGGCTAAATGTCTATTAGACTCTGGCTGCTCTTTTGATGCTATTGTCAGTAGATCTTTTGTAAGACCTGAACACATTATGGATGTATCAGTGACCCTTCAATCTCTTGACTTAGACATCCCACCCAAAACAGTACCTCTTGCTAAAGTGCATGTCAAGTCCCGTTTTGTCCATAGTACTATTACAGCTGCTGTTTTAGAATCCTCATTGTATGACATTGTACTTGGATCAAGATTTATAAAGCTGAAAATTCCCCAAAACTCCACTATTAAGCTGCCTTCAGTGCATCTAACCGCATCCTCTCGACAAGGAGTAAGAGACACCCAAGACGTTTTTAAATCCAAGCACACTATAAGAGATATGACGCCATCACACCTGCCTATTAATGTTAGCTCTCGATGTAGAGAGGCCCCGCAGGTTGCGAGAGAAACAGTCAAGTCTCACCCCTCCGAATTAGTTAGCAGGAGCAAACTTGCCATTTCACCTCAAGTCAACCAAGTAGGACAACGAGCCAATAAACAGGCTAGGCGCATTCACACCCGTGGTGCAAGTCACCTTACCCAACCAGGCTCTACATCCAGAGACGGAAAGTTTGAGGCTTGTCAGTCATGCAAGTCCCGGATTGATAAGTTCCGCAGACCATATTCATTCAGAAGAAACAAACAGTGCCACCAGCAACAGAGACTTTTTGGTTCACCCCTCACTACCGCACTACCATCAGGTTCCCAAACATCTATGAAAGATTTTAGTGTCCTTGATTACCAGATGGAAAGCCCACAGCACCAGCTACATTCTTCATACAAAGAGAAACCTGATAGGCCACCCTGTAGAATCCAAGGTTCAAGTACACTACAGTCCGGAAACATATATGGTGTCCAAGAAAATGGCTGTTCGGAGAAGAAACAGTTGTTTCTGTTTCCAGAAACGTACTAGGCTAAACGCCCCGAGACGGGTCGTTTCAAGCTAGGGGCTCTGTAGTGGGGAGGACCTGATATACGGGTCGGCTGAACTTGACCAAGCACCGGTCAGCAAAGGGTCAAGTTGACCTCTGTCCCGGTAGCTGAGATTTGAATTCCTTTTCCTGCTGGCATCCTCCATTGAAACTTGCTGCTACACACCTACTCCAATACCACCTTGTCTGATCCTGCTGTTTTGTCCTAAGTTCATTGTTTTGACCAAGGCTGCAGGTAAACACATTTTACTGTTTCTTGTATATCATATATTCTTGTTTATTTTTTATATAGCATATTGCTACCCAGGTTTTTGTCCTCATTGTCGGACTACCTTTGTTTTGTAGTTTTGAAATGCCTTTGGAAGGAAGGCCCACTCTGTATATAATGTGGGGACCTCAGTTCCTATTTTGTTTTTCTTGTCAGTCAAGCTCATATCTTATGAGCCAAGCCCATTGTATCTTTTGTTTGTGAGTCAAGCTCACCATATTAATTGTCCCTCTTGTAAATATATTCCTTTAACCAGTTGTAGATACGGGCTGTTAAGAAACCGTGTATAGATTTGTTCTATTTAATTGTCATAGTTTTGTAAGAAAAAGTAAGAGCGAAGCTCTTCAATGTATGTTAGTTTTATATAGAACTAGTTGATTTATTTTTTGAAAATTACTTTATGTCATTTATTTTTATAATGTTTGTTGGTGTTCCATATCTCTCTTGTGTTTAAAAAAGAGATGATTGGTTCACACTATAAGAATTTCCTTTTTTGTTTTTTTTTGTTTATTTCTAGTATTTATACCGGATGTTGTGTTTACAAATTGGTCTGTTCATTTAGACCATATAATTATGTTTATTTTATGCTCATTAGTAATTATGTTGTATGTTTGCCTTTGGCAGGTTTTTTGTGTACATTAAACTTGAAATAATCCCCCTGACTTGCTTCGTCATTTTGGTTGTTATAATTCTGTGTCGAACCCACCACATATATATACACTATAAAGTAGAAAGTAAGGCGTATGTAGGTATGTATGCCATAAATGTTCCTTGCGTACTAACTGGAACCGTGACGTATGTATAGTAGTCCTAAAAAAAACTAAAGACCCTCAAAAACAAAGTTGCCCAATTCTATGAAAGTATTAGTATTTCATGGATCCAGGCCATTACCAGAAACACGACCTTTACATCATCTGCGCTATAGACCACAAGGTCTGAGAGGGGAACTTTACTTTTTGTACATTAGTTTAAAAAAATGGTGAATTTGCAAAAATTTGAAAGTTAAGTAGAGGGTCTACCAAAAACCAGAAAACATGGCAAGGAGTCTACGAGACAAAAAGTTTGGGAACCACTGGACTAGATGCATAAAGAGAAGGACGAAATCATCTTCTTTTTTGAAGTAACGTCTGTACTTTATACGATAAGATAAGATGTCACGCATGCGCAGAATAGAAAATTTCTCGAAGCTTATATCTATATCTAGATCTAATTATAAGATGATAGATCTACTCTTCGTAACGATAGTTTTGTATAAAAACATTTACACACAAAATATAGTTCATTCATTTCATATTGTAATCAAATTAACCGTCACATTTATTTGTGTTTCTAAAGCATTTTTCACACATTGGTTCGGTATAGCTGCGACTTAGCCCAATAGCTCCATTCTTGATATCGCGCACTTCTTACATTAGACACTGCCGAAAGGTCACGCAACAGAATCCTTATAAATCTTTATTTCGAATTTTGTTGGATGTAGGTCAACGCGAGTTCAAGGTGTTTAGTCAATAACAAAAAAGTTTTGGAACCACTGGACTAGATGGATAAAGCTAACATTATTATTTTATTTAATTTTTTCTAATACACCATGTCAGTGACTTTATCAGTGATACGCAAATTAAGACTCACGGGTAATAAACAGTAGGCTACACACACACACATGCACACGCACACACACACACACACACAAACACATATATATTAACATTACAAGTCTGTGGATAAAATATCTTGTTTAGGAAAAAGCATTTGAGAGTCAATCTGTAGGATAAAGTTTCTTGTATCACTACTAATAGCTGAAGCTACATTGTGTGGAAAAAGATGTGTCGAGAGTGTACATGAATCGCACAATGGAGCTGCCTGATCACACGCATTATACATGCCATATGTATCACATTCTGTACTCCTCTTTACACACGTAGCAAACACATTATCTTCTCTGTCGCTTGTAGCAAACACATTATCTTCTCTGTCACATGTAGCAAACACATTATCTTCTCTGTGACATGTAGCAAACACATTATATTTCCTGTCACTTGTATCATATATAATATCCGTCTTGTTGTCCAAACGGTGGTTAAAACACACCTTCTTACGAAGGTTTTCGTGTGATGTAATATTGAAATCTCGAAAATGGGTCGAATTATTTCTGATCTCATGCCTTTGACTTGTTAAAGCCTCACCTTGACAGTTAGTCAGAATTATCGACTGCCTGTGATCGCTGACATTCTTAGATGTTGTTGGCACGTCGTGTACACATGCACACACTTTGGTGAAAAGTTGATGTTGGTAAAATGAAGATCTGACGGAATTGCTCTCTGTGTTTAGACATTGATGAAGCTTGTCCGAGTGTACATCAAGTTTGTCTGTCTCTCGACATGTCTGATGAAGTTCATGGAGACTGATAGCTTTATGTCTGTCTCTCGTGCACTTAATACTATTTCTGGAGTGTTTCAGTCCATCTTTAGAAATTCTGTGAATGTGCTGACTGAAAGGCTTTCTTTTAATCAACGCTAAAGGTTGTACAAAAGTTTGATGATCGTTTTCAGATGAATTAGCGTACTCCTCTGTTTGAGAACCGCTGTCTCCGTTTGATAGAGAACTATTTAAGTTTGCACTGGATGAATCATTGGTGTCCTGTGCTAGTTGAATGCTGGCACTATCAGCTGTCTGGTGTTTCCCATTTATCTTATTGGTAAAGCCTGCCAGTGAGTTGTCCGTGACTAATGTTGGAGATGTGTCTTGTATTGGTAGGGAGTTGTTGTTTGACAACATAGCAGTCTTCACATCAGACAAGCGCCTGAAGGTAGACTCTTCTAGTTCAGTCATCCAAGTATTGCTTCTTTTGGTTTTGTGACAGCATAGTCGTAGGAAACTTTTACGGAATATTTGATTGAACGCGCAGTAGATGAGAAAGTTGATACCAGCGTTGATGGCTAATAAGGCATCGGTAATTTCCCGAATTCCTTTCGCTAAGTAGTCTGCCTCGTGATAGCCCAAACCGAAAACTGTGGACATGATGGCGTCAGGTGTGATACATATGAGGAAAGCTAGAATAACAACTATCATCATAACTGTCACACGGTGACGGGCATTCTTTCGTTTCTTTGTTTGGCTCCGTCTGAGGGCCGTGATAATACACGTGTTGAGTATCACCAGCACTATCAACGGAATAATAGATCGAAGTAAATTCTGGGCCCAGGTATAGATCTTTACAAATATCTCATTCTTCCACATCTCTGTCAGTTGCACGTCTAGTCGGGTCATGTTGCTGACTACGTCTAGACAGGCAATCGTTTTGTAGCGTAGGGCTGAAGGCAGTGCCAGCAAGGACATAATGACGTAGATTAGGGTACACAGTAGCACAGCTCGCCTTCTACTCCATACTGCCCGTACTCTAGTGGGGTGACACACCATTAAATATCTCTCCACAGCCATAGACACGGTTAACCAGGACGAAACGCATGCAGAAAAGCTAAAAATAAAATGAGCGTAAGGGTAGAGGTAGCCGTAAGAAAGGTTTCCAAGAGTCGTCGAAGTTTTCATGAAGACAATAACAAAGAAGTACAGAATGTCATTGATTAGCTTGACCGAGTCGGAAACAGCAAGAGCACTCAGGAAGGCATTCGTGGATGTCTGCATGTTACGTCTGGACAATACAAACAAGGTGAGAGTGTTACCAAGGACACCAGGGAAACAAACTAGAGGGTAGATGACAAGTCCAGTAATCATCTGGGGATCAAAAAGAATGAAAAACATGATTATATTCACATATACTGAGTATTATAAAGTAAAAACTTTTTTTCATGACTGCTTTTTTGTTTGAATGTAAGTAAACTAATTAAAAAACTTTAAAAAATATTTTTTTTAATACAATACTGTCTCGTAGCAGACTGGGCGAATTTATTTTATTATACCCGGAGGTCAATTATCTAATCCTACCAACCCTTCAACAGCTCAGTATTGAGCATTGTCTTTCCGGGAATTGTTCATTTCGCAACACCTTCAAAGGCTTCCTAGCGGCATGACGTACAGAACAGCAGTAGGTCTGAGCAGTGGTTAGCAATTCAAAGATGCAAGTTGCATCAATCTCAGTGGTAGAGTTAATATATTAGCTTGAATTTTATTTGTTAATGAACTTGGAAGAAGATGTTCATTTGATACAGTTTTATTTCTACATATATTGATATGTGATTCCTAGTTCTCGAATTAAAGTTTTGTATTTTGAATTGACGGATCTTCGTTATTTAAATATCTAAAGATATATTTAGATCTAGAGATAATATCTACATAAGAATCTCCGGCTACACAGGAACATCTTGAGACATCGATACCTCTTCAAGATTTATCCAAAGATCCTGTGTGTGAAAAATACCTCTATGAAGACAACTTTAAAAAAATCAAATATAACAAGATTACAAAGAGAGTTTGTGTTAGAGGGGGCCCCCATCAAATTCACAAATGGACCAGGAATGTTCAAGCCATTATCTTGTTTTGATCGTTTAAGCAATAAAATCTTTAAATATTACGTTTCGAGAGACGATCTTTTCCCTTTGCAACTTCTTGTGTGACTAAAGAGGCCAATCCTTGATACACAGCCGCGGCCATGGGCATATGTAATCACCAGGCCACGTTGCATTTTCACCTTTCTTTCTGCTGCTGTTGTGCATGGCATCTGCAATCCGAGACCCTTCTTTATGCTCTCTCTCCATGTGGATTTATCCACTGCCACATTTTCCAAGCTGCTGTGTCGATTTTGAAGAGGTTCATGTCGCGTTTCCATACATCCGTATACCGTAAAAGTGGGCGCCCTGTTTCCTGATGCCCATTGGTTCAGCGAACCACTCCTCTTTGTGACCTTAAAAGAAACTAGTGCAACACCTAGTGTTTGATAAGACTTTTATAACTCTTCTGGAATAAGTAGAGTAGCGTTAACTGATCACCTAAGAACAGCATGGAAACATCCCGCACCTAGTGCGGTAGCTCAGGGTGTCACCCTCCTCCATCAAATTTCTTGAAATATGTTCCAATAAACACTATTGCTAGTTATTTCTTTTTGTTGAGCCAATACACTGAGCTGATTACGTACGTTTATTGATTTTTACGCAAATGTGAAATACCACTGATTTTTTTGACATTTATTAAAATGTTATTGCAAATTTTACAATGACATTTAATTAGAATTAGAAACAGACTTAACATCACCTCAACAGGTTTGTTATACTTTAAGACAGAAATGGTATAACGTTTGGTGTGTCATTAACACTTAAACAAACATCTAGATGTGTCTAGGCATATTTGAGCATATATCTAGACATTTTATTATTATTTTATTTGCGAGGATATAATTTTTTTTTAAAACTTGGTTGTCTCCCCAAAATGGTGTTGACGGACCCCCCCCCCCCCAGTGTCGCCACTACTCTAAGATACGCACCTCTTCCAACAATGTCCATTAATATTGGAGTAGAAGGGCTAGGAAAGGAAAAAAAAAGCCATCACAGCTAATACGGTTTCCCATGCAAACAGCATAGTACACATTACCTACTATCTATATATATAATTCTCATAATGGATCAAGAGTTTGGACACCACGTAAGGGAAAGATCACTCTTTTATTTCTGCATGTCGAAATAGAACTACGAAAAAAAAAAGTGAGGGGGGCGAGAACAAGTAGTATTCACCCGTGACAAAATATCAGGGCTTAACAGTTGGGACCAAGAAGTCATGGAAAAATCACTCTTTTTTATGTCTACCCCAATAGTTTTAGCGGCAAAAAAAAAAAAAAAAGAGGATGGGGGGAGGAGAACAAGTATTCTACTATGTATTCACTAAATAGCAGGGCCGGACTCAACCGTTGTGGGGCCCTATGCGAAACGGATTAGATTTCGCTGGGCCAAGTTTGGGTAGGGATACGGATGATAAGTGAAATTTAAGAGTTTGTATTAGAAAATAAATTCATCTTTGCATTTTATTCATTCTTTACTACGTACAGAACTACTTTACGAGCCTCCGTGTAGCGAAGTCATACAGTATATCATAAAAAAATTTATTTCCTACATAGATCATGCTCAATAGCAAGAATTACCAAATGTTTCAATCTATCAGCGAGAATTGTTGACCTCAAGTAATTCTTCATTAGTTTGAGGCGCGAGAAGCTTCTTTCACCAGATTACACAAATACGGATAATGCCGTTTTTTATTTATCGCGCTTAGGATTGGCATTCTCCATATTGAATGACACCCCAAAATGACAATTTTCGTCTATATATTTGAGATTTGAGAGTCATGAGATTTGTATGAGTTTTCAAAAAAATTTTAAATAATTTCCGGAGATTTCCATGACTTTTTCATATATTTTGCCATTTCAGGAGATTTCAATGAGCTCCTTGTAAATCAGGCGGCCGCGGGAAATCTGTTATAAGTTATACAATGGTTTCATTTAATAATTTACATCTAGAATTAGCTCGGGTCCTATGAAAGTGTGGGGCCCACTGCGGTTGGATAGGTTGCAGTTTTCTATGACCGGCCTTGCAATATTGCGGCGTATCTTACGCCGTGATTTGACTATATATATACATATAATTCTCTTCATGGCTCAACAGTTTGGACAAAAAGAAGTAAAGGAAAGATCACTCTTTTATTTCTGCATGCTGGACTAGAGTTACCTCACGTAACTCAAGCGGCGAAAAAAGAGTGGGGAAACAAATAGTATTCAACCATCAATAAATAGCAGTGCCGAACTTAACCATTGTGACCTAGAAGTCATGGAAAGATTACTCTTTTATTTTTGCAAGTCGGACTAGAGTTACCACAAGTAACTTTAGCGGAGAAAAAAAAGGGAAGGGGAGAACACCAGTCACTAAATAGCAGGGCCGAACTTACCGTTGTAGGGCTCTATGCGTAACGGATTTGACGGGGCCAAGTTTGGTTAGGGATACGGATAATAAGTCAAAATTAAAACCTTGTATTAGAAAAAAAAATTGGTCTTTGCATTTTATTCATTCTTTACTATGTACAGAATCACTCTACGAGCCTTGTGTGTAGCGAAGCTATATCGTAAAAATTCTGTTTCCTACATAGATCACGCTCAATAGCAAGAATTACCAAATGTTTCAATCTAACAGCGAGAATTGTTGACCTCAAGTAATTCTTCATTACTTTGAGGCGCGAGAAGCATCTTTCACTAGATTCCACAATTACGAGTATTGCATGATGAGGTTTTTTTATCGCACATAGGATTGGCCTTTTCCATATTGAATGACACCCCAAAATGACAATTTTTGTCTATATATTTCATGAGATTTGTATGAGTTTTAAAAAGATTTTTAATAATTTCCAGAGATTTACGGGACTTTTTCGTATATTTTCAATTTCAGGAGATTTCAAGGTGCTCCTGGTAAATCAAGCGGCTGCTGGTATTCTTTTATAAGTTATACAATGGTTTAATCTAATAATTTACACATAGGACTAGCTCGGGTCCTATGAAAGTGCGGGGCCCACTGCGGTCGCATAGGGTGCAGAGGCCTAAGGCCGGCCCTGCAAAACAGCGGCGTATGCTACGCCACTGGTCGACTAGTATAAGCGATTTTCTTTGTAGAGTATAGATGTAAATTTTGTTCTAATTGTTTAATACTTTTAAACCTAGATCTATATCTGGTCTCTATTTAGTCTAATCATGAAAGTATATGCCTACTAATGAAACACCAGCTGCGAGTTGTTTACAAAGACAAAGAGAGTCGGAGTGCCGTTGATATTTTTTTTTTTTGCGCATGGTGCAACGTGGAGAAATACATAATGATGCCAAAAAAGAAATTTACTCCGCCAGTCACTTGGATCGACCTGCATTGGGTGTAAAACTTTCGTACACTATTTGATTAGATGTGTAAAAACGTCATCCATTAAATTTTCCTGAATAAAAGATAGTCACAAAAGTTGTTTTTTTTTCGATCACCATATAAAATGCCTTTTCTTTTTCCAAAAATAGAATTTTTCAGTCCTTCTGTATTTGGGTTATTTACACTAAATCTGGATGAAGACCTGTCTAACGTTCGGCTAAATGCGTATTTGTTACGATATACAAAATGGCAAGAAATAAAAAAAATAATAGGAGGCCTAATACGGCTATGACACTCCAAGCTACGCATTTCTAGTCGTTTTTTTTATTATTAGTATCGAAACGACTGTACATGTCTTGTGTGAAAAAAAGAAAAAGTTCATTTCGGTATTATATATTATTACATTATTTAATGTAAATTAAAGGACAAAAAAAATATAGCCTAATCTAAACTCAAATAGATTGCGCATACTTCTAGATCTAGATCACAGTAAAACTCAAGGTGTAACTTCCTACTTTACTTCAAGAAGTCTACTCTAAAGTATTGTCAAGTGTAAAGCATCATTATAGATTCACATATAAAAAATTTATAGGCCTAAATGGATCGAATTATCAGACCCTAATCTAAATTCTTTTTTAAACGATGACATGTTACTATATATCAATGATATTTGAATAAACTGTCATTTATTATCAGGCATGTTTTAAAAATAATGACCTGTATATATAATTGATTAAGTAGGAGCATCAACAAATCTTTAACAATAATAGTCTACAGAATAACTTTATTCTTATCCAAACAATATACATTTACAATGTATTTAAATTTGTTAATTATACAAATCTGTATGGCCTAAAGATTATAGCTTATTTTTAGCATTGTATGAATATGAGTTACATTTTAAAGAATATATGAGAATAATGGACATATTTTTTAAATATCCTGGGTAATAAAAATTAAAAACTAATATGATACTTTATGTGAACTCTAAGCTGGAAAAAAATAATTTTGAAATTAATTTTTAAAAATAAAAATTTATGGTTCTTTAGTCAATGGAATGATAGCAGCAATTAAAAATGCATTTAACAACTTTATGATTCTCCATTCAGTTCAATATACTTATAACTGAAAAATAATTCACAAGGTTTGAATACAACCATTTGAAATAATGATTATATATATTGTTATGACTTTTCCATGCGCACCACCATCCAGGCTAGTGCAGAGATGCGCACTTCTAGTAACCAAACTAGAACAGGATGTTGACATGAAGAGACTAACGATATCCGCCCAAGTAGAGAGCCAATATGGAGAGATTGTGCCTAAGATAGATGTTGTTTGTGTACCTGTGATGTCTTGTCAATAAATATCAATGTACCTCGTTGAGTTGCCTCACTTAAGTTATTACAATATTGTTACGTTCCTTTCTAAGATGAGACTCTTTGAACAGTACATTAACACTAAAACAACAACGTCATCGATTAGAAATTTAATTTTCATGAACACTAGAACACTATTTCGTTTCTATTTCTCCATTTTGGTTCTCTCCTTCTTTCAACACGCATTCGCACCATTTCACATTTACACTAACATGCGCACGTAACATATATATATATTTATTTAATTTGCTTAATTCAAATCTAATATATGTAAGCAGGTCAGGAGGCGCTGAGTGGAGACCTTTTATCTGCTCAACATTTATTCATTATTTACAGCAGGCAGGTGGTAGCTCTACTGGCTGGGCCCAATCTGTGCACCTCGGTCTGCAACCAAGGGGCTAGAGTCACCTAAGCAACTAGACAGCACAATTAAACTAAACTAGACTAACTAAACTAAACGGACAAACAAATAAACAAGCTTATATACACCAAAAACGATACTTTATTTACATTAAAAAATAAATCAGCATAAAGTAATTATAAAATAAAATATATACACTAACTACTACTACAGAACCCAACAACTCATCAAAACAAAAACCCGCTTGACCTATGCTACTACCAAAATCAACACTAACAAACCAACCGTGCCAATAACCGTCTAACTAACCACCAACTTACTAGTCTAAACACTAACCGAACTCTAATCAAACTATCCTAATAAATCCTACTATAACACAAAAAGATCAAACCAACTACCTAACTACGTCAACTAAATTACTAAGCCACACAAAGAAACAAAATAACACTAGATCTACAGCAGCAATTTGGCAGTTATGCACTAAAGCAGCAGTTTGCGGCAGCAATAACTGCGGCAGGCTACAAGCTACACAGCATAAATTATAGCCTGCAATTACAAATAATAAACAAACATAAGAAAAAATAAAATAATAATATAGATCTAGAATAGCACATACAAAATAATATAGGCATAAGGTAATAACCATTACCCGCATGTAGCTAATGAAAGCTATACATTACTGATATAAGAGTCAATGTCTACGCCACAACACAAGTTGGGCTAGACAACAATAACATAAATCTAGATCTAGGCTCAACAAAGCCGCCATCATGGAGCGTTTAGTAGGGCGCAGCCATCTTTTACATAAAAAAAATTAAAATCAGAAACATGCCAACTTGTTAGAGCAGTTATCCTAACAATATTATAATATTAATAAAAATACTTTTAGAAACAAAAGATAATAAAACAATAAGGGGATCATTAGGGATGGCTCGGGGGGGGGGGGTGACGCTATCCAGATTAATGAACTTTCCGGTTCCATCATAGACAATGGCTAAGTAATTAAGCCGGTGATGCACGGCACTAATCCGTTTACATCAAAACAAATAAAACAAATCTAAAAACAATCAATCCTAATTAAAAATAACTAAAGTAAAAATAGAACTATTCCTCAACTTACAGGCGGTCCCAGCTGAAATTACACACAACAATAGAACTTAGACAGGCACCACTAAATACACTGACCCCTGATCAAGACAAAAGAGAGCTTAACGTGGTTCTGGAGCTAGCTATAACTGGTCAGCGCGAACATATCGGAGAGCATGACGTCACGCTAATTTTCTAAAACTAAACTGGACTACCAATTTCCCTAATTCGTACCTAGCCGTACAGAACAATAAAATCTAGCAAATTATTAAAGACACGAACTACACAACATTATATACCAAATTAAATAGCATTAAAAAGAAAATCTTAAAAATTAAATCCTACAAAAGTACAAAAAGGAAGATAAAAAGTTATTTGTATTCTAAACTCATATGGGGGCTCTATACCGTTTACAGACCTGCACCTAAACTGACATTAAAAAATAACAACAAATCCAACACTAATGCCAAAGACAAAAATAAGCAGAACTAACCAGGGACAAAAAATAGGAAAGAACATCCACAGCTCTAAGACTAGCTAACTATTTAAAAAACTACTTTTCCTCTACGAGTAAAACACAAATGACAGAAAAAGACTAAAACTAGCAGAAAGTTATAAATAGTGGAAACTACAAAATATTCAGCACTGACCCATACAAACTGAAAAGACACTAAATTAAATATTTCTAGCACTGGCCTATATAAATTACAAATTAAAATACAGATAAAAAAAAGGTCAAAAATTAGATCTAGGAGCGTAAGCTTACATATAAACAAGATTTTCTCTGTCAAGAAACTTATGAGGGAACAACATGCATGTTTTTTCAGTGCGTTTGGCAAAGGGCATTACGAATATTTAATTAATGTTGTTTTTTTTTTGCCATCATTTTCAACCTTCCCAACTGGATTTTAGTTTTAAGGATAATGCATCATATTTTATATGTTAATTTTTGTTAGATTCTTATTTTAATAATAATAATAAAAAAAGTTCCCCTTACATATCTTGCAATCTATTGGGCCGATGTTGTAAAGTTAATCTGTTTCTGTGCCCCATGGTTAGCGAGGGTGTCATGTGGCCAGCACAACAATCAACCACCTTTAGAAAAAAGTTCTCATTTCAGATCAGGCCAGGGCGCAGCACAACAACCAACCATCTTTACTTTCCCCAATGAAAGTCAGGTACCCATTAGAGTTGGGTTGCCTCAGAGGCACCCTAAAAATCCCGAAATTCAAAATCTGAGTCTTCACAGAGATTCAAATCCATGACATAACCATTCAGCCACAAATTCCCAAAACGCCTTTACTTATTTTTAAGTAATGTCATGTATCCATTAGAGCTTGGTTGACTCAGAAGATTCTGAAATTGAAAATCCCAGTCTTATTTGAACCCAGAATCCTCAGATCAGAAGCCAAGTGTTTTCCCACTCATTCACTGCACTAACTCTTGTTTCATTGGGGCTCAGATTAATAGTTTTCAAGTACGGTACAATCTCAGACAGTTTTAAAGAAATACTAAATCCAAACATAGTGGCTGAATGACAGGATATACACACATATGTATAGAGTTTAAAGTATAATATAACTTATTAAAATTGGTCCAATACTTTTATTTTGCATCATGATGGGATTTTCCTTTCTGGTGATGCTATGCAGGAGTACAAGAATCTCATCTTTTCTCAGAACAGAAAGTTATCTAGTTAAAAAAAATAATAAAAGGATTTTAAAAAATGTGTGATATATGTGTTGACCATGGTAAACGTATATATGTTATTAAGTATAATTGTCTAATTTTGCCATTCTAAAAATAGTCCTTACCTAAAATGAGCTACTGTGTTAATGTGTAGACACTGGCATGGCCCTGACCTTAGTTATGAATTATTACTAAAGGTGAAGGCAGATATTCAGTTATTTTGATGGACATTGCACTCATCTAAAAGCAGCTATAACATATATTAATATTTACATTTTCATGTTTTCTTGGAAAGTTAGTTTTCAAAAATACAAGTACTTCAGCTTTTGAGAAAAGTGCATAGGGAAAATTATACTTGCAGTACCTTACCTTCAAGATGTGCAACCAATCATAGACTTTTCAGGAATGCATGCATTTTTTCTTGCATTTCCAAACATAACTGTAATTATACAATTAGGCATATTGGCTAATTTCTTTTGAAAATATTAAAATTCAAAAATAATAATATTAAATTGATTACATTGTTGTATCAAACATACAAATTATCAGACATACTTTTGTCTAATTTAGTCTAATAGTTTCTTGTAAAGGAATGGCCTGCACAACAGCTAAGGTATAGTAGACAGTCATGAAAGTTTAATTTGCTTAAGAGTGTTATAATAAAAAAAAAACTTAGCGAAAAAGGTTAAATTCCATCCCAGATATTTGAATGTTGCTTGACCATGAAAATCACACATTTCATAAGACATCTATTAGATAACTAAAATAAAAATTGTATAGTATTACCTACATTAAATATTGAATGGATTCCAATATTATTAATGTCTGCCCAGAGAGTAGAAATAGTATGAGTATGATCCTTGAGCCATTCTGGTACATCATCAGAACTGGTTGCCATGGTTCTACTTGTTAATAACTGAAACATTACTAACATTTTATTTAAATAATGTATCACAGACTAGATCAGACGTTTTGCTAGGAAAAATACCAATGGTTAGATCACACCTAATGATACTTTTGTAGCCTTATTACAGGTATAAAATGCACCAAAAATTCATTCAACAATTTAGATGTATGTGATCCTTTCGAGTTTTTTCTCTTTCGCTACAAAAATAAAATTAGTTGTGCGAAAATGAGTTTACCCGAAGCCGATACATACATATCTATTAAAAACAAAAAGAGCGATAGATTAATAGTACAATTAAAAACGGGTAAACAATTAAACGAAATAATTTTTAGTACGCGATTCATGAATGAATATAGATCTAGGCCTATCTCAACACGGCTTCGCAGCTTTCTTACGAAAGTATTAAAATGCTTTAGAAAACCAAATTTGAATGTTAATTTGATCAAAATATGAAATGAATGGACGATAATTAGTAAGTTTATGTATTAAAGTATAAAACTATCTGTGCAAAGAGAAGTTATATCATCTTAGAGTTTTAGATCTAGGAATGGAAAGATGTGTAACATTACGGTAATGAAAGAATGTTCGTCAGGAAATCTGTAGTCACAGATATAAGGAACTAATGTATGTAAAAATGGTTTTGAAACACAAATTTAAAGGTTAATTTTAAGATATAATGAAATCAATGGACATTCTTTTGTATTTTCATGTGACAAAGTAAAAAACTATCTGCGCAAAGTGTATTTCTTAAAATTAGATCTAGATCTAAATCCTTTCGATCTTTTCTCATGTCAATATTGTAAACATGGCCTAGATCCATAAAATACTATAGCTGTAATAGAGTAGGTCTTTTTTTTAGGGTCTTAACTAAATTTTACTGCAAATACTGATTATATCACCAAAAAAGGTCACCAAAAAAGGGCAGCAAAGATTACGATTACTAAGAAAACTGTCCTCGTTTAATGATAGCGAAAAGGCCTTGGCTATGTTTTATCACGCTCACATCTGCAATATTTTAAGTTTCAATATCACTGCCTGGTATGGCAATCTGAGCATTAAAAATAAACTTTATAGAATCCTAAATGCTGCTGGTAAAATCATTGGCAAAAAACAAACCCCATTTGCTAAAGTTTTTAAAGTTACAGATCTAGCTCTAATCTATCTAGATCGATCTATCTGCACAGCAGGCGACCTGATTATACCGGGCTCTTTTTTTCTAATTTTTTCTGTTAATATTTCATGCAATTTGTTACTACTCCAATGTTTCAATGGATGTGCACTGTGTCTTTTGGATTCTTATGTTGGTCTGGATTTTAATTTGTGTGGAAACGTGTATTTCAGTGGAGTTTTGTGGCAAGACGCTTGACAGTATGGACAACACACCCGCCATCTTGGAACCTAATAACGAGCCTAAGCCCAAGGCTTTAACCGAACAAATCCCTAGTACTAATCTTAAGAAGAGAGGACGTAGAGGAGGAATACGAGTTAAGTGTAGAAGAAGAGGACAACGAGGCTTCCTTCAACCCATCGTAACAGGCAATGTTAGGTCTTTACAAAATAAGATGGAAGAATTAACAGGTTGCTGTGAACATCTGTATCAATTTAGAGAGTGTTCCTTAATGTGTTTCACTGAAATCTGACTCAATGATACGATACCCGACTCTTCTGTTGATCTCGATAAATGTTACGTTTTTAGAGCAGACAGAACAATTAATAGTGTGAAGTCAAAAGGAGGAGGACTCGCCTAGGACTTGCCTAGAGAATTCACCCAGTTGTGTGTTGTTGTTGTGTACATACCACCGACGGCTGACACAGCGATTGCGTCGGACGTAATTTTTGATGTGCTTCACAATGTAGAATCAAAACACCCAGACTCTGTATAGTAACTGGAGATTTCAACAACCTAAATGCCAAACTATTACCAGTACATCTCCCTCCCCAAGGCAGGGTAGAACGCTCGACAAATGCTACGTAAACATTAAGCAGGCTTACAAATGTAAACGTTTGTTCCCACTTGGAGAATCTGACCATGCATTATACCATCTTATACCAAATTACAAACCTACTCTTAAAACTATAAAGAGAGTTATAAAAACGGTCAAGAAGATCTGAAGAGGCTGTAGAAAAACTACAAGGATGTATTGAGAAAACTAACTGGGAAATCTTTATTGAGAACTGTCCAGACATAAACGAACTAACAGAAACTGTGAACTCGTATTTATTATTCTGCGAGGAGTTAACAATTCCAACAAAAACAATACAAGTCTATGGAAACAATAAGCCCTGGATGACCAAAAAATTCAAACACCTTATTACTGAAAAGAAAACAAAGTATAAGGCTAGCAACGAAGAGTTTATTATAAATGCTATAAATAAACTGAGGAAAGCAATAATTGAAGGGGAAAAAACATACAAAGAAAAAATTGAGAATTTCTTTGCAAATAACAACTCAAAACAATTCTGGGAAGGATTGAAGAAAATAACAGGCTGCGCATCAAAACGAGAACAAATTTCAGTGGCTGATGATGAGAAATTCGCCAACAAACTAAATTGTTTTTATTCTCGTTTTGACAAAGAAGATTTTGTTGATCTACACAAAGAACTTTTCAACACTCTGTCCAAAGGAAAACAAGAGCCCTACGTCAATTTTGTAACTGAGGATGAAGTGACCTTGTTATTTAAAAGAGTAGACGTAACAAAAGCTTCTGGACCAGACAAAATTAGTGGCAAGCTGATCAAGCTATGTGCGGAGCAAATCTCTTCTATCTTCTGTCACATCTTTAACCACTCATTGCAAACGTGCGTAATTCCACAGATCTGGAAAACTTCAGAGATCATACCAGTGCCAAAGAAACCAAAAATAGATTGCTTAAATGATTTCCGCCCATTAGCACTAACACCTATTGTTATGAAATGTTTTGAAAAATATATGCTTAAACAACTTGTAGCAAAATTCAATAACAGCCTAGACCCTCATCAATTTGCATACAAAGCAGCTAGAGGAACTGAGGATGCCATTCTATTGCTTTTGGACCAGCTTTATAAGCATCTCGATATACCCAAAACATATGCACGAGTCCTCTTCGTAGATTTCTCCTCGACTTTCAATACCATACAGCCACATCTAATGATAAACAAACTGAGTAACTTAAATGTAAGCCCTTACGTACAAGCATGGGTTCTAAACTTTTTAACCCAACGGCCGCAGAATGTTAAAGTCAACAACACCAAATCGTCAACTTGAGTACTATGTACGGGTGCTCCACAAGGTTGTGTACTTTCTCCTGTACTATACTTATACTCTTTACACTAATGACATAAGAAGCATCTATGACTTAGTTAAACTCATTAAATTCGCTGATGATACTGTCATAGTCGGTCTTATTTCAGGAGACGAAACTCAGTATCGAAGCTCGATAGTAGAGTTTACAAACTGGTGCACCGACAACTTTCTAGAACTGAATGTTACAAAAACTAAAGAATTTATAATAGATTTTAGAAAGAAAAAACAAACTGTACGTGAACTGCAAATAAACACTACATCTATAGAACAAGTAAACGCATATAAATATCTAGGCGTTATCATCATCAACAACAAGCTTTCATGGGAAGACCACCTTGGAACTTTGACAAAGAAAACAGCCCAGCGACTCTTTTTTCTATACAAACTCAAGATCCTTGAGACTTTTTGCGGCGCGACTATATAAAATCTGCTAACATACGGAATAACTTGTTGGCAAGGCAACGCCTCATCTAAACTGTTGCCACGTCTAGAAAATATCATTAAAAAAGCATCAAAAATTACACTCACAACATTACCACATTTAAAGGAACTTTTTGAACAAAAGTGCCTAAGAAAAATCGAAAAAATCTTGGAAGACAACGGCCACCCGCTCCATCAGAACTACGTCAGGTCGTCGCGAAGTGGGCGACTGCTGTCAATCAAAACAAGAACGGAGCGGTACAAAAACTCGTTCGTACCTCTTTCGGTCAGACTCTATCACCGCCACTCATTGATCAGGAAACATGAAATGCACCAAGATACCCGTGTGTAGTCGCTGAATGAACTCTTTATGTTGTCTGTTGTATTTATTGTCGCGTAGTTATCCTAACTCTGTTTTCTATTTCCTCTACGTAGTACTTATACGGGGCGAGAGTGCCTTGTATTTTTGTTTTGAATTGTTTTTGCTACGTCACAAAGTCCGGTGACATCTATTGGTCATTCTTTGTCATGAGGCAGATCACCCTCTGAATTTGGTTGAAACGGACGGTGTGTTGGTCCGTAAAAGGTATCTATAGTCTTTACTAGTTTCTCGGACTTTATATTCAGTAGGATTTTTGGACCCTTGTTTAGGGTGTGTTATTTGTTTGTGATATCTCTTATTGTATGTTGTATGAGGTTGTCATTATTTCTAGTTTTAGAGTAGACGTTAAGTTTTGTGTTTTTTTCGTTTATAGGGTGCCAGTGTTGGAGTTGTATAAACTGAGCTCGAGTCTATGCTAGTGTGGGCGTCGCTTGCGTCTCAGAAATATATATTTCAGTTTTCAGTGTAATTTTCAAATTGGCGATCATCTGAGGTCTAACTTTACTATTATCGAGATTGGCAGTTTTGTGACGCCAGTCGGTCAGAGTCTGTTGGACTATGAAACCAGGGTGACAAGTTGATAGCAGAAGCAAAGGTGCTTAAATTAATTATTGAATAATATCTTTATATATATATATATATATATATATACTAGACATATTTTACCCGCGACCCGCGGGTCTTTATTTGCGCATTACTGTCGATATAGTCACTGAGAGTGTTTTGTAAACAATTAAACGAAATAATAATGTAATAAGTAAAGCGAATGTGTCAATGTAAAAATAGTGTGAATGAAGCTATCAAATCAGAATAGCTAATAGGCTTAAATCCATTTTTTTTAAAAATTAAAACATTTGCTTGTAGGCCTACATATATTTGATTAAAATTTGAGATGAATAAACTAAATTTTGTATGTTCATGTGTATAAAGTATAAAGTAGATCTTGAGGTAGACATAGATCTAAATCTACACTAATCTAGAGTTAAAAATTGGCTTTAATAGAGTTCATTCTGTGCTGAGCATGCGTGAACTTTTTTTCATGAATGAATATAGGCCTATCTCAACATGGCTACGCAGCTTTAGCGAACAGCGAACGAATGTATTAAAAATGCTTTAGAAAAACAAATTTGAATGTTAATTTGATTAAAATATGAAATGAATGGACAATAATTAGTATATTTATGTGTTAAAGCATAAAACTATCTTTGCGAAAAGAAGTTTTATCATCTTAGAGTTCAATTTGAGTTTTAGACCTAGGCCTAGGAATAGACTCGGTAGAGAGATGTGTTAATGTGTAACCATTTGGTAATGTCTAATGAAATAATGTTCGCCAGGAAATCTGTAGTCACAGATATCAGGAACTAATTTATGTAAAAAAATGCTTTTGGATAATCTAGTGGATTGGATTTAGATGTATGTTAAACGTAGCTAATGATCCTTTCACGTTATTTCTCTTTCGCTACGAAAATAAAATTAGTTTTGCGAAAATGGGATTACCCGAAGTCGATACATTCTTATCTATTAAAAACGAAAAGAGCGATAGCTTTGTTAAATGAATGGGATTATAAAGTGAACAATTAAACGAAATAATTTTTAGTACGCGATTCATGAATGAATATAGATCTATGCCTATCTCAACTCGGCTTCGCAGCTTTCGTAAACGAATGTAGCTTTAGAAAACCAAATTTGAATGTTTATTTGATCAAAATATGAAATGAATGGACTTTAATAAATATGTGTATGTGTTAAAGTATAAAACTATCTGTGCGAAGAGAAGTTTTATCATCTTAGAGTTGAATTAGAGTTTTAGATCTAAGGATGGGATTATAAAGTAAACAATTAAACGAATTAATATTTAGTACGCGATTCATTACGGAATTGTCTAATAAAAGAATGTTCGTCAGGAAATCTGTAATATAAGGAACTAATTAATGTAAAAAATGCTTCTGAAAAACAAAATTGAAGGTTAATTTTATTATATAATGAAATCAATGGATCTTCTTTTGTCTTTTCATGTGTCAAAGTAAAAATTTATATGCGCAAAGTGTATTTCTTAAAATTAGATCTAGGTCTAAATCCTTTCTATCTTTTCTCATGTCAACATTGTAGACATGGCCTAGATCCATAAAATACTATAGCTGTAATAGAGTCGGACAACATTATTTTTTTTTAGGGTCTTACGTTTGTTTTAAGGCTACAATACATACACTAAGGTCTAAGTTGGTACCCAAGAAACATTCCTGCCAAGTTTTATCAAGATTGGTCAAGCGGTTTTGATGTCTATAAGTAACATACATCCATACATACCCCTCACATTCTACTTTATAATATAGACTAGACATATGTTACCCGCGACCCGCGGGTCTTTATTTGCACATTACTTTCGATATAGTCACTGAGAGTGTTTTGTAAACAATTAGACGAAATAATAATGTAATAAGTAAAGCGAATGTGTCAATGTAAAAATAGCTAATAGGCTTAAATCCATTTTTTTTTAAATTAAAACATTTGCTTTTGAATAATCTAGTGGATTGGATTTAGATGTATGTTAAACGTAGCTAATGACCCTTTCACGTTATTTCTCTTTCGCTACAAAAAATAAAATTAGTTTTGCGAAAATGGTGTACCCGAAGTCGATACATTCTTATCTATTAAAAACGAAAAGAGCGATAGCTTTGTTAAATAAATGGGATTATAAAGTGAACAATTAAACGAAATAATTTTTAGTACGCGAGTCATGAATGAATATAGATCTAGGCCTATCTCAACTCGGCTTCGCAGCTTTCGTAAACGAATGTAGCTTTAGAAAACCAAATTTGAATGTTTATTTGATCAAAATATGAAATGAATGGACTTTAATTAATATGTTTATGTGTTAAAGTATAAGACTATCTGTGCGAAGAGAAGTTTTATCATCTTAGTGTTGAATTAGAGTTTTAGATCTAGGGATAGGATTATAAAGTAACAATAAAACGAAATAATTTTTAGTACGCGATTCATGAATGAATATAGATCTAGGCCTTTAACTCGGCTTCGCAGCTTCCGTAAACGAATGTAGCTTTAGAAAACCAAATTTGAATGTTTATTTGATCAAAATATGAAATGAATGGACTTTAATTAATATGTTAATGTATTAAAGTATAAAACTATCTGTGCGAAGAGAAGTTTTATCATCTTAGAGTTGAATTAGAGTTTTAGATCTAGGGATGGGATTATAAAGTAAACAATTAAACGAATTAATATTTAGTACGTGATTCATTACGGTAGGCTATTGTCTAATGAAAGAATGTTCGTCAGGAAATCTGTAGTCACAGATATAAGGAACTAATTTATGTAAAAAATGCTTTCGAAACACAAAATCGAAGGTTAATTTTATTATATAATGAAATCAATGAATCTTCTTTTGTCTTTTCATGTGTCAAAGTAAAAAACTATCTGCGCAAAGTGTATTTCTTAAAATTAGATCTAGGTCTAAATCCTTTCTATCTTTTCTCATGTCAACATTGTAGACATAGATAGTACCCAAGAAACATTCCTGCCAAGTTTTATCAAGATTGATTAAAAATAATCAGACAAATTATTTTTTTAATTTTTCCAATCAACACTCTGGCTGGCAAAAAGGAGGACTCCTCAGTACTGTGAAAAGACGATAGCTGCATGAATTGGTTTGGAATTCTATTTTGTAAGAATATAACTTCAAAAAATTATCCTTCAAGAGGGTTGTCAGAAGAAAAGCTGGCTGGACATCGCAAATAATGGACCGTCCTCTCTCTCTTGATATCTTGTTAAGAACAACTGGTGACAGGGAAAAGTGGAGGATTTGATTACGCGGGACAGATGATGATGATGACATGTACATAAAAAAAAATCCAGATTTTGTGTAAAATACCCAAATATGGAAGTACTGGAAACATCTATTTTAATGAAGTGGCCTTTAAAAAAAAAAGTTGGTGACGATCACTTATTCAGGAAAATTTTATATCACATAGCATTGTGAGAAAATAGATGATTGTTTTACAGACCTAATCCAATAAAGCGTAGGAAAATTTTACACTGATTGTCAATCCAAGTGGTAGGTTGAGTATTTTTCTTCTTTGGCATCATCATAGATTTCTCCACATTGCACCATGCGCAAAAAGAGATGCGCGACGGCACTCCGCTCATAAAAACTAGGAGCTGTTGTTCCATTAGTATAGTTCCATGGTCTAATTAAGATTGTTGTCAAGTGTTTAATGAGGATATGTCAAAACTGCGAGCTATAAAGTAGTTCGTTTTTTTTAACTTACAACTAAAGCGAAGTTCGTAACAAAATTCTTTAAAAAAAACCCATTTGAATCAGTATTCCATTCAATGAGTTAGTAAATATAAATGAAAAATATATTTTAAAATGATCCATTGACATTGCTTCCATTGTGACCTTAGATGTATTTTTTTTATCAATGCGCGAATCTATGAATGAAGCTTGAGTTGTTAATGAAGAAGTCCATGACCTTTTTAAAAAAACTTACCTCCCCTGAAGTTTTCACTTAAAAGTGGTGTATTTAAAAGTAAAACAATCTGCTTACATATATAATTCTAAAAATTAAATTGTTCACTTTCGGAAAGGAAAAACCGTAGCCGTTGCCTCAGAAATTTGAATAATCTAAAATATCATATTTTCATTTTCCTTTCTAGTTTCTGAGACGGGACGGGACGGGTGAATGGACGGACAGACAGACCACACAAAACTAATAGTGTTATTCCCCTGTCAGGGGCCGCTAAAAGTTACATCAGAATTTTGAATGGTATAAAATATCATGATTACCGATTTTCATATTCTTTTCTAGTTTCTGAGATCTAAACGGTACAGACAGACGGACAGATTACACAAAACTAATAGCGTCTTTTCTCATTCTAGGGCCGCTAAAAAGAATTTGTGAATAAAGTAAAACTAGACTGAAATCAACCTTGGTTACAAACTCATACTTTAGCACCGTCAGCTCGATGAACCTACGAGTCTAATCATTGGTAGTTTGAGTGCTGGGACAAGTTCCAAAAAAAAAAAAAACGCGAGTCTGGAAGCGCATGAGGCGCCCTGATCGCACTTCCGCGTGGTGGAGGCTGTTTAGGTGTGAACAAGCTATTAAAGCAAATTGAAGGACAGGCAAGGGAAGAAACAGAGACAGGAAGACAACATGAATGAATGGGCCTACCATTGAGAGCGGTTCTTTTTAAAGCAAAAGACAAATGAAGAAAAGTTGTCGATAGATCTTGCGTGGTGCCCAAAGGTGCAACACACAAAGCGATAGGTGAGGTGAAGGACAGGCTATATTCCTGTTGGCTGCTATTGCTCACGGCTATGGCCAAACTTCGACTCATGATGCAAACGGTGTCTCTAATTCTGTTTGACTGCCCCAGACTTACTGACCTGTCCTGACAGGTCTGGGAAACCACAAATTCTCGAATATGGCGATATGTATGCACTACACACAACAACAGGGTTTCTGTCCAGGGCTTTTGTAAGAGAGGATTTGATCCTCTGAAGCCCTCACTCAAATGAAGTTTGATGCTGATGATGATGATGATTTTAGATAATTAAAGACAAAATCGTGGCTTGAATATTCCTCGCCAATCCATTGATCCACAGATTCGTATTGCTGTATATGTTTTGTAATTTTCACTACTTTCATCACACATTGGCCTTTGATCATTAATTACATCATGCAATATGCGTCTGAGAACCCTAAATCAAATAGAAACAATATAAACCCCGCTTAATATATTTACTTGTTTAAATATGTTTTTTTCATTTATCAACAAATATGAAGAGAGAAGGGTAACACTATAAACACTAAAATAACATGTCAAAAATATCTTATCTTATGTTATATAATACAGAAGTTACTTCAAAAAAAAAAGATGATTACGTCCTACTCGTCATGCATTTAGTCATGCATATTAACCGATGACTTAAATTCTGCCAAGCCACTGGTTTTCCTGGCTGGCTCAGGCAACCCATTCCATGCTCTAATAGCACTAGGGAAGAAGGAGCAATTGTACAAATTTATCCTAGCATATGGGATGATGAATGTGCCTTTATCTTTGTGTCTTTCTGAGTATTTTATTAAATTTTGTTTTTGTATTTGAAGAATATGGTTCAGTGTTTTATGTATGATTGCTACTTTACTTTTAAGTGTTCTATCCTAAAAGCTGTCTAAATTTAGTGATGTTACTAAAGGTGTTACTCTAGTGAATATTCGTATGTTATGAATCTCACTGCTCTGTATTGTGTCTGTTCTAGTTTCTTAATGTTTTCTTGAGCTGAGGGGTCCCAAACGGAGGATGCATATTGTTATAAACCTGGTGGTGGCACAGATGGGGGTAGTGGTGTGTGTAGTCAGCCGACGCAAATCGCCGCAGGCCAGCGCTAGACGAGCGGTCAACCGTGACGAGCTACGACGGTCAGCCGAGTCGTGTGTCAACAGGACGGTTCGGGAAGGATTGCCGTCGTGAACAGAGCTCAGGAGCGTCACGAGAGTTGTAGTCATCTGACCACTAGAAACGTCGAGCGGCGTTCTGTCCGATTTGAGAAGGCCAGTAGGGACCCTATATAAGAGCGGAGGATCGCAGTCAAGACGGTTCAGAAAGGAGGTTCACGAAAAGAGTTCAGAACACGGTCGACTACAGCACAGTTCAGCGGTGTGGTTCTGTACGGAGCATTACGACGGTTCAGTGCGGAGTACTATCAAGTACAGTTGAGACAAACGGCGTCTTGATCTTGGTCTGCGATTGAGTGCGACACAACGAGCCTAGTGTGTGAAGTCAGTCCTGAACTGTTGAACCCAGTGCAAGCCCGGAACGAGACGGAGAGGCCAGTGCAAGAGTTGATACGGCGGTATGGCTATTAACAGGAGAGATATTTGTACAGTGTACGTATTGCCAATTGTACAGTATTGGCTGTTATTTATTCAACTATTAAAGTGTTACGTTACTTTGGAGCCCTGAGTTGTCAAGTTCTTTCAGTTGGTGGTGTATGGTGCAGTTTGCAGAGAGCCTGGATAGTGAGATTCGTAACATTTTATTATTGGCCTAACCAAGGTTAAATAACATTTTAGTTTTATGTTCTTATTTGATTTATAGACATTTCTTTTAATACACTGTAATGCTTTGTTTTGATTTTTTGATAGTTTCATCAATATGGGGATTCCATGACAGTTTTTCATTTATTATAACACCTAGGTATTTTGCGTTTTCAGTCTGTGTTAGTAGTTTACCATGAATAAGATAAGTGGAATTAATTTGTTTTAGGTTTTTTGTTTTTTTGCTGTCATCATACTTATTCTTAGTAGCCGTTCCGAGCCACCAATTGGAGGGACTATCATGGTAAGAAGACTGTTCTTGACAGAATGTATAACTAACCCAACTATGTATAATTATGTTAAATCATGGGCAATCATCACCCGTTGATCTCCCCTTCCTTATCGCCTTTTTTTGTTTATGCAATTTTAGTAATTGCTATTCACAATGACTAGTGAAAACAAACTATTTTATTATTCCTTTGATTGGGGGTCCCTTATATTTATTTTATTGTCTCTCCTGAAGGATACATTATTAACTTGCTAGCTCCCTCAGCTATGCTTAACGTGTAATACAATTAAAGAATCTGGGTATAGTTTTTTCCTTTAAAGCATAGGCCTATTCATTCTGAAGATGTCCTTCCCAGAAAGGCTTCTACGTCCCAGTAGTGTCATTATGGTTAACAGGCTTGTTTTTCATATCTTCGCAGCCTCTATATTCTTAGGTTCTCTGACCTTCTGTTCAGAAGCCTTCGCCAACGCTGAAGACCTATTTGTGCCTAGAAGTCAATACTAAGACCTGAGATAAACTCTTATTGAAAAAAACAGTAGGAAGGACTCAATCCTCCCGTAGTGCTCTGGCAAGAAACTTGGCTGATCGGCTTAGTGCCTCATAGCTACAATACAAGTCGAGTGACTGCTCAGACACGTCCCCCCTTAGCTCACGGAGCTAGGGACACTCGTACAAGACGTGCGACACTGTTTCGACGCTCGCTCCACAGTGACGGCATCGGGATTCAAAGCTCGGACGGAACCTGGCAAAATATGCCCCAATAGGACAGTGTTCCGTCCTGCACTGCGCAATAATTGTCTGCTCTGACCTCCTCAGTCGCCACCATGGATCGTCGCGATCTGGGTGACGCATGTGCTGCCAGACACCACGTGCTCTATCGGATACTAAGACAGCTGTCACGACCCTTCACTGGCTTTGCTATCTGTAGCCGCAGCTGATCCCTGTCTGTTAAACAGACATAAAGAACAAACAGCAAAAGGTTTAGCAGAAATAAACAGAAAACCTGTGGTAAAGATTCATTAAAAGTGCAACAAAGATAGTAGAGAAAAACTCCCAAACTGTTGGTTTTGTGGAAGCAAACATAGAGTTAACCTGGAGCTGTGTCCTGCATGGGGATAAACTTGCAACAAATGCAAAAGGAACAAGATTACAAAGAGAGTTTGTGTTGCCACACAAACTCAGATGCGGCCCCGTGGGAGACGGATCCCTGTCGGATCCGCATATTCGCAAGGAATATTCAAGACGTGATTTTGTTTTGATTGTTAAAAGTAATAATGTTTCAAAAATTCATTTGGCGTTGTAAAAATTTATAAAAAAAAAAGTAAAATCTCCCGCTGGTTGACGGAGGATGGCATCGAGCAGGGTATGAAACTGGGAACATAGAGATAATCAGTCCTGCGCGCTAACCGCACGACCAGGCATTGCTCTTAACCTAATGAAAAATTGTTTGATATTTGATAATATACCTACACATTACGGAATGACAACTACCGGATATGTACAATATGTCAGAAGAGCGATTTTAGATAATCTTTTGGTATTGAGCATTTTCATGTAAATGGAACTAGAATGAGGATGTAGATCTACCTAAATTAAACTTGTAATTTAGCACTCTCAATATCTATATCTATTAGTTTTAGATATAAAATATATATTTGGGATAATGTAGATGTAATTTGGATAAGATTTGTGTAAAAAAAAACACACTAGATAATCAATTAATAGACTAATCGCAATATTAAATTTTAAAATAGTAGATTAGTTTTAGTATTTTATAACATTGCAATATTGACATATTGACAATCTAGACTTTAGAAATAAAAATCTACACTTTAAATCTAGAAATTAAAATTATAGATATTGATATAGTCTAAATCATGGCTGTCTGGTAGTGCGGTTTGTGCGCTGGACTGTTGTTTGGATTCATCGATGCTCCCAGGTTCAAACTCTGCCAGCTCCCATTCCCCGTCGTCCTGCAGGAGGTCTGGACTACAGCTCTGAAGGAACATCAGAAACATGTAAAACAACAAACATTCTAAACTAGACCAAGAAATTCTAGATTCTACAATGATTTTAATTAGAACTTAAAAATCTAAATCTAGTTTTAAAAATCTAGCTCTAGTGTAAAAATAATATCTAGATCTAGTGTAAAAAATCTAGCTCTAGTGTAAAAAAAAATCTAGATTAGAAATTCTAAATTATGTCTTTTTAAAATGCGAGTCACATTACAAGGTTCAATAAAGTTTACTATACCGAGTTGTTTTAGCATTTCATTTAAAGAATTTATTCCATATGACATCAAAGGAAAAAACTCGGCCTAGTTAGACTTTAAAATGTCATCTATACGAGCAGCTTGTCGAGTGTTCATAGACATTGGTGCACCGAGTGAGATCTTTAAGCATTTCATTTAAAGAATAAACTCCATATGACGTCAAAGGAAAAAAATTCCATTACGTCACACGTCCTAGTTAGACTAAAAAATGTTTCTCGAGGGTTCATAGACATTGGTGCACCGAGTGAGTTCTTTTAGCATTTCATTTGATGGGCTAGTTAGACTAAATATGCATATAACAAATATATAAAAGGATTAAAGACGCTTTTTTATTTTGTCTGTCAGTCTGTCTGTCCGTCATGTCCGTCAATAGCGAGAAAAAAAAGACTAAAAGCTATTGAAAATCTGATTAAAATCTAATTTCCCTTCCGAAAAATTGCATTAGTTTTAAGTTTCTATAATAGATTGTTCCGGATGTTTATATATTTATAGTGAGAAAAAATAAGAATTCCAGATTAATCAAATACCGTTAATAAAATTTGTGGGATGATCTGTTATGAAAATTAGATGTACCATATCATTATGGAGAGATTTTCAAACCATACTTTTGTGTTAGGAAGTTGTTTTCCTTAAAAATCAAAACATAATATTAACTATAATTAGATTTTCTAACGTTTTAGCTAGAAAGTTAAATGTAGTGTAAGAGAGAAGTGCGATTTTACAAAAAATAGTTAAAATATTTTTCATAAAAAAATCCGGAACAACCAATTTTCGTAAATGAGAAAATTATTTATTTTATCTATTACAAGAGATATTTCAAACATTTATTAGCTTTACTAGATTTTTCATATAAAATTCGGATCATTTTTGGCAACGATCTGTAACAATAGTAAGGTAATATATACAAAACATTCTTTACCGATTAAACAACTTTTATTATGTTTCAGCAAAAAAATTAATTGTAAAATAATTCTGATAAGTGATTTTTAATAATCGTTTCTAGAAAATTACTTTCTTATTTTAAAATCCTGAACAACCAATTGTCGATATTTTTGAAAAAATAAAGTCATTTGACATAAAGTTGTTTAAGTTAAAAATTCGGAACAATTGATATTGATAAATAAACTATAGTCACGTAGTGTCAAAGAATATAAGTGTAATATTAGTCAATTATGCAATTTCAAACAATCATTTGACAGAATTTATTTTTTTATAAAACAATATCCGGAACAACTTTATAGTTTATGAAATATAAATCAGTATAGATATTTTTATTTAGCATTTATTGTCCAACTTTGTTGGCATATTGTAACATTGCCTCCCTTACATTTACGTAGTTGTTTTAGAATTGGTGTATTTTTATGAAAAAATCGCTTGCATAATTAATTTTATTAATTAAACGGTTTGCTTTTAGAAAACCAAAAGTAGCCGTTGCACCTAAACTTTTCAAGCCGCATTTAATGGTGAAATAATATTTTTCATATCTCTTCTAGTTTTCGAGATCTGAGTGTGACAGACAGAGAGACGGAAAGACGGACATTTTGCACAAACCTTATAGCGGCTTTTTCCCCATACGTGGGCCGCTAAAAATCATTTCGCAATCAAGTACAAAATGCAAAATAAAATAGACCTGCAGAATAATAAGAAGATGGAGATCATGATAAAGAATTCTTAAATTCAGTACATGTTAAGAATGTCAAACAAGACAGCATTGTTCAATAATAATAATGTTATGACTTTGCCATGCGCACCCTGATTGATGAAGACGAAGATCCGGAGACCTACCTATTTGAAATAGAACCGGAGATTTATGAGCTTATTGGCAAGATAAATGAAGGTATTGATGCATTGTGTGATTAAGTAACAGTATGGGAAACAAGGTAGATAAAATGGTGTCTCAAGTGAAAGAAGGAGTAGACTTATTGGTAAAGGAGCTGTTGCCTGTAGACTCGTTGGTTGCGTGGTCAAGACTGTGGCTGCACAAACAGTGGTGACGGAGACGCTGGGGATTGGAGCGCCGTCTGTGTCTGTGTTGTGGGCAAGTCTTGTGGTTGTGACTTTCAAGACGAGAAACGTGACAATGATTGCTGTGATGATCTCAACGGGATGTACCGAGTCGAACGGAAAGAGACAAATGAAGAAACTGGGGACTGTTACGTGCCTGAAGCGTTTGTTCCTGTTGTACCTGTTACCAGTACCTTAACTGAAGTCTGTTATGTGCCTGAAGCGTTTGTTCCTGTTGTACCTGTTACCAGTACCTTAATGAGCTGGACAGATCAAGACAACGTTGGGTCTGCATTTAAGCCTGTTGCTATGGACCTTAAAGACCTCTGCCTATCTTTCGGTGATCACGAAGGAAATTCGAAGCTTGACAACTGCATCCAGAAGTTTACCATGAACTGTACGTGCGGCGCATCACACTTAGAATTTAGATGCCAAGAAAACCATCAACAGGGCATATGTACTTCTACCATCATCATCGACATTGGCATAGATGAATGTCAATCAAACCACTCTAAATCTGAGCTGTCAAGAGGAAGACATTTTCCACTTGAACCTGAAGAGACCTATCTTTCGGACGTAAGACTGTTATCTGAGGATGACTGCGGTGCATTGGACTTTATTTGCAACGTGGCTGCATGTGAACCTGCAACTCCCTTGAGAGGCGTCTGTCGGGAAGGTCTGCTGAGACAGCGTGTCCAATCAATGGCTGTGCTGAAGAAAACAGTGCTCGACAATATCTCTTTGTGTGTCAAACGGCCACGTCATCGTCGCAACAACAGCCTGGTCAACTGGATAAAGAGAAAGCGTCACTGGAGGAAAACAATGCGGATGGCTTGGTGGGGAAAACGCTCCCTGCCGCCTGTGGCTCCCACTGATCGACCTCCACCTGAACTGTCAAACCTCTGTTGCAGTTGTTTCTTTTCGGGACGAAAAGTGCTAAGACGGGGGCAATGTTATGACTTAGCCATGCGCACCGCCATCCAAGATAGTGCAGAAAGAAGGTGCGCACTATCTGTGACTAGACAAGTCGGATGTTGACATTAGAGAGAGAGAACGATTTCCGCCCAAGTAGACAGAGCCAATATGGAGATGATGTGCTCAAGGCAGATGCCCCTTTGTGTTTGTCATGTCTCCGTGTAAATAAACGTCTTTGTCTCGTTGAGTTGCCTCCCTTCAGTTATTACAATAATAACAATAATAATACTCACAATTTAAAAAAAAACTTAGTTGGAAAAACAAAGATACTATGGGAATCTAGGCTTGGAGATTAAGCGTTTATGGAAGTTATCTAAACCAACAATCATGGACGTAGCTAGGGAAAGGGGGGGGTTTGGGTTCACCCCCCCCCCCCCGAAATGTAATCCCCCCCCCTGCAGGAATTCGGAATTCAGTAATTTACTTTTTTGCTTTGATTTTGTTTATTTTGGGTGACATTTTAATACTATACCATCACTGCCCCAGCGTAGCCAAGGGTTTTGAGTTTAAAACCCCCTACCAGGGGGGTTTGAGTTTAAAACCCCCTACCAGGGGGGTTTGAGTTTAAAACCCCTATCAGGGGGTTTTGAGTTTAAAACCCCTACCTGGGGGTTTTCAGTTTAAAACCCCTATCAGGGGTTTTTCAGTTTAAAACCCCTACCAGGTGGTTTTGAGTTTAAAACCCCTACCAGGTGGTTTTGAGTTAAAAATCCCCTACCAGAGGGTTTGAGTTTAAAACCCCTATCAGGGGGTTTTGAGTTTAAAACCCTCTACTAGGGGTTTCTGCAGTTAAATCCCTCTTCTAAAAACAAAACAAAACAAAAGAAAAGCAAACGACAATACCCAAATTCCAAGAGCACAGTTAAATGTTATGAGCGTAGTTAAATGGGATACTCAGTTTTGAGTTTAAACCCCCATTCAGCGGTGTTTGAAGTTAAAAATACTTCTTCAATATGAAAAACAAAGCAAATTATACACTCACAATTCTTTGAGTGTAGTCAAAGGGGTTTTGAGTTTAAACTCCCCTCCATTGGAGTTTGAAGCTAAAAAAATAACTCTTCTATAAAAAAAAAGCAAATTACGCACTCAAAATGCTTTGAGAGTTGCCAAAAGGGGTTTTGAGTTTAAACCCCCTTTCAGCGGGGTTTGATGCTTAAAGAAATACCTCTTTAATATAAAAAAAGCAAATTACACATTAAAATTATTTGAGCGTAGGCAAGCCAATTCGGGATTTTAAATTTAAACCCCTTCTCCTACATATGGCTTTTCTTAAAAGTTTAAAACCCCTCCAGATGGTTTTAAGTTTAAAATCCCTCTACAGAGTGTTTTGAGGTGGGAAAACCTCCATCTTCAATATTATTCTAAAGCAAACTACAGTTACCAAATTGTATGACCGTTGCTAAATGGGGTTTTGAATAAAAAAAAACTCCAGAGATTTTTTAGTTAAAAATCCACAACAGATGATTTTGACGCTAAAACTTCCCTTTTAGATCTAAAATCTAAAGCAAACTACAGTCAGCTAATTCCAAGAGCGTATTAGAGAGGTTACACATTTCTACCAGTGGCGGGGCTCTATTAAGAAAGTGCAGTGAATAGTCATATATCGAAATTGAAAAACACTAAATGTGGCTCAACAAAGATGGCTAAGATAAATTTTAGTCAGTTATAGATATCTGTCTAAATCAAGGAAATCCTATGCCGAATTAGGAGTCGACACCTTAGTAAGGTTGTGACAGAGCGTCCCATGAGGTTTGCGGAACATGTTTTCCGACAAAATGAATTACGCATACTAAGGGTTGCGATGACATCCTAGTACAACTTGGCGCCAGTAAGGCAGTAAGAATGCATTTTAGGTTTTTGAAATAAAACTTTTTAACAGCAGGAAAATTTACTGTAGATACCTCAGAATATTCATTTTGTTGGCTTTCAATACCAGAAATAGTGCTTGGCTGCCGGGGAAGCCCTGCGCTGGGGGAGCTGCAAGCGCTCCCCAAAACCCTTGCTGGCGATGGCGGGGAGTCTACAATTTTTCCACTAACTCCAGGAAGAAACAACATTCTAGGGCATAATAAACGTCTTCCGAAAGAATGAAGGGCCAGAATGTAATAAAGATCATGTACACACACACACATACATACTATAATTTTTTTCGCCGGGGGGGGGGGGGTAGGGGGGGAGACCCCCCCCCCCCCCCAAACCCCCCTCCGCCCGAAAAAAAATCCTGGCTACTGGCTACGTCCATGCCAACAATACACCCTATTATTAAAGCAACCGAGGGGATAATAACAACTGACCTCACAGATACCTTCAAGGCCCTTAACATTCCTAGGAACATTCTCGTTGCCTGTAAGAGGGCGGCACAGGGCGGTACTGTTGCAGACGTGTCACATCACCTGAGATGAACTCCAAGTAGTGGCAAGGCTGGAAGGATCAGTCCTCCCGTAGAGCCTTGGCGAGAATATCTGCTGTTAGGCGTAGTGCCTTTAAGCTCCCATACAGGTCAAGTGACTCTGCAGACAAACTTGCAAGAGATGCGTCACTGTTTCCACCGACTCTCCACAGTGTCGGCAACGGGCATCAAAATTTGGCCGGAATCGGAACCAGAAAATTCCTCAGTGGAAACTGATAAAGGGACTAAGATGAATTTTGTTTCTCTTGAACGAAACTCGAGCCTGGCAGCGCCAGAGAATGAATACTCGTTCGTTTCTTGTTGCAACTAGTCAGACAAAATACAGAGGACAAGTAAAGAAACATTGTGATCAAAGAACGTATGAATTACATCGAGACCGAACAATATATTCAGAGGGAGGATGGTATTCTGGCATAATTAGAAAACAACTATGTCCAAGAACTTATAACATTAAGGGAGAAAATGGAGGATACTACATTTTCAACAGAGAACACATTCGATCAAGGGAAACTATATTTTGCACGAACGCTTGAATGTTAAAAACTAATAGTGAGAAGCTACAATTATATACTGACTGTCCTCAAGAATAAAGAAACTGTCATATAAACATATAGGCTACATAATAATAAGTAAACTAGAGCCAGTAGCACTGAGATACAAGAAGTCATTGTGGTAAACATGTTTTATTCTGATCTATGGACTCTTGTACTTTGTTTGAATTATAAACATCATTTGTGAGCTCCAATAATGAATGTCCAGCTATCATGTTTAATTAATTGTCTTTAGTTGTTTATTTGTAGTTTATAATATTAGTTTAAGGAAATTAGAATATGTCATTATATTCTGTTTCGTTAATTACGAAAATTATTGATCTTTAAGTTGATATTGTCAAGCTGTAGAAAGGGAAGGGTGTTGCTGTTAGTATTTTTAATATAATGTTACGAATCTCACTATCCAGGCTCTCTGCAAACTGCACCATACACCACCAACTTAAAGAACTTGATAATTCAGGGCTCCAAAATAACGTAATACTTTAATGGTTGAATAAATAACAGCCAATACTGTACAATTGGCAACACGTACACTGTACAAATATCTCTCCGATAACACCGTACCGCCGTATCTGTCGTGCGCGCGTGAAGTTTTCTTTGCATTTAATATTGGTGTTTTAGCGTATAGGAAGTAGTTTCTTTTAAGTGCGTTTTGTTGTCTAGAATATTGTGTGTGTGTGTTTACGTCATCCTTAGTTCCCGCAAGAGAGAGAGAGAGAGAGAGAGAGAGCTTCTTTTGTGAGCTGGGTAGCTGGTTTTGTTGGTTCCCCCTTGTAAGGGGTGTTAGGCTTTGGGCTTTGGGAAAGTGTGTCGTCTTTTCGCCCTTGGAGTTGTGGAGTAACTATCGGCGTTGAGGTGTAGGGAGTTGAGGTTCTGTTGGGCGCCGAGATGGAGTGTGAGCGTGAAGGTGTGTTACGGAAACTTGTTGGTGTGATACTAGACTAATTAGTAATCAAATGCTAACTTCAATGATATTGATGTATATGTAAATATGTTTGAAAATTACAATTAAGTATAATTAAATATTGTTCCTGTTGACAACTGTTGTTATTCACTAACTTTTTAGTTGAATAACTGTTATTCAATGTTTGTAATTTACATGCTATTACCTTTAGGTTCTTGTGTTACTCTGTTCAGGCTGGATATACGGGACCATAATATCATACCCTACCTAAGCGACAAAACCCACCTGACAGTATCAACTCTTGCACTGGCCTCTCCGTCTCGTTCCGGGCTTGCACTGGGTTCAACAGTTCAGGACTGACTTCACACACTAGGCTCGTTGTGTCGCACTCAATCGCAGACCAAGATCAAGACGCCGTTCGTCGCAACTGTACTTGACAGTACTCCGCACTGAACCGTCGTAATGCTCCGTACAGAATCACACCGTTGAACTGTGCTGTAGTTGACCGTGTTCTGAACCCCTGTCGTGAACCTTCTGTCGTAAACCAACTTGACTGCGACACCTCCGCTCTTTATATAGGGTCCCTACTGGCCTTCTAGAACCGGGCAGAACGTCGCTGGACCATTCTGGGTGGTCAGTTGACTACAACCCTCGTGACGCTCCTGAGCTCTGTTCACGACGTCGATCCTTCACGAACCATCATGTTGACACTCGTCTTGGCCGACCGTCGTAACTCGTCACGGTTGACCGCTCGTCTAGCGCTGGCCTGGGGCGATTTGCGTCGGCTGACTACACAGACACCACTACCCTATCTGTGCCACCACCAGGTTTATAACAATATGTTACTAGTCGACCCGCGACGTAGCATACGCTGTTATTTAGTGAAGATTACTTGTTATCTCCCCCCCCCCTTTTTTTTTTCTAAACCGCGCTCTCTGTCACCGCGAAAGTTACGAAACAATAGTTATCTTTCCATGACTTTTTCATCTAGGGTTAGAGAGTCGGCGTGCGTGCATGTCCCGCATGGTTGAGCGAGGAAGAGAATATATATAAACTATTCGACCGGCGGCGTGGCATACGCCGATATTTTGCAAGACCGACCTTAGGCCACTGCAACCTATGCGACCGCAGTGGGCCCCGCACTTTCATAGAACCCGCGCTAAATCAATGTGTATAAATTATTAAATTAAACCATTGTATAACTTAAAACAGATTTCCCGCGCCCTCCTGTCGATTTACCAGGAGCTCCTGGAAATCTCCCGAAAAGTCCTTAAAATATACGGAATATATAGACAAAAATTGTCATTTTGGGGTGTCATTCAATATGAAAAACGCCAATCCTATGCGTGATAAATAAAAACTGCATTCTGCATTAGCCGTAATAGACCTCATTTATCAGTCGTAAACAAACAACATTTAGCCACGTGATTCTCTATATCTTCTATACAAATTATATAATCCATAAAGGTAGTCACATGATACTTATTTTTCATTGTTTTATCAATAATATGACGTGGCTAAATGTGTTTATTTACACTAGGTGAATGAGGTCCATTGTGTAATCTGGTTAAAGAGGCTTCTCGCGCCTAAAACTAATGAAGAATTACTTGAGGTCAACAATTCTCAAAGATAGATTGAAACATTTGGTAATTCTTGCTATTGAGCGTGATCTATGTAGGAAACAGAATTATTATGATATACTGTATGACTTTGCTACACGCAAGGCTCGTAAAGTAATTCTGTACGTAGTAATGAATGAATAAAATGCATAAACCAATTTATTTTGTAATACAAACTCTTAAATTTCACTTATTATCAGCTTCTCTACCCAAACATGGCCCCGCGAAAATCCGTTTCGCATAAGGCTCCTTAATGGTTAAGTCCAGCTCTGCTATTTAGTGACGGGTGAATATACATAGTAGATTACTTGTTCTCTTTCCATGACTTCTTGGTCACAATGGTTACGTCCGGCGCTGCTATTTAGTGTTTGTAAAATGTTTTACATGTTTCGGATGTTCCTTCAGAGTTGAAGTGCAAAGGGGGATGGGAGCCGGCAGGGTTTGATAAATCCAAACGGCAGTCCAGCGCGCAAACCGCACGCAAGGCTCGTAAAGTAATTCTGTACGTAGTAAAGAATGAATAAAATGCATAGACGAATTTATTTTCTAATACAATCTCTCAAATTTCACTTACTGTCCGCTTCTCTACCCAAACTTGGCCCCGCGAAATTCATTTCGCATATGGCCCCACAATGCTTAAGTCCGGCCCTAGTGCTATTTAGTGACGGGTGAATATACATAGTACATTATTTGTTCTCTTTCCATGACTTGTTGGTCACATTTAGTGTTTGTAAAATGTTTTACATGTTTCGGGTGTTCCTTCAGAGTTGAAGATAGTTTACTTTTTAGTCCAAACCTCGCTTCAGGACGAAGGGGGATGGGAGCGGGCAGGGTTTGACAGTCCAGCGCGTAGCCATCCGTATCGACGTGTCACTACCCACTTGTTCTCTCCCCCCCCCCTTGTGAGAGTGATCTTTCCTTTATTTCTTGCTTATCCAAACTGTTGAGCGAAGAAGAGAATAATATATATATATAGATATAGATGTTTTTCGGTATGTAGGAGTAATGTCCCGTGTTGACTGGTGTTGTTAGTCAAGATGGTGTCCTAATAAACAGCTGATTTTGTCAGAAATTAGCATAAGAGTTATGTGCTTAATCGATTTAGATAATTAACAGTTACGTGTGAGTAGCATCTTATCACAGATACAAGATGACGGTAATTGAGAAAAATACAACAATCGGGAGCAATCCCGATTCTAAACGACATGTTCATTCACCCGAAAAATGAAGTGTTTGCATGGCACAGATTGGTGTATGGCAAACAGAGTCCAAGAAACAATAGATGCCTCCATCTAGACACTAACAATCCTATTTATATACTCAGAATATATTGCAATTTGAAAGCAGTGACTGCCAACCATCAAGTATTTGAGACTCATTTATATGTTTTGGAATGTTGCTATAAAAACTGTTTTGTGCCATTGAGAAGGCTTTATAAATCAAATAATAAATAATCACTGCCGGAAGCCCATTGCAGGGCAACTATTGGTATAATTCATAGACAACTTTATCGCCGAATTTGACGACAGCACAGAGTACAGACCTGAAATAAATGCTAATATCTAGAAAGTGTTACATTTGGCGGCAAGTGTGTCTGCTCGTCCACAATGCATGGCAAGGGAAGTTTAGGGAAGAGACATGCAATCAGTGCTTTAAGAACGGACATTTTCAATGAGTATGCAAACCGACGATTTTTTTTTTGCTTAAGTGTTGGCGAGTCAAAGCTCTAGTTATCGCAAAAAAAAACAAAGACGGCTGACAGAATTTTCATCTCTATGTAAATATATCCTCAAGGGTGAGAAGCATTGTTGCAGCTTCATGTGAATGTAGATTGGTGTGAATGTAGATTGATATGAATGCGTGTTTTATTTGGCAATGAAAAGGAAGCTGGAAAAAGTGTCCTTGGTCTGGAAAGAGGTTTGGCAGATAAAAGTAGTCACTAGCATACGTGTAAGGAGGGCTTGACAGTCGCTGTTTATGTTCATTGTAAACATCGCACATCTTTCTGAAGTATTAAACATTATTAATCTTTCCCTGCTTACCTCATTGAGTTGCCTCCCTTAAAGGGATTGCTTATTTCTACGATGCTTATATCATCTCACTGTATAATGAGGATATGACAAAACTGAGCGCTATAAAATTAGTTTTTTTTTTAAACTTACAACCAAAGCGAAGTTCGTATCAAAATTCTTTTTTAAAAACAACATTTTAAATCTGTATTTCATTCCATGAGTTAGTTAATAAATCGAAAATGTAGTTTGTAATGAGCCATTGATACTTTTCCCATTGTGACCTTAGATGCAAATTGTTTGTATCGATGCGGGAATCCATGAATTAAGCTTGAATTACTAATGAATAAGTCTGTGACCTTTTAGAAAACTTACCTCCCATAAAGTTTTTCATTTAAAAGGGGTGTATTGATTTGAAAAATCTGCTTGCATAGATAATTTTAAAAATTAAATGATTCACTTTCGGAAAAGAAAAAAAGGCCGTTGTATCAGAACTTTGAATGATCTAAAATATCATGATTTCCGATTTTCATTTTATTTTCTAGTTTCTGAGATCTAAACGGGACATCTGACAGACGGACGGACAGACCATATCAAACTAATAGCGGCTATTTTCCTTTCAGATGCCGCTAAAAATCCATAAAACAAGCCTATCTAAGAGAACGAACTATGTACTTACAACTACCTCTCGAGAATGTATGTCGTACATAACCAAATGTTACCATGTTACATCTAAAGCTTTATTACACTGAATAACAAACAGCTACACGTATAGTCAAGATCACAAACACGAAATATGGTTAGTACAGTCCAACAAATGTAAACAAACACTAGGGGCGACATCGAATAAACAAATTCACGAATGTATTTCCCTAATTCAATTTCCAACAAAATGATTAATTACCATTAATTAATTGACTAATTGGTTAAATTTTGTATTGATTGACGTCTTTTCTATGCCAGTTAGTAATTGTACAAAGATTGATCCGAGGTTGGGAGTGGGAGACATAACGTGTAAAAACTTTTTAACAAATAGAGTGAATTGATTTATGCTTTGTAAACAAAGAACAGGACACACACCACTATTAAATGACCACCTGAACTAAATAAACTCCACACAACTACTCCTCTGCAGACATTGAGGATGTCAGGGAGAGGTATGGCGAGAATGAATGTTAGTTTGATATTTTGGTGTGATTGTTATATCCCCTTGTTATGAATGCGAAGTGTTGCACGCGTTGTGAACTGAGTGATTAAGTCTTCGTTGAATGTGCGAGAGAATGTGCTAGTCAGTAAGGTCCTGCTCCCGGTCCAGGAAGGTTGGACATTTACTTCCTGGACTGGTATTTATGCATTTATATATTTATAAGTTGATGGACTGGTGTTTTGTATATTTCATAACAGTGATATAATTGTGTGCTTTATTAAGTATTAAAGTATTATCGATATTCGTGAATATAAGGAGTTAGAGTTGATGTATATTAAGTGTTCGTATTTGAGTTAAGCAAGTATTGAATTATAATTGAATAACCAAGAAAGTATCAAGCAAGTATCATTTGATATTCAAGAAACCCCTAGAGAGCCAAGTTAAGAAACACAACAAGACAAGAGACAAGCAGAGCATAGCAGCAGCTTTATATATATACATATAATTACGAACCCTGACAGCGCCCACCCCTTTCAAACCGTAAACCATATCCTCTTTGAATGCCCCTCTTAATCCACCTTAGGCAGACCCTACTTCCACTACAGCCCAATATAACCAACACCCTGTACGGCAGTGCTGAACAACTGAAGAAAACAGCACACTTTTTTTCCTTGGCACAGTCTGCAAAAGAGCTCACAGCTCAGCAGCAATAAAGCTGGCTAGAAGAAGAAGAAGAAGATGCTTTGTAAATATCAATATTAATGCAAAAACTTTACATTATTTGAAATAGTGTATGTGTGTGTAAAATTGTGTATCGACAAATGCAGGGTACTTAAAATAAACTAATGAAAACAAAAAGTACACATTTTTGTGTAAAAGACTCGTGAAAGAAAGTACTGTAAAATTGAATTTAGTGTTTTTTTTTTATTTCATTACCTGAATCGGACTGGATCCCAACTCTCCTAATTTTTATACAGAAATTTGTTCTCTGTTATATTTGAAATTTAATACTTAATGATGTATTTCTATTGAAGATGATTTGACCTGGGCTTACAAATGATGATTCCCTTAGGGATATGGAAGTTTCTCTATATGGTTCACTGCTTCTGAAGATATTCCGACAGTGACGTTTGCTGCTCAACGCTGCTTCACTAGACCAACAGCGTACGTAATGTTCAATGTAGAGTAGGTGAGACCAAGGTCACCTCCGACAATGTCACGTTAGAGGAATAATGGTTTCACGCTGAATAAGTTTCAAACTACTAAAACAGCAAGACAATAACAAGTCCAGACCGTTAGATAGACCACAGTCAGGTATGTCCGAAATACGAGGTTCTCACCTTGAATTCCTAACACCAACTGAAGAATACTAACATAAACAAGGTTAATCTACTAATCGTGATGTCACTAAATATGGCGGTGAAGTCCGTCAACTGTATTGCGTCCCTCTACTAACTGCCTAACATCTGGCATCCTTGACAATGTCTATTTCAAAATCTCTCTTTTTTTATTTTCTTTCATATTTCTTTAGGTAACTTTTTGTTTTTGCTTTTATATTATCTCTATTTCTTCCTCTTGGTTCTTCAGATACAATAAGATGCAAATAGAATGTTTCTTTGTTCAAATTGCTCCATGGAAGAAGCAAAGCATCAATACATTATTGATCAATACTTCTATAATGTACGGGTAAAGAATGTGTGTAGTGCAGGTACATTATTGTATGCTGGGATGCAACGGGTGATTCAAAGAGCTTTAATGGCCTTTCAAAAAAAGTGGGTGGTTGGGAATGAGGGCTTACTATTTAATGATGCCAAAAAATGATGCAATGTTATTGTAATGCTGGCTGTCACACTGAATATACAAGGGCCAAAAAGTATGTTGTTAGGGAGAAGCGTTTCATTGATAAGTGGTGTGTGTATTGTGTGTGTATTGTGTGTGTGGGGGCATTATAATGCAGGCCAACTAGAAAGCTACAACTGATGGGCCTAAGAAGTGTTTGGGCCTATTCTATACTAGAATGTTTGAATCGAAGATCAGCACGGCTATCTGCTCGTCTTGTATAATAATCAATTATAAACTGGATCTAGAGCCAAACCCAGAGTCACATCTCAGGCCTTCTTGTTTACATCTCTAATCATCGGCCATCTTCCTTCCTCTGTTCTCTATCGTGTCCTCTGGTACACAATGTCGCGCCAAATGACAGTGCGTAATGTAGAGTCATAACACTGCCCCCTCCTTAGTTATGTTCGTCCCGAACATGACCAGATTTACGACAGGGCAGCAGAATTGTCAGTGCAGAAGAAGTTCTGGCAAGAAAGTTAAAGTTCCACTGGAGGCCAGGTCATAAAACACACAGTAATTTTCCTACATCTCCAGAGGTATGCCTTTCTACACATGTCCATTAACCACGTTATCAGTGTTCAGTTTCCGCTGAAATTGATTCATCTTTTACTCTGCTTTGTGAAGGCAGACGTACGCACGTTTGTCAAGTCCAGACCTGTTGATGTTTTTTTTCTGGTATTTGCATTGTTCATTCGAGGTGCCGCCCTTACAGTTCTTATTAAATTTCTGTCTGCAGTTAGTACTGGTAGATAAACAGAAGTATCGTACACAGACCCAACGTTGTCTGATTTGGTCATGCCCATTGAAGCACTCATATCAAGGACATCGAAAGCAATAGTTTCACTCTGCCTATAGGTCACTCCTCTAGTTTCTTCCTCTAGCGTTTTCTTTTCGGGTCTGCGCTTATCGTTGAATAGGTTGCCACTTTCTTTATCTTGAAAGCTAGACGCATCTGATTTGTCATTATGATCATCGACGGTCCTGCCACTACCAACAATTTCGTTGCAACCATCCGTACACCCACAACAATGATTGGTTGATGTTTCATTCTCCGCTTTTCTAGGATGCAGCCGGCCTTCCAGTTTGTCCCTTTTATGATACCTGTTTACTGACAGATTGGACCATTTTGATATGGTCGTATGTTTGACTCGTTTTACCTGAACGCCTTCCACATCATCATTTAGCAATGGAAACTCTATGTCTCCATATAGTACAGTTCCACTTCCAATGTTTAGAGATAAACCGAATTCCTGCATAAAATCCAGACCAAGGATGCAATCGTCGACAACATTGGCGATCAGAAAATCCTGACTAAATAGTTGACTTCCTATTTCAAAGTCAAGCCGTATCTGTCCTAATATAGGTAACAGTTCGCCACCTGCTGTTTTAAGAGTGTAGCCATTCACTCGTATTATTTCTTGATCTCCGATTAGACTGGGTCCAACTATCGACCGCGTAGCCCCTGTGTCCAAGAGGAACCTATGAGAGCGAACGCCAATCTTTCCCTGCACTCTCAAGGTTCTGCTTTGCTCTAACACTCTGAAAGGAGTGTTCATTCTCGGAGTTTCGATTTCCTGGGCTGCCCGTTCTTGCTCCCTAAACCCGTGGAATCGTAGCGGTTGACGTTCATATACACAGCCTTGGCCTTGGAACAACATGTTACAATTCCTCTGTACATGACCTGGAGTGTTACAATTCCAACAACGAAAAGTCTTTCTACTACGCCTTGAGGTCTGATAATGTTCCCGTTCATTTAAAGCCTTTTCCACCATTCTTCGAATCAGCCTCGGCAGATCCTCCTCTTCCGACACATTTAACGTCCGACAATAGTGTATGTTCCTTTCTGAAACTTCGGCCGCCTCGTAAGACATGGCATAGATGAGGGCTTCGTTGATTTTCCGTTTTCCGCTTATTCGGATGGCCTTCTTAAGTTCCGAATCTCGCATTCCATCTATAAAGGCACCTGTGACCAGAACATCTAAAAGTTCCTGTATTGCCAATGGATAAGCAAGACGGGCTAGACGTTCTGTGTCTGCTGCTAATTCCTGTAATGTCTCTCCGCTCTTCTGTTGTCGATTCTTTAATTGCATCCTGAAAACTTCATGCAGGTGTTCATTGCCGTATCGTAGTTCCATTGTTTTGACCATGGCATCGTAGTCCGTCCGATCCGTCATAGTCTGTAACAATTCGGCTGCCTTGCCTCTGAGTGCCAACATAAGACCAGTTGCTTTCTCTGCCTGGGTATCCCATCTGTTGATTTGCGCCGCCGCCTCGAATTGTAATCGATACACCGACCAAGACACAGAGCCGTCAAACACAGGTGGTTTAATCTTCCCCGTCATTTCAGTCACAGTGGCACCCGCATCTTGTTTCTTTTGCAGCAGCCTTCATTTCATTTCGTAATTGTTGAATTTTAGAATCAACATCTCCCACCATTTGGGACCTTAATTCAGCTACCTCATTTCTTAATTGTTGTTTGAAACTGTCTATGTCATTTTTCAATTCAGACACAAAGGATGCTATAGATCTAAGTTTATTACCTAATTCATTTTTAAGTTCATCCTTCACCAATTTCAGGTCTTCCTTTATTTGCTCTTTCATCGATTTCCAAATCTCCCCCGTATCGGGTTCTATTTCAAATAAATAGGTGTCCGGATCCTGTTCATCATCTATGATGCTTTGCTTCAGACGCTCCATGAGCGCCTCTTTGTTGCCGCTTACCTTCAGCTCTCTGCATCTGAGTTCTCGTCTAAGTTCTATCAATGAAAGCTGACCAAGTGTTTTCGTTGACGCCATCCCGTATCTTTCTCACGTTGGCCTACCAAAACTTACGTTGGGTTATCCGAAAAGAAAACGATGTAACGGTGGTGTACAAAGACCTTGTTCCCACTTTCGTTGAGAATCCCGCTTCTGACACCAATTGCTATAACTTAGCAATCAACCTCAACAAAAGTGATATAAAATAGAACGTTTAATAATCAATTATAAACTGGATCTAAAGCCAAACCCAGAATCACATCTCAGGCCTTCTTGTTTACATCTCTAATCATCGGCCATCTTCCTTCCTCTTTTCTCTGGTACACAATGTCGCGCCAAATGACAGTGCGTAATGTAGAGTTATAACACTATATATATATAGTGGACACAAATTTAGCTTATTATTACTTAAGCCTAGAATAACTGAACCTTTTCAAAATCAAAATAGTTGCGGTTGAATTTAACAAAAACGATTTTTTATTTGCTATTTCGACCAAATATAAAGAAAAGTACATGTTATTAAGCACTAATTAAATATAAAACAAGGTTACAAAGACAGTTTGTGTGAAACACAAACTCAAAATCGGCCCCGAAGTGGTCCACCTCGAGTCTTCACCAGGATTTGAACACGGGACTTCCAGTTCCAAATGCTTTACCCCTCAGCCACAGCATCTCCATATATTCATTTAGCGTACACTTATATTTTTTAAAATAATAATTATTAACCTTATCCATACATTCAAAATTAATAACATGTTACATTGTAATAAAGAGAAACTAAAAAAGATTTATTCTCCTAACAAAATTAGATAAATTGGCAACACGAAAAACAAAAACTTGACCTACTTTAAGCTACAATTGTGTACAAATGACAAGATTTTCCCTCCATTGTCATTTGTCATACAAACTAGACATAGATCTAGCTAGATCTAGACCTAGTTTTAGATCTAAATCTAGATTCAAGATCTAAGTCTAGGTCTAGCTACTAGATTAAGCCTAGATCTAGAAATAGATCTAAGACTCTAAGTCTAGATGTAGAGTTAGATTTAAGTCTAAGTTTATATCTAGATATAGGTCTATATCTAAGTCTAGATCTAGATCTCTTATCTTCAGCTCACTGTATTGGTTCAACGAAAAAAACAAATAACTAGCAATAGTGTTCATTGGAACATATTTCAAGAAAGTTGATGGGGAGAGATGACACCCTGAGCTACCTCACTAGGTGCCACCGACACTGTATCGGGAGGTTTCAATTCTGATCTTAGGTGATCACTTAACGCTACTCTACTTATTTCAAAAGAGTTAGAAGAGTCTTATCAAAGACGACGTGTTGCACTGTTTGCTTTTATGTGAAAAATAACGCCAAATATCTTTAAACGATCAAAACATTGGTGATTTTGATGGGGTCGCCTCTTAGTTTGTGTAAAAACACAAAATCTCTTTATAATTTTGTTATAAAATAATATCTTTTTTTTGTTGTCAAAAAAGCCAACATTGACTGAGTGCGTGTTTTTTTAGAGTATAAAAATGTATAAAAAAAAATTAAATGTAAGTTTAACGTTATTATTTTGTGTTTTGATGGTAGAGACAAAAAATAAGAAAATAGAATTCTTAGGTGCTAGAAAATTATAAATGTTCGAGTTATAATATAAAAAGGATACGACCAAAATCAGCATAGAGTTTAAGTAATACTTTAATATGAAATGAAGAAGCCGAAGAAAAGTCAGTGACACTAAAACGCGAGGTAATCTATTCTATGAATCTATGTTGACCACTTCTCAATGTGAAGGAGCCAGATTAATCCTAGATGTATAATTCAATAAGATTGATTTGTTTTGATGAGGGTAAATAGATCGACTTTCTCTGAACAAATTCAGGTGTGAATGCGAGCGCACCAGAAACTAATATTTAAGTGCTCGAACATGATGCACGGACTTGTCCCTCCTCCTCTACGCCTATGCTGTTAATTGTTTGTTTGTTTGTTTGATCTTATTCAGCAACTAGCTTTATATTCTATTCAATCTATTCCTAAAGTACCGAAACAATCTTGTAACTCTAAACATGATTGTGTTATCAAACTCCAGCAAGTTTAATGAACATACATGTTAATTTTCGTTGAAGGTTCGATTAAAAAAAAGAAAGAAAGTATCTTGAAATGTATTTACTTTTATTTTGTTGGAGATTTGGATTCGCAAATAAACTAACTTAATGCAGCGGGTACTAAAGACTGATCACCGGTTTTTAAAGTTTCCAAAACTTGTAATGATCATTTTTCACTTTTTTGTTAACATTCAATCAAGCATCGTTATGCATGTATCTCTATGTAAAGGCTTATGCATTATTAATATTAAAGAAGATAACTGTTCACGCGATGTTTCAATTACAGAGGAAATGGAGATATCTTTTGTCGGCATCATATTGATCATCAGCCACTGGCGGATCGGGGGGGGGGCGGTAGGCGGTAGGGGCGGACGAATTTTAGTATATAATTCACACAATTTGTATACGAATTTATTACATATGCTAATAATTTATGCTAATTATTTATATTTCAACCTATTTTTAGATTATTTCGCCCCCCCCTCAGGTATTTTGGCCGATTTGGTGGGGTCGGGAGGGGGGCGATGGCATCAATCCCGCCCCCCCACCCCATAAAATTTCGAGTGGGGGGGGCGGTCCAATAAATTTGTAGAAATCACAGCTTGCTAACAGAATCAATTAAATATCAATATTATTAAAATGTGTTATTGGTGTTTTAACCGATCTTTATATTATGTCTTTCCCCTGTTTTCCGAATGGGTGGAGGGGGGGGGGGGGGCGAATACATCTACTGCCATTCCCACCTAAACCCTTTGAGTGGGGGGGGGGGCGGTCCTACTTTTATGGAAAAATCATTGTTTGTGAACAAAATTAGTTGAATATCTATATGATATAAGCTACGTATTGATATGTGAACCCATTTGTATATTATGTCGCACCACACTCTAATCTCAAATTTTATCATTAGTAAATATCAAATGAAAAAGGGTTGTACTTGGTGGAACGGGCGATACATGCAATCGCCTTCCGCCCATCGGACAAACCAATGCTTTTTCTTTTTCAATTATAGTTAAGAAATTACAAAATTATTAGAAAAAACTGTCACTAATATACTTTATATGTGCTATCAAATAAATTCTTATATCGAGTCGCACAACCCTTATTCTTTAATGCCAAATGCAATTATTAACAGAAATTATAAAAAGGAGCGAGGATTAATCGTTTTCATTCTACCGCCCCTCCCCTTTTCAGACGAAAACATGATGTTTTAAAACAAATAGTCAAATATGGCGACAGAGTTTATGTAATTTCACATAAATTTATCATAATTTTGTAATGAAAGACTTTGCTATGGAAAATTTAGAATTCGTCCGAAATTTTTCAGAATAAGAGTAACAATTGAGATGAGTTCTAAAACCAAATATTCTTTTCCTAGTCACCTTTTTCCAACCTTTACTCAATCTGCTATTTTTCTAGTTAAAAAAAAATGGGAATATAGCTCATAACTTATGCTTCAATCCTAAAAATGCAAACAAATTTAGAGTAGAGTCTAATTGGTCCACTTAATTTCTCCTCCCACTTCCGAAACTTTTCGTTAGAGCTTTGAATTAAAGTTCTGTAACAAAACAAAGTTACAAACTTGCTTATTGAACAAAATTTATCTCTTACAAATGAACTATGAACTAAATTATTTTATTTGCAATGTAGTAAGGGCCTTTCTAATTCATATAAGAATATGTTTCAAGTAAAACATTATTGAAAAGGTCATTTTTAATAGGATGAATAATGAACTGTAGATGTCAGGAGAATGCGTTTCAGCAGTAAAAAATGCAAGAAAACGCTTTTGGCGTCCGGGCCTTGCCCCGAATACCACTGATAAATAATGAGCTATAAATGTCAGGAGAATGCGTTTCTACAGTGAATAATGCTAACAAACGCTTTTGGCTTCGCCCCGATCCCCACTGATAAATAATGAACTGTAGATGACAGGAGAATGCGTTTCAACAGTGAAAAATGCAAGAAAACGCTTTTGGCGCCGGGGCCTTGCCCCGAACCCCACTGATGAATAATTAGCTATAAATGTCAGGAGACTGCGTTTCAGCAGTGAAAAATGCAAGAAACCGCTTTTGGCGTCGGGGCGATAAATAATGAGCTGTAAATGTCAGTAGAATGCGTTTCTACAGTGACGAATGCAAAAAAAAACTAAAGAGCCTTACAGCGCTTCCCCAGACCCCCGAACTATCAAGAGAAAGGGTTCTACATGTCTGGGTTTTTTTCTTCGCAGAAAGTTGAGAAACACGGCTTTTTTTTATTTCTCATATATATATATATATATATATATATATGCTGTACTCACGTTTATGCATAGGGTTAGGATTTACTGGGGGTTAGGGTTAGGGTTTGGAAAAAAATCGCCCCCCCCCCCACTCCAAAGTTCTGGATCCGCTAGTGTCATCAGCATGATATATTTTAGATTTGTATAACAAAACAACAACCCTTTTGAACTTATCACATGATCCCTAAATCTTTGTAATCATTTCTTAAGTGTGTATAGTTCTACATACAGTATATTTTTTATTGTATAAATATTTTTATTCATTCATACAATGATATCTCAAATTTCTCTCTCTCTCTCTCTCTCTCTCTCTCTCTCTATCTATCTATCTAACTGTCGGTCTGTCTGTCTGTCTGTCTGTCTATCTATCTATCTATCTATCTATCTATCTATCTATCTATCTATCTATCTATCTCTTACGTATGTACGCATGCATATTTGCATATATGTATGTATATACCCACCCATCCATCCACCCGTTTACCTAAGTTGAAAGTTGTATGTTTATTGTTATTAGAAATAGGAGAAAAACAACGTTAACCCATTTTAATGAAACTAAGTTTGAACTTTTCTTAGCCAGGTGTTCTTGGAATCTTATTGGCAAATAAGTGTCAGACCGGGAGCGGGGCGGGGCGCTAATCTTGTACAGCGTCAGTTGTCTATCTTGACCTATTGTCACAACCTTAAATGCAAACAAGCATTACGATAAACAAGAAGATTCTTACACATTTTGGTACTTATGGGCTTTGTTGCGCTGATGCGTTTTGTTTCTTTGATATAAAGTAGAATCATAAATTGGGCCGGAAGTACCTTTTTCGTTATATATCTTTTGCATTTTTCAGTTCTCTTTTTAAATTAAACTGACATTGTTATGCTGTAATTGTGTGCCCGATAGAGAAAAAAAATCTGCACAAAATACGGATAGCTGGGATCGAACCCGATAGAGGCTAGAAAAAGAAAATACCTGAAACAATCGTGTGATACTACACATTTACAGTACTTTAGTGGATGAGTCTTTTACCCAAGATCTGTGTATTTTTTCAGGACTAGCTTATTTCAAGTACCCGGCATTTTCCGATACACAATTTCACACACAAAAACGATTGTAGAAAAACAAATTTTAGTGGTTTTAAAACAAACTTTTAATAATTTTTTAAAAGGTGTTTTTTTTAAAGGTGTTATTGTAAACAAGTGTGAATATTCATTTGTTATGATACTCACTGTCTATTTTGTGTCTGTTCAAGTTTGTTAATGTTTCCTTGAATAACGGGTCGTTTTCTCCTAAATGTTAATAACGGATTTCTCTTATCAGACGTTGTGAGACATAGGCCCAAAATAATTCTAAGCTTATAAATATTTAAAAAAAAATCGCACGTGAATATATGAATAAACTTGTTTAGATGAAGTCCAATAATTATAGTTGCTTTGAAAAATTGATCTTACATTATTATTATAGCTTTTATATAGCGCTACTTTCATGCTTATAGCATGCTCAGAGCGCTTTGGTCCAATCTCATTTGTGTACCAGTTGGGGGGGGGGGAAGGGGTATCTAGGAGCTGGTTTTCTTTGCTGCCTTTAGGCGCTCAGTAAACACAACTCTGCCCGAGTCGGGTGTCGAACCTCGAGCCCCCTTCTAGGTAGCCAAGCCAAGCCAAGTTCAAGCGCACTTATCCTCTCCCACATGGGCATTGTCATAATAGTCATAGATCTATAAAAAGTACTTAAAATCTGTAATCTATATAATCATACATATTCAAGTTGAATTTGAATCAAATGCTTACTATTGTAACTATGTAATCAGTATAGATCTACTACTAGAATGTAGATCTAGATTATAAATATAGTAGAAATAGAATCTAAGATAATCAGAATTTACACTAGACTGTAACTCTAGGCAGTCTTGATCTAGAGTCTTAGACTTAGTCATAATTTTAGACTAGATTTAAGGCTAGTATTCTATATAAACCTATACTCTGCCTCTGTGGATCTTACCAGGGCTTTCGATATGATCAGATGCGATGGTTTATGGAGGATTTTGGCCAGGCTCGGATGCCCATCTATGTTCCGTTCCATTCTCAAGCAGTTTCATGTGGGACAAAAAAGGCCAGATTTAGACAACACTTTACAAAAGGAAATGGTGTGAAGAAGTCTGTGCACTTGCTCCTACTCTATTCGTTATTTTCTTTGGCGTAATGCGGTCAAGTCAACGAATTCGCCTACGCTGCAGCCTCTTTCGGTATATCTATAAACCTCGGAAAAACAGAAGTCATGTTCCAGAAGTCACCTAATAAAACCTACTCAGCCCCAAGGATCACCGTAAATGGACGTCCCCTTAACCTGGTAGACCACTGACATCTAGGAAGCACAGTATCAAATGATGCCTCGCTTTCAAGGAAAGTTGATAACCGTCTGGCTAGGGCCAGTAGTGCTTTTGGACGCCACCAGGCGAGAGTTTGGCAGAATAAATCGGTCCGTCTGCCTATATGCATCTGAGACATGGTTATTATACAGAAAGCATCTAAGACTATTTGAACGCTTTCACCAAAGATGCTTATTTTATCTTATACTAGCCTGACATTACCCGCGGCCTGCTGGTCTAAGTTTGTGTTTACTAATCTAAAGGATTGGATTTAGATGTATGTTAAACTTAGCTAATGATCCTTTCAAGTTGTTTCTCTTTCGCTACAAAAATAAAATTAGTTTTGCAAAAATGGGTTTACCCGAAGCCGATACATTTTAATCTATTAAAAACGATAAGAGCGATACCTTTGTTAAATGAATGGGATTATAAAGTAAACAAATAAATGAAATAATTTTTAGTACGCGATTCATGAATGAATCTAGACCTATCTCAACTCGGCTTCGCAGCTTTCGTAAACGAATGTAAAAATGCTTTAGAAAACCAAATTTTGATCAAAATATGAAATGAATGGACTATAATTAGTATGTTCATGTGTTAAAGTATAAAACTATCTGTGCGAAGAGAAGTTTTATCATCTTGGAGATGAATTAGAGTTTAAGATCTAGGGATGGAAAGAAACATTACGGTATTGTCTAATGAAAGAATGTTATGTTCGTCAGGAAATCTGTAGTCACAGATATAAGGAACTAATTTATGTAAAAAATGGTTTTAAAACACAAATTTGAAGTTTAATTTTATTATATAATGAAATCAATGGACCTTCTTTTGTATTTTCATGTCTCAAAGTAAAAAACTATCTGCGCAAAGTGTATTTCTTAAAATTAGATCTAGATCTTTTCTCATGTCAACATTGTAAACATGGCCTAGATCCATAAATACTATTGCTTTAATAGAGTCGGTCAACTTTATTTTTTTTAGGGTCTTATTTTTGTTTTAGGGCTACAATACATACACTACGGTCTAAGTTAGTACCCAAGGAACATTCTTGCCAAGTTTTATCAAGATTGGTCAAGCGGTTTTGATTTCTATTCGTCACATACATACATACATACATACATACATACATACATACATACATACATACATACATACATACATACATACATACATACATACATACATACATACATACGTACATACATACATACGCCTTACTTTATAGTATAGATAGTATAGATAATACAGACGTTACTTCAAAAAAGAAGATGATTACGTCCTACGCGTCATGCATTCAGTCATGCATATTAACCAATGACTTAAATTCTGCCAAGTCATTGGTTTTCCTGGCTAGCTCAGGCAACCCATTCCATGCTCTAATAGCACTAGGGAAGAAGGAGCATTTGTACAAATTTGTCCTAGCATATGGGATGAGAAATGTGCCCTTATCTTTGTGTCTTTCTGAGTATTTTATTAGATTTTGTTTTTGTATTTGAAGATTATGGTTCAGTGTTTTATGTATAATTGCTACTTTACTTTTGCGTCTTCTGTCCTGAAGTCTTTCTAAATTTAGTGATGTTACTAAAGGTGTTACTCTAGTCAAATGTGAATATTCGTTTGTTATGAATCTCATTGCTCTATTTTGTGTCTGTTCCAGTTTCTTAATGTTTTCTTGAGTTGAGGGGTACCAAGCAGAGGATGCACTTTCTATTATTGGCCTAACCAAGGTTAAATAACATTTTAGTTTTGTTCTTAGTTGATTTATAGAAATTTCTTTTAATAAACCCTAATGCTTTGTTTGATTTTTTGATAGTTTCATCAGTATGGGGATTCCATTACAGTTTTTCATTTATTATAACACCTAGGTATTTTGCGTTTTTAGTTTGTGTTACTGGTTTATCGTGAATAAGATAAGTGGAATTAATTTGTTTTAGCTTTTTTGTTACTCTTAATAACTGACATTTTTTTGGGTGGAAAGACATGCTCCAATTTGATTCCCATTTCTGTAATTCATCTAATTTTCTTTTTAAAATTTCTGTATCTTGTGTTGTTTTTATTCTTCTATATATTATGCAATCGTCTGAAAATGATCTGACTTTTGTTCCTGAACTAATGCAATTTGGTAAATTGTTTATGTAAATTAAAAATAGTAGTGGACTTAAGACTGTTCCTTGTGGTACATCTGAGTTTACTGTTATTGGTGTTGATTTAGAGCCATTTATTATTATATTTTTTTCTCTTCCTGTCAAAAAATCTTGAATTCACTGATGCAATGGACCATTAATGCCGAAATATTTTAATTTTTTATGCAAACTATGGTGGTGAACTTTGTCAAAAGCTTTGAAAAAATCTAGTAAGATAGCATCGATTTGCTCACTGTTATCTAAACCTTTTGAAAAATCATCAAGTAGTCCTATTAGTTGTGTTTCACATGATCCTAAAGCCATGTTGGTATGGAGTAAGGACATTATGTTTGTCTTAGTGGTTAATGGTGTTGGTACATATGTTGATGCTTGTGCTTCATCATGGATATACGATGGCAAGACCACATTACAAAGAGCGATGACCTTGCGAACGTCGGAAAGGACAGTATAGACTATAGAGGGACTTCTTATGGTCCGACAGTTACGCTGGGCATGTCACGTATCCCGGATGGGGGACGAACGTATGCCGAAATCAGTCTTTTTTGGTGAGCTAAAATGTGATGCCCCACGGAAACGCTTTAACGACCAGGTTAGGCACCAACTTGACTTATCAGACATTGAAGAGAGCACCTGGTTGCATGCGGCCTCAGAACGAGACAGCTGGAGGTCACTCACAAAGAGATGCACATTTTAGACCTAGACCAAAAGGAAATCCGCTGCCGAGTCAGAGTCACTCAATTTTATCACAGCATTAATTATTATTATTTATTTATTTTATTTTAATTATTTCCCATTTTTAGTCCCGATTTCCCTACCAACCCCTACCCTTTTCCTCATCTCGCTAGACTTAGTCCACCACCTTGGCGATAACAAGACCACGACTCTAATCTATCTCCCCTTGACCTGGGGAAAGATCAAACAAGCAATCACTTACTTAGGTTCTAGGCGCCTGAACTCCTGCTTTCAAGTCGAAGCCACCTTTGATGGAACATGCTTTATTATTTGTTCTACCCCACTCAAGTCTCTCTTTGATCAAGGAGATTATTCGTGTCACCACGCCTTTTAGCCCTTCCAAGGTGCAACTTTCGTCGGGCTTCACCCACGTGAGAGATAATCTTTGGCCTATCGCATTTCCTGTTTCCGCCCATCTCTTCCGGACCTTTACAAGGTAGAATAAGGCGAGACCTACACTCTCTCACTTCTCTCTCGCTGACCAGTTGAGTCTGGACTATTTCATTCACTCTTACTCTTAGGGGAATACCTGGTGCCTCAATCAGGTGTCTGCCTATTTGTTATTGAGTATCATCTCCCACCTATTACTTGGATCTATTCAACTATTTATTCGGCATTGTTTGACAGCCACTCGTCAACCTACCCAATTTCCTATTTATCGATTCACTTGCCTACTTATTCCACATAAACTAACTACTTTATTTGGTGCTAGTCAGCACTGCGATCTACTACTTGGCGCAATTGGCTCTACTTGCCTGCCTATTCGACAGCCCACTATCAACTTATTAGGTACGACGTACCTATAGACCACGCGTCTGTGCGAGACGTCATAGCTCCGCCAGATCTCCGCAACTCACTGGACTTATACTGCTAACTACGCTGCCCACAGCAGATCAGCTCTTCCCGCAGTACACTTGTGCCCACGGTAGCCGGCCACCCGCCCTACTGTGCCCACTACAGATATCAGAACTTTGGATTAAGACTCCACTAGAACTGAATCACCGGCGTCCCTCTACCCGCTAGAGCGCCACCTCCAGCTGCAGAACCTCAAGCTAGGGCACAGCCAGCTGCGACCCAAGCAGGACAAACAGCTAAGTTCAGAAGACAAAGTGACATACTCTCTTATTAAGTGCAAGAGTGATGATTAAATATAGTATTGATTAGAGATAGATGCAAACCCTCCCCCTTTTTATTCTTGTATGTAAATATTTATGTAAAAAAATATTCTTCAATTTTTAACTTTGTATCTATCTTTCATTGCTTGTCTCGTTGCATGCCTGCTCCCGATTTATATGCTGACGGGTCGGTGTGTGATAGCTTCAAAAATAATCATCACCTAGACATAAACAAGCCAAACACACGTTACACGCGAAAACCTGTCACACAAGGACAGACGCAGACGGGCGAAAAGAAAGTCTTAATCGACCACCGGCGGACAATAATTATGCTTGCCTTGGATGTGGAAAAATATGTAGTTCTCAGATGGGGCTGCGCAGCCACGGGAAATATTCCATTCTTTACCAATCTTCGAACTCGAATGCAAGCCTTATTATTATTATTTTCACGAACATAAATTAACTTTTGTGCTCGTTTCAGCAGGGAATACTGGAATTTTCTAGTGCAACATAATTGCCCTCTAACTACCTAACTATTTATCGTGCAGTCAGATTCATATGCCTGTAATATATTTATTTTTATCAAGAACATTATTAAAACTAGAAAAGAAAAAGACAGAAACGTTGTGCCTGGTAACTCAGAATTTAAAAGAGAACTTTTCCCCCCTAACAATATTTTACAGTGTGATGTTACAGAGAAAATCGGCTTAGAGATGCCCCACTGTCCTATAATTAGGTTATTAGCTGGTACGCGTGGAAGGAGGCTTTAGTTTTCTAACAGCTTTACGGCCATAAGAAAAATATCCAAATAGTCACTTTCTGACATTATAAAGTGTCGATACATTGTCAGAATATTCATTTAGTGTCAATATGTTAGTATCCTGTGAAACAATTCTCGTTGAAACAAATTTCAATGAACCGATTGGCTGGGAGCCATTTGCACTTTGAACTTTTTGTCGTGAGCCAATTGTTGGTGAATCAGTTGTCTGCACTGGCGGATATGGGGGGGGGGGTAAGGACGAATTTTATTAGAGAAATTACACAATTAGTAAACAAATTCCTTTACTTATGTTAATACATATAAATTATTTATATTTAAATCAATTTTTAGATTATATCGCCCCCCCTCTACTGTGCTGGTCAACTTGGTTGGGTGGGGCGTTGGATGCATCAATCCCGCCCCCCAATCCTAACTCTTCTAGTCGGGGGGGGGGGTTTCAATTATTTCATAGTTTAACATAATTAGCAACATATCTATACGAGCTCAGCAACTTAACGATATTTTAAACATTCTATATGTTGCCCCTTCCCAAAAGACATATACTTTTTCTTTTGTATTTTAGTGAAGAAATTACACAATTTTTTAAAAATCTGTCATTAATAAAAGTTAACTATGCTTTATACTCAATTCTTCTATCGAGTCTCCCCTCCCCTATTCTCTAATGTAAATGATATTTTAAAGCGATGTAGAGTAAACTCTTAAATGATTAATTGTTTTCACTCTACCGCCCCATCCCTTTTTCCGACGAAAATTTGACTCGTAAAACAGAATAGTCCAATTCGGAAACAGGGTCTAATTGCGCATATATCTGTCATAATTATTGAAAGAAAGACTTGGAACATTTAGAATTAATGAAAAACTCTTTAAGTATCAGAGTAACAAAGGAGATGAAGTTAGAGGCCAAATATGTTTTCCTAGTCGCCTTTTCCCAACCTTTTCTCAATATGAGATTTTAATCAATTTGAGTATAAATAACTATGGGAGTATATTTCATAATTTTTACTTGAATCCTAAAAATACACAAAATTTAGAGTAGAATCTAATCCAATTTCTCCTCCCTCTTCCCAATTTTGTTCAGAGCTTTAAATTTTAGTTCTGTAACAAAACAAAGTTTCAAACAGGCACATTGAATAAAATTGATCCTATCTGAACGTCTTACAAAGCCTCTATTAACTCACTCTAATTGTAGGCCTGGTAAAAAGTGTGTACACGTTTTCTCCGAAACTCAATCTGGGATTGAAATTTTGCGCAATTATTTCTTTTACCTGACAACAGAAGAATCGATTAAAAAAACAATTAGTTTATTAACTGTTAATATCTAGATGATCAAAGACTCAACAAACACTTTGAGTGATCAGCTAAAACAAAGGGTACTTTAATAGTTAACAAGTTGCATTCCTGGCTGCCTCCATATTGCATGGAATCATAAAAAAAACAAGAGCTTTAAATTTTAGTTCTGTAACAAAACAAAGTTTCAAACAGGCACATTGAATAAAATTGATCCTATCTGAACGTCTTACAAAGCCTCTATTAACTCACTCTAATTGTAGGCCTGGTAAAAAGTGTGTACACGTTTTCTCCGAAACTCAATCTGGGATTGAAATTTTGCGCAATTATTTCTTTTACCTGACAACAGAAGAATCGATTAAAAAAACAATTAGTTTATTAACTGTTAATATCTAGATGATCAAAGACTCAACAAACACTTTGAGTGATCAGCTAAAACAAAGGGTACTTTAATAGTTAACAAGTTGCATTCCTGGCTGCCTCCATATTGCATGGAATCATAAAAAAAACAAAACTGTAACACTCAAGGGAGACTACTCCAATAAATAAGCATCATTTTAAGCATTAGACTTAATGTTCTTCACTAACTTAACTAACATCCTCTTTTCTTTGTTAACACAAAGATTATAACGATACTGTCCGTAGTTCTACTTCATGAAATAGTCTTTTTGCCAAACAGGTTTCTTCTTTTCTCTTGTTGATGCGGGTCTCCTATTGTTAGTTGGTTCCGTGTGCGTATGTGACGGGTTGATTGGATTGTCCATTTGGTATGTGGCTGATTCAGGTTGGACATCTGATGGAAAGTTGTTTTCGTTTACAGGAGGGTCAACAGGACAGGAGTTTCGGTGTGTTGCGCTGGGACTGGATCGACTGTCCTAAACTCTCTCCACCAATTTTCTGTCATCGTCGTAGATGTCTTGCCTTTCAATGTTTCTATTTCCCATCTTTGTTGATTGCTGTGGTCTGATATCAACTCTGTTTCGTATATATGTTCCGCCCTCCTCACTTCTAATCTTATAAGATCTTGGAGTTTCTTGACCAATAATCGTTCCGGGACGCCACGTTTTCCGTCCTGGGTCTTGGAAATATACCGATTGGTTTACTGTTAATTTTGGTAAATCACCGGCTCTTTCATCATAGCAACTTTTGACAGTTTGTTTATGTTTCCTTTTTTTTCAAGTATGCCCGGTGGGGCAAGATAAATGTCCTTTGTTCTTAGTATTAGGGTGCGGGGTATCCGGTTTAGCAGGAGATGGGCTGGGCTCACTCCTGATTCCTGTCTAGGAGTGTTTCTTAGTTCCAAAAGGGCTTCATACTGATCCTCACTTCTTTGGTTCGCCTTTTTCATCAGATTTTTTATGATTTTAACGGCAGATTTGGCTTTGCCATTTGCTTGGTGATGACCCGGATCTGATTTTACATGAATTATGTTCTGGGGTCTGGGGTCTTTAGATCTTACTTTGTCGACAAGAATGGATGCTTCGGCATTGTTTAGTTCGTTCAAGCTGTTGTTGGATTGTTCGAAAGCTTGGCAAATACATATGGTTTTATTTAGTGACAGTTACTGACACCGTAATAATCTTTCTTGAATTTGTCCATTCACTAAGAACACTATTTTGTCTCTCAACATTTGTCTTTGTCCTTGAAATTGCATTTCTCTGCTTGTGTCCTAAGTTCTGCCAGGAAACTGTCAAAGGGGGAGCTTTCTTTTAGATTCCAGAATCTGAAAGTCTCCAACACCTCGTTGTTTCTGGGGTTGCAGTACTCTTCTAGTTTTTTAAGTACAGTCCTATGGTAGTTGGGTTCGTCATCTTGCTCATAAATGAAATGCTCGTGAATCTCAATAGCTCTTGGGCCAGCACAGTGTAGTATAATAGCCACTTGCTGTTCTTTTGGTTTTGTGTTGGCTCCAGAAGCCGCCATGTAAACCTCCATGAGCTGTTTCCATTTTCTGAAGTTTTCTGAGATGTTGCCTTCAGCTATATTCAGGTCGGTTGGTGGTTTGATTAAACTCTCCGCAATCTTTTGTTATCTTCGCTCTAGATTTCGTCAAAAAATTATATTTTTATTTTCTTCTTTAGTTATTTTGTAATACTTATTCTTTGTTTCCCAACTGTGGGTTCTGCTACTTCGCTGCCACCATGTTAATAGCTAGATGACCAAAGACTCTCAAACACTTTAAGTGATCAGCTAAAACGAAGGGTTCTTTAATAGTTAACAAGTTGCATTTCCTGGCTTCCTCCATATTGCATGGAATCATAAAAAAACTGTAAGACTCAAGGGAGACTACTCCAATAAATAAGCATCATTTTAAGCATTAGACTTAATGTTCTTAACTAACTTAACTATAAAATTATTATAATTATTTCTTTTACCTGACAAAAGAAGAATCGAAAAAAAAAACAACAATTAGTTTATTACATGCAGAACGACAACACTCTAAAAGTCGACAGGAAACGTACTAAGGTCAGTTTAGAGAAGAAGGCAGGATGCTGCAAAGTAAAAGTACTACTCATGCCTCAACACAGGAGTTTGCTATGCAGTGAACATGAAATAAGGACCAAGAAGAAAACGCAAAAGGTGGTAATGTTAAAGTTATTAGTTAAAAGATTAAGAAAGATTTTAAAGTAAAAGCGTGACTGATTGATCTTTTTATGAATGCGGGACATTGGCCACCCCAGCGTGACAGACGATCCAAAGCGGGAGTGTCACGCCTAAGTCGGGACGTCTGGTCACATTATTTTTTTTTAAAGTAAAACGTAGGTTTTTCTTGTTCAAAAATATCGACACACAAGTCAATACACAAAAAGCAGATGTCACAGATACAGCCCTAGAAATACTAGGGAAGTTCCGCCCACCCGAAAGGGTAACCGAGGATATACTCCAACTGTGTGACAAGCGACGGATCACAAGATATTGTAATAACCATGTTCTGTAGTGATTCTATGGTTGCACATGAGCGCACTATAAAGAGACGAAATGAATGGAAGAAAGGAGGAGGAAGTGGAATGTTTTGGATGGTTGTTGATATCAGCCTTTTCTTTGTGATTTATTTCATTCGACTTGTGTTGTCATTGTTTCCTTGCCGTTGAGTTGCTTCCTGTAAATGTCATAACAATATGTTCACGAATACAAAAAAGTCAAGACACGAATTAAAAAGGAAATGAAAGAAGCGAAGAAAAAGTGGATAGAGAAAAAGTGTCAAGAAATTGAGCAGGGACTGAACAGGAACGACAGTACAAAATCGTACCAACTGGTAAAGAACCTCACTACCCCATAGCATGGAAGAACTAACACAATACGAGACAAAAACAATAGATGCTTAACCGAGGAAAAGGATGTGATAAAAAGGTGGACGGAATACTGTTCAGAGTTGTATAACTTTGAAATCTCAAAAGATCCAGAGATACTAAATGTCTCGGCAGTATCCAACATAGATGACTATCCAAGTTTTCCTTGGAAGTAGCATTAGCAGTAAAAGCCCTGAAAAAAAAAGGGAAAATTAGCTGGAGTTAAACAACATTCCTGGTGAACTTCTGCAGGCTGGAGAAGAAACTATTTATAAATGCACTTTTTAAGATTTGCAACAAGATATGATAGTCAGGATTATTGCCCAAGCCCTTGACCCAATCACTCATCATCACGCTTCCAAAGAAAGGCAATTTATAACTGTGTCAAAACTACCGCACCAGTAGCCTCATAAAGGCACCTCAGCAAAGTCCTGTTAAAAATTATACTAAACAGCTTAAACCGATAGCAGACAAAATTATATCAGTAGAACAAGCAGGTTTTACATTATGTCGCAGCACATCAGAACAAATCCTAAACATCAGAATATTCTGTGAGAAATACCTCAAACACAAAAGAGAATCTTTTACATGTCTTTATTGATTTCAAGAAGGCTTTTGAAAGAGTGTGGCATGGGGTACTCTGGGCAAAAATGGAAAAGTACAACATAAAATACATAATTAATAAGTAATTTAGAACCTCTACAAAGAGACAACTAGTGCGGTGTGCTTGAACAGTACAATTTTGGAATAGTTTAAAACCACACCTGGACGAGTCTGCCTACTCTTACCAACTCTTCCAACAATATCTTCCTTGAATTGGCTATAAAGGTACTGGAAGCACTGGGGGACGAATAATCACTAAATTGAGCTTCGCTGATGATATAAATGGCCTAGCAGGGACAGAAGAAGTAGCTGACTAGGTGATGCACATATTCAGGACTTCCTCAGCATATGGTATGCAAATAAATTATGACAAAAAGCCAACTGGGCTTTAAAAGGGGCATCAGCATTAGAGGTAAAAAGCTAACAAGTGTCATTATTTATTTAAATATCTCGGAGCTATCGTCTCGGATATGGTAACCAAACCTGAAGTACTGGCACGAGATGCACAGTCCACATCAGCACTGGCAGCACTGTCAAAACTCAAAACAATATGGAAAGATAAAGGCATAGCCCTCATCAACACCAAAGTCAGTCTGATGCGCTCCCTGGTGTGACAAGTCAAAAACTCGCTGTCAGAGTCACTCAAATTTATCACAGCATTAATTATTATTTTTCATTATTTATTTATTTTATTTTAATTATTTCCCCATCCTACCCCCAAATTCTTCACCCGCACCACCTTTTCCCCTCCAGGCTAGACTTAGTTGACCACATTGGAGATAGCTAGGCCACGTCTTTCGACTTATCTTCCCTTGACCGGGGCAAAGAAACGCACAGACTCTTTGATCTTATCGGCAGGATGTCTGACAGCCGCAGTGGACACCACCTTGTGTGGAATGCAAGTCACTCTTCCCCCTTCCCTTTCTCCTACGTCTCTCTTTGATCTAGGAGACCACGAGGAAAAACACGCCCATTGACCTTCCCAATGTGCGACTCCCATCTCACGTCTAAGTCACACACGTGTGAGATAATCCTTAGCCTAGGACATTTCCTTTTTCCAGGCCTGTATATAAGGTAAATTAAATCAAGTCAGACTCTCTCTTTCTCATTCGAGCTGAGCTATCGAGTCTGGACTATATCATTTATTCTCACTCCTAGAGGAATACCTGGTGGTAAGCCGAACTTAATCACAAGTTCCATCTTAGTTACTTTGTGTATATTTCTCACTGGAGTTTATCATGTGTATTCTATTATTTTATTTACCTTAACTAGTGCATTGTGTATTTCTCACTGTCGTAAGTAGAAAACATAAACATGTCTTATGTATGTATTTAAGTATTGCATTAATCTATTAATGCTACATTGCTCAATTGATCGTTGATGCAACCATGTATATATTTGTACATCCTATTTTATTTCCTTTATCTCGGCTGATCGCCGTGATAATTTTGCTAGCGCACTAATACGGCGTTTAGAAAGGAGATGTGAATTATCTCCCCTTCACTAATTTTACTCTAATGAGAGTTGCGCCGCTTGAACGGACACCCTCTCCATTCAAGCGCGCTCCATTGTTCTCGACCGACGGTCGTATGTAAACAAATCGTCATGGTCGCTGACCACCGCCCATTCCCCCTCCCCCTCTTTTCTCTTCCAACTTGTGTTGTTTATTAGATATTATTATTTCCCCTTTTATGTACATTTTTATATTATTACTTTCCCTTTTATGTACATTTCTATATTGCTACTATCTGCCATATATTTTTCAAATCCCATTTGTCATCATCTCCCCTTTGCGCTCTAAAGCAATTTTACCAATCTGACGAATGCACCTCAGTCGAGAGACATGTCCTAACTTGTCTTTATTTATCCGCAGCCTCCCTCAGGTGTCTGCCTATTTATTGGATCAACGATCTATTTACCTGCCTATTTATTTGCTATCGAGAATCACCTATTTATGTGCTTAGTGCTATTCCGCACTGCACTTGCCTACTGAGATCTACTCAACTCTACTACTTGGCGCTATCGGCCTTGCCCGCCTAATCGACAGCCCACCTGTCAACCTATTAGGTGCGACGTCCCTATAGACTCAGGTCTGTGCGAGACGTCATAGCTACGCCAACCCTCTGCAACTCACTGGACTTATCCTGTTCACTACGCTGCCCACGGCAGATCAGCTCTGCCCGCAGTAACCTTGTGCCCACGGTAGCCGGCCACCAGCCCTACTGTGCCCACTACAGATATCAGAACTTTGGATTGAAACTCCACAAGAACTGAATCACCGGCGTCCCTCTATCCGCTAGAGCGCCACCTCCAGCTGCAGAACCTCAAGCCAGGACACAGCCAGCTGCGACATCAACAGGAAAACCAGCTAAGTCAGAGGACAAAGTGACATTCTCTCTTATTAGGTTTCAAGAGTGATGATTAAATCTAGTATTATTCATAGATAGATGCAAACCCTCCCCCTTTTTATTCTTATATGTATATTTATGTAAATAAATATTCTTCATATTTAACTTTTGTATCTATCTTTCATTGCTTGTCTCGTGGCGTGTCTGCTCCCGATTCATATGCTGATAGGTTGGTGTGTGATAGCTTTAAAAATAATCATCCCCTAGACATTTAACACGCCAAACACACGTCACATTTCCCCACCTGTCACACCTGGTTACGGCCACATTCATGGACGCTGACTGCTGAGCTAGAGAGGAGGATCCTAGCAATAGAATTAAGACGCCACGGAAGGATCCTGGGTATCTCATTTAAAAACCGCATCAAAACGAAGAGATTAGAGACAGGATCACTACAGCCATTTCACCCCACGATGACTTGCTAACTAATGTAAAAAAAGCGGAAACTAAAACTCTAGGCCATATCACAAGGTCTTCGGGGCTTGCAAAGACCTTACTTCAGGACGTAGTATCAGGAAAAAGAAAAAAAGGCAGACAGAGTAAGCGATGGAAAGACAAAAAATTAGTTTGTGTAAAGTTTCTATGAAAAGCTCATTTATGTCCTTAATGTTTTGGTGTTTATCTATGGTTAGTATTTTCCAATTGATGTCAGGCAGATTGAAATCACCCATAATCCAAAAAAACTGCATTTTTATTTTTTTCTTTAAGTGTAGTTAACTGATTACATAGTTCTTGCAAGTAAAATGGGATTATAAAGTACTTCAGGACGTCTAAATTCGCAGATATAAGGAACGAATTTATGTAAAGATGCTTTTGAAATACAAATTTAAAGGTTACTCTTATTAAATAATTAAATCAATGGACTATATTTTGTATTTTCATGTGTCAAAGTAGAAAAAAATATATTTGTAAAATGTAGTTCTTAAAGTTAGATCTAGATCCTTTCTGTCTTGTCTCATGTAAACATTGTTTTATGACCTAGATTCATAAAATAGTAATACTTTTATAGAGCTGGGCAACTTTTTTTTTGAGGGTCTAAAGCAGGCATGTAAAACTCATTACGGTGTATGGGTCACAAAAAATACTTACTATGACCTGAGGGGCCGCAGCAAAAAATCAGTTGCAAAACAGCCTACTAGTTTTATGTAAATTAGAAACAATACAATAGAATGCAATAATTAATGTCATACCTGTCTAAATTTGGAGTATAATTTGGTAATGACAAATTATTATGATTCGGCATTATTTTCTTTGTCCTGATGCTTTACATCTTTTCTGGGATACAAAATTATTAATGTCTTGTTGAAGTTTGTTTGCCACTGACACTTTCATCACTGACGACAAATTTTGATCAGATAATCTCGAACGGTGAGGTGTTTTTGTAGCTTTAATGATGAAAAAAAAACTGCTCGCAGAGCTAAGTGCTTACAAACATAGCAAGAATTCTGGCTGCAAGTTTACGCAATTCTACGTACCGTTCAGGTAAATAACTGTAAAATTTTGGCACAGCCACTTCTACATACTTCGATTTCAACAAAGAATCTGACTGCTATTCTATCAGCTCTAGTGGCACATAACCAGCAGCATTTTCAGCAGCAAATGAGAATGGAGATACAAACAACGAAAATTCTTGCTCGTATGAAAGGAAGTTCATTGAAAGCATCTACTAATGATTCCAGGTGTAGGACATATTTATCAAATGCTGTAGCCGTATTTAATCTTTTTAGTTTCTGACAACTTGAGAAATGAACAAGATTTTCTATTCATATTTGATTTATCCACAGTCGTAATGTTGCTTGAAAGTACTTCACATCATCACACGCAGTTGTGACAATTTTCTCTTTACTTTAAAGTTTCAAATTCAAGTCTTGCAGGTGACCAGTGAAATCATCTGCAAATACCAAATCCTGAACTCATTCGTCAGTATGGAAATGTTCAACAGGTTCACCTTTTCTTCAAAAAATCTCTTCAATACTTAATGACACAGAGCCATCGGACTTCTGTGTAGTAGGGAACACAATCAAATTCGTGTTCAATATCACCCAGAAACATTGAATATTGGCGATGATTTAAAGTTTTTAAACCACGGGCACGAGATCGACTGAAAACGGTCTTATGACATGTTAGAACTGTAATTGCTTTCTGCAGAATGTTTCTTGTTGAATGATTGCTCTGAAAATGAGCAAATTTAAAATTAGCATCAGTCTCACTTATTTTTGCAAGTACTAGTAGCTTCGCATCAAAACCATTTCATTACATGTACTGCTATATCATCTCCTGTTATTTTTCAAAAACAACCTCGCTTTTTTCGTGGTGTTATGTATAGAACAAGTAGCTCCTCATGTATTTCAAAATTCCTGTCACAGGAATAAGAATATAGCCAACTGTGCTACACCAGTTACATCAGGTGACTCATCGAGAGCTAATGAAAATAATTCAAAATCAACTATTTTGTTCTTTATATGTTTACTCAAGCTGACTGACATGCCATTTATTCTATCTGCCACAGTGTTCCTAGTTAACGCTATTTCTTTGAATGCTTTCACCTTTTGCTGGACAAATTACTTCGGCTTTAACGACACACTTTTTCATAAAATCACATTCACTAAATGATTAGCTATGGCTTGCAATTAAGTTGGACAAAATGTAGCTTGCTTTCACTGCAGACTCACTCTCGTTGTTCAGCGTAACAAATACTAATTCAAGTAACTTGTCATCTCTTATTTACCAGCGTAATGATAATGTTTTAGGTGGACAAGCGGGCCGCATGCAAAGTGGTCGCGGGCCGCACGCGGCCCCAAAACACCGTGTTTGACATGCCTGGTCTAAAGCTTGTTTTATGGCTACTGTACAAACATTACTGTTCTAGTTAGTATCGAAGGAACATTTATGCCAAGTTTTCTCAAGATTGGTGAAACGGTTTTGATTTCTATTTGGGACATACATACATACATACATACATTCTTACACACATACATACATACATACATACATACATACCTTTAATATAAAGCAAAAAGTATGACGTATGTATGTATGTATGTACGTATGTATGTATGTATGTATGTATGTATGTATATATGTATGTATGTATGTATGTATGTATGTATTAGGGGTGCACCGGATAGTCGCTCCGGCTCCGGCTTCTGCCGAATATCCGGCATTTTTTACTATCCGGTGCTATTCGGCTCCGGCCGGATATCACTACCGGATAGTAAACCGGATAGTAAAAAATACACCTATTTAATATGCATAAAGTGGACCTCGTTCCATTAATGCCTGTTGTAGAATGTATTAATGTTTATACTAAAACAAAATAATGTTCTTAAAAATAGAGCCATTGTGAACATGCACCAAACATCGTTTATTATAAAGATAAGGCGTGTTAATAACTTATTATAAATAGAAATAAAACTTTACATCATAAATGCGCTTTACATACAGAGCAGCAATGGCTTGCACTTTTTTCAATTTGTCTTGACCTTTGAGTAGGTTAGTTAACATGTTAAAATGCTACAATCCTTGACTACGTCATGCTGACCAGACGTCTGTCTAGCTGTGTGGGTATATCTCCAGAGGTAGAGATGAACAACTCCTACCCCTTTTATTTGTTTAGTCCATCACATTGAGTTTTGTTTATAGGCAGGTGACCACAAGTTAAATACGATGGACGTAGGTTTAATGTCAGCGTATGTATGTATGTATGTACGTATGTATATATGTATGTATGTATGTATGTATGTGTGTATGTATATATATATATATATATATATATATATATATATATATATATATATATTGTATATATTTTTACTTTTTACATTTTGCAAATCGTAATGCTCATTTTTAGCGGCCCCCGTAAGGGGAGAAAGCCGCTATTAGGTTTGTGCAAAATGTCCGTCTGTCTGTCTGTCCGTCTGTCTGTCTGTCTGTCCGTCTGTCCGTCTGTCACACTCAGATCTCGAAAACTAGAAGAGATATGAAAAATATTATTTCATCATTAAATGCGGCTTGAAAAGTTTAGGTGCAATGGCTACTTTTGGTTTTCTAAAAGCAAACCGTTTAATTTATAAAATTAATTATACAAGCGATTTTTTCAAAAAAAAAAATACACCAATTCTAAAACAATTACGTAAATGTAATGGAGGCAATGTTACAATATGCTAAAAAAGAAGCCAGATTTATATGTATTTTCAGTATCACTAAGTCAAATATATTTATAAAATGTACAGGAAATGTTTACAACAAATATTAATAATAGTTAAAGATGTTTTTTCTAGTCAACTAGCTGTTAAAGTTAAAAGAAAACATTTCTGTTTGTTTATAAAGGCTAATAATGCTTTTTGTATGTAAATATCACTCACATTTTTTTAAATGGACTTATTATGCAGCGACTTTCGTGCAGTTGCCACATGATGCGGTGCTAAACCAATTCCTTAAACTTTTTTGAAAAAATCAGATTTTATTTATTTTTTGTTTAGTGCCCCCATCCAAATAAAAGAAGATTATTTTTGTGCGTTTTGTCTGTTGGTCGGTCTGCCCATCACGATTAGATTAACAAATAACACTAGAGGCTCTTCTAACTTTTAGATTTTATTTCCATGCTTAAACATTGCAAGAAACACATGATCTTTAATATATTGTTCCGTTTTTTTTATGTAAATAGCATATAATGGCTAAATAAAAATATCTATATTAATTTATATTTCATTAACTATAAATTTGTTCCGGATATTGTTTGATAAAAAATTAATTATGTCAAATGATTGTTTGAAATCGCATAATTGACTAATATTACACTTATATTCTTTGACACTACTTCACTATAGTTTATTTATCAATATCAATTGTTCCGAATTTTTAACTTAAAACAAATTTATGTCAAATAATTTTATTTTTTTCAAAATATCGACAATAAGTTATTCAGGATTTTAAAATAAGAAAGTAATTTACTAGAAACGATGATTGAAAATCACTTTTCAGACTTATTTTACAATTAATTTTCTTGCTGAAACATAATAAAAGTTGTTTAATCGGTAAAGAATGTTTTGTATATATTACCTTAATATTCTTACAAATCGTCGCCAAAAATGATCCGAATTTTATATGAAAAATCTAATAACGCTAATAAATGTTTGAAATCCTTCTTCTAATAAATAAAACACATAATTTTCTCATTTACGAAAATTGTTTGTTCCGGATTTTTTATGAAAAATAGTATAACTCTATTTATGTAAAATCGCACTTCTCTGTTACACTACATTTAACTTTCTAGCTAAAACTTTAGATAATCTAATTATCGTTAATATTATGCTCCGATTTTTAAGGAAAACAACTTTTTTTCTCGCAATTAACATGACGGACAGACAGACTGACAGACAAAACAAAAAAAAGCGTCTTTAATCCTTATATATATATATATATATATATATATATATATATATATATATATATATATATATATATATTTATTTATTTATTTATTTATTTATTAAGTCTAACTAGCCCATGAAATGAAATGCTAAAAGAACAAACTCGGTGCACCAATGTCTATGATCCCTAGAGAAGCTGCTCGTATAGATGACATTTTTTTAGTCTAACTAGGACGTGTGACGTAATGGATTTTTTTTCCTTTGACGTCATATGGAGTTAATTCTTTAAATGAAATGCTAAAAGAAATCACTCGGTGCACCAATGTCAACCCTCAACAAGCTGCTCGTATAGATGATATCTTTTAGTCTAACTAGGTTGTGTGACGTAGTGGATTTTTTTCCTTTGACGTCATATGGAATAAATTCTTTAAATGAAGTGCTAAAACAACTCGGTATAGTAATGTTTATTAAACCTCGTAATGTGACTCGCATTTTAAAAAGACATAATAGCTAGATTTAGATCTAATCTAGATTTTTGTTACACTAGATCTATATTTTTTTTACACTAGAGCTAGATTTTTAAAACTAGATCTAGATCTAAGTTCTAATTAAAATCATTATAGAATCTAGATCTAGAATGTCTTGGTCTAGTTTAGAATGTTTGATGTTTTACATGTTTCGGTTGTTCCTTCAGAGTTTAAATCCAAGCCTCCCGTAGGACGACGGGGATGGGAGCGGGCAGGGTTTGAACCTGGGACCATCGATGAATCCAAACGACAGTCCAGCGCGCAAAATGCACTACCAGACAGCCATGATTTAGACTAGATCAAGATCTATAATTTTATCTCTAGGCTTAAAGTGTAGATTTTTATTTCTAAAGTCTAGATTGTCAATATGTCAATATTGCAATGTTATAAAATACTAAAACTAATCTACTATTTTAATATTTCATATTGTAATTAGTCTATTAATTGATTATCTAGTGTTTTTTTTATATAAATCTTATCTAAATTACATCTACATTATCCCAAATACATATTTTAGATCTAGATCTAGTAGATTTAGATATTGAGAGTGCTAAATTAGTAGTTTAATTTAGGTAGATCTACATGCTCATTCTAGTTTCATTTAAATGAAAATGCTCAATACCAAAAGATTATCTAAAATCGCTCTTCTGACATATTGTACATATCCGGTATTTGTCATTCCGTCATGTGTAGGTATATTATCAATAGTAGGCTATTAGTTTGTAACCAGTTTGTCATTAGATTAAGAGCAATGCATGGTTGTGCGGTTAGCGCGCAGGACTGATTATCTCTACGGTCTCGGTTTCATACCCTGCTCGATGCCATCCTCCGTCGACCAGCGAATATGCGGATCCGACAGGGATCCGTCTTCCACGGGGGCCGCCTCTGAGTTTGTTACTCTCTTTGTAATCTTGTTTTTTTTTTACACTTTCAATGACACTTTTCACATTTCAGCACGACACATTTTGGCCAGTTTATTCTTGTACGTGATACGTTTCATTGGAACGGCCCGCTTTTAAACGCTCTTCCAAACACACTGACTTCTGACCTGTCCATTCGATATTTGTTTTCTCTCCCCGACACTTATACCAGAAAGACAGAGTGAGTTGATATAAGCAACACAAAGATATGAGGGCTCAGTGGGACAATCAAGTGTCAAGTGTTCTTTCTTCTATCATCGTGTTGATGATGAAACAAATTATTCGGGATAATGTTTCGTATAGTGTAAATTATATATATAGTGTTAATTTAAAAAAAAAGAGACCCACCTGAGCCATCTGATAAAAATGTTGGTATGTTTGATCCTGGTTTGTATCGTTGACTACAGCACACCAACTCATATTAACAATTTGACTGTCCAATGATCCGTGATTTCCATTAGATATACTATTGATACTCATGACTGAACCCTCTATTTTCTATGTGTCCTTTGGCTACTATGAGTGGACCTTGTCAAGTTGTTTTCCATTGTAGAAACACAGTCATATGGTCTTAATGTCTGTTGAAAGTCCACAATTAAATAGTTCAATACAAAGTGTATACCAATGCAAAGCTCATACAGTAATTGATAATAAATAAGCTTTAAAAACATACTGTTAAATTAAAGAACAACGAATAATGTATAAAATTAAACGGTTCAGTACACTGGAAATATTGTAATGGTAAAACATTTTGCAAATAAGGAGATAAAACAAGATTACCTAAAGAGTTTTTTGTAATCACATCGGATCAAGAAATATTCAAGACATGATTTTGTTTGCTTGTTCAAAGTAATAAAAGTTCAAAGATTAATTACATCTACCACCCTCCCAAACCAAACCATTTGAGTGGGGGGTGAGGTCCAATTTTTATGCAGAAATCATAGTTTGTGAACAAAGTTAGTTAAATATCTCTATTATACAAGCAGTCGAGTATGGAGACACAATCCAACGATTGGGTTCAACCAGAATGGCCGAGTGATGTTCCGTCCGTTTGGTATCGATATTGAACCCTTTCGTAGGATTAAGTCTCTCCGCACTCAAACCTCAAATTAAATTGTTATTAAATACACAATGAACCAGTGTGGTCGGTACCAGGTTAGACCGTGGGAGGGGCGATAGATGCAATCATCCTACCACCAGCCTGACAGACCAATCCTTTTTTTTCTTTTAGTAAAGAAATTACAAAAGTGTATAAATAATAATAATAATAATATTACATTGCATTACATTACAATGTGCAGGCTGACTGTATAGAGGAAATCCAAACTAAAAACAACCTAATACCAAAAATGCCTGATGAGGAAGTCTCAGCAGCTAGATCAAAAACTCACTACTGGACTGCTCCTGGGCCGGACACTTTTGGTTGAAAAACTTACAGCCATACATTAACATCTTGTTTTAACGAGTTAATAGCAGAACCGTCTTCAATGCTGTTAGAACTCACTGAAGGGAGAACATCTCTCCTATCCAAAAAAGGTGATCCGAATCAACCATCAAACTATCGCCCTATCACTTGTCTTTCAGCGGTGTATAAACTATTAACTTCACTATTAAAAAGTAAAATGTATAGATTTTTCTCTGCCCATAAGCTACTAGCAAGAAAAACAACAAGGTTGCATTTAAGAGTCGATGGGCTGTAAATTACAGCTAACTATAGGTGGTATTATATTGCACAAAGCTAATAGGAGAAAAAGAAATTTACACATGTGCTACATCGACTACAAAAAACTTTTGATTCAGTTCCACACGATTGGCTATTAAAAAACCAGGATATTCATAGAATCAACCCAAGAATAAAACAACTTTTGAAAGTCTTTATGAATAATTGGAAGATAAATCTGCACCTTAATCGTGATAAACTAGGTTCTGTGCACATAAGAAGAGGTATATACCAGGGTGACTCACTATCTCCGCTCTGGTTCTGCCAAGCAATTAATCCTCTATCTACATTACTCCAAGACACTACAAACGGTTTTAGGGTTGACACTAAATGCACTAAATGTGTGTCCCACTTATTATACATGGATGATCTAGAGCTATATGCAGAAACAACCGAGCAAATGTTACACACCTTAATCAAAACGGTAAAATGCTTTAGTATGTCTTTTGGCCTAATCCTATACTCTTAAGCGAGCAATTCTTGTATGTATGTATGTATATATATTTATATTTATATATATATATAAATTTTATTTCGAAAACGGCTCTAACGATTTTCTTTAAAATTTCAAGGTATGTGCATAATAGTGAGAAAAAAATTCTCAACTCATTGGCCACATCGGGAAAACTCAAGGTCGACCGTTATATCGGTTTGAAAATGCCTCATTATCGAAAAATTAATTTTGGCTAGAATGTTTTATGAATGAAAATTTTCTATATGACGTCAATGGGAAAAAAACTTGACACCGCTTACGTCACTAGGCTCACAGCAGAAAAGAAAAAAAAACTTTACACCTCCTACGTCACTGGCTTACAGCCGTTCACTAAAGCATTTCTTTGCTACAAGTTTTATCGCGTTTCAATGAATAAAAAGACACAACATTTTGCGCACCGTAGTTGAAGGTTTAGAACAGTGTTTGCGTTCATTTTTAACTGAACATCAATTGATCAAGCACGTGGTTATCTGAAGACGCCCAAGTGTTTACAAGTGTTTCTACAAATTAAACATTTCATCCCTGTTAAATAAGGTAAGTGAAAAGAAGAATTTGATTTATGTGCATAACTTTAATTAGCTAGAATGTAGGCCGAAAGGAATAGATATGGTCCTTATGGATTTTGATTCTGGAATCTACGTCTAAATCTAGATCTTGATTCAAGACAGCTAGATTCCCAGGGGATGCAACTGCTATGTTGCTCGCCATTATTCTTGCACAATAGATGGAGGTTTACGACGTAGGCTAATAAGATTTCTAGAGGATGGTGACTTATCCCTAAGCAGCAACATGATACTTTTCTTTTGTTTGTTGGGAATGGTTATAAAACATCTCATCTAGCTATTGGCCACAAAACATCTCATCTAGCTATTGGCCACAAAACAGCTCATCTAGCTATTGGCCACAAAACAGCTCATCTAGCTATTGGCCACAAAACAGCTCATCTAGCTATTGGCCACAAAACAGCTCATCTAGCTATTGGCCACAAAACAGATCATCCAGCTATTGGCCACAAAACAACAAATCTAGATCTAGCTATTGGCCACTAAACAGTTAAATCCAATGAGTCAATACAATCCATCTATGGGATAGAAATGTTCACATGCAATTGTGGAGTGGAATTGGTGTGAACGTCCATTTCATTTGCCATAGCTCTAATGTTTTTTTTTTAATATAATGCACACATTTTAATACTATTATTACTAATACTATTATTTATGTAAGCATTATTATTTATTATTTTATTAATTGTTATTATGAAGTTAATATTTATTGATATAACGTTATTATTCGGAATTTTAATATTCAGTAGTGTAATATAGTATACCAATTATATTTTTACAAAAAAAACACCAATTTAATCCATTGCTATTAGGAAGATGCCGCGGCCAAGAAAACGTCAGTTATTCAACTTCAACCAAGAATCTAGAGAAGGAAACAACAACGCTGATCCAGCTAAAGTCCCTCGCCTTTCTTTGGTTTTACATGAACGGGATTCAACTTCAATAAATTGCCAGTCTTCATTGAATCACCAGCCTTCAACTACAATAAATTGCCAGTCTTCATTGAATCATCAGCCTTCAACTTCAATAAATTGCCAGTCTCCAGTGAATCACCAGCCCTCATTTTCAATAAATTGCCAGTCTCCAGTGAATCACCAGTCTTCAACTTCAATAAATTGCCAGTCTTCAGTGAATCATCAGTCTTCAACTTCAATAAATTGCCAGTCTCCAGTGAATAACCAGTCTTCAACTTCAATGAATTGCCAGTCTCCAGTGAATCATCAGTCTTCAACTTTAATAAATTGCCAGTCTTCATTAAATCACCAGCCTTCAACTTCAATGAATTGCCAGTCTCCAGTGAATCACCAGTCTTCAACTTTAATAAATTGCCAGTCTTCATTAAATCACCAGTCTTCAACTTCAATAAATTGCCAGTCTCCAGTGAATCACCAGCCTTCAAATACGACAAATCTCAGAGAAGCTTCAACTAGAGCAAATGCAGTTATTAGAAATATCGTCAAACTAGAAAATTCTGAGAAGCGTTTAAGGAAACTTGAGGATCTGCGACTTCGAGCTTCACGACGACTTAAAGTGGAAACTTGCACACAGTATTCTCAGAGACTTGAAGATCTGCGGCAGAGAGCTTCACATCGACTTCAAGCGGAAACTTGCACACAGTATTCTCAGAGACTTGAGGATCTGCGACAGAGAGCTTCACAGCGACTTCAAGCGGAAACTTGCACACAATATTCTCAGCGACTTGAGGATTTGCGACAGAGAGCTTCACAGCGACTTCAAGCGGAAACATGCGCACAATATTCTCAGCGTCTTGAGGATCTGCGACAGACAGCTTCACAGCGACTTCAAGCAGAAACATGCGCACAATATTCTCAGCGACTTGACGACATGCGACAACGAACTTCAAGACGATATGTAAATGAAACTCCCATAGAATATTCTAAGCGACTTGACGACTTGCGACGAAGAGCTTCACAGCGACTGGAAACTGAGTCTCCAACAGAATATTCCAAACGACTTTATGACATGCAAAATCGTGCTTTACAACGAACAAATAATGAAACGCCTACTCAACGAAATGAGAGACTTGAAGAAATGCGACAGCAAGCAGCCATAAGATTATCTGAAGAAACCCACGAACAACGCATCGAGAGACTTGAAGAAATGAGACAAGGGGCAGCCATAAGATTATCTAAAGAAACCCACGAACAACGCAATGAGAGACTTGAAGAAATGAGACAGCGGGCAACACTAAGGTTATCTGCAGAAACGAAGATAAAAGAGGACCAACGTTTGGAGGAACAAAGACGGCGTGACGCAAGACGAAGAGCAGCCTTGGAGAAAACTAAAGTACAAACGTACAAGAGCGCAGTGAACTCAAGTGTTAACTATAGATCATTGGGCCCCTTTACAATTACATGCATACATTGCCAGGCGATACATTTTCCAGAGGAAAGAGTTGGCAACAAAGTTAACAGAGACTCCTTCGGGGACTGCTGTTTACATGGTCGAATTTCCCTGGAAGCTCCTATCTTTCCAAATGAATTAATTATTTTGTTTTTAGGTCAGCACCCTTTGGCACAGGAATTTCATAAGAAGATACGAAATTTAAATGCATGCTTTTCATTGGCATCATTTAATGTGGATGACGACAGGACAATTAATAGCCACGGCATTTATAGTTTCATCGCAGCAGGGATGATTTATCATAAAATAAATTTGGCTGTTCATCCAACACAAAATCCAAATGGTGACTACGAAAGACCACAATATGGTCAGCTCTACTTTCTGGATCCCGACGATGCTGTGAATGAAAGAATTCATCATCCATACAATAGTGACATCAACCAAGACTTAATGAATAGATTGGAGAAAATCATACGCGCCGTCAATTGTTTCGCTCAGGCATTTAAAATGATGAGAGAAGTGGAGACAGAAACTAGACAACTTGCATCAGCAAACGGAATAGCACCTCCACATGTTCGACTTTTGTTTACTAATCCTGATGGTTTTGATATCAGGCGCTACAATGTCCCCTCATCCAATGAAGTATGTGCTGTGCTGACACTGAATGCTGATCAAAGCATTCCAGCTAATGAAATGGTTGTACATCAGCGAGGCAAAGAAATAGTTACTTTAAAGAACACAGACAAACGAACAGAGCCCTTCACATATCCATTATTTTATCCTAAAGGCACCTTTGGATATTCTGTGGATCTAAAGCTACAACAGCCTTATCCCAGTCGGCAGCATCTAACAAGACTGGAAATGGCACAATACCGTATTGCTTATCGCAAAGGACTCACCAAAAATCTCCCACTTGAAAAAGATCGAAGCGATCTTGATCTACGTGAAACACAATTCAACGCACTACATTTTGGTGGCCGACTGTTTCAGCAGTATCTGGTTGACACATTTATTAGAGTCGAACGCGATCGCATCCAGTGGATCAAGTCCAACCAAAAGAAGATTCTGGCTGAAAAATACATAGGAGTGTCTAACTGAGAAATGGACGAGCTCCCATCCAAATCACAAGAAAGATGATGCTTACTATAAGCTATCCCGACAAGACCAGCGTCTAATCTTTCGACTCAGGACCGGACACAACAGAATGCGACAACACATGTTCCGGAAGCTCAAAATTGGAACCAGTGAAATCTGCCCATGTGGAGTATCACCAGAAAATGCCGACCACGTCCTCCAAAACTGCTCTCTCTACCAAGAGGCCCGTATAAGACATTGGCCCCAAATCACCCCAATAGAAAGAAAACTATATGGAGAGCTCCCTGATTTGGAAACCACTGCGCAGTTCATCTCATGTATTGGTCTAGTCATATGAACACTCCAACATAACAATGAGAACGATGAAGAAGAAGAAGTCTAACTTTCTTAAAGAACTGGCTGAAAAGAAAGATGCTGTTGTTGGTGAAACCATCATTTTACCATCCTCCTTCCCAGGCTCAACACGATACTATGCTGAACAATTTGAAGACGCCATGGCTATAGTACGACGCTTCGGTTCACCAGACTTCTTTATAACCATGACATGTAATCCGGAATGGCCTGAAATAAAAGAAGCTGCCCGTATTGTTACCGAGGAAGGGTTTGTTATTCAGCAGCGAGCTCAAGATCGTCCTGATCTCGTTGCGAGAGTAGCAAAGCTGAAGTTTGAAACCATCTTTGGGAAAGTAGCAGCCTATGTTTATACTATTGAATTTCAAAAGCGTGGTCTCCCTCACATGCATCTTTTACTAATTATGAGATCGGAAGACAAAGTGCACAATCCTGATGAGCTAGATGATTTAATTTCTGCTGAGATCCCAGACAACACAGATCCTGAGTTGCGAGAACTGGTATTGAAATGGATGATCCATAATCCTTGCGGTGAACATGACTTAAATGCGTCATGCATGAAAAACCACAATGGAAAAATTCACTGCCGTTTCGATTTCCCCAAACCTTTTCAAGAAACAACATCACTGGTTGACGACGAAAAACCAAAATTAAGACGTCGGTATGATTCCAGACTGGACCAGCAGAGCCCTGAATTTTCTCACGAACTAGCTGTCTACCGAAAAGACAAGTCTGGTAGAAGAATAACCAGAGACAACCGCCACGTGGCTCCTTACAATGCATATTTGCTGAAACTTTTCAATTGCCACATAAACGTTGAATTTGTTGGAAGCATTAGAGCAGTGAAATATTTATACAAATATATTTACAAAGGACATGACTGCGCCTATATTAAAATTGTGGAGGAGCAAAAAAGAATAAATTATAATGAACCAGACACATACATTGAAGGGCGGTGCATCACACCACCGGAGGCTTGCTGGCGTTTATCTGGAAATGAACTCCAAAAGAAGAGCCATGTAGTGCAACGTCTTGACATACATCTTCCTGGTCACTACCGAATGTCAGACATTGTGAATGTGCAAGAAGATCTGGCGGACACTGGCATTAAGGGTTCCACATTGGAGTCTTATTTCAAAACCAATGCAACCAAGAAGCAAAAAGAAGAAGCTAACCGTCTTGCTGGACTGGATGAAGAAATTACCTACCACTTTTATTGGCAGATGCCCGAGCATTTTAAATGGATCGGAAGGACGAGTGAATGGGTTGAGAGGCTTCGACAAATCAATGTTATTGGTCGTATCCACAGCGTTAATTTTGTTGCCCAGCCAGAGTTATACCATCTCAGGATGCTTTTGTACCACGTCAATGACGCTACAAGTTTTGACGAACTTCTTAAATTTAATGGTATCAGGCATGCCACGTTCAAGCAAGCGTGTCTTGCTCGAGGGCTTGCCTATGATGACCAACAGTGGATAGATGGTCTGCAGGAATCGGCCATGTCAAAAACACCTAGAGCCATGAGAACACTATTTACACAGATTTTAATATTTGGATCTCCAGAAAATCCAAAAAGACTTTGGGAAATGTTCAAAGCAGATCTGGCTGAAGATTTTCTTCTAGAAATAGAACGCACAGGTGGCCGAGTGGAAGACGCGATAAATCATACCTATCGAATTATCGCCTCCAAATTAAATACCGAAGCCACAGAAGGCAGAGATTTTCAGTACTGGGTCAACACCTTTGGCATGGACAACATTGACTTTGTCAATAACCATTTAAATGTGGATATGCTTAACAACGACTGCTCAATACTGGAAGGGGAACGGTTGTATGGACTCCTAAAAGGGAAACAGCTTGACATAGTGAATACCATTCTTGATGCTGTCACAAGTCATAACTCTGGACCAAGATGTTTTTTTATTGATGGACCTGGAGGTACTGGAAAAACGTTTGTGTACAAAACTATTTATCACATTCTTCGGGGTCGAAATTTCAATGTGAAATGTATGGCATTTACAGGAATAGCATCAATTCTTTTGCCTAATGGACGCACCTCACACAAAACATTTGGCCTCAGTGTGCCCCTTACACCTGAATCAGTTTCAAACATAAAGCTAGGATCAATGAAAGCTGCTCAGTTAGCGGAAGTTGATGTATTTTTAATGGATGAGGCCCCTATGCTGCCAAAATACGGACTTTCTACCGTAGACCAGCTACTAAGAGCAATCGGCAATGCAAAAGAGCCTTTTGGAGGAAAAACAATAGTTTTGGGGGGCGACTTCCGGCAATGTCTTCCAATTCAGCCACGAGCTAACAGAAGTGAGCTTTTAGACGTATCCCTTAAAAAGAGTGACTTATGGAGACATTTTAGAATATTTCGATTAACCAGAAATATGAGAGTTGATGAAGAAGAGACGGATTTTGCCGAGTTTCTTTTAAGGATTGGAGACGGTGAACTGCCATTGAATGATATGGGTGAAATAGCATTGCCACAAGATGTCATCTCAAAAACAAACATTATTGACGAAGTTTATGGGGAATGTTTGGCAGATAAAAGTTACGAACAAATGAAAGACAGGGCAATTCTGGCTCCCTTAAACAAAGATGTCAATTTAATCAATTGTGAGCTTATAGACAGATTACCTGGAGAGGAAAAAGTCTATTTTAGCTTTGATTCAATCAAGGATATGTCAGAAGGTACACTTCAATTTACCACAGAATTTTTAAATTCCATAGACATCGCTGATTTGCCTCCACACAAACTAAAACTAAAAAAAAACACAATTATCATGCTACTTAGGAACTTAGATGTTTCAGAAGGACTCTGTAATGGGACGAGGCTCATTGTCACTGAACTGTGTAACAACATAATTATTGCTAAGATTCTAACTGGCGAACATTTTGGAAAGGCTGTTCACATTCCCAGAATCACTCTAGATTCCAGTAAGGGGAAACTTGGATGCACAATGCAGCGCCATCAATTTCCTGTGACCCCTGCTTTCGCCATGACAGTCCACAAATCACAAGGTCAAACATTCCAGTTCGTTGGAGTTGATCTCAGGGTCCCAGTCTTTATGCATGGTATGCTGTATGTGGCCTTTTCAAGAGTGAAACGACAAAGTTGTTTGAAAGTCCTTCTTCCCCGAGACAACGCAAATTACACCCGGAACGTTGTGTGGAAGGAAGTGTTGAACTAAGATAAAGAAGGTTAGTATTAGGAGAGTCAAAAGTTACCTACTTTCCTAGAATCTAGATATATAGGTATTGTGTTATAATTATTTATAAATAACACTTTCTAATAGGTATCTGTAATAAGGCTTAAAACATTTGGTAGTTGATTTTTTTCTTTGAAAAACGTGGATGGGAAATAGGGATTGTATTAGCTGTAAAATGTCCATATTCTCAACTCATTCTAATGCTGAAATATAATGTGCAATGCAATGCTACGGTGGTATGGATAAAGTCATCCCAACAGTTTTTGCACTATGTTTGATAATAAACTTCGCTATGAATAGGCTGAACATCATAGAGTTCAAACTTTGAGTTCTAAAATTTGTTAACCATTAAAATACAACTATTTGTTAGTCGAACATCAGAACGATATGTAACTTCGACCTTTTATTTTATGTCGACAAATAAATTAAAATACAAATATAATTATTGTTTGAAATTTTATTATAAGAAAAACACAAATTAAGATTAATTTGGATATTCCTATTACAGCCTGTTTGTACCGGAGAATTGATGTACTGGATAGCAAGTGGTAGTGGGAAGCAGAGATGTGAGTCCTCATTAGACATTGCTATGCTAGCTCCGTGGCTTTGAACCAACGTTAGACTATCTATGACCAGCGTTCATCTGACTCAAGGAAGATTTGATAATGTACCTAAGGCGTGTCTAACTGCAAGATCCACAGACCTAATTGTTTATGTTTTATCTCTTTGGATATGACATACCTTTATTATAAAACAATAATAATCCACTCTAGCCCTACAATTTATGTCTGGAAGAAGTAGAGTTCTTTAGTGCTTGTATATGTTTACCAAAGAACAGTTTTAGTAGATCAGATAAAAAAACTAAAATATGTCTTACATTTCTACAAAATCGATGCATTGAAACAAATGGAGATCATAGAGATCAAAAGTGATCTAATAATAGTGAACATTTGGTGAAACTGCTCAACATGTATTTTGTACATGAATCAAATCTTTTTTGCACCAACATTATATTTTTTTTATCAATTTATTTTTGTTCTCTAGGAAACTCTTGGGTTTTGCAGTATTTGTTTAATACTGCAGTTAAGTATCCTTTTTTTTTCTAATACCATTAAATTTAACTATTATGTATAATTATTAAATGTATATAATCAAGTATTATGTATGGTAATTACATTTAAGTAACACAGTTTTATGTATGGTCATTACATTCATGTATCCAAGTAGTATGTACAGTCATTACATTCAAGTAGCCTATCCAAGTTATATGTAAAGTCATTACAATTAAATATCAAAGTATTATGTATGCTTATTACATTTAGGTAACCAATTATTATGTATGCTTATTACATTTAGGTAACCAAGTAGTATGAATGGTCATTACATTTAAGTATCAAAGTATTATGTATGGTCATTACAATCAAGTATCCAAGTATTAGTATGTATGGTCATTATAATTAAGTATCAAAGTAGTATGTATGGTCATTACATTTAAGCATCCAAGTAAAATATATGGCCATTACATTTAGATAACCAAGTATTATGTATGGTCATTACATTTAGATAACCAAGTATTATGTATGGTCATTACATTTAGATAACCAAGTATTATGTATGGTCATTACATTTAAGCATCCAAGTAAAATATATGATCATTACATTTAGATAACCAAGTATTATGTATGGTCATTACATTCAAGTATCCAAATTATATGTATGGTCATTACAAGTATTATCTATTATCATTACATTGAAGTAACCAAGTGTTATGTATTGTCATTACATTTAGGTAAAAATGGTTTATGTATGACTATTACATTTATTATATGTTCTTTTTAATAATGCTATGTATCTCTTTGTGCCATTAGTTCTTTTGCCTTCTTAGCCAAAAAAAAATGTTATTTATGATATTTGTTTGAAAGGCATTGATCATGCATTAACTGATTTTTATTAACTGATGGGAATGAGATAAAAGTTAAGCAATCCAGTAGATTGCTAGCATTTCTAAGTAAAGTAATGAAATGTCTTTTAAATATAGATAAAAAAAAATATTTAGCTGTGCAAGTTCAGTTCTTTTTCTAGGCTTATATTCACTATTACTAAGGGCTAAATTCTGAACATTGTATAAAGTAGTCAAATGTGTGAGTAATATCATTAGGACTTTTACAGTAACACTTAATGTAATTGTACTTTATAAATTGATGACTACATAGCTGACATTATATCTTGTTAGTGTGTCTGTTTCACAATGAGTTGAATGTGTGTAAGCAAGTTTCTATACAAGTTAATGTCTTCAAGTGAAAGTAAAATGGTAGAAATAAAAATATTCTATTAATATTTATATTCAATATATTTCACGTTCCTCAATGAATTAAAATCATTTAAGCTTTTATACTATACAATAGCTCTCTTTTTTTTTTTTAATTTTGTTTGCATCTAATGTTGTTTTTAAAAAAAAATCTTCTTTAGTAACTAAAGGTTTTCACATTATAACTGCCATCTGTTGTTTGTTTTTGGTTACATCTAATGCCATTTGAGAAAGATTGTCTTTTAATATTATTCAACAAATAATGGTGACCAAAAAGCTTCTTTTAATTGAAGTTAGAATTATTTCATTTCATTTTCCTTTTATTGCCATCAAAATGTAATTCCTAATTAAAAGAAAATCAACTTGTATAATCTTTAAATAAATCCGTAGCATCTGCTAACCTTGCAATTATGAACACATGGTCCTGCTCTTCGGTTGTCCACTAAATACTTTACGACAGTGTATTATATTTTTAAAAATCCATGAATGTAGTCATGTTTGTTTCAACCAAATTTCAGTAAGTAATAAATTAAATGCATTATAGAACCGAGCTAGGATCGGTCATCCCGGTACTAAGTATTAAAAGAGCAAGGCAGCCAACACTAACATTGCATTGCATCGAGGAATTGAACTCTGCCTCTCTTTATAAATATCTTGGAATAAACTAGAATGTCAAGATAAACCATAAAAACTTAAAAGAGGACTTTCTTGGTAAATATAAGCAGAGAGTAAATAAAACTGTCTGGCAGTAACCTCATCACTGCAATAAACAGCTGGGTCGTCCAAGTGCTCCTTTACACGTTCGATGTCATTAAATGGACTGACACAGCACCATAAGGTTATACCTGCTCAGGAAGGATGGGGGTCGTGGATTGCAGAATATCTTCAAATTGTGTAAGATGCAAGTTTTAAAAATACGATCAAAACTGCTCGCCTCTAGCAATCAATTAGTTTCCTTTCTACACAAATATGACTCCGAAGCAACCCCTCTGAACCTACACAATGCTGATGTCAATGTCGGTTTGGACGACGTAGGACATGAGATTCGCCAATGGGAAGGAAAAAACCTCCACGGAAAATCCCCAGCTTTATTACATGGGGACAACATCGACAAGGCTGCTTCCTTAACATGGCTCAAGGCAGGTCATCTCTACTCTGAAACAGAAGGCTTTGTTTACAGCAATACAGGACAGAGTAATTAGGACAAAAAATTACGAGAAGTATATCCCAAAACTCAATGTTGTTGACAAATGCCGAAAATGTGTAAATGTGGGTGAGTCGATTGAACACATTTTGGCAGGATGTCCAGCCCTATCAGAATCAGCCTACCTAGCTAGCCATAACCAAGTTGCAAAGTTAATACACCAACACTTGGCTTTGACACACAATTTGATCAGTAAGGACACTCCTCCTTATTATAAATACTTGCCACAAGAGGTTCTCGAGTCTACTGAACATCTGCTGTACTGGGATAGGCCTATTCTGACCGACAAAACGGTAGATTTCAATCCCCTTATCTTCTGTTCGTTGACAAAAAAAGAAAAAAAAACACTACCATTATCGACATCGCCGTACCACTGTCTCATAATTTAAGAAAAACTGAATTGGAAAAACAAAGAAAATATGGGAATCTAGGCTTGGAGTAAGAGTCTATGGAAATTATCCAAAATAACAATATACCCCATTGTTATATCAACCGAAAGTTTAGTAACAACTGACCTCACAGATACCTTCAAGGCCCTTAACATTCCTAGGAACATCCTCGTTGTCTGTCAGAGGGCGGTACTGCTACAGACCTGCCACATCACCAGAAAATTCCTCAGTGGAAGCTGTTAAAAGGACTACGATGAATTTTGTTTCTCTTTAACGAAACTCGACCCTTGCAGCGCCAGAGAATGAATATTCGTTTCTGACATAATAATAATAATATAAGTGATATATGCTCTAAATGAAATTGTAATATCGAGTCCTCCACCTCTACGCTCTGATGTCAAGTACAATCATTATCAATAATTATAAAATGGAGGGAGGACTCTTTCGTGATTAAATCGTTAACTCGTTATCACTCTACCCCCCCCCCTACCCTTTCCCGACAAAAACATGACTGTTATAACAAAAAATATGATTTAGACAATTTAGAACTCATGAGAAACTTGTAAGAATCAATGGAGATGAGTTTTGAGCCCAAATAATTTCTTCATAATCACTTTTTCCAACTTTTACTCAATCTGATTTTTAGCGGCCCCCGAAAGGGGAAAAGACGCTTTTAGTTTTGTGTGGCCTGTCTGTCCGTCCGTCCGTCCCGTTTAGATCTCAGAAACTAGAAGTCCATACTATAGATTTGCGCATTGGTACAAAAAAGTTACATCTAAGATCAAAAAGATAAAATTGTCAATGGATCATAATAAAATATATTTTCCATTTATGAACTAACTCATTGAATAGAATACTGATTCAAATGTAGTTTTCTTTTTGTTTTTAAAAAGAATTTTGATACAAACTTCGTTTTAGTTATCTATCTATCTATCTATCTATCTATCTATCTATCTATCTATCTATCTATCTATATATATATATATATATATATATATATATATATATATATATATATATATAAGTTTTAAAATTAACGAACTACTTTTATAGTGCGTAGTTTGTACCGCTACCGCTTCTCTCAGGCCTGTAAAGAGTATGGCCTAACCATTAGCACAAAGAAAACAAAAGTTATGGGAGCACCTGCTACAGCACCACCCTCCATCCTCATAGACATTAACAAGCTGGATGCCGTAAATGAATTTTGCTATCTTTGATCTACTATTCAAGACGACCTCTCACTGGAAGAGATAAAAAAAAAAACGCTTAGGGAAGGCTACATCAACCTTCGCTAGACTCAGGGCACGAGTTTGGGAAAACCAGAAACTCACTACAGCGACCAAAATGGAGGTCTACAAGGCATGCATTCTGAGTACGCTACTGTACGGCAGTGAGTCGTGGACTACCTACGGAAAGCAAGAGAGAAAACTAAACTCATTTCACTTGCGTTGATTTGAAGGATCTTGAAAATCACTTGGCAAGAGAGAGTGTGCAATACTGAGATCCTTGCACGAACGGGTCTTCCCAGCATCCTTACAGTCCTCAGACAACGCCGCCTGTGCTGGCTAGGACATGCTCGCCGGATGGACGACAATCGCATCCTAAAAGTCATTCTTTACGGGCAACATGCGTCTGGCTCAAGAAAAGCTGGTTGTCCCCACCTCCGTTACGTGGATGTAATAAAACGGGACCTTAAAACAGTCAACATTGATACTGACCATTGGGAAGACATAGTTCTAGACCGCACTAGATGGAGACAGACAGTGACCAAGAAAGCTATGGACAGTGGAAAAATATGGGCCTCAGCTATGGAAGAAAGAAAACTTGCCATACAAAAAATGACCGGATCCTTTACCACCAAAGCGAAGGCCACTTTAACCTGTGATATATGTGGACGGGAATGTCTCTCTCAACAGTCACATGAAATAGTATTCGAGATGAACGATAGTCGTTCTACGACTGAAGGAGGCCTGGTTGACGATAACGGTAGTGTGCATATTACCTTGGTAGAATGCTCATTCCGAATATTAATATTAGTTTATATTCACATTACCTAAATAATCTGCACATTAGTGGATTACACACTTTAGCGGTAATAAATACATATACTAACAGATTTTAAGTTTAGCGCATTAGAGCTAGCGTTAAAAAGTAACATTCCCGCTAACCTAAAAGCTCTTATTCTACTTCTGACACGGACTGGTGTCTTATAAAACATTTGGATGTTATGTAAATAGTGTTGATCTTCATATATTCAACATTTCGGTCTGACGTTTGGTTCCGCCAAACCCAGTGATTGACATCTGGTTTACTTAAGTCACCAACACATTTTTGTGTTTTGTCTCCAGATCTCGTGAGGTCTCAAACTATGTTTCCCGCACCACGTGATGTGAAGGAAGCGTTTCATAATGAAGACTGGCGGAAAGAAAGTGAACTTTCCGCGTGATGGCTGCCTAGTGTCTGAAGCACACTACGTTCGGAATGAATAGAAAGAAAATAGAGAGAAGATCAATAGATGCACAGACATACAAACTGACATTTAGATAGATAGCTAGACGGACAGACGGATGGTTGGTTGGAAAGATAGATAGCTTGTCTAGTTTTAAAAGCTGAATAGAAATATTTAAATACGCTTTATTGTGTGCGTAATCTCGAGACTGATTGTAATTAACAAAAAAAAAAAACACTCACTATGCCATTGAAGTGATCATAGGTTTCATAGCTATGTATTGTTAGTTTCAAACTTTTAAGCGAACACCTAATTTTCTACACAAGGTTAAAGGGACACTAATTCAACTTAATCCGCCATTTCAGACTTTAATAGAATTTTCCCCCTTGTTTGTTAATAAACATAGTAATTCATTACCGATAAATAACTGGTTGTTCAATTTTTTATCGATTCTTGTGTTGTCAGATACAAGAAATAATTATGCACAATTTTGACTTGATCCGAGATTAGGTGTGGGCGAGATAACGTGTACTTGTACCAGACAGACAGACAGACAAACAGAGCGAGTTGATAGAAGCTTTGTAAAAACAAATGATGTTTGGGCCACGAAGCTGTCATCAGCTCTAAAAAAAAACAAACAAAATAGACAAACAATTAAAACAAAATAGAGTTGTAGATCACTTCTATGCCCGAATTAGGCTGTGCTCGAGAAGTCGAAATATTTGCTCATAGTGCCGAATCATTGGAGAAACAGCCAGGACGATACAAATACGATTCCAAGAACACATACAGATATTAGAAATCTTTAAACAAAATTTTAATAATTTCATTTTAATAGCACAAAACATGAGGGACACACTGACCACTACTATACAACAATGCAATGACAAAAACACTTGTCTTCAGATTAAAAATAATTTGTCAGCCTCACGGTATCAACAACCAACATGCTTTTCTTTAATATGACATTTGGGAAAACTTTTGGCCCTTTTTCCATTTATCTTAGTCACACGGCCCCGCCTCCTTCCGACGTAATTATATGTCAAGGCATGTTCGCCTCCTATAGAGTTCGAACTAAAACTAAAAAGCAAAGTTTAGGACCATGCGCATATTGTCGTTTTTCTTTTCAGACTTCATGGATGGTAGGAGAAGGTTTTGTATGTGTTCTCATAGAATGTCTGCTCTATTACGTGATGGCTTTCATGAGCTATTTTGTGTTTTACTAACGATCCCGTCAGATACGATAAGAATTAATACAAACGATTTCCACCCATTCTGATCCAATCAAAATCAATTCGATTCAAACTGATTCAATTAGATCCCATTCAATCCGATTCTAACTGATTCAATCAGATCTCATTCAATCCTATTCAAACTGATTTGATCAGATCCCATTCAATCCGATTCAAACTGATTTGATCAGATCCCATTCAATCCGATTCAAACTGATTCAATTAGATCCCATTCAATCCGATTCTAACTGATTCGATCAGATCCCATTCAATCCGATTCAAACTGATTCAATTAGATCCCATTCAATCCGATTCCAACTGATTCGATCAGCTCCCATTCAATCCGATTCAAATCATTTAATATGATCCAATTCGATCGTGATAGATCCGACCAAATTCTAAATAAATCTGATTCGATTCGATTTGATAGATACATTCGGATCCGATTCCAATCCTGTCACATCCAGATGAGACGCAATCATATTTGATTTGGTATGATTCGGATCTAATAATATAAACGTGCCAACGCCCTCTATTTCATTTTTTTAATAAAGAATATTAATTACTTTTAGTGAGTGGGTTTTGTTAATTTCAATCTTATCCATATTCTCAAGATTACACGCATTTAAATCTTTCTACCTATTCAGCCTTTAAAACTAGAAAGGCTATCTATCTTTTTTACTATCTGTGTGTCTGTCTAATCTGTTCCGATCTGATCAAATTCGATCCAATTCGAACTGATGGGATAAAAGAAGATGATTTTATTGGTCCAAATATGTGGAAATTCAGTTTGACTACAATTGTCCACCTTAGCATAACTTTTGTAACAGATCCGTTCCGTATCACATAATATAACATTTAATTAGATCCGATGCTGATAGATCCGAATTATTTTTATCTCTATCCTATTCTATCACGATTTGATCATATTCGATCCCATTCCGATGCGACTCGAATACAATCAGTTAAAGACGCGATTCAATCCAATCCGGTTTGAAAGATTCGATCCAATGAAATTCGGATCCGATTTGATCCTATCAGATCATACCCAATTAGTTCCAATCAGATCCAATCCAATCCTATCCGCTTCGATTTAATATAATCAGATCCTTATATATATATTGTTACAAATGACCAGTGACAGGAAGAGGTTAACGTGTGACCCCGACGAGATAACACAGCTGCGGGTGTTCCCTGGAATATACATGTATCAACAAAGACAGGATGTGACGTGTCCTTACGTGTTATTCCAGAAGGTACTAGCAATGTCCAGTGACAGATAGAGGTTACAACTTGTGACCCCGGCAAGATGACAATGCAGCCGATGTTTTCTGGAATCTACATGTATAAACAAAGACAGGATGTGACGTTTCCTCACGTGTTATTCCAGAAGATACAAGCAGTGTTTGTGCAACTTTGGAGAAGCGATTAGACCCAATATAAGCCAGAAAATAAATGTGAAAGTCAGTCGTATGGAGTCGTGATTGAGCCGTTACAGTCGATACAAACGATGTAAGACGTGAGAGGCTCTGTGGAAGAGAAATGTGTACGACTCGATGCAAGTTAACTAGGGTAGAGTTAACTGGAGTGGACTACTGTCGTTAAAGTCTATACAGCGAACTACAGTGGACTTGAGCCGTTACAGTCGATACAGTCGATGTAAGACGTGTGCGGCTCTGATTCGGTAGACTTGAGTACGACTTGGTTCAGCTTTGGGAGACCTGGAGCGACACTAGAAGTGTGTCGTTGGTCTGTTCTGTGGAATACGGCTCGAGGAAAGTTGAGAAGAGATGAATTGCAACGAAGTGAAGAGATGAATTGCAACGAAGTATAGCTAACTGTAAACTGACAGATATTGTACAGTCTTCTACGCTACATGTTACAGTAACGAATTGTTAGAGTTAATAGTCATTAAAGTTATATGAAACTGAGAGTTTAGTCGTCAAGTTCTTTACAGTGTTTTTTTATTTGTGTGCCTACTAATACATTTAGCCAGAAGATTCAGAAATACGTAACAATATATATATATATCGAAATCTATTTGTTTTCGATTCCATTAAATCCCATTTGAATCCAATCAGAACCAAGTGAGATTCAATTCAATTCGATTTGATAATATTCGATCCGATCAAACTCGGATCCCATCCGCTATCGATTCGATAGATCCGAACCAATTCCTATTTGATCATATCTGATCAGAAACATTCCGATCATCTTCAAATCCAATCAGATCCATATTCGAGTCGAGACATTAATGCTAGTACACGCTAATATGATTATTGTTATGGTCATGTGATCGAAAGCCTTTACGGTCAAGAGACAGTGTGTAAGAAAGGACAGTTGAGTCCAGGACAGCAAGGCAGTAAGTACTGTACGGTACCTTGTGAGTCCTCGAAAATGTAGCTGTACGAGTCTAGAAGTAGACAGAGAAAGACTTGTAGTGATTAGTTAGGCAGTTCTGTTGTGTAGAAAAGCATTTGAAGTTACTGTAGCCACTTGTGTCGTATTGTCAGCCGAGTCGAATGTCAACAGGACGGTTCGGGAAGGATCGCCGTCGTGAACAGAGCTCAGGCGAGGGATGTAGTCATGTGACGAAGCTAGAAACGTCGAGCGATGTTCCGTCACGGTTGACCGCTCGTCTAGCGCTGGCCTGGGGCGATTTGCGTCGGCTGACTACACACACACCACTACCCCTCTCTGTGCCACCACCTAGTTTATTACAATATATATATATATATATTTATCAGATACATTGCGATCCGATTCGAATCCAATCAAACCTAGATTCGATTCGATCAGATTTGGTAAGAGCCGATCACATTCAGTCCAATCCGAACAGAATGAGAAATCATAGATCACCATCAGCTTCATTAAGCATTGTATAAAAAAAGATAAAGTAGGAATGGATTTAAAAAAAAAAAGTAAATATTAGAAAATTTAACAAAAAATCATAATATCCCTTTAAAAAAAAGAATCGATTATTTTTCTCATAACAAAAAAATTTTAGATTTAAATCGCAGAAAGGGTTTTACCCCCCACCTCCACCTTTTCTCCGAGAAATAATCCTTGTTAAGTAAATGTTTCAATCTACTTATATTGTTTGAAAATTTTTCATTGTCGACAAATTAATTTTTGCTATTTTTTATATTATTTTTTTGCAAACATTAATAGATTTTAATGAATCAATTAATACAATAACTAATCATACTTCGGCAGGTAAAAAGGCAGGTTTCAATATTTTCAGAAAGAAAATCAGAGTGAAATTTTATCAAAGACAAATGACACAAAAGAATGGAGAAAGAAGATTGTCAGATCTTGTGTGGTGCCCCAAGGGATATGTGAAAGTGAAGGTGAAGTTAGATGTGAGCCTCGCCTAACTGATGCCATATAATGATTATCTAATTGATCTAATTGTATTGTAAAGTGTCAATCTCTTATTCAAAGCCTCAAGAAAAAGAAACAAAACACATTTCCGTAAAAAAAAATTCCTTTTGTTAAGTGATATATGTATATCCTACCGCTCTGCATTTCACACGATAATATGAAAGACTACTTATTAGTTGTTGTTTTAAATTATGTTCATTTATATGCATATTAAATAGATTTGTTCTCTTAAAAAATAAAAGTAAACATTTTTTTTTTTGTAATTGTAGTTGTTAGTAAGACAGAACTTGTTTCACTTTGCTATACATTTGTAAAAAAAAATAATTTTTGACAAAAAAACTAAAACCGTTTAAAGATCAAAACGGGACGGACGGACGGATCGACGGACGGACTGACAGACAGACAACACAAAGTAATAGCGTCTATTCCCCTTTCGGGGGCCGCTAAAAAAAACACTTCTCGTAAAAAAAAATATAAAAAATCCTTTAGTTAAGTGTCCTTTGCGTGTTGCGACACGCAGTTTACGCGATAGTATGAAATACTACTACTTGATTAAGGTAAAATATGATAAGATAATTTTTATTTATCCAATCTAATGGAAATTCAGTTTGACTACAATTTGTATGCATATTAAAGAGATTTTTTTCTCTTTAAACAAAATAAATATTTTTAATGTAGTAGTTAGTATGGTAGAACTTACTTAACTTAACAAAACATTTGTAAAAAAATAAAACCTAAAACGTTTGCATAAATGTGTTAAAATATGGTAAAAGTCAGCTCCCTTACTAAATAGCTTCCTATGTTTGTTACTATTAATAGTGAATAAATGTAAAAATGGTGTATTTTTATGAAAAAACTGCTTGCAGAGTTAATTTTAAAAATTAAATTTTTCCCTTTGAGAAAAAAAAGTAGCCTTTGCATCAGAACTTTGGATGGTCTAATATATCATAATGTCGGATTTTCACTATCTTTTCTAGTTTACGAGATCTAATCGGGATGGACGGACGGGCCACACAAAACTAATATCGTCTATTCACCTTTCGGGGGCCGCTAAAAATTATGAATATTTATGAAATGCATTGTAATGCTGTAATACTTTTTATAAAGCAACTGTCATTAATATAGCCTTCATAGAGCGCTATGGTCCAACTTGTAGGTGTGACGCTGGGGGGGGGGGGATGGTACTTGTAAACATAACCCTGCTCGAATCGGGATTAAAACTCGATCCCATTTAATAAGTAGCCAACCGACTTTTGTCACTCAGCCGCATATCACACACCGTATACCTTATGTCAAGAATGATAAATTAAGTATTGCATAGTAACTTAATATAAAAAAAAAAAACAACAAGGTTACAAAGACAGTTTGTGTGGAAACATAATCTGAAATGTGATTACCATGAATGCATTCAACAGTAGTTAAGGAGGCAGGTTTCAATATTATCAGAACTCGAATATGTGTAATAAATTATGTATACTAAATAGATTTTTCTCTTTAAAAAAATAATAAACTTTTTTGTGTGTAAATATAGTACTTAGTATAACAGAACTTACATATCTTAACAATACAAATCTAAAAAAAAAATATTTTTTGAAAATCTACAACCGTTTGCATAAAACGTGTTAAAATTATGGTAAATAGTAGCCTCCCCTAATAAAGAGCCTCAATTGTTTGTTACTATTAATAGTGAATAGTTGTAAAAGTGGTGCATTTTTATGAAAAAACTGCTTGCATAAGTGAGTTAAAAAATTAGATTTTTCGCTTTCAGAAAAGAAAAAAGTAGCCGTTGCATCAGAACTTTGAATGGTCTAAAATAGTGTGATGTCGGATTTTCAATATCTTTTCTAGTTTAAGAGATCTAAACGGGACGGACAGACGGACAGACAGACCACACAAAACTAATAGCGTCTTTTCCCCTTTCAAGAGCTGATAAAAACTACACACAAATGATGTATATTCTTACGTTTCATGGTTTTAAAATTTGCTAATTTGTGAATCGAATCCTATACAGTCGCTAAAATTCAATTAAGTATTTAGTTTGAACCCTTGCTAAAATTTAAAGTGACTTTGTAAACAAATAGATGCCATCTATAATAAATCTGATAGGTCAAGTTTTCTTTTCAAAACAAATGATTAACTATTCTCTGTTTAGATAACTTATAATAATTAACAAAGTCCTAAATATGCAAGGTCATATTTTTTTTTGCTCTTGACTTATTACAATGTGTTCAATCTTCGAAGTCTACTGTCCCATACCAAAATAAAGGAAATGGCCATAACACAGCTTCTCTACACATTTCTGGCTCACACTGAACATGATCTCCAGCTCGCGGTCAATGAATATGCGTACGCTGTCGCTTGAACTATAACCTCTGGAAAACGGAAGTCTTGTTCCAGAAAACACTCACTAAAATCTACTCAGCCCCAAAGATCACGGTGAATAGAAACCCGTTTAACGTGGTAGACAACTTCACAAATCTAGGAAGCATAGTATCAAATGACTCATTGCTTTTAAGGAAGGTTGATCAATGTCTAAACGTAATCATATGAGAAGTTACACTGCAAAGACTTTCTTCCAAGCCAATAGTAAAAGCTGCAATGTAAAACACCACTACGTGAGCTGTGTTTTTTCTACACTGTTTAGGGACTTTCTATTCTAACCGCCATGCACACTTACATCTAGAACTGACAGAACACAAAAGCAACTCTTCAGATTGATAGTCTTTACTCGATCGTTCATTTTCGTCACTACAACAATATTACCAAAATGACTTCGGGAATATACCATTCCTTAAGAAATTATTCATCCGAGCGAGGCTCGGTCACCTGGAGCTAATATTTTAATGATGGTCCTTTGTCCTAGACATTAATCTATTAAACACTTAAATGAAGTATTTTCATGCGGAATTATCCGGAACAGGTAGAGTCTGTTCAAGATCAAGGTTTTCTAGTTCTCTAGCCAATTTTTTTTTAGCTAAGTTACAAATTGATTTGAAATCATGTTTGAGGTATTGTAATAAACTAGCCATATGTTACCCGCGGCCAGCGGGTCTTAATTTGCGTATCACTGTCGATATGGTCACTGAGAGTGTTTTGTAAACAATTAAACGAAATAATAATGTTATAAGTAAAGCAAATGCGTGAACGTGAAAATATTATGAATGGAGCTATCAAATTAGCTAATCGATCTAAATCTAATTTTTCAAATAAAAACATTTGCTTGTAGGCACTAGCGTATCCAAACTTTTGGAGTTGGGGGGCGATTTTTTTCCAAACCCTAATCCTAACGCCCAGTAAACCCTAACCCTATGCATAAACGTGCGTACAGCATAGGCCTGTATATATATAGTGGTGGGCAAAAGTTAACTAAAAAGTTAGAAACTTTTAGTGTAACTAAAAAAATTAGTTCAGGTCATTGTTTAACTAGAAAAAAAAAATTAGTTAAAATCGTAGTTTAATTAATTTTTTTAGTTACTAACTAAAAAGTTTAATTAAAATTTGTAAAACTTTTTAACATGTGGTCGGGGTTGAAACGCACTCCCTGTTTTCTGGTCATGTGATATCAATAACTTTGATTATTAAAAAAATTATGCAGTTAACAACTATTTAGACAGTCTGCATTTGAAGAGGGCTAAGTTTGATCCTGGTAGAAGTTATGGGAGTAAATATTTGCTCTTGAATGTAGCAGTATTATAAAATGTTAAACTTTTTTTGCCAAAAGCTTCTATGCAGTATTATGAATGAGGTTGTTCCGAATTTTTTTGTGAGCTACATGGAGGTGTTTAATTTCTGTTTCTAGTGGGAATCTGATTAGTGAGTTAGGTCAATATTTATTGGTTTCAATCAATTCATTTGAGGCAAACAATATTTTTTTTAACTGCAGGAACATCAAGAACACCCTTTTATAGTCTTAAAACTTATTATTGAGATCTATTAAGTCTAAATCAACAGCTAGGCCTATATAGATCTAAAAGCATTAGGGTAACCAACTCTAGAAAAAACATCTTAATCCACACCCTCTCTCACCATAAAGTAAATAGACTGTGTCCAACTGATTTTAACAACCTGGTCAGCTAGACATACACATGTAGGCCTAGTGTACTGTACGTGTGTAGTCGATAATACTGTAAGACTGCCCTGCATTAAGCGTTATGCAATAGTGTTTGCTTAATGTGGAGAGGTCAGACAAGAAAATAACACACTGGCGTGGTTAGTTAAGCATGTTCGTAGATACATCTTTACACTAAAATAGTTATACACCCTCCCTGCCCAGAAAGTAAATAGACATTGTGTCCGACTGATTTTAACAACCTGGCCAGATAGACGTACACGTGTACGTCTATATAGTGTCTATATATGTCTATATAGTGTACTGAGTGTGCAGTCCATAATGACAAGATCACCCAGTTTTTTTTTCCCTTGCGCGTTTAACGGTTATGCAATATTGTTAGTTGTATTTTTAGTGGTCAGACAAGAAAATAGCACATCGGCATGGTTAGTCAAGCATGTATTTTACACTATAAAATAGTTATACAGGTCAAATGTTTTAAAAACTCCAACGATTTCTTTTCTATTTCTTTGGGTACTAGATCTAAATTTGAAATTCTAAATCTATGTTATTTAATGAGATTTTAAACTTTACCAGTATAAGTAAGATTTTCCGTTACATAATAAGTTAATATAATTTAAAAAAAAAAAGAGTACCATTATTTTCTAAAGGTTTTAATTCAAGGCAAAAATACAAGCATATATATTTATTTAGACATTTTATTTTATTGTGCATTAACGTTTATGTAAGAAACATATTCCTTAATACTGATTTTATTATAGATAAATATTACTAGAATGTTAAAAGAATAAGATCGAACCGTAGGCATACAGTCGGATGATTATATCTATATAGATCTAGTTCACCCCCGCCCCTCCCCCCCCCCCCACCCAAAAAAAAGTTTAATTAACTTTCTTAAGATAGTTTAGTTCCCATTACTATATATACTTTGCGCGAAGAAAAAAAAACAGTCATGTTGAGCCCTTTCTCTTGATATCTTAGGAGTTTGGGGGAGCGCTGTAAGCCTCGTAATTGGGGTTCGGGGCCCCGACGCTATAAGCGTTTTTTTTTTGTTTGCATTCTTCACTACAGAAACGCATTCACCTGACATTTACAGCTCATTACTCATCAGTGGGTTCGGGGCAAAGCCCCGACTCCGAGATCGTATTTTTTTTTGCCTTCTTTAATGCAGAAACGCATTCACCTGATATCTACAGTTCATTATTCATCCTTTTAAAAAATGACCTTTTCAACAATGTTTTACATTCAAAATATTCTAATATGAATTAGATAGGCCCTTAATACATTGCAAATAAAACGATTTGAAGACACCCCACATGTTTAGATTAAGGCTTTGAAGATCGCCGCCTAAAAAAAAAATATTCGAAAAATAATACATTTTAAAAAGCTCATTTGTAAGTGATGCATTTTGTTCAATAGGCATGTTTGTAACTTTGTTTTGTTACAGAACTCTAATTCAAAACTCTAACAATTTCGGAAGTGGGAGGAGAAATTAAGTGGACCAATTAGACTGTACTCTAAATTTGATTGCATTTTTAGGATTTAAGGATAAATTATGAGCTATAGTCCCAAATTTATTTAACTAGAAAAATAGCAGATTGAGTAAAGGTTGGGAAAAGTCGACTAGGAAAAGAATATTTGGGTTCCGAACTCATCTCAATCGTTACTCTTCTACTGAAAAATTTCGTATGAATTATAAATTTTCCAAAGCAGTCTTTCTTTACAAAATTATGATAAACTCATGTGAAATTACACAAACACTGTCGCCATATTTGACAGTTCTGTTTTACAACATCATGTTCTCATCTAAAAGGGGGAGGGGCGGTAGAGGAAAACGATTAATCCTCGCTCCTTTTTATAATTTCTGCTAATAATTGCATTTGGCATTAAAGAGTAGGGGTGGGGCGACTCGATATAAGAATTTAATTTAAAGCATTTATAAATTATATTAGTGACAGATTTTTCTTTTAATTTTGTAATTTTTTAAAACTATAATTCAAAAAGAAAAAGTATTGGTTTGTCCGATGGGCGGAAGGCGAATGCATGTATCGCCCCTCCCACCTGGTACAACCCTTTTTCATTTTGTATTTACTAATGATAAAATTTGAGATTAGAGTAAGTGTGCGACATAATATACAAATGGGTTCACATATCAATACGTAGCTTATATAGATATTCAACTAATTTTGTTCACAAACTATGATTTCTCCATAACAATAGGGCCGCCCCTCCCCCACTAAGAGGGCAGTAGATACAATCCCCCCTTTACCCCACCGAATCGGCCGCGATACCAGAAGGGGAGCGACATAATATAAAAATTATATTTTAATTCCACTAACTTTGTTCACAAACTATGATTTGCCCATAAAAGTAGGACCGCCCCCCCACTTAAAGGTATTAGGTGGTTAGGGCAGTAGATGTATTCGCCCACCCCACCCAATCGGCCAATAGGGGAACGACATAATATAAATATCGGTTAAAACACCAATAACACGTTTTAATCATATAGATATTTAATTGATTCTGTTAGCAAGCTGTGATTTCTACAAATAAATTGGACCTCCCATCCCACCAAATCGGGCAACATTCTAGAGGATTGGGGGGGGGGGCAAAATAATCTAAAAATAGGTTGAAATAAAAATAATTAGTACTTTTAAGCGAGCGATTCGTGTATGTATGTATGTATATATATTTATATTTATATATATATATATAAATATATTTCCAAAACGATTTTCTTAAAAATTTCAAGGTATGTGCATATTAGTGAGAAAAAATTCTCAACTCATTGGCCACATCGGGCAAACTCGATGTCGACGGTTATATTGGTTTGAAAATGTCTCATTATCGAAAAATTAATTTTGGCTAGAATGTTTTATGAATGAAAATTTTCCGTGACGTAAACGGTAAAAACGCTGTTTACGTCACTAGGCTTATCGCAGTACACTAAAATATTTCTTTGCAAACAAGAACAAGTTTAAAGAATCAATAGACCTAATTAAACATTTGCGCACCATCTTATGTAGATTGATTTATTATGGAACTATGAAAGAGAAGTAATGAAATTAAATGTGCCGATGTATGATTAGATATCGTGTTTTAAGTGCTTAATAAATTGTTTATACTTTATTCGCATAGAGCGGTGTAGATACCTTTTACTTTGTTGTTTATTTTGCTGGTGATCTCCAGCTGTCTCGTTCTGAGGCCGCATGCAACCAGGTGCTCTCTTCTATGTCAGCTAAGGCAAGCTGGCGCCTATGCTGGTCTTTAAAGCGTTTAGCTCACCCAAAAAAAAGACTGCCTTTGGCATACGTTCGTCTGAGATTCGTCTCTCATACAGGATACTGTTCTGTCCAGCGTAACTGTCGGATTCCCTCTATACAAAGGCCGCGGATACACATTTGAGACCAATAGAAAGTCTGCTGCCGAGGACAAACGCAGACGCGAAAAGAAAATCTTAATCGATCAACGCGGACAATGGTTATGCTTGCCCTGTATGTGGCAAAATATGTAGGTCACAGCTGCAATCCTCATTAATTTTCGGACTCGAAGACAAGCCTTATTATTATTATTATTTTGCTGGTGAATTATTACCATGTGTTCATGCTTCGGTGTCTACTTTCCTGTACCAAAACAAAGGAAATGGTCATAACACAGCTTCTCTGCGCCTTACTTGCGAACTTCTTATAGTCCCACACTCAGGCTGGGCAGGGCACGTATCCCGTATGGGGGACGAACATATTTTTCGGCGTAACAGAGGTGCCCCACGGAAACGTTTCTTTAGAAAACTAATGCAATGATTTAAGCCTATTAAGAAAAAATTTGCCATTTTACTTTGTCACAAAGTGCCTGTTTTACCCTATAACGTAGAGATTTGCGTCACTTGATGTTTCGTACTAAAGCCATAATGAATATATACTAATTCCATAATTAAATGTCTGAACGTAACCATTTGAAAAGGAACACTGCAAAGACTTTCTTCCAAGCCAATAATAGTAGGCCTACAATAGTTTTACGCAAAAGATGGATTGTAAAACTATAAGACGGATGTGAGCTGTGGTTTGTCTACTAGACTGTAGGAGGACTTAAGAGACTTTATATTTAAACGCCATATACAATTACATTTAGAACTAACAGAACACTAAAGCGACTCTTCAGATTAGTAGTCTTTATCCTATCGTTCATTTTCGTAATTATAAATATATTCCCAACATGACTTCGGGTATATAAACTTCCTTATGAAATTATTTAACCGAGCGAGGCGAGGCCACCGGGTACTATTAGTAACATAAGTAATAAATTCGTATACCAATTGTTTGAATAATTCTATACTAAAATTCGTCCGCGGGGGGGGGGGGCCCAAGTTGGGGGGAGGGATCGCCCCTAACGCCCCCCCCCGGATCCGCCAGTGCTTGTAGGTCTACATATATTTGATTAAAATATGAAATGAATAGACTTTATTTTCTATGTTCATGTGTTAAAGTATAAAGTAGATCATCTTGAGTTAGTGATAGCCTAGATCAGGGCCGGTCTTAAGCCACTGCAACCTATGCGGCCGCAGTGGGCCCCGCGCTTTCATAGGCCCCGCGCTTAGTGTATCTGTAATTGCATAATGATGCAAAATATACGAAAATGTAGTGGAAATTATTTTTAAAATCTCCTGAAAATTAGACAAAATTGTTATATGGAAAACACAAATCTTACGCGAATAAAAAAAGCATTGTCAGCTTTCATATTTAAATAAAAATATAATAATAGTGCGAATTTTAACCGGAACGAAAGTTCCAATAGAACTAGAATACGCTTTTAAAACGATCAAAACCCGAAAATGAGAACGTAATCACTTCTAGTGAGACAGCTGAAACAGATTCTATGAAGAATGCAAAAACTGCAGTGGTGAATGTCGGAAGAGAAGAAGAAAATTCTGTAACACTAACAACTGATCAACATGTCGTAAGAAATGAAGGCAATAATGTAAAAACTGATGAACATGTAGTTATAGATAATGAGCTAAATGTGTTCGATTCATTGAGAAATCTGGATTATCCTGCCATGTGTCTAGAAAAAATGGAAAGATCTTGTATTGACTATTTATTACAAAAAGGTCCACCTGAGATTACTTGGGAGAATTTTCCAAAAAATAAGGATGGTAGACATTTCACTTAAGTGCATTGCAAACCAAACCTGAGTGATGGTGAAAGTGTTTTGCGTCCTTAGCTGATATATTCTGTGTCAGCAGACAAGATCAATTGTTTCTATTGTCGTCTACTGGAAAAACAAAAAAGTTTCTTTTTGAGCATGAAAAATCGCAAAGGCATTTAGACGCCATGACCAGCTGCTGTGAATCTGGAGCAAGACTAAGTAAAAAAAACAGGCATTGACAAAGTTCACCAGGAGATGCTTTAGTCTGAAACTAAACGTTGGACAAGTTGCAATTGTACGATTTCTATCGAAGCGCAATTTAGCTTTCAGAGGGACCATTGAAAGACTTAAAGAGACAAGTAATGGGAATTTCCTGGTCTAGTTGAATTACTCGCCAAGTTTGATCTAGTAATGTGGGAACAACTTCAATGTGTTACCTATGCAGAAATTCATGATCGTTACCTGGGAAAGAAGATTGAAAACGAACTTATTACTGTAGTAGCTGATGCTGTTGTAATTCTATCCTTCGAGACATCAAGAATACAGTGATATTGGATTGTACTCCAGACATAAGTCACAACTAGCAGATGTTATCGGTATCTCTCAGATACGGGTTAATTTGAGCTTGTGGTTGTGTATAAACATTTTAAGTCTCTTCCTGTTGTTTCTTCTTGTGACAGCAAAAAGAAGTTGGATGTTGTTGCAATCTCTCCAGCCAAAAGTCAAAGTTAAAAGGCAGTATGATAAATCTGTGGAAAACTTCACACATCGAAAAGCTGAAGATGGCTACAGGAAAAAATGCTTCAACAGAATTGTGAACACTGCAATTTACTCCTTGCAGCTGAGATTTGAACTGTAATTGTGGCGCGTTTTAAACTAATCAAGAATTACTTAAGGTCATTAATTCACGAAGAGAGATGAACAATGTGGCAATTCGTGCTATTGAGCGTGATCTATCTAGGAAACAGAATTTTGATGATCTACTGTATGACTTCGCTACACACAAAGCTCGTAAAGTAAAGTTAATTTGATCGTGATTTTGTACTTAGTTAAGAATGTATAAAATGCAAAGACGAATTTATTTTTTTAATACAAAATCTTAATTTTCACTTATTATCCTTATCCCTACCCAAAATAGGCCCCGCTCAATCCGTTTCGCATAGGGCTCCGCAATGGCTAGGACCGGCCCTGGCCTAGATCTAGAGTAATCTAGAGTTAAATATTGGCTTGGATAGATCATTTTGCATAATGTCTAAGGAAAGAATGTACGTCAGGACTTCTAAATTCGCAGATATAAGGAACGAATTTATGTAAAAATGCTTTTGAAAGACAAATTTGAGGCTTAGTTTTATTAAATAATGAAATCAATAGACTATATTTTGAAATTTTCATGTGCCAAAGTAAAAAACAATCTGTGCAAAGTGTAGTTCTTAAAATTAGATCTAGATCTAAATCCTTTCGATCTTTTCTCACGTAAACATGATTATAAGATACTAATACTTTCATAGACTTTGGCAACTTTTTTTTTGAGAGTCTTAAGTTTGTTTTAGGGCAACTATACATACATTACGGTTCCAGCTTGTACCCAAGGAAAATTTCTGCCAAGTTTTATCAAGATTGGTCAATCGGTTTTGATTTCTATGCTGGACACAAACATACATACATAGCCAAACATCTACACGGGTATCCGGACAAAGAGTTTGCTTATTTGGAGAAAAATCTGAATCACGTGGATGGGCTAGAGGCCACACCTTTTCAAGTGTGTCGAGTTACTTGAACATAAATCTCAATTAGTAAGCTGGACTCAGGGCACTAGCGGATCCAGAACTTTGGAGTGGGGGGGGGGCGATTTTTTTCAAAACCCTAACCCTAACGCCCAGTAAACCCTAACCCTACGCATAAACGTGCATACAGCGCGCGCGCACACACACACACACACACACACACGCACACACATATATATGTTTATATATATATATATATATATATATATATATATATATATATATATATAAATATGAGAATAAAAAAGCAGCATTTCTCAACCTTCGGAGAAAAACAAAACAACTGGGGCAGCGCTATAAAGTTCTCTGGTGAAGTTCGGGGCGAAGCCCCGACGCTATAAGCGTTTTCTTTCTTTTTTAACTGCAGAAACGCATTCTCCTGACAAGTACAGCTCATTATTCATCAAATGGAGTTCGGGGCGAAGCCCCGACGCCATAAGCGTTTTCTTGCTTTTTTCACTGCAGAAACGCATTCTCCTGACAAGTACAGCTCATTATTCATCAATGGAGTTCGGGGCGAAGTCCCGACGCCAAAAGCGTTTTCTTGCATTCTTCATTGCAGAAACGCATTCTCCTGACATCTACAACTCATTACCCATAAATGAAGTTTAGGGCGAAGCCCCGACGCCAAAAGCGTTTTCTTGCTTTTTTCACTGCAGAAACGCATTCTCCTGACAAGTACAGCTCATTATATCAATGGAGTTCGGGGCGAAGCCCCGACGCCAAAAGCGTTTTCTTGCATTCTTCATTTCAGAAACGCATTCTCCTGACATCTACAACTCATTACCCATAAATGAAGTTCGGGGCGAAGCCCCGACGCCAAAAGCGTTTTCTTGCATTCTTCTCTGCAGAAACGCATTCTCCTGACATCTTCAACTCATCACCCATAAATGAAGTTCGGGGCGAAGCCCCGACGCCAAAAGCGTTTTCTTGCATTCTTCACTGCAGAAACGCATTCTCCTGACCTGAAGCTATTTATTCATACTATTAAAATACGACCTTTCGAATAATGTTGTACTTGAAAAATATTCTAATTTGAATTTATAGACCCATAATACATTGCAAATAAAACCGATTTGTTCCTTGAAAAGATAGGATACCCCACGTATTTAGATTTTTGCTTTGAGGATCGCCGCCGAAAAAGAACTTATTCGATAAATAGTAGTGTTACGAATGAACAGTGACAGGTAGAGGTCACTATGTGTGACCCCGGCGAGATGACACAGCACCGAGTGTTATCTGGAATCTATGCATGTAAACAAAGACAGGATGGGACGTGCCTCACGTGTTGTTCCAGAGGACGAACAGATTTACGAAGGGGGGCATTGTGACAAATGAACAGTGACAGTTAGAGGTCACTACGTGTGACCTCGGCGAGATGACACTGCAGCAGGCATCCTCTGGAATCGACATGTATAAACAACAACAGGATGTGATGTTTCCTCCCATGTTGTTCCAGAGGGTACTAGCAGTGTTTTTGCAACAATAGACAAGCGATTAGGGACTCTTTATAAACCAGAGATGTTCATGTGAAAAGAGTCAGTACAGTCGTCGATACTGTTCTCTACTGTGCGAGACAGTAGAAGAGAGTGGACTTGAGCCGTTACAGTCGATACAGTCGATGTAAGACGTATACGCTACATGTTACAGTGACGAATTGTTATAGTTATAATTCAATAAAGTTATTTAAAGCTGAAAGTTGATTCGTCAAGTTCTTTGCAGTGTTTCTTTTATTTGTGTGCCTAGTACATTTAGCCAGAAAATCAGAAATACGTAACAATTGGTGTCAGAAGTGGGATGTTTTCTGGCTGAAATGTCTTCGAGGAAACTACTTAACCAGCTGTTGGTCAAAGAATTAAGGCAAGAACTTCGTGAGAGAGGTCTGCAGCTCAATGGTAACAAAGAAACACTAACAGAACGTCTAAGACAGGCCCTTATTGAGGAAGATCAAGATCCAGATGAATACATATTTGAATTAAACCCAGATATGACAGAGATCCTGAGTAACATGCAGGGCCAGATGGACTTAATGAAGGAGAGCCTCAAGAAAATAAACGCCATGAATGAAAATGTAAATGAACAGATGAGCTCTATGAACGAGAAGATTGACCAGAGAGTCAACACTGTGGAAAAAAAAATGGAAGAGATAAGGACTCATGTCCAAGAACAACTGAGTAAGGAACGGGGTACTAGAACAAAAACATTAGTGCCCGAAATCTCTGGGAAGATAAAGCCGCCTGTGTTTGATGGATCCATCTCATGGACTGTTTACAAAAGACAGTTTGAGGCAGCGGCCAAGGTTAATAACTGGAACACTGAAGAAGAGAAAGCGACTGCTCTGGTGTTAGCTTTAAGAGGGAAGGCAGCAGAACTGCTTCAGTCAATAACAAATCAACAAGATTACGCTGCCATTGTTAAGGCTATGGAGCTCCGTTACGGAGACGAACATTTACAAGAAGTTTATAGAGTTCAGTTGAAAACCCGACAACAACGCTCCGGTGAAACCTTGCAAGAGCTAGAGGCGGACATAGAACGTCTTGCTCATTTGGCATATCCAACAGCAGCACAAGACTTTCTGGACGTCATTATCACTGATGCATTCATTGATGCTATTCGAGATCCAGAACTGAAGAAGGCAATAAGAATCAGTGGTAAGCGCAAATCCAGCGAAGCTCTGGTCTACGCCCTCTCCTATGAAGCCGCCAAAGACGCCTCTAAGAATATCCATCATGGGCGTATGCTGGAAGTCCAAGAAGAAGATCTTACACAACTTCTCAGAAGGGTAACTGAAGTGCTAGAAGAACGCAGACCAAATAAGAAGCAAGAAGGACAGAATAGAACCAGTGTGCGTTGTTGGAATTGTGGAGAACCTGGCCATCTACAAAGGAACTGCACGAGAAGATTTCCCCGACAAACAGAGTATCAGCACAGACCGGAGACAGATGCAAGGTCAGGTGCTCATGTCTACCAGGGAAACTAACTTTCGCCGGTTTTATGGGGCAAAAATCGGCGATCAAGAACATGACAGCCCCTGCAACTATAATTCCAGTCGCTGTGTTAGGGAAGAATAAAAGTCTGTACATCAATGGTAGAATTGGATCTCGAAATTACCGTTTTCTTCTAGATACTGGTGCCTCACGTTCAGTCATTCGTCCAGACATTGTCAAAAAGAACGAAATCAAGAGAGTGAACTCTTACTCCTTGAAGACGGCCAGTGGAGAGATGATGCCTATACATGGACTGACAAATATAAACTTTGAGCTCGGGCATCAGTCATTTATACATGAATTTCTGATCGTTAACATTACGGATGACTGTATTATTGGGCTCGATTTTATGCAGAAATGTGAATTCTCTCTGAACATCGGAGGTGGTACTTTGAAATGTGGTGATGTTGAGATTCCCTTGCTCGGGGATGAAGATGAAGAGAATGGTCAAATAAGAAGAATCCTTTTAACAGAAGATACAAGTTTGCCAGCTCAGTCTGAAGCAATTATCTGGGGAAAGTTAGAGCATGGTCAAACTGCAACGATGACGGCGATAGTGGAAGGCATTGAAAATGACAACAGCGGAATGGCAGTAGGAAAAACATTGGTCCTTGTCGGAAAAGATCAAAAGGTGCCCGTCAGAATCATGAACCTCGGCCTACAAGAGAGACATCTAGAGAAAGACAGCCCCATCGCAATATGTAATACTCTTGACCTGATAAGAAACTGTAATAATAATATCACGATCGTTAATTCCACCAAACCTTTCAATCCACAAATTACCAAGCTCCTGACAGAAATGAAAGTGAATTTATCAGATGAGCAGTTCAGCAAAGCGGAACAGTTGATCATTGAGTTTGAAGATATTCTGCCATCTGATGAAACAGACTGCGGACGGACAAACATGGTACAACATCGAATAGACACTGGAAACACCAGACCGATTCGACAGCCACCACGTCGCTTGCCGCTAGCAAAGCAACAAGAAGCTATGGACATGATAGAGGGCATGACGAAGCAAGGAATCATTGAGCCCTCAAATAGTCCTTGGTGTTCGCCTATTGTCTTAGTAAAGAAGAAGGATGGATCTATGCGATTTTGTGTAGATTACAGAGCTCTGAATGAAGTCACACATAAAGATAGTTATCCACTTCCTAGAATCGACGATACTTTGGACACGCTTGCAGGGTCCCAGGTATTTTCTACTCTCGACCTAAAGAGTGGGTATTGGCAAGTTGAAATGCATCCCAATGATAGAGAGAAAACCGCCTTCTCTGCTGGCAATGGCCTCTGGCAATTTACTGTGATGCCATTCGGTCTCTGCAACGCACCAGCCACCTTTGAACGATTGATGGAGAGGGTTTTACGAGGACTTCATTGGACTACATGCCTTGTTTACCTTGATGACATTATTGTCATTGGCAAAACGTTTGAAGAGCACCTTGCAAATCTGAAGGAAGTATTTCAACGGATAAGAAGTGCGGGAATGAGACTCAGCCCAAAGAAGTGTTCCTTATTCAGGAAAAACGTTAAGTATCTTGGTCACATTGTGTCAAATGACGGAGTCAGCACTGACCCTGACAAAGTTGAGGCAGTGAAACGATGGCCTACGCCAAGTAATATCCATGAGCTGAGAAGTTTCTTGGGACTCTGTACATACTACCGACGTTTCGTGCCAAATTTCTCAAACATCTGTAAGGTCCTTCATCAACTGACAGAGCAAAAGAGGCCATTTATTTGGACATCTGAGTGTCAAGAAGCTTTCGAGAGGCTGAAAAACACACTATCCTCATCACCAGTATTGGCCTACCCCATTCCAGGGAAGACATTCATACTCGACACAGATGCAAGCAACACTGGAATAGGCGCAGTCTTGTCCCAAAAGGTGGATGAAACTGAACGAGTCATCGCATACTTCAGTCGAAGCCTATCGAGAGCTGAAAGGAACTACTGTGTGACGAGACGTGAATTGCTGGCTGCTGTGGATGCAATAAAACATTTCCACAAGTACCTATACGGGCAGAAATTTATCTTAAGGTCAGATCACGCAGCTCTGCAGTGGTTGCTTTCGTTTAGGAGCCCTGAAGGTCAGGTGGCAAGGTGGATCGAACGTCTTCAAACCTATGAATTTGAAACTAAGCACCGAAAAGGGCAAATTCACCAAAATGCTGATGCACTGTCTCGACGACCCTGCAAAGCAGAATGTAAGCACTGCAAGAGGGCTGAAGAAAAGGAGGTAGCTGTCAATTGTCTTCGGCTCGGAGTAGATGTTTCCGGACCCTGGTGTGATAAAAGGATTCGAGAGGACCAAATGCAAGATGAAGATCTGGCTCCCATTCTTCTATGGAAAGAAGATGGACAACGGCCAGATTGGAAAGACATCTCTGAGAAGGGGGTGTAGCCACCAAGGCGTACTGGGCTCAGTGGGACTCGCTGACGTTAGTCAATGGTGTCATCAAAAGAGTTTGGGAATCTGCTGATGGAACATCCAATCGCCTTCAGCTGATGTTACCGAAGGTTAGAGTTGCTGAAGTACTGAAAGAGATGCATAATGGCGCTAGCGGATCTCATCTTGGTGTCAATAAGACTCTGGAAAAGGTTCGTCAGCGGTTCTACTGGTTCAGATATAGAGAGGATGTAGAGGAATGGTGTCGAAGGTGCGACATATGTGCGGCAGCAAAAGGCCCTCGACGCAAAACTAGGGGTCTTTTGCAACAGTATAATGTTGGTGTTCCATTCGAGAGGATCGCAATAGATGTAGCAGGCCCATTTCCTGAAACCAAGAAAGGAAACAAATACATCTTGGTAGTCATGGACTATTTCAGCAAATGGCCAGAAGCTTATGCCATACCAAATCAAGAAGCTATCACAGTGGCCGAAACACTCGTGGATAACTGGATCAGTCGCTTTGGTGTACCTAATGAGTTGCACTCTGACCAGGGCAGGAACTTCGAGTCCAAAGTTTTCCAGGAGATGTGCAAGACACTTGGCATCGAAAAGACTCACACGACAGCTCTCCATCCGCAATCTGATGGGATGGTGGAGCGATTCAACAGAACCCTAGAACAACATCTGTCTAAGGTTACTGATGACCGACAAGACGACTGGGACAGCCATATCCCCATGTTCCTCATGTCATACAGAGGATCCGTTCATAGCACCACAGGATATACCCCAGCGAAGATGTTATTTGGTCGTGAGCTTCGTCTACCATGTGACCTGTTATTTGGGATTCCGAGAGATACGCCAGTGTCTTCAACTGAATATGTCACCAATCTCCGAAGACGATTGGAGAATGCTCATGTATTGGCCCGCAGAAACATCAAGACCAACAGTGACCTGATGAAAACGAGGTATGACAAACGGGCCAATACGTCGGGGTTCCATGAGAATGATCTAGTGTGGCTCTATAACCCACAGAGACGAAAAGGCAGATCCCCGAAACTCCAAAGAGACTGGGAAGGTCCATACCGTGTCGTAAAAAGAATAAACGACGTGGTCTACCGGATACAGAAAAGTCCACGGTCCAAGCTGAAGGTTGTCCACGTTGACCGACTCCATCAGTACCGTGGTGAAATAGAATCTGTTCGGGACGAACAGATCTAAGAAGGGGGCAGTGTTACGAATGAACAGTGACAGGTAGAGGTCACTATGTGTGACCCCGGCGAGATGACACAGCACCGAGTGTTATCTGGAATCTATGCATGTAAACAAAGACAGGATGGGACGTGCCTCACGTGTTGTTCCAGAGGACGAACAGATTTACGAAGGGGGGCATTGTGACAAATGAACAGTGACAGTTAGAGGTCACTACGTGTGACCTCGGCGAGATGACACTGCAGCAGGCATCCTCTGGAATCGACATGTATAAACAACAACAGGATGTGATGTTTCCTCCCATGTTGTTCCAGAGGGTACTAGCAGTGTTTTTGCAACAATAGACAAGCGATTAGGGACTCTTTATAAACCAGAGATGTTCATGTGAAAAGAGTCAGTACAGTCGTCGATACTGTTCTCTACTGTGCGAGACAGTAGAAGAGAGTGGACTTGAGCCGTTACAGTCGATACAGTCGATGTAAGACGTATACGCTACATGTTACAGTGACGAATTGTTATAGTTATAATTCAATAAAGTTATTTAAAGCTGAAAGTTGATTCGTCAAGTTCTTTGCAGTGTTTCTTTTATTTGTGTGCCTAGTACATTTAGCCAGAAAATCAGAAATACGTAACAGTATTCAAGAAAACTCTAGCATAAATTGTGACTTTTAGTCCCAAATTTATTTAGCTACAAAAATATCAGATTGAGTAAAGGTTGGGAAAAGGCGACTATGAAAATTTTATTTGAGTTTAGAACTCATCTCAATCCTGACTCTTATACTGAAAAATTTCGTTTGAATTCTAACTTTTCCAATGCAAAGTCTTTCTTAAAATACTTATGATAACTTCATGTGAAATTACAAAAACTCTGTCTGGAAATGGAAGTGGCGGTAGAGTGAAAACGATTAATCCTCGCCCCTTTACTAATTTCTGCTAAAGATTGCATTTGGCATTTAAGAATAGGTATGAGGCGACTCGATATAAGAATTTAATTTATAGTATATATAAATTATATTTGTGACAGATTTTTTTAATTTTGTAATTTCTTAACTATAATACAAAAAGAAAAAGTATTGATTTGTCCGATGGAGGAAATGCGATTGCATGTATCGCCCCTCCCACCTGGTACAACCCTTTTTCATTTAAATTTACTAATGATACAATTTGAGATTAGAGTGTGGTACGACATATTTACAATGGGTCACATATCAATACGTAGTTTATATTATATAGATATTCAACTAATTTTATTCACAAACTATGATTCACCACAAAAATAGGACCGCCCCCCCAGCACTCAGAGGGCTAGAGTGGGGAGGGCAGTACATGCAATCGCCCCCCCCCCCCTCACAACACCGAATCGGCCAAAGTACCAGAAAGGGAGCGACATAATATAAAATTTTTATATTAATTCAACTAATTTTGTTCACAAACTATGATTTCTCAATAAAAACGGACCGCCCCCCCCCACTCAAAGGGTTTAGGTGGGAAGGGCAGAAGAGGTATTCGTCCCCTCCCCCCACCAATCGGCAAACAGGGAACGACATAATATAAAGATCGGTTAAAATATCAATAACAAGTTACAAGGATATAAATATTTAATTGATTTTGTTAGCAGGCTGTGATTTCTACCAATAAATTGGACCGCCCCCCCCCCCACTCGAAAGTTAAGTGGGGGGGGGGGCGGGATTGATACCATCGCCCCCTCCCGACCCCACCAAATCGGCCAAGATACTAGAGGGGGGGCGAAATAATCTAAAAATAGGTTGAAATATAAATAATTAGTATATATTTTTAACATAAGTAATAAATTCGTATACAAATTGTGTAAATCCTATACTAAAGTTCGTCCGCCCCCCCCTTCGGGGGGTGGGGGGGTCGGCCGAGTGGGGGGGCAATCGCCCCTACCGCCCACCCCCTGGATCCGCCAGTGACTCAGGGCCGATCCTAGAGATTGCGGGGCCCTATGCGAAACGGATTGCGCGTCTGGGCCTCGTCTGGGTAGGATAAGGATAAGAAAATTAAGATTTTTTGTTAGAAAATAAATTCGCTTTTGCATTTTATTCGTATTTTACTTAGTGCAAATTCAAGATCAAATTAACTTTAAATCCATCTACAATAGAAGGTAGATTTTTAACATATAGCCGAAAACCATTCAGATCTGCCTTTTAGATTTACTATAAACTATCAAAATATCGCTTTTGATTTTTTTAAAGAGATCGAGATAGATTTAGATCTATATTTGTATGCCAGTAACTATTACAGTAATTTAAGTATTGGAACTTACTGTTTTGGTTAAAATTCGCCCTATTAACTGAAAGCTGACAATGCCTTTTATTTTTAATCACGAGTAGGATTGGCGTTTTCCATATTGAATGATACCCCAAAATACAATTTTATTTTTCAGAACATTTTTGTGAGTTTTCAGGATATTTTAATAATTTCAGAAGATTTTCATGACTTTTTTTGGTTTACTTTGCAATTTCAGGAGATTTCCAGGAGCTCCTGGAAAATCAGGAGACCGCGGAAACCCTGTTATAAGTTAAAATGGTTTAATTTTACAATTTACAACTAGAGTTAGCGCGGGGCCTATGAAAGTGCGGGGCCGCATAGGTTGCATTGGCCTGGACTAAAGATCACACACACCTAAAGGAGTGACCTTTAGCTACACAGAACACAAACCGCGAGATTATATAGCGAGATTATATAGCCCAGTAAGCCAGTAACTAATTATTTTGTAGAAGACACGACCAGGGCTATCTTTAAATGGAGAGCTAAACACCTCCTACTCTTTATTTTATTTCTTTGGTCCTTGACAACCAATTTATTGATAGACATTGACCATTTTTAAGCCAGAATGAAAAAAACACAACGTGCTAACAAAGGATATTACACTGTCAATAAATATTACGGTTAAATAATTTGTTTAACATGTTAACTTGAATATTACTCCTGCAGTTAAGTGTCTTGATTTGATAACAAAATTCTTAATAATTTGTGACAGTCAATTAACTCCTTGTTATTACTATTTTTTTTACTTAAGATGCGTACTTAGCCACTCTGTATCAGACCAGGACGACTTTCACACACATGACATCCATAGGCTTACTATCGTTCCGTTTTGTAACAGTTACTGAAACCACAAATAAAATAATTAATTAGTAATAATTAAGGAAGATGTTTCTAACATACGTTCTTTGCATTTAATGTTTCTTACGTACGTTCTTTGCGCAATAAAATAAAACAAAGATGTGCATGTTTGCGTGTGTGTATTTTGCCTTGTATTAAAACCTTTAGAAAGAAGGCTAATTTCATTGTTTAATTCTTTTGATTTAAAAGGAAACTCCGATAGTTTTTCAAATTTTAGTTATTGACTTATTTAAATTCTGCGTAAAAAGTTGTAATAGTAAACATTATATCATTTTTTATTTAAATGCTCAGAAAATTTTATATTAAATAAATTAGAAAATTCTTCACGCCCCCCAAAAAACGGGGTTCTGCGAGATTTTGTTTCAAGTTATTTCATGCGTCACTTCCCTAAACAATACTGAAAGAGAATCTTGATTTAACCAATCGTATCGCTTCATTCTTACAGTAGCTGTTGGGCTTAGTGACGTCCTAGTCCAGAGCTATAATACAGTTATATATATATAAACATGTATAGATAGATCCAAAAGCATTAGGATAACCAACTCGAGAAAAAAAAAGTAACATTTTCATCTAAACCTCTCCATATCCCAAGAAGTAAATAGATCGTGTGTCTGACTGATTCGAACAAGCTGGTCAGTGTAAGGCTAGAGACTACGTGTAGTCGGTCATGACAAGACAACCAAGCGATAGTGTTTGTTGTGTGTTGAGTGGTCTGGCGAGAAAATACACACTGCCGTGATTAGTCAAGCATGTAAATCTACTTTTAATACGCATTTTTTTCTTTGCTTAAAAGATCCTAGATCTAACTGCATAGACGAAGATATATTTCTTTTACGAGAATGTAAACTTTGCTGTATGGTCTCCTGTTATACAATAAGTCAGTAGATTAAAACACCTTTGTGACGTCACATAGAAACCTGGTGAAAGTCTGACTGTTTTGGATGCGCAGGAAAATTACGTCGGAAAAACATCAATTACTAAGTTATTATTGCAAATAAAAAAAAAGAAGAATATATTCATTATCTGTAAATCAAAACACATATTATATCAAAAATTGTCAAAACCATCGGAGTTTCCCTTTAATAAATAACAGAAAATCTTACAGTAAATTTTAAAATCGCATAAAATAAATTGAATAATAGTACCGCAGTTAGATCTAGCAAACAAAGAAACAATATGCTGGACCATAAAATAAAAAAAAAAAAACCTTGACCTCTAACTAGTGGACGGGTATAATTTATCTATATGCTTGACTGACCATGCCAATGTGTTATCTTTTTTGACTGACACCCAACTCTATTGCTCAAGGAAAAAACAAAACGTGATGGTTAACACAAACAACTATACACACTACACTAGGACTACATGTGTAGGCTCACTAGGTATATATCTGACCAGGTTGTTGGTTTGAAATTCATGAACACATACATCCGACCTCTATACAAGGCAGATTGCACTTTACTTTTGAGAGATTTACATTAGTTACTAGTTAAATATATACTAACATTATTTACATTGACCTTCCTACACACATCCTTTACAATTGGTGGCAACGTAGATACACACAGACACACTCATGCTATACAGATTTTTAGAAATACTGTTAAGCTTGAATAAATCAATCAGTTACAGAGTTTAAAACAATAATGTATATAAAAGAAAACAAAATAAAACCAACCAATATAGGTATGTTATTTAACAGTTTCGTAAAATGTTCTGCAATACAAGCTATTTACTATACACTTAGGTATTCGGCTCCGGCTCCGGCCCCGGCCGAATATCAAATTTTACTATCCGGTCATAACCGGCTCCGGCCGGATATCACAAAGTACTATCCGGTGCACCCCTAATACATAATAAATGAGAGCTAGAAAGAAGATTGAAAGAGTAAGAGAAGAAGAGAAGCATAGAAGTCATTTCAGGCTTCTTCAAACGTTTTCAAGAAATCAAACGCAAGATAAGCAAAAACAAGTTTTCAGATAAATACGATGGTGTATACATTGAAACTTTATTTAGAAAGCGAACTGAATGAGAGAGAGTGAGAGAGAGAGGTTGAAAGTGTGATTGCGTGTTAGAGCAAATGTTATTTAGACAATAGGATACATCTAACTGTGATGTCGTTAATCTCGCTATGAACTATTTCTCTAAACCCTCTGAGCCCCCTGCGCTGTAATGTCATTTATTGTTTGCTTCCAATCCCAGTCCAATTAGAGCCTACCCTGTAGCGCCAAGGCTTTAGAACTATCAATCCTGATTAACATTGGATTGGATTTCCTCCAATGTCACAAACAAAATGGTTATTTAATGACTTTCTTTCTATAATCATTTCAATTGTTTGTGAAGAGCTTCATGCCCTCGGTAACAGTGAACCAACTATTCAACAAACATTAATATTGTCTTCAATGTTTATTTATTTATGAAATACTTATTACTGTGCTGAATGTGTATTTCTTCCTCTAATAGCATAGCTCTGAATATTTATGATTCTTTGGCATAGCAATACAGCCCTAAAAGTTCTAAACGCTCTTCTTTGATTACAATTCCTTCTATTAGATTCAAGGGTTCAAGAAGTGGAACATTGTTTTTTTTATATCCTTGATGAACATAGGCCGTTCGTAACAAAACACCCTCATCACAACACAATGCTCAATAGAATTTTCCAGACATTAATTTCAACACCAATAAACGTAAACATCTTTATGTTAAGTTTTTTTTTTTTCATCGTACGTCATTTCCATTCCACACTACAATCCTACGCTGTTTAACAAGTTCTAGACGTTGGAGATATTCATACGGTTGACTTTAAATAGCATTGTTTGGTGTATCCGGTGTGCAGACTCTAAGAGGTGTTCAAATACTGAGTAGTTTACAATGGGCAATGTTGCTGTAAGTAGACATTATAGCAGTCGCAAAAAGCACAATTTTTATATAAAGAAGTTACGAAAGTTATTTAATATAAAATAAAAACACATACCTTTATATTCTATAATAGTTTATAATATATATTTAGGTTTTTGATTTCTATATAAAATTTAATTAGGTAGGTGCTGTTCCAGGTATCGGAACTTAGAAAAACCTAGGTTCGTATTCATGTACTTAATGTGTAAGAAAGCCTTTATAAACAATGAGAAAAAAAACAAGAATACAGGTCTTGCTTTTATAACACACATAATTCATATACTATATTGCTATAAATCTATAATAAACAACTCACTGACACATTTTTAATAAAAGATTAAACGCACAGACAAATGCGTCAATCATCTTTCGTTATTTACAGCTTATTTTCACACGACATACTAGCGTAGTAAAGAACAGTAAGTCAAGCCACTTAGTGGACGGAAGCCCATGATAGAGTATCGTGGCGTGGCGCTGTGACAACTGGCTCAAAAAAATGCAGAGAACAAGAGAACAGTGCTGGCTAAAAGAAAAGCGCCAGAGAAAACAAGGCTAACGAGAGAAGCCCAAGATGGACTAAAGAATGAGGAGGTATAAAAAACTCAGTGCAAAACTTTCACTGTCTGGATGGTCATATTCGAACCACATTGGACGAACTATATAAGTCTACACACTACAGTAATGCCATTGTCTCCTGTGGAATCGTTCATAAGTAAATTAATATATAATTATACCGTTCGCGATATCTTGTCGGAAAAATTGTCTCTTCTTTGGCAACGCTATTTTGTAGATGCTTTTTATCAGCGTTATTTCGTCAGATTTTGTCGTCTAAACCAAATTTGCTATTTGTTCTTCTTACAATTAAATTAGTAGCATGTCAGACACATAATTATGATATCAAGAAAATTCATCAAAGTCGAGACCAGGAATAAGAGGTTGGCTAATCAACAACACCTCTATTTGAAAGTCCCCATCAACTATCATTTCATTCTTTTTTTTTATGTGTGGGGTCATTTCTTGTTCAGCCATTCTTGTTGTAACAAGGTAGGAGGTGGACACCCACGACATTATTATTCCCACAATGTATTACAACAAAATATGAGAATGCCATAATAACAGCGTACGACTTCCGCAAGTAACCGCGTAGCGAATCGGACAAGGGCTAGCAAGCTTTTCTTTACTACGTGCCATGTACTCAATACTTTGGAAGCTCACAAAAGTTTATGATTAATTCATAAGTATGCAAGCAGGATCTCTACATTTGTTAAATTTATTTTTAAAATACAATTTTTTATGGAAGGGTTAATATATAATAGTTGTTCAAAGTTTGTAACTTCTGAAACTCATTCTGAAAATATTTGACTTTTGACATTCATTCCTTAAGAAATATAGGAGGTGGATTGACTTATAATGTGCCTTCTCTAAATTTGTGTAAAAACACAAAATCTCTTTGCAATCTTGTAAGTTAACCTTTCAAACAGATTGCGAAAAAAAAAAGAGATTATTTTTCCAGTTTAATTCGATTTATTATGCTATTTAAGAATAGTGGTACAAGCAACCAAGAGTTATCAAATGTCTTTGTCTTACAAAAATAATGAAAAGTAAGTCCATTTCTGCAAAGAGTTATTTTTAAGTAATATCAAATGTATTGTAATAACTTAAGTGAGGCAACTCAACGAGGCACATCGATATTTATTGACAAGACATCACAGGTACACAAACAACATCTATCTTAGGCACAATCTCTCCATATTGGCTCTCTACTTGGGCGGAAATCGTTTGTCTCCTAATGTCAACATCCCGTTCTAGTCTGGTCACTGATAGTGCGCACCTTCTTTCTGCACTATCTTGGATGGCGGTGCGCATGGCAAAGTCATAACAGTATATTAGTAACTTACACATCATTCATAATGCAATCATGAGATTTTTGTATATTCAAAAGCATATAAATAGTAACATTTTTCGTCTGCCTATGTCTCACGACAGCTGCTATAGTTTAGTTTTACAAATGATCTGGTTAATATAATTTTTATAATTGCTATAAATTTTAGCGGCCCCCGAAAGGGAAAAAGACGCTATTAGTTTTGTGTGGCTTGTCTGTCCGTCCGTCCGTCCTGTTTAGATCTCAGAAACTAGAAGAGAAAATGAAAATCGGACATGATATTTCAGATTATTCAAAGTTCTGATGCAATGGCTACTTTTTTTCTTTTCCGAAATTGAACCATCTAATTTTTTAAATTATATATGCAAGCAGATTTTTCAAAAAATGTCACCATTTTTCAATGAAAAACTTCAGGGGAGGTAACTTTTTTTTAAAAGGTCATGGACTTCTTCATTAATAACTCAAGCTTCATACATAGATTCGCGCATTGGTAAAAACAATTGCATATAAGGTCACAATGGTAAAAGTGTCAATGGTTCATTATAAAATACACTTTCCATTTATTAACTAACACATTGAATAGAATACTGATTCAAATGTTGTTTTAAAAAAGAATTTGGATACGAACTTCGTATTAGTTATAAGTTTAATTACTTTTATAGCGCGCAATTTTGATATATCCTCATCATATGGGCCTACATTTGACAGTCTAAATAAGACTACATAGAGCCCAGATCTAGATATAATTATAATAAATGTATTAATAATCTGAACACAATTTTAATTATTAAGGCAATAACTTATCTTCTGACAGCTTAGGGGTGCAGATTTATTTATTATGCAAACAATAATACCACATTAAGAAATGAATCGGATACAAACAGCATGGTAGCCTACACCATTAGTAATGGCATTACCCGGTAACAAAAGGCCTACTATTCATGATCATAACATTGGCCTAGGTCTAGTAATTTTAAGATTAAACGTGTAAATTCATACGAGTTCTAGTCTAGAAATAGTAGATTGATTCTATATCAATAGTAATCCTATACTCTTAAGCGAGCAATTCTTGTATGTATGTATGTATGTATTTATATTTATATATATATATATATTTTATTTCGAAAAAGGCTCTAACGATTTTCTTTAAAAGTTCATGGTATGTGCATAATAGTGAGAAAAAAATTCTCAGCTCATTGGCCACATCGGGAAAACTCGAGGTCGACCGTTATATCGGTTTGAAAATGCCTCATTATCGAAAAATTAATTTTGGCTAGAATGTTTTATGAATAAAAATTTTCCATGACGTAAACGGGAAAAACGCTGCTTACGTCACTAGGATAATCGCAGTACACTCTAAAATATTTCTTTGCAAACAAGAACAAGTTTTAAAGAACCATTAGACCTAATTAAACATTTGCGCACCATCTTACTGTAGATTGATTTATTATAGAACTATGAAAGAAAAGTAATGAAATTAAATGTGCCGATGTATGATTAGTTATTGTGTTTTAAGTGCGTAATAAAGTGTTTACTCTTTAATTGCGTAGAGTGGTGTAGATACCTTTTACATTGTTGTTTATTTTTCTGGTGACCTCCAGCTGTCTCGTTCTGTGCTATCTTCTATGTCAGCTAAGGCAAGTTGGCGCCTAAACTGGTCTTTTAAGCGTTACGGTGTTACGTCGACCACTTTTTAGCTCACCAAAAAACACTGCCTTTGGCATACGTTCGTCTGAGATTCGTCTCCCATACAGGATACTGCTCTGTCCAGCGTAACTGTCGGACTTAAAGAATTCCATCTATACAAAGGACGCGGATACACATTTGAGACCAAAATAAAATCTGCTGCCGAGGACAGACGCAGACGCTAAAAGAAAATCTTAATCGATCAACGCGGACAATGGTTATGCTTGCCCTGTATGTGGCAAAATATGTAGGTCACAGCTGTAATCTTCATTAATTTTCGGACTCGAAAACAAGCCTTTATTATTATTATTATTTTGCTGGTGAATTATTACCATGTGTTCATGCTTCGGTGTCTACTGTCCTGTACCAAAACAAAGGAAATGGTCATAACACAGCTTCTCTGCGCCTTACTTGCGAACTTCTTATAGTCCCACACTCAGGCTGGGCAGGGCACGTATCCCGTATGGGGGACGAACATATTTTTCGGCGTAACAGAGGTGCCCCACGGAAACGTTTCTTTAGAAAACTAATGCAATGATTTAAGCCTATTAAGAAAAAATTTGCCATTTTACTTTGTCACAAAGTGCCTGTTTTACCCTATAACGTAGAGATTTGCGTCACTTGATGTTTTGTACTAAAGCCATAATGAATATATACTAATTCCATAATTAAATGTCTGAACGTAACCATCTGAGAAGTAACACTGCAAAGACTTTCTTCCAAGCCAATAATAGTAGGCCTACAATAGTTTTACGCAAAAGATGGATTGTAAAACTATAAGACGGATGTGAGCTGTGGTTGGTCTAGACCAGTGATTCCCAAAGTGGTCTATATAGACCCCCAAGGGTCTACGTAGACCTCCAAGGGGTCTACGAAAGTAAAAAACTAAATTGGGGGTCCATGAGATGCCCACGGGGGTCTACGATAATAGATTTCATTTAAGCACATTTAATGTTCACATTCCACTAATGTAATTATTGCATACACTAATATATAATTTGTACCTTCGTTAATCCTTTATATATTTATCCTGCTATTCAAATGAAAAATTGTTGTAATCAATTTCAATACTTATTTAAATAGCTTAATTTTGTGTACATGTAATTAATATTTAAAAAAAAAAGAAATGTAGACAGTACAGCATTAATTATTTAAAATTGGGATTCCTTCCTCCCTTGTCGAACAAGCCTAAGTGACTTTTATATGACGATATGAACCAGGGTCGCTGGAAGATCATCTGAGACAATGCTACCCTGACAAAAATAAAGATTTTAAAAACATTCGAACACTCAAAGTTCAAAATAGACCCGCAAAATCATAGTTTGACATCATATAGAGAAGATGATGGTTTGTGAGAGTCTTACAAGATTTCTTTTCTTATAGCAAAAACAGCAAAGGTCAAACATTGATTCTACCAGCCGTTTGGCACAAACCTACATCTGTTATTATTAAAAGAATTTCTTTAAGCAACAATACAGTTCAATGTCGCTTCGGTGGCATGAGTTATAAAATTAAAAGCTTATTATGTAAATCTTTGCAAAATACATAAATACAGTTTGGTCTGACAAGGTGTAGCGCTGTGTGCTACAAACTGTCTAATGGTCACCATCTCATCTCATCTATGCATGTAGTCCCTTCTGGCCATAGGTTACCATCCAGCTTCCTCCAGTTATCTCGGTTCTGGGCGAATCTCTCCAACTGTCGCCACGTCTTACCCATCTGCTTCCAGATCGCAGAAACCTGGAGAACCACCATCACCACCATGAAAAAAATCCAGCTATTCATCAATACCTGCCTGAGGAAAATTCTTATGATCCCCTGGCCAGACAAGATCTTGAATGAGGAACTGTGGCAAAGAACAAAGCAGCAGCCCATTGAAGTAGATATCCTTCAGAGACGCTGGAGATGGATAGTTCACACCCTTCGCAAGCCTGCATCCAACATAACAAGGCAAGCCCTAACCTGGAACCCCCAAGGAAAGAGAAAGAGGGGACGGCCCAGAAATACATGGCGCTAATGGTCACCGTTGTCAGGTGGGTTTTGTCCTCGCGCTCATCTAGGGTATGATGTACTTCGCCGGGCTCTCCACCTGAACAGTGTTTATTAACTTTATGCCGGGGTTATAATTTAGCCTTGGCTCGTCTGCCTGGGCACCCCTAACAGTCTAGCAATCAATTTATGCACTAAATATCCAGGAACGAATAAACCAAATCTTAACGTATACTAGTGAATAACAATATTGCATATAACAACAAAGGTTTAATGAGTTAATGATATATATGATATTATGAGGCATACATTATGAATAAATATCAATAGCAATTACAAACTACATTCAAAGGACTATAGCACACCTTAATCTCAGTGCCATAATCAATCAGGCCTCACAACGCCAACCCAACGCCACGGGCAATAGTCAACTACCAAGCCTACAACTCAGACTTGACTCCAGCAGAGTCCCAAGCCTGCGTCCCCAATACTGGGGAATAACACCACACAGATAACTCAATCTCAAGGCACACCAAGAGAACACAAAGAGACTCATCTCAAGGCACAACAAGAGAACAATGACACCAATATAGCGCATCCTTAGAAACAGAACCAATAAGACCTTATGGTGCTCAAACGAAAATACCCTACCAGATGCGCACGACAACCGTCTCCTTATATTTTCTTAGGGTTGACCCACGAGACCTTTCCCATGTTTGGGTATAGTAGCAAGGCAGCAGAGGTTTGAATTCAGTTTTCCTTCTGCTACGTGGGTAGCAAGCCAAGGCTAATGAGCCCTTCCTGCTCGAAGTTTACTGGTTTATGCGCCAGTTACTCGCCTTTGACCCATCTCCTGTTAATGAAAACAGTTCAGCAGATTCAACATTTGAGCCACACGTGAAAGATCAAGAAATACACGAGAAACGGCTCTATGCGAAACCTTTTACAATGATACTTAAGGCATATTAATTTAATTAATTAATATTTAATGTTGGAAAGACTACTTCATAGAACGACAAATTCGTATAATAAACATAATATCCTAAGTTGTGTAGTTTTAAACTACTTTTTCACTCCTCAACTCACTATTTAAGATTAAACGTGTAAATTCATACGAGTTCTAGTCTAGAAATAGTAGATTGATTCTATATCAAGATTTTAAATCTAATTCTAGATCTAGACTTGAATCTATTTCTAGATCTAGTTCTAGACCTAGAATTAGATCTTGAATCTAGATTTAGATCTAAAACTAAGTCTTGATCTAGCTAGATCTATGTCTAGTTTGTATGACAAATGACAATGGAGATATTAATTTATATTTTGCGATGGGAATGTAGACCTACTCCACGTCTTTCAAGTCATTTCTAGCTTGCTCACAATCTAACTCAAATAAGTCAAGAATTTGTTTCGTGTTGCCAATTTTGTAGGAAGAATAAATTTTTTTTAGTTTCTCTTTATTACAATGTAACATGTTATTTATTTTGAATGTATGGATAAGGTTAATAATTATTATTTTAAAAAAATATAAGTGTACGCTAAATTAATATATGGAGATGCTGTGGTTGAGTGGTAAAGCACTTGAAACCAGAAGTCCCGTGTTCGAATTCTGGTGAAGACTCTAGGTCAACCTTTTAAGCTCGGCGACCCCTTTTTAAAATCCCCCACTCTGCCTCGACCCCCCCCCCCACACACACACACATACAGCAATAGAAGAGTAGACAATACCAATCCATATTTTCGATGGTCTTAGGCGACCCTTGGCAAATGGTCAATCGACTCCCAAGGGGGTCGCGACCCACAGGTTGAGAACCCCTGCTCTAGGTAGACCACTTCGGGGGCCGATTTTCAGTTTGTGTTTCTATACAAACTGTCTTTGCAACCTTATTTTTATTTTCACAAATATTTTTTATGTGTGCCACTGTGTATCGGAAAATCTCCGCATACTCAAAATAAGCTAGTCCTAAAAAATACACAGATCTTGGGTAAAAGACGTGTCAGACAGTACTATAAATGTATAGTTTCACATGCCTTTTTTCAGGTTGTTGATAATAATAATAATAATAATAATAATAATAATCTCTCTGACTCATTGCACTTTTTAGCGAGATCAAGGAAGTATTTGTACTCTAGACTTTACAAATACTGAAGTACTGCTACATGGTTGTAGGTCTGCATATATTTAGGATGTTTTTATGCATTGGGTTTGAAAACTTTCTTAGTTTTACCGAGGGGATAATAACAACTGACCTCACAGACACCTTCAAGGCCCTTAACATTCCTAGGAACATCTTCGTTGCCTGTCAGAGGGCGGTACTGCTGCAGACCTGCCACATCACCAGAAAATTCCTCAGTGGAAACTGTTAAAGGGACTACGATGAATTTTGTTTCTCTTTAGCGAAACTCGACCCTGGCAGCGCCAGAGAATGACTATTCGTTCATTTCTAACATAATAATAATCTTTATTATCCTTAAGGAAATTTGTCTTACAATTTGTGCATTACACCAAACAAAAAACATTATAACTATAAGAAACCAAAGTGTACATTCACACCAGACTCACTCATAATTTACATGTGACAAAGTTTATACCAGATTGTTCTTATTTAATGATTTGATTGCCAGGGGAACAAAAGAGTGTTTGTGTCTGTTTGTCTTTGCTATCGGTGTCTTGTATCTCTTTTGTGATGGTAAAATCACCAAATCCCGACACAAAGGGTGATTCTTTATTTCGAGGATCTTGTTAGCTTTTTTATATATGTTTGTCTCAATGTCTCAAAGATCAGCAATAAGCAAACAACAACCATTAGTGTCATGGCGGAAAACAATACTTGATTATCTTGAACGAGTACAACATCCCCTTTTCTTTAAAAAACAAAATAAATCATTTCGGGAAGTATCATAAAGCAAGAACACAACAAACATAAACAACAAAACATAACATACGTATATACGCTTCAATGAATATGAAACATATCACATTTAAAAATCAACATTCAAGAGCTCATTAAGACACATAGTCATTGAATCTTGTCGGTTTCTTCAACTGATCCCTCCTTGGTCGCAGGGAATGATAAGTAGTTCTTTGTCACTTCCAATGTTTGTTTGTAATGACCTATGGCGAATGAGTTGATCTTGAGTTCTATTGTCCTGTAAGTTGTCATCAGTATCGGGAAATATATCTTCTTCTTCGGTTTCTATGTTCAGGTTGATATGTACTCTGTTTCTTTGGTACACTGCACCATTGTCACCTCGAATAATGTAAGCTCTCTGATTGACTTGAGACTGGATTCTTCCACGTCTCCATGTAGAGTCATTTGGTGATTGGAAATAGACCATATGTCCAGTTCTCAGCTGACTCAAATTTCTTAACCTCTTATCATAAGATGTTTTTACACTTATCTGACATCTTTCTATCCTTCTAATAGTGTTCTCTGAACATGTAGTAGAAATATTAATGTTACTTGTTTTGTGTTCGAGTTAACCAACCAAAACATCTCAGCTGGACTCAGATTAGTGTCTTGCCTTGAAGTATTTCTAAATTCCAAGAGAGCTTCATAAGCGTCTGACTTCTCTTGGTCTCTTGATTTCTTCATTATGTTCTTTTGACAAATGTGTAACATGAGTTGGCTATTTCCTTTACTCGAGCTGATAATCCAGGCCAGAAAACTGTTTCTTTTGCTCTTCTTTTCATTGAGTCTACTCCCAGATGTGCTGCATGCAGTTTTTCTTCTATTTCCTTGCGAAGTGATATCGGTATGATTATTTTTTCTCCTTTCAACAAGAGTCCGTCTTCGTATGTTAACATGTCTCTTAGTGAAAAATATTGTTTTAGTTCAGGTAGTTGTGTTTGTCTGGCCATCCATTGAGGATATACTGAATCAGTGTTTGAGTTCAGGTAGACTTTTTGTTAAAATGTAAGTTTAGATGTAGACGAATTCAAATTCTTTGAAGTCCAAAGATTATTTATTTTTAGCAGTCTATAATTTTGGGAGTAATTTTCACTTAAGGACAATATTACAGTTGGTTCTGGACAAAAATAGTCTCACAAAGCAATATCTGTTGTTTGTTAATATTTATTGATGCGTATGTTTACATGACAACAATAAAATGTAATGTATCTTAATTAAATTGATATTTTTATCTAAACTCTATTTCAGTTTGTTGAAAATTACATTTTTCTTTGTTATGTATATGTGCCAGTGTAGTGACATCTAAATGTTTTCCTGCATTACATATACACAGTTTTTGTAACTACCATATGTTATGTGGTTTTGTTGTCAATAAAATTCAGTAAAAGCGCTGTATTCCTATAAACGTTGTTCGTGCGAGGGGTTAGGACAAAGTGGCTAAATAGCTTGGATCAATTCAGTAGCAGTAGAGAACTGTGAAAACACTTGAAGAATCTTGACAAGTCAGACTATGGTGGCATCTGAGACTAGTGGAACAATCAATTCTTGCTTCCGAGTTGGCCACTGCCCTAACCAATCCCTTATTTCTTTAGATTCCCAGCAGCGTTTCCAATGTCGCCAGTTTAGGCAAGAATCCTAAGAGAATAGAATGTGTACCACAAGCTGTTACAAGGACCTGTTTTCCTTTTAGATTTTTCCTTTTTAGACTTTCGATATTTGTGTTGAGTATTAGAAAAATATATAAGGGCAGGTACTTGTTGTCATGTTAAAATGAATGGCTGTGGAAAAAAATAGAAGGAGCGAAAGATTGATCAACGCTTTATCTGAAAGAAATATTTAGTTTTGTTGGTGTTGACTCCACATGGATAGAGGATGCCTTACATTCGTTATCTATATACGAATGTTTATGTCAGTGCTGTGATGATAAGATCCAATGTTGTGTAATGGTATTGACGAGATCAATGGTACTTCTATGTATTATAGCCGTGATAAGGAGATCAATGGTACTCCTGTACACATGAATCACAGGCAACACTTCTCTGCCGGGGAAAGCCGCTCCTGGTAACTATTTACCTAAGAAAGGCAAAGAAAAAGACATGTCCAAAGCCAAAGTGGGTACATGAGAAGGCAAATTGGCGTGTCTTCCAGAATGTATCGGATACGCTCTTGGTAATTGGATATAGACTTTGAGTACATCGATCGTACATACAGCCTCTTGAAAAGCGAGTATGTTCTTATCATGAATTAATGGCTGACCATGTACGTGCGCTCCTCTGAATTCTGAGAAGCCCAATGTTAGCGACTTAGTTACACCATCAAATCAATTAACTTCTGCTAAGTAACAACTTGACAAGAAGTGATTCCATTGGAGTACAGTTGTAAGGATATGCTACTATTGTAATATAGAACTGGCAAATCTGTCCAAACATGTACGCTTTATTATAGGCTTGCAGTCCTTTGCACCATGTAAGTCTTGACGACTTTTTTTCATTTGCACATAATTATAGTTATTATTATATTTAATTAAGGCCTAGAATATATTTGTTTTACTTGAAGGAGAAATCATTGCCATCTGTCTTTCGTTGTGATAAATGTGAAAGTTTCTTTGAACAAGATTTAAGAGTGCAGTCATGTTAGTAAATGTATTTAAGTCTTGCGGAGTTGCGGTCGGTGTAAGCGCTCGATAAAATAGACGATGGAACACGTTCACCTTTTTAGGTAAGAAGAGCTATATAAAAGTTTTCACATGCCATCTGAGTCAAAACGTGGATTTGTATCAACGGATCACTAACAGCAGCAAGAAACAAAAGAAAATAGGCAGATGTCTTTGAGAGTTCGGCTCGTTGATGGCGATTGTATTCAAGAAGTCTTCATTGCTTTTGTCCATGATTTTAGAGCGAAGTCATTGTCATCGAATACATTATGTACGGTAAAGACATGGACTAACTACTCCGCCAAGGCTACGATGGCTTCCCCGTGATGGCTAACATTCTTCTTACGTAACAGTCCATGCGAGAGCGTTGGTGCTAAATTTATCTCTTTTATGAGAAACACAATGGACAGAAAAATACGAATCCATTTGCGTTTTAAGTCACAACTTTGAGAAGATCTTCGACTGTATGGGGTTTCTTAAAAACAACGGCTGCAAGTGAAACCAGACAAACTGCACATTGTCTTAACCCTAATGTGATTCTGATTTGTCTTTTCATTGTCATCAATTATACACCTGTTCTTGAACCCGTTTCTCTTATGTCTGTCAAACTTAACATAGTGGGCGCTCAACTGAACATCAACAGTCACATTAAGGACATAATAAAAAACCAACTTGACCATGCTAAGGAATACTTCAGAGATGGCATCTTGAGGAAGGCCAGACTGCTTGCAAAAAAACTTGCTGCGGGTATTGAGTTGCTGTTGCCGAGAATTAGCAGTCGACCACATGTTTGGATTTTAGGAGTTATTACAAAAAGGCTTTACATTAGGTATCTTGATTCGTTGGTTTCTTCGTTAAATCTCGCTTTTCAAGCAATAAAAATGCTCAGTTCAACTTGTTTTGTCTTCATCCTAAAACTATGCAAGAGCTGCAACGCAAAGAAGAATATCGGAACAGCATGATAAGCACTCACTTTCCTTTCTCGAGAGCTCAAAGGCGTGACCCAATCCATTTGAAAAGGTAACGTCATGAGGGCAGCACCTAAAAGTAAACAGAGGACGTATTGGGTTATATATTGCTTTGTGGAATCAAAGGAAACGAAAGGGTAAACAGTTTGACGAAGCTATGAATGTTGCTAGACTCACCAGAGGAGTCGTAAACATACGAGAGTCCGAAAGCAAGGATTGTGAAAACCATTGTAGCAAGGGATCGGAAGTGTGGAAGTTTCTAAAATGCCCAAACAGTTTGGACGAGCCAAGCACTTTTGGCACGTTTTCGCACTGGCCGATATGAAACTATTTCGCTAAGATTCGAGAGAACCACGATCCCAGATGTCTACACTGCTACATCGTACATGGAAGACGAGACAGTAGAACACATCCTAAACGACTGATGGGTGCTCAGAAGCGATTTAAAAAATACGACAGGTCTTGAAAACGATAGTACTGGTGTATGCGGGGGTCTTGCAAACCTTACAGAACACTGTCAGAAATATGTATGGGGGTTCTTGCAAACCCTACAGAACACTGTCAGAAATATGAACCGTGTTATAAGAGAGTAATCTCAGCACGGAGCCTTAGTGCATGGAGGCTTACTTATGACTGTGACAAATTAAAATGAATAAGTCTTAGTTTAAAGATTTCGGGTGTCACTAAGGCTGTGATGGGCGATTTACGGCCCGCGGGCCATGTCCGGCCCTCCACATGCTTATTTTTTCATAATAATTAAAATAAAAATTCTTACACAATGGGGCAATTAAAGTTTTGACCTATTACGAAAGAAAACTAAAAAATTCTAAGATCTCCGAAACGAATTAGATTTATTAGCAAGATTAACAAGATTACAAAGATAGTTTGTATTATCACACAAACTCATAGAAGGCCTCTGTCGGATTGAATCCGCCTATTTGCAAGGCATAATCAAGACGTGATTCGGTTTTCATTGTCCACATCAATAATGTTTCAAAAATGTTTGACATATTTCGGCTATTCCTTCAAACCTTATAATAATCTATCCCCTAGTATATGTCCGACGAGCGGTTTTAGATAATCTTTTGGTATTTGTTTGTAATAATAATAAAAAAAGAAAAGAACAAGTATCGAGCTTGTACTTCTGCAACGTCTGCTCGATGTCCCAGTACTGTTACCAACAGGAATATTGGCATTTTCATTTAAGCGAAACTAGAATGAATATGGAGATCTACCTAAACTAAAATTCTGATTTAGCACTCTTAAGACCAATACCTACTAGATCTAGATCTAAAATCTAAATTCGGAATAATTTAGATATAATTTAGATTATCTTTACGTAAGAATGAAACCTAGATGATCTATCAATAGACAGAAAGCAACATTAAATGTAAAAATAGTAGATGAGTTTTAATATTTATAACATTGCAATGTAGATCTAGACATTTGCAGGGCCGGTCCTAACAATTGCGGGGCCCTATGCGAAACTGATTGCGCGGGGCCTAGTTTGGGTGGGAAAAAGGATCATAAGTGAAAGTTATATATGCCAGTGACTATAAAAGTAAATAAAGTATTGGATCTTCCGATAAAGGTGATAATTCGATCGGATCGGATCATACCTTTTATTACAGGAAATATGGCAATGCCTTTTTCTTTTATCGCGCGTAGTAGGATTGTTGTTTTTTTTTCGTGATTAATGACACCAACACGTTTTTTAGCATTTCATTCAAAGAGCTACATATATATATATATATCATGGGCGTAGCCAGGTGGGGTTTTGGGGTTCAAACCCCCCCCCTTCCGAAATGAAACCCCCGGAATTTAGTGACTGATTTTTTGCTTTGATTTTGTTTATTTTAGTTGAGATTTTAATACTAAACCATCACTTGCCAGAGCGCAGCCAATGTGGTTTTGAGTTTAACAGAGGGTTTTGAGTTTAAAACCCCTTACCAGGGGGTTTTGAGTTTAAAACCCCCTACCAGGGGCTTTTGCAGTTAAATCCCCCTCTTCTATAAATAAAAAAAAAAGCAAACGACAATCCCCAAATTCCAAGAGCACAGTTAAGGAAGATTTTGATTTTAAACTTTTGGGGTTCAAACCCCCCCCCCCTTCCGAAATGAAATCCCCGGAATTTAGTGACTGATTTTTTGCTTTGATTTTGTTTATTTTAGTTGAGATTTTAATACTAAACCATCACTTGCCAGAGCGCAGCCAATGTGGTTTAGAGTTTAACAGAGGGTTTTGAGTTTAAAACCCCTTACCAGGGGGTTTTGAGTTTAAAACCCCCTACCAGGGGCTTTTGCAGTTAAATCCCCCTCTTCTATAAATAAAAAAAAAATGCAAACGACAATCCCCAAATTCCAAGAGCACAGTTAAGGAAGATTTTGATTTTAAACTCCTCTCCAAAATTTACGATTAACGCCATCTTCAATATAAAAAAAAAAGCAAATTAAACACTCAAAATTCTATGAGCGTAGCCAAAGAAGTTTTAAGTTTACCCCCCCCCCCCGATCTTCAGTAGGGTTTGAAGCTAAAAAATACTTCTTCAATATAAAAAAAAAAGCAAATTAAGCACTCAAAATGTTATGAGCGTAGCTAAATGGGTTTTGACTTAATTTTGAGATTAAATCCCCCTTCTTCGGGATTTGAAGGTAAAAAATACCTCTTTAATATTAAAAACAAAGCTAATTATACACTCTATAAGTGTAATTAAATGGGTTTTGAGTTTAAACTCCCCTTCAGTGAGATTAATATAAAAAATACCTCTTCAATATAAAAAAAGCAAATTACACACTCTAAAATCTATGAGCGTAGCCAAAGAGGTTTTGAGTTTAAACCCACCGCCAGCGGGGTTTGAAGCTAAAAAATTACATCTTCAATGTAAAAAAAAAAAAAAAGCAAATTACGCACTCAAAATGAGCGTTGCCAAAAAGGGGTTTTGATGCTAAAAAATACCTCTTCAATATAAAATTATTTGAGCGTAACCAAGCCAATGGAGGATTTTGAGTTTAAACCCCTCTCCTACAGATGGCTTTTTTAAATCTTAAAACCCTTCCTGATGGTTTTGAGTTTAAAATCCCCCTACAGAGCGTTTTGATGTAGAAAACCTCTATCATCTATATTATTCTAAAGCAAACTTAAGTTACCAAATTCTATGACCGTAGCTAAATGGGGTTTTGAATTAAAAAAAAAAACAACTCTAGAGATTTTTTAGTTTAAAACCCCCAAGAGATGATTTTAACGATAAAACTTCCCTTTTCGATATAACATCTAAAGCAAACTACATTCACCTAATTCCAAGAGCGTTTTCAAAAGAGGTTACACATTTCTAACAGTGGCGGGGCTCCTTTAATAAAGTGCAGTGAGTAGTCATCTTCAGAAATTGAAAAACACTAAATGTGGCTCAACAAAGATGGCTAAGACAGATTTTAGGAGTCAGTTATAGAGATCGGGTCTAAATCAAGGAAATCCTCTGCCGAAATGGGAGTCGACCCCTTAGTAAGATTGTGACTGCGTCGCATGAGGTTTGCGGGACATGTTCTCTAACAAAATGAATTACGCATAATAAGAGTTGCGATGACATCCTAGTACATCTTGGCTCCACACAATCATGGAGGTCCTCAGAGCAGGTGGGAAGAGGCTTCAGACATTGCCAGTGACAGATTTTTGTGGAAACAGCTTGACGGCAAATGCGCTGAACGGCGCGGGAGGGTCTAAGCCAGTAAGAATAGCACATTAGGTTTTGAAATTAAACTTTTTTTAATAGCAGGAAAATGCACTCTAGATACCTCATAATATGAATTTTGTTGGCTTTCAATACTAGGAATAGTGCTTAGCGCTCCCCCACATCCTCTTTCTGGCAATGGCGGAGTGTCTATACAATTTTTCCACTAACTCCAGGAAGAACCTATTCTAGGGCACAATAAACGTCTTCCGAAAGAATGAAGGGTCAGAATGTAATAAAGATTATGTACACATACATACAAATATTTAAATATTTTTTTCGCGGAAGGACGGGTGGGGGAGACCCCCCTCCCGGAAATAAATCCTGGCTACGCCCATGATATATATTTATATATATATATATTGTTAAGACCTCTGCGCGGTGTTGATTCTTGACAATCTGTCTAGTGTAGATCTGACTGTAGGTAACGCTGAAGTCAACACTTCAGTAACACCGGCGAAAGGCCGAAACAATCAAATATGTAGTCGACGCTGATATGTTGTTCTAACAATATGTTTAATACTCAAAAGGGAATCGTCCGATGTCAATAATGTCGTACTCAAGTCTACTACTTTACAATAAGCGTCCTCCTTCTAGCGTCGTTTAGAGCGTTCTTATTTTTTAAAAGATCTGTCACGTCACTTGTCGCTAATTAAAACTTTACCCTATTCCCGAAACAAATAACTAATTCCTAACTACTTCCTAATCATGTCATAACAACTCCTCCCCCTCCCGCTAAAAAAAATTGCCTGTCAATTTTTTAATCTACTGTCTTAGTCTTACAATGTGCAAGGGCCAAAATGTAGGGAAACATAAAAGACAACACAACTTGAGTCTTGATTGCGATTTCAACTTCTCTTTCTGTGTCCACAATCAAGTTCCTCTGAACACCTATTTCCCTCAAGTGTCACTAACTGATACTGTCCAATGTGATGTGCCATAGGTGACCGCAGACATAGTTCGTTTGCGCTGACACTATAGGTGTGTCTATCTATACATCATCACATCACGTTCCGGAGATTACCGCTTTCCCTCACACGTCAGGACAGACAATTTACCTAATATGACAAATTGATATTTATCAATGCTCGTTCTCTCACTATACACCTAACGTTCTTTCGGGCATTTACAAGTGTATTTTATTTCCTCTCTCCACTTACTTGTCCCCACACGACCTAACTCTTTACTGATGTATGATCATGATCAAATACAAAGAATAAATTATAAAACTTACTTTTCCTTGATATCACTACATCGTCGCCTTATAAATGCCCTTTCTATTCATACACACATACATGCAATGCCTACATACTACCCGAAATTACATAATTAACATGAGTCAATCTAATGATAACCAACTTACATGTATATTATAACATAAATATACTATTCAAAGATACATTAAACAACCTAATACCCATCTAGTTATGACTACTAGTTAAGTCAATTAATTAAGAATACGCAATTAAATAAAATCCAACTTATTTACACACTACAGTCTCATAGTGCTATGTTTCACAGGCTATCTACACGACTCATACATTTGTTCTCTCCAACTGGAGTTAACATCTCTTCTTACACCACTATAGCCCGCTTGTGGCCTTCTACCTCTATATGACTTGCGATTACCGCTACCACAGTCATCCCTTCTATCATCACTATCGGATATAGACCTGCGCCTCCTATCCGAACTCGCAATCTTCTGTTTAGACTGTTCTGCCCTACTCCAACAGTCTTTAGCGATGTGCCCATGTTTATGGCAGTTAAAACAAATTCTGTCATTTCTAGGTTTATTTCGCCTCATGTTGCCATACCTGCTTTTCCAACTTCTAACCTGTTTGTCAGAAGCGGCGCTGACACCTGCTACATTTCCAAGTAAAACATCTCTAGATAACCTCGGCATGGCTACCCCTTCGCAATACCCTGTGTATAATGGAGATCGAAGGAACACTTTGCACGCTTCGAATCTCTTAACTGCGCCGTCTGCCAACCTGACTGATTTGGTATAGCCTAAATAATCCTTAGATTTCACTAATCCCCCTCGAACTGCGAGTGTACTGCTAGCTGTGTCCCGGATCACATTTACCTGTTTATTATTTATCATGCCTGGATATAGTTTAAATCTATCTTCCCCACAATCAACGTAATTAATTTCTTCATCTGGTTCACTATGTCCACTATCACGATCCCTGTCTTGGATGCTCCTTACAAAATTAACCCTCTCCGGTGGCCGATTATCCCTCTCTTGTCTACGGTTTTCTCGATTACCTCTCCTCTCACTAGTGCCACTATTACCCTGTGCATTTCTATTGCCAGCTCCATTCCCTCTATGTTTCTTACACTGGTATGCCATGTGTCCCTTTTCCTGACAGTTAAAACATGTAACATCCCTAAGGTTTCTATCACCCGCTTTAGGTCTATCTATTCTTCTATCACCACTTTCCCTGCTATTGTTTTCATTTTCCCAGGATCTATCCTTTATGCCATCATAACTATCCCGACCATTGTTCCCACGTTCCCTGGACCTATCGTTTCTCCTACCATAATCCCTATCACTACCATCATTTCTCTTTACATAATTTACCAGGTCAATAACTTTTTTGTGGTCGCTACCTGAAAGTGGGTTGTTTGGGTAAGCATTCTTAAAGATCCTAATAATTTCTACCAAGTCTTCAATTACCTTAGGGTTTCTTTCTTTTACAAAAGACTGCAGCTGAGGGTCGCACTTATTGATAAAGTTATCAATCAGAATGAAGTTCTTCAACCCCTCGTAGGTGTTCTCTACATTCTCGAATGCGAGCCATTTAGTGAAGAAGTCCTTCTCTGAGTTGATGGTTGTTTGGGGATCAACTTGGCTGGATGGAGTGTTTTCATAATACTTCTTTCGGAATGTTTCCGCGTTGTGCCCGTATGCGTTTAGCAGTTCCTTCTTTAGCACCTGATAGCTGTTTTGCATGGAGTGGTCGTGGTTTTGGCAAATCGTGAGGGCTTTCCCATGTACGAAGTCCAACAAGATTTCGGACCACTCCTTCTCCTGGACATTAAACTTTGCAAGTTTAATTTCAAAGCGTTTCAGATAGTCGCCGATGTCGTCCTTGTCTTCCGCAAACGGTTGGATTTTCTTTTTCATCCATGCGGCGCTACTATGGCTTTCTATGTTGGCACTATTGTTGCTGTTTCCTTCGGTGGGCCCACTTACACCAGCCTCTATCCTCATCTGTTCTACTTGAATTCTCACTTTTCTGTCCGCCTCTTCTTTTTTCTCCCTCTCTACACGTTCCGCCTCTCTAACCTTTTCCCTCTCCAACTTTTCTGCCTCTCTAACCTTTTCACGCTCTATGCGATCTGCTTCTTCTTTTTCTTTTTCTCTGCCTCTAGCTTTCTCTCTCTCCAAGCGTTCTGCTTCTTCTTTTTCTCTTTCTTTGCCTCTAGCTTTCTCTCTCTCCAAGCGTTCTGCTTCTGCCGCCACCATCTGCTGTACATAAGCAGTTAGTTCTTTGCCGCGCAGTTCTAGTTCTGTCTTAGCTTCATGAATTAGCTTTTTCCTAAATTCTTCCAGGTCGTAACCTGAAGTAGCTGCCATATTACCTTTGTTACTTTACCTCGCTTTTTTATTTAAATTATCTTACACACAGGCCTAATAGCGTCTATTACCTATGTTCTATACATCAAATTACCTTTTGAGCGTAACCTCGCTCCGCGGCTACCTAATACCTCTTGATTCAAATAAATTAAATTCGTCACTCTACCCTTGGCGTCTAAACTGCCAACTCCGACTTATAATAACTTCTGTACTTTCCAAGATACACTTAGTATCCTTGGTACCAGTGTGTAGGCTACCCTTTGACCCGACTGAATACGCTGTGCGACACACGCACACACACCCGACTACGTGTTACTTACACGAGTTGCCGGTAAATAGACCAACCTGTCTATTTACAAATACTAAAATTTACAAATGGGCAATCAGGCTTCACCTCGATTGTTCCCCAGATCTAGTCTAGATTACGCTAGATCTTAGTTACTTCTTACCTGCTTTCACAGCCAGGAGTGTATATACCTTACTCATACAAATAAACTATGAAATTAAACCTAAATACGATAAACACCAAACTATAGATCTAGTTCTAATGAATGAGACTTTCGTCTGACAGTAAGACTTTAGACGGGAGTATTACAAACAATTAATACACAACGTTACTACAAAAAAAAAATGCTTAACTGAATGATCCACATTCACACACAGGACGAATTAACAGCTAAACGTATATCTGGACCTCTTGCTAGATTACACCTAATTTTTTAAGGATATCCCCAATCCACCACGATTTAACCTGGTAGTGATAATCTAGCGAGTGGTCACTTCCCTACAGACTCTAATTATTCTAAGGAGAAAGTAGTTAAATAACACTTGACTTATCTGTCTAAGAAGCGGTGATAACTCCACAGTCTCGGGTCCACTCTTCCGACGCTAATGTCTGTCCCGGCGGCAAGGTTCACGGCGATGTCTTCTCTAGCGGTGAGATAAGGACAGCGAACGTTTCGGCTCTCGAAGGTCCTTCGGTGCTGGTCTGCAACGGCTCCGGTTCTTCGGTGGTACGGCGTCTGGTTCTGGTTCACGGTGCCGATTCCCTACTGGACTTCATCGAAGGTTCACGGTGATCTGTCGTCTGGCTCCGGTTCGTCGGTGACGTAGAGTCTGGTTCCGGTTGCTGGTTCCAAGGCAGGTACGGTGGTTCCTGGTGGTCGTCTGTCCCAAGTGAAACTGGAACGGTCCAACAGTTGACACAGCGACAAAGTCAAAGTCCAGTGCTAAAATACCGGCTATCTGGCTATCTAACGTGTAGCACAGATTCAGCCGAGACGTAGATCAAATTAGCACTACTGTACTTAAGTGCCGTAGTCAGTAAGATGGTTCCTACGTCACAAGTTCTTTGGCGTGACCTCAACGGTCGATCTTGGCCTTGCAGAGGTGACCTTCACGTTCGTTCTCAAGATGCCGGGCAGGCGATATCTCTTCAGTACGGCTTCGACCGGACGGTTTTCTTCCCTTCGACAAACTGTAGCCCTCTCAATACCGAACTACAGGCTTCAGTACGCTGCCCCAACGTATGGGCGTTTACAAATTACAAATGTAGATCTAGATCTATATTTCTTTACCTCCTAGGTCTACGAGTCCAGGATCTCACTGGCTTTCCTTCGCCGACGTAGCTGTATAACCAGGGTCTAGCTGCAGACTAGGCCGATGACGTAACTTCTGCCTCCTCCTAACAGAGGGCTTCTATTCTTCTTGATGTTGCTGCCAGTGAGCTCCGAGTCAGGGGTCGCCACGTTGTTAAGACCTCTGCGCGATGTTGATTCTTGACAATCTGTCTAGTGTAGATCTGACTGTAGGTAACGCTGAAGTCAACACTTCAGTAACACCGGCGAAAGGCCGAAACAATCAAATATGTAGTCGACGCTGATATGTTGCATCGACTGATGTTTATTTCTATAGCCATAATGAATATACTGTAATATAAATGTCGGTACCTAACCATTTGAGACGTTACACTGCAAAGACTTTCTTCCAAGCTAATAATAGACTATAGTTTTACTCAAAAAATTGTTATGTAAAGCGACACGACTTAAGTGACATTTTTTTCTAGACTATAGGAGCACGTGATTTCTATTCAAATCTTCATGTACATTTAGAACTTACAGAACATAAAGGCAACTCTTCGGATTGATGTCATCGTTTCTCCATCGTTCGATCATTTTCATCAGAACAAAAATATTTTCAACATTCAACCAAGGGAGGCTAAGTCACACTGTTACTAGAAACAAAACATATCAAAATGGTGGTGCAGAGTGGCGATATGCAATTTGTGCTTTACATTTGAATTCTAATAATGTTGATGGATGTATTTTGTTATTAATTCAATGTGAAAAAGGGGATGGGGTGCCATGGATTTCTATTTTGTGAAGTGTCATTAATGACTGGATAATTCATCTTAGAATTGTTCAGTTTGTCTACGTTCACGTCCACACTCCTGCTACAAACGTTGAGACTCAATCAATTTGACTATTGAAAAGTAGGTCGACTTATTTTTTAAATGGACTAAAGTAAAAATTCACTCTATTTTAATTTTAATATTAATTAATTATAAGCTAAAACTAAATTAAAAATATTGAAATTTCAAGCTCAAAAAAGTTTAGATTGCCTTCATAGATATTTGTTTACAAATATAAAGTAAAGGATGAGTTTAGATTTACATTAAATAAGGATATTTACTTTGTATTGTCACCAGTTTCAAAACCTCATTATAGGTTAGTGCTGTAGCCTGTAAGTGTCAAAGTAACACGAATACTTTTGTGATTAAGTCGCTAGATTAGTTTTATTGATTCAACTTTGTAACAGTGTCGTCAGAATTCTTTATTATTGATAAGATTGATAGGCTGGTCAATACGTAAAGCACCTGCATAGCGATCACAAAGTAGGTTGAGCAGAAAAGAGACAAAGATATTGTTGTAACCCTGCCTTGCACCAGTGCTTGAGATGTGCACTAGCGCACTGTTGAACGTAAACAGGAAGACACTAGAATGGAGAGAGAACAGTGCATCAGGCATTGTGAAGAGTCTGAATGTTTGGGAAACAAACTTTTGTGCTGCCTGAAGGTTGTAGTAGGGACCTTGAGCGAAGCGGGGAAGGCTGTCGTTGGTCCACATTCGGGTTAAGTAGCAAAGGAATGGTATACTTAGTAGTAGGACTCTGAGGAAGCAGAAGGATGTTATGTGTTTGTCCTAGTGAGTAAACACATCTATTTATTTCCTGTTAAACTGTGTTGAGTTTCTTGCCTTTTCGTTGAGTGCCTACCCTAGAGTTGCAACAATATCTTGTTCACATTCTAGCCTATCTGTTAAGACGATTGATTAAGACAAAGTGTTGGTCGAACTAATGATATGAAATGATATGAAATGATTGGTTAAGACAAAGTGTTGGTCAACTAATAGTATGAAATGATTGGTTAAGACAAAGTGTTGGTCAACTAATAGTATGAAATGATTGGTTAAGACAAAGTTTTGGTCAACTAATGGTATGAAATGATTGGTTAAGACAAAGTGTTGGTCAACTAATGCTATGAAATGATTGCTTAAGACAAAGTGTTGGTCAACTAATGCTATATGATCTAAAGCTCACAATCCTTGTTGAAAAAGTTCCTCTAGTATCTCTGAAAAATAAGAATAACAACTTCTTTAAACGTGTGTCGTGGTTTCCAATGGTCATCTCCTCTAAAAGTCCTGCATGTACTTCTCCCTACAAATCATAAGTGAGACCTTCCAGATTTGTCCAATCATAATTCGACAAGTATGAGACAGTCAAAAAGAATGAGACACAGTGGAAGCACTGTGAGCAAAAGTTTTCCCTGTAACATCGCGACACTAGCAAGTGAATGGTCATTTTACACTCATCATAAATTATTGATTACAAACTATGTTTTATTTATCTATTTATTTGCTATAATTATTTGTTCAACTCCAGGTATGCGCATAATGAATACGTGTGTGATCTGCAGTTTATTAAGCAAATGAAATCGGATTTTTTTCCTTCTAAATCTGAGAATGATCTTAATGTAGTTTGAAACAATAACAAGAAAAACATGACCTATACTTTTTTAAAAAGACAATCTCTCTTGTACATCTTATAGGTCGATTATTTTAACTTAATAAAAATGAATTTAATAATGATTATGAAATGATGATTGAAATAATGGAACATTTTTTACCCAGCCGTATTACCCCCCTGACCCCGGGGCCGTGAAAGAATCCTGGTTAAGCAAATGTATAAATCTACTTAGACTCAATACTATTTTAAGGAAAAGTCTTTAAATGTAGGCTTGGAAGACTGTGATTACAATGTTCTGGACCATTCATTTATTCTTGACTGTATATGTTACGATAGATAGTTGAAAGTACACAAACATGAAATAAGAACTGTTGTAACCCTGCCTTGCACCAGTGCTTGAGGTGCGCACTAGCGCAATAGTGAACGTAAACAGGAAGAGACTAGAATGGAGAGAAGAACAGTGCATCAGGGATTGTGAAGAGTCTAAATTTTTTGAAACTAAGAAGCAAGCTTTTGGTGCTGCCTGAAGGTTGTAGAAGGGACCTGGAACGAAGCGGGGAAGGCTGTCGTTGGTCCACATTCGGGTTGCTGTCTAAAGGACTGGTAAATTAGTAGAAAGACTCTGAGGAAGCTGAAGGATGCTATGTGTTTGTCCTAGTGAATAAACACCTGTCTTTATTTCCTGTTACACTGTGTTGAGTTGCATGCCTATTCGTTGAGTGCCTAACCTAGAGTTACAACAATTGGTGTCAGAAGTGGGATTTATGCAGCTCAACGAAAGGAAACAATGACAACGCTGAGGAAGCTAGATGAACTTAGCTGTAAACAGTTAAAAGAGGAGCTCCGAGCCAGGGAGCTGAGGATCTTCTGTGCCAAAGAAAAAATGAGAGCCAGTCTTTGGCAGGCTCTTGTTGATGAAGGGGAGGATCCGGAAATATACCTGTTTGAGATAGAACCAGATATTGGTGAGGTGCTGAACACCATGCAGAACTGGTTAAGAAGTGAACTTTGTACCTTCCAGGATTCGATGAATCATTCTATGGACAAACTGATACGTAACGTGCAAGGCCAGATCAATCGTGTAAGAGAGAGGAGTCTAACATCATTCAACAACAATGAACCGTTACTCATTCAAGACTGTGGCTGTACTGATAGTTACAAAGAATGCGTCAATATTAACAAGAAGCACAAAGATGAACAGAAAGAGACAGTCGAAGCAATAGAAGAAGTCTGCTACGCGACTGAAACTTTTGCTGTACCAGCTTTGAGTGCAGCAACGACCTGGACGGAGCAGGAAAACTTTGAGCCTGCGTTAGAGCCTGTCACTTTGGACCTTAAGGACCCCTGTCGATCTGCCAGTGCCTACGAGGGGAACTTGAATTTTGATTGTTGCATTCAGGCGGTAAGCAACAACTGTACATGCGGTGCTTCACGAAGGGAATGCAAATGTCAAGAAGCTCATCAACAGGGTCTGAAACCAGTGGACTTCGATACTTCTATTTTCACCAGCGAGAGAGGCCCTGAAGGTGGTCAGAAGAACCCTGCAGCTGATGAACTTTTGCACCTTAAACGTTGTAAAGATGCCTTACAGACAATTCTCCCTGAGAGGCTGAGGCTGACAGTTTGTTAAACAGCTTGGCTTCATGTGGGTCTACAGCTCTTTCGCGAGTCATCCTTAGAAAGGGTCTGATGAAGCGCAGTTCTGAATCAACTGCATTAACAACAACAAGAGCTTTCACTATCACTCGATGTGTCAGGTGGCTGACGCCAGCGACAACCGTCAGGATGGAGAGGCCACGTTTGCGACATCGTGTCGAAAGAAACTTGGTCAACTGGAGAAGGAGAAAACGGCACCTGCAGAGAGCAGTGTGGATCGCTTTGTGGGGAGCACGCTCCATGCAATCTGTGACTCCCACTGACCGACCTCCACCTGCATTGATCAACCGTGAACATATTTCTTTTCGGGACGAAAAGACTAAGGTGGGGGTAGTGTTGTAACCCTGCCTTGCACCAGTACTTGAGGTGCGCACTAGCGCACTAGTGAACGTAAACAGGAAGAGACTAGAATGGAGAGAAGAACAGTGCATCAGGGATTGTGAAGAGTCTGAATGTTTGGAAACTAAGAAGCAAGCTTTTGGTGCTGCCTGAAGGTTGTAGAAGGGACCTGGAACGAAGCGGGGAAGGCTGTCGTTGGTCCACATTCGGGTTGCTGTCTAAAGGACTGGTAAATTAGTAGAAAGACTCTGAGGAAGCTGAAGGATGCTATGTGTTTGTCCTAGTGAATAAACACCTGTCTTTATTTCCTGCTACACTGTGTTGAGTTGCATGCCTATTCGTTGAGTGCCTAACCTAGAGTTACAACAGAACATTTAAGATCATAACAACTCTAATCAGCCATCTTGGTTAACAGAGTAGTGTCCCCTATACATGGGCACAACTCTTTCTACTATATACAGTATCCCTAAAAAAAAAGGGGGGGGGGTAATATACAATATTATGTAAAATACTGAAAGGGGCGTAACATTCCATCAACATCCCCTCTACTCCCTAAAAAATGTTTAAAAAAATATAAAAAATTAAATCAAATCAACAAACAAAACTATTTACAACATAGTAAATATGTACAGTTCTTAAACATAGTCCCCGTATCTCGACGGTTTCTGAAGAGTAGCTCTAGGTTTCAGAGAGTACGTATTAGTGTTTTGGGCGTTTGATGGGCTGCTGCTGCACTCATTCTCTCCGTCTGGGAAAATGTCACTTTCTCTATCTGGAGAAAAGTCTATGTTGTTAGAAGTTCTGGTCGTAGGTGTCTTCTGTTCCTTTGGTAATGGAACCATTGTCGCCTTGTATAATGTAAGCACGTTCATTCACTTGCTTATATACTGTTGTAACTCTCTAAGGGAGGCACTCAACGAAAGACAGGTTGACAAGAGTAAACGATGTATTTATTTATGATAAATGCAAATGAAGCATCGACAAATGGTACGGGTAATAGTAACTAGTTAGACTTGGACTTCTGCTATAAAGTCACAGGGAGTAATATGTCTAAGTTCTAAGAGTCCTACTTTATACCAGAACACAGAACAGACCACCGACACACTTCCCAGTGTCGCTCCAGGTCTCCCAAACAGTTTCCTAGTATCACACAGGACAGCACTCAGCACCAGACTGTTCAGACTCCCATGACTTCTAGCCGGCTTCCCAACAGTCCTTCTTGTTTACGTTCACTAGTGCGCTGGTGCGCACCTCAAGCACTGGTGCAAGGCTGGGTTACAACAATACTCTGCCTTGTCTCCAGGTTGGATCACTAGGCGATTGATAGAAGACTTTCTGTCTAGCGTTTAGACGGTTCATGTCACGTGGTTTTGTTCTAGTGTCTTCTGACACTTTGCTGTCGCTTCTCTCGTTTGGCCGTGGCTTCTTGTTGTGGCGTTCTTGCAGGATGCTTTTTTCTTGGCAATAGCGTTCTTGTTGCCCTTCCGAATAGCATCTGAGCCAGACTTAAGGTGTTATCTTGCCTGGGTGTGTTTCTGAACTCTAATAGGGCTTCATAGGCATCCGATTTACTTTCTTTTGATTTTTTCATCAGATTCTTTAATATTTTCACTGCTGCCTCTGCCTTGCCGTTTGACTGAGATGATGTCCAGGTGAGAATTTTAAATAATGGACACCCCATGCTTCCATAAATGTGGTAAATTCAACAGATGAAAACTGAGGTCCATAATCACTGATACAAACTTTGGGGACACCATATCTGACAATTTTTTTATTCTCTAGTTTTCTTATAACAACTTGTTTGTTATCGTGTGCAAATGTTCTACTTCAATAAAATTTAAATAGTAGTCAACTATGGCTAGGTATTGTTGGTCGAATATTTGAAAGAAATCTATTCCAACTTTATCCCAGAGATTTGAACCCTCATTATGCTGTATTAAGCTTTCTTTCTGGTTTGCAGGTTTACTTTGCTGGCAAGGTTGGCATGCATTGGCTATTTCTTTTATTCTTACCGCTATTCCTGGCCAGAAAACTGCGTCCCTGGCCCTTCGAATCATGGCATCATACCCTAAATGTGCTGCATGTAGTTTGGTCTCAATTTCTTTTCTTAATGCTCTTGGGATAATTATTCTCTCCCCTTTCAATAGAAGGCCATCCTCATAGGTCAGTACATCTGCAAGTGACCAATACTGTTTAAGTTCTGGTACAATATGCTTGTCTGGCCAACCATTCAGTGTGTACTGTTTCAATATCTGCGTTTCATTGTCTATTTTGACTGCATCTTTAACTTTATTTAACATTATATCAGGGAGGGCCAGTCCTACAGTGTTGATAGAGGTGTCAGGAAAATTTTCCTGCTATGGCAAAGGGTATCTGCTTAGAGTGTCGGCAAATCGTAATCTGTTTCCTTCGGTATACTGGTACTAAACATAGTATCGGTACAAACGCATTATTAAGCTTTGAAGCCTTTTAGGTGCACAACTGAGTATATTTTCCAATGGTTTATGATCATTCTGTATTATTATTGTTCTGCCGTACGTCTACTGGTCAAATTTCTGTAGAGCTACTACTACAGCCAAGAGTTCCTTTTCGATTTGAGACCACTTTTTCTGAAACTCTGTGAGTGATCTTGATGTGTATGCTATGGGTGTGTCATCTTTGGCTGCTGTCCGACTGAATAGTTACTTTCTTCTCCGGGTCGAAATATCTTAGGGTTCTGTTTCACACTGTTAAATGCTTTCTCACAGTCATTCGACCACACGAATAGCTTGTGTTTCTTAGTCAGTTCTGTTATTGGCTGTAGGTTTGCTGAAAGTCCTGGGATGAATCTTGACAGATATTGAATTATTCCACTAAATCTTCGAACCGATGTGACGTCTTTAGGAGTTTTTAGATTAGCTATGGCTCTCACCTAGTTTGGGTTTGGTTTTATTCCTGACTGGGAAATAATGTGCCCCAAAAACACAATTTCTGACTTTCGGAATGCTGATTTCTTTTCCTTTAGTCTGATGTTCTTTTCCTTTAGCCAATTGAGTAATTTTGACAGGTTTTCCTCATGATTTTTGCGAGCCTCTTCTACTGTGTCCCTCTTGCCTATTACCATTATATCATACACTACGTTAAAAAATCCTGTTAGTCCCTCCAACGCATCATTCAAATGTCTTTGAGACCAAAAGCAAGCCTATTCCATTTGTACCTACCAAATAGAGTCGCCATTGCAGTGAGACATGATGAGTCCGGGTCTAGTTTGATATCCCTAAAGCTTCCTGAATGTCGACTTTGCTAAATATCTTGGCGTTACCCGTTTCAGCCAAAATGTCTTCTAGTGTTGTTAGGTTGTAATGCTCCCTCGGTAGTGCCTTGTTTAAGGGTTGAAGATCAATGCAGATTCTAATCTTGCCATCTGATTTCTCTACCAATGCCATTTGGCTAACCCACTTCGTGAGCTCAGTTATTCTTTCCAGAATTCCTCGTTGAACTAATGAGTTTAGTTCAGCTCTGACTTTCTCTTTTAATGCTATCGGAATTCTTCTACATGGTAGGACTTTGGGCTTCACTGTTTTGTCTATTTTCAATGTAGCCACGCCCAAGTCACCGAGTGCGTCAATGTTTCTATGTTTGCTTCCTGTGGCTTCGACTTTGACAATAAATCGGTCTTCATTTATGTGAATGAGTTCCATTTTCCTCAGTGTTGATAATCCTAGCAGGCATGTTAGATCATACTCTACATTGAATTTCTCATTGGTCTTTAGATTGGTGGTTACCAACGTAGCTTTTCCTTTTGGCTCCATTACCGTCTTATTCCACATAGTTAACCTCTGGGACGTCGTTACTATCTGGCCTGGGCGCACATATTTTTCGTCTATGGTATTGACGTCGGCGGCACTGTCCACTTGAAATCTGACTCTTTGGTTGTTGATCATCATGACTGCCGTCATCCTATGCTTTTTGGGGCCTTTCATTGCCATGACCCATTCAGTTTGGAGTGTAACTTTGGGGTGTAACTTCATCTTCTTCTGTGTCTGAGTCTATGTTGCTCTTTGCTTAAGTAATACTGTATATTTTCTTTTTGCAGACTGAGGCAAATTGATTCCTGCCTCCACAAATGTGACACAATTTTCCCCAGGCCGGACATTTTCCTTTATGTATTCATGGTCGCCCTTGCAAAATTTACATATTTTCCTTTGTATTGGCTCTTGTCACTCTGTTGATATTCCTTTCTGTATTTTGGGCCTGACTTAGATGTTGAGATTATTTCAATCGTTGGTTTGTCCAAAAGTTCGTTTCTTCCTTCTCTGATATCCTTCATTTGTCTTTGTGATCTTTCATATATCCTACACACATCTATGCATTTCTGTAGGGTTAGTTTATCGTCTTGCAAAAGTTTCATTTTCAAATGTTCACTTGTTACCCCTAAGATAATTCGGTCCCTAATCAGACTCTCTTCTAGTTTATCAAAGTTGCAGCTGCTTGCCAGTTTCCTCAGGGCAGTTATGTACGAGTCAATGTTCTCGTCCTCCTCTTGTCTTCTGGTATTGAAGACATCTCTCATATGTTTCATTGGTTCTCCCAACGTAGAACTCTTCAAAACTCTTCAAAACTTCAATTATCTTTGTCTCCTGCCCTTTTCCAAATGAATCAAACACGTCTGCAGCTTCATTTCCAAATATGGTCATTAGTGTTGCTACACGTATATCTTCTGTCTCTGTTGTGAGTTTCGTGGCCTTTTCATAGTTATCCCAGTCTCTTCTGAATCTTTTCCAATTGGCCGCCATATTGCCTGTTTGCAATAGCGGTTGCGGTACTGGGAAATATCTGTTAGAAGTTGCCATTTTAGCTACTGATTTCTTATATTTCCTTAAAGTTTCTCTAGGTTATCGTTTACCTTTATTAGATGTGTACACCGCTGCCACCATGTTACGATTGATAGTTGAAGGTACACAAACTTGAAATAAAAACATTTAAGATTATAACAATTTTAATAAGCCATCTTGGCTAACAGAGTGGTGTCCCCTGTACATGGGCACAACTCTTTCAACTATATACAGTATCCCTAAAAGGGGGTAATATACAATATTATGTGAGTTACTGAAAGGAGCGTAATAGCCCATCAACAGTATGGGGTCTACAATGCGGAAGACGTAATTCGTTCAAGATAAAGAATGTTAGTTCTCTAGGCAAATGTTAAATTATTTTTGTTATGCTTTGAAACTATTTCACGGTAAAACTAGGGTTTTCCCAGTGTGGCCAACGAGGTAGTAATACTTTTTCCAATGATATTCATCACTGTCAGATTTCTAGGAAATTCGTTAGAGCCGTTTTCGAGATCCATGTCCATCCAGGTTTTGCCTATGATTGTGCAACCTGATTAGACAAGACAAACATAAACAAGAAAAACATTACAAATATTTGTTTAAAAGACAATATCTCCATTAGACAGTTCATAGGGCCATTCATTGTTTTATTAATAACGGATGAATGTTAGATTTGAAAAAAATGGAACATTCTTTAGCCCGCCCCATTTCCTTCTCCCCCCCCCCCCAAAAAAAAAAGAATCCTGGGTAAGCGAATGTATCTTCTTGATCTTCGAAACAATATAGTAGATAGACTTTTAGATTTCGTAGAGGTTTTGCAAACTTTTCCTAAACATTCATTTGTTAAACTCTTTGAGTGAATTCTTATTATAGATACATTCTATATATTATCTATATTACTATGTGTTGTTTCTGGAAAAGTGAAGCGCCAATTATGTTCCGTCCACCGGACGTCAGTTAGGCTCGCTACAGCTCTGCCAGTTTGCAATTTTATTACAAGTTACACCTACGTGACAAAGGACTGACTGCATTGACACAAATGTGTCCAAGTATTCGCTTATATTGTGTTAGGTCTTGGTTATAGCAATGTGTCCTAGTGTTCGTTTATATTGTGTTAGGTATTGGTTATAGCGCAATATTGGCGGGGTGGGGGGAGGGGGCAGACGGTCCCTCAGGTCCAGAATCAAGTCAAAGTCAATGGCTTTCAGAGATTCACCGAAGCCATGGATTATGCATTAAAAGTGCAGATGTTACCACATGAACTGTGTGGTTTGAATTACCAATATAGTCTCAGTAGCTGTTCAAGTATTTTCTTCAATGTTTGTAACCTCAATTCATACTATATGCATCATTCCCCAAATTTATATCACTAAACAATCAATTTGATTCAATTGTCTTTTACGATGAAACTGATTGCTACTAATCTTTTGTGAAATGTTAACTTTTCAAAATAACTAAAAGAAAAAATAAAAGTTTGTTTTGTCACACAAATTTAGAAGCGTATCCTCCCATTGGTTTGGCTAACAATGCGGAATAAAAGGCAGGTTTTGTTATTTTCATCTCGAATATCAGATAGTATGAACTACAAACAATCAATAGACAATACCCTAACTGCCTCTATACCAAATGACGGTTTAGTAAAGAGAGTATCTCTTATTTTGGTCCTCTGGAGGAGGTCCCTACCTTTGGTCAATGATCAGGGATGTAGATGTCTAATACTTTGCTTGACTCTAGCACAGTGGTCTTCAACCTTTTTTGGCCTACCGCCCCCTTTTCGTATTTTTTCTTTTAAAAAATCCGCCAGCGCCCCCCTCTAAGGAAAATACTGAAAAAGAAGAGTGATACGTCAAATTTTAACAAAATGTCATCTATTTATTAATTTGTATGCTGTCAATAACACTTATCCCGCATGGGAGACGACCTCATGCCAAAGGCGAATTTCTTTGGCGAGCTGAGAGGAGGACGGAGTTACAGATGTGCTCAGCGTAAGCGATTTAAATATCCAATCAGTCGCCATTTCGCCCTCGCATTCTCTGGCAGCAGATGACAGAGACAGTTGGAAAGCTCTCACAAAAGCTGCGGGACAAACATTTGAGACTCAAAGAAAAGCCATTATTGAAGACAAGCGCAAAAGACGGAAAGAAAACTAAAATAGACCGCCAGCAGACAACGGCTTTGTCTGCAAAAAATTCGGGAAAATATGTAGGTCGCAACTGGGTTTACATAGTTATGTGAAACACTGCACTCAGCATTAATCTTCGGAATCGAAGGCATTGCCAATATTATCATCATACAAAAATTATGTCAAATAATTTGCAGTGATTATACACAAAAATTAATCTCATGTCATGACTTTCTTTCAATTCCTAAGAATAGTCCCTTTTGAAATTTTTGAATATTAGGGCCAACTGTTTTTAGGTTTAATTGTAAATTCAGTTTTATTTTTAATATAAACATTATTATTGTATCGAATCCTGGTGAAGACTGGGATTTTCAACTTTGGAATCTTTGGGCGCCTCTGAGTCCACTCAGCTCTAATGGGTACCTGACATTAGTTTGGGTTAGGGGAAAAGTAAAGGCGGTTGGTCGTTTTGCTGGCTACATGACACCCTCGTTAACCGTAGACCACAAAAACAGATGAACTTTACATCATCTGCCCTATAGACCACAAGGCCAGGTTCACATCTAACTTTACATTCACTTTTACCTATCCTTTGATCTGCGGGAAAGTTGGGGCACTACACAAGATCTGTTAACCTTCTTTCTCCATTCTTATCTCTCATTTGTCTTTGATATAATTTCATTCGGATGTTCTTTCAGAAAATAAAGAAGCCTTCCTGGGTGGACCACTTCGGGGGCCGATTTTGAGTTTGTGTTTCTACACAAACTGTCTTTTGTAACCTTGTTTGTTTTGTTTTTTTTGAGTTTTCGAATAAGAGATTGAGCCTTTTCAAAAGAATTACATCAATTATAAGACTTCAGTTAGGACAGGAGAGGCGCGGTAGCTGAGCGGTAAAGCGCTTGGCTTCCGAACCGGGGGTCCCGGGTTCGAATCCTGGTGAAGACTGGGATTTTCAACTTTGGAATCTTTGGGCGCCTCTGAGTCCACCCAGCTCTATGGGTACCTGACCTTACTTAGGGAAATTAAAGGCGTTTGTCGCTGTGCTGACCACATAACATCCTCGTTAACCGTTGATTAAAGAAACTGATGACCTTAACATCATCTGCCCCATAGATCGCAAGGTCTGAAAGGCGAACTAGTTAGGCCAGGTTCACATCTAACTTTGCATTCACTTGCACCTATCCTTTGATCTGCTGGACCGTGGGGTCTGTCAACCTTCTTTCTCCATTCTTATCTCTCATTTGTTTTTGATATAATTTCATTCGGATGTTCTTTCTGAAAATATTGAAGCGTGCCTGGATGGACCACTTCGGGGGCAGATTTTGAGTTTGTGTTTCCACACAAACTGTCTTTGTAACCTTGTTTGTTTTTAATATTGTCTTAATAGTAGATTTTTATAATTTTTCAGCAATATTCTTACATTATTTTTAGATATTGCTATATGTTCGTGAAGCCAACTTGGTTTCATAACATCATGCCGTCATTTAAAGTAAAACATTGGAATATTTTTTATCTAGTGGCAATTCACTAAAAATCTTACCGATATCAAATTACATACCAGCGAGTTTTCATAACAACGCTTTGTCAAGGTTTTTTGTTTAAAAAAAAAAGGTAAAATTATTCTATTTGAATGTTAGCTCCAACATTTTTTTCAATTAACATTTACATCTGTAGATAAAACAAACTCTAATGTAAAAGGCGTATTATCTAGTCTGTTTATGAAATCATAAACGTTTATGCGAGCAAGATCCAAGGACAACAGATGTCCTCCTCTTACAGCAAAGAGTAAGAATTTAAAAATAGAAAATGGGATTCCCGAACTCAATTTCTAACGTCTGTTCATAAATTAGAAGCAAGTGAACTAGAATTGGTCTATATCTAGTTTGCCAGCTTCAATTTTCAAAAAAAAAAATTTAGTTTCTTCTTTCCCCTTTTATGCCCAGCGCCCCCTTACCGCCCCTATTGTGCCCATCACCCTCTACCGCCCCTTTGGCTCCCATCGCCCACCAGGGGGTGATAGCGCCCCAGTTGAAGACCACTGCCTAGCACAAGTCTGGTGTATAGTTGGGAAAAGAAATGACAGGAACCCCTGCTTATTAATTCTTTTTCAAAAAGTGCAAATAAACACATATATGCATAGCATGGATATTATAACAAAATTTTTGTTTTGGTTAATTTTTATTACATAATAATAATGACATAGTCTTTGATTTCAATTGCGACCTGTATATTTTCCCGTATCTCGTGCAGACAAAGCCGTTGTCTGCTAACTGTCTATTTATGTTTTCTTTCAATCTTCTGCGCCTGTCTTCAAACATGGCTTTTCTTTGAGTGTCAAATGTTTGTCCTGCAGCCTTTGTGAAAGCTCTCCAACTGTGTCTTTCAGAGGCCATCTGCTGCCATCTACGAAATGGCGCCTGAGTTGAACTTTATAGCGCTAAAGGGGGGGGGGGGTACCTTCCTTCTTTAAGCTAGCCAAACAAGATCGCCTTGGTATATTCGCTATGACTTTTGCTAGAGTCAGATTGATAAGCAATGCACGGAAGTGAGTCTCCTAGTCCTAGTCCTCGTGTATCCCACAATTCCCGTGAGTGTTCTCCCAAAATTATGTTTTTACTTTTTGAGTTGTTTAATGTCATATGTATAAGATTTGTCAGTTTGTTGGGTACTCCTAAATCCTGTAGTGTTTGATATAGATATTTCCTTTCGATGCTTTCATTAGGCATTTTATAGTCCAAGTAGAGTTGGTGTACTGGTATACTGTATTCAAAGCACTTCTCGAGTATACATCGTATATGATCAGTTAGGTCTAAAACCACTTATGGTTTCTTCTGCAAACTTTCCAAGTCTCTTAGTAATTAGCTTAGTTAGTATCTTGTACGTCACATTCAAAAGAGAGAGAGATTTCTCTGTACTTACAACACTTTAGTTAGGCTCTTTGTTTGTGTATTGGAGCTATAAGCGTTGTTTCACCATTCTGTTGTAAACATCTTCTTCCCAAATTCTTAATATCAGTCCGTGTATTTGGGAATGTTGGTCTTTTCCTTTATCATCATCATTATCATCACCAAACTCCATTTGAGTGAGGGCTTCAGATGCTCAAATCCTCTCTTGTCTTGCAAAAGCCCTGGAAAGCTGTCTTGCGTAGCGCATAAATGTCGCCACACAGGTCGTGAATTTTTGGTTTCCCAGACTTGTCGAGACGGAGATCAGCAAGTCTGGGGCAGTCAAACAGAATATGAGGCACGGTTTCCTCTTCTTCCCCGCAGCGAGGGCACCGTGAATCGAAATTTGGCCATAGCTGTAAGATATATGAGCCAACAGGACAATAGCCTGTCCTGCACTGTGCTATAATAGCTTGCCCAGTCCTGGACAGCCTCCACCACGGGGAAGTGCGGTCAGGGCGGCTCATGCACTCCCAGACTCCACGGGCTTTATGGGACTTGTCCCAGCACTCAAACAAATTTTCCATTTCTGATTTTTGAATTATAGCCAGAGCATGATGAAAACTTACAGCCTGTTCAGTGGGTTGAATTTGCCCTCCCTGGTGGGCGAAGGAGTCTGCAATAGTGTTGCCAGTCACACCTGTGTGACTCGGTACCCACTGCATTATTACAGGGGTGCCATAGGGTTGTTTTATGTTGTGTGAAGCCATGATGACAGTGTCGATATTGGGGTCGACATGATATCAGTAGCTCTTTGTAAAGACATTTTCTTTGCAAAATTAAAGGAGGATGACGTAACAGTGTGATATTTGTTTGGTTGTCACGTGATGTCTGAGATGTAGTTTTAAATGTATAACCTTTGACATATTACGAACGAAAATTGTAAAATCAGGATTTTTTACAATTTATAAAAGTACGAGCAGATATCGGTGCTGTGCTACACTTTAGTTTGGCTCCTTTTTTTGTGTATTGGGGTTTTAATATAATAATATACAGTCAACCTCTTCAATATCTCGTTTATGTATTTGACATTGTCTTATTGGGTAAAGACAACTCTGACATTGCTAAAGCTTTCACACAACTGGAAGAAGCATCTCGACCAGCAGGACTTGAAATAAATGTCAATAAAATAAGTATATTTCAATGACAATAGAAAATTAGGCAGAAGAACAATACAATAAAATTAATAACCACAAGTTTGAAAACGTAGAAATGTTAAAATATTAAGGAAGCCTGGGATACATTCCAACAATGTCAGAAGTAAAGGATCGACTTGTGGAAAGCAACTGAACTTTCTATAACACACAATACGTAATTGAAAGCATACTTATATATAAGAAAACAAAGAAAATCATTTGTAAAACCATTTTCAGACCAGTAGACATTTATGCAAGCGAAAGCTGGAAGGTGCCAAAAAATACAGTAAATCAACTAAAGAAAATTTCTCAGAAAAAAATAATGATGCCATACTTAGGAAAACGGATGGAGAACTCACACCAACCAAGAAATATACAACTATATGAAGACTCCTCCATAGTGACGGAAATAAACAAGGAACAGATTACGTTCGGCATGTCACCTCGAAAGAATGTCAGACAACAGAGGAGCAAAAATTGTTCACCTGCAGAAACCAAAAGGCAGGCGTCCCAAAGGCAGACCACGAGTAGATTGCTTGATGACGTAGAAGCAGATCTACAACAGCAAAATGTCCGGGCATGGAAATGTAAAGCTCAGGATAGATCAGAATGGAGAAATGTGTTAAAGCAGGCCAGGGCCCTCCGTGGGCTGTAGCGCCATTGGGAATTCAGGGCCGCCGCTACCTATTGTGCAATGTGTGCATTGCATGCAGGCGGCCGAAGGATAGGGGCGGCCAAATCTTTTCTTCAAAGTTATCTCTTTTTTGCAAATAGTAGTTTAATTTTTTACAAATACTTTAATTTAATTTTGATAAATTAATTGTATACATTGCATAGTTCTAATTATTATTGCCCTTGAAAACATAAATAAGCAGCAACGACATACGTACTTGAAAGTTATTTCGGAATCAAAAAAAAAAAAAACAGTCGCGCACGCGCGGGATTCCCACTGGTTCTTCGAGAGATGCCACACTATTCCTGACCTTGAGTTTTTGCGTTTAGTTTATAAAATTTTAATATGTATTTAGTCTTAATTTAATAAATAGACCAGTTTACATATTAAAAAAAAATAAAGTACGTAGATCTATGTTTGTAAAATGTTTTGTTTACATGTTTCAGATGTTCCTTCAGAGTTGAAGATAGTTTACTTCCTAGTCCAAACCTCCCGCAGGACGACGGGGGATGGGAGCGGGCAGGGTTTGAACCCTCGACCGTCGATAAATCCGAACGACAGTCCAGCGCGTAAACCGCACGACCAGGCAGCCATCCTTTATCTACTACAGATAAATATAAATATTTTTTGTATTGTCAAGTAACACTTAGGTTTGTAATTGAATGTATAGTATTTGTATAGACTTAAATATTCACACTCTCAATTTGTATGAGTTATTAATCTCAAACTAATGAAGCAGAATATTTTTGGGTCAGTATAGATCTAGAATAATCTAAATCGTCACATCATCTCCTTCACCTATTCATTAGTTGGATGTTTGGGGCACCACACAAGATCTGTTGACAGTCTTTCTCCATCCACATCTGTCCTTTGCCTCGAATAGTATATCTTCCAATGTAGTTCGAAATCAACATTTAAATATTGATCTATATCATTTACTTAATTCTAATATTATCATGTTAAATCTTTCATTCAAATCAATGAAAACTTATTTATTTCATAAATAAATTACGTCAAATTGAATTCCAATTATTCCGATATTACGGCAACAAGGTGAATTGTAATTTTTTAATTTGAAAAATGGTGCAGTGATTAAGGGATTTAAGTGGACTGTATTAAGTGGGTATAGTGGCTAACGTTTGCTAATTCGTTATATGTTAAATGGAAAGATTGAAGCTTTATTAGTGTTTGGTGCTAATTTGTAAGTTAATTTTCATTTCAAATTTAACACCAATTTTCAAAAAATGGCAGAACGAAAAAAAAAAAGCTTATCAGGTGCTCAATATCGACAACAAAATCGAAGTAGAAAAAAATTAAAAGGATCATTAAACACATTTTTTTACATCTTCCAAAAATACTGAAAGCGAAAAACCTGATTCCAATGATTGTGCAAATGCCGTATATCCAGTGCTGAAGTGTCTATTCCGTCATCATGGCGAGGAAAACCAGACAGTGAAAGTTATATACCTCCCGAAGAACAAGTTTTTCAGGAAGGGAATCAATCATTAATACCACAGACTAGTTCATCTAAATATAAGCATTTTGGACAGTCAAGACATTCTAGGATTCACGTTAATGTCAAATGATCCTAGTAAGTGGCCTGAAAAATGTAATGCTCATGATGTTCAATTTTTAATTCAAAATTATCCCAAACAAATATCCAACATACCATTTCCAGGCAATGAAAATGGTAGAAAATTTTCTCCATCTTAACTATCGCCATTTCCGAACGGTGAAAAAGAACACCGTCAATGGCTTTTGTATTCAGAGTCATTGTGTTTTGTGGCCCGTGTCGGTTATTTGAGGAAAAAATACAGATGACATTGTGGGTACAAAAGGAGTAAATGATTGGGGCCATATTTCATTCATTTTGAAAAGACACGAATACAATGCCGATCATATAAAGAATGTTTAGAAAATGTCAGAACTATTAATTGCTCTTGAAAATAAAACAACAATAGATGCAACTCAGCAAAGGTTGTGATACTAAAAAGCAGCATTGGAAATCTGCTATGAAACGAATTGTGTGGCATTTTACGTCTCGCGAGACGATCTTTTCCCTTTGCAACTTCTTGTGTGACTAAAGAGGCCAATCCTTGATACACAGCTGCGATCACAGGTTGGGCATATAAAATCACCAGGCGCCATTGCATTTTCACCCTTCTTTCTGCTTCTGTTGTGTATGACATCTGCAATCTGTGACCCTTCCTTTATGCTCTCTCTCCATGTGGATCTGTCCAGTGCCACCTCTTCCCAGTTGCCAGTGTCGATTTTGAAGAGCTTCATGTCGCGTTTGCATACATCCGTATAACGTAAAAGTGGGCGACCAGCGGCTCTCCTGCCTTCAATTAGATCGCCATACAGGATGTCCTGTGGAAGTCGACCTACTGGCATTCTACGAACGTGGCCAAGCCAGCCAAGGCGTCTGCTGCTGATAACAGAGCGGATGTCCTGGCATCCTGCTCTATGTAGCACTTCCTCATTTGTTATCTTATCTTGCCACCTTATTTTAAAGATCCGCCTTAGGCATCGGAGGTGGAAGACATTCAGCTTTTTTTCCTGACACGAGTAGGTTGACCATGTTTCACTTCCGTACAGCAAGGTGCTCAACACACAGGTCCGGTAGACTAGGGCTTTAGTCCTGCTAGTCAGCTGACTAGCTGAAACGAATTATTCAGTAATTAAGTGCCTGTCTCAGCAATGTCTCGCTTTAAGAGGATCCTCCAATCGTTTATTTGACATCGAAAAAACAATGGAAATTTTTTATAATGCATACAGACAATTTCAAAATTTGATACTAATATGGCAGAACATCTTCAATAATGGTTGCGTTGCCTAATACTATACATTGCTTGCCTTATGATTAAAGGATACCAAAAAACAAAAAACAAAAAAAAGGTAAAACTAACCAAGAGTGCCATATGTAGATCTAGACTTCAAAAGCTGAAGAGTGTGTGGTGAGGGTTTGAATAATTGTAGGATGCTTAACAAATGTTAGGAGTTGTCATTGAAAGAAAAAAAAAAGGGCCGAAATGTGTGACAGCGCTTCCGTGTGTGTGTGTGGGGGGGCGGTCCAAACGCTATACAAAGAATATTAAATAAAGAAGCAAAGGCAATGCCAAGATGAGTATTAAGAACTAACTTTTTGTTGTTGGACGTAAAAATGATCTTAGAATTGACGGTCCAAAAACATGTGTGTGTTTCAGGGAGGGGGAGGCATTTTAAAGCGGGTCATTCCAAATCAAATCAAGTCAGAGAAATTACGATGCGCAGGATGGAAACGGATCACAAAAACGGCTCTAGCAATTTTCCTATAAATTTAACATTTGATATATATCGATGAGAAAAGAATTACCAGCCCGTTGGCCACAAGGCGAGATCTCTAGTATGGCGGTTATAATTTTTCAAAGTAAAAAAAAAAGAAATATATTTAAAATTTGGCTAGAGACCTAGGTCTAGAACTAGATCCAACATCGGTTTTGAAAGGACTATCGCATTTGGAAATGTACGATTTTAAGGTATTATTAATTAAGAATTTAATACATTAATGTTACGCAAAATTTTACGCATGGTCTTCTTAGTCAAGATCTAAAGGTCTATCATTGGAATAGTCTAAAGTGTAGTAAACATTTGTTGAAATAATGTTCCATTGTTTTGAACTCTAATATTCATGAGTTATTAAGAGACAAACATTTTGGCTTTCTAAGTTGTATAAAGGAGGTATTGTCTTTTTAAAACGGTATTTGAAATGTTTGTCTTGTTTCAAGTAGAAACTTGTGAGGCAATCATTTGAAAACATTAAGTCGGTGTTCAAGGCTTTGTGTCTATTGTCTGCAAGCGAACTAGACAAAGCCTGTAAATTCTTGCAGAAAAGAATGTAATTACAATACAGTTCATTCAGATGGAAACCAAATACCAAGAGAAGACTTTCATGTGGACTGTTGACCACATCCACTTTGTACTTAGTTAACATGTATTTCAAGTGTCTTAGTTTCTATACTTAAAGAAGACAAAATATTGTCTAGCTTAAAATTACTGTCATTATTTTTTTACCCGTGCCAAAATGTTTTCTTTTTACCTGTACAAAAATGTTTTGTTTTTACCTGCAGCAAAAAAAAAAGATTTTACCAGCATCATAATGTTTTCTTTTCATCTTTACCAAAATGTTTGTTTTTACCTGTGAAAAATGTTTGTTTTTACCTGTACCAAAATGTTTTCTTTTTACCTGCACCAAAATGTTTATTTTTACCTGCACCAAAATGTTTTCTTTTTACCTGCACCAAAATGTTTATTTTTTACCTGCACCAAAATGTTTTTACCTGCACCAACATAAGTTAGTTTTGTATGTTTCATTGTTTAGTTCAATCTCCAATGACAATTTGATGTTACAAGAGGCCAAATGAAGAGTGTACTTGTTTAGATGATCTCTACTTGTCGTATTGATGAGAATAACAAACTGTTCTAATATAATACATTATAGGAACTAATATAATACATTATAGGAACTAATATAATACATTATAGGAACTGGCTTCAAAGCGATCTTTTTTTATTCGTATTTTTTTCTATTAATAAAGATAATTTCCATTAATCAAGCTAGTGTCAATAAATAAAGATAGTGTCAATAAATAAATTATAGATAAAGATAGTGTCAGTAATAAGAATCATATCGGTGTTAAAGCATGATATCGTTTGAAAAAAAACACCGTTATTTTTACTACATGTTTACAAAAACAGTTAAGTAATGTACTTACATAATGAAAGCGACCAACATTATTTCAGTTGAAGTAAATCCTTCCTATTGTCCAGAGAACTCTAAGCAACAATCTGTTGTCTGTGTCTCACATAGCAGACTTCACTGCGCCCCCCCCCCCACCCGACATGTCCAATCGGAGCTGGGAAGAGAGAGGTGGGTTTTGTCTTCCACTTTTGTTTGGAGTTTTGTAAGTAAAAATGTTTTTCTTTCTTCCAGTCACATTTCTCAAAGATCCATAATGGCAGATGACCAAATCAAAGTCTGTATACATTTTACTCATAGATTGTTAGGCAAACAATCATAGTTCTTTCTCTCTCCCAAAAAACTATTCAAAGACTAGAAATTAAACAAATATAAAAAACTTATTAAAAAAAAAGAAAAGTATTGTATTATTACAGGATTAAAACATAGATGGAAACTAACCCTAAAGAATGACATGATCCTAGGATTTGGAATCCAAGAACAACACGGAACTCGTTCTTCTGGCAAGACAAAATGTTCATTAAAAAGAATTTGACTGGCATTCGAGTGTAAACATGTGGGGGTTCACATAGACATCTGAAGAGATAGATAGATAGATAGAGAGAGAGAGAGAGAGAGAGAGAGACAGACAGAAAGAGAGAAAGAGCGAGACAGAGAGAGACATGGCTGTATTACGTTTTTTACATTGTTTCTTGATCTCTCAATTTTTCCTCCCTCTACTCCCTACCTCTCACGTCCTCTGCCTCTCTGTAGGCTCAGCTGTTTGTTGCTTCTTCGTCCTCTCTTTGCTTTGCTCTCTCTTGTCTTTTTCTCGCGCTCAATCACTTGGTGTGTGTGTGTGTGTCTCACAAAACACTTTCCATTTCTCCTCATTTCTCTTGTTACAGTTCTCTCTTTGACCAAATGGAAGTTCTCTCTTTGACCAAATGGAAGTTCTCTCTTTGACCAAATGGAAGTTCTCTCTTTGACCAAATGGAAGTTCTCTCTTTGACCAAATGGAAGTTCTCTCTTTGACCAAATGGAAGTTCTCTCTTTGACCAAATGGAAGTTCTCTCTTTGACCAAATGGAAGTTCTCACATTGAAAACGTTCACTTGTACACCTATAGAACTAAAACAAATGAGAACTCCAACTGTAGTGTTGATTGTTTTACTATGATATTTTAGCTAGGACAAAAATTTTCTAGTGACTGAGAAAATCAACTACTAATTACCCTAATCAATAGGTTAAAATAGATCACAAATTGTAATCATTGATCTGTTTACGTTACCGGTATATGAATTTATATATATATATATTATAGTGAGGGGCTTTATACAATGACAAAATGAGCTATGACAAAAACTTTCTTATAAAATTGTGAAATAACCAAAAGGCATTGAATCTAGCGAATTATTAGGAACTTAAATCATTGAATCTACATCTTTACACAGAGATACATTGGAATTAGCCCATAGATTTATATAGATAGTTATCTGTACTATAAGAAGTACCCTTTTGTAATCTGAACTTTAGACTGTTACTTTAAACAAAAATAGATAATGTAAGCTTCGTATCCTCTCATCAACAAATCTTTCTAGTGGGGCTAAACAGTACACTATCCTAAAGGTTAGTTATGGACAACGGTCAAAGTTAATCTAGATAATCCTTCAGTTCAGTGTATTGACTCAAATGACACAGCTCAAATTGATCTATTCTTATGTACTAAATCTTCTCAATCGCAGAGAACTTCGAATTTGTCATTCACATTTTGATATTTGTATTAAACCCTGCGGCACAGGGTACGAGATTGTGCAGCCGCAAAGGGCCATATTCTTAAAAAGGGGTTCCTGAACAAATTAGGAATGAGCGTGACCAGTAACATATAATAATAAACTAAGGTGCAAGTTAGTTGACAGATAAAGGTTTTAAAAACATATATAAAAATATAACATTTTAACCAAATAGAAATATAAAATAAAAGAAACGATTCCAATGAGATTCAATGCTACTCAGAGCCTCAACTTTCTAACTTCCTGCACTGGTTTAGTAGCGGCCCCCCGAAAGGGGAAAAGACGCTATTAGTTTTGTGTGAAATGTCAGTCCGTCCCTCCCGTTTAGATCTCGTAAACTAGAAAAGATATTAAAAATCCGACATCACAATATTTTAGACCATTCAAAGTTCTGATGCAACGGCTACTTTTTTTTCTGAAAGCTAAAAATCTAATGTTTTAAATTACTTATGCAAGCAGTTTTTTAAAGAGAAAAAGCTAATTAGTATGCTTTATAAGTTAGACCTAATTCAAAAAGAATAGTAATCTTAAAAAATTCATTTTCTTAAACATTTTTTTTAATATCGAAAATGTTTTTTTTTTTTTTTTTTTGAGAATTCAAATAAGAGATTGAACTTTTTAAATATAATTATATCAATTATAAGACTTCAGTTAGGTCAGGAGAGGCGCGGTAGCTGAGCGGTAAAGAGCTTGGCTTCCGAACCAGGGGTCCCTGGTTCGAAGACTGGGATTTTCAATTTCGGAATCCTTGGGCGCCTCTGAGTCCACCCAGCTCTAATGGGTACCTGACATTAGCTGGGGAAAAGTAAAGGCTGTTGGTCGTTGTGCTGGCTACATATTACCCTCGTTAACCGTAGGCCACAAAAACAGATGAACCTTACATCATCTGCCCTATAGACCACAAGGTCTGAAAGCGGAACTAGTTAGGCCAGGTTCACATCTAACTTTTCATTTTCTTGCACCTATCCTTTGATCTGCAGGACCATTGGGGCACTACACAAGATCTGTCAACCTTCTTTCTCCATTCTTATTTCTCATTTGTCTTTGATATAATTTCATTAGGATGTTCTTTCTGAAAATATTGAAGCCTGCCTGGATGGATCACTTCGGGGGCCGATTTTGAGTTTGTGTTTCCACACAAACTGTCTTTGTAACCTTGTTTATTGATCATAGTCTCGTTCAAGAAATAACCTTGACCTGTATCAGAACAATATCAGCACTAAGGTGAAAGGTTTTTGAGAGAAGAAAGTAAATAAAGACTCGTGACATGCTTTCGTTTGTACCACAAACTACTATTATAGAGGAAATAGTGGAGGTTCGATGTTTTGCAAGTAAAAAAAAAAATTTTAATACAAAGTGACCAAACGTGATAAGAAAACAAGAAATTTTGTTGGCTACAATGTTTCCATTTAGCGTCCTTGACATTGCTTTTTTTTTCCAAATCTTTCCCAATTTTTATCTTTCTTACGTTTTATTGAGATTCCTTCATTCAACCTCCCCCCCCCCCGATACATACACGCACATACCAAGTTCTCGGTTAGCTGGATCTAATCATCAACACGTACACAGGAGCGGACTTATCCACAATAAAACTTTCCCTTAGTTAAGTGTCCCAGTGCAATTGTGTGTTAGTACAGGTCACAGGTGTAATATACAAAAAATTGTTATTAGTTTTGTTTTAAATTATATTCCACTTGTATGCATATTAAATACATTTTTCGTCTTTAAAAATAAAGTAAACATGTTTTTTTAAAATATAGGTAGATTTGTAAGACTGAGAATACTTAACTTAGTAATAAAAAAAAAAAAAAAAAAAAAAAAAAAAAAAAGGAAATTTTTTGACAAAAAATCTAAAACCGTTTGCATAAATGTGTCAAAATATGGTAAACAGTCACTTACAAAATAGTCGCCATTGTTTGTTACTATTAATAGTGAATAGTTGTAAAATGGTTTATTTTATGAAAAAAACTGCTTGCATAGTTGGTTTTAAAAATTAAATTTTTCGCTTTCAGAAAAAAAGTTGCCATTGCATCAGAACTTTGAGAGGTTTAAAATATACTGAAGTCGGATTTTCAATCTTTTCTAGTTTACGAGATCTTGACGGAACTGATGGACGAACGGACTGACCAGACAAACTAACAGCGTCTATTAACCTTTTAGGGGCCGCTAAAAATCAGATTTTCAATAGCTCTTCTCGTTTTTAGGATCAAAACGGACAAACTGAGTACACACAACTCACGTCAGCTTTTGTTCTAACGGTGGCCGCTAATAGAAAGGACTTTATGCTACAAGATAAAGAATGCTAAGAAATAAAATTCTTCAGTGCTAAAAAATATATGCATGTATTTTAACACCGGATATACCAAAGACTCTAATCATGAAAATCCCTCATATTCTTGGATAGAAGATTGATTGTTGGAACATATAAAGTATTTTTATATCAGAAACAAGCAAATATTTGATAACAGTAGCATGTCTTGGAAAAAATAGGAATAAATGTAGACACATTTGGATTATATTTTATTTTTATGTTCCTCTATTAATCGAATAATTTTTAATTGTATAATAGCCGAAACGTATTTAAATAAATATAGATAGATAGATAGATAGATAGACAGACAAGATAGATAGATAGATAGATAGATAGATAGATAGATAGATAGATAGATAGATAGATAGATAGATAGATCCCTGTAGAAATGGATACATCTATCCTAACCCTTCTAAGAATATAACAAAATCAAGCGACGTGTATTTGATAAGTGGAGCGAAATGTCAATAATGACACAACGGTCTGCGTGCGGTGCGTGTTCGAATGTTCCATTGGATGGAAAACTGCTACGTTCAGGCCAGATAATACTTATGCTACGTGCGAATTACACTATTAATACAATCTAATTGTGTTCTGTATAAGTAGTGTCTAAATTAAATCAAGAAGAAAGTAACGTAACAAAAAACTGTATACAGCTGACCAACCTTTGTAAGAGCGACTATCGTCTATGTAATAACTTGATTTCTAAAAATAGAGCATTTTAGCCCGCTCCTATTCCCCACCCCTCCTCCCCCGAAAAAAATTCTGGTTAAGCAATAGTATCTATTTACTCAGAGTTTATAAAATTGTAATATCAGCCCAATAAATCCAGACTTAGAAGACTGAGCACTAAATGTTACGGTAAACAATGTAATATCAAATTCACGTATAGTTTATACACGGGCGCACCAGGAGGGTGACATCGCCATTGTGGTTCATTTTGTAAACTAATGATTTTCAATCCGATAGTCCTTTTGGCTCCTTCACAAAATTCACTTTCAGAGAACTCAGACGTAAATTAGTATTTCAGAGAACACATTAAAAAATACTGTAAAGATTTTTTTTTTAAATTTTAAATACAAAAAAAACAACAACAAAGAAATAATTATTGATTTTCGTGGGGAAAAGAAGGAAGATGATATTGTTTCTGTAGAGGCCATTGAAAAAGTGCAAACCTTGGTACCTACTATCTGACAATAAATTAAATTTTACTGCAAATACTGATTATATCAGCAAAATAGGACAACAAAGATGACGATTACTTAGAAAAATGCCCTCATTTAATGTTAGCGAAAAGGCCTAGGCGATGTTTGATCACGCTCACATCTGCAGTATTTTAAATGTTTATATCACTGCCTGGGCAATCTACAAAAATACAAATTCCTAACTAAATGCTGCTGGTAAAGTCATTGGCCAAAACAAAAATGAGAAAAACATTAATAAGAAAGCTAAAAAGATTTTAGAAAAAAAAAATTACCCTCTGGGTCAGGATTTTATGATGCTACTATCATGAAGGAGATAGAGGACACCGATAACAAAGACAAACAGACACATCCCAGTATAATCAATGATCAGTAGATTCTAGAGGCAATTCTGATGACTCTTTGTAATGAAAAGAGTGTCTTTATTGATCAAATTATGTTGTTAAGTGTTGGTGTATTAATTTTGCAATTTGGTTATAACGACCAAGGTAAGCAGATTCCAATGGGGCTGAACATCCTGCCATTATGTGTTCAATTGACTCACCACATTTCCGCATTTTCGGCATATGTCAACATTGAATTTTAGGATATGTTTCTCGTAATTTTGTGTCCTAATTAATCTGTCCTGTATTGATAAACAAAGCCTTCTGTTTCAGGGTATAGATGAACTGCTTTGAACCGTGTTAAGAAAGCAGCCTTGTCAATAGTTGTCAATGTTGTCCCCATCTAGTAAAGCCGGAAATTTTCCGTGGAGTGTTATTTCTTCTCATTGGCGAATTTCATGTCCTGCGTCGCCCAGATCAACATTAACATCAGCAGTGTTCATGTTCAGAGTCGCATTGGCTTAAGTAGGCAACTAGTGAGCAATTTGGATCGTATTTTTTTAAATTTGCATCTTACATAATATGTAGATGTTCTGCAATCCACAACCTCCATCCTTCCTTGGCAGGTATAACCTGGTGGAGGATTTTGGGTGTAAAAATCGAAATTAGGTAAGTAGTTTTCTCGTGAGTCTATCAATATCGTGTAGGTCGATGTCACTCCATTATATGACACCGAAAGTGTAAAGGAGCACTGGGAAGGCCCAGCTATCTATTGCCGTGATGAGGTCATTGCCAGACAGTTTAGTGTTGAGGATTTTATTTACTCCTTGCTTATATTTACCTAGAAAGTCCAATTTTAATTTGTATGGTTTGTCTTGGCATTCTGGTTTATTTCAAGATATTTATAAGGAGTAATAGAGTTCAATGCCTCGATGCCTTCAAATGCAATGTTAGCTTTGGCTACCTTGCCATTTTTAATGTCTATAATGCCACACTTATCCAGGCCAAAAAATCACACGTACAGATATCGTCACTGAAGAGTTTTACTGTTTTAATTAAGGTATGTAATTTTTAGTTTTACTGTTTTAATTAAGGTATGTAATTTTTAGTTTTACTGTTTTAATTAAGGGATGTAATTTTTAGTTTTACTGTTTTAATTAAGGTATGTAATTTTTAGTTTTACTGTTTTAATTATGGTATGTAATTTTTAGTTTTACTGTTTTAATTAAGGTATTTAATTTTTAGTTTTACTGTTTTAATTAAGGTGTGTAATTTTTAGTTTTACTGTTTTAATTAAGGTGTGTAATTTTTAGTTTTACTGTTTTAATTAAGGTATGTAATTTTTAGTTTTACTGTTTTAATTAAGGTATGTAATTTTTAGTTTTACTGTTTTAATTAAGGTATGTAATTTTTAGTTTTACTGTTTTAATTAAGGTATGTAATTTTTAGTTTTACTGTTTTAATTAAGGTATGTAATTTTTAGTTTTACTGTTTTAATTAAGGTATGTAATTTTTAGTTTTACTGTTTTAATTAAGGTATGTAATTTTTAGTTTTACTGTTTTATTAAGGTATGTAATTCTTAGTTTTACTGTTTTAATTAAGGGATGTAATTTTTAGTTTTACTGTTTTAATTAAGGTATGGAATTTTTAGTTTTACTGTTTTAATTAAGGTATGTAATTTTTAGTTTTACTGTTTTAATTAAGGTATGTGATTTTTAGTTTTACTGTTTTAATTAAGGTATGTAATTTTTAGTTTTACTGTTTTAATTAAGGTATGTAATTTTTAGTTTTACTGTTTTAATTAAGGTATGTAATTTTTAGTTTTACTGTTTTAATTAAGGTATGTAATTTTTAGTTTTACTGTTTTATTAAGGTATGTAATTCTTAGTTTTACTGTTTTAATTAAGGGATGTAATTTTTAGTTTTACTGTTTTAATTAAGGTATGGAATTTTTAGTTTTACTGTTTTAATTAAGGGATGTAATTTTTAGTTTTACTGTTTTAATTAAGGGATGTAATTTTTAGTTTTACTGTTTTAATTAAGGTATGTAATTTTTAGTTTTACTGTTTTAATTAAGGTATGTAATTTTTAGTTTTACTGTTTTAATTAAGGTATGTAATTTTTAGTTTTACTGTTTTAATTAAGGTATGTAATTTTTAGTTTTACTGTTTTAATTAAGGTATGTAATTTTTAGTTTTACTGTTTTAATTAAGGTATGTAATTTTTAGTTTTACTGTTTTAATTAAGGTATGTAATTTTTAGTTTTACTGTTTTAATTAAGGGATGTAATTTTTAGTTTTACTGTTTTAATTAAGGTATGTAATTTTTAGTTTTACTGTTTTAATTAAGGTACGTAATTTTCAGTTTTACTGTTTTAATTAAGGGATGTAATTTTTAGTTTTAGTGTTTTAATTAAGGTATGTAATTTTTAGTTTTACTGTTTTAATTAAGGTATGTAATTTTTAGTTTTACTGTTTTAATTAAGGTACGTAATTTTTAGTTTTACTGTTTTAATTAAGGTATGTAATTTTTAATTTTAGTGTTTTAATTAAGGTATGTAATTTTTAGTTTTACTGTTTTAATTAAGGTATGTAATTTTTGCTCGGTTTCTGCCTATAGTTTTAAATCCTCCAGGTGAGACACATTTTATTTTGTACATTTAGTGTGAACCCTAAAACCGTTTGTTGTAACATGGAGTAATTTAGAGAGTGGGTGAATTGCTAGGTAGAGCGGAGTTGGAGAGTCACCCTGGTATAGAGGCCTACCCTTGATGTGGACAGAACCTAATTTAAACTTCATAATGAATAGAGCCTACATAAGGAAAAAAAACGCTGACCTGTTCAAGATACAGATTTACAAAAAAACTAAATTTAATTTTAGAAGATAATAGTTCAAATAATTATAACGGTCAAACTAGAGTATTGATAAGCGTTTACACATGAAACATTGTAAGGGTGCTTCATGGGCGTACCTTGGTGACACGGCTAAGAATGACAATGTGTTTTAAACAATGGCTACCCCGTGGGCTTACAACTATCTCACCGGACGTCCATCGAGGTCACTCGAAACGGCGTGCAGGGATCGCCACTACCTCCATACGCGTCAGAACGCGAGCGTCAGCGACAACGGTCATGAAGAAGTCGAAGCAACGATCACGATATCGTCTCATGAACGGCCTGGCTAAAAGGAGATAGAGAAGGCGGCACTTGCAGGGAATAGTGCCGTCTGTGGCTCTCACCTACCAACACCCTCCTACACAAACCAAACTCCACTACCTTGTAATGCACCTGAATCTGTTCGGTAGAAACAAAGCTAAGAAGGGGCAATGTTACTTAAAACTATGCTTACGCTTATGCACCAGCGTTCAACACAAGTGATACATTTATCTTATAGGAACTGAGATTTTTTTTATCTAGAAGTACAGAATAAAACTAATTTAACAGGACAAAAGTCATTTTTACGTCTTAGAACCTTTGAAATATTACAGTTACTAATGAGGAGTATACACAATTGATTATGACTGGTTCGCGGCATACTATTTTACGACACTCTATGAGCCATGCCTCGTAAGAAACTCTCAGAGGTGAAGTAGGCATCGAAACTTTGGAATGACTCTTAACAAATAAAATATGACAGGTCTAAATTTTGATCTCTGAATAAACTAAGACGACGAAAGGTTTTCGGAGTTAAAACCGACGAGGCGAAGAGGCAATTGTTTCATTGGTAATAGACGAGAACACTAGTAAAACTAGTTGACTTTTATAGGAGTCGTCTGTGTGACGAGCAAAGACTTTGGGGCTGAATGAAACCATGTAACTTTCAGAAACACTTAACGACGGAGGTGAGAAGAAAGAAACCTAGTAGGACAAGCGACCAGCCACTTATAACGAAACAGCTTTCTAAGGATTTAGTAAGGATACACAATGACATACAAACACAAATACATGTATATAAAACCTTGTGAGACTCTTTCTCTCACACGTTTTTCTCTCTCTCTCTCTCTCGATAATGCACAAATATCGCTTAAAAGACTCATAACCTCAGCGTAACTACTGTACAATAACAATATTGATGCAATTACGAACAACATTCACACACAAAACACATACACATTCATAACCAGCGCTTTATAAATAGACTTCTATGTAGTTCTCGATGACGACAGATGATCTTGTAACACTCTTACCGAAAGTGGGAAGAAGGAGTTTTTAAATCTTTCTGTTTTAGTGCTAATGGAAAGGAGACAACCACTTCGTTCAGATCTTATGTAACAGTGGTTTTATGGTTGCAGGTTATCTTTAAGAATTGTTAGTGTTTTGGAAAGACATCTTTCATGAAAAAGCTCTTCAAGAGATGGTTCGAGTGATATACGATGCTTTTTAATTAGTCTATTTAGTCTAAGTCTTTGTGCCAGTGAAGTATTACCATAGCAGCAGGTGATGGCGAAGTCAATTAGACTGCTGGTGGTTGCTGAGAAATACTGAGAACTAAATCATTGAAGTGGCACACTTTCAAAGTAGGAGCATCACTCTTCGCAAACTAGTTCTCTCTTTACACAGTATTTTTTATTTTATTTTGTCATTCGTATATTTAGAGACTCACTCTAACAACTCACTCCCCCCCCCCCAAATAAAAAGGAAACACTTTTAATAGACCCTTATATTTACTGTGACAAAAATTTGGGATTTTTAATTTTTGATTTCAAATAGAAGCCAACCTTTAGATCTAGATGTAGAAGGGAAAAGTAAAACAAATCTAGATGTAGTCCTTCTAAATTGTTCAACATTTTGTCATTAGCTAAGATCTTTACAATTCAAACTGTAGTCATTTTCTCCAAACACACACACGCTTTCAAAAAGATGTTTCGTGTTCTTTGCAAAAACCCATTTGAAAATCTGAGGATGATCCTTCACGTTCACTCTATCATCAGATCTAGAAGAATTTAAGGTCTAGATCTACATCTGTGTAGAAAAAAAAACATCAATAAAAACAAGATTTTAAAAAGGCGTTTATGTTTCACATAAACTCAAAGGCGATCCTCAATGTCCGCTCATGGATCCTCGTTTATCAGACAGTTACATTGTGACCAACTCTAACTCATTTTAAAACATATAATAACGAGCCCTCCTTTTATTTCAATAACATCAAGATTTTACACAGAGCTTCTTTAGTTTTCGATCTAAATTATATCCTACTAAAAATGAAGTAAAACTGTTGTTGTTTTTTTTCTACTTTAGAGATCTAGCTTAGAAAACAAAGAATACAAATAATATTCCTGAATGATGGCTGTCTGGTTGTGTGGTATGCGCTTCGCGCTTTCGTTTTAAGCATCTCCTGTTCGAACCCCACCCTATCTCATTCCTCACCGTCCTGCAGAGGCCTGGGATACGACGTAATAATTTGAAGTATCGCTGGTCATGTTTCGATTGATACAAAAATATTGCGACGAAATAGTCAAGAAATTATCGAAGATCGAGATCTAGATCTTTAACTAGATTTACTCTAAATCTTCATATAAAACTCTATATCTCAACTAGGGCTCTAGATCTAAAACTCTAGATTAAGATATTAAACAATAAATATAATCTATATCTGGAATGATAACAAAATCTAGATCTAGAAATTCAGACCAAACGCTCTTTCAAGTTTCAATAAAGACGCCTCTACTTTAGATTAAGTGTCTGAATGTGCAATTAAATTATCTATATATATAATTTTCTTCATGGCTCAAGAGTTTGAACAACAAGTAATGGAAAGATCACTATTTTATTTCTGCAAGTCGGACGGACTAGAGTTACCCCACGTAATTTTAGAGGCGAAAAAAAAGAGGTGGGGGGAGAACAAGTAGTATTCACCCGTCACTAAATAGCTAGACCGGACTTAAACGTTGTGACCAAGAAATCATGGAAAGAGAACAAGTATTCTAATCTGTATTCCCCTGTCACTAAATAGCAGGGCCAGACTTAACCATTGTGGGGCCCTATGCGAAACGGATTTCGCGGGGCCACGTTTGAGTAGGATACGGATAATAAGTGAAAATTAAGAGTTTGTATTAGAAAATAAATTCGTCTATGCATTTTATTCATTCTTTACTACGTACTTAATTACTTTACGAGCCTTGCGTGTAGCGAAGTCATACAGTATATCATAAGAATTCTGTTTCCTACATAGGTCACTGGTATTACATAATGCCGTTTTTTTTTATTCGCGCGTAGGATTGGCGTTTTTCATATTGAATGACACCCCAAAATGACAATTTTTGTCTATATATTTCAGGAGATTTGTATAAGTTTTCAAAAGATTTTAATAATTTCCGGAGAAAATTCCAGGAACATTTCGTATATTTTGTAATTTTATGAGATTTCCAGGAACTCCTGGTAAATCAAGAGGCCGCGAGAAACCTGTTATAAGTTATAAAAATGGTTGAATTTAATAATTTATACACCTAGAATAAGCTCGGGTCCTATGAAAGTGCGGGGCACACTGCGGACGCATAGGTTGCAATGGCCTAAGGTCGGCCCTGAAAAATAGCGGCGGATGCTGGTTGACTAGTTAATATAAATTTCTGTAATTAAGACTCTAGATGTAAAGCTTTAGATCTAGTTCTAAAACAATAAATAGATCTAGAATTATAAGCCCGAATATTAACGAATTCTAGATCTAGAATTTTAGATAGTTGTAAGGGCTAATCTCTCTTTCAAGCCTCAATAAAGAAGCCTTTTTCTTTAGGTGCCTGAATGTACAGTTTGATTAGTCATGTGAACACCACTTGCATAATATGAAAATCTGCCCCCGAATAGGTCTACTAAGGTAAAATGACTGCTTTCAATATTTTCAGCATGAATATAAGATCCAAAGATCCGAGGCTTATTTGCACTGCAAGCTATCTACAACCCCAACCATATAGCCCACGTGGACGTGTCTAACGTGGTGCCCACATTATTGTATTTTTAGTCCAACTGACAACACACATAACTAATTGCGAGTATTCCCCTAGAAGCAATGTATTTGAAAAGTATATGATGAAGTATAACTGTTCCAAATTTCAAGCTTCTATCTATCATGGTTAGAGAGTTATAACGAATTAATGATTATTATTCATTTATGGATCACAATTTTTCGGATACTTTCAATTCAATTTTAAACACTTAAAAATGCCTTAACTTCTCTCCCATGTGATATAAAAAGATAATATTGGTATCGCTGTAATCTCTACACCAAGCTCTAGACAACTAGACAATTATTGTTGTATTATATTGATAAACTTTTTTGACAAATAGACTAGCCAAGTCGATGTATATGACAAACTAATATAATAAAGTTTTAAACAGATAAGTCATAATGTTGTCCTTGAATGTAGTGTAGCATGTTGTCTGCCTGAGATCAACGGGGAGTGAGTTCCAAACCTTTGGTCCGTGCACTCAAAAAGCCCGCAGACCGTAGCTTTTGAGGGAGAAACGTGGCATCACTAGAAGCTTGCGTTGAGTCCATTGAGTCACATATGAAGTGATTAGTTAGGCCATGCACCGCTTGTCATTCGTACAGTCTCAGTTAGGCCATCTGCACCGCTTGTCACTCGTACAGTCTCAGTTAGGTCATCTGCACCGCTTGTCACTCGTACAGTCTCAGTTAGGCCATGCACCGCTTGTCACTCGTACAGTCTCAGTGAGGCCATGCACCGCTTGTCATTCGTACAGTCTCAGTTAGGCCATCTGCACCGCTTGTCATTCGTACAGTCTCAGTTAGGCCATCTGCACCGCTGGTCATTCGTAGATTCTCAGTTAGGCCATCTGCACCGCTTGTCATTCCTACAGTCTCAGTTAGGCCATCTGCATCGCTTGTCACTCGTACAGTCTCAGTTAGGCCATCTGCACAGCTTGTCACTCGTACAGTCTCAGTTAGGCAATCTGCTTCGCTTGTCACTCGTACAGTCTCAGTTAGGCCATCTGCACCGCTTGTCATTCGTAGAGTCTCAGTTAGGCCATCTGCACCGCTTGTCATTCGTAAAGTCTCAGTTAGGCCATCTGCACCGCTTGTCACTCGTACAGTCTCAGTTAGGCCATGCACCGCTTGTCACTCGTACAGTCTCAGTGAGGCCATGCACCGCTTGTCATTCGTACAGTCTTAGCAGTCTTAGTTAGGCCATGCACCGCTTGTCATTCGTAAAGTCTCAGTTAGGCCATCTGCACCGCTTGTCACTCGTAGAGTCTCAGTTAGGCCATCTGCACCGCTTGTCACTCGTACAGTCTCAGTTAGGCCATCTGCACCGCTTGTCACTCGTACAGTCTCAGTTAGACCATCTGCACCGCTTGTCACTCGTAGAGTCTCAGTTAGGCCATCTGCACCGCTTGTCACTCGTACAGTCTCAGTTAGACCATCTGCACCGCTTGTCACTCGTAGAGTCTCAGTTAGGCCATCTGCACCGCTTGTCATTCGTACAGTCTCAGTTAGGCCATCTGCACCGCTTGTCACTCGTACAGTCTCAGTTAGGCCATCTGCACCGCTTGTCACTCGTACAGTCTCAGTTAGGCCATCTGCACAGCTTGTCATTCGTAGTCTCAGTTAGGCCATCTGCACCGCTTGTCACTCGTACAGTCTCAATTAGGCCATCTGCACCGCTTGTCACTCGTACAGTCTTAGCAGTCTTAGTTAGGCCATGCACCGCTTGTCATTCGTACAGTCTCAGTTAGGCCATCTGCACCGCTTGTCACTCGTACAGTCTCAGTTAGGCCATCTGCACCGCTTGTCACTCGTACAGTCTCAGTTAGGCCATCTGCACCGCTTGTCACTCGTACAGTCTTAGCAGTCTTAGTTAGGCCATGCACCGCTTGTCACTCGTACAGTCTCAGTTAGGCCATGCACCGCTTGTCACTCGTACAGTCTTAGTGAGGCCATGCACTGCTTGTCACTCGTACAGTCTTAGCAGTCTTAGTTAGGCCATGCACCGCTTGTCATTCGTACAGTCTCAGTTAGGCCATCTGCACCGCTTGTCACTCGTACAGTCTCAGTTAGGCCATCTGCACCGCTTGTCACTCGTACAGTCTCAGTTAGGCCATGCACCGCTTGTCACTCGTACAGTCTCAGTGAGGCCATGTACTGCTTGTCACTCGTACAGTCTTAGCAGTCTTAGTTAGGCCATGCACCGCTTGTAATTCGTAAAGTCTCAGTTAGGCCATCTGCACCGCTTGTCACTCGTAGAGTCTCAGTTAGGCCATCTGCACCGCTTGTCACTCGTACAGTCTCAGTTAGGCCATCTGCACCGCTTGTCATTCCTACAGTCTTAGCAGTCTTAGTTAGGCCATGCACCGCTTGTCATTCGTACAGTCTCAGTTAGGCCATCTGCACCGCTTGTCACTCGTACAGTCTCAGTTAGGTCATCTGCACCGCTTGTCACTCGTACAGTCTCAGTTAGGCCATGCACCGCTTGTCACTCGTACAGTCTCAGTGAGGCCATGCACCGCTTGTCATTCGTACAGTCTCAGTTAGGCCATCTGCACCGCTTGTCATTCGTACAGTCTCAGTTAGGCCATCTGCACCGCTGGTCATTCGTAGATTCTCAGTTAGGCCATCTGCACCGCTTGTCATTCCTACAGTCTCAGTTAGGCCATCTGCATCGCTTGTCACTCGTACAGTCTCAGTTAGGCCATCTGCACAGCTTGTCACTCGTACAGTCTCAGTTAGGCAATCTGCTTCGCTTGTCACTCGTACAGTCTCAGTTAGGCCATCTGCACCGCTTGTCACTCGTAGAGTCTCAGTTAGGCCATCTGCACCGCTTGTCATTCGTACAGTCTCAGTTAGGCCATCTGCACCGCTTGTCACTCGTACAGTCTCAGTTAGGCCATGCACCGCTTGTCACTCGTACAGTCTCAGTGAGGCCATGCACCGCTTGTCATTCGTACAGTCTTAGCAGTCTTAGTTAGGCCATGCACCGCTTGTCATTCGTAAAGTCTCAGTTAGGCCATCTGCACCGCTTGTCACTCGTACAGTCTCAGTTAGGCCATCTGCACCGCTTGTCACTCGTACAGTCTCAGTTAGACCATCTGCACCGCTTGTCACTCGTAGAGTCTCAGTTAGGCCATCTGCACCGCTTGTCATTCGTACAGTCTCAGTTAGGCCATCTGCACCGCTTGTCACTCGTACAGTCTTAGCAGTCTTAGTTAGGCCATGCACCGCTTGTCATTCGTACAGTCTCAGTTAGGCCATCTGCACCGCTTGTCACTCGTACAGTCTCAGTTAGGCCATCTGCACCGCTTGTCACTCGTACAGTCTCAGTTAGACCATCTGCACCGCTTGTCACTCGTAGAGTCTCAGTTAGGCCATCTGCACCGCTTGTCATTCGTACAGTCTCAGTTAGGCCATCTGCACCGCTTGTCACTCGTACAGTCTCAGTTAGGCCATCTGCACCGCTTGTCACTCGTACAGTCTCAGTTAGACCATCTGCACCGCTTGTCACTCGTAGAGTCTCAGTTAGGCCATCTGCACCGCTTGTCATTCGTACAGTCTCAGTTAGGCCATCTGCACCGCTTGTCACTCGTACAGTCTCAGTTAGGCCATCTGCACCGCTTGTCACTCGTACAGTCTCAGTTAGGCCATCTGCACAGCTTGTCATTCGTAGTCTCAGTTAGGCCATCTGCACCGCTTGTCACTCGTACAGTCTCAATTAGGCCATCTGCACCGCTTGTCACTCGTACAGTCTCAGTTAGGCCATCTGCACAGCTTGTCATTCGTAGTCTCAGTTAGGCCATCTGCACCGCTTGTCACTCGTACAGTCTCAATTAGGCCATCTGCACCGCTTGTCACTCGTACAGTCTTAGCAGTCTTAGTTAGGCCATGCACCGCTTGTCATTCGTACAGTCTCAGTTAGGCCATCTGCACCGCTTGTCACTCGTACAGTCTCAGTTAGGCCATCTGCACCGCTTGTCACTCGTACAGTCTCAGTTAGGCCATCTGCACCGCTTGTCACTCGTACAGTCTTAGCAGTCTTAGTTAGGCCATGCACCGCTTGTCATTCGTACAGTCTCAGTTAGGCCATCTGCACCGCTTGTCACTCGTACAGTCTCAGTTAGGCCATCTGCACCGCTTGTCACTCGTACAGTCTCAGTTAGGCCATCTGCACCGCTTGTCACTCGTACAGTCTTAGCAGTCTTAGTTAGGCCATGCACCGCTTGTCATTCGTACAGTCTCAGTTAGGCCATCTGCACCGCTTGTCACTCGTACAGTCTCAGTTAGGCCATCTGCACCGCTTGTCACTCGTACAGTCTCAGTTAGGCCATGCACCGCTTGTCACTCGTACAGTCTCAGTGAGGCCATGCACCGCTTGTCACTCGTACAGTCTCAGTGAGGCCATCTGCACCGCTTGTCACTCGTAGAGTCTCAGTTAGGCCATCTGCACCGCTTGTCATTCGTACAGTCTCAGTTAGGCCATCTGCACCGCTTGTCATTCGTACAGTCTCAGTTAGGCCATCTGCACCGCTTGTTATTCGTAGATTCTCAGTTAGGCCATCTGCACCGCTTGTCATTCCTACAGTCTCAGTTAGGCCATCTGCACCGCTTGTCACTCGTACAGTCTTAGCAGTCTTAGTTAGGCCATGCACCGCTTGTCATTCGTACAGTCTCAGTTAGGCCATCTGCACCGCTTGTCACTCGTACAGTCTCAGTTAGGCCATCTGCACCGCTTGTCATTCGTACAGTCTCAGTTAGGCCATCTGCACCGCTTGTCACTCGTACAGTCTCAGTTAGGCCATCTGCACCGCTTGTCACTCGTACAGTCTTAGCAGTCTTAGTTAGGCCATGCACCGCTTGTCACTCGTACAGTCTCAGTGAGGCCATGCACCGCTTGTCACTCGTACAGTCTCAGTGAGGCCATCTGCACCGCTTGTCACTCGTAGAGTCTCAGTTAGGCCATCTGCACCGCTTGTCACTCGTAGAGTCTCAGTTAGGCCATCTGCACCGCTTGTCACTCGTACAGTCTCAGTTAGGCCATGCACCGCTTGTCACTCGTACAGTCTTAGTGAGGCCATGCACTGCTTGTCACTCGTACAGTCTTAGCAGTCTTAGTTAGGCCATGCACCGCTTGTCACTCGTACAGTCTCAGTGAGGCCATGCACTGCTTGTCACTCGTACAGTCTTAGCAGTCTTAGTTAGGCCATGCACCGCTTGTCATTCGTAAAGTCTCAGTTAGGCCATCTGCACCGCTTGTCACTCGTAGAGTCTCAGTTAGGCCATCTGCACCGCTTGTCATTCGTACAGTCTCAGTTAGGCCATCTGCACCGCTTGTCACTCGTACAGTCTCAGTTAGACCATCTGCACCGCTTGTCACTCGTAGAGTTTCAGTTAGGCCATCTGCACCGCTTGTCACTCGTACAGTCTCAGTTAGACCATCTGCACCGTTTGTCACTCGTACAGTCTCAGTTAGGCCATCTGCACCGCTTGTCACTCGTAGATTCTCAGTTAGACCATCTGCACCGCTTGTCATTCGTACAGTCTCAGTTAGGCCATCTGCACCGCTTGTCACTCGTACAGTCTCAGTTAGGCCATCTGCACCGCTTGTCACTCGTAGAGTCTCAGTTAGGCCATCTGCACCGCTTGTCACTCGTAGAGTCTCAGTTAGGCCATCTGCACCGCTTGTCACTCGTACAGTCTCAGTGAGGCCATCTGCACCGCTTGTCACTCGTAGAGTCTCAGTTAGGCCATCTGCACCGCTTGTCATTCGTACAGTCTCAGTTAGGCCATCTGCACCGCTTGTCATTCGTACAGTCTCAGTTAGGCCATCTGCACCGCTTGTCATTCGTAGATTCTCAGTTAGGCCATCTGCACCGCTTGTCATTCCTACAGTCTCCGTTAGGCCATCTGCACCGCTTGTCATTCTCACAGTCACTACGAATGACCAGTCTCAGTTAGGCCATCTGCACCGCTTGTCATTCGTACAGTCTCAGTTAGGCCATCTGCACCGCTTGTCACTCGTAGAGTCTCAGTTAGGCCATCTGCACCGCTTGTCATTCGTACAGTCTCAGTTAGGCCATCTGCACCGCTTGTCACTCGTACAGTCTCAGTTAGACCATCTGCACCGCTTGTCACTCGTAGAGTCTCAGTTAGGCCATCTGCACCGCTTGTCACTCGTACAGTCTCAGTTAGACCATCTGCACCGTTTGTCACTCGTACAGTCTCAGTTAGGCCATCTGCACCGCTTGTCACTCGTAGATTCTCAGTTAGACCATCTGCACCGCTTGTCATTCGTACAGTCTCAGTTAGGCCATCTGCACCGCTTGTCACTCGTACAGTCTCAGTTAGGCCATCTGCACCGCTTGTCACTCGTAGAGTCTCAGTTAGGCCATCTGCACCGCTTGTCACTCGTAGAGTCTCAGTTAGGCCATCTGCACCGCTTGTCACTCGTACAGTCTCAGTGAGGCCATCTGCACCGCTTGTCACTCGTAGAGTCTCAGTTAGGCCATCTGCACCGCTTGTCATTCGTACAGTCTCAGTTAGGCCATCTGCACCGCTTGTCATTCGTACAGTCTCAGTTAGGCCATCTGCACCGCTTGTCATTCGTAGATTCTCAGTTAGGCCATCTGCACCGCTTGTCATTCCTACAGTCTCCGTTAGGCCATCTGCACCGCTTGTCATTCTCACAGTCACTACGAATGACCAGCGGTGCAGATGGCCTAACTGAGACTGTACGAGTGACAAGCGGTGCATGGCCTAACTGAGACTGTACGAGTGACAAGCTGTGCATGGCCTCACTAAGACTGTACGAGTGACAAGCGGTGCATGGCCTAACTGAGACTGTACGAGTTACAAGCGGTGCATGGCCTAACTAAGACTGTACGAGTGACAAGCGGTTCATGGCTAGCCAGCAACTTTTTTCAAGCAAGAATTGTAATAGCTCAGAACGTTTGTGTGTTGTGTGTTGCAATAGCAAAGAGTTTACGTCTATTTTGAAGGAGGCAAAGTTCATAGCTTTCAAATTGCAGCTTATTGATCTAGCCCTATTTTTCTACATATCATCATCATCATCATCAATTTCCATTTGAGTGAGCGCTTAACAGGCTCAAATCCTCTCTTGCAAAAGTCATGTACAGAAACCATGCTGTCTTGCGTAGTGCATACATGTCACCATACTGGTCGAGAATTTTTGGTTTCCCAGACCTGTCGAGGCGGAGATCAGCAAGTCTGGGGCAGTCAAACAAAATATGAGTCACAGTTTCCTCTTCTTCCCCGCAGCGAGCCACCGAGAATAGAAATTTGGCCCTAGCCCTGAGAAATATGAGTCAACAGGACAGTGACCTGTTCTGCATTGTGCTATAATACCTTGCTCAGGCCTGGACGTGCGGTCAAGGCGCCTTATGTCCCAGAACTTAAACCACTTTTCCACTGTATTACAGGTTTTGAGTCAGTGACCACAACAATCTGTGTTTCCCTAAAATGTTCCTCGCCGAGTTGAGAGTTAATGACTTTTAAGGCTTCACAGACTGCCATGGTCTCCGCATCAAAACTGCAAACACTACCACATGGTCCAAAGATTTCGACTGAGTAAGAGCCAAGAAAGATGTAGGCTCCATAGCCTGCTCTTCCAGAATGTATCGATGCCGACCCATTAGTAAATGCAAAAATAGCACTGGGCTTTGTTAATGTGTGTTTTATATAGGTTGCACCACTCAGTGTTTGGGAGTAACATCCCTTGTAACTGTTGTCAACCAAGATGGCGTAAGATTAAACAGCTGATTTGGTGTCTATAGCTTATATCTAGAGTTTTGTTATTATTCTTTCATGTTAATCAACAGGCTTGAAGGCATTAATGGTCTCCAGTGCTAGAATTTGAAGGTCGTTAGATGAACGACTTAGCTTAGTTGCATTAGTGTCTAATGTGTGAAAACGTTGAATGTTTTGTCGGTTGGTGGAGAGGCCGGCTTTATCAGATAGTCTAGTGGCATGATGCATAAAAGACAAAATCTGGATACGTCTTCTGTATTTCCAACCATGCACCTTTTTTCTACATATAGATATATCTAAATCTATATACATTATATCTAGATCTAAATCTAAATGTGTATATAGAATATAGATCTAGATTCTATAGTCTATGACCAATTCTATCTAGACTAGAATTCGTATGTCTTACATCTAATCTTAAAAGGACTAACCAATAGGATCAGGATTACATGATCAAATCCAAGCGGGTATCAAACTCCGTCAGCTGCTTGAACGCACGAGGATTCTAATTCGGCCATCGGGCGATGCATACGTAAGCAATTATTTATTGGTATGTTCATTCGATGCACATCTAGATCTAACACTAGACCTAGACTTCTAATTTAGAACTATCATTCATTAGTTATTGGTATGTTCATTCTGTGCACATCTAGATCTAACACTAGACCTAGACTTCTAATTTAGAACTATCATTCATTAGTTATTAAGAACAAAATAATCTCTCTTATTAAAATTTTTAGTTTTACAAATTTAGATTTTTTAGGTTGGTCCTTACTTCTGCATTTCCATTTTTAGACTTGATATCTAACAGTCTGGAAATTCTTTCTATACAAAGAAATATGTTTAGAAAGGGAATAAGGCAGACACCACACAATCTTAGAAAGGGAATAAGGCACACAGCACACAATCTTAGAAAGGGAATAAGGCACACACCACACAATCTTAGAAAGGGAATAAGGCACACAGCACACAATCTTAGAAAGGGAATAAGGCACACAGCACACAATCTTAGAAAGGGAATAAGGCACACACCACACAATCTTAGAAAGGGAATAAGGCAGACAGCACACAATCTTAGAAAGGGAATAAGGCACACACCACACAATCTTAGAAAGGGAATAAGGCAGACAGCACACAATCTTAGAAAGGAATAGGACTGCAAATACGTGATCCAGATTCGTTTAACTGACATCGAAGATGTCTCCGGACCATCTTCAACTTTAACTGTGAATGGACAAGTGCACAATACAATTCAAGGAAGTAAGATGAAATTTCGTCCGTAAATACTCTTTGGAAAAAAAGTTTTCATTGCATCCATTTGTCATTTTCCTTAGAGAACAAAAAGATAGGTTTGCAACATGAAACATTTTCGTCCAATTTTGTTTGTGAAGTTTTTATTTGGAAGGATTGGATCTTTACAGAAAAATCGAGACATGTTTCTTGGTCTCCTTGCAGAGATCAATTGTACTCATTGACGATGGCAAAGATTGCAACATTTTCTGTTGTTCTCTTTCACAGCTATAAAATGCTTCCAACTTTTTTGTTTAATTCCATACAATATTGTTTTAGCTAATCATGAAAGTAAAGAAAGATCCCCCCCTCTCATAGGTTTTTCTACATTGAAAATATAACTTTCAATAACATGGACTTAATTTTTTGTTAAATTATGGTGAATTATTAATTTTAAACGGATGCGCTTTTATTTACATCATGAGGTGCGTAAATCTTCATCATAGAAATAATATATATTGCGTAACAACGTCAACCTGTTTAATAGACAATAGTTAAAACTGATACAAATATTTCAGCTTCACCAGTAAACATGTTTGAATTCATTCTAATTCTGTTGTTTACAATATTTATCGTCGAATAATAATTATAGTCTTAAAAAAGTAACAATCAAAGGAAAACTTTGAAAAATGTCAAGTTTTATACTTGAGAATAGACAAAATCAATATTTCCGGTGGTCTTCGGTGACTCCAGGCAATCGTAATTCAACCCTAAAAAAAAAAGGGGGGGGGGCGCAACCCACAGGCTGAAAACCTCAAGTATACATGTGAGCTAATTCTAATGATTCGTAATAAAACAGTAGACTGAAAACATCGGGTTTCTGCAGACCTATATTACACACTGTACTATAGTAAATCAGTTACTATGGACATCTGGTTCCTATAGACCCAATAATGGCCGATATTAAGCTATTAAGTTACATTCTCAACCATTTAACACTTATTGAATAATCTTCATCAACTATAAACATACAAAGGGTTTTCATTTTCGTCGTAAAATAGTGTTAATATGAAATTACTGTTCATTTCATTTAATTAATGTCCACAATATCATCATGTAGGTTATCACTAAAACGGTGACCCGTCAAAATAGCGCGGACAAAATAGCGCCGACAAAATAGCGCGAAATTTCCCGATAAAATAGCGCAAGACAAAGTAGCGCGGACTTCTATATGATGTGTATAAACGTACCGGATTATTAGTAATTTAATGTCATGGGAATTATTTTTGTTGATGTCTCTATCTTTTTCAATATTAATAGATCTGAAAGTATGCCATATTTGAGAGAACGAGAGTACTTTAAATTTTATATCATTTGTTTTTTAATTTGTATGACTATTGGGAGGACAACTTGATTGGTCGCCGGGGATGAAACCGCAGAGTGACTCCAAGATTTCCGATAGCATTATGAAATGTTAGAGATTGTGTGCAGGACAATCTACCACGAACAATGGATGGCACCATGCATTGCAGCTGTCTACTGTCATCACACTAATGTGTACAAGTGAATCTCTCACTTCATCAAAGAACAGGAGAACACTGAGGTACAATGCTGGAGAACGAAGTAAAGCTACAAGTAAGACAAAGTACCTCCAACTTAACAGATGTCTATATTACCAATGTACAGAAACAAACAAGTGATGGAATTTCAACGTGACATTTTCTACAATTTAACTTTGTGAAAGTATGTGTGTGTACATTTGACACGTATCTTTGCGTGTTTTCTAAGTACACTTTTATAATGTAAATAAATGCTATATTTTGAAATTAATCATTTTACCTTATTATGATTTTTGCTTATTTTTGTTTTAAGATATCTAAAGTGTTTCCTGCAAAATGACTGAAATATATATTTTTCTGCGCTATTTTGTCGGCGCTATTTTGTTCGCGCTATTTTGTCGGCGCTATTTTGTCCGCGCTATTCTGACGGGGTATCCACTAAAAGACAAGACTTGAGGTCTACAACAAGTTTAGGTTCAAGTCTAAGACTACAGAAGAAGGAGGCAGTACATGTTCTGAACATTGTATTTCCCAAGTATTCCTTGTCTATTGTCTCCTCTCACGCAACTACAAACTCAGCTGATGGTGCTTCACTAACGCTTTGGCAGTATCATAGTTTCTCTTAAAAAACGCAAAATCTTAAATTAGTTATGGAAAACTGCTGGCCAAAAATAAAATGGGAGTGTTGTATTATTATATCAAAATAATGTAAATGTTTTATGTCAAATATTTTAAATGAAATTTTGATGTTATTATATTTGGCCTACAGGTTTAGGTGGGGTATTTTTTTGGTTTAGGTTTGTGTGTATATGTGTGAGTCAATCAAAACTTGAAGACTTTGTGCGGCAAGCTAATTATAACTTGAGCCTAATTTGTCAGCCGCCACCTCTCCTCCATTTTGTACCCTAACTGTATTTTACCAACAAACCATTTTGTAGACCTATGTGTCTAGCAGTTAACTATCTCATTGATCTAATGACAATATAACACGTTTTTATGTACGCAGCATTCACTTTTGAATTACCTAATGAGAAAAACAACATTTGAATTTTCAGTAGCAGTCCACTGATCTAATTGACGCAATATAAGCAATTTGAATCTACTTAACCTCCACTTTCTAATTTTCCAATTATGAGCAATACAATTTTTAAATGAATGTACCAGACCTCTTTCTAATTGACCTAATGACCAATACATGTATGCTGCCTTCAACATGGAGGTAAGGTATATCTTTTGGTAAGAAATGTGTAACGTCTTTTCAAATCAAATTAAAGGCGCCCATTTGATAAGGTCGAGACTTCATATGGTGCTAATGCGGAATTTTTTTAGAAAGCTAATTCACACATTCCTGAGTCTTAAGTTTGACCATGATCACAGTATTGTGAGTACACGACAATGATCAACTCTATTTAATTTCCAAGAATAGCGTTCTAAAACAAATCCAACAAGAAATTCCAATAAATCCAATTCAGCTTTTTAGTAACAATTATAAACACTCTTTCAGTGTCTTGAGTGAATTCAGTTATTTTTGCCAAGTAATTTCAATGACAATCTGAAAAATAATCACATTGAGGAAGAGCATTTATGTCTGTCTGGAGATCAATGCCACTAGCCTGGACGTCGGTTGTGTCCAGTAAGGGATTGAATATCCGATTCCGGATATTCAGGTCAAACAGGTCAATAAATCATCTTTGCACATTTTGATGTGTTTGTATATGTGTGTTACTGAGCAACGGAATCCTTCACGAATCCTGTCATTTAGTTCTTCCAGAAAGGTTTGAGATTTAGGAAACACGAAGGCTGGAAGAAAGGAATTTTCAAGGTTTTAATCATTTTAATTTCTTTTTTTTTTCTGAAGAGCCATCTTTTTGAATATTTAAGACGCAATACTTGTAAATTAAAACCAGAGAGCAAGATTTTTTAATTAACTCAACCAGGATTACAGAATTTTTAGAAGAAATTCAAGATTTACTTTTCCATGAACACAAATTGCACTTTAAAATGCATCCAAACTAATTAGGCATGTTGATGAAGTGCCTACATCTTCATTCATTGTCTAATTCTAAATAAGAAAGAACAGCAGCGTTAACCTTTTTGTGTAGCCTTAGACTATACTTTAAAGAGCTGCCAACACTAAGGTAACTTAGTATAAGTTTCGTTCAGCCCTTACGTACGGGTGCCATACACGCTTTTTTGTTCTTAATAATCATACTGGTTGTATTGAATGTGTCTCAAAGTTGTCTTTAAGAGGTCAGTTTATACACTATATACTTTTTGTGATTCAAATCGAGTTGCCTTCCTTAGTGACATCCTTGTTCATTACATGATGCTATAGTGCTGTGAAGAGACAAGATGCCAGTGGGGACTACTTTTCTTTATTTGTTTTTAAATCACATTTTATATTTGTTTGGTTCAAAACGTTGACTTGAAATATGAGTTCAATAAGTGATTCATTGAAAGAGTTTTTGAGAGAGCAAATCTAATGGGTGAATGAGTTAGTTGTTAAGACCTCTGCGCGGTGTTGATTCTTGACAATCTGTCTAGTGTAGATCTGACTGTAGGTAACGCTGAACGCAACACGTCAGTAACACCGGCGAAAGGCCGAAACAATCAAATAGGTAGTCGACGCTGATATTTTGTTCTACCAATATGTTTAATACTCAAAAGGGAATCGTCCGATGTCAATAATGTCGTACTCAAGTCTACTACTCCACAATAAGCGTCCTCCTTCTAGCGTCGTTTAGAGCGTTCTTATTTTTAAAAGATCTGTCACGTCACTTGTCGCTAATTAAAACTTTCCCCTTATTCCCGATACAAATAACTAAATCCTAATCATGTCATAACAACTCCTCCCCCTCCCGCTAAAAAAAATTGCCTGTCAATTTTTAATCTACTGTCTTAGTCTTACAATGTGCAAGGGCCAAAATGTAGGGAAACATAAAAGACAACACAACTTGAGTCTTGATTGCGATTTCAACTTCTCTTTCTGTGTCCACAATCAAGTTCCTCTGAACACATATTTCCCTCAAGTGTCACTAACTGATAATGTCCAATGTGATGTGCCATAGGTGACCGCAGACATAGTTCGTTTGCGCTGACACTATAGGTGTGTCTATCTATACTTCATCACATCACGTTCCAGAGGTTACACCGCTTTCCCTCACACGTCAGGACAGACAATTTACCTAATATGACAAATTGATAATTATCAATACTCGTTCTCCCACTATACACCTAACGTTCTTTCGGGCATTTACAAGTGTATTTTATTTCCTCTCTCCACTTACTTGTCCCCACACGATCTAACTCTTTACTGATGTATGATCATGATCAAATACAAAGAATAAACTATAAAACTTACTTTTTCTTGATATCACTACATCGTCGCCTTATAAATGCCCTTTCTATTCATACACACATACATGCAATTCATACATACTACCCGAAATTACATAATTAACATTAGTCAATCTAATGATAACCAAATTACATGTATATTATAACATAAATATACTATTCAAAGATACATTTAACAACCTAATACCCGTCTAGTTATGACTACTAGTTAGGTCAATTAATTAAGAATAACCAATTTAAATAAAATCCAACTTATTTACACACTACGGTCTCATAATGCTATGTTTCACAGGCTATCTACACGACTCATACATTTGTTCTCTCCAACTGGAGTTTACATCTCTTCTTACACCACTATAGCCCGCTTGTGGCCTTCTACCTCTGTTTGACTTGCGATTACCGCTACCATAGTCATCTCTTCTACCATCACTGTCGGATACAGACCTGTGCCTCCTATCCGAACTCGCAATCTTCTGTTTAGACTGTTCTGCCCTACTCCAACAGTCTTTAGCGATGTGCCCATGTTTATGGCAGTTAAAACAAATTCTGTCATTTCTAGGTTTATTTCGCCTCATGTTGCCATACCTGCTTTTCCACCTTCTAACCTGTTTGTCAGAAGCGGCGCTGACACCTGCTACATTTCCAAGTAAAACATCTCTAGATAACCTCGGCATGGCTACACCTTCGCAATACCCTGTGTATAATGGAGATCGAAGGAACACTTTGCACGCTTCGAATCTCTTAACTGCGCCGTCTGCCAACCTGACTGATTTGGTATAGCCTAAATAATCCTTAGATTTCACTAATCCACCACGATTTAACCTGGTAGTGATAATCTAGCGAGTGGTCACTTCCCTACAGACTCTAATTATTCTAAGGAGAAAGTAGTTAAATAACACTTGACTTATCTGTCTAAGAAGCGGTGATAACTCCACAGTCTCGGGTCCACTCTGGCTCCGGTTCGTCGGTGACGTAGAGTCTGGTTCCGGTTGCTGGTTCCAAGGCAGGTTCCAGGTGGTCGTCTGTCCAAAGTGAAACTGGAACGGTCCAACAGTTGACCCAGCGACAAAGTCAAAGTCCAGTGCTAAAATACCGGCTATCTGGCTATCTAACGTGTAGCACAGATTCAGCCGAGACGTAGATCAAATTAGCACTACTGTACTTAAGTGCCGTAGGCAGTAAGATGGTTCCTACGTCACAAGTTCTTTGGCGTGACCTCAACGGTCGATCTTGGCCTTGCAGAGGTGACCTTCACGTTCGTTCTCAAGATGCCGGGCAGGCGATATCTCTTCAGTACGGCTTCGACAGGACGGTTTTCTTCCCTTCAGCAAACTGTAGCCTTCTCGATACCGAACTACAGGCTTCAATACGATGCCCCAACGTATGGGCGTTTACAAATTACAAATGTAGATCTAGATCTATATTTCGTTACCTCCTAGGTCTACGAGTCCAGGATCTCACTGGCTTTCCTTCGCCGACGTGGCTGTATAACCAGGGTCTAGCTGCAGACTAGGCCGATGACGTAACTTCTGCCTCCTCCTAACAGAGGGCTTCTATCCTTCTGGATGTTGATGCCAGTGAGCTCCGTGTCTGGGGTCGCCACGTTGTTAAGACCTCTGCGCGGTGTTGATTCTTGACAATCTGTCTAGTGTAGATCTGACTGTAGGTAACGCTGAACGCAACACTTCAGTAACACCGGCGAAAGGCCGAAACAATCAAATAGGTAGTCGACGCTGATATGTTGTTCTACCAATATGTTTAATACTCAAAAGGGAATCGTCCGATGTCAATAATGTCGTACTCAAGCCTACTACTCCACAATAAGCGTCCTCCTTCTAGCGTCGTTTAGAGCGTTCTTATTTTTAAAAGATCTGTCACGTCACTTGTCGCTAATTAAAACTTTCCCCTTATTCCCGAAACAAATAACTAAATCCTAATCATGTCATAACATAGTCTATGTAAAATAACAGTAGTAAGTCAATGAACCTAACCTTTTACATCGTTACAATTTTTCTATATAGCTATTTGTTGTATTCATGAAGAGTTTTATTTCTAAACTAGTCGACCGTGGCGTAGCATACGCCGCCATTTAGTGACGGGTGAACACTTCCTGAAAGACACAGTTGTCCAAATAGGGTGGGGTTGGCAAAACGACTGTGTGCGCAGCCCTTAAGAGGGTGCGGGCGGGACAGGGGCGGGGGAGGGTTAGAGAGTCGGCGTGCGTGCTTGGTGTTCCGAATGGGTGGGCGACGTAGACAGGGCCGGCCTTAGGCCACTGCAACCTAAGCGAACGAAGTGGGCCCCGCACTATCGTAACCCTGCGCTAATTCTAGATGTAAATGATTAAATTAGACCATTTTAACTTATACAGGGTGCCCACGGCCTCATGATTTTCAGGAGCTCTTGGAAATCTCTTAAAAATTGCAAAATATAAGAAAAGGTCCTGAAATTATTAAAATTTCAAGAAAACTCATAAAATCTCCTGAAATGTAGACAAAATTGTTATTTTGGGGTATCATTCTGTGACAGGTTAGTGACGTGTGTTTAGCGCGTTTAATGTCTAGGGGATGATTATTTTTGCAGTTATCACACACCAACCCGTCAGCATATAAATCGGGAGCAGACACGCAACTAGACAAGCAATGAAAGATAGATACAAGGTTAAAAATGAAGAATATTTATTTACATAAATATTTACATAGGAGAATAAAAAGGGGGAGGGTTTGCATCTATCTCTAAGCAATACTATGTTTAATCATCAGCATTGCACTTAATAAGAGAGTATGTCACTTTGTCTTCTGAACTTAGCTGGTTGTCCTGTTGATGTCGCAGCTGGCTGTGTCCTGGCTTGAGGTTCTGCAGCTGGAGGTGGCGCTCTAGCGGGTAGAGGGACGCCGGTGATACAGTTCTTGTGGAGTCTCAATCCAAAGTTCTGATATCTGTAGTGGGCGGGTGTAGGGCGGGTGGCCGGCTACCGTGGGCACAAGTGTACTGCGGGCAGAGCGGATCTGCCGTGGGCAGCGTAGTGAGCAGGATATGTCCAGTGAGTCGCAGAGGGTTGGCGTAGCTATGACGTCTCGCACAGACTCTGGGTCTATAGGGACGTCGCACCTAATAAGTTGACAGGTGGGCTGTCGAATAGGCAGGCAAGTAGATCCGATAGCGCCAAGTAGTGGAGTTGAGTAGATCCACGTAGACAGTAGAAAATACTCAACAGCAAATAGATAATAGATAACAGCTGAATAGCACTAAGTACAAAGGCAATAGATCCAAACAAATAGGCAGTTGACTAGGCAGACAATGCCAAATAAATAGGCAGGTGAGTGATCCGATAAATAGGCAAGTGCAGTGCTGAATAGCACTAAGCACATAGGCAGGTAAATAGGCAGATGATCCAAACAAATAGCAAATAGGCAGACAATGCCAAACAAATAGGCAGACACCTGAGGGAGGCACCAGGTATTCCTCTAGGAGTGAGAATAAATGATATAGTCCAGACTCGATTGACAGCGATAGAGAAATAAGAGGGTCTGGCTTGATTTAATTTACCTTATAAAGGCCTGGGAGAGACGGGCGGAAACACGAAAGGCTAAGAATTATCTTACACGTGGGTGAAGTCCGACGAAAGTCGCACCTTGGAGTGTCACGAGGCGCGTTGACCCGAGTAATCTCTTTGATTAAAGAGAGACGTGGGAGAGGGAAGGGGGAAGAAAGATTGGTTTGCATTCCACCCAAGGTGGTGTCAATTGCGGTTGTAAGACCAAAGAGATTGTGTGTTCATCTTTACCCCGGTCAAGGGAAGATAAGTAAAAAGCCGCCAAGGTGGTGGACTCAGTCTAGTGAGACGAGGAAAAGGTGGGGCGGGTGAAGAAATTGGGGATAGGACGGGGAAATAACTAAAATAAAATAAATAAATAATGATAAAATATAATTAATGCTGTGATAAGTTCGAGTGACTCTGACAGCAAGCTTTTGACTTGTCACACATTCAATATATAAAACGTCAATCATACGCGCGATAAAAAAAACGACATTATACTATTCCCGTAACATCGGGTCTGGTGAAGAAGCTTCTCGTACCTAAAACTAATCAAGAATTACTTGAGGTGAATAATTCACAAAGACAGATTTGGCTATTCTTGCAATTGAGCGTGATCTATGTATGAAACAGAATTTCGATGATATACTGTATAACTTTGCTACACGCAAGGCTCGTAAAGTAAAGTAAATTTGTTAATAATTTTGTACTTAGTAAAGAATGGATAAAATGTAAATACGAATTTTCTAGTACAAAATCTTAATTTTCACTTATTATCCTTATCCCTACCCAGACTGGGCCGGCACAATCCTTTTCGCATAGGGCCCGCAATTGTTAGGGCGGCCCTGGACGTAGAGACTTGTTTTTTCTAAGCCGCGTTCTCTGTCGCTGCAAAAGTTACTTGGGGTAGCTCTAGTCCGACTTGCAGAAATAAAAGATTTATCTTTTCATTACTTTTTCAGCAAGGGTTAGAGAGTCAGCGTATGTGCGAGGTGTCCCGCATATTTGTCGACGAAAAAAATTATATATATAGATAAGTAATTCCTTTTTTTAACTAAATCAAAGCTAAAAGAACATCTAATTATTCTAGAAGCCTTAAAAAGATTGAAGATGTTTTCTTCGCCTAATAGAACTCTAGAATCATTAGGGCCTACTTCAATTAAAAGTAATTGGAAACGTTAACAAGTAAAGTTTCACCCGTTGACCTATAGCTATAAACTGTATCTACAAATACGAGATTCACTTACCGCAACAATGTTTTTACGACCACTACAATATCTTGTTTAAATCAAAAGCTGAATGGCTATAGAATCTATATCTATATTTAGAAGGGCCTTGACCAAATCACTGATTGATTAACAATAATTCTCCCATTTGACGAAAACATGAAAATTTAACCTAGGACAACTAAGTACATTTTCATAATCAAAACCGCAGTGGTTAAATTTAACAAAAAAAAAAAAACAACAACAAACGATTCTTTATTCTTAATTTCGACCCAAAAGTTTGAAACCTGCATTTGTAGACATTGTATAAAACCAATCACATTTTTACCGAATACATTTTTAATCGTATCATTTCAAATATAGAAAAAGTCCAGTACTTGTCAACAGAAGCCTACGCAGGATATTTAAAACAAATATATGTGTGTGTTTGTGCGTGTGTGTGTGTTTACATAATTAATCTTTATTACATTCTGACCCTTCATTCTTTCGGAAGACGTTTGTTGTAACCTAGAATAGGATCTTCCTGGAATTAGTTGAAAAATTGTAGACTCCCCACTATTTCCGGTATTGAAAGCCAGCAAAATACATATTCTGAGGTATCTACAGTGCATTATCCTGCTATTAAAAAGTTTTATTTTAAAAACCTTATGTGCTATTGTTACTGACTTAGATTCTCCAGCGTCTTTCGGCGCCTTGGGCTGCAAACTGCTTCCCAAAAAATCTGTCACTGGCAATGTCTGAAGCCTCTTCCCACCTTCTCTGAGGACCTCCATGAAAGTGTGGCGCCAAGTTGTACCAGGATTTCCCTGTTTGCGCTTTCGTCGTAATGTCCTCCATGTCATCGCAACTCTTATTATGCGTAATTCATTTTGTCGGAGAACATGTCCCGCAAACTTTATACGACGATCTGTTACAACCTTTCTAAGGGGTCGACTCCCAGTTTGGCATAGGATTTTCTTGATTGAGGCCCGATCTCTATACCTGACTTCTAAAATCCGTCTTAGCCATCTTAGTTGAGCCATATTTAGTTTTTTCAATTTGACTATTCACTGCACTTTATGCATGGAGTCCAGCCACTGGTAGAAATGTGTAACCTCTCTTGGCTATGCTCTTGGAATTAGGTGAATGTAGTTTGCTTTAGATTTTATATCGAAAAGGGAAATTTTATCGTCAAAATCATTTTTTTTTTGGGGGGGGGGAGGGGGTTTTAAACTAAAAAATCTGTGGATTTTTTAAAAATTCAAAACCTCCTAAGCCACGCTCATAGTATTTGTTGACTGTAGTTTGCTTTAGAACAGGGGTGGGCAACCTTTTTTTTTGAGGGCCACATTAAAAAAAATTGGGTTATGGGTGGCCGCATACATACATGCTTACAATTTATAAAAATACGATAACTTACTATGTATAATGTCTTTTAATTTATATTTATATTGTATTATATATTTAGATTTTTTTTTTCAATCTCTCAATTGAGGAATTATAAAAAGAGTTTGGAAACTAATTTCACTCATAATTTTTTAAACTATATACTTGTGTTTTGATTCGCAACATTTCACCACAAATTTACAGTTGTAAATAATTTGAAGTATTTCACTTTTTACACTAGTGCATGTTCCTGAACTATTGAACTAGCTTACTAGCTATTATCCTCATGACTGCTTTCAAATTACTGTCAGTTAGCATTGGTCTGTTATTACACTTTATTTTCAAACAAGAAAATGTTTGTTCACAGATATATGTGGACCCCAATAATGTGAAAGTTAAGCTGCAAAGTTTTTTTAGGTGTTGAAAAGCAGCTTCTGGTAAAGACCCGTAACACTCCCGCGGAAGAACTTGAACTTATCTTTCTGTCATAATTTGCTTGGAGTTATCTCCTCTGGTGCTGAACCGCTTCAGCACTAAATTGTCAGCTGAGGGTATTGAAAAATGGTTTCAAGTTCTTGATGTCTTAAAATTTGATTTTTATTTAAACAATCAAAGAATCCAAATAAATCTTGCACTTTTTTACCAGTTCACTAGAAAAAGCTTCACCTTTCAGCAAAGGAAAATGACAAAACTTGTTTTCACTTGATTATCTGGAGAAATGGGATAGCTTTGTTTGAAAAGATTTAACATGCACAAACATTTCATTTGCAAATCAACTCGTTGCAAAAGTGTCGATGGCAAACATGTCTTCCATATCAGAAACATAAATAACAAAGTCACAAACAATATCGTTTAAAGAACATTACAATTTATTCCATGAGATCCCATATTCTTCTCAATACCTTGTCCATGTTAATGCAAGGATACATCTGTGATACTAAACAACAGAATGTTTTATTTCCAAACTTCAAGCAGGGTACTTCTCGGAACTACTTGTGGTTACGAACCCAAGCTCAGATAAATTATATATCTGAGATAATTGGGCCAATAACATGTTTGATATTCAATGCATATTGGCACAAACTTTCCCGTGATAAGATAAGAGTATATAGTTGGGATAGTGTTCTGTCATTGTATTAACAAACCTTTTTGTTTTTCTGAGTCAAAGCACGGGCTCCATCAAGTTATCAACCCGCCATCTTGTTCCATGCAAACTCAACAGCATCAACATAATTCTTCATAGCATTAAATAAACACAAACCTTGAGTTTGCGTTTTTAACTGAATGTTTCGACCTATCCCTTTTTAGAATGATATTATAGAGATCGTTTCTTTAGCCTCTCCAGCATAATAAGAGAAGTTTCAATAATTTATATAGAAATAATAAAAGTTTAGAAGTTTGCACTTTTCATGGATATAATCTGTGGGCACACCTAATATTTGTAGGAGTCTACAGGCCGCATAAAACATTCCGGCGGGCCGCATGTGGCCCGCGTGGCGTATTTTACCCATCCCTGCTTTAGAATAAAATTGAAGAGAGAGGTTTTCAACTTCTCTAACTCTCTATATGGAGGTTTTTAAACTCAAAAAAAAAATCAGGAGGGGTTTTAATCTTTTAAAAAAAAGCCCTCTGGAGGAGAGGGTTTAAACTCAAAACCCCGTTGGCTACGCTCATAGATTTTTGAGTGAGTAATTTGCTTTTTTTTTATATTGAAGAGGTAGGCTATTTTTTTAGCTTCAAACCCCGCTGAAGGGGGGTTTAAAATCAAAACCTTGTATGCTTATGATCATAACATTTTGAATGTGTAATTTTCTATTTTTTTATACTGAAGAAGTATTTTTTAGCTTCAAACCCCGCTGCAAGGGGGGGGGGGGGGGGAGGTTCACACTCAACCCCCCCCCCCCCTATGGCTACACTAATAGAATCTGCTGATGATAGTTTTATATTTCGGTGGGTGTTTTAAAATCGAAATCTTCCTTAGCTATGCTCTTGGAATTTTGGGGATCGTCGTTTGCATTCTTTTTTTTTTTTTTTGGTTTTGTTTTAAGGAAGAGGGGGATTTGACTGCAAAACCCCTGGTAGAGGGTTTTAAACTCAAAACCCCCTTGGCTGCGCTGGGGCAAGTGATGGTTTAGTACTAAAATCTCATCTAAAGTAAACAGTATCAAAGCAAACAATCAGTCACTAAATTAATAATAATAATAATAATAATAATAATAATCTTTATTATCCGTAAGGAAATTTGTCTTACAATTTGTGCATTACACCAAACAAAAAACATTATAACTATAAGAAACCAAAGTGTACATTCACACCAGACTCACTCATAATTTACATGTGACAAAGTTTATACCAGATTGTTCTTATTTAATGATTTGATTGCCAGGGGAACAAAAGAGTGTTCCGAGTCCCCACCCCGAAGTTTGAACCCCCTCCCCGGCTACGCCCAAGGAAGTAGGCAAAACCTTTACACTAAAGGAGGACATTTTTCTTGTTAATCGTAATCTTTGTTTAATGTATTGTCTAAGATAGTACCAAGGTATTTAGAAGTTTGCACTATTCCAATGTTCTCTCCAGCTACAGCCACACTATCATTTTCCTCCATTTCCTGACCACAACAAACAAAAATCAATTATCATTTCTTTGGTATTTCAACGTTTAGGATTTCCAATTAGTATTACAGTTTGTTGTTTCACTGTATTTTATTTCTCTGAAATAATAATTTCATCTCAACTCTCTGAGAGCATCATCAGCGTGTTAAGTGAAGGTGCAAGGAGGACTAGCCAATTGAGAACCATTGGTGTACAAAATGAACCATTATGGCGATGTCACAGCCACCTATGGCGCACAGTGTGCATTTGATATTCAGATGCGCATAGCATTATATATAGACCATAGACATATATATATAGACTGGACGATAAAGTAAAAATTATTATGGGAAACATTTGGGAAAAGATAAGTTTGTATGAGTTATACAGCAGTTATGAGCAGTGTAAAATTAAAAGTATTTATAGTTGTTTTTTTTCAGTCATAACCTATATAATTGATACAACTCCTTCTGTATTATTACATCTCTAATCGTGCCTAATTATAAATAGTTTTAAATACTAGATTTAGATCTAGTCTATATAAATACTATAGTAAAAAAATACTACTTTTACTAGTACTATACTACTATACTATACTATAAACTATAATTGTAATCTGTATAGTCTAGTCTATAGTCTATAGTTAGTATATAAATAGTCTAGGACTAGATTCAAGATTGTCACTAGATCTATAATCTATACTTATACTAGATCTAGTCTATAGTCTGCATGCATAGATGATAGACTGACTAGTTTAATAGTTAGTAGTAAAAAGTATGAAACGTATTAGACCCAGTTATTACAAATAGGCCTATTAGTCATATTTATTAGATTTAGATCTATCAATATTAAATTAGTCACAGTCACAGTGATACTGAATTATTCTGACTTACTGAAACTAAAAGTTAATGTGTATAATATTCAATTTTTTTTCAACCTTTAGAATTTATCCTTGGCCTATCGTACTACGAACATTAGAGCACGTTCTGCTCATTTTCTTTGACTTTTTTGACTAAAAACTAATTCTAACAATTTGAATCGATAAGACGACCGCCATACATTAATAAAGAAGCCATGTCAACAAACATAGATCCACATCACAAATCTATATATATTTGCCTATGTCTATGATTATGAAACAAAGGCAAAATATTGGGAATATGGCAGTTTTGTACTTTTCAAAACTAAAGATCATAATTATATATTGGCTGAAATGTTAGTCCTAGAATTTATAGCTCAATTGCCGCCATTTTTTTTTCACATAGATAGAGTACATAAAACATATTTGACTTCCCCCAAATAAAAATAACTTCCTACTTCCAGTCTATATTTATTTATGTCTATGATATAGACTTATCTTCAGTATATATATTCGTGTGTGAATGTTGTTCGAATTTTTCATCTATGCTGTTATTGTACAGTAGTTACGCTGATGTTGTCAATTGTAGTCAAACTGAATTTCCATTTGATTGAATCAATAAAATGATATTATATTATATTATATTATATATTATATATTATATATTATTATATTATAATATATTAATTATATTATATATAAAATTATATATATATATATCATGGGCGTAGCCAGGATTTTTTTCGGGGGGAGGGGGGTTGGGGGGAGGGATTTTTTTCTCCCCCCCCCAACGCGAAAAAAATAAATTTATATGTATGTATGTGTGTGTGTATATAATCTTTTTTACATTCTGACCCATCATTCTTTCGGAAGACACTTATTGTGCCCTAGAATATGTTCTTCCTGGAGTTAGTGGAAAAATTGTAGACTTCCCTCCGTTGCCAGCAATGGGGTCTGGGGGAGCTCCTAGCGCGGGGCGGAGCCCCGCCGCCAAGCACTATTTCTGATATTGAAAACCAACAAAATGCATATTCTGAGGTATCTACAGTGCATTTTAATTTCAAAAACCTAATGTGCCATCCTTACTGACTTAGATCCTTCCGCGCCGTTCGGCACATTAACCGTCAAGCTGTTTCCACAAAAATCTGTTACTGGTAATATCTGAAGCCTCTTCCCACCTTCTCTGATGACCTCCATGAATGTGTGGCGTCAAGTTGTACTTGGATGTCATCGCAACTCTTCTTATGTGTAATTTATTTTGTCGGAGAACATGTCCCGCAAACCTCATGCGACGCTCTGTCACAATCTTACTAAGGGATCGACTCCCATTTCGGCATAGGATTTCCTTGATTTAGACCCGATTTCTATAACTGACTCCTAAAATCTGTCTTAGCCATCTTTGTTGAGCCACATTTAGTGTTTTTCAATTCACTGCACTTTATTAATTGAGCCCCGCCACTGGTAGAAATATGTAACCTCTCTTGAATACGCTCTTGGAATTAAGTGACTATAGTTTGCTTTAGATTTTATATCGAAAAGGGGTAGTTTTATCGTCAAAATCATCTGTTGGGTGTTTTTTTTTAATCAAAACCCCATTTAGGTACGGTTATAGAATTTAGTGACTTTAGTTTGATTTAGAATAATATTAAAGAGAGAGGTTTTCAAAACTCAAAAAGCCATCTGTAGGAGAGGGATTTAAACTCAAAACACTTAATTGTCTTGTCTACGCTCAAATAATTTTAGTGTGTATTTTCCTTTTTTTTTATATATTGTGTGACAGGTGGGGAAATGTGATGTGTGTTTGGCGCGTTTTATGTCTAGGGGATGATTATTTTTAATGCTATCACACCCCCACTTATCAGCATATGAATCGGGAGCAGACACGCAACGAGACAAAGCAATGAAAGATAGATACAAAAGTTAAAAATGAAGAATATTTATTTACATAAATATACATATAAGAATAAAAGGGGGAGGGTTTGCTTCTATCTCTAGTATATTCTATGTTTAATCATCACTCTTGCACCTAATAAGAGAGTATGTCACTTTGTCCTCTGACTTAGCTGGTTTTCCTGTTGATGTCGCAGCTGGCTGTGTCCTGGCTTGAGGTTCTGCAGCTGGAGGTGGCGCTCTAGCGGATAGAGGGACGCCGGTGATATAGTTCTTGTGGAGTCTCAATCCCAAGCTCTAATATCTATAGTGGGCACAGTAGGGCGGGTGGCCGGCTACCGTGGGCACAAAGTTACTGCGGGCAGAGCTGATCTGCCGTGGGCAGCGTAGTTGACAGGATATGTCCAGTGAGTTGCAGAGGGTTGGCGTAGCTATGACGTCTCACACAGATCTGAATCTATAGGGACGTCGCACCTAATAGCTTGACAGGTGGGCTGTCGAATAGGCGGGCAATACCGATAGCGCCAAGTGGTAGAGTTGAGTAGATCTCAGTAGGCAAGTGCAGTGCTGAATAGCACTAAGCACATAGGCAGTAGTTGAGTGGCGTCGAGTAGACACTGAACAGCAAATAGCAAATAAATAGGCAGGTAAGTAATCCGATAAATAGGCAGTAGATGATTCTCGATAGCAAATACAGTGCTGAATAGCACTAAGCACCTAAATAGGCAGACACCTGAGGGAGGCTGCGGATAAATAAAGACAAGTTAGGACATGTCTCTTATGCATCTTATCGATGCCCTCGACTGAGGTGCATTCGTCAGATTGGTAAAATTGCTTTAGAGCACAAGGGGGAGGTGATGACAAATGGGATTTGGAAAATAGATGGATGATAGTAGCAATATCAAAATGTACATAAAAGGGAAATAATAACACAAAATGTACATAGAAGGGGAAATAATAATCTCAAATGAACAACCCAGGTGGATAGAGAAAGAAAAGGGGGGGGGGTTGAATTGGGCGGTGGTCAGCGACCCAGATGATTGTTTACATATGACCGTGGGTCGAGAACAATGGAGCGCGCTTGAATGGTGTGTCCGTTCAAGCGGCGCAACTCTCATTAGGGTAAAATGAGTAAAGGGGAGATAATTCAATACAGGGGAGATAACTCATATCTCCTTTCTAAGCGCAGTATTAGCGCGATAGTAAAATCATCAAGGCGATCAACCGAGATAAAGGAAATAAAATAAGGTGTACAAATATATATATGGTTGCATCAATGATCAATTGAGCAACGTAGCATTAATAGATTAATGCAATACTAAAATATATACATAGCACATGTTTATGTTTTCTACTTACGCCAGTGAGAAATACACAATGCACTAATTAAATATAAATGAACTAAGCAAAATACACATGATGATATCCAATGGAAATAGCACAAAAGTAATTAAGATGGAACTTGTGATTAAGTTCGGCTTACCACCAGGTATTCCTCTAGGAGGGAGAATAAATGATATAGTCCAGACTCGATCGACAGCGATAGAGGAGTGAAAGGGTCTGGCTTGATTTGAATCTACTTATATACCGGCCTTGAGAATGTGGGCGGACACAGGAAATGTCCTAGGCTAAGAATTATCTTACACGTGGGTGAATTAGACTTAAGATGGGAGCGTCGAGAGGCACTTTGACTCGAGTAATCTCCTAGATCAAAGAGAGAAGTGGGAAGGGGGGGGGAGCGACTTGCATCCCACACAAGGTGGTGTCCACTACGACCGTCCTTCAGACATCCGGCGGGAAGACAAAAGAAATTGTGTGTCTACCTTTCCCCGATCAAGGGCAGATAAATGAAAGGACGCGCCTTAGCTATCTCCAAGGTGGTCAACTAAGTCTAGCCTGGAGCGGAAAAGGTGTGGCGGGTGAATAATTTAGGGGTAGGATGGGGAAATAATTAAAATAAAATAAATAAATAATGAAAAATAATAATTAATGCTGTGATAATTTAGAGCGACTCTGACAGCGAGTTTTTGACTTGTCACAATTGAAGAGGTATTTTTTAGCATCAAATCACTCTGAAGGGGGATTTAAACTCAAAACTCCTTTTGGCAACGCTCATAGATTTCTGTGTGCAATTTTCTTTTTTTTATATTGAAGATGTAATTTTTAGTTTCAGACTCCACTGGAGAGGAATTGAAACTCAAAATCACTTTGAATACACTCATAACATGCTGAGTGTATAATTTGCTTTGTTTTTAATATTAAAGAGGTATTTTTTACCTTCAAACCCCGCTGAAGGGGGGTTTAAACTCAAAACTGAGTCAAAACCGATTTAGCTACGCTCATAACATTTTGAGTGCGTAATTTGCGTTTTTTTATACCGGGTATTGAAGAGATATTTTTTAGCTTCAAAACCTACTGAAGAGTGGGTGAAGGTTAACTCAAAACCCCTTTGGCTACGCTCATATAATTTGAGTGAGTAATTTTCTTTTTTCATATTGAAAAGGGGGTTTATCATAAATTTTGGAGGGAGTTTAAAAATAAAAATCTTCCTTAACTGTGCTCGTGAAATTTGGGGATTGTCGTTTGCATTTTTTGTTTTTGTTTTGTTTTATAGAAGAGGGGAATTTAAATGCGAAAAACCTTGGTATGGGGGGGGGGGTAAACTCAAACCCCCTGGTATGGGGGGTTTTAAACTCGAACCCCACTGGTAGGGTTTTTAAACTCGAACCCCCTAGTAGGGGGTTTTAAACTCAAACCGCCTTGGAAGGGGTTTTTAACTCAAAAACCCCTGGTAGGGGGTTTTAAACTCAAAACCTCCTTTGCTGTGCTGGGGCAAGTGATAGTTTAGTATTAAAATCTCACCTAAAATAAACAAAATCAGAGCAAAAAATCAGTCACTAAATTCCGATCCCCCCGCACAGGGGGGGGGATTTCATTTCGGAAGGGGGGGGGGCTTTGAACCCCAAGAACCCCCCCCCCCTGGCTACGCCCATGATACCTTTTTGAATGTGGGAAAAAATTATTTCTTTTCTTGTATTTTAAAGTATATGTATGCTGCATTAGTAATTAAAAGTTAGGCCATCAATTACTGAGTACCGGCACCTAATCACTGAGTATAGGTGCCTATCTTTTTCATAAATAAGCACTGTATATATATATATATATATATAATATATATATATATATATATATATATATATATATATATATATATATATATATATATATATATATATTGTTATAAACCTGGTGGTGGCACAGATGGGGGTAGTGGTGTGTGTGTAGTCAGCCGACGCAAATCGCCCCAGGCCAGCGCTAAACGAGCGGTCAACCGTGACGAGCTACGTCGGTCAGCCGAGTCGAGTATCAACAGGACGGTTCGGGAAGGATCGCCGGCGTGAACAGAGCTCAGGAGCGTCACGAGAGTTGTAGTCATATGACCACCTAGAAACGTCGAGCGGCGTTCTGTCCGGTTCGAGAAGGCTAGTAGGGACCCTATATAAGTGCGGAGGTGTCGCAGTCAAGACGGTCGAGAAAAGGGGCTCAATACAGCGAGGTTCAAAGCAGGGGTTCAGAGCCCGGTTCACTACAGTCCGGTCGACTACAGCACAATTCAGCGGTGTGGTTCTGTACGGAGCATTACGACGGTTCAGTGCGGAGTACTGTCAAGTACAGTTGAGACGACTGGCGTCTTGATCTTGGTCTGTGATCGAGTCCGACACAACGAGCCTAGTGTGTGAAGTCAGTCCTGAACTGTTGAACCCATTGCAAGCCCGGAACGAGAGGGAGAGGCCAGTGCAAGAGTTGATACGGCGGAACGGTGTTATCGAAGAGATATTTGTACAGTCTTGTGTTACGTGCTGCCAATTGTACAATATTGGCTGTTATTTATTCAACCATTAAAGTGTTACGTTACTTTGGAGCCCTGAGTTGTCAAGTTCTTTAAGTTGGTGTAAATGGTGCAGTTTGCAGAGAGCCTGGATAGTGAGATTCGTAACAATATATATATATATATATATATATATATATATATATATATATATAGATAGATAGATAGATAGATAGATAGATAGATAGATAGATATAGATAGATAGATAGATAGATAGAGAGAGAGAGATAGAGAGAGAGAGAGAGAGAATTAAAATGTAAGGAGCTTACTTGTATGACATAAAACGCTTAATTACTAATAAAAATATTCTTATAACAATATTTACACACACAAAAAAAGAAGATTACCTCCCTTTTTAAATGTTTTGCTTTCAAAAATAAAAAGCATGTGAACTTTGTAAAAAATATCAAGATGTCGAATATTCAATCTATCTTTTCTAGTTTTTGCATTCTTAACGAGACGGACGGACAAACAATCACACAAAACTAATAGCAGCTATTCTACTTTCGGGGGCAGCTAAAAAGACATATTTCTCTCCACATGTGTTAATAGCAAGACTTACAGATTTGATATCAGCATTTCATGGATGAATTCATAGTAAACGAGCGAATTCGAATGTAAGTAAAAAAAAAGTTCAATAATTGGACTTAGCTTCAACTAAGCAGAACTTACAACCTAGGGTTACTTAGGACGCAAAGTTGGTCATCCAATAGTCTAATTTTCTACTTGAGAGAAAGTATTTTAATTTCTAAGGATTCTAAAATGAATGTCAGGAAATGAAATTTGAACCACTGAACTCTTAACGTGAAATTTTAGAAAACTTTCCTGAACAACTTTGACTGGATTGCTAGCTAACTAATTCAAGGGGAAGAAATCGTCAAACAAATGTAGAACTCGAGTCTGGATAATGGGTTTCTTTTTTTAAACATGAGCGGCCATGTTTTGTTGACATTTATCACAAGATACATTTAATCTTAGCTTGTGTATCTCGTGGGATCCCATTTGCGATCCCAAGTCTTATTAGATCTATGTATCTCCGGAAATAGGATCTGTTTGACTCGTGGGATATATACTTAATTTCAGGTGTCATCTTATGTTTGGCACTATTTCAGGCTAGGGCGATTACAAATGATGTCACTTCTATCGTAACTAAGAAGATGAGAAAAGCTGTGCTGCTATGCTGAAGTGACTTAGAAGTAGGAAAAGATTTTTATTTTATTTGAAATGATTTGGGAGATTTTACTTTACCCTTTATCCTCCCTCCCAAGGTCCAACCTAGTAATGACAACCCGACATAATTTACAAATGGGTTAAAATATAAATAACTAGCTTTATATATTTAACTAAATTTGTCCATAAACTGATTTTTGAACAAAATAAAAAAAAGTGAGGGTTGGCGGGGGTAGATGCAATCGGTCAAAATACCATAGGAGAAGAGCAACAAAAAAAAAGAGGTTAAAATACCAATAATTAGAATATATTTTACAGATATTTGACGTATTTTGTTCATAAACTGGGATTTCTGCGGTAGATGCATTTCCTTTCCGCCCCATACACACACACAACACCAAATGTGAAGGGGCGAAATACAAAAAAAAAGGTTAATATTTAAATAATGAGTAAATATTCTTAAGAAAAATTAATAATGCTATGAGCTCCCCTTCCGCCCCTGACCTTATCTGCCAGTATTGCTACACATTATTTCTGGTCAGCCTGCCAGAGTTTTCCCAGTGATACCTTTTTGTGTGGAATTTGAGTTTTCTAACACTACGACCTGCCCTTATCACCTATTATTATCTCAGGTTGAGGTCAAATACTTTTTGTTGAACAGTGTGAAAGAAATGCGAGACGTGTACAGATGTCTTTTGATTATAAACCTTATAGCAACTCACACTCTGTCTGTCTGTCAGGTCAAAAGTATCATATGTTATTTCTCCCAAGACCAATGCTGATTTAATTTCACAATTATTTCTTTGCATGCCTTCACAAGAATAAGTAAAAACAATTTATTAACTATTGGTGATTAATTATTTTGTTTGGTTTCTCGAACAAGGGAACAAAATTAAACTTACTATAAGTTAGTATAAAATGAGTTATTTCCTTGTATTGTTTGTAGAAAGAAAAGTTTGTAAATAACTATAAACCTATATTCATCAGCAGCTCCCTGTTTACCATATTGGCTTGAGGAGGTTGAGGAGGCCTTAGCCCTCGAGTGCGAATGTAAGTCGCTTTCTTTTTATATAAACACATTTAAAAAATGTTCCCCCGGACACCCCTACTTCTTTCTCTCCCTACTGGTCCAGACTAGTGATAGGATTATAGAGTATCGAGAAAGCTAAAAACATGAAATTGTGCCAAACAAAAACAATTGGTAAAATATTTGTAATCGCACAGATGTTACTATAGATCTATAACAAATTTAATTATATGACTGATCCAAAATAATTCATACAACTACACTCAATATAAGGTTTGTTGTTTTTTTAAGTGTTTTTTTTATTTTCTTGTATTGTCTATAAATGTACAGAGTAATTTTGCAATAACTATATTATTCTACATTCAACTATAAAGCCAGTTTGAAGCTCAGACATATGATACCTTCTCAGATGTTCCCCAAACCAAAGTTAACATCCACGGAAACAAAATTAAAAACAAAACCTGACAAAATGAGTACACTAAGAGCCGCCCCACCCCCTTCACTAGTCCTTCCAAGCTTGATGAAGTTAATCGATACAACATTCCCATGACTGAGGAAAACGAAGAGGGAAAGATTAAATAACATGTTGTGTTTTTTTTTATGGGCTACAGACTTGACAAGATTAGCACTACGCCTTAAGGGTGCTAGGGAATAGTGATAGTTGGAGTTGAACCCATAGCATCTTAAAAGAAAAGGCAAACATGTATTTGTCTAGAGTATGAACAAGCCTTTTGAAATGAAATAGTTTGAGAACCAAATAGCACTACACAATAAAGCTTGATGTTTGAACTCACAGTCTTTAGAGTAGGAGGGTTTCATAAAGTAATTCAGCTTTGGAAAATATTTGTTCTCTTCATAGCTAGTGGACACCAAAAGGAGAAAGCTGCTATTCGTTTCATTTCATCCGTATGTCCGTCTTTCCGTCCAATTCCCTAGTGACACATTATAGTAATGGTAGTTTTTGGGGTTAATAAAATGTCAAAGGAAATATTTTTGTGTGCAGATATCAATTAACTATTACGTTGCGCTATGCAAAAGTAGTAAAAAAAAACAACAACAACACTATTCTATCTCCCTGTATACAAAATGATTATTTAAAACATGATTGCCTGCGAGTATATTCAGATGTGAATCAGTTCATTGTCCTTGTTGCTTTCAGCCAAGGTCCTAAAGCCTTCCTTACAAAATGTTTATTTCAAGCATTATTATCACTCACAATGCGGCTAATTAAATTGTTTCAGTGATTTTAGCGTTAAGTATTTTTAATATATCTGGGGCATTTTTATGTCCTACTTATATAATTAATATTAATAATATTGTCCACAGCGCAATAACTTGATATTTTTTTCTAATAAAAAAAAGTGCAGGTCCAAACTTAAATCTCTTCACTACACTTTTCAAACTCTACTGGCTACACTTTATCTTATCTTATAAATGACAGACGATAATTACTTCCTACGCGTATCCATGAGTCAGTGTAGTGCATGTTAATTACAAACTTAATTAATACAACTACACCAAGCTGCATATAACTTTCTTTCAACAAACATTCTTGTCGGAAAAAGACATTGACCTCTGGAATTTTACTAAAAGCTATCTTAAAACATAGAAAATCATATACCAACTAAATACTCATCAAAGAAAATAAAGAAATTCTAGTTTAATAATAAATTAAAGAAATTTTGCAAACAAAAGGAAAACCTATTTTAAAGAAATTAAGTCAGAAAGACCTTATAAAAAAGTATACTAAAACTAAACATTTACTCCAAAAAGGAAGCAGGCAGCTGCAGAGTGAATACATAAACAATGTAATATCTAAGGATGCCAATAAAAACCTATATTCATACATGAGGTCTAAGAAAATGGAAAAAACAGGAGTAGGACCATTAAAAGGAGAAGATAACTCAACACATAATGATAATAAAACTAAAGCTTATATCCTAAATAAATACTTTGTATCAGCCCCAGGAGACAAAGACATATTACTTAATCTGAACTAAGTAGACAACATAGGAAATATAGAAGTACAAGAAAAGGGGATCCAAAAACTATTATTAAACATCAAATCAAATAAAGTATCAGGACTTGATGGTATCCCAGCAAGATTACTCAATTAACTAAGCAATGAGCTAGTGCCAGAGTTCAAAATACTTTTTCAGGCATCACTTAAACAAGAACTGGAAAGAACCAATGTCACTCACTCCCCTATTTAAAATAAGACAAAAATCTTACCCAGGAAACTACAGACCAGTATCACTAACCAGCGTCACATGTAAAATCCTAAAACACATAATATGTAGAAACACTATAGACCACTTAGATAAACATAATGTTCTTACTCAATACCAGCATGGCTTTAGGAAATATAGATCATGTGTAACACAACTAATATGATTAGTTGATCTTTTTTTTTAATAGGTTTAGATAATAGTGAGCAAATAGATGCTACCTTATAAGGTTTTTCTAATGCTTTTGACAAAGTTCAGCACCATAGCTTGTTTAAATCATTAAACTATTTTGGCATTAGCATGGTTCGTTACATCAATGAACTCAAGATTTTTCTGATAAGGAAAGAACAAACTGTAATAATAAATGGCTCTAAATCCATACCAATAACATTAAACCCAAGTAAACTCAAGGAATTGTCTTAGGTCCACTACTATTTGTAATTTACATAAATGATTTACCAAATTGCATTAGTTCAGGAACAAAAGTCAGATTATTGGCATATGATAGCATAATATATAGAACAATAAAAACAACACTAGATACAGAAATTTTACAAAGAGAATTAGAAGAATTTCAGAAATTGGAATCAAATTGGAGCATGTCTTTCCATCCAGAAAAAAAGGCAGTAATTTAAATAAAAAAAAACTTAAACAAATAAATACCACTTATCTTATTCATGGCGAACCAGCAACACAGACTAAAAACTCACAAATTCTTAGGTATTATAATAAATGAAAAATTATCATAAAATCCCCATATTAATAAAACTATTTAAAAAATCAAACAAAGTTTAATTTTTCTTTTTCTAACGAAATTTCTACGAATCAGATTAGAACATAAAACTAAAATGTTATTTAACCTTGGCTATGCAAATTATAGAATATGGATCCTCTGTTTGGGACCATTCAACTCAAGTAAACATTTAGAAACTTGAAAAGACACGAAATAGAGCTTTTTTTCATAACAAACGAATTGACACAATTGACTAGTGTAGCACCTTCAGTAAAATCACCAACCTTTAAGGATATAAGACTTAAAAGTTGAGTAGCAACTAAACATAAAAATCAATCCATAATCTTCAAATATAAAAACAAAACCTAATAAAAGAAAGAAACACAGATAAAGGCACATTTATTGTTCCATATGCTAGGACAAATTTTAACAAAAGCTCCTTCTTTCCTAGTGCTATAGAACATGGAATAGGTTGCCTAAGTCAAGCAAGAGCCAATGACTTTGCGGAATTTAAGTAATTAATTAACAAGCATGAATAGATTGATCTAGGAACACGTGCAGGACGCAATTATCTTCTCTTTTGAAGTAACGTTTGTATTACATAAAATATGACAATGACAGGTAGGAAAACAGATGATGTTAAAGTTTCTGTTTCTTTCTACTAAACGTACTTCGTCAATAGTAAAGTCAACAGGCTTGGTATATTTATATACAGATTTAAGTATTTTTCTTTATCGAAAATAAGTCCACAGTGTTTACAATAAGTAAACAGTAAGCAGTGGTGGGCGAATAACTGCCCGCGGCCGACATGCGGCCCACTGGAGCGTTTTATGCGGCCTGTGGACATCTACAGAAATTAGAAAAATGTATGTATATTAAAAATAAATAATTTCAAATGTCAATATAAATTGTTGAAACTTGTAATTGTTTTGATGAAGAGGCTATAAGGAAACATTGTCTGTACGTCAGTCTACACATTGTAAGTAAACGAAGATTCTAATTGTCGAGATGCACAGTCAAAGACGCAAACTCAGGCCAGCTTTTATTCAATGTTATGAAGTAATATGTTGAAAGTTTTGGGTTGGAATGAAACAAGAGGGCGAGTGATTGAGTCCTTGCTTTGACTGAGAAAAACGTGAAAGTTTGTTAATAAGAAAATATCCCAATCATCAACTCTTACCTTTAGACGGAAACGTTTGTGCTCCATTGATTATCAAACATATTATTGACCCAATTATCTCAGTCTTATCATAGCTAAGGGTCTTACCCACAAGCAGTTCCGAAAAGTACTTAAAGATTTGAAAACAAAACATTTCATTGTTCGGTACCACAGCAGTATCCGCTGGCTTTGCCTGGGCAAGGTGTTGAGAAGAATATTGAATCTTAAGGAAGAAATTCTTGTGTTGCTTGAATGACATTGACTGTGACTTTTTAGATTTCTAATGAAGAGTGACTTCCTGTTGCCATTGACAGTATTGAAATGGCTTGTTTACACGAGAAATATATGCTCATGTTAAATCTTTTCAAAGAAAGCTTTCCTATTTCTCCAGACAAGCAAGTGGATACTGCTTTTGTCATTTCCTCTGGTGAAGTGTGAAACTATATCTAGTGAAAGGGTTGAAAGTACAAGACCTATTTATATTCTTTGATTGTGGGATTTTAAAGTAAATTTAAAGTCGTCAAGATTTTGGAACCGATACACTCATCTCACCATTTAGAGCTGAAGCTGAGAGGACTTACCTTCAAGTTTGACTTGAAAGAGAAATTCTAATCAGTTCTTCCGCGAGTGTTTTATGGGTGCCAGTAGCTGCATCTCCACAATAGCATCAGTTGGGTCCACTTAAATCTATGAACATTTTTTTTTGAAAAGTAAACAAGTGCAGAACAGGTAGATGCTGACTGACTGTAATTTGAAAGCAGTGACGAGAATACAACTAGTAAACTAGTTCCACAGTTTCGGAACACAATACACAGTTTTAACAGTTAAACAATCCATATTAAGTACAACTGTGCTAATATGTTAATACTGAGTCATTATGTTTTTGTGTAAAGTACTTGATAGGATGGAACGTTATAAAATGATAGTTCTCTATGTTTACTTATATTAACATGAAGTCTCTGTTAATTGTTTGAAATGTTTAATTGTCTACAGTAATTTATTTATTCTCCATGAGAACAGAACAACAACTGCGTACATTTGTGGTGAAATGTTGTTATGAAAAAGGCAATGAAAAAAATATTTTTAAAATTTCATAAAAGTTTCAGAAATAGCTAACTATTTTTGTAGTTCCTCAATTATGAGTCTAAAACTATTATATGTAAATTTAGAATACAGTACAAATTAAAAGACATTGTAATACAAAAAGCAATGTCTTCGATTCCGAAGATTAAGGATGAGTGCAGTGATTCACATGACTACGTAAACCCAGTTGCGACCTGCATATTTTCCAGCATTTCGTGCAGACAAAGCCGTTGTCTGCTGGCAGTCTATTTAAGTTTTCTTTCCGTCTTCTGCGCTTGTCTTCAATAATGGCTTTTCTTTGAGTCTCAAATGTTTGTCCTGCATCCTTTGTGAGAGCTCTCCAACTGTCCCTTTCAGAGGAGACCTGCTGCCAGCTACTTTTCTCTATGCCAGTGAGGGCAAAATGGCGGGGGACACCTTTGTCATGCCAACCTCCTTTAAACTTGCCAAAGAAGATCGCCTTTGGTATGTGGTCTTCGGGATAAGTGTCCGACCAGGCGCATCTGTCGAATAGTATTCTGCCTACACCGGCCTGCAGCAGAACATACTTTTTCGTAATGTACTTGGTCAGCGTATGGCCGTATGCCTTTTATGAGAAGAAGACACCTTTAATGGAAGCGTTCGAAAGATCACCCAGAGAGAACCACTGCTTTATAAATATTGATTTTTGTTGCTAAGTGAAGAGACCTATACCGCCATGCTCTCAGCGACCAAAAGCCCCATTGGCCTTTGCGAGATGTTGTCTATTTCTCTGGAAAGTGTCGCATCGTTAGACACTGTGCCGCCTAGGTATGTATAATGGTCAACAACATTAAGGAAATGGCCATTCACTTTGATTTGTGGATCTGGATTATTTCCCATTGGGGACTTCTAAAGAAGACCAAACGTGGCAGCAGCCTCAACAAATTCATGGGCGTAAGTTGAAGGTCCAGTTTGGTGTGTTCAAGAAGGGCGCAATCGTCCGCAAAGAGCAGCTCAGTAGCAGCTCAGTAGCAATCATGTCTTTCATTTTAATGGGAGAGCATGTGCCGTATGTTAAATATGCTGTCATCGGTGCGGAACCGAGTGTAGATTCCTTCATGCAAGGTCACCCCATCTTATTTAGAGTTGCTCCAAGGAATATTGCAAAGAGTGTCGGAGCAAGCACATAACACCGTTCTCTATAGAGAAATGAGCTGACGGGTCGCCGTTGCATCTGATTTGACCCTTTTAACCCTCATGCAGTTGCTTCAGAGTGGCGATAAATCTTGGAGGGTATCAATATCGAAATAGAATTACCCACAAGCCATCGCGACTCACTGTGTCAATGCTTTTGTGAGATTGATGAATGCAGCATACAAGTCTAGGTTCTTCTCCCTGCACTTTTCTTGCATTTGAAGTAAGACAAAAGTCATGTCCGATGTGCCTCTACCGGTTTCTGACTTCCAGAAAGCACTCTGCCGACTATGGATCAATCTGTCAAGGAGTATCCTGGCAAGGGTCTTCCCCGCCACCGACAGTTAGATAACGCCACGGTTATTGGAGCAGTCTGATTTGTCGCCTTTTTATACAGGAATATGACTGTGGCATCTCGACAAGAGTTGGATATTCTTTCAGTTCCATTTTCACTGTTTCTTGTGTGATTTCAGTAAGAGATTCCTTAGACATAACCCTTTTGTCACTAAAAAGCAAGTTATATGCTCCACCGATATAGTAAATTGGACTTTCTTGTTAGCAAGACGAGGCAGTCAGCAGTTCTTAGAGGAGACATGGTATGTTGCGCCATAAGCAGAGCGAATGGATTCAAAGAGTGAGCTCATGTATCCCTCGTCCGCGAATCTTTGTACGTTTTCTGAAAGCTCCATCCACCAGTTAATTCGCGAACTTTTGCCTGTAAATATTAAACGAGGCTCTGCAGAGGGACTTTGTTCAGTGCTGTTGAGGGTCTCAAGCACAGAACATGGAGAGATGTGTTTTTTTTTAATAGCTCTTGGATTGCTGCGTTGTACTCGACAAGCCAGTCTCATTGAGCCTGCTGTAACAGCCCACCCCCCTGGCCGTTGCATCCTGGAGAGTCTGTTTTAGCGGTTCCAGTTTGTCTCTAGGTCAATTTAATTTCATGGGGCTTTCTGAGCTCATCCTCAAGCAAGGCTATAAACCTGTCCTGTACATCCACAAATTTTACGACATTTAGCTTCCTTGCCCGAAGGTAGAATTTTTTCTTTGGAGCCTAGATTGAAATATTGAACTTGGCACAGACAAGGTGTAGGTCTGTATAGCAGTTGGCGTTTGGCTTAACCCTGGTGTGCATTACTTTACCAACATTGCATTGCTTCACTAGTATATAGTCAAGTCAATGTCAATGTTTAGAGTGTGGTTGTTTTGTTTGAAAACGGTATTGGTAACCACAAGTTTAAATTCAGAGCAGAGTTCCAGCAATAGTCTGCCGTTGTCGTTGCAATTACCAATACCATGTTTCCCCTGGACACCATGGTGTTCACATGTCCCAGGACTCGCTTCAAGCCACCATAGAATTTTGTCCTTCGCGTCCGGTTCCGCCAGTAGCGTGAGGGCATAGACACTAATCAATGCAAGATTCATCTTATGGAAGTCTAAGTGACATTAGTAAATCAAAGTGAGCAACAGGTATACCCTGCAGATTGTTGACGATAGTTTGCTTTATCATTAAGCCTACTCCAGATTGCCTTTTTCCTCAGTGATACTTGACCTGACAGACGTAAACTTACTGCGGACAGTACTATTTTACGAGCCTTGCGTGTATACAGTTTATCATAAAATTCTGTTCCTACATAGATCACGCTCAATAGCAAGAATTACCAAATGTTTCAATCTATCTTCGAGAATTGATGACCTCAAGTAATTCTTCATTAGTTTGAGGCGCGAAAATCTTCTTTCACCAGATTCCACAATTACCGGTATTGCATAATGCCGTTTTTTTTTTAATCGCGCGTAGGATTGGCATTTTCCATATTAAATGCCACCCCAAAATGACAATTTTTTGTCTATATCTTTTAGGAGATTTTTATGAGTTTTCAAAAGATTTTAATAATTTCCGGACCTTTCCAGGACTTTTTTGTATATTTTGCAAGTTTAGGAGATTTCCAGGAGCTCTTGGTAAATCAGAAGACCGCAGGAAATCTATTATAAGTTATAAATGGTTTAATTCAACAATTTACACCTAGGACCAGCGCGGGTCCTATGAAAGTGCGGGGCCAACTGCGGTTGCATAGGTTGCAGTGGCCTAAGGCCGGCCCTGCAAAATAGCGGCGTATGCTACGCCGTGGGTCGACTAGTTTAGAATGATTTTAAACAGTATTCTGCTGGGGTGGCTTATGAGGCTGATGGTGCAGTAGTTTTGACAGAGTAGTAAATTGCCTTTCTTTTGGAAGAAAGGTGATAGATGATAGGTTCCAGGATTTGGGCTATTCTCCTGAACGCTAAATCTTGTTGCAAATCTTTGAAAGTGCGCTTATCATAGTTTCTCCTCCAGCCTGTCAACGTTCACCAGGAATGTTGTCCACTCTGGCTGATTTCCAATTTTTCAGAGCTTTCTCTGCTGATGCTTCTTCCAAGGGGATATAAGGCTATTTCTCTATGTTGGATACAGCAGGGACTTTTAGTAACACGGGATCTCCTGAGTTTTATAAGTCTGAACAGTACTGAGTACATCTTCTTATCACTTCTTTTTCCTGTCAGACATCTATTATTTTTGTCTTGCATTGTGTTAGTTCTTGCATGCGTTGAGGTTGTGAGGTCCTTAACCAGTTGGTATGCTTTTTCACTGTTCTTTCTGTTCAGCCCCTACTCAATTTCCTGACACTTGTATCTGTATCATGGGCGTAGCCAGGGGGGGGGTTGGGGTTCAACCCCCCCCCCCCCCGAAATGAAATCCCCCCCTTGGGGGGGGGATCGGAATTTAGTGAATGATTTTTTGCTTTGATTTTGTTTATTTTAGGTGAGATTTTAATATTAAACCATCAATTGCCCTAGCACAACCAATGGGGTTTTGAGTTTAAAACCCCTTACCAGGGGGTTTTGAGTTTAAAACCCCCTACCAGGGGGGTTCGAGTTTAAAACCCCCTACCAGGGATTTTGAGTTTAAAACCCCCTACCAGGGGTTTTGAGCTTAAAACCCGCTACCAGGGGTTTTGAGTTTTAAACCCCCTACTTGGGGTTTTTGCAGTTACCCCCCCCCCCATCTATAAAACAAAACAAAACAAAAATGCTAACGAAAATCCCCTAATTCCAAGAGCACAGTTAAGGGAGATTTTGATTTTAAAACCCCCTCCAAAATTTATGATAAACCCCTGCTTCAATATAAAAAAAGTTAATTACGCACTCAAAATGTTATGAGCGTAGCTAAATGGGTTTTGACTTAGTTTTTAGTTTAAACCCCACTTCAGCGGGGTTTGAAGGTCAAAAATTCCTCTTTAATAATAAAACCAAAAAAAATTATACACTCAAAATGTTTTGAGTGTATTATAGTCAAAGGGGTTTTGAGTTTAAACTCCCCTCCAGTGGAGTTTGAAGCTAAAAAGTACCTCTTCAATATAAATAAAAGCAAATTACTCACACTAAAATCTATGAATGCACCCAAAGGGGTTTTGAGTTTAAACCCCCCGCAAGGGGGGTTTGAGGCTAAAAAATACATCTTCAGTGTAAGAAAAAAAGCAAATTACGCACTCAAAATGCTATGAGCGTTGCCAAAAGGGGTTTTGAGTTTAAACCTCCATTCAGAGGGGTTTAATGCTAAAAATACCTCTTCAATATAAAAAATAGCAAATTACACACTAAAATTATTTGAGCGTAGCCAAAACAATCGGGAGTTTTGAGTTTAAACCCCTATTCTACAGATGGCGTTTGTTTAAAGTTTAAAACCCCTCCAGAAGGTTTTGAGTTTAAGATCCCCCTACAGAGCATTTTGAGGTGGAAAACCCCCAACAGATGATTTTGACTATAAAACTTCTCTTTTCGATATAAAATCTAAAGCAAACTACAGTCACTTAATTCCAAGAGCGTATTCAAGAGGGTTACACATTTTTACCAGTGGCAGGGCTCCCTTAATAAACTGCAGTGAATAGTCATCTGCCATAATTGAAAAACACTAAATGTGGCTCAACAAAGATGGCTAAGACAGATTTTAGGAGTCAGTTATAGAGATCGGGTTTAAATCAAGGAAATCCTATGCCGAACTGGGAGTCGACCCTTTAGTAAGATTGTGAGAGAGCGACGCATGAGGTTTGCGGGACATGTTCTCCGACAAATGAATTACGCATAAGAAGAGTTGCAATGATATCCTAGTACAACTTGAGGCCACTCATTCATTGAGGTCCTCATGGCAGGTGGGAAGAGGCTTCAGATATTACCAGTGACAGATTTTTATGGAAACAGCTTGACGTCAAATGCTCCGAACGGCGCAGTAGAGTCTAAGTCATTAAGAATAGCACATTAGGTTTTTGAAATAAAACTTTTTAATAGCAGGAAAATGCACTGTAGATACCTCAAAATATGCATTTTGTTGGCTTTCAATACCAGAAATAGTGCTTCGCGGCGGGGCTTCGCCCCGCGCTAGCGCTCCCAAGACCCCATTGCTAGTAATGGTAGGGAATCTACAATTTTATGGAAACAGCTTGACGGCAAATGCGCCAAACGGCGCGGTAGGGTCTAAGTCAGTAAGAATAGCACATTAGGTTTTTGAAATAAAACTTTTTAATAGCAGGAAAATGCACTGTAGATACCTCAGAATATGCATTTTGTTGGCTTTCAATATCAGAAATAGTGCTTGGTTCAAGATCAAGAAGAAATGAAGAAACTAATTGTGAATAGAATACATGGGAAAGGGACAAGCTCTCATTCGCATATTATAAGTTGATCCGACACGACCAAGGTGTAATGTTTTGCTTCAGTACACCACAGAATGAGTGCCAAAAGCTGAAAATTGGGACTAGTAAAATTTACCATTGTGGAGTGTCGCCAGAGAATGCCGACCAAGTCTTACAAAACTACATTCTTCATCAAGAGGCCCGAACAAGACAATGGTCCCATAACACTCCTATAAAAGAAAAACTCTATGGAGATCTGGCTGATCTGAAAACCACTGCACAGTTCATCTCAGATATTGGTCTAGTCATCTGAACCCTCCGACATAATAATTAGAAGGAAGAAGAAGAATGACAACATTTGTAACCAAGGTCAAGGAGATATAGCTGATTACTTTCGATCACAAATGAATTCCCCAAACACATGATGCAGAGTGACTTCCTCTTTCATTTTCACAATATGTCTAGTCTCTGCCCCTTCCGACTGACAGGTCACGTGGGAATAGCATCATTATTTATTTCAACGTGTTTGTTATATTTCATGTGGTGTTTTGCAATGGCCTATGTCAGGGATTCCCAAACACTTTTCCTGTGGTGTTTTGCAATGGCCTAGGTCAGGGATTCCCTAACACTTTTCCTGTGGTGTTTTGCAATGGCCTAGGTCAGGGATTCCCAAACACTTTTCCTGTGGTGTTTTGCAATGGCCTAGGTCAGGGATTCCCAAACACTTTTCCTGTGGTTTTTTGCAATGGCCTAGGTCAGGGATTCCCAAACACTTTTCCTGTGGTGTTTTGCAATGGCCTAGGTCAGGGATTCCCAAACACTTTTCCTGTGGTGTTTTGCAATGGCCTAGGTCAGGGATTCCCAAACACTTTTCCTGTGGTGTTTTGCAATGGCCTAGGTCAGGGATTCCCAAACACTTTTTCTGTAACGAAACACTTGGTAAAGTCTAAGAAACCAAAGACTACGTTTTATGAAAATCTCCATAATTTTACATTTTCATGGCATCCCCAATATCAAATTTAAATTTTCTAAAATGTTTTCATCAGTACGTGTCTATACTCTATAGGCTATCATTGTTCCGGCATCAACCTATCTTTTGATTTATAATGCAATCATTAAAACACTTAGGCATATTTGTTTCTGTAGTAAAACTAGATCTGTCCCGCATAATATGCGCACTTGAAAAAATGTTCAATATTTTTATCATAATGTCCTGCGAGATCTGTAAATTCATTAATTTGCAACGCATATTCACTGCATGATCCAACACAAGAATGAGCTCTTAGCTTATAGAGCAAATGCGTCTTAACACAGAATTATTTGATAGTTGCATTGCAAACATATTTTTGTTATTTGCTTGTTTTTAGGCTTAATTAATGTATCTTCAATTGTCTGAGCTCCACCGTTAAACAAAATGTGATAACTCAAGCGTGTCACTAAACTTTTCCTGCTTTATTAGAATACTCCAACTGAGGGGATTTTCATTTATAGTAGCCCCCCTCCTCGTTTTTTTTTAATCTCCCCTTTCTTTTTTAACATTTGAACAATCCCTATCCTCTACACATCATAGAGTTTGACCAAGGTGACCCTACCGTCTGGCTTTTCTCTGCCAGTCGAATTTGCTGGTTCACGGCCGCCATGTTGGCAAAATACTAAACTATTGACGCAACGGAGATTAATATATGTCGGAGATTGATAATGCCGGATAGTAAAATATGACACGACTTTTAAATATCTTGTGTTACTGAACATTTAGCAAATCTTCTAAATAGCATACCTATATTCATATTTATTTATTTTTACTTTTATTAACCTTAACGTTTTAAACTCTAATTACTGATTGAGAAATTAAAGTCTATCAGCATTTATTCACAGAAAGGTCTAGCACAAACTAATCTGTGTAACATATGAGATGTGGGATGGCCAATGTAGAATATGTAAACGTATATTTAACTAATGTAAATCTCTCAAAGGTAAAGCGCAATCTGGTTTGGATAGTGTGATAGTGTGTGTTTTTTTTTTTTGTTTGTGGAGTGGTCAGACAAGAAAATAACACATTAGCATGGTTAGTCAAGCATGTAAATCTAGTTACAGGGATCAAATATTTCTTAACACTCCCGCAGATTTTTTTTTAGGTAAATAGATTAAATTTAGTGATACGGATCTTTTTTTTTTTATATGAGGATTTAAACATTACTGTAAGGTTTTCCATTTTATAATAAGTCAATAGAATTAAAAACGAGACCCGTAGCCTTTTTAGCGCCCCCGAAAGGGGAAAAGACGCTATTAGTTTTGTGTGGAATGTCTGTCCGTCTATCTGTCTGTCTGTCCGTCCCGTTTAGACCCAGTGAAAATCCAGCGTCATAATATTTTAAACCATTCAAATTTCTGATGCAACGGCTACTTTTTTCTTTTCTGAAAGCGAAAAATCTAATTTTTAAGATCACTTATGTTTTTTCATAAAAATACAACACTTTTACAATTATTCACTATTAGTAGTATCAAACACGGGAGGCTCCTTATTATGGGAGATGAAGATCACTCTCTTATTTCTACAGATAGTCACCCCACGAAAAAACAAGAGGGGGAGAGAGGAGAACAAGTGTCCACAAAATAGCAGGGCCGGACCGTTGTGACCACGAAAGATCACTCTTTTTTTATTTCTACCCCACGTAAAAAAAAAAGAGGGGGGGTGGGAGAGAACAAGAAATCTTTCTCTTTATTTATATATTCTATACACTTGATTATATTGTTGCAACTCTAGGGTAGGCACTCAACGTAAAGGCATGCAACTCAACACAGTTTAACAGTAAATAAATAGAGGTGTTTATTCACTAGGGTAAACACATAACATCCTTCAGCTTCCTCAGAGTCTTACTACTAAGTATACCAGTCCTTTGCTACTTAACCCGAAAGTGGACCAACGACAGCCTTCCCCGCTTCGCTCCAGGTCCCTTCTACAACCTTCAGACAGAACATAAGTTTGCTCAAGCACTGGTGCATGGCAGGGTTACAACAATATTTTTGTGTGTATTTTTTTTACACACATCAATATCTGGTGTCATTAAAATAGTTGATTTAGCTTTGTTTTGATTTTGCCCCTTCGTATTGCCTTTCATTTCCACCGCTTCACATATATTTTGTGGAAACTACAGGTCTTTCAATGTAGTCGAAATCCCTGCATCAGGTAACTGTTTATTTTTATCAGTCGCATATTTCTGGGAAAATGGCATCGACGAAACTGTTGCTCTCGAACTTCGCAAGATAGCTGTAAGCTTTGTTTGCAAACATTGGGATAAGTATGGTAACGCTCTGTCCATTGTTCTTACTCACGGAAACACAGTCATACACTCTGCTCAGCAATACGCTGCCTACATGACTACTTCCGGCGTTTATGGTGGCGAGGCTGAACTTGTGGCGCTGTCTCAAATACTTCACGCTACTATCACTATTCACTTCCGAGAAAGTCCGCATGAACCTCCTCGAGTTTACAATCCAGGTCAACGTCCCTCCATAACCCTGCTATTTAGTGGTCCTTTGGATCATGGCCATTACGAAGTTCTCTTGCCTGACTCAAACACACGTGATGACCTTCTGGTGACATCTGTTGCCAACGTCGGCATGTGCACCAACATTACACCACGTGATCTACACATGGATGTGACGTCACCTTCCCACTCTCCTGTTACTGATGAACATTTACAAACGCCGGATTTTCATTGCAACATTTTCTCAAAACAGTTCACACGGAAAAATAATCTCAACGCACGTTTAAAAAAACACCCCAGTGAACAAACGCATTCCACAGAGGTCTTTAAATGCACCATTTGTTCCAAAACCTTCCGACTCGCAATGTAGTCGCATATATTTTCATCATTGAGTTCCAAAAACGAGGCTTGATTCATTGCTATATGTTACTGGCACTTGATTCACAGTGCAAAATAAGGACCAAAGATGACATAGACAAATATATCTGCGCTGAGCTTCCAAATCCCGAAATACACCCTCAACTTTTCCGAATTGTCACTAAATGCATGGTACATAGTCCGTGTGGCACGCTCAATGCCAACTCACCCTGCATGAAAATTTCCCAAATGAATTCAACGCCGAGACTCAGGAAAACACACAAGGGTACCCCATATACCGCAGAAGACAGGCTGCCATTGTTGGCAAATACGACATTGACAATCGTTGGATACTACCTTACAATCCCTGGCTTTCTCAGAAATTCAATGCTCATATTAATGTTGAAGTGTGCGCGTCCATTCAATGTATCAAGTATCTATACAAGTATGTCTACAAAAGACACGACTCTGTATCCATTGTACTTCAGAAGGAGCCAGCCGATAGTGTTATCCAACATGACGAAATACAAACTTTCCTTGATGGTAGGTATGTTAGTGCTCCTGTGGCTATATTGCGTCTGAACGAGTACATGCTTTCAGAAAGATCGCACGTTATTTCACGAACAACTAGTCGTCTTCTTTCATGAGGGTCACGAAGAACGAGCGCTACAAAGACAGGCCAACAAAAGCACCTTGCTCTTAGCTTGGTTTGAACTGAACAAAGCGGATCCTGAAGCTGTGGAGTTACATTACACTGATGTTCCCCAACATTACACATTCCAACAATCCTCTTGTAAATGGCAAAAGAGAATTAGAGGAGGCACAAAAGTGATCGGTAGAATGTTGTGGCCATTAATGACACTGAACGTTATTACCTAAGGCTTCTCCTTACCCGTTCCATAGGCATCACAAGTTTCAACCATCTACGAACTGTCAATTGCGTGGAATGTAAAACGTTCAAAGAGGCGTGCCAACAATTGGGTGGAATGTAAAACGTTCAAAGAGGCGTGCCAACAATTGCGTGGAATGTAAAACGTTCAAAGAGGCGTGCCAACAATTGGGTGGAATGTAAAACGTTCAAAGAGGCGTGCCAACAATTGCGTGGAATGTAAAACTTTCAAAGAGGCGTGCCAACAATTGGGTGGAATGTAAAACTTTCAAAGAGGCGTGCCAACAATTGGGTCTTCTGAAAAACGAAAGATATGGCATGATACTCTACATCTCAGATACGAATGCCAGCGTTCTTGCGACAACTTTTCGTTTTCGTCTGTGTCTTCGGCGAACCACGTGACGTTCTACACCTTTGGGACACGCATAAACTCTGAGGACTTTCTCAGAACATATTCCACATGCACCGCTTGCATGTATGCTCTCGCAGAAATAAATGACATTCTCCAACCACATGGCCTCAACCTGCAAAAATTACACCTCCCCCTCACTGACATTCTTCCAATGTGTCATTCATCTTCTGTCTTCGACGCTCAGGCTGAACACTCCCATGCTATGGAACATTACGACTAATTCAACACAGAACAAAAGCAAGCTATTGAAACAGTTTTGGACGCAGCATACACCAACTCCCATCCGCGACAAACCTGCTTCTTCTTAAACGGTCCCGCAGGAACAGGGAAAACCTTTGTCTACGAAACCCTGATTCATACCATCAGAGCCAGGGGAGACATTCCTAAAACAGTTGCATCTACAGCTGCAACATTGTGACCGGGTGGACGTACTGCACATTCGGTGTTTCAAATACCGTTGAAGCTCACGGCGACTTCCACATGCAATGTCAAACCTCGCAAGACGCTCAACATAGTCTGCAACCCAAATTAATCATATGGGACGAGGCGCCAATGACACATGCATGAGCATTCCAGGGACAGGTTGTTACGTGATCTCACAGGTGAGACGAACCCATTTGGAAGGAAAACAATACTATAGGGTGGAGATTTCCGACAAATACTCCCCGTCATTCTGCGTGGCTCTCGAGCTCTCACTGTCACCAGTTGCATTAACAAGCAACCTTTGTGGCGTCACATGCATGTACTTACACTGACGACAAATATGAGAGCTCTTCCTGACTATCAACATTTCGCAAAATGGCTTCTCGATGTTGGAGACGGGACAAATGGAACACCTGTAACATTACCTTCTCATTGCTTTCCTGTTCATTCTGATCCTGTTCAACAACTTTATGGCGACCTCAACTTCTCAACTGTCACTTCGGAACAACTCAGCACGCGAGCAATATTAAGTGTCACGAATGAAGACTCCCTGCACCTGAATGAACAAGTATTGAAACTTATCCCAACCGACGAAGTAACTTACACCAGCGTTGACTCCAACGTCACAGGCGATCCCGCAGATCAAGTTTCATTCCCGAAGAATTTCTTAACTGTCTTACCCCTACCGGCATGCCTCCACATAAACTCAAATTTAAAATTGGTTCAGTCGTCATGCCAGCAAGAGGTCTCTGTAATGGCACTAGACTGACTGTTACCAGCATTCACCGCAACGTACTGGAGTGTAAAACTATCGTATCTGCTACCTCACTGCTGTTCTTATTTCCCGAATGTCCCTGACCATCAGATTCAAATTTGTCTTTTACCTTTACGCGCAGACAATTCCCTGTTAGATTTGCCTTTGCCATGACAATAAAGCCCAAGGCCAAACGTTCGAAAAGATATGCCTGTATTTTCCAAAACCTGTTTTCAGTCGTGGACAATGGTATGTTGCTCTCTCCAGAGTTTCTTCCATTCAGTTACAGTCGTTTGCCCAAACCTACCCCATTTGGACAACTGTGTCTTTCGAGAAGTGTTGACCCTTCACTAAATAATGGCGTATGCTACGCCGCCGGTCGACTAGTTATTTTAATATTTTATCGCATGGACTGCGGCCTCAGAAAATTGTACCTTTTTTTTTTTTTGATGAATTGAATAAGAGGACCCTTTACAAAGCAATTAGATAAATTAGGTATTAATTAATTATAAGACATCAGTTAGGCCATGTTCACATCAAACTTCACATTCACTTTCACTTATCCTTTGGTCTGCTGGACCGCTGGGGCACCATACAAGATCTGTCATACCTTTTTCTCCATTTTTCTCTGTCATTTGTCTTTGATAGAATTTCATTCTGATGACCTTTCTGAAAATATTGAAACCTGCCTTTTTATCTGCCTAGGTGGACCACTTCAGAGGCCGATTTTGAGTTTGTGTTTCCACACTAACTGTATTTGTAACCTTGTTATTTGAGATGATTATGTCGGCTAAATGGGTAAACTCATTTGCACTCTTTATTTTTATTGTTGTGGCAAAATAATAAAAATATTGAAGGGAATATGCGTCAAGTTTGACATAGATCTAAATTCAATCCATCAGATCAGTAATACCCAAAGTAAGAATCGTAGGCCGCGGGTCATATCTGGCTAGTTTATAATAAATAATTGATCTTTTTAAAGAGAATAATTTTCTTATGCATGTTAGCTTATGTTCCATGTTTCTTTTATGTTCTAATCAGTTCACATTTTTTTTAATTGCGTTTACGTTGTATTTAGACTTTCATGTTGTGTTTAAAACTAAGTCTAATTATTTATTATGTTAAATGTATACTTCGTGTGTGATGTAAGACTGCATTCTTAAGTTATTTTATTTGCCTTGTTCATGTCTCAAGTCAGTACTAAAGAAATGGTAAATTTGAAAAACAGCCTACTTGCCATGGGCAAGTGGTTTGGGGTTCAACCCCCGCCCCCCCCCCCCCCGAAATGAAATCCCCCCGCAAGGGGGGGGGGTCGGAATTTAGTGACTGATTTTTTGCTTTCATTTTGTTTATTTTAGATGAGATTTTAATGCTAAACCATCACTTGCCCCAGCGCAGCCAAGGGGGTTTTGAGTTTAAAACCCCCTACCAGGGGAGTTTGCAGTTAAATCTCCCTCTTCTAGACAACAAAACAAAAAAGATGCAAACGTCAAACCCCATATTCCAAGAGCATTGCTAAGGAAGATTTTGATTTTAAAAAACCACTCCGAAATTAACGATAAAACCCTTCTTCAATATAAGACTATCCATTCATCAGTCACCAGATTCTATGGGCGTAGCCAAGAGAGATTTTGTGGTTAAACCCCCCCCCCTCTAGCGGGGTTTCAAGCTAAAAATACCTCTTCAATATAAAAAAAAAACGTGACACACAAAAATTCTAATAGCGTAGCTAAAGGGGTTTTATACATGGCCAAGCTTTAACCATATGTCAAAATCATGATCACAGAATAGAGGACAGCTATGGACACAACGCTGCTACATTTAAGAAAAAATATTTTGAAAATAGTCCATCAACACAAATTGAACCACAAAACTACGATTAATTTAGAAAAAGATTTCTTTAATAAATGGTTAAAACTAGAGAAATTAGGAAATTCATATGAAGCAAAAAAACTTTATTTTAATTGACAACTTCTTCAACAAATGTGACTCTCAATTACAATCTTTTATTAGAGAAAGAAACCCTAAATCAATTGATGAATTAACAGAAATTATTAGAATCTACAAGAATGAATATCCAAATAACCCATTCTCTCCTAAAGATAAACAAATAGATTTAGTAGGATATACCAATGAGAACAAATTCAGAAATAAAGATAAATACTCTAAAGACAATAAGGATAGATTTGAAAACAGACATAGAGATCTAAATTTAGAAATACTCTTGTTGAAGAAATAACTTGCTTTAATTGCCAAAAGAAAGGTCACATAGCTTCTCATTGGAAAACTCTCCATACTATAGATCAAATGATAGGGATTCATATAGAGATAGAGATCAAAACAGAAGAAGTGGTAGTAAAACTAGGGATATAAATAAAACAAGTATATTACACAAAGGAGAGTCGTGATAGGGATTACAGTAATGATGATAGTGAAGTTGAACAATTAAATTATTGTTAAGTGAAAGAAGAGATTAACATGGTAGAAGAAAGGAGAAATAGTTTTCAATTATTCCCAGGTTTGGTAAATGGCAAAGTTGTACATTTTATTAGAGACTCAGCATGTGCAACAGTTGCCATCAGATCTAAATTTGTAGAACCTTTGTGTCCCTTAGGTTACATGAAAAGTGTCAGACTATTAGATGGCAGTATTAAGAAGTATAAAGCTTGTAGAATTGTTGTGAAGACACCTTTCTTTACAGGCTATTGTAATGGAGTAGCAATCCCCAGCTTATCACAGGATATGGTATTATGAAATGTTAAGGGAATTAGATCCTGTACGATGAAAGACATAGGAAGGTGTCAAAACAAATACAGTCATTTGTGACACAGAAATAGGGAACATCAAAATACTAGACAATAGACACATAGATGGCTCATGTAGAAGAAACAGGACTTGCTATAATTGTAACAAGCAATGACATTTTGCCAGGGACTATTGGAATAAGTCATATAACAACCAGAAGATTGCGAGTTCTCATTGTTGTAGAAATGATGGAAGAATAAAACATAGTAGAACTAAATACAGTGACTATAAAGTAAATTAGTACTGAACTTATGGTAACCAAAATAATGACATGACAAGATATGGTGTAAAATAAGAAGTAATATTATGAATATGGAACTATGTACAACTTAAAGTTGTTTTATTAAAGTTTATGAAGAGATGTTATGCGTATTATTAAAAGTTGAGAGATAATATGGAACAGATGAATCTTAAATTGAAATATAATGTTGGTTCAAGAGTATGGAACTATAATGATAATGAGTGGATTGGGGGATGTGGTATTCCATAGAATAATGATATGTCTTAAACTTACCAAGTTTTAAAACTAATGTGGGAGTACATAGAGGTAGGCCTACTATTTTGACACATTTGAATAATGTTAAATAAGCTTAATATGTTGTCCAGAATGACACTTATATGAGGAACTGATACATGTAAATACTATGTAGTACATTGCTGTTTTGTATTACATTATTTTATGTTAATATTCATTTAACATGCCGCAAATTAAATGATAGAGAAAAGGGGAGATAATAAAAATTTAAAGTAATTGTAACTAAGCATAAGGAAGTAAGTACTATTTATATTTTGTATTGTTTATCATATCATGTATCATTGGAAAAATTACGTTCTTGGACAGGGTGAGTAAGAGAAAAAAATTAATTAAATCGCGATTGGATTAGTGATATTTTGATATAGAGCATGATAACAAATTGTTTTAAAAAGTATTTTGTGTTACATTAACATTAGGTTGACTTGTCCTGGTGTTGTATGCCATGGAAGAATACACATGCCATGGAAGAGTACACATGTCATGAGATATGAACAAGTGATGCTAAACTGCTTGCTTTACATTCTTGATAGTGATCTCTGTGACTATGAAGAGATGAACTGTGTATTGTCAGAAACTTTAACAGAACTCAGAACTATATGGCAAGAAATGAAGAGGTCATGAAACATGTCAAGTAAACGGAAAATGCATCAAGAATGTCATGTTTGTGTCGTCTTGCCCCTTGAATTCCTATATTATTTTAACACAAGTAAGTTTTGAAAGAAAAAAATGAACTGGTTAATTTTTTTTTTAAATAAAGGGGGGAGGAATGTAGAGACGCACTTTAGGTGACTGATAGTGAACGCAATTATCAGACATAAAATCCAAAGCGAGACTGTAGCTTAGCTAGATTAAACGGACAGTTTAGGCTAGGCTTTCATAGAGGTAACATCGTACGTGATAGTAGCTGAGACTAGACTGCTCCCGTTGTGAATTAAACAGTTATACTTCATACGCCTGTTGGTTGTTCACTTTATTTGTGGAATTGTATTATTCATCTACATGTCTGTAATCAAGAACACGCTAGTAATTTGACGCGTACAACCTATTTGCTAAACAGTACAACCTATTTGCTAAACAGTACAACCTATTTGCTAAACAGTACAACCTATTTGCTAAACAGTACAACCTAATTGCTAAACAGTACAACCTATTTGCTAAACAGTACAATCTATTTGCTAAACAGTACAACCTATTTGCTAAACAGTACAACCTATTTGCTAAACAGTACAACCTATTTGCTAAACAGTACAACCTATTTTCTAAACAGTACAACCTATTTGCTAAACAGTACAACCTATTTGCTAAACAGTACAACCTATTTGCTAAACAGTACAACCTATTTGCTAAACAGTACAACCTATTTGCTAAACAGTACAACTTATACAGACTCAGATTAGACATTTACAAATATCAATTGCAACTATAGTTAACACAGGGGCGCCCCAAGTGGCTGTTTCAACGTCATTGTGGTCCATTTTATACATTAATGATTTTCAATCGCATAGCTTTTTTTGCTCCTAAACAAAATTCCTCTTGTTTTGCTCTCATAGAGCTCAGACGTAAATGATAATTTCAGAGAAATAAAGTACATTGAAAAATACTGTAAGGATAATTTTTTATGCTAAATGTAAAAACAAGGAATGATAATCAATGTTCGTTGGGAAAATAAGGAAAATTGACATTGTCTCTTTAGCTGGAGAGAACATTGCAATAGAGCACAAGTTTAGACACCTTGGTACTAGCTTAGACAAAAAAAATAATTTTTATTGCAAATACTTATTGTATCAGCAAACAAGAAAAACATTAAAAATACTTTAAAAAAAAAAAAAAAAAGGCTTATACGAAGAGAAATTATATCAATTAGTTTATATCAGTCATGTAATTAAATTTGTAATACATCTAGACCAACAACAACAAATCTATGCAATTAATTTGATCTGCCTTTTTTTTTAATTGGATGAATAATGAGCTTTAGGTATTAGGAGAATGCGGTTCTGCAGTTAAAAATGCACACTGCTCTAATTGCAATATAGATCACATTTTTTTCTCTGAAGAAAAATCTTCCAAGATCACTATAAAAAGCAATCAAGTAGTAAATTAGACTTTGGTTAGGTCTCAAATAGTGAAATCAAGCACACAGACACAGACACACACGCAATTACTTTCCCTTCCTTTTTTTCTCTTCTCAATCACTGACTAACATCTAACTATAGAATAGACTGCAACAAAAATATACGACAAGGAGCTATCGTATCTAGATCTTTAGATAGAGAAAGTAGTTGAAAGGTTGGGAAGTTGTATTATCAACAGGTCTGAGCAACAGGAGATTTTACATATCAAATGATCTGAGCGTGGTAGATTTGAATGCCATTTGGTTGGATTTGGAACAAATTGGGCTTCGAACTGAAAGAAGTCAATCGTAAACAATGACTGAGTAGTCTTAGTACATTCTATTAAATAGTGATGAACTAATGCAACTGTTAATGAATAATATAGAATCATGATGACTTAATAAAAACATACAATTTTAAGTGTAACATTATTAGTTTTATTACACCTACTTTACAGTTGGGGAGTGGGGTATCATCAAATGTCGCTAAGCTCGGTAGTTTGAATTAAAAAGTGTCTTGACTGCCTGAGATCTAGATTTACGCTCATTTTTAATGTGAATACAATACGTTTAGTTCGCTTGAATTTCATAATGGGTTCATTATTAGGGGACTTAGAGTACATTATTAAGGAGAATATTATACATTATTATAAGTATTGATTAAAAAAAACAAACATTAATGCATTTGGTCCCTTCTGTGGCATAGGTCACCAACCAACCAGCTTCCTCCAGACGTTTCGGTTCTGAGCAAGTCTCTCCAACTGTCCCAGCGGCGTAGCTTGAGTGGGGGGAGGAGGGGTAGAATTAGAAAATCCCACCGGGTCCCCACTTGAGGGTGGCCACAAATGAGTGTTGTTGTTTTTTTTACATTAAAAGTTAAACACAAAAAGCAAGGGTCCCCTAAAAAGTCAAGCCCCCCCCCGGCCCCCAAAAGATGGAAAATTCCTAATTACACCTTGTTCTTCCCTCTGTTTATGTCAAGCCCCATTCTAGCTGAATTGTCAGCAAGGACGCTTATCTTTTCCTGCATCCGCTGTTGTGTGTAAGAAAGTCTAGGTCGTCTAGCTGTTTCCAGTGTTCGTTTTGTTCCGCTTCTGGTCTGTTGCTGTCTTCATGACCTAATTTATGACTAGCAGAAACAAGAAGGGAAAGAGTAAACACCCTTGTATCACTCCTGTTTGGACTTCAAATGCGTCTTCCTTGCACTATACTGCAAGTCATCCCCTCATATGACTTCCTGATGATATTTGTAATTTTTCTAGGCACTCCATAGTATCTCAGAAGTCTTCAGAGGATCTGTCTGTTCACGCTGCCAAACGCTTTCTCATTGTCTATAAAACTGACGTAGAGAGGGGAGTTTCATTCCATGGACTTTTCCAAAATTATGCGTAGCTTTGTTATCTGATCTCTCCTTTCGAAAGTTGGCTTGTTGGTCACAGAGATGTGGATCTAGAGTAGGCATGTCAAACTCATTAAGGTGTATGGGCCATATACAAAAAAAACTTACTATGACCTGACGGGCCGCAGCAAAAAATCCGTTGCAAAACAGCCTGCTAGTTTTATGTAAATTAGAAACAATAGAATACAATAATTAATGGCATACATGTCCCTAAGCTAAATTTGTAGTAGCAGTTACTATTTAGTAATTAAAAATTACTATGATTACGCATTTTTTTCTTTGTCCTGATGCTTGACATCTTTTCTGGGATACAAGTATATTAATGTCATGTTGAAGTTTGTTTGCCACTGACACTTTCATCATTGATGACAAATTTTAATGAGATAATGTCGAGCGGTGAGATGTTTTTGTAGCCTTCATTATGAAAAAGAATTGCTCAGAAGATAATAAGTGCTTACAAACATAGCAAGAATTCTAGCTCCAAATGTCCGCAATTCTACGTACCGTTCAGGTAAATAACTGTAAAATTTTGGCACAGTCAATTCTATAGGCTACTTCGATTTCAACAAAGAATCTGACTGCTATTCTATCAGCTCTAGTGGCACATTACCAGCAGCATTTTCAGAAGCAAATTTGAATGGAGATACAAACAACGAAAATTCTTGCTCGTATGAAACGAAGTCACGGAAACGGTAATTGAAAGCATCTACTAACGATTCCACTTATAGAGCATATTTACCAAATGTACCAGCCGTATTATATTTAATCGTTTTAGTTCCTGAACACGTTGAGAAGTGAACAAGATTTTCTCTTCATATTTGGTTTATCCACATAAACATAAGCGCTTGCAAGCACTTCAAATTATCACACGCAGTTGTGACAATTTGTCTTTACTGTGAAGTTTCAAATTCGAGTCTTGCAAGTGTCCAGTGAGATCAACTGCTAATGCCAAATCCTGAACCCATTCGTCAGTTTGGAAATGTTCAACAGTTCACCTTTCTTGTTCAGAAACAATACAATTTCATAACGCAGTGCAAAAAATCTCTTCAATACTTTATGACATGAGAGTCAGCGGGCTTTTGTGTAGTAGGGAACACAATCAAATTCGTGTCCTATGTCATCCAGAAACATTGAAAATTGGCGATGATTTAAACCACGGGCACAAATAAAATTTAGAGCGACTGAAAACGGTCTTATGACATGTTAGAACTGTAATTGCTTTGCGCAGAATGTTTCTTGGTGAAGGATGCACTGAAAATAAGCAAATTTAAAAATGAGCATCAGTCTCTCTTATTTTTGCAAATAGCTTTGCATCAAAGCCATTTCATTTTATGGTTGGTGCGCCATCCGTTGTTAGATGAGCTAGCTTTACCAAAGATAAATTGAACTGCAATATCATCTCCTGTAATTTCTCAAAAACATCCTCGCTTGTTGTGAAGTTATGCAAAGAACAGAGCTCATGTAGTTCCTCGTGTGTCTCAAAATTCCTGTCACAGGTCCTTATGAATATAGCCAACTGTGCTACACCCGTTACATCAGTTGACTCATCGAGAGCCAATGAAAATAATTCAAAATCAACTATTTTATTCTTTAATTGTTCACTCAATCTGACTGACATGTCACTGATTCTATCTGCCACAATGTTCCTAGTTAACGCTATTTCTTTGAATGCTTTCACCTTATCTGGACAAATTACTTCGGCATTAACGACACACACCTTCATAAAATCACCTTCACTAACGAATATGCTATGGCTTGCAATTAAGTTTGACAAAATATAGTTGGCTTTCACTGCAGACTCAATCTCGTTGTTCAGTTTTACAAATACTATTTTCAATTCAAGTAGCTTGTCATCTCTTATTTTACAGCATAATAGCTTAACATTATTTTGATAATTTTTAAGGTGGCCAAGCGGGCCGCATGCCAAGTGGTCGCGGGCCGCATGCGGCCCGCGAACACCGTGTTTGACATGCCTGATCTAGAGCATCTTTCATTCAGTTTAGCAGAATGCGGTTAAAAAAAAGTTTTCGTGGAATGAACAGCAGTGTTATTCCTTGATAGTTGGAGCAGAACTAAGATCGCCTTTCTTGGGGAGTTTGATGAGGTAGTCCTCCTTCCACTCTGGTGACAATTTTCATATTTTGCAGAAGAGAGGGTAGAGTAACTTCACACTAGTATCAATGTCTACCTTTAGCGCTTCAACTGGGATGCTGTCAGGTCCTGCAGATATGCCATTCTTCAATTGTTTGATTGCGCTATGAATCTCTTTCTTGGTGGGTGCACTGCACAGGTATCTTACAGCTGGTGGTATCTCTGGTGGGTTAGCAGGACTAGGTCTGTTAAGTAGCTCCTGGAAATGTTTGATCCATCTCTTCTTTTGTCCTTCTTCATCTGTTATTCTTGTACTTTACTGGTCTCTCTGACTCGGCAAATTTTCTAGATATTTTTTGAAGACTGAGTACAGGTCTTTGGTGCTATTCTGAAGGGCTGCTTCTTCTGCTTCTTTGCCAGAGCTTTGATGTCGTTCCGCCTGTCTGTTCTGACACTACGCTTGGCATTTCTATCTTTTCAGCATATTCTTTTTGTACTTTCCTTTTGCTGCTCTTGTTATACTGTTTTTCACGCCTACTTTCTTCTCTCTTCTTTCCTTGATCTTTTGAAGAGTTTCTGCTGAAATCCACTCCTTGTGGGTCCCCAGTACTTCTTGGCATGTGGAGATTAATGTTTCTTTCACTTTCTACCTCGTCTGTTCTACTGTCTCCTCTTCTAGCAGCTCTTCTAGAAGCTGGAACTTGTTTGATAGGATAACCTTGAACTCATCCTGTTTTGTGCAGTCTTTCAGCGCAATAGTATTGAAGTGTTTGCGTTATCTGGGTCCACTTGTCCAAGTCTTCAGCATCAGCTTCACACGGGCGACCAGAGGATGATGATCTTAAGCATTATCTGCTCCTTGTCTGACACGTACATCCTGAAGAGATTGACGACACTTCTTCACAATGCAGACATGGTCTATTTTGGTTCTCTGTTGATAGGTCTGGTGATATCCACGTAGTCTTGTGTATTCGTTTGTGTGGGAATCAGAAACCTCATTAGTAACGAACCATGCTGAGATTACTCTCTTAAAGCACGTGAAAGGAAGCGAGCAGTGACTTTTAAGGTCGCCTTGTTTCCATACAAGGACAGACCAAAAGTCGCACACGAACCATTTCTCTCTCTTTCAAATTCTTGTCCCGATCGCCCTTCAAGCAGAACGCGACATTCATAAAGAATGTTGTCTACTGTTTCTTCGTCCTCTATGCAGTGGCGACACCTTGTGTCGTAGTTCTCTCGAAACCGTGCGAAATAAGCACCACTTGTGTGGGAAGACAGTTCCTCCAATCACTAAGTTGCTCGTGGTACACATGTCTGCAAATCTCTCTCCATTTTCATTCATCTCACCTAGTCCATGTTTTCCCATGATCTCCTCATATCCTCTGTTGTCATTGCCAACCTTAGCGTTGAAGTCGCCCATTATGATAAGGATGTTGTTTTTTTTAAAAGGTCTTTCAATGTATTGTTACGATCTCTCCTAATCAGGCGTTCTGTCAACACTGCTAAACACACAAGACATCAACACATGAAGAACTTGACAACAAGAGCTCCAAATAATCTGGTACTTTAATAATGGTCAAATAGATAACAGCCAATACTAGACAATTGGCAACACAACCAACAACTAAAAATGCTACACTGTACATCACCGTACTAAACTCTACTGTTTCTATCTCTTTCTGGACTAGTACATTCACTTGAGGACTCCACCAGGACCGACTTCATGGCCGACTCACAGTCCCGGTCTCCTCGCTGTCCTGTCTTGAACTCCCCTGCCTTACACACTCTGTGTCTCTGGTCCACGCAGGCTTACGATCAGATTACCATAACACTGGTCACATTCACGTGCAACGTTCATATCAGTACTGTTCCTTGCCCTTCGACATAGCAAACTATGGCCTGTGTCACATAAGTCCGCTGATCACACACAGTTAACCCTATCGCGTCGCCAATAGGGTTACAACAGTATTATTACAGGGAGTAAAATCAGTAAAACAATGATATTTATTTAATTAAGAGTTTAGAGTCGCCTTTGACACAACATCAACAAGAATAAGTAACGAAAAAAAAAAACTACAGATAACATCCACAACAAGAATATGTAATGCTGAAAACACTTACAGATAACATCCACAACAAGAATATGTAATGCTGAAAACACTTACAGATAACATCCACAACAAGAATATGTAATGCTGAAAACACTTACAGATAACATCCACAACAAGAATATGTAATGCTGAAAACACTTACAGATAACATCCACAACAAGAATATGTAATGCTGAAAACACTTACAGATAACATCCACAACAAGAATATGTAATGCTGAAAACACTTACAGATAACATCCACAACAAGAATATGTAATGCTGAAAACACTTACAGATAACATCCACAACAAGAATATGTAATGCTGAAAACACTTACAGATAACATCCACAACAAGAATATGTAATGCTGAAAACACTTACAGATAACATCCACAACAAGAATATGTAATGCTGAAAACACTTACAGATAACATCCACAACAAGAATATGTAATGCTGAAAACACTTACAGATAACATCCACAACAAGAATATGTAATGCTGAAAACACTTACAGATAACATCCACAACAAGAATATGTAATGCTGAAAACACTTACAGATAACATCCACAACAAGAATATGTAATGCTGAAAACACTTACAGATAACATCCACAACAAGAATATGTAATGCTGAAAACACTTACAGATAACATCCACAACAAGAATATGTAATGCTGAAAACACTTACAGATAACATCCACAACAAGAATATGTAATGCTGAAAAAACCTACCGATAACATCCACCCCCAGACGTTAGACAGCCATCAAAGTTTTGATGACCATTCAGACAGCGATCCTATTTCCTTAAGGTACTGCCATTGCTATCGTAATGTCACTGAAGACGGTGACGAGATGGACTCTCTATTTACAGCTTCCTCCTCTAGCGACTAGGACTAAACAAAAAACCTATTGGATTAACGTCTTCTTAAGAAGTCACAGTTTGCCCACTTTGATTCTAGATTTTTGATATTGTAACGATAGACTATAAAGAATTTAAGAATAAACTAAAAAGTGATTCGGTGCTACGTTTACTTTTTTTTTTAAGATAACCGTTTTGTTTTTAACGTGGAATAAGCCTATTAAAGCCATCTTTTCCCTAAAAACACTCCAATAAGAAAACACTATTTACTAATTATAATAAAAACTGGGAAGACTGCACTGTGTATTAAGGGAAATAATAATTTTGAATAAAACTGTGCTACACTACGGTTGAAATAGTTGGTATATAAGTTTATTGTGCCCGAACACTCGCAAATTAATCAATAAAATGGCCCACATTACAACCTCCACCCCCCCCACAACACAATTTTCTAGCTCTCAAAATGTATGTCCTTTTTTCGTCTCTTTCATCCTACAAACGAAGGGCCCGCAACCTTATAGACAAACACTTCTCAGTCGTAGCCTTCCATCTCCATGCATCCCCACGCACATGACAGACGTAAATGAAACGCCCCTCCCCCAACACACTTTTTTGCCACTGTATTTTCTAGTGAAACGGCTGTCCTTGAATTCTGAATGCGCATAACTATGCCTGATACCTCTGCTACGCTAACTTATCTTATATAATACAGACGTTACTTCAAAAAAGAAAATGGTTATGTCCTACGCGTCATGCATTCAGTCATGCATATTAACCAATGACTTAAATTCTGTCAAGTCACTGGTTTTCCTGGCTAGCTCAGGCAACCCATAGCACTAATAGCACTAGGGAAGAAGGAGTATTTGTACAAATTTGTCCTAGCATATGGGATGAGGAGTGTATTTGTATCTTTGTGTCTTTCTGAGTATTCTATTAAATTTTGTTTTTTGTATTTGAAGATTATGGTTCAGTGTTTTATGTATAATTGCTACTTTACTTTTGAGTCTTCTGTCTTGAAGGCTTTCTAAATTTCCTTAGTCAAATGTAAATATTCGTTTGCTATGAATCTCACTGCTCTATTTTGTGTCTGTTCCAGTTTCTTAATGTTTTCTTGAGTTGAGGGGTCCCAAACAGAGGATGCATATTCTATTATTGGCCTAACCAAGGTTAAATAACATTTTAGTTTTATGTTCTTATTTGATTTATAGAAATTTCTTTTAATAAACCATAATGCTTTGTTTGATTTTTTGATAGTCTCATCAATAAGGGGATTCCATGCAAGTTTTTTCATTTATTATAACACCTAGGTTTTAGTATGTGTTACTGGTTTACCATGAATAATATAAGGGGAATTAATTTGTTTTATTTTTTTTTTTACTCTTAACAATTGACATTTTTTTGGGTGGAAAGACATGGTTCAATTTAATTCCCATTTCTGTAATTCATCTAATTCTCTTTGTAAAATTTTTGTATCTTGTGTTGTTTTTATTGTTCTATATATTATGCAATCGTTGCGAATATTCTGACTTTTTGTTCCTGAACTAATGCAATTTGGTAAATCATTTATGTAAATTAAAAATGGTAGTGAACCCAAGACTGTTCCTTGAGGTAGGTCTACACCTGAGTTTACCGATATTGGTGTTGATTAAGAGCCATTTATTATTACAGTTTGTTCTCTCCCTATCAGAAAATCTTTAATCCACTGATGCAATGGACCATCAATGCCAGAATATTTTAATTCTTAATCAAACTATGGTGGTGAACTTTGTCAAAAGCCTTTGAAAATTCTAGTAAGATAGCATCTATTTGCTCACTGTTATCTAAACCTTTTGAAAAATCATCAATTAGTCCTATTGTGTTTCACATAATCTATATTTCCTAAAGAAATGTTGATATGGAGTAAGGACATTATGTTTGTCTAAGTAGTTAATGATGTTGCTACATATTATGTGTTCTAGGATTTTACATGCTACTGTTAAAATAGTTGGTATATGAGACTATCTCCTGGAATAGATTTTAATCCATCAATAAAACGGACTGCTTTATAATGCTGACACAATTTCTCTAGCCCTCAAAATTCTATAAGTCCTTTTTATTTTTGGTCTCTTTCATCCTTCAATTGATCGTCACTTTAACTCCTGTTATGGAGTACACTTCTTAGGCCCATCAGTTGTAGCACTCTTATCTGCATACATTATAATGCCCCCTCCCCCCCCCCCCAACAATACACTTTTTGGCCTTGTATCAGTGTACAGTCAGTTTAATGATGCACCCGCACAACACACATTTTGTACCCGTAAATAATAAAGTAAAAAAAAAAATTAAAGTTCCCCTTTCAGACCTTGCGGTCTATAGGGCAGATGATGTAAAGGTCATCAGATTCTGTGGTTAACGAGGGTGTCATGTAGCCAGCACAACAACCAAGAGCCTTTACTTTTCCCCAACTAATGTCAGGTAGCTTGAAAGTTAGTCCACTCTTTAGATTTATTATAACTCGATCTGGAGAGGCACCTTATTTAGAAGAAACCATCCTCACAAACCGCGTTATACACACCCTCCTACAAAACACACACACATGCTCACACTTTAATACTTACTTACTTAGGTCCTCCCGCGACGTTGGGCACATTGGGCGGCAAGCTGTCTCCATAAAGATCTGTCACTGATAATGTCAGAAACCTCCTCCCACCTGGTGTCCACTGTTCTGAGGTTCTCAATGAAGGTGTGGCGCCATGTTATACGCTTTCCTCGTTTGCGCTTTCCCCGTATTGGCCTTCATGTCATCGATAGTTAGATTGATAGATAGATAGATAGACAGACAGACAGACAGACAGACAGACAGACAGACAGACAGATAGATAGATAGATAGATAGATAGATAGATAGATAGATAGATAGATAGATAGATAGATAGATAGAACGATAGAACGATAGATAGATAGATAGATAGATAGATAGATAGATAGACAGATAGACAGATAGACAGACAGATAGATAGATAGATAGATAGATAGATAGATAGATAGATAGATAGATAGATAGATAGAAACAATTGTACAATAGGACACAAGATATACGTTCATACTCCAAGTTTTCTTTAACATTACATGCGAAACTTGCAGCAGTAAGTTACATTTTGTTCAAAGATTTTATTGCCAACGGAACAAAAGAGTTATTGTGTCTATTTGTTTTTGTGATGGGGTCATCTTCTTTGTGATGGTAAAATCATGAAGAAGAGGATGCCTTTTATGCTTAAAATCTTTATAGCTTTCTTAGCGATGTTTTTATCAAATAGGTGTCAAGGTGTGGTTTGTTTGTTGCCTATATAGTTCGTCCATCGTGGTTCGATGATGACCACTTTGTCATCCAGGGGGCTGAGGGCTTTGCACTGGGGTTTTATGCCTCCTCATGTGGCTGGTGAGACCGATGTGAGCCTGGAATGTTCGGCCGCACACTGGGCAGGTTATTCCAGCTGGAGCTAGTGTCGTTTGTCTTGCTTTTCTTTTCTGGCGTTTTTCTTCTGCCTGCGTTGTTCTTTTTTCCTCAGCAACTTGTGCGCCAGTTTTCACAGCGCGACGCCATGATGCTCTGTCATGTGCCTCTGTCTCCCAGGTGCCAAGGTCTATGCTGAACGCCTTCAGAGAAGCTTTGAGGGTGTCCCTGAAGCGCTTTCTTTGCCCACCTTGCGAGCGCTTTCCTTCGCTTAGTTGGCCATACAAGAGTCGTTTTGGGATGCGGTGGTCTTCCATTCTGTAGACGTGACATGCCCATCGCAGCTGGGACTGCATCAGGATTGTGTGGATGATTTGCAGACACGCTCTTAGAAGGACTTAGCTGCATTTACAATTTTATAAAGGTTATTTTTATTTTTTATGTTCAGATTGCCCTACCTGGCTGTGATGTTGAAATTTAAAATACTGCAGATGTGAGCATTGACAGCGCTTTTTCGCTAACATTAAATGATGACATTTTTCTTAGTAGCCTTAATCTTAATTCTCTTTTTTTGGTAATGTAGTCTGTGTTTTCAATGAAATTTAATTTATTGTCTGACACAGTTCTAATGTAATCAAAGCTTTGAAATATTTCTATGCTCTCCCCAGCTACTGAAACAATATCATTATTTTCTTTTCCTTTCGGAAGTCTATAATCATTTCTTTCGTTTTATTGACATTCATTGTTTAAAACATTGTCATTACACAATCTTTCTATATTTCTCTTAAATAATGATTTTAATTCCGCGCTCTCTGAGAGCAGGGCTAGGAGAGCCGCACGTCCTCTGCAAACTTTGTTAAGGAACAAAAAGGACTACCTGCTTGATGTTAGCAGGTCAGGAGGCACTAGACCTTTTTCTGCTAAACAGATTTTATTTAACCGGTAGGTTGGTGGTAACTCTACCGTGTGGGTCCGATCTGTGCACTCCGGTCTGCGACCAAAGGGCGGCCTTCGCCTGGGCGATCAGACCGCACAGTTAAACTATCAACTTGAGCTAAACTAAACTAAGCTATTAAAAGGAAATGATGAAACTAGATTTATCAGACAATTTATATACACTTTTATTTACACTACACAAATTAACCTAAAATCAATAATATATATATATATATCAAACAAATAAACCCTAAGACAACTATATAATCTCTTAAAGAAATTAAACAAAACAATAATAAATCAATTAAAAACTTAAATACCCAAATACTCCACTTGATCAACTAATCAATGGAACACAAAAACAATAAACTAGTACTTACTTTACTTAACCTAACAGCTAAAAAAATAAACTCAGACTAAACCCAAAACTGGCAAACCCCAATAAAATACTCTAATTCCTGCCTACTACCTAGATCTATCAGTTACCAAACAACTCTAAATACCCACTAGACCTAAGCTTAAAATACAACAAAAGAAGGTACAAGAAGGCGATGGCAGACTAATGGCAGGCAGTAGACGTAACAACAGGCAGTAAATAATAGTAGTAGACTTAACGACAGGAATTATAGCCTGCAATTACAAATATAAACAAACAAACGGAAGTTGCAGCTGCAATAATCGCTGACGTAGTGCATGAGTTTCAGACAAGGTCACCGGACGCACCAGTAGTTATACTGGGTGATTTTAATAAATGCACCTTGAAGGTTGACCTACCCACCTTCTATCAACACATTTCATGTCCGACAAGAGAAAACAGAACTCTGGACTTATGTTATTGTAACATCAAAGGAGCATTCACATCTCGTGAAAAGCCACCACTAGGATCATCGGACCACAAAACAATACAACTGCTGCCTACCTACCGCACAAAACTTAAAGAAGGAAAAATCATTCAAAAAAAACATGAGATACCACCTGTGTGGAAGTCATCTATAATTGTACCTGTGCCAAAGGTTTCCAAACCGAAGGAAATGAATGACTATAGACCTGTTTCACTTACTTCCATTGTGTCTAAATGTTTAGAAAAATTGGTTAAAATGTTTCTTCTGAATGATCTTTGTAATAAGTTAGACCCTTTACAATTTGCTTACCAAAAGGGTAAAGGTGTAGACGATGCCATCCTAAATATTTTAAACTGTGTCTACAAACATCTGGACTTACCGAACACTTATGTAAGATTGCTCTTTATGGATTTCTCATCAGCTTTTAACACTATACAACTTCATTTACTCATTGAAAAGATGAAAGCGTTGCAGATTAGTCCATACATAATACTATGGGCTAATGAATTTTTGACCCAGAGAGCTCAGAGGGTTAGGGTAAACAATGTTGTATCTAATGAACGCATAGCTAACACAGGGGCGCCCCAGGGGGCTGTAACATCGCCATTGTGGTTCATTTTGTACACCAATGATTTTCAATCCGATAGTTCTTGTTGCTCCTTCACAAAATTCGCTGATGATGCGGCTCTTCTTGCCCTGCTCTCAGAGAGCTCAGACGTAAATGAGTATTTCAAAGAACTAGAACACATTGAGGAATACTGTAGAGATAATTTTTTATTATTAAATGTAAAAAAAACCAAAGAAATGATAATCGATTTTCGTAGGGACAAGAAGGGAAATGATATTGTTTCTGTAGCTGGAGAGACTATTGAAATTGTGCAAACCTTTAAATACCTTGGTACTATCCTAGACAATAAACTAAATTTTACTGCAAATACTGATTATATCAGCAAAAAAGGGCAGCAAAGATTACGACTACTAAGAAAACTGTCCTCGTTTAATGTTAGCGAAAAGGCCTTGGCTATGTTTTATCACGCTCACATCTGCAATATTTTAAGTTTCAATATCACTGCCTGGTATGGCAATCTGAGCATTAAAAATAAAAATAAACTTTATAGAATCCTAAATGCTGCTGGCAAAATCATTGGCAAAAAACAAACCCCATTTGGTCAGTTGTTTGAGACAAACATCTATAAAAAAGCTAACAAGATCCTCGAAATAAAGAATCACCCTTTGTGTCAGGATTTTGTGATTTTACCATCACAAAAGAGATACAAGACACCGATAGCAAAGACAAACAGACACAAACACTCTTTTGTTCCCCTGGCAATCAAATCATTAAATAAGAACAATCTGGTATAAACTTTGTCACATGTAAATTATGAGTGCGTCTGGTGTGAATGTACACTTTGGTTTCTTATAGTTATAATGTTTTTTGTTTGGTGTAATGCACAAATTGTAAGACAAATTTCCTTACGGATAATAAAGATTATTATTATTATTATTATTATTATTATTATTATTATTATTATTATTATTATTATTAAATATATATATATAAAATAATCATTATAATAATGGAAATACTCTTAGAAACATTAACAAATAGACATAGTATAGAAAAGCAACAAGGGGATTATTAGGGATAGCTGGGGGTGGGGGAGGGGTGACGCTATCCAGATTAATGGAGCTTCCGGTTCCACCATAGACAATGGATGAGTAATTAAGCCGGTGATGCACGGCACTAATCCGTTTACATCAAAACAATCTAAAAACAATCTAACAACAATCAATCCTAATTAAAATATATCAAGTAAAAATAAAACAATTTCTCAACTTACAGGCGGTCCTAGCTGAAATTTACACTACCAGAAAATAACTATACACTACATGGTTACACCGACCTGCTTAATACTGACAAGTGGTCTAAACCGGAAAAAGAAAGAACTGACCGCACCCTTTCTATTTATAGCCAGGTCATGACTCGTACAAACTAACTTCTAAAGTAAAAGAGCTGGTGTGCTCTCAGCACTAGCCTAGATAGTTTACAAAACTTAAAATACAGATAAAAATAGATAAAAATTAAATCTAGGATCGCCAGCTCACATGAAGTTCATTGGTATATAGAAAGTACCACAATGGCGATGTCACTGCCCCTTGGTGTGCTCTTGTATTTATTTACACTACGCGCATTAGATACTGTGATGTTAACCCTAACTCTCTGAGGTGTCAGTGTCAAAAATTCATTAGCACATAGAACTATATATGGACTTATCTTCATTGCGTTCATTTTGTCAACAAGGACATGGACTTGGATTGTGTTGAAAGCAGATTAGAAAGTCAATGAACAACATTCTTGCATAAGCGTTATGTGAGTCGAGGTGTTTGTACATAGAATTTAAAATGTATACTATAGCATCATGTACACCTTTTCCCTTTTAGTAAGCGAATTGTAATAAGTCTAACTTATTCAAAAGGTCATTAATTAAAAACATTTTAACTAGTTTTTTCTAAACATTTAGAAACAATTGATGTCAATGTTACAGGTCTACTGGTATCCATTTCCATTGGTTTGACAACCTTTGGGACAAGTGGACAACCTTTGGGACAAGTGGACAACCTTTGGGACAAGTGGACAACCTTTGGGACAAGTGGACAACCTTTGGGACAAGTGGACAACCTCCACAGGGATGGAATCTCATGGTTGTTTGGTGAAGTATAGAAAATGACTACAAAAGGTTCCGCCAGTTTCCCTGCATATTCTTTGAAGACTTGCATTTGTTTTCTCTCAGGCCCACAAGCTTTCATTGGGTTGACTTTGTTTTGTTTGAAATGTTCAAGATTTGCTGTTGAGTTATTTCTAGTGGGAGACTTTCTACAGCTACGTCTGGCAAGGCCTGGAGTCGTAAGTTGTTTGTGTCAAAACGACATTAAAAGTCATTAAGTTCATTAGCAAGTGTTACTTCGTTGCTAGTGCTATTTAGGCTCCTCGGAACATAGTTTGGGAAACACTGGGCTAGATAAGCATTAAAAGGGCTAGACAGCCAGTACTAACAATATATTTGAAGGCATTGAGGAATTGAACTGAATTCTGCTACTCTTCATAAATACTCTTCATAAATAAACCAGAATGCCACTACACAAAATTTCAAGATGACTTTCTTAGTAAATATAAGCAAAGAGTAAATAAAATTCTCAACACCAAACTGTCTTGCAATTACCTTATCATTACAATAATTTGTTGGGGCGTCCCAGTGCTCCTTTAAACTTTCGATGTCATAAAAGGGAATAACACCGACGTATATGAAATTGACAGGCTCACGAGAAAACTATTAACCGAATTTCGATGTTTACACCCCGTCTTCCAACAAAAGGAAAAATGGATGCCGTGAACTGCAGAGCATCTAAAAATTGTGTAAGACAGTGATACCCAACCTAATTTTAATTTCCGACACTCGTGTCGCGGGCCACATGATCGAAAATGTACATTTTTTATTAGAAACGTGTGGATGTAGTCATTTCATTAATTAATGGGATATTGGAAGTTTATCTCTTTTTTTACGCGTCGGAAGCTGACTTTATTTCTCTACTTAACATTGTAGATTACTTTACCAACGACTCCTTTTCTTGTCTCTTTGTGGTATTTATTCCCATTGATCCTCCAATCTCCAGACGTAGTTTAACAATCGCTGCTCAAACCAAGAATGCCGTCATATTTGTTTTATACTGCTGTTTACATGTTGTTGTTTTTAAAACAGCCACACTTTACAAAACATATGTTTGCTTGTTATCATGTTCCACGAAAAAGTCAAGATCGTTCACTTTCCCTGGTCGGCTCTAAATTCAGAATCCACTTGTAGTTTTTTTTTTGGCTCTCTCACTTTATAAAGGTACAAATGTGCAATGGCATGGTACCAGTCCATCAGAGAAAGGGCTCTAACGTAGGTAAAGATACATTTGTGAACCTTTTTGGGGGGCAGTGAAGATTTTTTTTTTACCAACGTTTCTGCGGGCAAGATGAAACCACGTCGCGGGTCACATATGGTCCGCGGGACGAATTTTGGGCATCACTGGTGTAAGATGCACGTTTCAAAAATACGATCAAAACGGCACGCCTCCAGCAATGAACTAGTTTCCTTCCTACGCAAATACGACTCTGAAGCAACTCCTCTGAACCTTAACAATGCTGATATTAATATAGTTTTAGGCGACTCAGTGTAATAGAGTTGCCAAGGGGAGGTAACAGAAAACACTCCACGGAAAATTTCCGGCTTTATTACATGGTCACAATATTGACAAGGCTATTTCCTAACATGGTCCAAAGCAGGTCATCTCTACCCTGAAAAAGAAGGCTTTGTTACAGCAATACAGGACATAGTAATTAGGACAAAAAATTATGAGAAGAATATCCTGAAACTCATGTTGTTGACTAATGCCGAAAGTGCTATAATGCGAGTGAGTCAATTGAAGATATAATGGTAGGATGTTCAGCTTTGTCAGAATCCACCTACCTAAGTTGAACTACCTAAGTTGACCTAACCAAGTTGACCTACCTAAGTTGACCTACCTAAGTTGACCTAACCAAGTTGACCTAACCAAGTTGCGAAATGGATACATCAACACCTGGCTTTGATCATGACAGGTACGTCTCTTTATAACAAATACTCGTCACAAAGAGGCTCTCGAGTCGACCGGTTACTTCTACTGGGTTCGGCCTCTTTCGACTGATAAAACGGTAGATTTTAATTGCCAGATCTACTTTTATTGACAAAAAGAGAAAAAAACACTATCATCATTGACTTCGCCGTACCATTATCCCAATATATAAGGAAAACTTAAATGAAAAAACAAAGAAAATATGTTGTTATGGAAGTTGTCTAAAATCAATATAAATTTTGTTAAATCAACTGATGGGATAATGAAAACTAACCTCATAGAAAGGCTTACCTTTAAGGCGCTTAGCATCCCTCAGAAGATTCTCGTTGCCTGCTCCCAGATCACCAGAAAATATCTCAGTGGACACGGTTATAGGGACAATGAATTTTGTTTCTCTCTAACGAAGCTCGACCCTCGCTGTGCCAGAGAATGAATATTAGTTCGTTTTTCACATAATAATAATAATAATCTTTATTATCCATAAGGATATATTATGTCATTTGGAATGATTGGTTCTTACGTATGTGATCTTATCGTACACTTATTGTATTTGAGATCTATTTGCACCCCAAAACTGTCAGGAAATAAGCTATTACCTTAATAATTTATGGGTTTAAATTGTTTTAAAAATATGAATTAACTTACATCTAAATCTAGATCTAGGTTCTACTTAGTCCTACTTTAAATTGTCGACGATCGTGTTTGTGTTAATGCGCGTTATAAAAATAGTCCTTTTTTTTAAGACTACCAACCTATGCGTATCAAAAATCTCTTTAAAAAACAACATTTTAATGAATATTTTATTTAAAAAGTTAGTTAATAAATGTAAAAGATATTTAATAATGAGTCATTAATATTTTTCCATCATGATTTTGACGCAAATGTGTGTATTTTTATGAAAATAACTGCTTGCATAGTTAATTTAAAAAGTTTAACTGTTTGATTATAGAAAACAAAAAAGTTGCCGTTGCATCAAAACTTTGTAACATCAAATATATCATATCGGAATTCCAACATCTTTTCCAGTTTCTGAGATCTAAACGGGACTAACGGACGGACAGAGTCCATGGGCGTAGCCAAGGGGGGTTTCCCCCCCCCCCCCGAAATGAATTCCCCCCACACTTTGGGCGGGGGGGTCGGAATTTTGTGACTGATTTTTTGCTTTGATTTTGTTTATTTTAGGAGAGATTTTAATACTAAACCATCACTTGCCCTTGAGTAGCCAATGGGGTTCTGCAGTTATATCCCCCTCTTCTATAAAACAAAACACACAAAAATAATGTAAACGACAAATCCCAAATTCCATGAGCATAGCTAAGGAAGGTTTTGATATAAAAAAGACCTCCAAAATTTACGATAAACCCCCTCTTAAATATATGAATATCCATACAGTTACCAGATTATATGAGCGTAGCTAAGAGGGATTTGTGTTTAAAAACCCCTCCCAGATGGCTTTATGTTAAAACCCCATCTAGAAGGTTTTGAGTTTAAGATCCCCTCAAGCGGGTTCGAAGCTAGATAATACTTCTTCAATATAAAATAAGCAAATTACACACTCAAAATGCTATGAGCGTAGCCAAAGGGGGTTTTGATTTTAAACCCCCTTTCAGCGGGGTTCGATGCTATAAAGTACCTTTTCAATATAAAAAAAATCACATTACACACTCAAAATTTTATGAGCGTAGCAAAGCCCATAGGGGGGGGGGGTTTGAATTTAAACCCCCTGCTCCAGAGTGCTCGTTTTTATCAGTTGAAAACCCGTCCAGATGGTTTTGAGTTCGAAATCCCCTTACAGAGAGTTAAAATACTATCTCTTCAATATTATTTTAAAGCAAACTAAATTCACCAAATTCTATAAGCGTAGCTCAGGGGGTTTTACATATGTTAAAAAAAATTCCAAAGATTTTTTTTAGTTTAAAACCCCCAACAGATGATTTGACGATAAAACTTCCCTTTTTTAATATAAAATCTAATTGTTAACAATTAATATTACCTACCTTACATTTATGTAATTATTTTAGAATTGGTGTATTTGTATGAAAACATCGCTTGCATAATTAATTTTATAAACTAAATGGTTTGCGTTTAGAAAACCAAAAGTAGTCTTTGCACCTAAACTTTTCAAGCCGCATCGCATATTGAAATAATATTTTTCAATTTTCATCTTGTTTTCGAGATATGAGTGTGACAGACGGACATATGGACATTTTGCACATACCTAATAGCGGCTTTTCCCCTTACGGTGGCCGCTAAAAAGCAAATTACACACTCAAAATTCTATGATCGTAGCCAAGTAGGGTTTTGAGTTTAAACCCCTCTATAGCGGGGTTTGATGCTAAAAGAAAAAAAGGAAAGTTCCCCCTTTCAGACCTTGTAGTCTATAGGGCATCTGTTTCTGTGGCCTACGGTTTACGAGGGTGTCATGTGGCCAGCACAACGACCAACCGCCTTTACTTTTTCCCAACTAACGTTAGGTACCCATTAGAGCTGGGTGGACTCAGAGGCTCCCGAAGATCCTGAAGTTAAAAATCCCAGTCTTCACCAGGATTCGAACCCCGGACCCCGGTTCGGTAGCCAAGCGCTTTACCGCTCAGCCACCGCGCCTTTAAATATACAAAAAAAAGCAAATTACACACTCACAGTTTTTTTTAGTTTAAAAATCCTCCAGATGGTTTTGAGTTTTAAATCCCCCATATAGAGAGTTTTGAGGTTGAAAACTTTTCTCTTCAATTTTATACTAAAGCAAACTGCAGTCACCAAATTTTATGAGCGTGGCTAAGGTTTTTTTTAATTTTTTTAATTTTGAAGATAAAACTTCCCTTTTCGATATAAAATCTAAAGCAAACTTCAGTCATCTCATTGTATGAGAGTAGCCAAGAGAGGTTACAAATTTCTACTAATGGCTGGACTCCAATAATAAAGTGAAGTGAATAGTCATCTACCGAAATTGAAAAAAGACTAAATGTAGCTCAACAAAGATGGTTAAGACGGATTTTAAAAGTCAGTTGTAGAGATTGGGTCTCAGTCAAGGAAATCCTTTGCCGAACTGGGAGTCGAACCCTTAGTAAGGTTGTCACAGAGCATGAGGTTTGCGGGACATGTTCTCCAACAAAATGAATTACGCATAATAAGTGTTGCGATGACATAGAGGCCATTACGAAGAAAGCGCAAACAGGAAAATCCTAGAATAACTTGGCACCACACTTTTATGGACGACTTCAGACATTGCCAGTGACAGATTTTTATGGAAGTACCTTGCCGCCCAATGTGCCGAACAGCGCCTGGTGATCTAAGTAAATAAGAATAGTAGATTAGGTTTTTTAAATAAAACATTTAAATAGCAGTATAATGCACTGTAGATACCTCAGAATATGCATTTTGTTGGCTTACAATACCGGAAATAGTGTTTGGCGGCGGGGATCCGCCCCGAACCCCGCTGAGGGAATCTACAATTTTTCCACTAACTCCAGGAAGAATCTATACAAGGGTACAATAAACGTCTTCCGAAAGAATGAAGGGTCAGAATGTAATAAAGATTATAAAGATTATGTAAAGAATGTAATAAAGATTATGTACACACACACAGAAAAAAATCCTGGCTACGCCCATGGGACACAAACCACACAAAAGCTAATAGCTGGTTTTCTCCTTTCAGATGTTGCTAAAAAATTAACCTTGATGGTAATTAATTATGTTGTTTGATCTAGTTGTAGACATAAGATAGTTTACTTTTAAATATGATATTATAACGTTTAATTTTTATAGAAATAAATATATCCGAAGGGTTAATTTTACATACGCTTAAGGCTAAATTGTTGTATGCAAAACCGGATGTATAAACTACAGTAAGTTCAGAGCCTAAAAAGTACATACATTTGGTGTAAAATACATGATAAAGAACTTCTAATGTGTTGTTTCCATTTGTAGTGTTTCAAGTCTTCTGGAATTATAACCAGTATCGGTTTTGGTTCAAACTCTTCCTATTTTTGTAGAGTATTTCGTTCTCTTCAGCTAAATTGAGATTTACAGCGTAATATTCAGTTGTTAATCTATTATAGATTTGTAAATATTACTGACTGACTCATTTATGGATCACGAGATCTCTTAAACTGTCGTACGCATCCCATCAAATTTCGTACACTGGTTCCTTTTACCTCTCAGGTCGCGTCGGAGAAATTACGATGAGCAGTGAAAAGACAGACAAACAAGCAGACAGAAAAGGAAATAGAGTGTGTTCTGTAGTCACAGATTAATAATAAATTACTGTAGACGTTACTATTTAATAATGATAATAACGAGACTGTCTTTATCAAGGTAGACATATATAACTAACTTTTATTTCCGTCCGATTCTTTGCTTTCGCATAAAACATAAACAACAAACAATGACGTAATATCTTCTAATATTAACACATCCTTCCTTTTGAAGCTATCATCACATCCTTCCTTTTAAAGTTCTTAATACTTATATTTACAAGGAATTTTGACAACTCGACCACTTCTGGTTGTCTTGACCGGCACAGCAAGTTCTCTAGATGTTGGTTTATAATTGTCTGTTTCTTTTGTTCTAACAGTTTGCTGTTCATTGTCTTCCTCGGTGTCATAGTACCCAGAGATGTCTTCTTCGTAGCTCTTGTTTAAAAACCGTTGATTTCGTCTGTATGTTTTCCCATCATTTGTCTTTATGATGTAAGATCTGGGTGATGGATGTTTCTTAATGACGACTGCTTTCTGCCATGTTTGTCCTAGACGAACTCTCACCTTCTCCCCGACAGAGTAGTCTGTAGGTAACCTTGCTTTTGCATCGTACCTCACTTTGCTTTTCCTCTGTCGTTCGTTGAGTAATGTCTCTGCATTTTCAGCTACCGATGGTTTCAATAGTTTGGGATCAGTTGGAATGATGTCCCTGAGTCTTCTACTCATCAGCAGTTGTGATGGCGAATAAAGCAGTCCGCTTATCGGAGTATTTCTATACTCGAGCATAGCGAGATATGGATCTTTCCCACTTTTGTATGCTTTGTTGAATATCTGCTTTACGATACTAACATACACCTCACTTTGTCCATTTGATTGAGGGTATCTGGGACTTGATGTTGTTATCTTGAAACCCCATTCAGAAGCAAACTCTCTATATTGATAGCTATTGAATGGCATCTTGTCGCTCACTATTTCTTCTGGTATGCCATGTCTAGCAAAAATACCTTTCATTGCCCTGATAACACATTCTGCTGTTTTGTTCTCTAGTCGTTTTATTTCAGGATATTTGGAGAAATAGTCCACAACAAACAAATAGTCATTGTTTCGCCATTCAAACAAATCTGTCGCAACCTTTTTCCATGGTCTGTCTGGTACAGCATGAGGTAGCAATTTTTCCTTCACTTTAATTCTTTTGAACGTTGCACATGTTGCGCATTTCATTATTGTCGAAAAAATATCTTTAGACAATCCTGGCCAAAACACACTCTGTTTTGCCTTGGATCTGGTTTTCTCAAGACCAAAATGACCTATGTGCAACTTATCGAGAATTTCATTTCTCATACTTGAAGGAATTATAATTCTGTTCTCATAAAACAATATTCCATTCTCTTCATCAATACTGTCTTTAAATGACCAATACACTTTCACTGTTTCATGAACTTGAGTTTTTATCTTTGGCCAACCATCTCTGACATAATTAATTACAAGTTTTAATTTAGCATCAGATTCAGTTTTCCTTCTAATTTCAATAATCTTCTGATCACTTACCGGAAACTGTGCTGTTGCGCTATGAATTCTCAGAACCATGTCATCATTTGAATTTGATTGTTCTTGACCATTGATGTACGCACGCGATAACGTATCAGCTATTTGCATTTTTGAACTTGGAGTGTAAGTTACTGTTAATTGATATCTCAACAGTCTTAACATCATCAACTGAAGTCTTGGGGAAATCTTATGTAAAGGCTTAGTCACAATAGTTTGCAAAGGTTTGTGATCTGATTGTACAGTCACAGTTCTTCCAAAAATATAATGGTGAAAATGTTCAGCTGCAAACACTATAGCTAACATTTCCTTTTCTATTTGTGCATACCTGCACTCTGTTTCTGTCAATGATCTTGACGTATACGCAACTGGTTTATCTTCTTGCATTAAACATGCTCCCAACCCTTTAGAAGAAGCGTCACACTGAATAGTAACTGGCTTTTCAGGGTTAAACAATTGCAGAACTGGAGCTTCACTAAGTGTTTTCTTTATTAGTTGGAAAGCATTTTCTCGCTCTGCATTCCACTGCCACAATACATCTTTCTTTAGCAATTCACGCAATGGACTGGTAATTGTTGACATGTTTGGAATGAAACTTGACAGAAAGTTCAACATCCCTAGCAGTCTTTGAATTCCTGTTCGATCTGTTGGTGCTGGCATCTCCATTATTGCTTTGATTTTAGCTGGATCTGGACGAATACCATCTGCTCCAATTTGTCTTCCGAGATAATTAACACCAGATAGTTTATATTGTATCTTGTTCTTGTTGAGCTTTACATTGTTCTTTCAAGCTCTCTCCAGAACATTTTCACAAATTTGATCATGTTCTTTTTCATCTTTTGCTGCAATCAGCATGTCATCTGACATGATATGTACACCTGGTATGTCTCCGAATACTTGATAAGCACGTTTCTGTAATACTTCACTAGCTGAGGATATACCAAAAGGCATTCTCAAGAATCTGTATCTTCCAAACGGAGTATTGAATGTACATAAATAAGAGCTTGGTTCATCCAACTCAACTTGCCAATATGCATCCTTTTGATCAAGTATACTAAACACTTTTGCTGCTCCCAGTGAACTATTGATTTGATCAAATGTTGGTATAGTGAAATGTTCTCTCATTATATATTTGTTAAGTTCTCGGGGATCTAAACACATCCTCAAAGAATTATCTTTCTTCTTTGCTATAACCAAGTTATGAACCCATTCTGTTGGTTCATCAACTTCTGTGATCACTCCATCTTGTTGCATTTGTGAAAGTTTTCTTTTTAATTCTTCATAGAGTGATGGTGCAACTCTGCGCGCACATTGAATAACTGGTTTTGCATCTGACGTTAGTTTAATGTGATACTTCATTTTGTATGTACCGAGTCCTTCGAATACTTGCTTATATTTTTTCATCAACACTTGTGGAACTTCATTCTGTTGCTTGACATCGTGTACTTCGACATTTCGCTTTGCCTCAATTAGTTTTAAAGCAATAGATGTCTTCAGACCTAGTATAGGATTTATACTTTTCTTGATCACGTACAGATCATCTTTAACTTCTACATCGCCGACTTTAAATGTGACCGATGCAACTCCCTTCAGTTCTAATGCTTCACCCCCCAATGCTCGTAGGGTAGTATTTGAATTCTTTAACTGAGTATCAGTTTCTAAATTGTTCCACGTTGACTCTGATATCACATTAGCTTGTGCTCCTGTGTCAATCTTCATTTTGACTATTTTTCTCATAATATTGACATCAACCATCCAACCTTTGACATTGTTGTCAGTACCAATTGCCACAAACCACAACTCATTTACTTGGCTTGACTGACTTTCATCTTCCAGTAAATCAACAGCCTTGAAGTGTTTCGAACGACATTTTACAGCGAAGTGATTTCTCTTTTTACATTTTCGGCATGTCTGTCCGAATGCTGGGCAATTTTATTTTCCATGAGATCCACCACAAGATCTGCAATCTCTAATGAAACTTGTTACATGATTCTTTGCCATATTTTCCTGTGAGGTTTTGACTGGCTTTCTATCTTCTGTCTTCTTTAATTTATTAGCAGCATCCACATGTAGTCCTTTCATATCTATCATTTGGTTCTGGGTATGCTCGTCAGCACGAATTATGCTTGCTGCTTTCTCTAAAGTTAAGTCTACATCTCTCAGAAGTCTCTCTCTCACTCGATCCGACTGTATGCCACATACCAATCGATCTCTGATGAGCTCATCTCGAAGGTTGTCAAACTTGCATTCTTTTGCCAAATTCTTTAACTCAGTATAATACTGTTCAAACGTTTCTCCGTCTTTTTGCTTTCTTGAAAAAAAATTAAATCTGTCATACACAGTGTTGGACTTAGGCAAAAAATGATTCTGAAACCTTTCAATTACTTTGTCTACAGTCTCATCTTCACATACTTGAAAAGTATTGTAGATGTCTCGAGCGGGTTCATCGATCAGGTGTAACAATAAAGCTTTCTTCACTGGCTCGGGCTTCGTATTTTTTTCAGTGGCGACCATAAACAGTTCAAAACTTTGTCTCCATTTTTTCCATCTTTCAGATAGATTACCGTCTAATGACAACGGTTTAGGAGGATCGAATAATTCCATTATTCGTACAGATTCTAGATTCTATGTCTAGATCTAGATCTAACAACATGAACTAACGACACCACAAATAAAATGTACTTTTAGCAATTTAGAAACCACTAGATCTAGAGATCTACCTGTTACCAGCACTTTAAAGCAATGTAACACTAGATTTGACACCTAATCTAACACCAGATCTGACACAAGATCTGAAACCAAATCTGACACCATGTTCTGTAGTCACAGATTAATAATAAATTACTGTAGACGTTACTATTTAATAATGATAATAACGAGACTGTCTTTATCAAGGTAGACATATATAACTAACTTTTATTTCCGTCCGATTCTTTGCTTTCGCATAAAACATAAACAACAAACAATGACGTAATATCTTCTAATATTAACACATCCTTCCTTTTGAAGCTATCATCACAGAGAGGGCGAAAAATTTTATTGCAACAGATACACCAATTCACGGGCTAAAAAAGTCTGTTAGGTTGGTCGTTAAAATGTGCTTCGTTTATTACAATTTAAAAAAAAAGAAGAGGGTGCTAGTTTATTAATATATTAGAAAAAGACAAAAATACATCATGAAAAACGAAGTTTTGACTCAAAAACTTTCTGTACCAAGAATAGATAAGCAAGTAAAATTATGCTCCACTTCTAAGATAAGATTGTAATGTACCTTGATACAGTAAAACTCGAAATGTTTGGCAGTGTAATAAGTAACTGCATAAATGAGTTGACTTCTACGTAGGTTTGTAATATAACTCAAAATGTTCCGTTAGTGTCAGTGTAAAGAACATAAACACAGATAACTAAGTTCTGTCATTCCTTATGTCAGCATACGTTACAGTCATATTACAACTGAACTACGCTCAGTAAAAACCTACAGAGGCAACAGTTGGCATTGATTTCAGCTACTAATACTAATTCTCAATTCAACATCACAAAATCTAACTTCGTTAAAAGAACTATATCAAGCAGAAAAGATTGTTGAGTCCATGCGTTGGCCCAGCTACATCATAGTGTAAATCTATAAGCTGCTTTCTCCTTGGAAACTATATTTAGAACGGTTGAAGACACTGAGTAATGCGACTTGGCTCGTTAGGTTTTTTTTTTTTTGTTTGTTTGTTTTTTTTGGTTCCACAATTTGATGCTTTCGAGACAGTTCCAGTGGTGACACGCAAATGTTTCTGTTTATTTAAAACTTTCAAGTCCAACTGGTTCTGGGATGGAATTGAATTAATATCTTATCTTCTTATGTTTATATATAATTCTCTTCTTCCCTAATCAAGTCAGACGAGAAGTAAATGGGAAGATCACTCTGCGAATAGTCCACGAGAAAAAAAAGAGGGAGGGGGAGGGGTGGAGAACACGCGTAGTCACAAAATAGCAACCAAGAAATATCACTCTTTTTTTTATTTATTTCTACCTCCGTTTAAAAAAAAAAGGGGGGGGGAGTAATTCCCTCTGTTGTAACTAAAAAGGGGGGGGGCCGAAAAAGCATGGCTCAGGAAAAAAAAGAGAGGGGGGGGGGAAAGAACAAGAAATCTTTCTCTTTATACATTCTATACACTTGACTATATTTATGTGTGTATTTTTTTTAACACACGTCAATATCTGGTGTCATTAAAATAGTTGAATTTTTTCTGTACCTTTGTTTTGATTTTGCTCCTTCGTATTGCCTTTAATTCCTAACTGTGACAAGTCAAAAACTCGCTGTCAGAGTCACTCAAATTTATCACAGCATTAATTATTATTTTTCATTATTTATTTATTTTATTTTAATTATTTCCCCATCCCACCTCCAATTTCTTCACCCGCCACACCTTTTCCGCTCCAGGCTAGACTTAGTTGACCACATTGGAGATAGCTAGGCCGCGTCTTCCGACTTATCTTCCCTTGACCGGGGCAAAGATACGCACAGACTTTGATCTTATCGACATGATGTCTGACAGCCGCAGTGGACACCACCTTGTGTGGAATGCAAGTCACTCCCCCCCCCCTTTCTCCTACGTCTCCCTTTGATCTGGGAGATTACTCGAAAAGTGCCTCTCGACGCTCCCATCTTAAGTCTAATTCACCCACGTGTAAGATAATTCTTAGCCTAGGACATTTCCTGTGTCCGCCCACATTTTCCAGGCCTGTATATAAAGTAGACCCAAATCAAATCAGACCCTCTTTCATTTCTCATTCTATTTGAGCTATCGAGTCTGGACTACTTCATACATTCTTTCTCCTAGAGGAATACCTGGTGGTAAGCCGAACTTAATCACAAGTTCCATCTTAATTACTTTGTGCATATTTCCATTGGACATTATCATGTGTAGTTTATTATTTCATTTATATTTGATTAGTGCATTGTGTATTTCTCACTGTCGTAAGTAGAAAACATGAACATGTCCTATGTATTTATTTTAGGATTGCATTAATCTATTAATGCTACGTTGCTCAATTGATCGTTGATGCAACCATGCATATATTTGTACATCTTATTTTATTTTCTTTATCTCGGTTGACAGCCTTGATAATTTTACTATCGCACTAATACTGCGCTTAGAAAGGAGATATGAGTTATCTCCCCTGTATTGAATTATCTCCCCTTTGCTCATTTTACTCTAATGAGAGTTGCGCCGCTTGAACGGACACTCCATTCAAGCGCGCCCCATTGTTCTCGACCCACGGTCATATGTAAACAAATCGTCTGGGTCGCTGACCACCGCCCACTTCCCCCCCCCCTTCTCTTTCTCTATCCACCTGTGTTGTTCATTTGAGATTATTATTTCCCCTTCTATGTACATTTTATGTTATTATTTCCCCTTTTATGTACATTTCTATATTGCTACTATCTGCCATCTATTTTCCAAATCCCATTTGTCATCATCTCCCCTTTGTGCTCTAAAGCAATTTTACCAGTCGAGGGCATCGATAAGATGCATGAGAGACATGTCCTAACTTGTCTTTATTTATCCGCAGCCTCCCTCAGGTGTCTGCCTATTTATTTGCTATCGAGAATCACCTACTGCCATTTGCTGTTTAGTGTCTACTCGACACTACTCAACTATTTACCTGCCTATTCATTGGATCAACGATCTATTTACCTGCCTATTTATGTGCTTTGTGCTATTCAGCGCTGCACTTGCCTACTGAGATCTACTCAACTCTACCACTTGGCGCTATCGGCATTGCCCGCCAATTCGACAACCCACCTGTCAAGCTATTAGGTGCGACGTCCCTATAGATTCAGATCTGTGTGAGACTTCATAGCTACGCCAACCCTCTGCAACTCACTGGTCATATCCTGTCAACTACGCTGCCCACGGCAGATCAGCTCTACCCGCAGTGACCTTGTGCCCACGGTAGCCGGCCACCCGCCCTACTGTGCCCACTACAGATATTAGATTTTGGGGATTGAGACTCCACAAGAACTATATCACCGGCGTCCCTCTATCCGCTAGAGCGCCACCTCCAGCTGCAGAACCTCAAGCCAGGACACAGCCAGCTGCGACATCAACAGGAATACCAGCTAAGTCAGAGGACAAAGTGGCATACTCTCTTATTAGGTGCAAGAGTGATGATTAAACATAGAATATACTAGAGATAGATGCAAACCCTCCCCCTTTTTATCCTTATATGTATATTTATGTAAATAAATATTCTTGATTTTAACTTTTGTATCCATCTTTCATTGCTTTGTCTCGTTGCGTGTCTGCTCCCGATTCATATGCTGATGAGTGGGGGTGTGATAGCATTAAAAATAATCATCCCCTAGACATTAAACGCGCCAAACACACATCACATTTCCCCACCTGTCACACTAACCATGGCCACCGCTTCACATATATTTCGTGGAGTCAACAGGTCTTTCAATGTAGTCGAAATTCCTGCATCAGGTAGACATTTTCCATATTGAATGACACCCCAAAATGACAATTTTTTTTCTATGTATTTCCGTATATTTTGAGGACTTTTTCGTATATTTTGCTATTTCGGTAGATTTCCAGGAGCTCCTGGTAAATCGACAGGAGTGCGCGGGAAATCTGTATAAAAATGTATTATAAAATGGTTTAATTTAATAATGTATACACCTTGAATTAGCGCGGGTTCCATGAAAGTGCGGATCCTTCGGTCACATAGGTTGCAGTGACCTAAGACCGGCCCTGCAAAATAGAGGCGTATGCTATGCCGCCGGTCGACTAGTCTTATATAATACAGACGTTTCTTCAAAAAAGAAGATGATTACGTCCTACGCGTCATGCATTTAGTCATGCATATTAACCAATGACTTAAATTCTGCCAAGTCACTGGTTTCCTGGCTAAATCAGGCAACCCATTCCATGCTCTAATAGCACTAGGGAAGAAGGAGCATTTGTACAAATTTGTCCTAGCATATGGGACGAGGAATGTGTTTTTGTCTTTGTGTCTTTCTGAGTATTTTATTAAATTTTGTTTTTGTATTTGAAGTTTATAATTCAGTGTTTTATGTATAATTGCTACTTTACTTTTGAGTCTTCTGTCCTGAAGGCTTTCTAAATTTAGTGATTTTACTAAGGTGTTACTCTAGTCAAATGTGAATATTCGTTTGTTATGAATCTCACTGCTCTATTTTGTGTCTGTTCTGTTCCAGTTTCTTAATGTTTTCTTGAGTTGAGGGGTCTCAAACAGAGGATGCATATTCTATTATTGGCCTAACCAAGGTTAAATAACATTTTAGTTTTATGTTATTTATTTGATTTATAGAAATTTCTTTTAATAAACCCTAATGCTTTGTTTGATTTTTTAAATAGTTTTATCAATATGTGGACAGTTTTTCATTTATTATAACACTTAGGTATTTGCGTTTTTAGTCTGTGTTACTGGTTTGCCATGAATAAGATAAGTGGAATTAATTTGTTTTAGTTTTTTTGTTACTCTTAACAACTGACATTTTTCTGGGTGGAAAGACATGCTTTAATTTGATTCCCATTTCTGTAATTCATCTAATTCTCTTTGTAAAATATCTGTGTCTTGTGTTGTTTTTATTGTTCTATATATTATGCAATCGTCTGCAAAAAAATCTTTTGTTCCTGAAGTAATGCAATTTGGTAAATCATTTATGTAAATTAAAAATAGTGGTGGACCTAAGACTGTTCCTTGAGGTACACCTGAGTTAACTGTTATCGGTGTTGATTTAGAGCCATTTATAATTACAGTTTGTTCTCTCCCTCTCAAAAAATCTTTAACCCACTGTCAATGAACGTTGAATGGTGTAATACTGAGTTCTTGTTTCCTGAGGTGCTCTTGACACGTGACAAGACAAATAGTACAAACTGACCTAAGTCCGTCTCAGCAGACAAACATGAAGTTTATTTTACTACAATAATAATACACTGCACTCCTTGTTAGTGCTACAAGTCAAGAAATAATAAACAATCCTATCCGCATTACAGCGGTATCAAAAGTATCCAATATATGTTAGTTACAAATCACGTCCGCATCTCAGCGGGTAACACTGTGTAGAAATATAGATTAACTAATACATGTCTCAAAAGACCACTGGCAACGACTGCCCACAAGTTACTTTCTAACTGAAATTACTACAGACTTTTCTAAGTCGCTACTGTCCATCCCGGACTAAAATATTACTTGACCACTCGGTCCAAAGAATAACACTTGACTTCTCTAACTTGACTTCACTTGTCTGCTTGACTTGACTGACTGACCTCTAAGTCTAACTTTATTCATTCTACTTCTTGTTTTCTACATCAGGAATTCCACGTGTCTTTTAAACTCTTAACATGACGTGAACTTTAGATCATGCAATGTCAACTAAGACTGTGACATTACGCCCTTTCCCTCAAAAAAAAGATTTTGTAAAAATCTTTAAAGTTTAAGTAATAATACTATTATATGTATAGTCACATCTTTTGAGAAAAATGATCTATACAAATGTACAATGTGTGCTATAATTTCTTGCACATGTCTTATCAAGCTATCACAAATTTTGATGAGACTAATATATGGTCTCATTTGACCTTACAATATTTGAAAAAATATTTGTCTGTGTAGACAATACTCATAGTTGTCAACATTATTTGAAAAAGCAAGTTTGTTTTTGTTTTTTTTTACACAAAATTTCAAAGTAAATTCTCAATTCATCAATAGAGTGCTTTCAATATTAATTTTACAACAGAGTGAGCAGCCGTGAAAAATGCTCGTATACAAATATACTTAGTTTATCCCATCAGGTGATTTTATTTGATTTTTGATTTTAGGCACATCGGCACAGTTTAGGCCATGTCGTGCCTGCAGTCCCTTAAGGACTACTCTCTCTCTAAACAACAAGGGCCAGATTCTATACAGTCATATCATTAAAATCAAGGTCTATTCACAGTTAAAATAGTAAAGGTAGTAAAAATTTAATTATTTGGTAAAAATCTAATGTAAATAGTACATGTCCACAAACTCATAATTCAGATCTTCGTAGATAGCCCCACCTCCCGGATAAAGCCCAGTACCCTCCCAGGGTCGACGTTATCAAATAGTGCTTTTAAATTCGTGGCTCTGAAATATTTCTCCCTGACATCCTGGTATCTGGGGCAATCAACGAGGATATGTTCCACGGTGAGGCGAGAGTCACAGTACTCACAACGTGCGGGCTCCTCTCTCTTCAGTACAAAAGAGTGCGTGATGTAGGTGTGGCCAATCCTAAGTCTGGACCTGGTCGTGCTACCACGCCTTGTCAGACCCTTAGATGTGGGCCGCCACCTGACATCCGCCACAATCTGCCTGAGTTTACTGTGAGTCTCAGCCTCCCATCGGTTCTGCCACTCTTGATAGGTGGTAGAGGCAATACTTTGTCTCAGGTCCGAGCAGGGAATTTGGGCTCCTGACACCGCATGATTTAGGGCTCTCTTTGCTTCTCTGTCTGCGCCTTCGTTTCCCTCAATGCCAACATGGGAAGGGACCCAGATGAAGGTGACATCCTTACGGTCGGCTGTTATATGGTCCAACAGCTTCAGGCTCTTATGTACCAATGGGATGTCAGTCTTCATCCGCCCCAAAGCTTGCAATGCAGATTTGGAGTCGGAGCAGATTATAAATTTCCTCCTTTCTGATGCTTTAACGGCCATAAGTGCAAGCGATATTGCATGCAATTCGGCCGTAAAGATGGAGCAGCCATCGGGGAGTCTACCGGAGATTGTTTTGTTCCGAAAGGAGCAGGCACATGCGACCTTTCCATCCATTTTGGATCCGTCTGTGTAGATGGTGCCACAATCTCCATAGCTCTCCTGCAGTTCCCTAAAGTGGGCTTGTAGTATGCTTGGGTCTGCATTTTCTTTTTTGAAATTAAGGAAGGATAAATTTAATTTGGGTTTATTCATTAGCCAAGGAGAATTCTGAGGGGTTTCTATTTTAGAGATTTGGTCAATGGGTGGGGTTAAATTTTTGATGGGTTCTCTCATTCGAAGGCCCAACGGCCGTATGACGTTAGGCCTTCGATTGTATAATTCTGCCTCTGTGGGGTTGAATATGGAGTCGAAAGCAGGGTTCGTGGGGTTGGATTTTAGCTTGACTATATACTGCATTGCAAGCTTTTTCATTCTTATATCCATGGGGAGTTCTCCAGCCTCCACATGGAGACTTGGGATAGGTGATGTACGAAACGCGCCGAGACAGAGACGCAGGGCAGCATTTTGTATTGGTTCCAGTATTTTTAGGTACGACTTCCTTGCTGCTCCATATATTATGGATCCGTAGTCTAGCTTGGATCGAATTAGACTCCGATAGAGCAGCAGCAAGGTATCTCTGTCAGCTCCCCAGTCCGTATGGCTGAGTACTCTTAGTATGTTTAATGACTTTTGGCATTTCTTCTTAAGTTCCTTAATGTGGGGGAGAAAATTAAATTTGGAATCTAAGGTGAGGCCTAAAAATTTTGTAGTTTTCACAACAGGGATCTTTTTTTTGTGTATAAATAGTTCAGGGTCTGGGTGGAGTCCCCTTAGATTACAAAAATGCATACTAACTGTTTTGGAGTCTGAGAATTTGAAACCATTATAGTTTGCCCAACCCTGAATTTTGTTTAAACATAACTGTAATTTTCTTTCTAAGGTGTTCATGTTTTTCCCATAAGTAAGAATGACAAAGTCATCAACATACAAAGAGCACTCTATGCCAGGGGACAGCGCATTTATGATGCTATTTATTTTAATGTTGAACAGGGTGACTGAGAGAATGCTGCCCTGGGGTACACCCATTTCCTGGTCATGAGAAGCGGAGTTGCCCACTCGAACCTGAAATTTTCGATCTTTCAGGAATTCCTCCACAAAAAGGGGGAGGTGTCCCTTAAGCCCCATAAGCGCCAGGTCACGTAGAATGCCATGTTTCCAGGTTGTGTCATAGGCCTTTTCTATATCGAAGAATACAGCTACTAGATGTTCTCTTCTGAGTAATGCGTTTCTAATATAAGCTTCCAGCCTTACCAGGTGGTCAGTTGTTGTCCGCCCCTGCCGGAATCCGCACTGGTAGTTTGAGATCACTTTATTACTTTCCAGGTACCAGACCAGCCTACTGTTAATCATTCTTTCCATGGTTTTGCAGATGCAGCTTGTTAGTGCTATTGGTCGATAGTTAGCTGGGTCAGAGCCGTCTCTTCCCGGTTTAGGTATCGGTATAACTGTGGCTTTCCTCCAGCTGTTTGGGAAAGCGCCTGTTTGCCACACACAGTTATAGACCCCTAGCAGGACTGCCAATGAGGGTTCGGGAAGGTGCTTGAGGAACTGGTAATGGATTTCGTCTTCTCCAGGCGCTGTGTCATGTGACTTGTCCAGCGATTCCCTCAGTTCCTCAAGAGAGAACGGTTTGTTGTAGTCTTCATTGTTCTCTGACCTGAAATCAATGGGGTGTCTTTCCTCCCTGGTTTTGACTTTTTGGAACTCTGGCGTGTAGTGTGCAGTGGATGATTTTTCTGCTATTGAGGATGCAAGGCAGTCAGCTATTTCTCTGGGGGACGTGACAGTTCGTCCTTGGTTTTTCAAATGCCCTATTGCATTTGATTATTTCCCTTTGATTCGCCTTACTGCCTTCCAAACCGCTCTAGCAGAGGTTTTGGCATCCAGACTGCCGACAAAACTTCTCCAGGAATTCCTTTTGGCTGACCGTATGGTTTGTCTAGCCTTTGCTCTAGCTATCCTGAATAGCTTTAGGTTTTCCTGGGAAGGATTCTTTATAAATGCAGCCAGTCGTTTTTTCCTATCATCAATAGCACTTTTGCAAGCTCTATCAAACCATGGTTTGCTAGGCCGTTTTGGATTTGCAGAGGTTAGGGGTACAACTTTCCTGGCTATACTTAGTAGCTTGCTAGCAAAGGTATCAGCTGGGTTCTGTTCATGGAGGATATTTTCTGTGATATCCTCGGAGCATTTTTTTTTGAATTGTTCCTAATCGGCCTTATTCAGTTTCCACCGCTGAGGTCGTCCCAATGAAGGGAGGTTGTTAGTAATGATGATTGGGAAGTGATCACTTCCCCGTAGATCATTGCTAACTGACCATTTAAAATCGTCCAGAAGTCCGGGGACGCATACGGTGAGGTCAATGCATGTGAGTGATCCAGTTCCTGGGTGCAAGTAGGTCGGTGATGCATCATTAAGTATGCATAAATCATGTTGGAGGAAGATATCCTCCAGCATACGACCTCTTGTGTCGGTATTGTTGGATCCCCACATGGTGTTATGGGCATTGAAATCCCCAAGGATTAAATAAGGTCCTCAATGTCTGTTCGGTTTAATGGAGCGCCTGGTGGTAGGTACAGGCTGCAGCAAGTGATAACCTTGTGAAGGGTTATCCTAGCTGCTACGGCCTGTAGTGTGGTTTGTAGTTCTACCCTCTCATGGGGGATGCTATCCTTTACAAGGATACAGACTCCACCTGATGCTCTCTCTGCATCCTCAACATTCTTGCTATAAGCACGGTAGCTTCGGAAGCTGATGCAATCTTTCAGAAATGTTTCCTGTAAGCAGACAGCTACAGGAGTCTCAGAGTCCATCAGTAGCTGCATTTCCTCGTAATTGGCCTTGAGGCCTCTACGGTAATAGGCGATATTATGCCGCCCATGCCTGATCCGGTTCTTTCTGTGGTCCTACCGTAGACCATAGGCTCATAAACCGACCCTCCAAAGCTGTACCATCGCAAATTAATATTAAGCCGAAAAAAAAATATTTAGTTTTTACGGTTCCTTATTATTGCTGTAATAGAGGCAACGCCATATTGTTATGATGTTCTGGAGAGGAAGTAAAGAAAAAAATGTCACTGAACTATATATCGTTTGGAGCACTATATTATAGTTTAGGATTAGGTTTAGTAGGATCAAAATAAAAGGTTTACTGCTAGGTTTAGGGTTAGGTTTAGAATAAGAATTAGGTATAGAATTAGGGTTAGGTTTAGAATTAGGTTTAGGGTTAGTATTTAGGTTTAGGTTTAGTACTAGGTTTAGGGAATTAAGTTTAGGGTTAGGTTTAGTATTTAGGTTTAGGGATATGGTTAGTGCTAGGTTTAGGGTTAGGTTTAGTATTTAGGTTTAGGGTTAGTGCTAGGTTTAGGGTTAGGTTTAGTGCTAGGTTTAGGTTTAGATTTAACTAAACCTATTCTAAACCTAACCCTAATCCTAAAACTAACCCTAATTCTAAACCTAACCCCAAACCCCTAAAGCTAGCTGTAAACCTAACCCTAATTCTAAACCTAATCTTAAACCTAGCACTAAACCTAACCCTAAACCTAATTCTAACCCTAACCCTAATTCTATAATCTAACCCTAACCCTAATTCTAAACCTAATAATCCTAAACCTAAACCTAACCCTAATTGTAACCCTAACCCTAATTCTAAACCTAATCCTAACCCTAAACCTAATTCTAACCCTAATTCTAAACCTAATCCTAAACCTAAACCTATTCTAAACCTAACCCTAATCCTAAAACTAACCCTAATTCTAAACCTAACCCCAAACCCCTAAAGCTAGCTGTAAACCTAACCCTAATTCTAAACCTAATCTTAAACCTAGCACTAAACCTAACCCTAAACCTAATTCTAACCCTAACCCTAATTCTATAATCTAACCCTAACCCTAATTCTAAACCTAATAATCCTAATCCTAAACCTAAACCTAACCCTAATTCTAACCCTAACCCTAATTCTAAACCTAATCCTAACCCTAAACCTAATTCTAACCCTAATTCTAAACCTAATCCTAAACCTAACCCTAAACCTAATTCCAACCCTAACCCTAACCCTAACCCTAACCCTAACCCTAACCCTAACCCTAACCCTAACCCTCTAACCCTAACCCTAACCCTAACTCTAAACCTAACCCTAATCCTAAAACTAACCCTAATTCTAAACCTAACCCCAAACCCCTAAAGCTAGCTGTAAACCTAACCCTAATTCTAAACCTAATCTTAAACCTAGCACTAAACCTAACCCTAAACCTAATTCTAACCCTAACCCTAATTCTATAATCTAACCCTAACCCTAATTCTAAACCTAATAATCCTAATCCTAAACCTAAACCTAACCCTAATTCTAACCCTAACCCTAATTCTAAACCTAATCCTAACCCTAAACCTAATTCTAACCCTAATTCTAAACCTAATCCTAAACCTAACCCTAAACCTAATTCCAACCCTAACCCTAAAGCTAGCACTAAATCTAAATTTTGATCATACTAAATTCCATCAAAATAATATATAGTTCAGTGATACTTGCTCTTAGTTTATTGTTTTTTAAACTTCTGGGATGGAGAGTTACATCCTCTTAAGAACGTAGTAAACAAAATGGCGTATTTTTCATTACAACAATGATAAAAGAACTTGAAAACTAAATATTTTTTTTTCGGCTTAATATTAATTTGCGATGGTACAGCTTTGGATGGTAGGTTTAGGAGCTTATTGTCTACAGTAAGACCACAGAAAGAACCGGATCAGGCGTGGGCGGCATAATATCGCCTATTACCGCCTCTACAATTCCACTGTACAATTCTGGAATCCATGGCTTATTCTAGATGACCTACTTGGAGCTATTTGGCCTTGGGAGGCCCCCGGAGGGGTTTCCCTTTATTCCAGTGACCTTGGTATTTTTATTCTTGGGTTTGGATGGAGAGGAGGACAACCCCCTTTTGGGGGGAAGTCTTTCTCTCTGGAGAGGGGAGATCCCTCTGGTTAGAGCGGAGGTCATTTCCTCCTCTCTCGCCTCGGGCATCCTCTCCGCTTTGATTTCTCCCCTTAGGGAGTTGGTCAACCTCTAATTCGGTAGAGGTTGGGGTGTCTGGCTGGGTTCTCTGAGGAAAACCTGTGTCAGACATGATGTCTCCGGGTTCTCCCTGAGTATTGGTTTTGACATGCTGCTCAGTCTCCATGCTCTCATCAGCGAGCACAGAGAACCTGTTCTTTAGCATGACAACAGGGCTTTCTTGTTTCTTCAGAGGTGTGTTCTTTGGCGGTGTTTTCTTCTGAGTTGGAGGAGGAGGAGGGGGTGGTGGGGTTAATGTGTCCGTCTGTGTGGCTATCTTAGCAACAGCCTGGACGTAGGTCTTTGTCAAGCCGAATTGGCCCTTGGGTAGGGCCAGTACAGCCGATTTCGCCTGGCTGAAGGTACATCCATTTCTTGCCTTGTACTCCTGCACGGCAACCTCCTGTTTTCACACAGGGCAGTCCTTGGAGTAGGCTGAGTGGCCAGCTTGACAGTTTGGGCACTTGAACTGGGCTGTGCAGCCCTAGTCCTCATGACCCTCTCCAGCACATCTGGCACACACAGTGTTCCTCTTGCAGACTGCCGCGCCGTGTCCATATCCCTGGCACTTGAAGCACCTCATGGGGTTAGGTATGTAGGGCCTCACTGGAACTCGTAGGTATCCTTCCTTCACATACTCTGGCGGTGTCCTAGTTCCGAATGTGAGGATAATAGTGGCGGTTTTGACCTCCTCACCCTCCATGCGCCTGGTAATGCGCCGGGCATGGGTGACTCCTTCAATGCCCTCCACTATTTCCTTCTCGGAACATTCCAGTAGGTCCCTAGAGCTGATTACACCTCTGCTGGTGTTCAGACTCTTGTGTGGCATTTTTCCACTTGGAGATCACAGAGTCTTCGGCATCTTAAAAGCCCATCAGAGTGTGTCTTGCTGTCTACTTCTACAAGGAGTTCCATTGATTTGTGTAGCTTAGACACACTCTTGGGCTCTCCCACTACTGACTTGAGTCCCTTATAGATAATAAAAGGGCTCAACTTTGTCAGGCTTTTTCCCTCCTCTGTGCACCTAACCACCAGAAATGATGGCCAGGTGGCACAGCTTTTTGGGACCTCCTCTTTTTTATCATCAATTCGACGTTTCTTGCCCAGACATAGGTCTGGGGCAAGTAGTTTTGTGTGTGTTTTTTTGTCCATATATATTTTTGTTAATTCGGCACCTGTGCTCCCCACCCGCCATCGAGTCCAACAAGGGGACGGGCCATTCGGATGTCCAGAATGAGCCCGCCAGGGTTACACAGGTGCTATACTCTGTCAGCTGCTACATCGGACATGTGTCCGATACAGCAGCTCCCTGATTGACCCTCCAGCCACCGCTCTCCAGCATAGGTCAACGACCTATGCTGGTAGCTCGGCATGACCAGCCGGTTGACCCAGAGCGGGCCATCTGGGTCTCAGGTCTAGGGGAACTTGGAGCCAAAGTATTGTGTTGTTGTGGTTTATCCTCAGATAGCCACCACTCAAACACCAGGATCTCTTTATCCCCCTTATCCGTCGCAGTCCACGGCAAACGGACTGGTCTAGGACGTAGTGAGAATTTAAAGTTAAGGAGACAGTGTGATGATCAATGAAGGCAGACTTAGGAAAAGAGGAGGCAGACACAATGATAGAAAAGAAGTAGGGCACTTTTGAGCTCCAAAAGTGCTAAGGAAAGAGGAGCGCAGTTTAACGTCATGTCTCGGGACGCTATCCCATCAGGTTACATAATCAAATGAAAAATATTGACAATGGTAACATGGTCAAATGAAAAAATATTGACAATGGTTACGTGGTCAAATGAAGAAATATTGACAATGTTCTTTAAAATAAATCAATGCAAGTGAAATATATCTATAATAAATATTTATGTTGTTTCAATGGTTTGTGTACGAAAATAATGGCAATGCTTTGACTAAATCATGAAAGTCAAGAAAATATATTCTTTAATGATGATTTATGAGGAACATATTTAAATCATCAAAGTCATAAGCATATTAAAGCGTGAAGGTCGTTATCATGATATTCATTTGGCTCATATGTCTTACTGTGAGCTCAAGTTGCTTTAACATATGTATAAGTTACAATCTTCTCTCAAAAAATTAGTTCACATTACACAATATCAAGTATATTACTTTGAGCCATCAATATTGCTCCAATATTCGTCATGAATCAAGTACAAAGTTCTTTCAAAATCAAGTATATTACTTCGAGCCATTAATAGTGCTCCAATGGTTTTCTCATATGAAATACAATCTCTTCAAAAAATCAGTGTCTTCACACATCATCAAATATATTACTTCACGAGCCATCAATAATGCTCCAATAATTTTCTCATATTAAATACAATCTTCTCCTCAAAAAATCAGTGATGACATCACACTTTATATATATTACTTCATGAGCCATCAATAATGCTCCAATAAATTTCTCATATTAAATACAATCTTCTCCTCAAAAAATTCGGTGTCTACATCACACATCATCAAATATATTACTTCACGAGCCATCAATAATGCTCCAATAATTTTCTCATATTAAATACAATCTTCTCAAAAAATCAGTGTCTACGACACACATCAAATGTATTGCTTCACGAGCCATAAATAATGCTCTAATAGGTCTTACTAATTAAATACAATATTCTTTTTTTTTTTAAATCATTCTTTGCATTACATATCAAGTATATCTTTTCAAGCCATGAATTAAGCTCAAATAGTCTTCAAAACTGATATGTGAAAAATAAATTCATCATTGAAGATCAATGTCACAATCATATCTATTGTGACAAGTCAAAAACTCGCTGTCAGAGTCACTCAAATTTATCACAGCATTAATCATTATTTTTCGTTATTTATTTATTTTATTTTAATTATTTCCCCACCCTACCCCCAAATTCTTCACCCGCGCCACCTTTTCCGCTCCAGGCTAGACTTAGTTGACCACATTGGAGATAGCTAGAACACGTCTTTCGATTTATCTTCCCTTGACCGGGGCAAAGATACACACTGACTCTTTGATCTCATCGGCAGTCACAGTGGACACCACCTTGTGTGGAATGCAAGTCACTCCTCCCCCCCCCTTTCTCCTACGTCTCTCTTTGATCTAGGAGATTACTCGAGTCAAAGCGCCTCTCGACGCTCCCATCTTAAGTCTAATTCACCCACGTGTAAGATAATTCTTAGCCTAGGACATTTCCTGTTTCCGCCCACATTCTCCAGGCCTGTATATAAGGTAAATTAAATCAGACCAGACTCTCTTTCATTTCTCATTCGAGCTGAGCTATCGAGTCTGGACTGTTTCATTTATTCTTTCTCCTAGAGGAATACCTGGTGGTAAGCCGAACTTAATCACAAGTTCTATCTTAATTACTTTTGTGCTATTTCCACTGGATATTATCATGTGTATTTTGCTTAGTTCATTTATATTTAATTAGTGCATTGTGTATTTCTCACTGGCGTAAGTAGAAAACATGAACATGGCTAATGTATATTTTATGTATTGCATTAATCTATTAATGCTACGTTGCTCTATTGATCATTGATGCATCCATGTATATATTTGTACATCTTATTTTATTTCCTTTATCTCGGTTGACAGCCTTGATAATTTTACTATCGCACTAATACTGCGCTTAGAAAGGAAATATGAGTTATCTCCCCTGTATTGAATTATCTCCCCTGTAGCCATTTCACTCTAACGAGAGTTGCGCCGCTTGAACGGACACCCTCTCCATTCAAGCGCGCTCCATTGTTCTCGATCGACGGTCATATGTAAACATACCGTCAGGGTCGCTGACCACCGCCCAATTCAACCCCCCCTTTCTTTCTCTATCCACCTGTGTTGTTTATTTGAGATTATTATTTCCCCTTCTATGTACATTTTTATATTATTATGCCCCCCTTTATGTACATTTCTATATTGCTTTTATCAGCCATCTGTTTTCCAAATCCCATTTGTCATCATCTCCCCATTGTGCTCTAAAGCAGTTTCACCAATCTGACGAATGCACCTCAGTCGAGGGCATCGATAAGATGCATGAGAGACATGTCCTAACTTGTCTTTATTTATCCGCAGCCTCCCTCAGGTGTCTGACTATTTATCGGATTACTTACCTGCCTATTTATGTGCTTAGTGCTATTTAGCACTGCACTTGCCTACTGAGATCTACTCAACTCTACTACTTGGCGCTATCGGCATTGCCCGCCTATTCGACAGCCCACCTGTCAACCTATTAGGTGCGACGTCCCTATAGACTCAGGTCTGTGCGAGACGTCATAGCTACGCCAACCCTCTGCAACTCACTGGATATATCCTGTCAACTACGCTGCCCACGGCAGATCAGCTCTGCCCGCAGTAACCTTGTGCCCACGGTAGCCGGCCACCCGCCCTACTGTGCCCACTACAGATACTAGAGCTTGGGATTGAGACTCCACAAGAACTATATCACCGGCGTCCCTCTATCCGCTAGAGCGCCACCTCCAGCTGCAGAACCTCAAGCCAGGACACAGCCAGCTGCGACATCAACAGGACAACCAGCTAAGTTAGAGAACAAAGTGACATGCTCTCTTATTAGGTGCAAGAGTGATGATCAAATCTAGTATTCACTAGAGATAGATGCAAACCCTCCCCCTTTTTATTATTATCTGTAAATATTTATGTAAATAAATATTATTCATATTAACTTTTGTATCTATCTTTCATTGCTTGTTTCGTTGCGTGCCTGCTCCCGATTCATATGCTGATAGGTTGGTGTGTGATAGCTTTAAAAATAATCATCCCCTAGACATTAAACGCGCCAAACACACATCACATTTCCCCACCTGTCACATCTATACAATTTACAAAGATTATGTACATTTGAAAAAAATGTAAAATATAGTTCAATAAATAGTGTCACTTACTCATGTTCCAATATGACTGAGTTCTGTTCAAATGGACTCATGAAAAAATAATTTACATATTTTCAAAAATTTGGACACATATGACCTTTTAAAGTGTCATGTGTACTAATACAATCAAAGTTATATGTAGAATATGGCATCAACAGATTCAATAAATTACACTTGTATTGGCTAATGAGTCCTTAACGGTGCTAGTGTTATGTGAAATAGTGTGATAATTATAGTTGTTGACTTATGTGAACAATGTCATTGTTTTCTAATGCGTCATTGGCATGAACAGTGTATCTTGACAAATAATCAGCAATTGCATTCTCATGACCTGGTATACTCTCTATATTGAATTTGTAATCTAACAGAGTTAACATCCATCTGTTTATTCGATTGTTTGCTGACCTTTTGGACTTTGTAGCTATCAAAGGTTTGTGGTCAGTTTTGATTGTAAAAAATTTCCCAAGTAAATACCTCTTTAGTTTAACTACTGCCCACACTATGGCCAGGCATTCTTTTTCTATTACCGAGTACCTTATTTCTGTCTCAGTTAGTGATCTGGTGATGGGTTTAAGTAGTGAATTTACTCGTTGAAACAGACAGGCTCCTATCCCTGTATCAGATGCGTCTGTGTATAGAATAAAGTTTTGGCTCATGTCAGGAGTAGTTAACTCTAGCTTCTTAGTGAATATCTCTTTAAGTCTATCTAGTGCTTTCCTACTGTTGTCATCTAGATTAATTTTATTTCCCCTATACTTTTTCTTAGTTAGTTCTACTAAAGGTTGTACAATGCTAGAATACTTTGGTACGAATCTCCTATAGAAATTGCACAGGCCTAAAATTGATTTGACATCCTTTTTTGACTTGGGTTCTTTAATCCTAGCTATCTTGGTGATATTTGCTGATGTTGGTGTGATGGTATTATGTGCTACATTGTACCCTAAAAATTCTATTTTATTCTGGCCTATGTTTAACTTGCTGGGTGCTAGTGTCATGTTATGTGATCTGAGTCTTAGCAATACTGTTTCAAGTGTCTCTAGGTGTTCCGCCCAGCTATTAGTGTAGATACAGATATCATCTACGTACGACAGCACATGTGGGATGCCTTGTAGCAGCTTGCCCATGCATTTCTGGAAAGTGGCTGTGCTATTGACTAGGCCGAAGGGCAGCACGTTCCATATGTACAGTCCTTCTATGCCTGGTAAAGTACACTGGAAAGCTGTGTAATGTTTTGAACAATCGTCCATTTTGATCTGCAGGAATCCCCGGTTCAGATCCATTGTTGTAAAAATGGATGCTTTGCTGAGTGTGGTAAGGATGTTATCTGGATTAGGCAGAGGTTCGGCATCAATAACAGTGCAACTATTCAGCTCCCTGTAGTCGCAACAAACACGCACACCACCTGTCTTCTTCTTGACTATAACCATTGGAGAGGCGTAGGGGCTGTATTCATATCTTTCGATCTTGCCTGTCTCTATTAGATCATTCATCTCTTTTCTCACTTGTTCTTCGTATGCCAGAGGTATCTCGTAGGCTTTGTTCTTTTTTGGCAGGTTTGTGCATAGTTTAATCCTATGTGTGATGATGTCTGTTGTACCCAGCTTGTCAGTGATGACATCCTGAAATTTAGTGGTGAAGTTATCCAAGCTCATTTTATACTGTTTGTCTTCGTCGTATATGGCACAAATTAGGTTATTAACGGGGTTCCCTTGTGTTTCTATGTCATCTTGGGTTACAATTTCTACTAGCATACTGTTTACTTCCACATGATCTCTTTGTTCGAATTTTGTTAGTTTGTCTACACTCAGAAGCTTTTCTTTGTCGTCTTTCTTGACTTTGTATGTTTTCTTTCCAGTCCTCTCAACGACAGTGTATGGACCATCAGATTTCAATTTGCTACCTATACCTTCCACCTTTGCGAAAACCAAGTCTCCTGCCTGGAACTGTTTTAATTTTCTGTTCCTATTTTTGATTTCTCTATGTCTGTCTAGGTTACGTTGCATATTTATTTCTGCTGTTTTTAGAGCGTGTCTAAGGTTCTCCTTTGTTTCAACTATCCACGGGTGTGATGTTTTCCTGTCGCTTAGGTTCAGCATATTTTCAGCCCATAGTTGGAGTGGACCTTTTGGTATTGTTCCGAAGACTAGCTCGTAAGGCGAGAATCCTATAGTTTCATGCCGTGTTGTTCTGTAGGCCGATGTGATATATTCCAGGACTTCATCACAGTTGTCCATACTCTCATTTGGCAGCTTTCTGACCATTTCTTTCATTGTTTTATTCCAGCGCTCTATGCAACCATTAGACTGTGGATTGTAGACCGTGCTGTGTATCAACCTTATGTTGCACATTTCGGCAAAGGCCTTGTTCAATGGAGATGTGAAGTTGGAGGCATTGTCGGATAACAACTTGTTTGGGAACGAAAATCTTAAAAAGAGGTGTCGAAGTGTTGAGCAAATAGTGTCTGCGCTGATGTCTTTCAGGGGGTACACTTCTGCCCATCTGGTGTACATGTCAATGACAGTGAGGATGTATCTGTTTCCCTTGCTGCTAATGTTCAATGGGCCAACTATGTCTATCGCAATCTTGTCCCAGAAATGTCTTGATGCATCTGACTTTTGTAGTGGTGCTTTGGTTGCGGTCCTTTGTTGTGCACATTTCGTGCAACTGTCGATGTGGTGTTGTACATCTTTTTTCATCTTGGGCCAGAAGAATCTATCAATGATCCTGTCATATGTTTTTCTTTTTCCCATGTGACCAGCCAAGGGGTCATCATGTGCCATTGCTAATATTTTTCCTTTCAATACTTGTGGGATGATAATTTGTAGTTTGCTCTGCTTCCTTATGGTGTTATGGCGTTTTCTTTCAGGAAAGTGAAAACGTTGTCTGTAACATGCAATAGTACACTATCAATTAAAAACATGTCAATAATTTCGTCTGGTCTCGTCATATCACAGTTGGAGAGTTCAAGCCACTTTAAGATATTTTGCTTAATTTCAAAAATAATTCTGTTGTAATCTCCGTTCTTTTGCAATCTGATGTCTCGAAAGAGTTTTCTGTAGTGGTCCTCGGATTTGCCAAAGTGTTCGAGGAGTCTGTTTTTCACAGCCTTGTAGTCAGTCTTTTGTTCAGGTGTCAGGGTGGCTATTATGTTCAGCGGTTCACCTGCGAGATTGGCGAGTAGGTGCTTAGCCATATCTCTGGGAGACATGTCATACGTTGAGGCTATGTGCTCGAATTGCACGATGTAGTTTTCAAGAGTTTCATTTTTCTCATTGAACTTATGGAACTTCGAGACGTATGGTTTGGCTTGCTGTGTCAGTGGTTGTAATATGTTCGGATTCACTTTTGCAGCTTCCAGTTAAGCTAACTCAACTTTTCCCTCTATTTCTTTCATTTCTTTCTGATGCGCTCTTTCTGCCGCACGTTCATCTCGTTCCGCTACTTCACGTTCTTTCTTCTTTAATTCATCCAATTCTCTTTCGATAAACTCTCTTTTCTTTTCACCCTTCAATTCCATTTCTCTGGCTAACTCCAAGATTTTATCATAGGTAGACATTGTTGATAGATATGGGCTTAGGCTTCAAGTGTGTATAATGTCAGTAAATATTAAATAATCTTCAACGTGTATAAAGTCAACAAATATATAGGATTCCAATCTGTATGTAGTATTAACTGTGTAGTGAGTGCTTAGTTATTAAAATACCAATAATAATGTCTCACTTTGCATGTATCTTTGTTATTTAAATAATAGATGGCCAATAAATGTGTTAAGTTTGTAATCAATGTGTGCCAGGTACAATGCACTTCATAATCAATAGTGACAAATATTGTGTCAAAAAATGTATCCACAAAATAATCAAGTTCAAGAAATGTATCAAAATAAAGTAGACCTTGTTGTTAATTTGTGCTAGATGTAATGTACAAATTAGTCAATAGTAACAAGTGTTACACAAAAAGTGATCATAGTATGAGAAATGTATCAATACGAAATAAGTACAAGAGCTGAAAAAATAAAGCTCTAATTCAAATAATAGCATATATATACACAATATTTCAAATATGCGATTATAACATGTTATATGTGCAGTGAAAAAAATGAAATGAAAAAAAATTAAATTAATAAGAGAATAAAGAGATAAATTAAAGGATAGGTGACGAACGCAAAAACAATATAGATAACAATTCAGTCTGCTGTAAAAGAAATCAATAAATAGAAGACTTTGACAGGAGAATCACAGATATGTAAATACAAGACTTACACAAACAAACAATATGAATACGAAGAGAAATTACACTACGATTGTACAAACATAACTATATACGACTAAACAAAAAATTTCCAAATGATCTAGAAGTCCCTACCGAACAAGGCTGGTCTACTCGGACCTTATTAGGACTAGGAGAACAAAAAGAAAATCCCTAAAGATCCCTATCAGATGAAGTGAAATGGAACGGAACAAATAAATTGTGCCGCTTCAGTCTCAAAACATAAGACAGACCCACGCCGACCGCCCTTGAAAGTAACAAATATAGAAAATGAAAATCAATTTAATATGGTTCCAAGAGTTATCAATCACTAACTCTATATATAATCAACTTCAATTACTGCTATACCACAGCAAAATCAATGTACTTTATTAATCATATGAATATATTCAATCCTTAATTATAACTTACAGACTTTCTTTTGTAGACTGATATAGATTAATCCTCTCTTGTAGCTTGTCAAATACAAATACAGCTTCAGTAATAATCCATGGGTAAGGTAACTAAGTAATCCGATCGAGAATACACATCAATGTGAGCATCAAAGTAGTAGTAAAATAATCCAGTCATATGCCATAAGATGGCTCAAATGCTCAAGTAATGCCAAAAAATATTTCCGCTTGACCTTTACAATTAACACAAGTCCAACAGGTAATCCAAATAATCCAATAAGATAATCCAAGAGGTAAGTGTAGTAATGCAGGAACGTGTTATTTCTTCGGCGTACAACGATGACCAGGAGAGCGCCAATAGGTACAAGTTAGTCCAAATTCAACGTCAAAGATCAATAATCCAAAAGTACTTGAACATTCGTATAAATAATCCAACAGTACTTAAGTGGAAAACTTCCGCTTAGATAATCCAAATATGTAAAGTCTCTGAAAAATTAGAATGACCATAAGTGAACAGAGGTCTAAATGGAGGACCTTCTGTATAGCAATGTAAGGTGAAACCTGGACAATGCAAGAGTGTGTCAAGAGTTGGTGACGAGCGCTCACGTAGAAACGATGTATCAGCTGTCTTCGAGCGACGCCTTGAGTTTTTCACCCACACAAATGCATCAGCTGTCTTCGAGCGACGCCTTGAGTTTTTCACCCACACAAATGTATCAGCTGTCTTCGGTTTCTGCCGATGGTGATGTCACGCCGTGCTAAATCTCAAGATGTCGACAATAGTGGAGAAATAAGCATTGACCAGGTTTAAAATATACAAGCTATTGATGTTAAGTTCAAATTGGTCAATGATAAAATGGACTCTAGTAAATACGGGTCAGGTCAACTGGTGAAAAAGTGCAGGCTCAGGTTAGTTCAATGATGATCTACTTGAATACTTGTGACTGGTTTCGCTTGAGTGGTGTTTGAGTTTTGAGTCCGTGCGTGTCTAGAACACAACATACTGGCTACCAAAAATGTCAATGAACGTTGAATGGTGTAATACTGAGTTCTTGTTTCCTGAGGTGCTCTTGACACGTGACAAGACAAATAGTACAAACTGACCTAAGTACGTCTCAGCAGACAAACATGAAGTTTATTTTACTACAATAATAATACACTGCACTCCTTGTTAGTGCTACAAGTCAAGAAATAATAAACAATCCTATCCGCATAACAGCGGTATCAAAAGTATCCAATATATGTTAGTTACAAATCACGTCCGCATCTCAGCGGGTAACACTGTGTAGAAATATAGATTAACTAATACATGTCTCAAAAGACCACTGACAACGACTGCCCACAAGTTACTTTCTAACTGAAATTACTACAGACTTTTCTAAGTCGCTACTGTCCATCCCGGACTAAAATATTACTTGACCACTCGGTCCAAAGAATAACACTTGACTTCTCTAACTTGACTTCACTTGTCTGCTTGACTTGACTGACTGACCTCTAAGTCTAACTTTATACATCAGGAATTCCACGTGTCTTTTAAACTCTTAACATGACGTGAACTTTAGATCATGCAATGTCAACTAAGACTGTGACACCCACTGATGCAATGGACCATCAATGCCGTAATATTTTAATTTTTTAAGCAAACTTTGGTGGTTAACTTTGTCAAAAGCCTTGGAAAAATCTAGTAAGATAGCATCTATTTGTTAACTATTATCTAAACCTTTTGAAAAATCATCAATTAGTCCTATTAGTTGTGTTTCACATGATCTATATTTCCTAAAGCCATGATGGTATGGGGTAAGGACATTATGTTTGTCTAACTGGTTTATGATGTTACTACATATTATGTGTTCTAGGATTTTACATGTGATGCTGGTAAGTGATACTTGTCTGTAGTTTCCTGGGTCAGATTTTTCTCCTTTTTTAAATAGGAATGTGACATTAGCTTCTTTCCAGTCCTTTGGTACTCTGCCCTGGTTAAGCGATGCCTGAAAGAGTATTTTGAACACTGGGGCTAGCTCATTGCTTAGTTATTTGCGTAATCTAGCTGGAATACCATCAGGTCCAGACGCTTTATTTTGTTTGGTGTTGGCTAATAGTTTTTGGATTCCATTTTCTTGTACTACTATATCTTCTATGTTGTCTACTTGGTTCAAATTCAGTAATATGTCTTTGTCTCCTGGGGCTGAGAATGCTGATGCAAAGTATTTGTTTAGGACGTTTGCTTTAGTTTCATTATCATTATCTATTATGTTATGTTCATCTTTTAATGGCGCTATGCCTGTTGTTTCTATTTTCTTAGACTTAATGTATGACCATAGGTTTTTGTTGTTATCTTTACATATTACATTGTTTATGTATTCACTCTGCAGCTGTCTGCTTACTTTTTGGGTTAGGTGTTTAATTTTTATATACTTTTTGTAAACTCTTTCTGCCATAGTTTCTTTAAATTTTCTATATAGGTTTTTCTTTCTGTTAACAAAGCTTCTTTAGTCTATTATTAAACCAGCATTTATTTATTTTGTTTCATGCGTATTTAGTTGGTATATGATTTTCTATAATGCTTTTAAGTTGATTTTTAATGAAATTGCAGAGGTCATCGACTGGTTGGTTAATGTCTTTTTCTAATAAGAATGTTTGTTGAAAGTTTAATGCAGCTTGGTGTAGTTGTGTTAGGTTACATTTATTCCAAAATAAGATTTTTCGTATGGGTTTTGTATTGGCTAATGCATTTATCTGACTGTGTATTTTTATGATCTCATGGTCTGATAGACCAGGGATAGTATCATAATCAACTACTAATCCAGGTCTGTTGGTTAAGAAGAGATCTAATGTGTTGTTAAATCTAGTTGGCTTTTTAATGATTTGATCTAAACTTTGGTTGTGTAAAGTTTCTATGAAAAGCTCATTTATGTCCTTAAACTTTTGGTGTTTATCTATGGTTAGTGTTTTCCAATTTATATCAGGTAGGTTGAAATCACCCATAATCCAAAAAAAACTGCATTTTTATTTGTCTCTTTAACTGATTACATAGTTCCTGCATGTATTCTAAACTAGAATTTGGTGGTCTGTAAATACTGCCTATTATTATGGATTAGGAATTACTAAAGACTTTTAAAGAATGCTATATTTAGATACTTTCATTTTAATAAGTAGACTTTTATTTTATTTACCTCTGACTGCTGAACCTGTAGTATTATTCCTCTGTTTAATAACTTATATTCTTATAATCTAGATTATATAATTCAATATTTGATAAGATTATTAGATCTCAAACTTTCCCTTAAAGTATAAAAATGCATAGGTAAAAATGTGAGTGATGCTTAACTCTCTACTACCACTAACTAATAGTCAACTCCATCCCATTAGAACATATCAAAGTTGAGTCTGTTTTAAACGTTCTGTAGAACATTTGGATTCAATACAATTGCATGCGTAAGTGATCCAAAGATATTTGTCTAGGGAATCAAAAAACTCAGTATTATCTAAATACGCTCAGCCTTCTTCTCTGTTATTATGGCAATACAGAACGACAAAATCGCTAAATAGAAACTAGAAGCGGCGATAGGAATATGAGGAGACTATGGCCAATAATCTACATGGAACCTAACCAAAACCATCAAGGTCTTACGATATTGACATGCCTAATTCTTTATTATGAAACTAGCGACCCACGGCGTAGCATACTCCGTTATTTTGCAGTGCCGGCCTTAGGCCAATTTAACCTATGCGACCGCAGTGCGCCCCACACTTTCAAAGGACCCGGGCTAATTCTTGGTGTAAATTATCAAATTAAACCATTTTATAACTTATTACAGCCTCCTGAGTTACCAATAGCTCCTGGAAATCTCCTGAAATTGCAAAATATACGAAAAAGTCATGGAAATATCCGGAAATTATTGAAATCTTTTTAAAACTCAAAAAAAAATTAAAAATCCTGAAATATATAGACAAAAAATTGTCATTTTGTTGTGCCATTCAAAATGGTAAACACCAATCCTACACACGATGAAAAAAAAACGGCATTATGCAATACCCTTAATTGTGGAATCTGGCGGAAGTAGCTTCTCGCGCCGCAAACTAATGAAGAATTAGTTGATGTCAACAATTCTCGAAGATAGATTGAAACATTTAGTAATTCTTGCTATTGAGCGTGATCTATGTAGGAAATAGAATTTTAACGATGTACTGTATGACTTCGCTACACGAAAGGGTCGTAAAGTAATTCTGTACGTAGTAAAGAATGAATATAAATGCAAAGACGAATGTATTTTCTAATATATATATATATAAATAAACTCTTAATTTTCACTTAATCCGTATCCCTACCCAAACTGGGCCCCTATGCGTATTCCGTTTCAAAGTCTGCTATTTTGTGACGGGTGAATACTACTTGTTCTCCTCCACCCTCTCTTTTTTTTTTCGTAATTTCCGTCCGACTTACAGAAATAAAAGAGTGATTCTTCCTTTACTTTTCTTCTTCTCGTCCAAACTCTTGAGCCATGAAGAGAATTATATATAGATAGATAGATACTGACTTTCTTTACGGAGACTAGTTTTGATTCCAAAACACTAACTTCATTTTCGGAAACTTTGAGTCTATCCCTGTACGGAAGGCAATAGTTTGTAAAGTATTTCTCAGCATTTTCCAATGGTCTAGGTTGCTGCAGGAAAAAATAATATATATTGCTGTAACTCTGCCTACAGCGAGCCCAAAGAACCTCAACGAAAGTGATAGATAAAAACAGCAATTTAATAATAGACTAATAGTCGGATAACAATTACACATTCGAATAATAACAACACTTGTTTACATCAGCCATCTTTTGACTCCCACACTTATTTCCTGTCTCTGTCCCGTGTCTCATGTTGCGCAGTCTCACACCTAATGACAACGTGCAATGTAGAGTCATAACACTGCCCCCTCGTTAAAACTGTTCGTCTCGAACAAAGTTTGCCCCGCCATGATAAAGATGAAGCCGATCCACGTGAACAACCTTGAAGCTAGACTGTGGAGTCTTCTGAATTCGGTAGACCACATCGTTGATCCTTTTAACGACACGATATGGACCTTCCCAGTCTCTTTGGAGTTTTGGGGATCTACCTTTTCTTCTCTGGGGGTTATATAGCCATACCAGATCGCCTTCCTGAAACCCCGAGGCATTTGCACGTCTATCGTATCGAGTCTTCATTAGATCGCAGTTATTCTTCATTGTCCCACGAGCCAGAGAATGTGTTTCCTCCAGACGCCGTCTAAGATCGTTGACATACTCAGAAGCAGTGACTGGTGTGTCTCTCGGAAGTCCAAATAGCAGATCACTTGGCAACCGAAGTTCCCGGCCGAACAACATCTTTGCAGGGGTATATGAAGTAGAGCAATGGATGGAACTCCTGTAGGACATCAGGAACACTGGAATGTATGCATCCCAGTTGTCTTGTCGATCATCGGTGACCTTCGACAAGTATTGTTCTAAGGTACGATTGAACCGCTCTACCATTCCGTCTGACTGCGGGTGTAGTGGTGTAGTGCGAGTTTTATTGATGCCAAGCACCCGGCACATTTCCTGAAATACTCTAGATTCAAAGTTCCTGCCTTGATCGGAGCGTAGCTCCATAGGGACACCAAATCGACTAATCCAGTTCTCTACAAGCGTTTCTGCTACCGTTGTTGCTTCTTGGTTCGGTATCGCATACGCCTCCGGCCATTTAGTGAAGTAATCAATAGCTACCAATATGTACTTATTTCCTCGTCTAGTTTCAGGAAATGGCCCTGCCACATCGATTGCAATCCTTTCAAACGGAACTTCGACTATGTATTGTTGCATTCGTCCCCTTGTTTTGCGTGAAGGGCCCTTTGCGGCTGTACAGATGTCGCAGCCCTGGCACCATTCCTCTACATCCTCCCTATATCTGAACCAGTAGAATCTTTGGCGAACCTTATCGAGGGTCTTATTAACGCCCAGATGAGATCCACTGGTAACGTTGTGAATTTCCTGCAGCACCTCAGACACTCTGCTTTTTGGTAATATAAGCTGAAAACGCCTCGATGTGCCGTCAACGGATTCCCAGACCCTTCTTAGGACACCATTAAGGATGGTTATTGAGTCCCATTGAGCCCAGTACACTTTCGTGGCAGCCCCTATTTCAGAGATGTGCTGCCACTCGGGCCGTTGTCCATTCTCCTTCCATAGCAGAAAGGAGCCAGATCATTATCTTCCAACTGGTCCTCTCTAATTTTTTCATCTGACCAGGACCCGGTAACATCTACTCCTAGACGACGACACTCCGTTTCTTTTTCTTCTGCCTTCACGCAGTGCCTGCACTGCATTTCGCATGGTCTTCGAGACAATGCATCGGCATTCTGGTGAATCAGTCCCTTCCTGTGTTCAGTCTCAAATTCATAATTCTGCAACCGTTCAACCCATCTCGCCACCTGTCCCTCTGGATTCTTGAAAGATAGTAGCCATTTCAAGGCTGCGTGGTCAGTTCTCAGTTTAAACCTTTGTCCATAGAGATATTTATGAAAATGTTTAATTGAATCAACTACAGCCAACAATTCACGTCTCGTAACACAATAATTCCTTTCAGACTTTGACAACCTTCTACTAAAGTAAGCTACGACCTTTTCGTTCCCATCAATGCTCTGCGATAGCACAGCACCGATCCCCGTACCGCTTGCGTCCGTATCCAGAATGAATGGTGTACCCGCTAGTGGGTATGCTAACATCGGCGACGAAAGGAGAGCCTCTTATAACTTTTCAAACGCCTCCTGGCATTCTATTGTCCATATAAACCGTTTTTTCTGTTCTGTCAGTTGGTGAAGGACTCCTGCAATCCTAGAGAAGCCTGAAACAAAGCGTCGGTAATAAGTACAAAGACCCAGAAAACTTTTCAGTTCTTGTACACTTCCAGGGACAGGCCCTTGCCTAACCTCTTCACTTTTGTCCGGATCCGTGCTTATACCCTCGCTTGATACAACATGGCCCAAATATTTTACTTTCCTCTTGAATAGGTCACACTTCTTGGGATGGAGCTTCATACCCGCACTTCGAATCCTCTGAAACACTTCTCTCAAATTGTTCAGATGTTCATCAAATGTTCTTCCGAGCACGATAATGTCATCAAGATATACTAGGCAAGTATTCCAGTTAAGACCTTTTAAAACTTGATCCATCAATCTCTCAAAAGTAGCTGGTGCATTGCATAGGCCAAATGGCATCACCTTAAATTGCCACAAGCCACTTCCAGCTGAAAAGGCCGTTTTCTCTTTATCAATGGGATGCATCCCTATCTGCCAATATCCGCTCTTGAGGTCTAGAGTAGAGAATATTCGTGATCCGGCGAGCGTGTCCAATGTGTCATCAATGCGGGGAAGAGGATAACTATCTTTCTGCGTGACATTATTTAATGCCCGGTAATCAACACAAAACCGCAAAGTCCCATCTTTCTTTTTAACCAATACAACCGGTGAACACCACGGGCTGTTGGATGGCTCGATGACCCCTTGTTGTTTCATGCGTTCGAGCATATCGAGGGCCTCTTGCTGTTTAGCCAACGGTAGACGACGCGGTGGTTGTCGAATGGGTCTGGCACTTCCCGTATCAATACGGTGTTGTACAAGGTTTGTCCTCCCGCAATCATCCTCGTCACAGGGCATAATGTCCATAAATTCAAAAATTAATTGCTCAGCTTTGTTATATTCTTCCATCGAAAGATTTTCTTCCATTTTGGTAAGAATTTTGTGTATCTGTGCGCTCTCCTTCGCTACCGTGTTTGTCGATCCCTCTGCGTCCCGACATTGTGTGATCAGATCCACGGAGTAACAGTCCGCTATGACACTGCCCGCTCGTAACTTATTTTCCTGCGAGTAAAGATTCATGACTCTCACAGGGACCTTTCTATCACCAACACTGACCACCAACGTCTTTCCTACAGCCAGACTATTTTCTGTTCCTGTCGCTGTTTCTACGAGTTTTGTACTAATGGTTTTGCAATGTCCTTCAACCTTTCCCCATAATATACATTCCGATTGTGCTGGTATGGTCGTATCTTCTACCAACAAAATTCTTCTCGCTTGACCGTATCCCTTATCCTCCTCAAGTAGTGGAATCTCCGCGTTAGCATATTGTACAGTGCCATTAGCCATGTTTAAAGACAGCCCGAATGCTTGCATAAAATCCAAGCCGAGGATACACTAGTCAGTCACGTTTGCGATCAGGAACTCATGACAAAATGGTTGGGTTTGAATTTCAAAGTTAAGTTTGACCTGCCCCAACACTGGTATTAGTTCGCCACTGGCTGTTTTCAGTGTATAACTGTCTGCTTCCGTTATTTCCTGATCTCCAATGTAATCGGGTCTAATTATCGACCGAGATGCTCCGGTGTCCAAAAGAAAAGCGCAACACCCGCGGCCGATCTTTCCTTGTACCTTTAAACTTCTGTTTCTTCCCAACACAGTGACAGAAATAACCATTTTTGGAGCCTCTTTATACCGCGCTGCCTGTCTCCGCTCCGTAAAACCGGCAGACATTAGTTTTTCCCGGTTGCCGTTCTGTCTTTCTTGTGATTGGCGTCCACGACCCCGAAACCCTCTGGTACAATCCCTTTGCATATGACCAGGGGTGTTGCAGTTCCAGCAGCGAAGAAGTGTTCTATTTTGTCTGAAATAGGGTCGCCGTTCGTCTCTAGTCTCGTCCACCACCCTTCTGACCAGTGCAAGATCCTCCTCCTGGGGTCGTCTTTCGTCTATAGCCTCCCCTACCAGTCTTCGTACCAGCTGTATAGGATCCTCCTCCCGAGCATCTATCGTCCGGCTGTGCTGTGTGGCCCTCGCTGAATCTCTTGCCGCCTCATAGGACAGAGCATAGATAAGGGCTTCGCTTACTTTCCGTTTTCCGCTGATTCGGATGGCTTTTTTAAGTTCTGCATCTCGCACTCCATCTATGAAGGCATCTGTAACAATAACATCCAAAAATTCTGGTGTTGCCAATGGGTAAGCCAGACGGGCAAGACGCTCAATGTCTGCCGCTAATTCCTGTAGTGTCTCTCCACATTTCTGCAGTCGGCTTTTTAATTGTATTCTAAACACTTCCTGTAAGTGCTCGTCGCCGTATCGCAGTTCCATTGTATTGACCATTGCATCGAAGTCCGTCTCGTCCTTCATTGTCTGTAACAATTCGGCTGCCTTGCCTCTGAGTGCCAACACCAGACCAGTTGCTTTCTCTGCCTTAGTGTTCCATCTATTGACTTTGGCCGCCGCTTCAAACTGCAATCGGTACACTGACCAAGAAACAGAGCCGTCAAACACCGGCGGTTTAGTCTTCCCCGTCATTTCAGTCACCGTGGCTCCCGCATCTTGTTTTTTCTCTAGCTCCGCCTTCATTTCATTTCGTAATACTTGAATTTGCGAATCGACATCCTCTACCATCCGCGACCGGAGCTCAGTTACCTCATCTCTTAATTGTTGTTTGTAATCGTCCATATCCTTTTTCAATCCAAACACAACGGATTCTATAGAGCTAAGTTTATTACCTAATTCATTTTTAAGTTCATCCTTCACCAATTTCAGGTCTTCCTTTATTTGCTCTTTCATCGATTTCCATATCTCCGCCGTATCGGGTTCTATTTCAAATAAATAGGTGTCAGGATCCTGTTCATCATCTATGATGCTTTGCTTCAGACGCTCCATGAGCGCCTCTTTGTTGCCGCTTACCTTCAGCTCTCTGCATCTGAGTTCTCGTCTAAGTTCTATCAATGAAAGCTGACCAAGTGTTTTTGTTGACGCCATCCCGTATCTTTCTCACGTTGGCCTACCAAAACTTACGTTGGGTTATCCGAGAAAAAAATGTTGTAACAGTCGTGTATAAAGACCTTGTTCCCACTTTCGTTGAGAATCCCACTTCTGACACCAATTGCTGTAACTCTGCCTACAGCGAGCCCAAAGAACCTCAACGAAAGTGATAGATAAAAACAGCAATTTAATAATAGACTAATAGTCGGATAACAATTACACATTCGAATAATAGCAACACTTGTTTACATCAGCCATCTTTTGACTCCCACACTTATTTCCTGTCTCTGTCCCGTGTCTCATGGTGCGCAGTCTCACACCTAATGACAACGTGCAATGTAGAGTCATAACAATATGTTAGACATTAATAGCCTAAAGTTTTAGTAAAAGAAGTTAGAAAAGTTATATTTCTATGAAAGAGGTTACGAAAGCTATATCTAATATATAAAGCAGAAAGTAAGGCGTATGTATGTATATATGTCTCGCATAGAGATCAAAACCATTTGATTCATCTTGATAAGACTTGGCATCATGGGCGTAGCCAGGATTTTTTTCGGGGGTGGGGAGGTTTGGGGGGATTTTTCCGCCCCCTCCCCCGCGAAATTTTTTTTATATGTATGTATGTGTGTGTGTACATAATTTTTATTACATTCTAACCCTTCATCCTTTCGGAAGATGTATATTGTGCGCTATAATAGGTTCTTCGTGGAGTTAGTGGAAAAATTGTAGACTCCCCGTCATTGCCAGCAGAACAATGTATTGAATAAAAGGGGTACAGTCTTCGTCGTCTATCTCAGTCGTCCTTCCTACTTGTCCGTTGATTCTATATTTCTGTTCTTACTTTTTAATGATTCGTCACGTCCCTGCGGAAAAACCCAATTAAACCCAAACTTCTACGCATCTTTCTATTGTGTCATTACACCACTCAAATAGTTAGGGTGGGGAGGGTAGTAGTTTCAATCACACCCCACCAATCCGAATCGGCTAATTATCAGAAGCGTGCCACACAATATTTAAAAAAAATGATTTAAATATTAATAAGTAGCTTTTATTATATAAATATTTAACTAATTTTGTTAACAAACATGATTTCTGCACAAAAATTGGACGTCCCCTCCCAACTCGAAATGTTAAGGTTTGGGGGGGGGGGAAATGTACTATTGCCCCCCCCCCCCAATCAATGATCTATGTACTAGAAGGGGAGCGACGTAACATTAAAATTGATTAAAATATGACAACCACAAAGCACAATGGGAAGCACTAGAACTAGCAGCTAGCACATCTTCTAAGTACCCCGCACAGTCAGATTTTCTTTCTAAACGATGCGAAAAGTTCTCCAAAGCTTGGAAAACTCTGATTCCTCTATATGAAACTACTCAAGACAGAACTTATAAAGCACTAAAAACACTACAACAGCTAAAAAAAAACTGTTATTCAGAGTTGATATATGCTTTGTAAAAACTGGTTAACTTATAAATAATTAGCATATACTATTACGATAAGTAAATAATTTGTATACACTAAGTGTGATTTCTCTACTCAAGTTCACCAATCCTCCCCTCCCCCAAACGGATCGGACGAGTGGAGGGGATGATCGCCCTTCCAGCTCCGTGCCCTAAATCCGCCAGTGCCAGTCCCCTAAATCCGCCAGAATGGCTGCCTGGTCGTGCGGTTTGCGCGCTGGACTGTCAGTCAGATTTATTGATGGTCCAGGGTTCAAACCCTGCCCGCTCCCATCCCCCATCGTCCTGTGGGAGGTTTGAACTAGGAAGTAATTATCTTCAACTCTGAAGGAACATCCGAAACATGTAAAAAATTTTACAAACAAGTGCCTGAATAGAGGAAAAAAAGAAAACACCATTTACCCCCAGCAGGTGACTCAAAAAAAAAAAAAAAAGTTACTAAGACTGTTTGTGTGGAAACACAAACTCAAAATAGGCCCCCGAAGTGGTCCACCCAGGCAGGTAAAAGGGCAGGTTTCAATATTTTCAATAACTTTTCTAGCTTATAAGATCTAAACGTGGCGAACGGACGGACGGACAGACCACACAAAACTAATAGCGTCTATTTCCCTTTCAGGGGCCGCTAAAAATATTTGCATAGCTTGAAATTATAGCAATGCCATAATTTGTCCTCAATATGTATCTAGATTTGTCCAGTTCTCGTGGAAACATTATTGAACGAAGAGAGAGCGATCTGTCGAGGTTCATTGGTTCACCTATTTATGTTTACTTAACAAATCTGTTGATATGATTTCAGTTTTGTGAATCGATCGGATATGAAAATAACTTTTATTAATTGAAGTATTCGAAGTCTCTATTCTGGGCTTTGTTCTGGGCTTTATTCATTTCATTGTCTTGTTGTTTCAATGGGAAAACTAAGGATCTGACTGCTGAAGATAACTCAATCTAGTGAAACAAAAATTGACTAAATGGAAAGAGTATCGTAAAGATTTTAACGTTCGCACATTGCCCACCACTATAATAGGCATACAATATTTATTTCTACTGTGTATTTAAATGTATAGTCGAGCATGTGAGATGGAAATCTGAACTGACCAATCATCCCTTTCGATCTGACATGTTTATGTTCCCATTGTCAGACTCGATTGTCAATCTACAGTAAGATAGAGGTCAGGGGAGTGAAGCGAGAGGTTTGGCAAGGGCACATAATATAGTTAAAAGGTTCAATGTTCAACGTTTTGACGAGAAAGAGAATTGGTCTTCGATTACTTAGAGTATTATGTCCAGGCGTAGTAAGCAAGAAATGTATAGGACTATAATGTAAAACAATAGTCTCCAGCAGTGTTACAGTTTCTTTCGTCAGCACAGGATGTTTTGTACAACAGTCTCGACTCTTCTAGATACGTAGATAGATAGCTAGATAGACAGATAGAAGGAAAGAAAGAAAAGAATGGAAAGGAAAAGGGAAAAGTCGCTATTGGTTTTATGTGGTCTGTATGTAAGTCTATCCGTATAAATCGAAAAAAAAAAGGGGGAAAGATTTTGAAAATCCTTATCATATTTTTGATCTTCTGAGAGTGAACACTTGTTTTTACAATACCTCTATTCAAGTCAAAATTGTATGGAACCTTGAACCAGGAACCTGGATCTCAAAAACGGCTTTAACGATTTTCCTAGAAATTTAACAGTTGATGTATAGCTCTGAGAAAAGAATTACTAGCTCGTTATCACATGGAGAAAAACTAAAGTTTGACCATTATAATTTTTTCGAAGTAAAAATAAAGAAATATAAATTTAGCTTGAGAACTACACTTAGAACTACACTTAGATCTAGAGCCAACATGGGTTTTGAAATGACTATCGCGTTCTTGAAAGGACTATCAAGTTCGGGAATTTCCGAATGTGAGACATTATTGATTCAAGATTTTAATAAATTAATGTTCAGGACAATTTTCCAAATTGTCTTCTAAGTCTAGATTTAAAGTCCTTACTCCTATCATTGGAATTATTCAAAAAAAATAGTTCTCTCTCTCTCTTTCCTTCTCTCTCTCTCTCTCTCTCTCTCTCTCTCACAATTAGTTTTTATTAATTGTTTTCGTTTACATAAGAAAAAGAATATACACCAATATTTTAATCTTATTGGGATACGTTTTTTTCTCCACGACTCCAGTAGTTCTTCTATTGTAAAAAATAGTTCATTTCAAAGTAACATTTTATTGTTGCCTATTCAAAGTTGTGCAACATTTATAGCTCTATATATATATTGAAGCTCATATACTCTTCAAGTCATAATCGTTTTAACATGTGGCCAAAATCATTAACAACTCTGCCAGAACTACGCAAGAAAGCAAAAACACTCCAAATACCTCGACATGAACAAGAAACATGGGCTGAACAACGATTCCACTCAGAAATAGAAAAAGAAAGGAGAAAGCTACGAAAGATGAAAGAAGAACTAGGTGGTTACGAATATCAAATAAATGCAATTAAACGCAACATAGAAGATTATGACGAAAGAATTAGACTATGGGATATTATGGAAGATTTTCACAACGCAAGAATGATGAGAATTGAATCAGAAGAAGATTTATATGACTTTTGAAATGAGACAGAAGAAATAGAAAAGAAAAATGAAGACACAAAGTCACAATACACGAAAGATGACGAAAGTTTCCCCGGGACAGACATTGTGTGAAGGCGCGAATTGAAAGACCAGGAAATTGATCCTCTCGCGTCCCTTTGTCTTCTTGCCCAGGTGGTCAGCGAATGTGAAGGGGAGATGACCAGAGCTTGACCAGAGCAAGGGAGATAACATCTTGACACTGGCTAGCGCTAGTCGACCAGTGAAATGTGGCTCGAGGCGTTTGAGCTGAATGAGCTCTTTGAACTGACCAGCCGCTCCAAGGGGGTGGGGTCGGCAGGGGAGAGAGTTACCTGATGTGGGGGAGGGGAGGTCCAGTCCACCTTCGTCCACGTTAGTCCAGTGAATAGAAGGGGGTGGGGGGCAACAGATGTCCGCCAAGATAGACAAAGGGAGTGTACTCTTGTCAAGAATTTAATGTGGCACGTGTTAAAATAGGGAAGATAAAATGCGACATCGATGCCAAATGGGTGGTGGCTGTGTTTTTTAGCGCTTGATGGGCTAAATTAGTAAAATTGATTATTAAAGTGTTTAAATAAATTAATTAAATGCTTTGACCTGAGTGATATCTTGAGTGAGCCAAAACGGGTCGTCACAATCCTCCCGACGAAAGATAAGTCTTTGCTAAAAGACCTATAAAGTGCTCACGTGGGTATCACTCAAGTTATGTCAACTGTCGGTCGTAGCATTTAAGAAAAAATTTTCCCAGGAGTTAAGAGATTGCCAAGGTCCAGAGGAGAGTCCGTCCTAAAGAGCCCGCTTTTCGCCTAAGTTCTGTCCGCAGGTGGATTGTCACGTGGGAGGGACAATTTTGAGGATCTGAGGAAATAGGCCGGGTGATAGTACTGGGTACATCTCCCTCTTGTGGCAGATTGGTAAGTGAGATGGGTGTTATGGCGAAGTGCCCAATGCGTGTACGTTCCGTAGTGAGTCGCTTCTTCTTAAGTGCAATTACTCGGCTTACCTCTAGTTTTCCTGACACGGTCAATGTCAGGGAAGAGTGGCCTTATTGTGGGTGTGGAGCCGTAATGAGGCTGATTTTCACAAGAGCAGGCGTCTGCTTTTCTTTCTGACTTCCGGGCAGGGTCAATGCCAGGGAAGTGGTTTGATACCCGCGGAGAAGTGGTTAATTGAACCCTCACGAGTGTATGTATTTTGCTTAACTCGTGACCTCCTAGCACCTAGCTGCCACCTTTCTGTTTTGTCATTTTACCGACAGGCAGAGAAAGATATGGTTTGTAGACAACTCCTAAAGGTACGTACCTGGAGCCTAGAATGAAATCATACACTGGCGAGTCCATGACAACTGCATCAATGGTGCCATGCACACACTTACATTCTACGTGGACACTAGCGATAAGATAAATCTTCGGAGGAATGCCACGGTCATGAGATTGGACCGTCGCCGTTCCACCGGTGAGATCCGTGGGTCGACTAGTGCATGGCTGATGACAGAGCTCACCGCACATCCGGAATCAAATAATACCTGGACAGGAGATCCGTTAACCAGAAAGGTCTCTACTCCAGAGGGAGATGAGATGGGGTGAGGTGATTCCGGTTGGACTCAGCGCAGATATGACGTAGTATTCCTCCTCTTCATCATCGAGCTGCGAGGGCTGACTAGGTGCAGAGGGTTTGAGGAGCTCAGTCATGGCTGACAAAGTACGTGGGGCCTGCTGCTATTCATTAGGTCTGTTGTCACGCGTGCGTTCCAGTCACGGTGATGGTTATTGGTCTGGCTGTTGTGCAAAACTGGTCATTGGATTGGTGCTTTGTGGTGTTGAGGTTTAGCGGGAGAAGTGGGTTGGCTGGTAGGAGTGGGTTGCCAAGAAGAAGTGGGTTTGTCAGTGAGCTTGTCCTCTGGTTTGTCTGAGGCTTTACCTTTGATGTCTTTGCTGGCAGTCAAGTATCTGTCTGCAGCTGATGCTATGTCGGCGGGTGCAGAGGCTTGCTGTTCCCTAACAAAGACTTTAACATCATTCGGCATGCACTCTAGTAGCTGTTCAGAGAGTATGAGGCTCACTAGGCCGTCAAAGGTCTCTGGCAGTTCACTGAGAGTGTGTCATCTTCTTAGGTATTTGTCCAACCTGTCGCAGAGATTTCCATAAGTCTCTCTGCGCTCGAGGCGGGATGCCCTAAACTTTCTGTGGTACGACTCAGCGGTCAGTGGAGTTTGTTGTAGGCCTCACATGCTTTGCCTCTGAGACATTGGGACAGCCGGAAGCATCACTTATCCTCTGGCAAACCATAGTAGCGTGCGACCTCTTCGAAGCAAACAAGATAAACTTCTATGCTTTCGCTTTTGTCGTCAAAGTGCTCCATCGGCATGTGGGGTAGGCCGTTTGAGGAGCCTTGAATGAAGACAGGGCTAGCCGGGCAAGACTCGGAGGAAGCCTGAGGGGCGGCCTTGTTCTCTTTTTCCGCGGCTATCCTTTCTCTCTCAGTTATCTATTTCTCTTTTTCCCGCTCAGTGATTTCTTTTTCTTTTGCTATAGCTATCTCTATTTCCCATCTCTCCCTTTCCATAGCTATTTCATGCTCCCTGGCTAGTCTCCTTTCTTCCTTTTCCTCTCTATCTCTTTCCTTAGCTTCTCTTTCAAGGGCATCAAGTCGTGCCCTCACATACTCTCTCTGCTCTGCCTCATCCTTATATAGGGCGGCCGCGATGTCTCTGAATTCAGCTATTTTCTGTTTTATGTCAGAACCCGCTTTGGAGCGTGTGCCACTGGCCATGGTGACGAAGGGTGGGTGAGGAAGAAGACGAAGTTGAAATTCGGGTGAGAGATGGGATAGAGAAAGGAGCTGCTGAAAGCAAATGTTTAAGCGTTATAGGAAAGGTGGTATCAGCCTGGTTTGGTGCTTAAGAACCTGTAAATTAAGTACAATTACTCAAATGCAAAATAAGAAAAAAACAAATTTTAGCTCTAAATAACACTCTTGATGACTTGTGCTCCAACAATGATGATAGTTAAAATAATGGGGAGTTGCCTGCTGTGCCTGCAGTATTACAAGGGTTGTTTACATCCCGGACGGGCCCTCCATTTTGTGACAAGGTGGATTAAGAGTTGGCCATTTAGGGTGTCTAGGGTGTTTTATAGTTTGAGGACCCACACTTGCACAAATTATACACAGGCTTAGCGTTAAAAATGCAGGCAACAAATGGTATATATGTATAAATATGTACAGGTTTATTGTACAAAGGCAAAATAAGGAATGAATAATTAATAGACTGGGATGGGATCTAGTGTATTTACATATATAGGTATATCATCATTAGATGCTAGGAACCAAGTGGTCTGAGGGTTAGGGTTAGGGAGAAGGGGAGATGACCAGAGCTTGACCAGAGCAAGGGAGATAACATCTTGACACTGGCTAGCGCTAGTCAACCAGTGAAATGTGGTTCGAGGCGTTTGAGCTGAATGGACTCTTTGAAGTGACCAGCCGCTCCAAGGGGGTAAGGTCTGAAGGGGAGAGCGTTACTTGATGTTGGGGAGGGGAGGTCCAGTCCACCAGGGGCGGACTGGATGTCCAAATCGGCCCAGGAATTTCTAAACAGTACGGCCCATAAATTGTATATTATATGACTCCAATTATAGGCCTATCTGTTCTCAAAATCATTATGTTATTTTTTTTATAATGCATCAATAACAGTATGCATGCTCTATATCTTTAAAAGAAATATAGCTCTTATGTGAGCAGGTCAGGCAGGCGCGAGTGGGAGAGACCTATTCTCTGCTCAACATTAAAATTTACCAACAGTAGGCAGATGTTTGCGCTACTGGGTGGGCTCAATCTGTGCACCTCGGTATGGTGACCAAGGGGCTAGAGTAGCCTAAGTAACCAGACAACTAACTATACTAACTTAACTAAATGAAAACAAGATAACAAACTTTAGTTTACGATAAATAAAACAAAAAGAAACTTTATTTACATACAAAAATAAATCAATAATAAAATATAATATATACACTAACTTGACTAACCACTACTAATGAACCCATCAACTAACTAAAACCCTCTCTAAATCTACACCACTACTAACACTAACAAACTAACCAAACCAACTATCTAACTAAATCACTACAACTACTATACTAGACCTAGATCTACACAAACACACTACAATAAACTAGTCTAGATCTACAATATCCTACTACTACAACCAATCCATAACTAAAACAAGAACATAATATATAACTTATAACTAAGTTTACTAGATAAGCCACTAAGGCTACACTACAAAAACAAAATAACACTAGCTTCCCTAGAATTAGATTTTAAATCTAGAATAGATCTACAGAAACAATAACAAAACTATCAATAGCAGAAACAAAATAACACTAGATTCCCTAGAATTAGAATAGATCTACAACAGCAGTTATAAGCAGCAGTATTTCAGCAGAGTAATTGCAGCAGCTAAAAGCAGCAGTAGTAATAGCCTGCAAAACATAAATGCAAAACTATAGTATATTCTATTAGGACTGATGGACGCCGCCATCTTTAATACAGCATGTTGCCAACTATTATGACAAATAGTCCAAGTAGAAAATAAAATAACTACCTTACACATAGTGTGACATAGATCTAGTAAAAAAATATATAATATTTCTACACTTACAGGCCGTCCCAGGTACAGAATAAAAATATAATTAGACGACAGACCACAAAGATCTTCAGCTGTCACACAGACAGATATGGTACTGACCACTGGTCAAATGTACACTCAACTGTTTTTAGACAGCATGTAGTACGTCCCTTTTATACTATCCCGCACTAACCTATATAAATATGCGGAAGTACAATTATAAAAATAGCTCTAACCTATACAACAAAAATACATTTAAAAAATAGCTAAAATGGCATATAAAACTACCTCTGGGAGCGCAAGCTCACACTTATGTTGCTTTTTAATCGCTATGTTTGTAGGCCCTAAAAAGTTGAAGCCTACTAAAAGCACTGTCTACGGATGTAGGCTATTACTTTTTTTTTTAATGTCTTAGATTCATTTAGTATTACACTGTAGTCTGTAAAAGATGTTATTAACATGAAACTCATATAGCCCCTTATAGGGCCTATATGAGAATATTAAAAAACCTACCGGTCAATTTGAGTACCGCCCCCCCGGGCATTTGCCCAAATGCCCATATAGTCAGTCCGCCCCTGCAGTCTACCTTCGTCCACGTTGGTCTAGTGAATAGAAGGGGGGGGGATAACGGATGTCCGCCAAGAAAAACTAAGGCAGTGTACTCTTGTCAAGAGAATAATTTGGCACGTGTCAAGATAGGGAAGGTAAAATGCGACATCGATGCCAAAGGGGGTGGGGTTGGATTGGAGGGGTGGTGGCTGTGTTTTTAGCGCTTGATGGGCTAAATTAGTAAAATTGATGATTAAAGTGTTTAAATAAATTAATTAAATGTTTTGACATGAGTGATACCTTGAGTGAGCCAAAACGGGTCGTCACAAGGCTAATGGAGAATGAATTTTGGATTTAAGTTTTGTTATTTAATTATTATGTTACTTAATAAATTCACATCATAATGTCGTGCGTCCATCAACCAATGTGACTGATCCTTTTAATCATCTATAAAATGAAGGCTTGTGTTTTTGTGTATTTGTCATTATTTACTTTATTTAGCTGACATTTGTGTGTACTTGTCAATACTTGTCATTATTTACTTTATTTAGCTGACATTTGTGTGTACTTGTCAATACTTGTCATTATTTACTTTATTTAGCTGACCTATGTGTGTACTTGTCAATACTTGTCATTATTTACTTTATTTAGCTGACATTTGTGTGTACTTGTCAATACTTGTCATTATTTACTTTATTTAGCTGACCTATGTGTGTACTTGTCAATACTTGTCATTATTTACTTTATTTAGCTGACATTTGTGTGTACTTGTCAATACTTGTCATTATTTACTTTATTTAGTTGACATTTTTTGCGTGTGCATGTGTAGGCCATGTGTATTTTGCGGAATATTATTCTTTTCAATAATATTATGCTTTCATACACATTAGTGAGTGCATGACCAAAAAACAGAAAGCGTCATTCTACAAAGCCAAAAAGAATACGCTAACAATGTAGTCAGAGACACTGTTAACCATGTCATAGAAAGCATTGACAAGCTGATTAAGACTGCTATTGGCAGAGAAGTGAGTGAGGCGGGAAAGGTTTTAATTGCAGATTGACCCCCCTCCCCCAAGATAATAACATGCAAAGAACAAAGCTCTTTTGTGGTTGCATATGTTCATAATGTTATGATGACTTAAAACTGCTGGCTATTGGCTTAGTTTACAATAATGTATCAACTAATGTAAGATTGAAAGAACTTTATGGAAGTTCTTATAAAATGCAATTTGGTGTTCAAAAAAAATATAAGTCGAGGTTCAACGCTTCTTTGCACATATTTTGAACCACGTGTTAGGCCTAACAGACACAACAAGCATCACAATTCCTTGCTCATTACTCTTCGGATTACTTAATTACTTTGCCGTTGTCATGAGATTCCAGGCTATTTGTGGGTCGAACATATATTAATATTGTTACGAATCTCACTATCCAGGCTCTCTGCAAACTGCACCATACACCACCAACTTAAAGAACTTGACAAGTCAGGGCTCCAAAATAACGTAAAGGTTTAATGTCCATAAATAACAGCCAATACTGTACAATTGGCAGCACGTAGAACAGTACAAATAGCTCTGCGATAACAAATATCTCTCCGATAGCACCGTTCCGCCGTATCAAGTCTTGCACTGGCCTCTCCGTCTCGTTCCGGGCTTGCACTGGGTTCAACAGTTCAGGACTGACTTCACACACTAGGCTCGTTGTGTCGGACTCGATCACAGACCAAGATCAAGACGCCGTTCGTCTCAACTGTACTTGACAGTACTCCGCACTGAACCGTCGTAATGCTCCGTACAGAACCACACCGTTGAACTGTGCTGTAGTCGACCGTGTTCTGAACTCCTGTCGTGAACCCGCTTTCTGAACCTTCCTGTATTGAGCCCCTTTTCTCGACCGTCTTGACTGCGACACCTCCGCTCTTATATAGGGTCCCTACTGGCCTTCTCGAACCGGGCAGAACGCCCCTCGACGTTTCTAGGTGGTCAGATGACTACAACTCTCGTGACGCTAATGAGCTCTGTTCACGACGCCGATCCTACTCGAACCTTCATGTTGTTAACTCGTCTCGGCCGATCGTCGTAACTCGTCACGGTTGACCGCTCGTCTAGCGCTGGCCTGGGGCGATTTGCGTCGGCTGACTACACTCACACCACTACCCCTCTCTGTGCCACCACCAGGTTTATAACACTGCCCCCTCCTTAGATCTGTCCGTCCCGGGCAGATCCAGCTTCACCATAGTACGGGTGGAGTCGATTGATGTGGACGACCTTCCGCTGGGAGCTGTGGCTTCCTTGTATCCGGCAAACGTCATCTGTGATCCTTTTAACTACATGGTAAGGGCCTTCCCAATCTCTTTGATGCTTATAGGACCTTCCGTTTCTTCTCCGGGGGTTGTATAGCCAGACCAAGTCGTTCTTACGGAACCTCGAGGCATTGACCCTATCGTCGTTCCTTGTCTTCATTTGGTCACTGCTGCTGTTGATGTTTTTGAGGGCTAAATTATGAGCTTCCTTCATTCGGAAAATGGGGGCTACATTTTCATCTTTTCGCTGAGCATCTTGGCTTTTCTCGTCTGACCGCGGCTCGGGAGCTTGCACCTCAAGACGACGACAATCGATGATCACCCCCGATTCTTCAGCCTTCCTGCAGGGTTTGTATACTTTCTCAGATCTGTGTTGGTTCACTTCTTGTCGAGAAGACCGTTTTGCACAGTTTCGTTGTAGGTGGCCTAACCCTCCACAGTTCCAGCATCGTTTTCTCACTCCACGTTGACCTTGGGGTATCTGGATGGTTCTACGTTTCTCTAGGGCCTCGTTCGTTTTTCTCAGTTCCTTGCGACCTTTATCTTTAACCTCCAGCCTCTGGTCCTGGGAAATGTTCTCGAACTCGTCTTTAGCAGCTTGGTATAAGAGAGCGTACACAAGGGCTTCACTGGCTTTGTGCTTGCCACTAACTCTGATGGCCTTCTTCAGTTCGTGGTCTCGAAGTGCATCGGCAAACGCATCAGTAATGATTATTTCCAGGAGGTCTTGCGTGGCTGTTGGGTAACCCAAATGGGCGAGGCGTGCAATGTCTGCCTCCAACTCCCGTAGGGTTTCATTTGATTGCTGTCGGCGGGTCTTCAATTTGACTCGATACAATTCTGGCAGATACTCGTCGCCGTAACGGAGCTCCATCGTCTTGACGAGAGCAGCGTAGTCTTGTGGGTTTGGAATGGACTGCAGCAGTTCGGAGGCCTTTCCTCTTAGGGCCAATATAAGGGCTGTTGCTTTCTCCTCATCGCTGTTCCATTGGTTGACTTTGGCCGCGGCGTCAAATTGTAGCTTGTAGACGGACCAGGACACGGATCCATCAAACACAGGAGGCTTTACCTTCATGAAAGCTTCGGGTACGATCGACATCACATTTGCTTTCTGCATCTTGGTAAAATCCCTGTAAACTTGCGTCTTTATTTCTTCGATCTTTTTCTCAACAGCGTAGACCCTCTGGTTCATCTGTTCTTCTATGGTTGTGATTCTCTCCTCCACAGCATGTATGCGTTGGTTCATTGCCAATAACTCAGTTTTGATTCCCGAGTCCATGGCGTCTATCTTGCAATTGGTGTTTTCCAGCCCCGAGTTCATAGCTGCCATCTGCTCCTGTTTGCTACTGGCGATTTGTCCCTGCATAGCTGCCATCTGTTCCTGTATGGTACTGGTGATCTGTTGCTGCATTCTACTGGTGAGCTGTTCCAGCAAATCCGGTTCGACTTCAAAAAGGTATGTGTCCGGATCTTCTTCTTCTTCCAACATGTCTTCTCGGAGGCGTGCTTGTAAAGTTTCCTTGTTACCATATACCTTCAGCCTTCGTCCACGGAGTTCTTCCTTCAGTTCTCTAAATTCAAGTTCGTACAGCAGTTTCAGACGAGCCATAGTAGATCCGATCCAATCCGATTCCGATCCGATCCGATCCGATCCCACTTCTGACACCAGTTGTTACGAATCTCACTATCCAGGCTCTCTGCAAACTGCACCATACACCACCAACTTAAAGAACTTGACAAGTCAGGGCTCCAAAATAACGTAAAGGTTTAATGTCCATAAATAACAGCCAATACTGTACAATTGGCAGCACGTAGAACAGTACAAATAGCTCTGCGATAACAAATATCTCTCCGATAGCACCGTTCCGCCGTATCAAGTCTTGCACTGGCCTCTCCGTCTCGTTCCGGGCTTGCACTGGGTTCAACAGTTCAGGACTGACTTCACACACTAGGCTCGTTGTGTCGGACTCGATCACAGACCAAGATCAAGACGCCGTTCGTCTCAACTGTACTTGACAGTACTCCGCACTGAACCGTCGTAATGCTCCGTACAGAACCACACCGTTGAACTGTGCTGTAGTCGACCGTGTTCTGAACTCCTGTCGTGAACCCGCTTTCTGAACCTTCCTGTATTGAGCCCCTTTTCTCGACCGTCTTGACTGCGACACCTCCGCTCTTATATAGGGTCCCTACTGGCCTTCTCGAACCGGGCAGAACGCCCCTCGACGTTTCTAGGTGGTCAGATGACTACAACTCTCGTGACGCTAATGAGCTCTGTTCACGACGCCGATCCTACTCGAACCTTCATGTTGTTAACTCGTCTCGGCCGATCGTCGTAACTCGTCACGGTTGACCGCTCGTCTAGCGCTGGCCTGGGGCGATTTGCGTCGGCTGACTACACTCACACCACTACCCCTCTCTGTGCCACCACCAGGTTTATAACAATATGTTAATGACAGAGACGATTTTGACACCCAGTCCGCCCCGCCGTCGCCGGCCTAACAATACAATCATATCGGCAATGCTTTTGTCCTGTACTCGTCTATTTCGTATGACGGGATGTAACATTGTGGTTCTAGTTTCTGCTGTTCGTGCTGAATATATTGAGACCTTTCTTTTTACTTGCTTGGATAGACCATTTCGGGGGCGCTACTTGGTAATCTTGTTGATTACTTGTTTTTCTGCCATATTTGGCCAGTTTGTCAGCTTTCTCATTTCTCTCTATTTGTATGTGTGCTGGGATTCATCTATGGAACAGTTTTCTTGCTTTTATTGTTGGGGTTTTATATGGCGCCCGGGTGGAAACGATCGTAGGAGGAAACGGTTTGGCCAAAAGGTAGCAAAACAAGACTCCCGTGGGGGTGCGAGAGCATCCTTATTGCGCTGTGTGGGGTTTCAAAAAAAAACTCCCATAACCTTTTCACAATCCATGCGCCGTTCCATAAGGGGATGTTACATAAATGGTTGTCCCGCACGGTTAGCCTGGTATAGAAAAGGAAAATGGCGGGGGTCCCGGTGTACGCAGCCTCTGGCCGCGAGTCTGACCCCGCCAGACAGAACGTGTACACTGTTCTCTTTCAGGCCGGTGAGAGGGAGCTCTTGTTCGCTTTTGCTGGCCTAGAGTTCCAAGATCCGATGGCTCAACTCTACCTGATAGTTTCAAGAAGAAGAATATGGGCCCAAGATATTTTAAAGATATGGTTGTTATGGTAATGGATTTGTAACAAACAGTAGGCCTATTCACCGTTTCCTTGAGCTCTCTTTGATTGTGGTCAATCAATCTAACTATGTCTTTAATATAATCTCTGATAGAAGGAAAAGATCTTACGTCTACTTCTTCATTTGGCTTTGTGACATCTCATATTATTCATATGGCCTTGCCTCATAGGCGTAGCTAGCCATGTGCGGGTGGTGCGGGCCTCATCGACATCTTGGCTACAACATATGACATGCTATTTGTGGGCCGATTTTTATGGTAATGCCCTGGCCGGTTTCGATACCCAGTCCGCCCCTGTAGTCTACTACGCAAGACGACGAGATGGCAGCGGGCAGGGCATGGAACTCGGGAGTCCGGGACCCAGAAGACGACCAAATGACAGTCCAATGCGCATGCCGCACGACCAGGCAGCCACCAATCTTATTACATCGTAAATATAGTTTTCTTGACATATAAAGTTAAATTATTTGAAGCACACCTAAACATTGATGGGCCCTCTCGACGTAGGTCTACGTTTTCGGTAGGCCTAATCCGTAGATTATCAAGAGTCAATGAAGGATCTTTATCATTCGTCAGTGCTGAGAAGTGAAAAAAAAATCTAGATCACGATCTAGAGTTTTAGATTCCATAAGCCTATAGTTTCATAAAATACTTTGCGTATCAATGTCAGTGCTGAGAAGTGAAAAAAAAATCTAGATCAAGATCTAGAGTTTTAGATTCCATAAGCCTATAGTTTCATAAAATACTTTGCGTATCAATGTCAGTGCTGAGAAGTGAAAAAAAAATCTAGATCAAGATCTAGAGTTTTAGATTCCATAAGCCTATAGTTTCATAAAATACTTTGCGTATCAATGTCAGTGCTGAGAAGTGAAAAAAAAATCTAGATCAAGATCTAGAGTTTTAGATTCCATAAGCCTATAGTTTCATAAAATACTTTGCGTATCAATGTCAGTGCCGAGAAGTGAAAAAAAAATCTAGATCAAGATCTAGAGTTTTAGATTCCATAAGCCTATAGTTTCATAAAATACTTTGCGTATCAATGTCAGTGCTGAGAAGTGAAAAAAAAATCTAGATCAAGATCTAGAGTTTTAGATTCCATAAGCCTATAGTTTCATCATGGAACTATACTAATGGAACACCAGCTTCGAGATTTTATGATCAGAGTGCCGTCGCGCATCTTTTTCGCGCACCATACCATTTTGAAAAATCGATGAGCATGCCAAAGAAGAAATTTACTCCGAGAGCCACTTGGATTGACCTTCATTGAGAGTAAAACTTCCCCACACTATATTTTATTAGATCTGTAAAAACTTTATCCATTTTCTGACTATCTGATAAAATAGATACAATTTCCCTGAATAATGGATCGTCACAAAAGATTTTTTTTTAAGGCCACTTCGTTAAAATAGGTGTTTCCAGTACTTTCTCATTTGGGTATTTTACACAAAATCTGGAATTTTTTTTTATGTACATGTCATTATTATCATCTGTCCCGCGCAACCAAACCATGCACTTTTCCCGGTCACCAATGTTCTTAACAAGATATCAAGAGAGAGAGGCTGGTCCATTATTTGCATAGTCCAGCCAGCTTTTTTTTTTTGACAACCTTTTTTCGTTCTCTCTCATGAAGGATATGTTTTGAAAATTAGTCTTACAAAATACAATTCCAAACCAACTCATGCAGTTATCGTCTTTTCACAGTATTGAGGAGTCATCCTTTTTGCTAGCCAGAGTGTTAATTGGCAAAAGTGAAAAATTCATTTGTTTAATTTTTTAAAGTAAATATTCATAACTATATCTTTTATATAATAATATATTTTTAAAATAATAATCTTTTATATCGACATGCTTTAATAGATCTAATAAATGATTAACTCGGACCTACCAATATGGGTATATAAATACTTAAATCTGGGTATTTAAAATTTCGAATGCGAATTTTTTAAAAACCGAACTTATATATAGATCTAGATCTCTTGTATAATATCTATAATAATATAGATCTACAACACCTAGACTAAAGTTAAAGACTAAGGTTAGATTTATTTAACGTTTAAAAAAAAATCAATAGATCTAATATAGACAGTCATGAGATCCACTCTATTTTATCTAGATCTAGATCATACATGAGATCAATATTAATATTTATAGATCTAGTCAAGAGTCTAGATCTATCGATCATCTGATCTGGTCTGTCTATACTATAGGCACTATAGTTATAGCTATACTTATACACTTTTACAGTATATGAGTATACTGTATACTCATACGAGTCATACTGGCTATACTATAGTATAGACACTATAGTTAATACTTTTTAATAGTAGATCTATCTATAATCTATCAATTCTATCTAAATCTAGAGACTTCACATCACATTCACACGATTATTGATACAGACAGTGAATGAAACGAATGCAGTGGTTTTACTGATTATACTTATAGTGACGATACTACTTATAGATATAGTGGAACGTAAACTCAAAGGTTTAATACAATACGGTATGAGTCTATGAGTTAGTATATGGATCTAATTATTTTGTTACTTTGTATGTGACAGTATGTCAATGTCTCAATTAAAATAATTAATATCATCAGCCATATATATCACTTTAAATATTTAAAAAGTAGACATAGATTTTTATTATATTATAAATAGATAGATTAGATCTACATATAATTTTACAAACTTTAGAAATGATTGATTTTATTTTTAATTGATAAGCCTTCTAGACTAGATCTAGCATCTCTAGCTAGACTCTAACATGTAGATTGTAGATCTTTGAATTGGATCGATATTCACCTTCCTAAATTGTCTCTAAAGTCTGTAGCTGATTTGAGAGGCCCAACGAGGCAAGACGAGTCTATTAGTACTCTGTCTCTTGATCTATCTAGTAGGCCTACTAAGCTAGTGCATTAGCCATAGTGTAGTCAAATCTTGACAACTAGTCTTCTAGATCTAAGCTTCTAGAATAATTAGATCTAGATCCAGTTTAGATTTAGAATATAAAAGTTTTTACTACCTAAAATACTAAATCTACTGATCTAAATTCTAGATATATAGATCCAGTTCAGATTAGGAATATAAAAATATTCACTAGCTAAAATTCTAAATCTACTGATCTATACTTAATATGTTAGATATTATATGACATCTACAAAAATTATTATTAAGATATAATTATAGATTCTAGACTAGTTATATATGTACATAAAATATATAAATAAAAGATAAAATTTATGCAGGCCTAGGTCCCATAAATTTATAATTGATCCAGATCTATCAGTAAAAGTTACCTTCGATTGGCAGTTTTACCCAATCTAATCTATACAAGACAATTTATAATCCATGCCTTGCCTACACCCCATATATATTAAATAATAATAGTTTCCATTCCATGCCATGCCCAGACCCATGAGTTCATGAAATAATAAATGATGTGGTGTCAAGTTGGATCTATCCCCTGAAATTCAGTACTTTAATATAAAACTCACATATCTAGTTAATTATTTGCTATGACACTCTGATAAACTTGGACTTGTGTGATACATATATGTTTCTTATCAGATTTAATTAATGAAGTTTTGGTGCATTTTAACCAGTAATAAGGTGTATTTTTCCTGGCAACATTTCTATTCTAGTCTGTGATAAATTATAAATAAAAAAAAATGTTTGTAATGTTTCAGTTATTAACAAGTAGAACCATGCCAACCAGTTCTGATGATGTACCAGAATGCCTCAAGGATCATACTTATACTATTTCTACTCTCTGGGCAGACATTGATAATATTGGCATCCATTCAATATTTAATGTAAGTACTACTATACAATTTTTATTTTAGTTATCTAATAGATGTGTTATGAATTGTGTGATTTTCATGGTCAAGCAACATCCAAATATCTGGGATGGAATTTAACATTTTTCTCTAGTTTTTTTTTTTTATTTATAACACTCTTAAGCACATTCATCTTTCATGAATGCCTAATATACCTTGGCTGTTGTGCAGGCCATTCCTTTACAATAAACTGTTAGATGAAATTAGGCAAAATTGTCTGATAATTTGTATGTTTGATACAACGTTTTCAATTTAATAATATTATTATTTAATGTTAATGTTTTCAAAAGAAATTAACCAATATGCCTAATTGTATAATTACAGTTATGTTTGGAAATGCAAGAAAAAGGCATGCATTCCTGAGGAGTCAATGATTGGTTGCACCTCTTAAAGGTAAGGTACTGCAATTTTTCCCTATGTACTTTTCTCATAAGCTGAAGTACTTGTATTTTTGAAAAACTAGTTTTCCATGAAAATGTAAATCATAATATATGTTATAGTTGCTTTTAGATTAGTTCAATGTGCATCAAATTAACTGAACATCTGCCTTCACCTATAGTAATAATTCATAACTATTAAGGTCTACACATTAACGCAGTAGCTCCTTTTAGGTACAGACTATTTTTAGAATGGTAAAATTATATAACTATACTTAATAACATATATACGTTAAGCATGGTCAACACGTCTCACATATTTTTTTATTTTTTTTTTAAATCCTTTTATTTATTTTTATAACTAGATAACTTTCTGTTATGAGAAAAGATGAGATTCTTGGACTCCTGCATAGCACCACCAGAAAGGAAAATCCCATCATCAATGTTGCAAAATAAAAGTCTTGGACCAATTTTAAGATATATATATTATACTGTAAGCTGTATACATATTTATGTATATCCTGTCATTCAGCCAACAGGTTTGGATTTAGTATTTCTTTAAATCTGTTTGATATTGTACTTGAAAACTATTAATCTGAGCCCCATTAAAACAAGAGGGAGTGCAGTGGATGAGTGGTAAGGGAAATTTTACTTTTTTAAAATTAAAGTAAGAATCTAACAAAAGTAAACATATAAAATATGGTGCATTCTCCTTAAAACTAAAACCTGGTGCAAAGGTTTAAAATGTTGGCAAAAAAAAAGCAACATCAATTAAATATTCTTAATTCCCTTTGCAAAACTTACTGAGAAGAACATGCATGTTGTTCCCTCATAAGTTTCTTGACAAAGGAAATCTTGTTTATATTAGATTTGAATTATGCAAATTAAGAAAAAAATTATAATCATTATTTCAAATGGTTGTATCTAAACCTTATGAATTATTTTTCAGTTATAAGTATATTGAAATGAATGGATAATCATGAAATTGTTAAATAATTGCTGCTATCATTCCATTGACTAAAGAACCATAATTTTTTTTTAAAATTAATTTCAAAATGATTTTTTTCAAGCAGAGTTCACATAGGTCTTGAGTGAAATTTTTCTTATTTTTTTACTAATGCTTCAATTTTATTGTATCATTAGTTTTTTTATTTTTATTACCCAGAATATTTTTAAAATGAGTACACTATTTTCATGTAATAATGTAACTTGGTATTCACACATCAAAATACGCTATAATCTTTAGGCCATATAGATTTGTATAAATATAAATTAACTTGCTTAAATACATTGTAAATGTATATTGTTTGGATAAGAATAAAGTTTTTCTGTAGACAATTATTGTTCAAGATTTGTTGATGCTCCTGCTTAATAAATTATATATACAGGTCATTAGTTTTAACACACTACTGACACAAGAAAAACTGGTCGCCCTCACTTCCATTACATAGATGTAATAAAACGTGACCTCAAATCAGTAAACATCAATACTGACAATTGGGAAGACATAGCTTTAGACCGCAACAGATGGAGAGAGACAGTGACCAAGAAAGCTATGGACAGTGAAAGTACATGGGTCTCAGCTCAGGAAGAAAAACGTACAATCCGAAAAACGGCCAGGTCCTCTACCACCGAAGCAAAAGCCACCTTAACCTGTGCTATCTGTGGACGGGAGTGTCTCTCCAAAATAGGGCTCCACAGCCACATGAGGAAGTGTGCTCTGAGATGAAACCTTAGTCTTTCTACGACTGAAGGAGGCCAATAATGATGATGATGATACAGGTCATTAGTTTTAACACGTCTGATAATAAATGACAGTACAAGTTATTGAATGAAAATGTGTCATTATTTCAGCTGCTTTAGGCCTACATCAATGTGAGGTACCAGTACTTTGATTGTGTCATATAACAATTTAAAGCAACATTTTGAAATGAATAGTGTGTAGAATTGACAGTAAATACATTTAAGTGATGGGCTGTGATCTGCATGAATTGAGAGCTGATCATGTATTGAATTTGTGTTTTTGATCTTTACTTCAAGTAAATGTTAATGAACAATTAATTTTTAATGAATAAATAATTTAAAAATAAATACAAAGAAACCATAAACATCTACTTTATTTTAATAATTTTTTTTCATCAGAACAGAATTTCCAACTTTGCATTCTTAAAATAAAATATAATTTATTTAGAGTAGAGTCAGAACACAAAATCATAGTTTTGAAATTAAGTAAATTAAGCTAAGTTGTGATCTCTTATAAACACAATTTAATTTTTATTTTTCATCAAATTGCAGGAACTAGTACATGTACTTAGGCATATTTGACAATAAAAAAACCTTAGTCAATGAAACAGTAATACTAGTAAATGAGATAAAAGTAAACTAAATATTATCAATGCTATTGAAGCCACACTTGTTTCTTTTTATCTTGTTTGGTGGACTGCAATTAAAGTTGCTATTAATTTTACTGATCGTCTTAGCTGAAATGCCAGTGTCGTCTCTTTGAATCCTAAGCTTATTTTCTTGGTTACTGGAAGTCCAGATGTTTGGAGTTTCATTTTAAACACCTATACTTTCCGAAATGGCCTTCCGATAGGCAAAACCTATTTGCCTAACATGTCATATGCACATAAAGAGGTACCACAGAAATGCTTTAATAAAGACAAGCTTAGACGCCAACTTGCTTTAACTGACATAGAATAAGAGAGCACCTGGTTGCATACAGCTTCAGAACGAGACAGCTGGAGGTCACTTACAAAGGTGTGGTATACACCAATGAAAATTAATTGCCGAGGGTAGACGGCAAAAAGAAAAAAACAACTGATTCTACCACAGGTGGACAATGGTTATGCCTGTGCTCAGTGTGGCATAATATGTAGGTCACAGCTGGGGCTGAGTAGCCACTGGAAACATAGCATTCCTCATAAGTCTTCGGAATCAAAGACAAGCCTATCATTTTTGTAGAATAGTTTGTAGCTTCTGTAAATGCATGAAATGCCGTCACAAGTCTGTTCCACTAGGTACTTGCGTTTATCTAAATATCATTGATATATCGTAACAAAACTAGAATCTCTGCAACTGGTTTACAAGTCAGAAGTCATCTATAACACTTGCCATTTAAAAAAAAAAACAATTTAGATTACTGATTAGTCAAATTAGTGACTGATTATTCGATTCATTTAGGCCTATAATTTTTTTTATGTGAATATATATAATATAATGATCCTTTACACTTTGTGACTTTACTAGTAGATCTATACTTTGGAGTAGACTTGTTTGTTGAGCTAAAGTCGGAAGTACACATTGAATTTTACTAGTAATCATCTAGTCAAATGTACATCTAGTGATCTACTAGATCTAGTCAATCTAGAGTAGATGTAGAGTTTACTAGAGTCTAGTAGTAGAGAGAGTAGGCCTATCTGTCATATCGTGATCAGTAGGTGGCTGAAGTTTTATAAATCTATTCCATGACAAAAACCCTGGCTAGAATTAGATCTACTGGTCTAGACATCTAGATCTAACTAGAATTAAACTAGAAAACTGAATTAGAGAAGTAGCTTTCTGGATCTAGAACTAGAATCTATATATTACTAATATTAGATCTAGTTGCGTCAAACGCTTAATTTTTGGTTGTTGTTTTTAATAAATGCACATAAAATACATTGTATTTTGGCAATAAAAATACCCAGTTGGTAGTCAAGTAATTCTAATAATTATATATAATTAATGAATGACTCTATCAGTATTTGTTTTAGATCTATCAGATTCATATGACTTATTATTTATACTTATTTTATATCATTCGTCCAAGAAAATCTAGCTATAGATCTGTTTCATTTTAGATTAGGCTATAGTTTTTTTTTTGTTTTTTTGTCATTTTATTTAGGCTGCAATATTATCAAGATTAACTTTTTCTTTGTTTCCTATGCCTATAGCCTAGTCCTTTCGATAATAAAAAAAAAAACGATTAGAAATGCGTAGCTTGGAGTGTCAAAACTGTATTAGGCCTCCTATTTTTATTTCGTGCAATTTAGTATATCGTAACAAATACGCATTTAGCGGAACGGTAGACAGGTCTTCATCCAGATTTAGTGTAAATAAACCAAACACAGAAACACTGAAAGATTGTATTTTCGGAATTTAGATTCTATTTTTTGGAAAATAAGTGGCATTTTATAGGGTGATCGAAAAAAATAACTTTTGTGACGATCTCTTATTCAGGGAAATTGTACCTATTTTATCGGATAGTCAGAAAATGGATAAAGTTTTTACAGATCTAATAAAATATAGTGTGGGGAAGTTTTACTCTCAATGAAGGTCAATCCAAGTGGCTCTCGGAGTAAATTTCTTCTTTGGCATCCTCATCGATTTTTCAAAATGGTATGGTGCGCGAAAAAAGATGCGCGACGGCACTTCGACTCTCTTTGTCTTTGTAAAAAACTCGAAGCTGGTGTTCCATTAGTATAGTTCCATGGTTTCATAAAATACTTTGCGTATCAATGTCAGTGCTGAGAAGTGAAAAAAAAATCTAGATCAAGATCTAGAGTTTTAGATTCCATAAGCCTATAGTTTCATAAAATACTTTGCCTATCAATAGGATGTATTCTGTACACCGGATACACTAAAAGCCTCCCCTCCCCCCTTTCACTGTTGTTTTTTTTACTGCTGGCACTTAGAATATAGATCTATATGTAATTTAGCATAGTTTTGGAACTCTCTATAGACTTTCTAGGCTAAAATTGACTATCTACTAGACTCTAGTACTAGTCTAGATCAAGCTGTTAACCAAATATGACAACAAGTGCTTCCGAGATTTTAAGTCATTTTCAAGAATACTTAAATGCGGAACATGATCTTAGAGAGGTTATCACTTTTGAATATAATAATTAGAATCTAGACTCTAGATTATAGAATCATAGATCTAGAAGAGCCTAACTTATTAGCCTAAGTAAGAGGACTTAGTTAGACTAGATTCTCAGTGTACTCAGTCTCAGTAGATTCTAAAATTCTAGATCTACTACTAGAATAGATCTAGTACTAGAATTCTAAGAATAAATAGACTAGAGTCAGAGTAGAGTCTCGTTTATGCTATTCGGACGCCTAGATCTATTGGCATTGGCTATATTACTATATATTATATATAGGCCAAAATTTCAAAGTTTTTACTTGACAGCCCATTAAATAAACCGGGCATTATTTGATAATGGTTTGACAAAAATATGATTCATGTATGTAATGGACTATAGTATAGAAATATCTAGATTATATTATAGTCATTATAGAATAGTAAGGCCCTACTAGATAAGGGATAGATCTAGAGTCTTAATCTAGAGTAGTAGCCTACTATGATAAGTAAGTAACTATACTATAAGTCAAACTATAGTCTATAGATATTAACAAATTTTAATAATGAATAACATGCAAAAAAAACAACAACATCTGACCCGTCCAACACCTATCTACTTTAAATGCCTTTCTGTTAAAAAAAATAGGGCACTGTAGTCATAGGAATAGGAGGAAATAGATGAGATGAGCCATTGTCAAATTACCATTGGAGGGAGGCAACCAACAATCTAAATTTTGCATGCACTGTAGTACAAAAGTGACAATCCAATCAAATACACCCCTAGCTAAACTGTGACCAAACGTTAAATGAGATTTGTGGGAAATATCCTATGTCAACTTGATGGAAGTTTGCTGAAGACAACAATATTAATATTTAGGCAGAAATAAGTAATTGAAGTAAGGCTATTTTTGTATAACATGGTGCTGGATCTTCTTGGAAGATATAAAAATCATGTACATGATGTCACTGATGGCCAATGTCAGTGGAAACAGGTTGCTGCCCTTGGTGCATAACATTGCTGATGGTCTAAGTAAGTAGAACACAAGTACAAATGTATTCAGCTAAAAACTAAACTAATGAGCTGATTGAAGTACATTGACAAAACATCAGGTTATATTTTACAGAGAAGAAACTGAACTGGCTAAAGTAAAGTGTCTAAACTGACTGAACAAAACCACTAGATCATAAGTTTTTTCTTTTGCAACATATAAATTGAAATGTATCTATTCATCATATTTACTACATGTTTACTATTACATATTTACTACATTTGTGAATTGTGTATCAGAACATTATAACAATAGTTAACAAAATATACAGAGTTTCACTGAAGTTTTACATTATCTGTGAAGGTAAAATGTTTTTAAAAAAATCATGACTTTAAAAGTACTAAATGTTTATTTTCAAAGTCCCTTCCAAGGATGTTGTCTAACAAATCTTCAAATTATTCTTTTGAAAAGGCTTTTCTATAAAATATTTGATTGTCAGAGCTCTAATGTGTAACTGACTATTATGGGTAAATTTATATTGTAATTGCTAAAAGAAAATTGATGGATCTCAGGAAAAGAAGACTAATGAGCATTTTTACTCTAAAATAATGATCAGATCAAGGAGCAGCAGCATTTGTAAACTTTGTTAAGATCCAAAAAGGACTATTTGATCTAAGATTATTAATTCAAAAAAATGTACCACAATGGTGATGTCTCAGCCCCTTCCATAAAAATACACGTACCCTTTATACAACTATTCACTGTTAATAGTAAAGAAATAGTGGAGCCTATATTACTAAGGGAGGGGAATTATTATTAATTTTTTGATTTTCAAAACATTTATGCAAATGTCTTTTTTTCTAAAATAATGTTTTTAAAATATTTGTATATAAATTAAGTGTTTTCTGTCATACAAGCTACTTATATTTTAGATTAAATGTTACTTAAAGAAAGAATGCATTTAGTGTATATATAAGTCAAATAAAATTTAAAACATCAATTACTAGCAGTGTTTTATGTTATAAAGGTAGAGTGCAATGTACCACACACATGTAGACATATAGCCATAGCAAAAATTTTCTTCCTTGAGGGCCTTGAATGAGAGATTGGCCCTTTACAAAACTATGAATTATATAATCATTTAATAACTTCAGTTAGGCCAATTTTACATTTAATCATATCTTGAGATTATCATTTAATTGAATACATGTGTATGTTAATAATGTAATTATAATAGCTAATAAATCTCTGTACCCTGTGGTATAGTGTCATCAGTTGGCTTAACGTTACTCAACTCTAATAGGTACCAGACTTTAGTTGGGGAAAGTAAAGGCGGTTGGTCATTGTGCTTGCCACATGACACCCTGCTCGTTAACTGTTGTCCAAAGAAACTGATGATCTTAACATCATCTGCCCTTTAGATTGCAAGGTCTGAAAGGGAAACTTTATTATACTTTTCTAGTATCTGCAACCCTTTTGATGTGTACACTTCTCTTCTTTTTGTATTGGCAGAGACTTTGAGTTTGTATTTCCACACAAACTATCTTTGTAATCTTGTTTTGAATAAGAATATATTTGCATTGTATTAAAAGCTGATGAAAAATGATCGTGCATATGTGTTAAGTGTGTGTAGGTGTTTATAGACAGAATTTAATATCTATATCTTCACCTTTTCCCCTGATGGTGATGTTTTTGTATGGTGAAATTTACTATTATCTAGGAAGGGTAGTAACTCTTCAATTGTGAAGGAACACTGAAATGGTAAGAAGGAAGAAATCAGTACATCATATTCTTTGTATTTTTTAAACTTTATAGAACTGAACATTTTATTTTGAAACCAGTATCAACATTTGTGAAGTCTGTAGAGAAGACTTAGCCTGTTAGTAGACCACATACTACTGTGTCTTTCTCAAGCTGGTGTCTTTTTAATAGCATATCACTCTTAGGATAATAAAAAAAAAAATTTCCCCTTTCAGCGATTTTATTATAAAACAGTAACACATGGACCAGTGTTCAATTGTGATAACAAAATTATATTTATTTATTTTATTTTAAGTAGTATTGATTCATACTTTCTATATCATAAAATTAGCTAGGCATATTTGTTTGGAATGATCCTACCTCACACTATAAGTTGAATCTATTAGTATTTTTCTTGTTTAAGGGGTGACTGAGAGTCATCTTTTTAAACATGAGCTTATCAATTTTAAATAATTTTTAGTTGACGTAAACAGTTTTTTAAAACTAAACAAAAAAAGACAGAAAATTAAAGAAAATATTTTAACCTTGTATAGATATCTAGAGATGAAAATGAAAATCAGACTTCAACAGAAATACAAAATTTACTTCTTTTAACAATATTTTAATTTTTAATAAAATTTTTATTTTATTTTGAACATGACCTATTTGAGTAAGGCATGATGTATCCTTGTCCGCATATAAATGACATACTTGCTAAAATTTCAAAATCAAATTCTTATTTATGCTTCATGTATAGGCCTATGTGTTATTTGATTATTTTTCAAACGCTTGGCTTATAGTTATAATACTGGCTTTCTAAAGAAGTTCAACTGTCTTATGTGTAAAGAGAAAGAGATAAGCACCATATTGTATCATGTCAGATTAGCAGCTTAAGGAAACCTTTCAAATATTTTTTTCTATTTTTTTTTTAGGAGATAAGAATAGTTGTGAGAGATTTGGAACAAACAGTTCGAGAAATACAAACCTCACTTCAACCAATACACCAACCTGCTCAAACTGCCAATTGTAAGTTGTATGTAAACATTGGATACAATGAGCTTAATCTTGATGCTTTGTTTTGTTGTGCATTATAGTTCATTTTCTTAAATACAGTAATGTAACTGAGTTGATTTTCTGCATGCGTCCAGTGTGTGTGTTTCATGTCCAGTGTGTGTATGTGTATAGTACTTCATCAGTGTTATGTGAGACGTGCTGAATTCATTCACTGTTTACTGTAGTCTAATTTTGTCGAATAAAGCCATGTTATTGGTATACTAGTATTTGTTGTTTCATTACAATTTATTCGACAAAATTATGTATCTGGATTACGTGTTGGATTTCTTAATCTACAATGGATAAATTACTCAGACCGAAAGAGTTGGACATTGATCCAAATGTTCCTCTGGCCTCAGAAAAATGGACTCACTGGTTTGACACATTTCAGAATTTTCTTTCGTCCATCAAGGATATTAACAAAGACTTTAAACTAATGTTGTTGAAAAATCACTATCAGCTACAGTTTATATGTTCATCAGTGATGTATCGTCCTATTCGATGGCCATAGTCACATTCAAGACTACTTATATTAAGGTAAAGAATGACATTTTTGCTAGATATTAGGTTGCTACATGTAAACAGCAGCCAGGCCAAACGGTAGAGTCCTTTATGCTAAAGTTGCGAAGCCTGGCCCGCGACTGTGACTTTGAAGAAGTAACTGCAGAACAGCACAGAGACTTTTGCATTAGAGACATCTTTATAACTAGTCTGCTATCCAGCATTATTAGACAGCGGTTACTGGAAAAGACGTCTCTTGTTCTACAAAGCGTTTATGACGAAGTTAGAGTGTTAGAAACAGCCACCAATGCATGTGCAGGCTTACAATTCAACAAACGAAATCTCTTGTGGAGCAATGAAAATGCCAACTCGCTCCCATCTAGAAACATCCATTTCTAATGAAGACCAGGAATTGAATGCCATTAAGTCGCTATGCTACTTCTGTGGTAGGAGGAGACACTCTAGGACTGAATGCCCTGCTCGAAATGCATTATGTCATCAGTGCGGTAAAAAGGGACACTTCCAAACTTTTTGTAAATCAAGTAAAACAACAGCCACCATAGCTGCCAGCAAAATATCACTGACCAGTGTGATAACTCCAAGTACCTTGTCATCAACGCATTTCTTTGGGCTTATACAGTTTACGGCCCAAGTGAATGTCAACAGATTGTTGCTGCAAGCTCTCATAGACACTGGCAGCTGTGAAAACTACAATCAGAAGCCATCATCAAGAGAAAAAAATTGCCAGTACACCCTTCTACAAACAGAATATTCATGGCCACTACACATCTTTCTGAAAAGACACTAGGACATACATTTGCCTATGTACAGTACAAGGGAAAAGGTCAAACTTTCTATACTTGCAAGATTATGTTCAGATGTAATACTTGGCATAGACTTTATAAGTCTTTATCAGGAATTGACCATACTGTATGGGGGAAAACGCAATCCCTTACAAATCTGTAGTCTTAAAGCAGTACGAGTTGAAACACCTAGCCTATTCAGTAATCTAACTTCTGACTGCAGACCGGTGGCTACTAAGTCCCGAAAGCACTCAATAGGTGATAACAAATTTATTGAGTCTGAAGTTAGAAAACTCCTCTCGGACTAAATCATTGAACCCTCAAAGTCTTCCTGAGAGCACAGGTGCTAGTGACAACAAACGAGAGACATAAAAGAAGATGGTCATTGATTACAGTCAAACAATAAATCGCTTCGCCCTGAGTCGATGAACTGGTAGAACGGATATCCAACTATTCCGTTTTTAGTACTCTAGACCTCAAATGTGCCAACCATCAAATACCAATCACGACTGAGGGGCTGTTTACTGCATTTGAGACATGTGGCAAACTCTGTCAGTTCTGTCGCATCCCTTTCGGTGTTACCAACGGAGTTGCATGCTTTCAGAGAACAATAAATCAAATTATTGAGAATGAAAAGTTGCAGGACACTTTTGCATATGTGGACAATGTAACAGTATGTGGTCATGATAAAGAGTCGCACGATGAGAATCTGCTAAGATTTTAGATGCTTCTAGAAAGTATGGGATCATATTTAATGAAGACAAAAGTATAACCACTGACAAAGTTTGCCTATTGGAATATGAAATTTCTAAAGGCCTACTCAAATCAGACCCTGACAGATTGCAGGCTTTAAGAAACCTTCCCCCTCCTTATGATATGCCCTCACAAAAACGAATCGTGGGCATGTTGGCATACTACTCACAGTGGATCCCAAATTTTTCTAACAAAATGAATGTTTTGGCAAATAACACATTGTTCCCTCTTTCAGAAACAGTAAAGACAGCCCTTAAAGAATTAAAGCAGGAGCTGGAGAAAGCTACCATCTTCACCACTATACTCGACCTCTGATGGTTGAAACTGACGTTTCGGATGTGGCTATAGCTGTCACCCTCAACCAGGATGGCCGCCCTGTGACGTTCTTTTCAAGATTCCCGTTTGCATAGGCCCTGTTCTGATATGTCGGCTTCAACAGTAATTAGATGTCTAGATAATTTATTTGGACTATTCGGAATGCCTGACTCTGATAGAGGTACCTCATTCATGTCAAGAGAGGTTCAGGAATTTTTACACGAGAGAGGGGTGGCCACAAGTAGGACGACCCCTTATAATCCCAGAGGAAGCTCTCAAGTAGAACGGCTAAACGGCTCATAATGGAAAGCTAAATCCTGGCATTAAAAACTCAAGGACTCCCGGTTTCCAAATGGGAGCAGGTGTTAAACCAAGCCCTGCACTCTCTTCGTTCTCTGCTCTGTACCGCTACAAACGAGACACCGCACGAGAGAAAATTCAAGTTCTATCACAGATCCACCTTCGGCAAATCACTCCTGACATGGTTAACACAACCAGGAAAAGTGTTGTTAAAAAAGGGAGTCTGTGCATCAAAATATGACGATGGTACAATAGCTGTGGACTTAATCATATGCAACCCACAGCATGCCATTGTAAGACTTCCTGATGGAATAGAAGAAACAGTATCAATGCGACATTTGGCCCCTGCTCCAAGAGAGGGAGAATAAGAGGTGTATCAACATATGGAATAAGAAGACCTTGAGCCGGAGACAAACCCTATCACACAGATGCAGGTGCCTACTGACCATGTGACTATGGAACCAATGACTGCTCCTAACACATATTTACAACAAGGGGAAAATGGACATCAAGAAGAAGTAAATGCAGGGTCTGAGTCTCCAGTTAGAGAGCCGCTGATGTCACCAATTCAAAGCGACGGCAGTATTGGTCCTTGTATATATAACCTAAGACCAAGAACAAGCAGACTTAATTATAAGGTCTAACATTTATTTATTTATTTTTCCATATCACAAGTTCTAACTCAGTATTTATATGCATAATATAACACTTAGGGACTGATAATTTTATAGTGTATAACGTGTTTGTTTATAGTTATACAATGCTTTTCAATAGAGTAACTCTGTAAGTATTTTGTAGGGATACTTGGCCTCATATATCGTTGTCCATTCACTATTATTTACATGTTTATGTTCCTATAACTTTTAGGGGGGGTTGATTGTAGTGTAACTCAGTTGATTTTCTGCGTGCGTCCAGTGTGTCAGAAGGTCATGTCCAGTGTGTGTGTTTCATGTCCAGTGTGTGTGTTTCATGTCCAGTGTGTGTGTATGAATAGTACTTCATCAGTGTTATGTGGACTTGCTGAATTCATTCACTGTTTACTGTAGTCTAATTTATACTAGTATTTGTTTTTTCATTACAAATACCATTATGTGTGTTTTAATATAATTAAGATCATTTTTAAACATTTGCAGATTAAACTTGAAAATTGTTTTTCAGACTTAAGCTTTTGTGAAAATGCTTTATCCATGTTTCACAAAATTCAAGAACATTACAAACAACTCTCCAGCAAAATTCCACTAAACCAGTATTATAGGTATTTAACTTTTAAAAGTTGATATGTTTAAAGGATTTTTAAAAAAAGAGAAATGCTTTAGCTTAAACTGGATTGGGTGTGAAAATGTAAAAATATTGCATATCCAATTCTTAGTTGCCTATCTGCTATATCTAATTACTATCCTGGGTTAACAATTAACTCTCATTTGTAATTCTGTTTTTAAGCCTAAGTCCATGTGAAGCCAACATTACTCTTTGGCCATAATCACTGTGTTTATAGTTTCTTTTTCTACCCATGTCATCTACTTAGTTAGGTATTAAAAGATGAGCACATCTTTTTAGCTGCGAAGAAATTGGACCATGTCAGTTGTGCAAAATGTAGAAAGGCAGAAACAAGCAGCACACTGTATTTAAGCTTACTGCTACAGCTTTTTTAGGGGCATGATGGCTGAGTGGTTAACCTCTTGGGTTCCCAACCTTGGGGTCCTGGGTTTGAATCTCAGTGAAGACAGGCATTTTGAATTTCAAGATTTTTAGGACGCCCCTGAGTCCATCCAACTCTAATGGGTACCTGACTTTAGTTGGGGTGGCCACATGAAATCCTGCTCCTTAACTGTGGGCCTAAGAAACAGATGACCTTAACATCATCTGCTGTACAGATCGCAAGGTCTGAAAGGGGATCTTTACTTTATAAAAGGAGGCACAGTGGCTGAGCGGTAAAGTGCTTCTGAACCAGGGGTCCTGGGCTCGAATCCTGATGAAGACTGGGATTTTAATTTTGGGACTTAGGTGCCTCTGAGTCCATCCAGCTTTAATGGGTACCTGACATTAGTTGGGGAAAAGTTAAGGCGGTTGGTCATTTTGCTGGCCACATGACACCCTTGTTAACCTTAGGCCACAGAAACAGATGATCATCTGCCCTTTACATCACTAGGTCTCCTTAGGGGAACTTTACTTTTACTACAGCTTTTACTGAAGAGTTGTTGTAAGAAGACAAAGCTGACAGTTCATTGCTTGGCCTGATTAAAATTTTCCTCCATTATTTACCTATTTCTTTAGCTTATTTTTATACAAGTGTCAATTTGTAACACATTTTGCTTTTAGCCTTGTAAATATTTTAAAACATTTTATCTGATCCACTGGAGAGAAATTCCTTTATTGTAGAGCTACTGTTTTAATTTGTGTAGGTTTAATGATCATTGGAGGTTTGTCACTCAACGTGTGGTCTACATGTGCGCACTCATTATTTATTTAAAAGAAGAAAGATTAGTTTCAAGAGAAGAAGTTGCAGACATGATTGGAGGTAATTATTGTCAAGTATTTCTAACATTGTCCTATGCTCACGTTTTTAGGTAGCCAATTGCAGGAGAAACTTAAAGATATACATCTAAATAGTTTTTTTGGTAAAAGTTTTAATTAATTTTTTTATAGACTTTATTTATTTTTTAACTTTTATATAGAAATATTTGATTGAATTTTATTCTTCTTATTTTTTTACATTTTCAATAATTTAAACAACATTGTTTTCAGTGGGTATTTTTGTGTTTCATTTTTTAAAGCTAAAACAGTTTTAAAAATTTAAATCTGTTATTCATTATTCAGTTCAAGTAAATCGAGAAGATGGCTTTCACATTGATTTAGATGATTACCTCATGGGAATTCTCAATCTTACTAATGAACTGGTAAGTAGAAATATCAAATCTAGATGGTCTCATTATGTCAAACCTGTTAGTGCACAATTGTTGATGCTTGTCATTTTTCAACAATGGTTGGTAAAATTAAAATAACAGATAACTAATGGTAAAAATTGGTAAAATTAAAACAACAAATAACTAATGTTGTTTTTTATTGATTCATAAAGCATCAGTGGCATAGCTAGGGTGGGAGGAGGAGGGGGGAGAATTTGAAGATCCCCCCGGGGCCCCTAAATGAGTGCCAGAAATTTGTTTTAAATAAATTAAATATTACGTCACTGTCATGTAATATTGCTTTTCACGTTGTAGTATAATTTAGTGACCCTGTTCTATGTACTCCACACAGATTATTAACACTTTCCGTGTGGGGTTACTCTCAATTTCAAGGAGTAGCTTCTATAGCGCAGACTAGTGCAGTGTTACTCTCAGGAAGTAACTTGGTATTTAGGGTAGTTTATTTCATCATTCTTATCATTTAAAAAGAAACCTGATAAGAGCACTGAAAACAAAGGAGACTGAACTTTTTGAAGAAAAGTATCACTATTCAGATGATTCATACAAACTACAGCAGTCGAAGAAGTGAAAATGTCTCTTGCTGAAGAGACTCCAGGGGAATACCTTTTACCACAGTCAGAGAAAGCATCTGAAGTAAGTGATGATGTCAAGTGATGGTCTTCCAAAATCACATTCTCCAGAAGTGGAAGAAGCTGTAATTAAGTACAAAGACTTCGGATATATCAATCCTGGAATGTTATCTGAGGAACTGCGAGCAAAAATTGTGCTAAAGTGTCGCTTATTTTTCCAAAACAAAGATGAACGATATTTGTTTCCAGTAGAGTTAAACCCAAAATAAATCACAAAGTTTGCCATCATAGTTCACTAGAAAGCTTCCAACAGAAGAAATTTACTCTTTCTTTTGTTTTGCATGGGTACTGTTTTCTGGGGCATCAGAAAAGACATCTAGTGCATTGAGCAAACCTGGAGTTGGTCTCACCAAATGGAAGAAACCTGAGAGACTGAAAGAACTTGAAGAAGGAGTCCATTACATAAGCTTTTTTGAAGAGGAAGTTAGAAGAAGAAAAGCTTAAGGCAGAACTAGATGAACTGTCACATATGTTTAATGCGCAAATTTTGAAAAATCAGCAGTATTAAAGAGAAATTGTGAAGCGTGTAGCAGCAGCTACTAAGTGCTTAGCAAAAACAAACTTAAGCTTACGTGGTCACAAAGAAAAACTGAATTCACCCAATCCTAGCATCTTTGAAATTTCTTGCAGAATTTGATGCAGTTAACTCTTTCTCTCCAAATTGACCATGCCATCTGTGTTATATAAAGGAGCATGCAATCCCTTTTAATTTTATACCAAATAAAATCAAATCTGAAAACTAGGAAGTGAACTACAAATGAGCAAAATGTATAATTCCGTCTGGTCATGGAAATAATTACAGGAGAGAAGGAGTTAAGAAACACCACTTACATAGAAGAAACACCACTTACATAGGATTCAAAATGAGTTCATAAACTTTATGGGCAATAATTTCAATTGTTGGGAAAGTCAAGCAAGTTTGTTACTGTTCTCTGATGCTTGATTCCACCCCAGATGTTTCTCATCAAGAACAGGTATCTCTAATAGTTCGTTACTTGGATGTTGATAATTTCGAAATAAAAGAGTCATTCATTGATTACTTTGAAAGTTTGAAACCTGATGGGCGACATTATGAAGAACTTGTTCTGAAAACTCTTAAAGACATTGGATTGGACTTTGATCTGTGCTAAGGTGAAACCTATGATAACGCAGCCACATTGAGTGGCTGTCTATCAGGCCTGCAGAAACTTCTCTTAGACATAAATCGAAAGGCAACATTACTGAACTGTGATAATCACTCTCTGAACCTGGCAGCTCTTCACTCTGTTGAGATAGATCCAGCATTTGTCACCTTTTTTTGGAACTGTACAAGAATCGTTCAATTTTTTTTCCAATTCACCCCAGAGATGGGCAAAACTGAAATAAGCTGGAGCTGGGAGTCTAAAAAAGGAGAGTAATACAAGGTGGTCCACAAGAGAAGAAGCTATGTCGGCAGTTTCCTTGCATCTCGACGAAATCATCAAGCTCTTGAAGAAACTTCCTGAATCAACAACTTTGAGAATGGACACTAGAAGCAGTGCACAGAATCTTCTTCATGCAATGGAAAATTAAGAATTTTTTGCTTATCTGGAATTCTGGTCTAATCTCTTGGGCCCAATTAATATAGTTAAGAAGAAACTACAAAAAAGTCTAGACTGCACATTCAGGAAGCTGCTGAAGAAATTAAAACCCTTTCAAGCTTTCTGCAAAATGATGGGAAACGGACGAAATTGATCATCCAATCCATCGAGAATGCAAAAGAAGGTAGTGAATGCTAAGGATTTCCTGATATCAAAACAACCAGAAGAAAGAAAAGACTTGATGGGGAGTTGAGTTCTGATTTAGGACTGTCAATAGAACTGCAATTCAAATGTGTTGTGACAGAAGTGCTGGACAGACTTCATATGGAGATGAAGGACAGAAACCAAAGGCTGGAAAACCATGTGGACACCTTTGGGTTTCCCCTTGAACCAAAACACCTCTTGGAGTCTTTGGATGATGACACGCTGATGAAAAACTGTGTTACTTTTTCCTGTCTGATGAAATACAAGCAAATTGCTTGTTAAATGATGTCATTGATGCACGAACACTTTTCATTAACAAACCAGAATCACCAATTGACATATTGTGGAAGCTGGCTTCATGTTGTAATGATGTGTGCTCAAACCTTGCACCAAACCGAATACTGCTAACTCATGCAGCTTCCATTGCACCATGTGAGAGATCATTCTCAAAGCTCAAGTTAATAAAAAACTGTCTCAGAAGCACAATGACGAAAGAAAGGCTTAGCATCGCTTTAATGTCAGTGGAATCACAAATACTGACAGTATTGATGTAGGTGTCTTTGCTGCACAGAAAGCACAACATGAAGTGATATGAATTGAGATTTGTCACTTGTTCATTATTTCGCCAATAAACAACAGTATTATTCATTAAAAGATGCTTAATGATTATTTCTTGTTAATTTTACTGATATACTGTAACAATTTGAATGTAGGCTTATATATTTATTAAGTACATTATCTCTTGTCATGATGTCGAATGTCAAAATGCAAGGGGCCCCCAAAGAGGTCAATCCCCCCGGGCCCCCAAATCCCTAGCTACGCCCCTGTATAAATTTACCATATTCATTTGTGGAATGTTTTAAGTTTCTGGTACATTGTTTGTTAAACATTACTTAAGTGGTTGGTTTCTATTTAAGTCTTCTTATGCCAATCAGTAATAGTGTATATTCTAAAAAGTATATGGTTATAAGTATTGTAAAGTAATATTAGCCTATCACAACCAAAGGAGTGCCAACAGTAGGGCTATCCTGGGCCATCATGTTCCAAAAGTAACCAAACTTGAAGACTTACACCTCTATTTAACTCTTTCTCTCCGTAATTTTTTTTCTCATTCCGATAGTATTATTCATTTTGCTCATTTGTATTTCACTATCCTTTTATGATTAAACTTCAATAACTTATTTGTTTGTTATCAGAAAATGTTACTTTTGATATCGAATTATAGGAGAATGCATGCTCTTTTTACACAAATTAAAGTTAATAAATCCAAAAACCAATTTAGTTTAATGGGAGTCAAATCAACGTTGGCATCGTCAATTAGGAGAGAAAGAGTTAATATTGCTTGTGGGTTTTCCTGTTTCCTAGAAGGATGTTCAGCTTAACAGCTTTTCACCACTTTGCTTCATGATTTTAACGATGATGGACGAAGAATTTCTAGGGTGGGGTATCTAACCTCCCTGACCAGCCCTCTTCCTTCTTTACCCTAACTTTGGATGTCAGAGTGCTTTTTGTTGTCCTATGGTGGAGTTTTAAAATATTATTAGGATGCCAGACATTTTTTTACATTTCCTTTTTTTTTTTGTATGTATGTCTTTGTCAAAACCATTAAATGCCTTATTACATAGTGATTCATTTGTATTCTACATTATTATATTTATAGGTAATTTAAAACTTCTAGTCATGTGTGGACTGCTTCAGTCACACTTAAGAAGAGTCTAAAAATATGTTGACAATTGGCTTTTGTTAAACTTAGAATGATTTCTCTTGTGTAATCATAGATATTTTTTCTAAATGGCTGAAATTTATTTTAAAATGTCAACTTTTCTAAGCTGTATCATAAAATTTCAAGTTGTAGAAATTTGTGTTAGTCTATGTTTAAGCTATTTTAAACTATAATAAGCGTTTTCTTTCAGAATTCCTGTGGAGTCAAAGCAATAAGAATGTTTTTTCACCTTCTGCTACACCATACATTGGTGAAGAAACAAGTAAAATATTTGAAACATACTGTTTTACAAAGACTATTCCTACTTTATGAAGCTGATGACTTTTTGAAAGAATATTTACTTTGCTCTTATTAACTACCAGTACATCGCAGGTCAGATCTGGCTTGTAGGGCAAATTTAAGGGCGTCCTTGTAATCTATCTCTTCTAGATATGAATACTATCGGCTCTTTAGTATAATTTTGTTTTCAGTCTCGTCTAGCTATGAATGCAGTCACTGCTGGAGACTACTCTCGACCACTGAGAATTTCACAGTTTATTGGAGAGCTGGATGCAGGTTTCAGGTTAGTGGCTTTGTTTTACTTTATTACATTAAGCATAGTTGACAATATTTACTCACTGACTGGAACCTTAAATCCATTCTGGGATTGACAGGACATTGCATGCAACTTAAGCTCTCCTCTATTTCTTAATATGAGGTACTACTAGCATGCTCTTTCAGTTTTCCAGCCAGCTTGTTCCTGCTTGTAGTCACCCTACTTATAGTCTTCCTTGAAAATAATCTTGATCAAGGGCTCAGTATCCTTAATGCTATTTTGTGACAAGCATGTTTATATGTCTAGTGGTTGAATAGCTCATGTGTTAGTGTGTGTTTAGGTGGCATAGAGACTAGAGGTGAATATAGAGCCAGACATTTTAGTTGGGGAGAGTTTGTTTTTTTTGTTGGAGATTATAACTACTATTATTATTTGCTTTTCTATAACACATCTTTCATTCTTATAGCATGCTCAGTGTGCTATGGTCCAATCTCTTTTGTGGAACAGTGGGGAAAGGGTATTCTGGGAGAAGGTTTCATTGCTCCCTTTAGGCACTTAGCAAAGAACTCTGCTCCAGTCTGGATTTGAACTCAAGCCCCCTTCTTAGGTGGCCAATTTTGTGAATAAAGTGATCTATTCCAAAAAGACTTTTATTAGTTGTTAAGCTGCTTATTTGTGGTGATCTGTACCATTTAAAGCCCTCACATGTAGCAATAAAAAATATGTTCTTTTCTCTGTGTGACATGTTATGGGATGTCAAACTTTTGAGTTCTACTGGTTGTCTCTCTTTATTAACCCAAAGAATTGTATGTCATATAACATTAATGCTCTATCTATTAAGAACTCTTTGAGCTTACTGTATGATTTTTCTAGCCCAGTAGCGTCAAACCATTTATCAAATTTCGTCAGTTTGTTTAAAAAAACTTAAAATTCTGTATTTCTTTAGCCTGTCTTTGTTTATGATTCATAAGGTTGTATCAGCACCTGTATCCATCTTCCATGAAGTCAAAAAATTCCAGTAGTTTTGTTTTTTTTCACCATTATTTTGTTATCCTTCATGTCTGATTCCATCAGGTTCTAACATACATCTAGTCCCTTATTGATGATGTGCCCTAAGAAATGAATTAGCTCTTCTTGACCTCTGTCTTACTTGATCTGGTTGTCAACCCATACAGTCTAAATGATAGCGGTAGAGATATAAGTCCCTCAACATGCCAACTGTTGTGAAATAAACAGATGTCATCTAAATATGCTCTGACATCATGACATCCTGGAAGTACTCAGCCAGTCTGTTTTTTAAAGGTATTAAGTTGCATTCATGTGGCCACAATTCATATAATAAAATTGGTAACGTCATGCAGTGTGTTTCTGTGATTACAAAGAGAATTAGATGAATTATAGAAATGGAAATCAAATTGGAGCATGTCTTTCCAGTCCACCCAGAAAAATGTCAGTTATTAAGAGTAACAAAAAAGCTAAAACAAATTAATTCCACTTCTCTTATTCATGGTAAACCAGTAACACAAACTAAAAACGCAAAATACCTAAGTGTTTTAATAAATGAAAAACTGTCATGGAATCCCCATATTGATGAAACTATCAAAAAATCAAATAAAGCATTAGGGTTTATTAAAAGAAATTTCTATAAATCAAATAAGAACATAAAACTAAAATGTTATTGATGAAACTATCAAAAAATCAAATAAAGCATTAGGGTTTATTAAAAGAAATTTCTATAAATCAAATAAGAACATAAAACTAAAATGTTATTTAACCTTGGTTAGGCCAATAATAGAATATGCATCCTCTGTTTGGGACACCCCCCCCCCCCAAATCAAGAAAACATTAAGAAACTGGAACAGACATAAAATAGAGCACTGAGATTCATAACAAACGAATATTCACACTTGACTAGAGTAACTCCTTTAGTTAAATCACTAAATTTAGAAAGCCTTCAGGATAGAAGACTTCAAAGTAAAGTAGCAATTATACATAAAACACTGAACCATAATCTTCAAATACAAAAACAAAATTTAATAAAATACTCAGAAAGACACAAAAATAAAGGCTCATCCCATATGCTAGGACAAATTTGTTCAAATACTCCTTCTTCCCTAGTGCTATTAGAGCATGGAATGGGTTTCCTGAGCTAGCCAGGAAACCAGTGACTTGGCAGAATTTAAGTCATTGGTTAATATGCTTGACTGAATGCATGACGCGTAAGATGTAATCATCTTCTTTTTTGAAGTAACATCTGTATTATATAAGATACGATAAGATGGGTATCTGTTCTATGAGACAAATCTAACTTGGTAACTGGCAAGTACTAACTTATCAAACAAATGTTTGGGATTCAGCATTGCCTCAGCTCTGGCACGTGTTCAGATGTTTTGTTACTTTGATATGTAAGTTATATCCCTTTGTCATGTGAATAGTCTTGCACGTGTTATGAACTGAATGGTTAAGTCTTCGTTGAATGTGCAAGAGAGTGAGTTAGTGAGGTCTTACTCCCGGTCCAGGAAGGTTGGACGTTGCTTCCTGGACTGGTGTTATGTATATATTGTAATGTTTCTCCTACTATCCAGGCTCTCTTCAAACTGCACCACACGACACAACAAACTTGAAGAACCTCACAACTCAGGGCTCCAAAGTATCAGTAACAGTTTAATTTCAAATACATCACAATTGGCAACAACATTACACTAACTGTCCAAAAACCTAGCCTTGCTCCGCCTGACTTCACACACTGTGTTCTTTCTAACTTCGCCTCGTACTGATCACATTGCGAGGTAACGTGAAGTGTCTTGACTCAAACACACCCGCTGGCCTTCTCAAACTGGATGGAACGTTGCTTGACCACTCCAGTTGATCACTTTCACTGTGACTTGCGTGCATAATATTTACAACACTGGTCCTTGCCAAACTGGCGTGTACTGTCACTCTTCACGGTTGACCGCTCGTCTTGCGCTGGACTGGGGTGATTTGGGTAAGCTAAAAACACACAGCACTACCCCCATCTGTCTCACCACCAGGTTTATAACAATATATTTCATAAGAGTTGATGGACTAGTGTTTTGTGTATTAAATATTTATTGAGAGTCGATGTCATTGTGTGCATATTGGATTAAAGTATTATTTATATTTCCATAGTTGGAGTTGAAGTGTATCAAGTAATAATTGTTCGTAGTAGTAATATTTAAGTAACCCCCTAATGAGCCCAGTCAAGCCAAGCAAGAACAGAACCCTGACATTCTTCTTTCTTATTATAGTTCTTTTAATGATTGTAATGATTCCATCTTTAAACAGTTCATTTATTTCCTTTTGCCCTGTATAGCTCCTCCTTCATGATACTATGGACTCGAAGACTGTATAAAGCCGGCCGCATACATGGCATGGGTAGATTTGGTCAGTTGCAGATAGACCTTCTTCTTATCTCAGCTTTTTGTTGGTTCATCGCTCTTCTTGCTTCAAATCTCGAGACTCCGATACTCACAGCTTCACGCCATGAGGAGAGATCGAGAGCTTGTGCTTCCAAGCTGTGAAAGTCAATATCACGTTCCTTGAAGGAGCTCTTGAGAGTGTCTTTATAGCACTTGATTTGACCTCCCTGGGAGCGCTTTCCTGCACACAACTCCCTGTACAGAAGTCGTTTGGGAAGGCGATTGTCTGGCATGCGGACAACATGTTCGCCCATCGAAGTTGGGAGCTTTTCACTGTCGCATTGATACTGTTCATGTTGGACAGCTCAATACCTCTATGATGTATATGAACATAACTTCAATCAGTTTTGTTGCTGCTGATTTGATGTCATTTTTGATTGTTGTTGTCTTTCCCTTTATTCTGTGTTAAAATGCCTTTAAAATATTTTTATAACTGTAGTGCAAAGCAGATAGGAGAAGCTGTATCTCCAACCACGTGACACATTAACCCACACTAGCAGATCCAGAACTTTTGAGGGAGGGGGGACGATTTTTTTTGTAAACCCTAACCCTATGTATAAACGCATATATATATATATATATATATATATATATATATATATATATATATATATATATATATATATATATATATATATATATCAACAAACAGAGAATAACAAAAAGTGGTCATATTACAACTATAGCAGTGTTTCTCAAACTTCCGCTCTTCTCTTGTCAGCTAGGGAGTCTTAGCGCTGTAAGACACACACACACACTCCGCTGGCGGGGTTCGGGGCAAAGCGCCAAATGTCAACTTGCGTTCTTCACTGCCAGAAGTGCATTCTCCTAACATCTACAGCTCTTTATTCATCCTATTTAAAAAACGCATGTCAAATTTAATAAAATAAAGTACGTGGGGGCAATGGCCGATACTGAGTGAGAGTAACAATTGAGATACAAATAGTGTAAGTATCTCTTTATTACATGTGTTTATCGTAATATTATCTTCATGTTTATCGAGACCTCTTGTACATGGCTTTTTTGGTCAGAATAAGATGCCAACAGAACTATGGTTAAAGGCTCTTAAGATATTCGACTGTTTTGAGGCGGGCAAAATGTCTATTCTTTTTAAATAATCCTTTCATTTTTAAAATTATCCTGTAAATTTATAGGCCCTAAGTACATTGCTAATACAACAGATGTGTTTCATGAAAAGAAAAGATACTATACAGATTTAGATTAAGGCTTTGAGGGTCGCGGCTAAAAAAAAAATATCTTTGAAAAAAATAATATTTAAAAAAAAACAACTCATGTATAAGTTAATAATTTTGTTCAACATGCTTGTTTGTAACTTTGTTTTACTAGAGAACTATAATACAAAGCTCTGAACAAAACAAAATGCAAAAGATGGAGAAGAAATCAGGTAGACCAAGTAGATTCTAATCTATTTTTTTATATTTTCTTACATTTTAGGATTGAAGTGTAACATTGTGAGTTATAGTTCAAAATTTAATTATACAATAAATGAATGTCATACAGCATGGGCGTAGCCGGGGGGGGGGGGGGGGGGGGTTCTTGGGGTTCAACCCCCCCCCCGAAGGGGGGAGTCGAAATTTAATGACTGATTTTTTGCTTTGATTTTGTTTAGTTTAGGTGAGTTTTTAATTCTAAACCATCACTTGCCCCAGCACAACCAAAGGGGTTTTGAGTTTAAAACCCCCTAACAGGGGGTTCTGAGTTTAAAACCGCCTACCAGGGGGGTTCGAGTTTAAAATCCCCTACCAGGGGGTTCGAGTTTATAACCCCTACCAGAGGGGTTCGAGTTTAAAAACCCCTACCTGGGGTTTTTGCAGTTAACTCCCCCTCTTCTATAAAACAAAACAAAAAAAATGCAAACGAAAATCCACTAATTCCAAGAGCACAGTTAAGGAAGATTTTGATTTTAAAACCCCCTCTAAAATTTACGATAAACCCCCTCTTCAATATAAAAAAAAAAAGCTAATTATACACTCAAAATGTTATGAGCGTAGCTAAATGGGTTTTGACTCAGATTTGAGTTTAAACCCCACTTCAGCGGGGTTTGAAGGTAAAAAATACCTCTTTAATAATAAAAACAAGCAAATTATGCATTCAAAATGTTATGAGTGTAGTTAAAGGGGTTTTGAGTTTAAACTCCCCTCCAGTGGAGTTTGAAGCTAAAAAGTACCTCTTCAATATAAATAAAAGCAAATTACTCACTCTAAAATCTACGAGCATAGCCAAAGGGGTTTTGAGTTTAATACCTCTTCAATATAAAAAAAAAAGCAAATTACACACTAAAATTATTTGAGCGTAGCCAATCCAATCGGGGGTTTTGAGTTTAAACCCCTATTCTACAGATGGCTTTTTTTTGAGTTTAAGATCGCCCTACAGAGCATTTTGAGGTGGAAAACCCCCAACAGATGATTTTGACGATAAAAATTCTTTTCGATATAAAATCTAAAGCAAACTACAGTCACTTAATTCCAAGAGCGTATTCAAGAGAGGTTACACATTTTTACCAGTGGCAGGGCTCCATTAATAAACTGCAGTGAATAGTCATCTGCCGAAATTGAAAAACACAAAATGTGGCTCAACAAAGATGGCTAAGACAGATTTTAGGAGTCAGTTATAGAGATCGGGTCTAAATCAAAGAATTTTAAATCATATGCCGAACTGGGATTCGAACCCTTAGTAAGGTTGTGACAGAGCGTCGCATGAGGTTTTGCGGGACATGTTCTCCGACAAAATGAATTACGCAAAATAAGAGAAGCGGAAACAGCTTGCCGGAAAATGCGCCGAACGGCGCGAGAGGGTCTAAGTCAGTAAGAATAGCACATTAGGTTTTTGAAATAAAACTTTTTTAATAGCAAGATAATGCACTGTAGATACCTCAGAATATGCATTTTGTTGGCTTTCAATACCAGAAATAGTGCTCAGCGGCGGGCCCCGCGCTGGGGGAGCGCTGCTAGCTCCCCCATACCCCCTTGCTAGCAAAGGCAGGGAGTCTACAAGTTTTCCACTAATTCCAGGAAGAATCTATTCTAGGGCACATTAAACGTCTTCCGAAAGGGTCAGAGTGTAATAATGATTAATTATGTACACACACACACATATTTATATATATATATATATATATAATTTTTTCCGCGGGGGGGGGGGGGGAGCGGGGGAATCCCCCCCCCCCCCCCCAAACCCCTCCCGAAAAAAAATCCTGGCTACGCCCATGTTATTTTGAGTAAAGGTTGGGAAAAGGTGACTATAAATAAATATTTGGTTTCAGAACTCATGTCAATTGTTACTTTTCTACTTAAAAATTTCTTATGAATTCTAAATTTACCAAAGCATATTCTTTCATAATTATTTTAAATGCATCCGCAATTACATAGACTCTATTGCCATATTTAACTATTCTGTTTTAAAACGTCATGTTTTTGTTGGGGCCGGTAATGTGGAAACGATTATTATGTAAGAGACAGTAATAGTTATCTTTCCTTTTTATAAATATTGCCAACGATGTCATTTTGGCATTAAAGAATATAGGTTGGAGCAACTCGATATAAGAATGTAATTTATAGCAAATATAAATTATATTAGTGACAGATTTTTGTAAAAGAAAATTGTAATTTCATAACTATAATGCAAAAGAAAAAGTATTGGTCTGCCCGGTGGGGAGCAGGTGATTACATCTATCGCCCCTACAACCTGGTACAACCCTCTTTCATTTTGTATTTACTAATGATTTAACTCTTTCTCTCCGTAATTATTTACCACATTCTGGTGGAATCAACGTTGGTATCGTCTGTTAGGAGAGAAGGAGTTAATTTGAGATAGAGTGTGGTGTGACATAATATACAAATGGGTTCAAGTATCAATAAGTAGCTTATATAAGATAAGATAATTTTATTGATCCAATCAAATGGAAATTCAGTTTGACTACAATTGACAACCTCAGCGTAACTACTTTACAAAAACAATATGGATGAAAAATTCGAACAACATTCACTCACGAAACACATACACATTCACAACCAGCGCTTTATGAATTGGACTTCTATGTACTTCTCTCGATGACGACAGCTGATCTTGTAACACTCTTACCGAAAGTGGGATGAAGAAGTTTTTAAATGTTTCTTTTTAGTCCTAATGGAAAGGAGACTACCACTTCATTCAGATCTTATGTAACAGTGGTTTTATGGGTGCAGGTTATCTTTAAGAATCGTGAGTGTTTTGGAAAGGCATTTTTCTTGAAAAAGCTCTTCAAGAGATGGTAGCTGTATTATAAAGATATTCAACTAATTTTGTTCACACACTATGATTTCTGCTTAAAAATTGGGCTCCTCCCCCCCCCCCCAAGTCTATAGTGGGGAGGGCTGTAAATGCAATTGGCCCCTCCCCCACCGCCACACTAGCAGGCAATATACAAAAAGGGGAATGACATAATATGAAGATTAGGTACAATATATATCAATAAGTAGCTTTTATCATATAGATATGCAATTAATTATGTTAACAAACTGTATGGAATTCATTCATAAATTAATTGTGTGATTTCTCTACTAAAATTTGTATCTGACCCCCCCCCCGATCCGCTAGTGCATTAAGCCAGGTAGTGATGGTATGATCTTTACAGGTATAAATCACCTTTGATATGTTCATAGGATATGGACTGGTATTTTCTGTGAATATTCGAGCAGGCCTTGATGATCCCTGTATAAAATAAGACAGTTTGTCAGAATCAAGGGATTCAGTCCAGTACTGTTAATCCAGAGTGAAGCTATAAGAGTCCAGAGAGAGACCAGTACAGTATAGTATGGCAGTGCTGTTATGTACAGTGAAGCATTTGTAGTCAGTGCATTGTGTTGCCTATTGTACAGTATTGGCTGTCACTTTATTATTTACTAAAGTTATCAATAATGTACAGGTCAAGGTCATGTTTTGAAAAATAAACTTGTTTGTTTTTCACTGATGTATTTTGAGAACATAGAGTAATTGTGCAGAAAGGGTGTAGCAAGGCTGTAACCAACAATTGTTGACAAGTTAGTTTAAAACTAAGGGGGACATTAGGAAATGCTAAAAATAGCTGAAATGGTCCTAGCAAGGGTATCAACATATATTAGGGGAGAGTATACAAGTACAAGCATTGACTGTTTCGGAGCTCAGTAAATGTATAGAAATTAAATTGCATTGTTTACTTATGAATTGTGTTCATCATTTAAAGTGATTCCAAGTTCTAGAATAAATGCTTTGTATTTATTTCAAAAGTATTGCTGTTTGAGTTTATACTTTAAACTAGTATCTCCTGCATTATGATATTGTTTGAACTATCAGAAATCATTCTGACAAATAGACTCTATAAACATTTAATATTGTCTTGTTCATACAATCCCATTGTTACAAAAGTATTACATTATTTTGGATCCCGTGCTGTCAAGTTGTATGAGTTAGTTGACAGTTTGTTGTATTAGATAACAAATGCTGTTGGTTCACATTTTGAATCTGGCTGTTCATTGTTTTTCATAATATTTACTTCCTATTGAATTATCAGTTTCAGTTTTACTTACACTTGTAATTCTCAATAGGCTATGAGAAAAATAAAAAGGAATATAAAAATCATTTTTAAAAAACAATACTTATCTAAGGGAAAGAAATCTCTATAATGTAGAATTTATTGCCCTTATTCCACATGAAGCAAAATAATTAATTATCAATAATTAATTGGTTAATTCATGTTTTGTTAGGTATAATAAATAATAATTAAACTTTGATCTGAGAATGGGTGTGGAAGAAATGTGTTCAATTATCTGAGGAGACAAAACTCGAAATATTTAGCAATATCTATGATTACTGAAGGATTAAGTTCAAACAAAATAATTAATTACCAGTAATTAATTGACTAATTGGTTAATTTTCTTTTACTGATTCATCATTTGTCTAGGCCAATGAATAATTGTGAAAAGTTTCTTTTGATCTGGGTGTGGGAGAAAAAACAAACATTTGACCAGACAGAGAATGAGCTGGTATAAGCTTTGTTGTAAGAATAAACTTTGTTGTTGTTTTTTATATATTGCTTGTTTATTCTTGTTCTTATAATGATGTATACATTGTCTTTTTCAGGTTATTAAATTTAAAGAATGATGCATTGAGGAAAAAATTTGATGGCTTGAAATATGATGTGAAAAAATGTGAAGAAGTTGTTTATGATTTAACAATCAGAGGACTAGTCAACAAAGTTGTAGACAATGTAAATAAATCCTAATCTAAGAATGTGAGCAAAATGTTGGTTTTGAAGATGTTGGAATGAACTCATTCTGTTTATTCACATTAGCTGATTTTTAATATTTTAGCTCATTTGTAATCATCATTTTTGGATTGTACTAAAAAAAAAATAATAAATTCACTGTTAAAGAATATTTCTGTGGATTAGCATTTTTTTGTTTTTGTTTTTTTTTTACAAAGTTAAAATTTGCGTTTATATCTAATACATACCATTGTTAAAAAAAATAGCTTGAACATAGAAAACTACAAGAAATTTTCAAATAGAAAACAAAACTTTTCAGTAAACTTTATTATTGGGTTTATAGTGACACAAAAAAAAGAAATCATTTGCCAAACAGGCACTCTACCACTGAATGTTCATCGCATGAGGTGAGCAGGACATGTTCTTCTGCTAGTCTAATTGCTCCCTAGATTTAATTACCTCTAGGTACATTTTCTGTAGAGCATTAGAATCAAATCAGAGCAATTTCTTGCTATTTTCTTCAAAAGCTAATGTTTTGGATTTAAAATCTAGATTTAGTCTTTTAAATATTATTGCACAGTAATGTAAGTCAATGGTGCGATTTCAAACAATCATTTCACATAATTTATTTATTAGATAACAATTTCAGGAACAACTTTAAAGTTAATGAAATATAAACCCATATGAAGATTAATTTAGCAAAACAAACAAAAAATGCAAACGACAATCCCCCAAATTTCAGGAGCACAGTTAAGGAAGATTTTGATTTTTAACCCCCCTCCAAAATTTACGATAAACCCCCTCTTCAATATAAAAAAAGAAAATTACACACTCAAAACTCTACGAGCGTAGCCAAAAGGGTTTTGAGTTAACCCCCACTCCCTCATCAGTAGGGTTTGAAGGTAAAAAAATACCTCTTCAATACCTGGTATAAAAAAAAAAACAACTCAAAATGTTATGAGCGTAGCTAAATGGGTTTTGACTCAGTTTTGAATTTAAACCCCCCTTCAGCGGGGTTTGAAGCTAAAAATACCTCTTAAATATTAAAAACAAAGCAAATTATACACTCAACATGTTATGAGTGTATTGAAAGGGGTTTTGAGTTTAAATTCCCCTCCAGTGGAGTTTGAAGCTAAAATATTCCTCTTCAATATAAAAAAAGAAAATTACACACTCAGAAATCTATGAGCGTAGCAGAAGGGGTTTTGAGTTTAAACCCCCCGCAATCGGGGTTTGAAGCTAAAAATTACACCTTCAATGTAAGAAAAAAGCAAATTACGCACTCAAAATGCAATGAGCGTTGACAAAATGAATTTTGAGTTTAAACCCCCCTTCAGAGTGGTTTAATGATAAAAAAAATACCTCTTCAATATAAAAAAAAAATAAATTACACAATAAAATTATTTGAGCGTAGCCAAGACAATTGGGGGTTTTGAGTTTAAATCCTTTTAGAAGGCCTATAGATGGCTTATTTTTTAAGTTTAAAACCCCTCCAGATGGTTTTGAGTAAAAAATCCCCCTACAGAGCGTTTTGAGGTGGAAAACCTCTATCTTCAATATTATTCTAAAGCAAACTACAGTTACAAAATTCTATGACCGTAGCTAAATCGGGTTCTGAATATTAAAACAAACATAACTCCAGAGATTTTTTAGTTTAAAACCCCCAACAGATGATTTTCATGATAAAACTTCCCCTTTCGATATAAATATAAAGCAAACTACAGTCACTTAATTACAAGAGCGTATTTAAGAGAGGTTACACATTTCTACCAGTGGCGAGGCTCAATTAATAAAGTGCAGTGAATAGTCATCTGCCGAAATTGAAAAACACTAAATGTGGCTCAACAAAGATGGCTAAGACATTTTTAGGAGACAGTTATAGAGATCGGGTGTAAATCAAGGAAATCCTATGCCAAACTGGGAGTCGACCCCTTAGTAAGATTTTGACAGAGCGTCGCATGAGGTTTGCGGGACATGTTCTCCGACAAAATGAAGTAGACATAAGAAGAGTTGCGATGACATCCTAGTACAACTTGGCGCCACACTTTCATGGAGGTCCTCAGAGCAGGTGGGAAGAGGCCTCAGACATTACCAGTGACAGATTTTTGTGGAAACAGCTTGACGGTTAATGCGCCGAACGGCGCGGGAGGGTGTAAGTCAGTAAGAATAACACATTAGGTTTTTGAAATAAAACTTTTTAATAGCAGGAAAATGCACTATAGATACCTCAGAATATGCATTTTGTTGGCTTTCAAAATCAGAAATCGTGCTTGGCGACGTTTATAAGCTTCATGTCACTAGCTGTTTTGTTGTAGTGTTTTCTAACACTTTGCTGTCGCTTCTCCCGTTTGGCCGTGGCTTCTTGGTGTGACATTCTTGCAGGATGCTCTCTTCTTGGCAATAGCGTTCTTGTTGCCCTTCCAAAGAGCATCTGAGCCGGACTTAAATTGGTATCTTGCCTGGGTGTATTTCTAAACTCTAGTAGGGCTTCATAGGCATCTGATTTACTTTCTTTGGATTTTTTCATCAGATTCTTTAATATTTTCACTGCTGCCTCTGCCTTGCCGTTTGACTGAGATGATGTCCTGGTGAGGATTTTAAATGGTGGAACCCCATGCTTCCATAAATGCGGTGAATTCAGCAGATGAAAACTGAGTTCCAAAATCACTGATACAAACTTTGGGGACTCCATATCTGACAATTTTTTTATTCTCTAGTTTTCTTATAACAACTTGTTTGTTATCGTGTGCAAATGTTCTACTTCAATAAAATTTAAATAGTAGTCAACTATGGCTAGGTATTGTTGGTCGAATATTTGAAAGAAATCTATTCCAACTTTATCCCAGGGATTTGAACCCTCATTATGCTGTATTAAGCTTTCTTTCTGGTTTGCAGGTTTACTTTGCTGACAAGGTTGGCATGCATTAGCTATTTCTTTTATTCTTGCCGCTATTCCCGGCCAGAAAACTGCGTCCCTTGCTCTTCTCATCATGGCATCATACCCTAAATGTGCTGCATGCAGTTTGGTTTCAACTTCTTTTCTTAATGCTCTTGGGATAACTATTCTCTCCCCTTTCATTAGAAGGCCATCCTCATAGGTCAGTACATCTGCAAGTGACCAATACTGTTTAAGTTCTGGTATAATATGATGCTTGTCTGGCCAACCATTCAGTATGTACTGTTTCAATATCTGCATCTCATTGTCTATTTTGACTGCATCTTTAACTTTATCTAACATTATATCTGGGAGGGCAAGTACTACAGTGTTGATAGAGGTGTCAGGAAAATCTTCCTGCTCTGGCAAAGGGTCTCTGCTTAGCGAGTCAGCAATCTGTAATCTGTTTCCTTTGGTATACTGGTACTGAACATTGTATCGGTACAAACGCACCATTAAGCTTTGAAGCCTTTTAGGTGCACAACTGAGGGGTTTATTGAGTATATTTTCCAATGGTTTATGATCATTCTGTATTATTATTGTTCTGCCGTACGTGTACTGGTCAAATTTTTCTAGAGCTACTACTACAGCCAAGAGTTCCTTTTCGATTTGAGCCCACTTTTTCTGAGGCTCTGTGAGTGATCTTGATGTGTATGCTATGGGTTTGTCATCTTGTAGTAGTACAGCTCCTAAGCCATTTTGACTGCTGTCCGCCTGAATAGTTACTTTCTTCTCCGGGTCGAAATAACTTAGAGTTCCATGATTGGATATCTTCTGTTTGACACTATTAAATGCTTTCTCACAGTCATTCGACCACACGAATAGCTTGTGTTTCTTAGTCAGTTCTGTTATTGGTTGTAGGTCTGCTGAAAGACCTGGGATGAATCTTGATAGATATTGTATCATTCCACAAAATCTCCGAACCGATGTACTGTCTTCAGGGGTTTTTAGATTTGTTATGGCTCTCACCTTGTTTGGGTCTGGTTTTATTTCTGACTGGGAAATAATGTGTCCTAAAAACACAATTTCTGACTTTCGGAATGCTGATTTCTTTTCATTTAGTCTGATGTTTTTTTCCTTGAGCCTATTGAGCAATTTTGATAGGTTTTCCTCGTGATTTTTGCGAGCCTCTTCTACTGTGTCCCCCTTTCCAATTACCATTATATCATCCACCACGTTAAAACATCCTGTTTGTCCCTCCAACGCATCATTCAAATGTCTTTGAAAGACTTCCGAGCTTACTTTGAGACCAAAAGGAAGTCTATTCCATTTGTATCTACCGAATGGGGTCGCCATTGCAGTGAGACCTGATGAGTCCGGGTCTAGTTTGATATGCCAAAAAGCTTCCTGAATGTCGACTTTGCTAAATATCTTGGCGTTACCCGTTTCAGCCAAAATGTCTTCTAGTGTTGTTAGGTTGTAATGCTCCCTCAGTAGTGCCTTGTTCAAGGGTTGAGGATCAATGCAGATTCTGATACTGCCATCTGATTTCTCTACCAATGCCATTTGGCTAACCCACTCTGTGGGTTCAGTTATTCTTTCCAGAATTCCTCGTTGAACTAATGAGTTTAGTTCAGCTCTGACTTTCTCTTTTAATGCTATCGGAATTCTTCTACATGGTAGGACTTTGGGCCTCACTGTTTTGTCTACTTTCAATGTAGCCACGCCCAAGTCACCGAGTGTGTCAATGTTTCTATGTTTGTTTCCTGTGGCTTCGACTTTGACAATAAATCGGTCTTCATTTATTTTGCTGCTTTTTTTTAAATTAAACACCAGTGTGTTCCTGTATAGCTGCAGGCAAAGAATTTTGCTTTACTATAGATCTAAAAGAAATGTCGACTCTTTTTATTTTAAAACTTTTTACTAGATAGATATTTCTATTATCTAAAGTTAGAGTCTAGTGACGTCTAGTCTATTAGTATTAGTCTATTACTACAATTCGATCTATAGACATAATAGTCTATATTTAATTATTTTAGTCTTAAGTAGATTCTAACTCTTAGTAGTCTTAGTCTTAGATCTAAATGTAAATTTAAAATTATAAGTCAATAATATAGATCTATTAGTTTAGAGATTCTACTATTCTAGAATTAGAGTCTAGATATATATATATATATATATATATATATATATATATATATATATATATATATATATATATATATATATATATATATATATTATTAGGCCTATACTAAGACCTAAGATGCAAAGATGATAGATCTATAATATTAATGACTATAATAGGCCTACTAATAATAGTCGTCACTATATGGACACTTAAATATAAATAAACTTGAAATAATGACACTCTCAGACTCTCAGGTAAACACAAACAAGTTTAATTAGCCATCTTGATTACTGGAGTAGTTTCCACTGTGCCTGGGCACAACTCTTCCTAACCTATAACATTCCATCAACAGCCATGATGTCAGATTTTCATTTTCTCTTCTAGGTTTTGAGATCTAAACGGGACGGACAGACGGACAAACAGGCCACACAAAACTAATAGCGTCTTTTCCGCTTTCGGCGGCCGCTAAAAATAGAACATATATTTTACCCCGTCGACCCTTTTCGCCGAGAAAGAATCCTGGTTAAGCAAATGTATAGATCTAGATCTAGTAGGCCTATGCCCTACGCCTACACTTAGGCTATTAATATTCCAATGATAGGCCTAAGCCAGGGGTGGTCAAATTACGGCGGCGGGCCACATGCGGCCCGCCGGAGTGTTTTATGCGGCCCGCCGACACCTACAGAAATCAGGTGTGCCCACAGTATATACATAAAAAAATCCAAATATATTTAAAATAATATCTATATAAATTATTGAAACTGTCTATTATAAAAAGTTTCAAGAAAACGAAGATTTTCTTATTGGCTATACATCAATACACTCAATTCAAGATACAATCTTTGATCAGTATTTATTTAATGCTATGAAGAACTGTATTGAATGTTGGGTATGCTTGGAACAAGATGGCAAGTGTAACAACTGATGGAGCTCGATTTTTGACTGAGTAAAATATTATTTTTTTTATAAAAAATATCCCAACCATAAACTCTAAACAGGAAAGTTTGGACAAAGCTGCATAATGTTTCAACATAGAATCAATTGTCATAATAGAGTGATCAAAACTTTTTAGAGCTTGGAGGTGTTAACCACAGGTTGTTCCGATTTAGGAACAAAGTAATCCACTGTATCCACTAACTTAGCAAGGGCAAGGCAAATGAGAACAATATAAAATCTCAAGGAAGAAATTGTTATGTTACTTGAAGGACATTGACTGTGAATTTGTTACTAATATTTCTAATGAAGAGTGGAAAAAAAATTCATTTGTTTTGCAATTGCTACTGCAAAGTTGTTGTTTTTTTTTTGCATATGAAATGTAAATGCATGTTAAATCTTTTCAAAAAGGCTTACCCATCTCTACAAGCAAGCAATAGAAAACAGGTCTTGTCATTTTCCTTTGCTGAAAGGTGAAACTATTTCTAGTGAAATGATTACATTTATTTAGATCCCTTAATTGAGCAATTTATAAAAGCTAATTTTAGACGTTAAGAACAAGTTTTCAATACCATCAGCTCACCATTTAGCGCAGAAGCTGATTCAGCTCCAGAGGACATAACTCCAAGCAAAAAAAAAAGCTCCACTCAGTGCTACCATGGGTGTCTTATGTGTGCCAGAAGCTGTATGTCAACACTTTAAAAAATGTGCTGCTGTTCACACTATTTGTGTACACATACACCAGTTCTTCTTCTTCTTCGATCTCATTTTACATGTTGGAGGGTTCAGATCAGTAATCTTATATCTGAGATGAACTAAGCAGTGGTTTCAAGATCAGGCAGTTCTCCAAAAAGTTTTGGTTCTATAGGAGGGCTTTGGGGCCAGAGTCTTGTTTGGGTCTCTTGATTTAGTATGCACCAGAGAAGGACATGGTCAGCATTCTCTGGTGATGCTCCAGAAGGGCAAGTTTCGCTCTTCCCAGCATTTAACTACCAGAACATATATTGTTTGATTCAGTGAACGAGCATTTTTTTATGTGGAAACTAAAACAGTATAATTACTGGTCGATTTTGACTGACTTTAATTTGACAGCAGTCACGAGGGTAACAACTAGTAAGCTAGTTCCACGATTCCGGAAACATATACACAAGTGTAAAAAGTAGAATACTGCACATTAAGTACAACTGCATACTTGAGGGGATATTGTAATATAAAAAGACAAAAGAAATTTAAAAATAAATCGTAAAATTGGTTTCAAAAATTGCTAACTCTTGTTGTAATTCCTTAACGTTAAGTGTGGAAAAAAAAAAAGAAACCTGAATATAATACAGTGTAAATATGAATTAAAAGACATTCTACATATTTAGCTAGAGTATCTCTCTAAGTTGTATATACATATGCGGCCCGCCATTCGCAATTATTAAAAAATGCAGCCCTCGATACAAAAATGTTGCCCACCCCTGGCCTAAGCAATTAATTAGGTGTAGTCTTAGTCATTAGTTTATTCATGGTTTATTAAACTCTTGAATCAATAAGCATTATAACATTCAGAAATTCCCGAAAGCGATAGTCCTTTCAATAACTCGAGAGACCTTTCAAAACAGATGTTAAATTGGACCTAGACACATTTAGGAGTGAAAGCGGGACGCATGTCGATCATGGAACAGGCTTAGATTTTTTTCAAGCAATATCTCAACAACTTTACACACAATGTAGGACTACACAGACAATAATTGCAGGCTTTCTTAAACGTTTTCAATATATATTTTAAGCGATCTATATAGCGCAAGCTTCTTTCTCTGAAGCACTCGGTACGATTTTCAATTGTCGCTGTTACATTAGGCCTACTTTTACTAACTACTCGCGTCAACCAAATAGTAGGCTAAGTAGCATACGTGAGGAACTTTTTAAAGTTTTCAAGCTTCTTTTCGAGAATTTCTGAACCGATTCGTCAGTAGCAGAAGATACTTCGGCAATAGCTCTGACATTCTGTCAAACAGAACTGCTGCATGGAATATTGCCTCAATTTTGTGTAGTAGCCTAAATGCTGCTCACGGGTTTTCAAAAAAAAGCTTTTTTTTAATTACGGTGGGACACTTCTCTTAAGAAAACAAATATGATTACATAGCAGGATATTTATATATATATATATATATATATGTATATATGTCAGCCAAGGAAAGTTAAAGCCTAAGCTGGTCTTTGAAGCGTTTCCGTGGGGCGCCTCTGTTACGTCGACCACCTTTTAGCTCACCAAAAAAGACTGCCTGTGACATACGTTCGTCTCCCATACGGGATACGTGCCCTGCAACTGTTGGACCAAAAGAAGTCCCTCTATACTGTCCATACCGGCGTTCGCAAGGACATCACTGTTTGTAGTGCGGTCTTGCCACCGTATGTTCATGATGGAGCGCAAGCATCTTTGGTGGAAGCGCTCAAGAAGTCTTAGATGTTTCCTGTATAGTGTCCATGTCTCAGAGCCATACAGAAGGGTTGAGAGAACTACCGCCTGGTAGACACTGATTTTTGTCGGCAGGCGGAGCGATCTGTTCCGCCAAACTCTCGCCAGAAGGCGTCCAAAAGCGCTACTGGCCCTGGCCATACGATTATCAACTTCCTTTGAAAGTAAGGCGTCAATTACACTATGTGACTATACTACCTAGATATGTGAAGTGGTCTACCACGTTAAGGGGCTGTCCATTTACGGTGATCCTTGGGGCTGAGTAGGTTTTATTGGGCGACTTCTGGAACATGACTTCCGTTTTCCATAGGTTTATAGATAGACCGAAAGAGGCGGAAGCGTATGCAAATTCGATAACCGCGTTCTGGAGGTCATGTTTATTGTAAGTGTGAGCAGGTCAGGGTGGCGCTAACTGAGTGAGGCCTTTTTGTTATTATCTGCTGCTCATCATTTATTCAATATTTTACAGTAGGTAGGTGGTGGCTCTACTGGGTGGGCCCAATCTGTGCACCTCGGTCTGCGACCAAGGGGCTAGAGTCGCCTAAGCAACCAGACAGCACAATTAGACTAAACTAAACTAATCTAGCTAACTAAAAGAACAAACTAAACTAAATTTATAAAACAAAATATATGCACTTTATTTACATTGACACAAAAAAAAAACAGTAATAAAACAAATATACCCACTACTGGCACTACAAAACAATAAACCACTCAAATAACCTAAATTACCCCAACACTAAACAGTAAGCTACTAGCAGCAGTTAAGCAGAACTACAGCAGACAGTACTAATGGCAGTACTACCGCACAGTTAGGCAGTAGACGTAACAACAGGCAGGCAGTAGACGTAACGACAGCACTACCGCACAGTTAGGCAGTAGACGTAACAACAGGCAGGCAGTAGACGTAACGACAGCACTACCGCACAGTCAGGCAGTAGACGTAACAACAGGCAGGCAGTAGACGTAACGACAGTAAGCAGTCGAAATAATGGCAGCAAACAGTTGGCAGTAATATACGAATAAAGAAATAATTGGCAAACAGGCAGTAATAATTGGCAGACAGGCAGGCAGTACTGTCAGCACTGACCACTGGTCAAGACAAAAGAGAGCTCAACGTGGTTCCGGAGCTAGCTATAACTGGTCAGCGCGAACATATCGGAGAGCATGACGTCACGCTAATTACCTAAAACTAAACTGGACTACTGATTTCCCTAATTTGTACCTAGCCGTACGCTATACTAAAATCTAGCAAATTACTAAAGACACGGACTACACAACATTATATACCAAATTAAACAGCATTAAAAAGAAAATCTTAAAATTTAATTTTACAAAAATGCAAAAAGGAAGATAAAAAGTTATTTCTATTCTAAACTCATATGGGGGCTCTATACCGTTTACAGACCTGCACCTAAACTGACATTAAAAAAATAACCAATCCAACACTAATGTCAAAGACAAAAATAAGCAGAACTAACCAGGGACAAAAATAAGAACATCCACAGCTTTAAGGCTAGTTAACTATTTTAAAAACTACTTTTCCTCTACGAGTAAAACACAAATAACAGAAAAAAGACTAAAACTAGCAGTTATAAATAGCGGAAACTACAAAATACTCAGCACTGAGCTATATAAACTAAAAAGACACTAAATTACAAACATCATAGCCCTGGCCTATATAAATTACTAATTAAAATAAAGATAAAAATAGATAAAAATTAAATCTAGGATCGCCAGCTCACATAAGCTAGCAGTATAAGCAAGAAGAGAGCACCTGGTTGCATGCGGCCTCAGAACGAAACAGCTGGAGGTCACTCACGAAGGCCGCGGGATACACATTTGAGACCAAAAGAAATTCTGCTGTCGAGGACAAACGTAGACGGCGAAAAGAAAATCTAAATCGACCGCCTGCGGACAATGGTTATGCTTGCCATGGATGTGGCAAAATATGTAGGTTACAGCTGGGACTGCGCAGCCACGGGAAATACTGCATTCCTCATTAATCTTCGGACTCGAAGACTAGCCTTATTATTATTATATTTATATATATTTAAAATAGCTCTTATATAGCGCAACTTCATAGCATGATCAGAGCGCTATATGGTCCAATCTCATTTTTGCATCAGTGGGGGAGTGGGTATATAATAGGTTCTATGTGGAAGAAAGTTTTCCGTGCTTAAAATGTAGGCTCACAGTAAACACAACTCTGCTTGAGTCGGGTGTCGAACCTCGAGCCCCCTTGATAGGTATCCAAGTCAAGCTTAAGGGTACTTAGCCTCTTGCCCACACATCCCACATTTAAGTTTAAATAGTCTCCCCGATGACCTTTAACTCAATCTGTCCTATACATAGTACTATTAGTATATGTAATCATCAAAAAAGTGGTTTGCTTTGATAATAAAAATTTTAATATTGATATTATGCTATATGTTTAGTATTAAAAGTTTTAGTAAGTGATTTCCATTATTTTTTAAAATAAAAAGATTCGAAACCTTGCGAAAAACTTTTTGCGCTATATATGAAAACGAAAAAATAACTTTGATGATATTTCATAATATCTGATAATGTTCTTTGAAGCAAGAAGAGCTTATATCCTTTTTTTAAAACTATGCTTTAAGCTTTTCATTAGTATTTATTCCCAGAAATTCTTATTGTTATGCTACATCCGTCTCTTTATCATCATTCATTGAGGTATTAACATATTCAGAATACTCAAAACCTTAGTTGAAAATAAGAATAGAGGGCATTTTAATTTTCATTGGAAGTCAAAACAATTTCCAGACCAACTGTTTCAATTTTGTGGAAGCCGGGACCATTTCACCCGAGCTTGCCCTGATGTCACTGCAGCAGTGAATCACGTTCAGGTTGCCTCTGTGGAACAACCACAGGCAGTACAACTGCAACCTGCCCCCAAGCCAACAGAATTGTCGGTTGAGGTGCCACAGAATCCTAGGCAATCCAACACTGCTCCTGATTCAATTGTTCGCAGAAACCAACCCGCAGTGGCAGAAATGATGTCGATTCATACAGAAGTTGCCTCACCTGACACTTCCAGTAATCATGCAGAAGGAGGTAGGGAAACAAATCCTTTCCTACATATTCATCCGGTCCAACCAGAATCCACCTTGCTTTCCCATGAGGTTCCTGAGTTGCAGAAGAAAAGGAACGACCTTCTGAACATTGGGTGCAGAGTTCTTGTCGAACAGAGAGTCAGAGGCCAGGGAAGAATGTTCATGCAGTAAGAACCCTCGTGTTATGTAATTACTGCAGTACCCAAGTATGCTTCTGGCTGGTACATGGTAGAAGCAGAAGATGGGAGTACATACAGATATGTACGAGAGGAGGAAATGAAGTTTGTTTCCTCCCCTTACTAGCATAATTCGTGCATTTGTATTTTTTTTTATTTAATATGTTGGTTGCATTCCTATGTATCAAGATGTATTAGTTTGTAGTAACTCTATGAGTACATGTTATCTACATGTGTGTTTAAAAGTTTTTTTAAAGCTTAGTAGTTGCTGTACCTATTTGAGAATGTACAGAATCAATAGTACTTTTTTTGTGTTTTTAGCTGATGAAGTGTATTCTTTTTTTTTTTTGCTTATGTCCTTGGAAAGCAATTAATTTAAGTCATGTCATGGAGCTGTAATATTTTTGTGTCAAATAGATTTTAGTGTGTATTTTCTTTGATGGTAGAATATGTCAGCAGAATGTATGTAATGCATTTTAAGTAATTTGTTATTATCTTGTTTTGCGGGGACGCAAAAATTTAAGGCGGGGTGAATGTGAGCTTTCGCTCCCTAAGCTAGTTTTATATGTATTTTTGTTGTATAGGTTAGAGCTATTTTTATATATTTTCTTTTTATAGGTTAGTGTCAGATTTTATAATTGTACTTCCGCATATTTATATAGGTTAGTGCGGGATAGTATAAAAGGGATGTACTACATGCTGTCTAAAAACAGTTCAGTGTACAGTTGACCAGTGGTCAGTATAGTATGTCTGTGTGACAGCCGAAGATCTTTGTGGTCTGTCGTGTAATTATTTTATATTTCTGTACCTGGGACGGCCTGCTATTATTACTGCTTTTAGCTGCTGCAATTACTCTGCTGTTTTAACTGCTGAATATAGCTGCTGCTTATAACTGCTGTTGTAGATCTATTCTAATTCTAGGGAAGCTAGTGTTATTTTGTTTCTGTAGTGACTAGTGTAGTGTTGCCTTAGTGGCTTAGTTATAGTCTGTTTCTGTTCTTAGTGAATACTAATAGTACGTGTACTAAGGCTTAGATGTTCTTGTTTTAGTTGTAGTTATGGGTTGGTGGTAGTAGTAGGATATTGTAGATCTAGACTAGTTTATTGTAGTTTGTTTGTCAATCTAGGTCTAAGGTAGTAGTTGTAGTGATTTAGTTAGATAGTTGGTTTGGTTAGTTTGTTAGTGTTTGTAGTGGTGTAGATTTAGCGGGTTTTAGTTAGTTGATGGGTTCAGTAGTAGTGATTAGTCAAGTTAGTGTATATATTATATTTTATTATTGATTTATTTTTGTATGTAAATAAGTTTCTTTTTGTTTTATTTATCGTAAACTAAAGTTTGTTATCTTGTTTTCATTTAGTTAAGTTAGTATAGTTAGTTGTCTGGTTACTTAGGTGACTCTAGCCCCTTGGTCACCATACCGAGGTGCACAGATTGAGCTCACCCAGTAGCGCAAACATCTGCCTACTGTTGGTAAATTTTAATGTTGAGCAGTAAGAATAGGTCCTCCCACTCGCGCCTGCCTGACCTGCTCACAAGTGTTAAAAAGAGAAAACAATGTTGTCAAACTTAATACTTTCGACAAACATCTTACTACAATGTTCAGCATGGGCGTAGCCAGGGGGGGTTCTTGGGGTTCAACCCCCCCCCGAAATGAAATCCCCCCCTTGGGGGGGGGGGGAGTCGGAATTTAGTGACTGATTTTTTGCTTTGATTTTGTTTATTTTAGGTGAGATTTTAATACTAAACCATCACTTGCCCTAGCACAACCAAAGGGGTTTTGAGTTTAAAACCCCCTACCAGCGGGGTTCGAGTTTAAAAAACCCTACCAGGGGGGTTCGAGTTTAAAAACCCCTACTAGGGGTTTTGAGTTTAAAACCCCCTACCAGGGGTTTTGAGTTTTAAACCCCCTACCTGGGGTTTTTGCAGTTAACTCCCCCTCTTCTATAAAACAAAAAAAAATGCAAACGAAAATCCCCAAATTCCAAGAGCACAGTTAAGGAAGATTTTGATTTTAAAACCCCGTCTAAAATTTACGATAAACCCCCTCTTTAATATAAAAAAAAATCTAATTACGCACTCAAAATGTTATGAGCGTAGCTAAATGGGTTTTGACTCAGTTTTGAGTTTAAACCCCACTTCAGTGGGGTTTGAAGGTAAAAAATACCTCTTTTTAATAATAAAAAAAAGCAAATTATACACTAAAAATGTTATGAGTGTAGTCTATGGGGTTTTGAGTTTAAACTCCCCTCCAGTGGAGTTTGAAGCTAAAAAGTACCTCTTCAATTTAAATAAAAGAAAATTACTCACTCTAAAATCTATGAGCGTAGTCAAAGGAGTTTTGAATTTAAACCCTCCGCCATCTTCAGTGTAAGAAAAAAAGCAAATTACGCACTCAAAATGCTATGAGCGTTGCCGAAAGGGGTTTTGAGTTTAAACCCCCATTCAGAGGGGTTTGGTGCTAAAAATACATCTTCAATATAAAAAAAAAGCAAATTACACACTAAAATTATTTGAGCATAGCCAAGCCAATCGGGGGTTTGAGTTTCTTCTACAGATGGCTTTTTTTTTTAAAGTTTAAAACCCCTCCAGATGGTTTTGAGTCTAAGATCCCCCTACAGAGCATTTGAGGCTGAAAACCCCCAACAGAAGATTTTGACGATAAAACTTCTCCTTTACTTAATTCCAAGAGCGTATTCAAGAGACGTTACACATTTTTACCAGTGGCTGGGCTCCATTAATAAACTGCAGTGAATAGTCATCTACCGAAATCGAAAAACACTAAATATAGCTCAACAAAGATGGCTAATACAGATTTCAGGAGTCAGTTATAGAGATCGGATCTAAATCAAGGAAATCCTATGCCGAACTGGGAGTCGACCCCTTAGTAAGATTGTGAGAGAACGACGCATGAGGTTTGCGGGACATATTCTCCGACAAAATGAATTACGCATAAGAAGAGTTGCAATGATATACTAGTACAACTTGACGCCACTCATTCATGGAGGTCCTCATGGTAGGTGGGAAGAGGCTTCAGACATTACCAGTGATAGATTTTTATGGAAACAGCTGGACGTCAAATGCTCCGAACGGCGTGGGAGGGTCTAAGTCAGTAAGAATAGCACATTAGGTTTTCGAAATAAAACTTTTTAATAGCATTAAAATGGACTGTAGATACCTCAGAATATGCATTTTGTTGGCTTTCAATACCAGAAATAGTGCTTGGCGGCGGGGCTTTGCCCCGCGCTGGGGAGCTCCTAGCGCTCCCCCAGACCCCTTTGCTAGTAATGTCGGGGAATCTACAATTTTTTCACTAACTCATGGAAGAACCTATTCTAGGGCACAAATAAACGTCTTCCGAAAGAATGAAGGGTCAGAATGTAATAAAGATCTACACACACACACATAAATACATATAATTTTTTTCCCGGGGGGGGGGGAGAAAAAAATTTACCCCCAAAACTCCCCCCCGAAAAAAAATCCTGGCTACGCCCATGATGTTCAGTGAAAAGTTCTCGGCAAAGAAAAGTTCTTGGTGGATTTCTTGATTCGAAATAAAACAAATATAGGCCAATAATAATATTTAATTAGCAGGCAAGGTTAACTCGTCAAAATGATAGAGACATAGGCCTATGTTGTTTGCTGCTTTCGATGTAATAACTTATTTCACCAATGCGGCTTTGAACTGTATTTTTGCTTATTGAGAATTATTTGTATATCAGATGAAGGTTTTTTAAAATTTCTTTAATGGCCAGCAAAATTAATTTTTTGCCTGCAGTGTGCAGTTTTGGGGATTTAACTATAAGTAGAGGTTCCGCAAGGTTGTCATTGCCGGAAGTGGTAATGGGTGTAAGCACTCCACTACCTATAAAATGCTTTCTAATGGCATGCGTCTCAAATAGCCTCTCACAACCAGTCCAACTCCTGGCCTTCACGTGTGGCTCAGATATTGAGTCCGGCGGAACTGTTCTCACTAACAGGAGAAGGGGCAAAGGCGAGTAACTGGTGCCTTAACCAGTAAGCTTCGGGCAGGAAGGACTCGTTAGCCATGGCTAGGAGAAGGAAAACTCTGAATTCAAACCTCTGTTGCCTTGCAGCTATACCCAATCATGGGAAAGGCTTCGGGAGTCAACCCTGGGGGAAAAATCAGGAGCTGGCGACCCTAAGGCAGTTTGCAGCACCCAGTACTACACTCTGGCAGAACCTGCGACGCCGCTGACCACAAACTGTATCGGCACTGCCGTTCCTTTTGGTACATCAGCTGCGTGTAGAGGGGGTAACTGATGTGTGGGTGACATCGTTCCGACCACAACCAATGCCTGCAGGAATTCATCTCATTTCCATGAGATGATCCATAGTCGCTTTGCGACTGAAGGAGGCCATATATAGGCCTACTATAAGTAGAGATATTGTATGACGCTCGCTAACCAACATCTCCTTATGATGTTGAAGTTAATATTTTGTCTACTGCGGGTCTATTCTGAACTTTATCTATGAGTTTTCAAAAGTATTTCAAATATTTATTTTACTAGGGTGTCATAGTCTCAAATGCTCCTCCGGCTAAGATGGTTTCATAGCGTTATTATTTAAAACTTTGTTGCTTAAAAGCCACATAGGCAACGGAGAAAACAATGAAGCCAAATTTAAAATAGTCAACTCTGTACTGTACTGTCTACTTTTGTAATTAGTTTCATGTAGACACAATTAAAATATTTAAATAAGATGTGAACATAAAAAAATATATTAAAAAAAAATTCATTTACAAGATTAAAATTGAAAGGATTCACTTATGTGCAAATAATATATGAAATATATGTGTATAATATAATTCCTATTAATGAAAATTAAAATGTAAACCTGCTTAAATGAGATCCATTATCATAGACCCCCAATTTATGTTTTCAATTTTGAGACCACTTGGAAATCGTCGTAGACTTCTGGGGGTCTATATAGATTACTTTGGGAATCACTGCATGATCATAAGCTCGGTAATAATGTTTTTGTTCGCGCCTATTTAATAATAGCACTTCATGTTTTGTTACTAAGCAACAGGATGCCAATGTACCCGGAACATCAGTTGGATCATGCGCATTCATAAATCTAACCTAAAATTCCTGCATTATTTCCGTTTACGAAATTTAATAGTTAGACCTAGAGTCTGATCTCTGAAAATGTTTAATAGTCCATTTAGATCTAGATTTCATTTATTCTTTTAACCTTACGTTGTATAGACTTTCTTGTCAATGTAAAGACAGAATGGATCCCAAAATTTCAAAGAAAACGCAAGATACACTTGGCAAGATTATTAAAAAGCCACCTTTGACAGAAAAATTACTTGGAAAACCACCTTTTCGTTTTCTACACGATGTCACAACTTCCGTAAGTTATTAATTAAGAATCTAATCTAGACTAGATTTATATATATCTACTTTATAAAGTAGAAAGTAAGGCGTATATATGTATGTTGTACTAATTGTAGCCATTAAACTTTAAAACAAACTTAAAGGGAAACTCCGATGGTTTTGACAATTTTTGATATATATGTGAATATGTGTTTTGATTTACAGATACAGTAACTTACGTTTATCGAACAAGTTAAGCTCATTCGCCGACATTTTTTATGTTTGAATTTGTGTATCTCCGTAAAAATTAGACCTAGAAAAAAACTGATTGTATCTGTGAACTCCTCATCCATTTTTCTTAAAAAGTAGACATGTTTTATTCTATTACTACTCATAGTTAAACTTATATTTGATGTTAAAATGGGTCAGGTTGATGATTTCAAAAGCTTAAATTATCGAACACTTTTTTAGCTTTATCTTATCTTATCGAACATATTAAGAACTTATCGAACACACGAGAAGTATGGTGTTTTAAAAGTGTTATAATCTTAAAATTTTGTGAAAAGTATGGTGTTTCAAAAGTGTTATAATCTATATTTTTTTTATTTATATCATTTTCTTTTTACGCCATGTCAAGAAAGACAGATTTTTAGTCATTGTCAAATGGTTCACATCGAAGGAATCTATCACTGATCAGCTCTGCTTAGAAACTGACGGTGCTAAGCCCAGTAACGCATTACCGTAGTACTTATTTAGGTCTAAGCTATTTTGAGACATAAGCCTAGGCCATTAATAAATTAAATCCAGATATTATTTATTTGAGGGAGAGCCTAATAAGCTTTGGTAGCCAATAGATAATCCCGCCCTCCCCAAGTCATTGCAGGACACAACAGTTTAATTGGTTGACCTAAAAACGAAACATACGGTACGCGGCCCTACGTAACTAGCCGCCGATCTAGCACGCTCAGTGTATGTAACAGCCCAAAAGTCAGTGCTAGATATTTTTCGATCTGGGCGGGGAGGGGGGGGGTGCTGAAAAGCTACGGTAGCTTGCAAGCTGCGTGTTACCTTTAGATGTAGATAAATCCGCCCTCCCTAAACCACCTGGTTAACCAAAAAAAAAAAAACGTATTTTAGAGCACGCTTAGTATTTGTCACACACACACACACAAACAACATATCTATATGGCTCCTCCCCCTTTCCCCTCAACATTGTTCTTACTACAACTTGAACAATGTTTTGGGGCTGTGTTGATGGCCTGGTTTACACCTGTGTGTTACGCTATCACTGACCATTTTTTTTTGTTGTGTGTTAGTCTGGTGGCTGCGTTTGGATTGAGTCTTGAAATTTACGTTGTTACTTTGCACTGAAAAAGTGTGAATGTTGGAGAGTGGAAGCGCGGGTAAGGGGGTGTAGGCAGAATAAGAGAGTGGTTAAATGTGTTATTGTTATTATTTTGTGTATTTGTGATGTTTCAAAGGAGTGTCTTTGTAGCGCATTATGAGCTTTATCATACTTTATGGCAAATATATATATATATATATATATATATATATATAATTTTATAGACTCGGCGCCACATGTCTAGATCGAGAAGCACAACTGACTCTATGTATTTGAGGCTGACGTCACATTCTAATGGTCGATCAATTATTGATGATCTCTGGATACAGTGTCTTGACTGTTTCTCTCCCCCACCCCCCGACCTTTTTTAAATATATAATTTAAATATTTTGTCTTCTTTGGGTTATATCCCTTTGATGTTTATTTTTAACATTAAAATGGCGTTCGATATCTTACGAAGCTGAGATTGCTTATATAAAAACTGCTATTATCGAACACCCCCTTTTTAAACCTCAATTTTCATGTTTAGGTAACAAAGGACACTTTCAAATAAATAGTTGTAAATATTTCTCAGCCTAATTAGAAGCGTATTATATAGTTTTTTTGAGCTGAAGCATCATTAGCATTAAAAAATACCCTTAACCCGAGACTCACTCCACTCTTCCCAAGAGTTCAAAAAATGTGAAATTTTTATACCAATATTACCAATGCACTTTGAATATAAGTAAAAAAATGATCCTCGTGTGAAAATGAAACTAATTATAACTTAACTATCAAGAATTGGACGATGCACAATAAGAATGGACTAGTTTCTTTATAATCATCGAAATAAAGGAGAATTTAAAAAAATACAATGGGGTGTTCGATAAGTACCTTAAAACGAAGGTGTTCGATAGATGTAAGTTACTCTAGTGAATATATCTATGATTCTTTTTTTTTTTTCTTTGCAATAATAACTTAGTTAACTTAGTAATTGACATTTTTCCGACGTTATTTTCCTGCGCATCCTAAACAGTCAGACTTTCACTGGGTGTCTATGTGATGTCACAAATGTGTTTTATTCTATTGACTTATTGTATAACAGGAGACCATACAGCAAAGTTTACATTCTCGTAAAAGAAATATATCTTGGTCTAGATGCAGTTAGATCTAGGATCTTGTAAGCAAAGAAAAAATGAGTATTAAAAGTAGATTTACATGCTTGACTAACCAGGGCAGTGTGTATTTTCTCGCCTGACCACTCAACACACAACAAACACTATCATTGGTTGTCTTGTCATGACCGACTACACGTAGTCTCGACTAGCCTTACACTGACCAGCTTGTTCGAATCAGTCAGACACAGGATCTATTTACTTCTTGGGACAGAGAGAGGCTTAGATGAAAATGTCACTCTTTTTCTCGAGTTGATTATCCTAATGCTTTTAGATCTATCTATACATGTATATATATATACCGGTATATATATATATATATAACTGTATCATAGCTCTGGACTAGGCCGTCACTAAGCCTAACAGCTACTGTAAGAATGAAGCGATACGATTGGTCAAATCTAGTTTCTCTTTCAGTATTGTTGAGAGAAGTGACGTATGAACTAGCTTAAAACAAAATCTCATAGAACCCCGTTTTTTTTTAGATGTCAAGAATTTACTGACTAATTTATTTAATATAAATGTTTCTAAGCATTTAAATAAAAAATGGTAAAATGTTTACTATTACAACTTTTTACGCAGAATTTAAATATGTCAATAACTCAAATTTGAAAAACCATCATAGTTTCCCTTTAAGACCCTCAAAAAAAAAAAAGTTGTCAGACTCTATTAAAGCTATAGTATTTGTGGATCTAGGCTTTGTTTATAATGTTGACATGAGAAAAGATCAAAAAGATTTAGATCTGTGACTACAGATTTCCTGACGAACATTCTTTCATTAGACTACCGTAATGTTACACATCTTTCCATTACTATATCTAAAACTCTAAGATGATATAACTTCTCTTTGCACAGATAGTTTTATACTTTAATACATGAACATACTAATTATAGTCCATTCATTTCATATTTTGATCAAATTAACATTCAAGTTTGATTTTCTAAAGCATTTTTAAAACATTTGTTTACGAAAGCTGCGAAGTCGTGTTGAGATAGGCCTATATTCATTCATGAATCGCGTACTAAAAATTATTTCGTTTCATTGTTTGCTTTATAATCCCACTCATTAAAACAAATCGGGTAAACCCGTTTTAATTGTACTATTAATCTATCACTCTTTTCATTTTTAATAGATATGTATGTATCGGCTTCGGGTTAACCCATTTTCGCAAAACTAATTTTATTTTCATAGCGAAAGAGAAAAAACTTGAAAGGATCATTAGCTAAGTTTAACATACATCTTACATAACTTAGTAATATTTATTTTCTGGTCTGAATGAGTAAGCCTGTTGCTATATGAGCTGGAGGAGACTTTGTCTTAGAAGTTAACAATTCTGCATTCTGTTATTCTGTTCTGAAACACTTAATTAAAAATTATGCAAAATGATAAAAGGTATACATTTTGGCTTTAAAATCAGCATACATGAATTTTTGTAATCCAATCCCTGATGATTCTATAGTCATCATCAATCCTCATAAATAGATTTAGACTAAGTTAACCTTTACTCAAGATTTCTAACCTTATATGTATTTATTTTTTTCCATGTGTTTAATTATGTAGGTTATCAAAACTACAGGTTTTATGCAAGGATTATTTACTGAAGATGAAATGAATTCTGAAAATGTCAAGGTAATTGATGATTAGGTATTATGTTGAAATCTGCATGTTACTGACAAAAATAAATCCAGCATTTTGTAGAATGCATGGTGCTTTCAAGCAAAGTATGATATATATATATATATATATATATATATATATATATATATATATATATACATACATAATATTGTTATTACTCTGGTGTTGGTATGAATAGGGGTAGCAGTGTGTTTGTGTAGTCAGCCAACACAAATCACCCCAGGCCAGTGCAAGTCGTGCGGTCATTTGTGACAGGTGGCAACAGTCAACCGGGATGAGTGGCGAAGTTTCAAGAAAATCTAAAGTGAACAGTACTTAAACCGGTCACATTGGATAAATTCAGTTGACCACCTAGAAGGGTCGAGGGATGTTCCGTCTGGTTCTAGAACGCCACTTGGTACCTTATATAAAGTGCGCAGTTATCAGAGTCGAGTCAGTCACAACTTCACGAGATGATTCAGTACAGTATGGCAGAGTTCAATATGACAGGTAGAGGCCAGTAGAGTTTGATGCAGTGGTACAAAAGTTAACTATGGTATGGTTGTTAACAATGAAACATTTGTACAGTCAGTGTTACATGTTGTCAACTGTAGAGCAGTTTGTAGAGAGCCTGGATAGTGAGAAACGTTACAACTGGTGTCATAAATGAGATCATATCTTCTATGGCTCATCTTAAACGTTTGTACGAACTTTAATTGAAAGAACCGAGGCAAGAGCTCTGTGAGCGAGAGCTGAAGACAAGAGGAAACAAAGAAGCCTTACATGCATGCCTAAGAAAAGACCTTGTGGAGGAAGAGGAAGAAATCAAACCAGATATGGAAGAGCTCTTGAATGCACTGCAATGGCTAAAAAGTATGTTGGGGGCACGTTAAATACAGGTTATTTCATTTGAAGAGGAGCTTACAGCCAAAGTAAACAATATATCCTGGGAACAAATCAGTGGACGTAGTGATTGTGTAGTGCTAGTATATATTGCTTATATTTTTGTGATAGTCAGAGAATATATGTAATTTATTACAATAATTGTTACTGCAAGCCTTCTGAACTGCTAAGCCTATTACTTAAAACCCAGCTGTTTTCAAAGTAAAATGATAATTTTGCTTTTAAGAGGAACTTCCATGATATATATGACCGAGTGACATAAACCACTTTACTACCTATCAAAGGGGCTCGAGTTTGGATCCCTACTCAAGATGAGTTGTGTTTGTTAAGCTCCAAAAGGCAGCACAGAAATCTTCTCCCAGGTACCCTTCACACACACAGAGTGCACACTGAACATATTAAAGCATGAAAGACATCTTTACAAAAGTAATTATAACAAAGTATAACAGTTTTGTTTTATTTATTTTTGTAGACACTTTTTTTTACAAAATGTATTGTATACAAAATTGCTGCTTCATTCTTTAGGAAAAAGATGCAAAGATAGCCTTTCTTCAAAAAGCCTTGGACATGGTTTGTGAGTATTTATTATTATTATTATTATTACTATTATTATTATTATCATTATTATTATTAAAACCCTTGGACATGGTTTGTGAGTATTAATTATTATTTATTGTGACTGTGACCAATGTTGGTTAAGTAAAAATACTCCTTGAAGTAGACTGAGACAGAATCATGCTGTAATAAATGTAAACAAAAAGGAATAAGAACACAGACAGTGTTGTTGTCCTTAAAGAGGTTAAATGAAAAGATACATTTAAAAAAAGAACATTAATACCTCCTTTTTTTTTCTTTGTACCAAGCTGCTATTAAATCACTCTTGTCTGTCCTTATTTATTCCAAATCCAGTCTTGGATCAAGTTGAATTTGTCCACAATTATTTCTTGTACCTTACACAACTAGAATGAATACAAAAAAAGAACATTAATTCCTCCTTTTTTTTTTTACTTTGTACAAAGCTGATTGCCCAAATGTTCAATGCTAAAATGAGTGTGCCAATACTTTGCTTACTATGTTTTTTGTCCTTAAATGGTTTACGTTTGAAGAAAGGTTTTAAAAGAAACTAAAAATAGCCAAATATTTGTTCAGCTGCGGTGACTGGGAAAACACTCAGTGCTAAACCAATCAAAATAGTTGCTGGACATGAACCTGAAAAAACAAATGAGTTTCTCCAGGCATTAGCAGAAGCTGTTAATAAAAATGTGAGTTTTTGTTTTCCTCTATCTTTGTTTTATCTAAAAGTTATTCCTATAATTCACTCAAACAATGTGTAATAATGGGCTTTAACTCAAGTTAAAAAAATGTTAGCAGGAAGATAGAAAACCATGTTTCTATCTACCTAAATTTTTCTAGGAAGAAAATACTGCCTGTCTCTCTATGTTCCTAGGACATAGAAATTAGAAATTAAATCTTGAAATTCTTACAAATAAAGCATATATTAAAAGATGCATAGAATAGAATATTTTATTTTATAATTTGACAAGCACCATAAAATGTTGACCTTTATTTTACAAAGCTTATATCAACTCACTCTGTCTGTCTGGTAAAAAGTTTGTACTTGTTATTTCTCTCACACCCAATCTCGGAGCAAGCTGACATTTTGCACAATTATGTCTTTTACCTGACAAAAAATTAACCAACTAGTTAATTAACTATTGGTAATTAATTATTTTGTTTGGTATCTCATACAAGGGAAAGAATTTGTACTTGACTGAAGTGGTGGTAAGCAGAATTAGTCCCATTTGTAGGTCATCATCTGAGTCTTAGTGAATATAACATGACAAATAGGACGAGACTATAGAAACAATACATAACTATACAATCTTCCATGTTCATATGCTCTCCACTAGCAGAGTGTTGGCTTGAGAAGCCTGACAAGGCTTGAGCCATAAGTTCGAATTCAGGTCGTTCCCCTTTTTTTTAAAATTTGTATAAATGCTCTCTATTAGTTAGTCTAGATCTATTACAAATTTAATTACATGACTGATCCAAACTAATTGATATAACTACGCCTAATTCAAGCTTTCTTTTTTTTTTTTTAAAGTATTTTTTTTACTATTTTCTTTCTGTTATTAGGTTGACAATGATGAATATGTCAGGAAAGTTTTAAAAACTGACAAAAAAGATGATAGGAAAGAAAGATCAAAAGAAAAAGTAGAGAAAAAAGAAGTTGAGGTAGGTAGCAGAGGTATTTATGAAAAGATGGTACATGATTATTTCCTACTACAGCCAAGCAGTATCAACTAGATGATGGGGGGCTCTTGTGGATGGGCTCATTATTTCATACACTCTTTCATAAAAGTTATTATTCTAAGCATATGCTCTATAATAAATTGCATTGAATGGACATTGAGTTTATACATTCTAAATATAAGCAAGTCTTTCCACACACTTCTCTGTATTCTAAATATAAGCAAGTCTTTCCACACACTTCTCTTTATTCTATATATAAGCAAGTCTTTCCACACACTTCTCTGTATTCTATATATAAGCAAGTCTTTCCACACACTTCTCTGTATTCTAAATAAAAGCAAGTCTTTCCACACACTTCTCTGTATTCTAAATATAAGCAAGTCTTTCCACACACTTCTCTTTATTCTATATATAAGCAAGTCTTTCCACACACTTCTCTGTATTCTAAATATAAGCAAGTCTTTCCACACACTTCTCTGTATTCTAAATATAAGCAAGTCTTTCCACACACTTCTTGCATTCTAAATATAAGCAAGTCTTTCCACACACTTCTCTGTATTCTAAATATAAGCAAGTCTTTCCACACACTTCTCTGTATTCTAAATATAAGCAAGTCTTTCCACACACTTCTCTGTATTCTAAATATAAGCAAGTCTTTCCACACACTTCTCTGTATTCTAAATATAAGCAAGTCTTTCCACACACTTCTCTGTATTCTAAATATAAGCAAGTCTTTCCACACACTTCTCTGTATTCTAAATATAAGCAAGTCTTTCCACACACTTCTCTGTATTCTAAATATAAGCAAGTCTTTCCACACACTTCTCTGTATTCTAAATACATTTGTCTTCCAAGTAAAAACAATTGAAAGATGCTTGTTTTTCCAGCAATCTCAAAACAGAGAACTATTTGACAGTTATCTCACTGATGTCAAACTTTAAAGATGTGAGTTTGAATCATCAAAAGATTCCTTTCCTTAATTAAAAAACAGAAAGTCTTGAGAATAAAGATTGTATATGCAGGGCAGCAGAGCCAACTCACATTAATGTAAACTTCAAATGAGTTATAAATATAGTAATAATAATATGAAATGATATTTAAACAAATTCTAACAAAAAAAACATGTCTTTATTCGTTCATGTTTCTAGATTGTCTACCATTCTTAATATAACCCTTTCATGATTTCTTCATTCTCCAAGACCAAAAATGTATACTCCGTTTCTTCATCATCACCTTGGAAACATATACACTCCATAACACATCATCACTGCCACAGAAAGAGAATATTATCAACTTCCTACTATTGAGGAAATAGCTCAGTGAAGTGGCAGCCAATTAGAAACTGTCAGGTTGAGCCATAGGTTCTTGAAACTCTAGGCCAGCAAAAGCGAACAAGAGTTCCCTTTCATTAGCCTGATTGAATGTGTTCTGTCTGGAAGCGGGTCTTACAAGTGTCTAGATTGACACTGTCATTTCCAGTGACCTGGTCACTCTGAGCTCATGGAACCACTGCCATTTTCCTTTTCTATACCAGGCTTATCCATGCAGGACTCACCATTTTTTAAATAGCCCCTTGATGAAAACTGCCTGAAATGGTGACATGGTGATGGGAGCCCTTTTACATCACTTCACAGTGCCATGGAAAGGCACTCCCACAGGAGTCTTGTTTCACTACTCGTTAGCCCAAATCATTTCCTTTTACAACCGTTTCCACCCGGGCAACACTGTGAGGCAGGGTACCATACCCAGGCAACACTGTGAGGCAGGGTACCATACCCGGGCAACACTGTGAAGCAGGGTAACATGCCCGGGGAAGTGGCAGCCAAAGAAGAGCTTAGAGAAAGCAATCTTTATAATACAAAATCCTCATTCACTCATCACAGATTCTCTCTCTTAAAGGTGATACAAAATATTCAATGTTACATAGTTAGTACTTACTATGTACTAAGCACTTTCTAAACTTAATGTGTTGTTTTTTTTTTAAATTCTTCCCAACAAGTTTTAATAAAGGCTAAATTCATTACAAAACACTGTATTACACTATTAGGTGCGTTGACTTATGATAATGAGTATGATTATAGACGTATCTGTGTGTATCTACAAGTTTATGAAACTGAATGTCTATTTCCTTTTTTTTAAATTGTAAACATGATCCAAATAAACATATCTAGATACAAGTAAATTGAAATAGAAAATATGAACTAGCTGTATGAACATGTGTAGTTATGTGTACAAAGTTATCAGAGTGTGAATTGCTCATCTACATCTAGATATGGAACTGAGGAAGCAAATAGTCAAAAGTCAGCATGCAATTGTAGGGCTTGGGGGGGGGGGGGGGGGGTAGAGGCCTTTAGTTTTTTTTTATAATAAATTGAAAAGGAGGTGGGAGAAGGAAGCATATGTTATTTTTTTTATGGGTCAACAATGAACAGTAATGAATCACATGTATTGCCTACAATGAACAGTAATGAATCATATGTATTGCCTACAATAAACAGTAATGAATCACATGTATTGCCTACAATGAACAGTAGTGAAACGCGAGTATATCCAGTAGTGAAGCATAAATATGCCATGCAATTAACAGTTGTAAAGCAGTCACAACATTACCACATTTAAAGGAACTTTTTTAATAAAAGTGTCTAAGAAAAATCGAAAAAATCTTGGAAGACAACGGCCACCCGCTCCATCAGAACTATGTCAGGTCTTTGCGAAGTGGGCAACTGCTGTCAATCAAAACAAGAACAGAGTGGTACAAAAACTCATTCATACCTCACTTGGTTAGACTATATTAACATCACTCGCTGATTAGGAAACATGAAAAGGACCAAGATGCCTGTGTGTAGTCGCTGAATGAACTTTTTATGTTGTGTCTGTTGTATTTATGTGTATGTTTCTGTTGTGTTGTCTTTATATGAGAAAAGAGTCCTGTGATCACAACAAATTTCCATAAGGATTAATAAATCTGTCTTAGTCTTAGTCTTACTATTAACAGTAGTCATCTTAATCTTATAATTATAAATTATTGATGTTACCGGTACTTCAAAAGAGAAGATAATTACATTCTATGCATTTCATTTGTTTATCTAGTCATCACTAGTGAAGCACATGTATGACCTATAATTGACACGCAGAAAAAACAAATTTGGGGTATATAATGGTTTATAACTAAATAGAAGATTGCTGCATGTGCGATACAAGGCAAAAGTACAAGAATTCACTGCCAAAATAAAAGTCAATTAAAATTATTAATAAAATTATAAAATACATACTATGATTTGACAAAGTCAATTAGTGCTCTTAGATTGCACTCAGAAAACTAAGCTCCACTGATAAATCAAATGGTTTAATTAAAAAAAAAAAAAACAACCTAAAATGTAAAATGTTTTACATGTTTCGGATGTTCCTTCAGAGTTGAAGATAGTTTACTTCCTAGTCCAAACCTCCCGCAGGACGAAGGGGGATGGGAGCAGGCAGGGTTTGAACTCGTGACCATTGATAAATCCAAATGACAGTCCAGCACGCAAACCTATATTGCAAGCATATGGTTTAATTTTTGAGTGTTTAAAAATTCATTACATGATTGATTCCAAATAAGTGAGGTTTTTGTATTTTTGATATCTGACTTGGTGGCAGCTTGTTTCACTAAGCTCAGAGGAGGGCACTTTACCTAAAAATCATTTATTTTTATTAGTAGGGCCTACTTAGATTTTATTTTTGTTTTGCTAATAATCTGACTTTTTTTTTTTTCTGCTACATTAAAAGGATACCAAAGAAAAAAAGGAAATTAATGGTAAGGACATGGACAGAAGTAAAGATAGAGAAAAAAGTAGAGACAGAGAAAAAGATAAAGAAAGGCATAAAGATAGAGAAAAAGAAAAGTCCCAAGATAAAGAAAAACATAAAGACAGAGAAAAAGACACAAGAAGCAGTGATAAATCAAAAGAAAAAGAAGAAAGACCTAAAGACAGATCTCGAGAACACAGAGACAGAGAGGATAGACACCGAGATAAAGAGGAGAGACATAAAGAGGACAAAGCTAAAGAGAAAGGCGAAAGGCAAAGAGAAGAACGTCCCAAAGAGTCTTCTAAAAAGGTCTGGCTTTATGAGTTCATAATGTGTAATTTATCATAATTACAATAGCAATTTATTTTAAAAAATAGTCTAGAATCTTTTTTTTATATACATCAGTTAATTTCTCTCAAGTTTAAGTTATAACTAAAATGTCTTAGCACAACATTGCTGAAAAAAATGTTTCTGGTATTTTAGGAATCATTATTCTTTTTTTTTGGTTGACTCATTGAGAACACAGCCACTTTGTCAGCAATAATTAAATTAGATGTTGTCTTGCTTGTAAATTTGTGATAAAATTTCTATCAGTAGTATTTGAGTCCAATGACTTTAATTCTTTACATTAGGGTGAAAGTGATAAAAGTAGTACAAACACAAAAGACAAAGAGAGTCCAGAGTGTTCAAGTGTTGCATGTGTTCCAGCTGATAAAGTAATTTTCAGTGTAGATAAACCTATGAAGCTGACAAAGTATTTCTGAGAACATAACAGCAAATCATTTGATTATTGTTAGATGTTCTTTTGGCTTTTCTCTTCATTTTTTGTTTGTTTTCTTTTCACAATAAATAAATACAGTACTTTAAATATTCAAGGCAAAGTTGACAGTACACTTTTTTATTAGCAAACACATTTATTAAATAAAGACTGAAAATAAATCAAGTTATTGTATTATTCTTGATTGAAATTTGCCTTTTAAAAAAATGAAAATAGAAAAAAATGTACTCTTTTTGGATGTTGATTACAAATATTTTTGTAATTTGAGTTGATTTATTCTAATTTATGTTATATTTATTCAATCTACTTTTAAAATTTTACTATCTTTACTATTGGTATTTTGATACCCATTTAAGACTATGACACTCGTAAAGTTTCATTTGTTGATTTCTTGAAAAATGGGTTGGAATAAAAATATATAACAAAAATTATTGGTCATGATAGAGAACTTCTTATAGGAATTCACATTTTGTATTAAGAACTGTGTAAGGCAATAATCCATTGTTTAAATGTTATATAATTTCAAAATATTTTTCAATGTTTGCTTTCATTCTAAACATTCCTGATCCATATGCTAGAACAAATTTGTACTAATGACTTGGCAGAATTTAAGTAATTGGTGCATGATTAGATGCTTGAGCGTAGGATGTAATCATTTTCTTTTTTTAAGTAACGTCTGTATTATATAAGATAAATATTTCTATTTTCATTGTATGCAATTAATTATAATGACATTTATGTGAAAAACCAATAGCATATGAGAGCTTCTTATCAAATGAATAGATTTGATTTTGATTTAGGATCAGCATGAAGAAAAAGAAAATGCTTCACCTGAACTGAACCCAGACAGTGCAGACCAAAAAGTAAGTTGATCCAGTCTTTAGTATATTTTCTTAGTCAATTAATACAAATTATTATACTTTCATTATTTTTGTGTTGTGCAGTCTTACATTTACCAGAATCAAACTGATCTAATGTTGTCCTTTGATTAACAGAAACAATATTGACCAAAAACACACACCAAAAAAACAGAAATCTTTCAAATCTATTATTTCTCATTCTGCTTCCCTAGAAATCTGTTGGTTTACAAAGACCAACTTCAGCTAAAGGTTCTAGAAGGAGAAGAGAAGGTAGGTCTTTTTATTGTTAAGACATGGGTTTGAACTAAAGAAAATAACTCCTTGATTCTCAGGTCAGTGGTATGTCTCTGATTGCAGAAGCACAGTCCAACTAAGTTTAGAAACCATTTTTTTTTAATTCTTTGTGTTGGGCTGCTTATCAATGAATGGTACATTTGATAAAAATAAATAATGCCTTAGTAATTTATAGAAGAAAAAAAAAGGGTGATATAGGACTCTTGGAATGATTAAATAAGAACAAACAGTATTCATTAATCTGAGGAGAAAACATTAAAATAAATCATAAAAAAAGTTGTTTTTTTTCTTTGCTTACAGTTAGATAATGATAGTCTAAACTCCACCAGACAGTTGTACTGATTATTTTGGTAATTTCCAAAATTGCGCTATACTACTTACGGTTAATTGACTAATACATGAGAAAAATATGTAAGCATGTAATATCCATTTATAAGCAATTGTAATTAAACAACCTTTAGCCATAACAACTGCCTGCCTCCATGTGTTTACATTGAATTGATGTAGTTTTACATGAACCAGACATGTAAATCATAAGTCTGAGCTTCTAATAATCCTAAAGTTGATTGAAATTTTGGTTCATTTAGAGTTACATCAATTAAATGAGACATTGAGAACTCGATTAATAAGAAAAATCTTGAACTTTATTAGATCTTGAGCTTGAAAGATAGAATTAAAAGGCAGGTAACCCTCAGGATATATGGCACTGTAGAGGCTAAGAGCTGGTACTCTGGTAGGGCTCAAATTGACATTTTTTAAAATAAATTATACTTAGGTTTTGATCTCATTTTATCAGCGTTTGTTATTTTCAACTATCTGTTAACAGCACAGAATCATACAACTTTTGGTAAATATCTATGCAATACATATATTTATATATTTTAGAATACATCCTTATATATCCCTATATGTATACAATATAGATAATATATGCACACTTCCATTTGATATAGCCAGTCTTTAAAACATAATAAATTGTCTTTAAAATTTTAAGTATAATATTTATTGGCATTTATACACATCAAAAGCTTCTTACTTGTTGAATTTTTCATTCTGTTAGTTATCTTATCTTCTTCTTCTTCTTCTAGCCAGCTTTATTGCTGCTGAGCTGAGAGCTCTTTTGCAGACTGTGCCAAGGAAAAAAAGTGTGCTGTTTTCTTCAGTTGTTCAGCACTGCCGTACAGGGTGTTGGTTATGTTGGGCTGTAGTGGAAGTAGGGTCTGCCTAAGGTGGATTAGGGAGGGGCATTCAAAGAGGATATGGTTTACGGTTTCAAAGGGGTGGGCGCAGTGTCTGCAAAGGGGTAGTTGTGTGGAGTTTATTTTGTTCAGGTGGTAATTTAATAGTGGTGTGTGTCCTGTTCTTAGTTGGAAGATTGTAGATTGTTCTTTGCGGGGGAGGAAGTTAATACTGTCCAGTTTGTTAGGCGTAGTCCTTTCTCTGTTCATGGCTCTGCCTGTGTTTCCTGATGCCCATTGGTTGAGCCACTCCTCTTTGTGATTGTTGACTAACATTGACCTTAGGGTGAGGTAGTTAACAGGTCTATCTGGTTGTTCCATAGATGAACCTGCCTTTTCATTTCCCATGATGCCAATGTGTCCAGGGATCCACTGTAGTGTGATATTGATATTTAATTTTGATATCATCTGATGGATTATCACAATGAGTGTTGTCAACTCTCTTGGGCTGTTTGAGGTGCTGCTGTTAAGTGCTTGCAGAGTAGATTGGGAGTCTGTAAAGACAACAATATCTGATGGTGGTTGCACTCCTTCATATAATTTGTTTTCCACTGTCTGTAGTGCTATGGTAATTGCCTCAATTTCGGCTTGGAAGTTTGAGCAGTAATTGCCACAGGGTGTGCTTATCTCAAAGTGTTTATTTTTAGGGAAGACCAGGAAGGCACCAAGACCAGCATTGATGGTAACTTTGAAAGCCGATCCGTCTGTATAAATATGGATAGCTGTTTTTTGATAGCTTTCAATTGTTTCAAGCGTGCCTACTTTGAGCTCCAGTGGATTTGATTCTTTTGTTAAGGTGTTATTTAATAAATGTGTTTTGATGGTTGGTTGTTTGTAGTTTAGTCCAGGTGTAATGTTTGAAAACCTGGTATTTTTTCTCTGTTATTGGGTAGGTGGTGTTTTAGGGCTAGTTCATCAGTAAGTTGGATCAGAGTCCTTTGCTTTTTTTGGTTGTTTTTCCTATTTCTCTGTGTTAGTAATTTATTTGGATGATCGTCCTCCAACCTTCTGTATCTCTCAATAGCTTCTAATGCTGCTCTGTTGCGCCTTAACTTAAGAGGTTCAATATTGGAGTCTATTTCACAGGCTGCTGTGGGAGTAGTTCTTATACCTCCACTAATTAGCCGCAAGGCTTGGTTTTGGATTGTATCTAATGATGATTGATAGGTTTTGTTGGCAGCTACTTGTATGGAGAGACAGTTATCCATTACAGATCTGACATATCCAGTGTATAACTGTCTTAAGGTTTTCTTCTGTTCTACTTGCTTTCCTGAAGCCAGCTTGTGCATTGTGGAGTGAGCAAGTACTTTCTAGCCACCAATAGAGTCGGTTATTGATCATTTTTTCTGCCATTTTTCCAATGTTGGATGTTAGACATATTGGTCTATAACTTTTTAGGTCTCCAGGTGGTTTATTTTTCTTTAAAATGGGTATTATGTTTGCGGTTCTCCATTCCTGTGGTATGTCTCCAGTTTTCCATGTATGGTTGATAAATTTAAGTATACAGTTTTGGGCCTGTGGTCCTAGTCCCTGAATCATTTCATTTGTTATTTTATCGGGTCCACTGGATTTTCTTGACTTGAGGCTTTTTAGGGCAGTATTGAGCTCATGTAGAGTGAAGGGAGTGTCAAAGATCTGACAGTTGACTGTTGGAGCTTTTTCTTCTTTCTTTAAGATATTACTGAAGGCCTGGTCCAGTTGTTTTCTTGGCTTTGACTTGTTAATGCTGGCAAAATATTTATTGAAGGTTTCAGCCTTTTTAAGGTTTTCTGTTATTATGTCGTCAGTGCCTTTTATAGGTTGGTTTTTTTTTTATTTGTTTCTTTCCTGCTAGCCGGTGCAGAAGGGTCCAGGCCTTTCGACCATCCTTGTTTAGATCTAGTTGTTTGCATGTTGTGGTCCACTTTTTCTTTTTTTTCTGTTTTAATTTTGTATCTTATAAGCCCTGTCAATTTGTTGTACGTTGTCTTGTTCTCTCTAGTAGGGTTTTTTTCTATAGTCTTCCTGGCCATGTTTCTTTCTTTTACTAATTTATCTAATTGAGGTGTCCAAAAAGGTTTGTATTTCTTAACTTGGCCTTAGTTATCTCATGAACAGTAGCAAACTTCAATTTTATCTTTTAGTAGCTAGAACTAAAACTTTTCTACCTCCTTGTACTTTTGACTTTTTATAAAAGTTAGGCATTAAAAAACAAAAAAAAATCATTTTTTTAAAACTTTGTTTTTAACATCTACATTACATTTTCCCTTTTTTTTACTTCTTTCTGGATCAATTGATTAAGTATTAAAAATGTTTACTATACAAAATGATATTGCTGTGTGCAAAAAAGCTGTCAACTCTCTGTAGTTATGATCTAGTTTTAGAATTTCTTTGTTTACCTAAGTGCTTAAATGATGTGCTAAAGATGTGTTTAAGTGATGAATGAAATGTATTCTGACTAGGCAAGAGGGGTAATGTGGTGGAGCAGGAAGACACTGAGAATGAAGGTATCTCTTGATGTCTTTCTACACTTGATGGTTATAAATTTGTACATGTACATTGCTTACTATCTACTCATAGCCGTAACATTGCTGTTCCTAGTCTGTTTGATATCTAATGGGTAGTACCAATCATGGAAAAGGCTCAAATGCCAAAAAAAAAAAACAACAGCTTTTAAATTTTAAAATTATAAATGTATTCATTTTTATAAAAACATTTTTACACCATTTAAATCTGAAAGATAAATTTCCTGGACAAATATTTTATATAGTTCAAATCACTAATGAAATTATTTAAATTAAGGAGACAGCTTTATAGAGTAATATTCAATATCATTCAATACACTCAACATGGAACATGTTATCTGTTACTTCCATTCTTTTTTTTTTCTTTTTGTTTAACTTGTACACTTATAATATCTATAATTATTCTTAAAAATTGCTTTTTTTTAATGTCCTTGTACTTTTTTTTTTTTTTACATTTAACTCATTCCAAAGTAGTTGTTACCATTTATTATCTAGAAAATATGTGTATTATTTTTCAGCAATTGTTAGTCAATATTTTGTCTTAAGTATTAAATTATTGTCATCTTTATTGTTTATTCTTTGTCCTTTTTAAGAGCTTAGTTCATTCCTCTTTTTTAAACAAGTTTGTACACATATTTTTGTACAATACACTTGGGAAATTACATGCTTTCAATATTAGAATAGAATACAGAGATCAGAAAATTGTAGGGCCTTGAGACAATTTAGGGACTTTATGAGGTTTCAATACATAGCATGCACACAATAGAATATATATACATTTTGTTTTGACCATTCGCTGGTATTCTAAGGTTTAGCTTGTAGATATTTCTTATTTTTAACTTCTTCTAGTTGTGAACATTTTCATTGAACAACAAAAAATGTTTCTTCTAGTAGATCTAAGAAAAAATTGTATTTACAAAATTATAAGTTGGTTGGGTTTTAGAACAAGAAATATATGCACACTTTAAATAATTCTAAATTTGTTTATTGTAGATTTGTAAATAGTTTATATATATATATCGTATAATAGCATTGCATACCACCTAAGCCTGTTGATTTGTTCCCAGGCTTTATATTGTTTATTTTTATTTTACATCTTTTTTTTTTTATACTTCCACTAAATGGCTCCATCCCCCTAACATACTCTATATCCTGTGATGTATCTGTTATATTCAAATGAAGTCTGCTAACTTTCTCTCTTGTTTTCTCCCTCCCTCTCTCTCTCTCTCTTGGGAACCCATTTTGTTTTGCTTTTTCATCCTGTACATCATAATGTTCTCTGACAGACTTTTGACTGAATCAGAACAACAGGCTTTATTATGCCCCCTTCCCCCGCAACACACATGCTCTTGGCCTAATAATTCTAGTCTCACTTAGACTTATCTCCTCTCCCAGTCTACGCCACCAACAACTAAATAGTTCATCCTACTACAATTTCTGACTTTTGTTTGGCTTTTCAATTCACTATTGAAATATTCAATCCATTCTATGCTTTGCTTTACTGGCAGAAACTCTCTCATGTACACACTTTTCCGTCTTTTTTAAAACAATGACAACCCCTAACTTTTTTTTATAATCCTCCACTGGATCGACCCCCTTGCCACACTCTTTTCATCTCTTGAATTCTAGTTATAGCAACTTTGGTTACTTTTAACTTTTTGAATCTTTTAATCATTAGTCGTAATCATTTGATCCCTTTCACCAGACTACAACTACACCTATAGCCTGTGAATTATAGAACTCATGACTTTGTAAACTAATACTAACTAAATAGGTTTAATAATCCAACAGGTTTGTGAATAATCCCTCACATTGACTTGTGGGTTCTAAATCTCAGTCTATAAGAAATTTAGCTCTAGATCATGATACTCTTATCTGCACACACACACTTGCAAAATTATTATAGTCTTTGCTCTTTCAAAAAAAAAAAAAGAATAGATCTTTGATATTTTTGATGCTATTAGTGTTGTACTTGACTTCAACCATGTCTAAAAGGAATTAGAAATGAGAATACAAAATGATGTAAGGCAAATTAAAAATAAATTGAATTAGAGAAAAACAAAGAAAATATCCTTTATAAATATAGAAGTCTTATTTTTGTGCTATTGTACATATGCTTTATATAAAGAGAATGCATCCTTTTGGATAAATACTGTACCAAAAAAAAAAATACAAAGGTTAAATACATAGCTTGAGTTTTTTTTGTGAATTTCTGCATTCAGGTAGCGAATCTGTTGAAGCTGTTTCAGATAAGAAGTAAAAGGAACTTTTGTATGATATATTATGTGAATCTGTTCCTCAGTTGATAATATCTCTTCATACATACATAAATCAATTAGTCAATGTATAATGTGTTATAATATAAACTAGCATTCAAGATAAGATCTCTTCATACATACATAAATCATTATGACATCTCATGTGAATCTGTTCCTCAGTTGATAATATCTCTTCATACATACATAAATACATAAATCAATTAGTCAATGTATAATGTGTTATAATATAAACTTTTTTTTTCATTTCCAATGAAATGGCCTGAATTTTGTCGTTTCCCAATTATTATTCTTTAAGCCTGTAAATTCTAGTATCTGTTATGTTCAGTATGTACAGCCTACTTTATATCACCTCCCTCCGTATACCTTCTTTTGACCTGGAAGTTCTAATATGACACAAGTCCTAAATACAATCTCTGATTATTTGTCAGCTCATCTTGTCATGCATTTCAGTTTAGTTGACATGGGGACTTCCTAAAAGTGCTGAAATAAAAATCTTTGTTTTCAATGGGATTCAAGCTAACATTCAAGCTTTATCATTCTTCCCATCCCCAAGACTTGATAGTAAGCAATACATTACTATACCCGGTAATATATATTGTGCAAGTACTTAAGTATTGTATCACTGCTGACTCTTAGTGACTACCGTTACTATAAGTATTAAAAGCTGCAGTTGTTGTATATGTGTAGTCCTATAAAGCTCACACTATTTTTCTTTGTTTAAATACTGTTGACAACTTAAGACAAGTATTTTATATTTGCCTTTAAATAAATAGAAGAAGAATTACTCTTTCTTATTCACCACTTATAAAAGGAAGGGAATTTCATTCTATTTTATGGAAAGTAGTGAAGTTCATTCTTAAGTTTATAATTTACTGACAGTCTAACAGACAATAAGTGTTCTTTATAGTCTTGTTTTTTTTTAGTACAGTATTGGGTCTGTGGTTTTTTTTAGTACAGTATTGGCTTCATTTTAACCAGTTCAACAAATATATCTCTTTTTTAGGCACATTTCTATATAATGTTAAAATATTTAGAAGATGTGATGAAATCGATAAGTATCAAATGCTAAAACAAAACTTTGGAGGGAAAATGTGTACTTGCAAATAAAAGCTTCATTTCATGCTCTTTAATTGTAGAAGATGAAGAGTTTCAAAAACCAGCTGCTTCCACTGGTGGTGATGGAGACTTACCGCCCCAAGTTGTAGCAGCGTAAGAAAATTATTTTTTATTATTATTACATTTTTTATCACAAATATTTTGTTTATATAAGCCTATATGTACATTGAGATTCAGAGAAATTAAGCTTTGAATGATGTATTACTTCCTCTTACAGAAGGCTTTGTTGCAGAAGTCATTGAAATATATTCATTTAATGACTTGTTTAAAGTTTTATTCCTGCTTTTTTTTTTGGCATTTATTCTATGTATCTATTCTATTCCAATTTTGTTTAGCTAGTGATATTACACATTTTGTTTATTTCTTTGTCTAGGCGTCAACTAACCAGACCTTCAAGTGCTAGACCTGCCCCACCACGACCTAAACAAGAAGTTATTGAATCAGAACCAACAATGAGGTTTGTCTTCTGGCCTTTATCTAATTGTAAAGCTATTTAATATTGTTAAACTTACCTGTTTTCTCTTTTTAACTCTTAATTTCATATCATTCTCTTTGATTTGAAGGCTAGGCAGTGGTCAGCCAACTAATTTGATTGTTGACAATGAGGATGATGAAGATGAACATTTTCTTGTAGAGGAGGCATCAGCACCATTAGCAGAACCAGATTTTGTAAGTTGATAGGGGAAGCTTGTGACTCTAGAATATTCTGCTGACAACAATCCCCCTTTGACATCCTAGAGGGCCATAACAGTGTTGTAACAAGGTTACCCATGGGAACAGGTTCAAGACTATCTTGGTGGACCAACCTCCCCCCATTAAGAAAAATTTAGTGTGTGACAAAAAAAAAAAGAGTAATCTGAATATATCATATCGGTACATTTACTGAAAGACTTTCAAGTGCAAGTAGTGTATCTTTTTGTTAGTAATAATGTCATAATCTATATATATAATTCTCTTCATGGCTCAAGAGTTTGGATGAGAAGAAGAAGTAAAGAAAAGATCACTCTCTTATTTCTGCAGATAGTCACCCCACGAAAAAAACAAGAGAGGGGGGAGAACAAGTATTCACCGGTCACTAGGATGGCTGCCTTTGCACATTGGACTGTCGTTTGGATTTATTGATAGACCGGGTTCAAACCCTGTCCGCTCCTATTCCCCTTCGTCCTGCGGGAGGTTTGGACTAGGAAGTAAACTATCGTCAACTCTGAAGGAACATCCGAAACATGTAAAACATTTTACAAGCAAACATTTTACAAACACTAAATAGCAGCGCCGGACTTAACCATTGTGACCAAGAAGACATGGAAAGAGAACAAGTAATCTACTATGTATATTTACAGGTCACTAAATAGCAGGGCCGGACTTAACCATTCTGGGGCCCTATGCCAAACAGATTTCGCGGGGCCAAGTTTGGGTAGGGAAGCGGATAATAAGTGAAATTTAAGAGTTTGTATTAGAAAATAAATTTGTCTATGCATTTTATTAATTCTTTACTACGTACAGAATTACTTTACGAGCCTTGCGTGTATTAAAGTCATACAGTACATCATAATAATTCTGTTTCCTACATAGATCACGCTCAATAGCAAGAATTACCAAATGTTTCAATCTTTGAGAATTGTTGACCTAAAGTAATTCTTCATTAGTTTGAGGCGCGAGAAGCTTCTTTCACCAGATCACACATTTATGGCTAATGCATAATGCCGTTTTTATTTATCATGCGTAGGATTGGCGTTTTCCATATTGAATGACACCCCAAAATGACAATTTTTGTCTATATATTCCGTATATTTTAATGAATTTTTCGTATCTTTTGCAATTTCAGGAGGTAAATCGACAGAAGAGCTCCAGGGAAATCTGTTTTAAGTTATAAAATGGTTTCATTTTATAATTTGTACACCTTGAATATTAGTGCGGGTCCTATAAAAGTGCAGGTCCTATAAAAGTGCGAGGCCCAATGCGGTCACAGAGATTGCCTAAGGTCGGCCATGCAAAATAGCGGCTTATGCTACGACGCCGGTTTACTAGTGTTTAATTAATTAAGACTCCATACAAGTAATAATGTCTTAAATAATGTTTGTACAACTTATTAATAGGTTGTTTAATAGGTGTAAATGACTTAAAGCTGTTTTTATTTAACAAACAAATGAGTTCTTGTTTTCATTATATACATTTACATTATGAGAAACAACATGCCAGCTTTCCAAACTTGATAAAATGAAAAAAAAAAAAAACAGTCTTGAACAAAGACTTGAAATGTCTTTATGAAATGCTTTTTTGAAGGATTGATTCCCTGAACAATGTTCTATGGTAATATCACCTGGGTCAGATGAGACTAGAAGAATGGCAGCATCCTATGTAATTGTTGCTTGCACTGGAAATGAACGACTGTAACATGTTTACAATTTTTTATACCCATAACATCTGTCAAGTAATTGAGAAACAAAGATATTGATAATTCGATAAAATATGGTCATTTGAAAATATTTTGAATCTTGAATTTTCTCTTCACAGTAGTTAGACATCAAATTGCCTTCTTAACTTTCTGCAATCATGTAGAGGAAAAAAAAACCACCAAGATTGAGCTACTTCAGCAGCCTCATTTTACACTCTGAAAGTCTAAGAAATCCAGATATTCTAAGTTGACTTTCTGCTCTGTGTAGATCTTGCTGTTCACTTTCCAACATTTTTGATGCAATGTTGATAATGCTTACTTTGGTCACTTTGGTCGCACAGGGTACCTACCACCTCATCCATAGTTTTCTTCTCGAGTCTGGCACAGGTCTGTTCTTTGGGCATTGCAACTTGCAAATGCAATGTATATCATTTAATATGTCTTCAATACTTGGAGATAGTTCAAACATATAGGTGTCTAGGTTTTTCCCTTCTTTCACCAGGTCTTCACGGAGGCGTGCTTTTAGGATTTCCATGTTTCAGCCCTCGCTCATGGAGTTTATCCTGCAGTTGTCTTAATCCAAGATCGTCCAGCAGTTTCAGAATAGACATGGTAGATCCAATCCTATCTCACTTCTGACACCAGTTGTAATGTTTTTTCACTATTCAGGCTCTCTGTAAACTGCTCCACACGACACCACAAACTTAAAGTACTTGACAACTGAGGGCTCCAAAATAACATAACAGCTTAATGTCCATAAAATCACATCCAATACTGTACAATTGGCAACATGTATCACAGACTGTACAAATATCTCTCCATTAACAACCGTACTACTGTATCAACTCTTGCACTGGCCTCTCTACCTCGTACTGTACTTGCACTGGGTTCACCTATTCAGGACTGACTTCACCACTGGGCTCGTTGTGTTGGACTCGATCGCAGATCAAGATCAAGACCTTGTCTCGTGCTAGCAAGGTTTCTTGACTGTCCTTGACAGTACTCCGCACCAAACCATCATAATGCCCCATATAGAACCACACAGCTGAACCAAGCCATCTGTACCAAACTGGATTGTAGTGAACCCGGACTGTCAACAACCATCTTGACTGTGACACCTCTAGTCTTTATATAGGGTCTCCGCTGGCCTTCTAGAACTGGACTAAAAATCACTCGACCCTTCTGGTTAATCATATGACCACATCCCACGTGCCTGAGTAGTATTCACTCTAGATGTTTCTTCAAACTTTGTCAGTCATCGCAGTTGACTGTCATGGTTGATCGCTCGTCTAACGCTGGCCTAAGGCGATTTGCGTCGGCTGACTACACACATACCACTACCCCCATCTGTGTCACTACCAGGTTTATAACAATATAATAAAATGAACATATGCATAATGTGTCTAAAACATTAAGCACCAAAAAGTGCTGTGCCAAAATGACCACTGCACCAAAACACTTTACTTTGTTCTGTGGAATCCTTAACTCTTGTATCCAAGCCTAACAGCCCTTCTGTTTAGGGTAATGCAGAAAAAAAATGAGGGACTCACTACCAGTTGCCTTTTACTCTTTTCTGCCCTGCTGAAATCAGTTGAACACTTTATCATTGGGCTCTTTCATCCTCTTAGTGTCTAATTTCCAGTGCTTTCATATGAATTTTTGTTTGCAATAATCACAGAATATTGTCATTGATATTTCTTATTAAACTCAAAGCATCAATAATTCTAAAAGGTTTAGGTTATTAATAGCATTAATAATTTAATGTCAGTGTCTAAACTTACAAATTAATATCATTAATAAAGCTGGTTCAGTTACGTTGTAAGATATGAGTCACTGTCATTAGTCATTCTCATATAATATACATACAATTCGGTAAATATTTGAAGAATTGTATCATAGTCTTCTGGTCTATATCTATATGCTTACGTATTCATAATTTATTCTTTCAGTCTGATTGGTTTGGCAAAAGCTATTGAAGTCATAGTATTGTAGTATTTTATTGAATAGAAATATAAATTCATTTCATGACTTTTTTTTCATAGACAACTGTGAGCCAGCCTGAAGGAGATGACAGTGAACATGGTAGGAATTTATTTGTGTAGCCTGAGAAACAAGTTTTATAGATCTCCTTTGAGTTTAACATAATATTGTTATAATATTAACTGAGTCAATTCTTCTTTACTGCAGGTGCCTTGGTGAAGAAAATGTTAGAGTCCAAGAAAGATTTAGAAAGTGGAAACAAAAATCAAATTGGTACAGGAAAAAAAACTGAAATTGTAAGTATTTAGATATCAATGGTCATGAAACTATATGTTCTTAAAGTACTCCTAAAAAAAGCTATAGCTTGTTGGAATAAGTATGAGTCCAAAATGTGGCTTTAGGGAGTGTACATATACAACAAATTTGATTTTCTGTTTTATCTCTGTTACAGGAGAACAAAACAGCCTCTCTATGTAGCTTTCTTTGGTTTGAGGATGGTTTTTAGCCTTGACAGCAGAGGTGGTCTGTTTGCCTTAATTGGCTATCTGAATAAGCTACTGTCCATGAAAGTATTTAAGGCACTGTACTGTTCAACAGTTTCAACTCAAGGCCATTCCCAATCAAGAGAAAATGCATTTTGGCTCCACTATTTGGTATTTCTTTTTAGTTGGCATTGCCAGTGCCTTTAAACCCTTTAGATGGGGTACCAGTTGGAAAGCTTTTTAACCTGGTTAAACCTAAGTCCAAACAAAGAGATAGCATGTCCTGATCAGGGAACTGCTGTTTTTCTCACTTCCCATTCACAAGCATGATTGCAATGGTCTGTGAATATTTTGTTAAGCCTTACAATCAGTCTAACCAAAACTGAAATTGTTACAGAATATCAGAAATTACATCCTTAAGATGGACCTGTGTCATGACTAGTCATGAGTATTCTGCTTAGTGAAACTTAGAGCTGGTCGTTCAACATATTTGTATCAAGAGCAAAGATTGAATAGTTTTTATATGCACTGTTAGCAACGCATCATGTGCATCTCCTGGAAAAGTGTCTCCAACCAGATAGTTTTGAAATTCAACCAGAAAGTTTTTAAAATGCAACAGGCAAAATTGTTGAAGCAACTTTAGACAACAGAAAGAGGAAGAAAACTTTCCAATCGGATAGCCCCGAGACAGATTCATTTGCATGCATGAACCGTGGCCAATACTTGTTGCTCCAGAATTAGTCACGACGCAAAAAAAAAACACCACATAAAAAGAAGCCTTTTATCATAAATCCTGCCTACTTGAATTTCACTTTTGTTTAAGTGATAAATCTTTCTACTTAATGATTTCAGGAACGCCCATCTGTATCTGATGCACAACGTAGAAAACAACGTGAACTAGTCCAGAAAGAAGTTGAAAAGCTTCGAGGTAGTATTCAAAGTCTTACAAGGAGTGCTAATCCACTAGGAAAGGTAAAATATTTCTTTCTTCTTGTAATATCTATCAAGCTCAACTTACATGCTTAGAGATTCTTCAGTAACAATATTTAGAAATTTTTATTAAGACTCTTAGTTTATTTGTTACTGAATTAATTTTGATTTTGAAAGCTGAATTTTAAATGATAGATTTTTCTGAGGCTTTTGCAATTCAAGCATAGTAACTTAATTTTTATTATATATTTGAGATAGTTTGTTTATATTAATTTTTATTCAGATTTCTTGATATCAAAGGTCTGCAAAAAAACAAAACAAAACTGTATATATTTATGTTAGATTTTTTAAAACTATAACTATTTTAAAATTGTTCTTTGGATTTGAAAATACATTTATCTGGATCTTCATGTGAAAACTTTATTGAATATAGGTCATGGATTATGTACAAGAAGATTTGGATTCTATGCAACAAGAACTAGACAAATGGAGAGAAGAAAATGCCCAACATGCACTAGAGCTGAAGCGTGAAATGAAGTAAGTAAACTCATAGCTAGAACTTGTTTACAAAGGAGATTCATTTTTTTTACCATAGTCTGTTAATGAATGTGAAATAATATAATGATCTCATAATAGTCGTTCAAGAATATTGTTGTGAAACAAGTGTACCTTTGTGTGTAACATAATGTGTGATTAGGACTGACCCAATAGGGTTTCCTGCACTTAACTGTCTTTGTTACTTTATTTTCAGATTAGCTTTGTTACCTAGTAACATGTTAGGTTACCTAGTGTGTGAAGAGTCCCATGTTGGGTTACCTAGTGTGTGATGAGTCCAATGTTGGGTTACCTAGTGTGTGATGAGTCAAATGTTGGGTTACCTAGTGTGAAGTTGGGTTATAAACAAGGGTTATAATAATCTTGTCAGAATTTTTTGTTCATTTACCTTTGAACACATAGTTGTCTAAAATTATTATGTTTTTATTACAATCCCTCTGATTTTGTATTTTGAAAAATCCTTCTATTAAGGACTAGGTTGTGATGAGGTGAATCATCTTGAAGCTATCAACAAAAAATATGTTCCATATTTGGCTAATGTAATTCTGTCTATGTTGCAGTGTTACAGATAGAGCAGTTGAGCCTCTGAAACAACAGTTAACAGAACTAGAACGAGCTATTAAAGATCAACTGGACCAAATTGCTGCCACCAAAGCTAACATCATCAAAAATGACCAGAAAATACAAAAAATGCTGCATGGAATTTCAAGTTCTTGAAAACTAATTGTTTCACTGATTGTGTGGACATTGATTTTAAAGTAGATCATTGTTATTATTTAGAAAAACTGAACAAATGAATTTTATCTATTTGATGTTCTTAATGTAACAGAAAATAAAAGCCAAGCTTGTGTACGTCTGAATAAGCTAGCTAGCTTCATACTGTGTGGGACAAACATGGACTAGTTTGTTGACTTAGCTCTAGACACTGACACTTTTTCAGTATGAAATTGGGTCAAATTGCTCTCATTGCATTGGAACTGGAATCATCTTTTTATTGTCAAACTTTTATTAGAACTTCAATTTCAGAATTGTATGTCTGGATTGTACAGAAATAACTTGTCTTGAATGAAATATGTATTCTGTATTTTTAAAGACCATGTTCAAACAGAAGACCAACTCAACTTGATTTGCTAATAACTTGTCAGTAACTGTGATAAATGTATATAATTATAAATATGTCATACAAAATAAAATTTATCATTTTGTTATAAATTCTCAAACTTTGTGCAACAAGCCTGATATTTGTTTAGTGTTTAATTGTTATTGCCAAATTTTAGCATCTTTTTGAAAATTGGAAACTTGTGAACATATTTGAAGTTCATAGCATTTAGTAAAAAAAAAAAAAAAAAAAAAAAAACTCTAGTGTAACACCTTTAGTTAAATCACTAAATTTAGAAAACCTTCAGGATAGAAGACTCAAAATTTTGTTTACTAATTTCTTTACTAAAATTCGCTCCCGAGTGGGAGGGGAGCAATTGCCCCTACTGCCCCCCCCTGGATCCACCAGTGCATATGGGTATATTTATTTGTAGGCCAACTTGTCTTAGAAAAGGTGTCACCTTTTTGTACGTGTGATCGAATGAAGTTGGGTGTAAGTTGCTGTGTGTGCAAATGACCTATCATCACTAGTAGATCCAGAACTTTAGAGTGGGGGGGGGGGGTTCCAAACCCTAACCCTATGCATAAATGTCCGTACAGCATATATATATATGTATATATATGTTGAGGCCTTTCTCTTGCAAGCTTGGGGGTCTAGGGGAGCGCTGTGAGCTTCCCCAGTGGGGTTGGGGGGAAGCCCCGATACCAAAATCGTTTTCTTGCTTTCTTCACTGAAGAAACGCATTCTCCTGACCTAAAGCTCATTATTTATCCTATTATAAAGGACCATTTGAATAATGTTTAAAAATATTCTAATATGAATTTATAGGCCCTTAATACATCGCAAATAAAACCTTTTCCTTGAAAAGGTAAGATACCCCACATATTTAGATTGGCTTTGAGGATCGCTGCCAAAAAAAAAATTATTTGATAAATAATATTCAATAAAATTCAAGCATAAATTGTGAGTTATAGTCCCAAATTTATTTTAGAAAAATATCAGATTGAGTAAAGGTTGGAAAAAGGGACTAGGAAAAGATTATCTGGGTTTAGAACTCATCTCAATCGTGACTCATACTTAAAAATTTCGTTTGAATTATAACTTTTCCAAAGCAAAGTCTTTCTTAAAATAATTATGATATATTCATGTGAAATTACATAAACTCTGTCTGGAAAGGGGAAGGGCGGTAGAGTGAAAATGATTAATCCTCGCTCCTTTTTATAATTTCTGCTAATGATTGCATTTGGCATTAAAGATTAGGGGTGGGGCGACTCGAATTTAATTTATAGCATATATAAATTATATTAGTGACAGATTTTTTTTATTTTGTAATTTCTTAACTATAATACAAAAAGAAAAAGTATTGGTTTGTCCGAAGGGAGGAAGGAGATTGCATGTATCGCCCCTCCCACCTGGTACAACCCTTTTTCATTTTATATTTACTAATCATAAAATTTAAGATTAGAGTGTGGTGCGACATAATATACAATGGGTTCACATATCAATACGTAGTTTATAGTATATAGATATTCAACTAATTTTGTTCACCTACTATGATTTCTTCATAAAAATAGTACCGCCCCCCCCCCCCACTCGAGGGCTAGAGTGGGGAGGGTAGTACATGCAATCGCCAACCACCCCACAGAATCAGCCAAAATACCAGAAGGGTAGCAACATAATATAAAATTTATATATTAATTCAACTAATTTTGTCCACAAACTATGATTTCTCCATAAAAGTAGGATCGCCTACCCACTCAAAGGGTTTAGATTGGAAGGGCAGTAGAGGTTTTGCCCCCCCCCCCCCCCAATCACCAACAGGGGAACGACATAATATAAAGATCTGTTAAAATACCAATAAAAAATTTTAATCATAGATATTTAATTGATTCTGTTAGCAAGCTGTGATTACTACAAATAAATTGGACCCCCCCCCCTCAAAAGTTGGGGAAGGGGGCGGGCGGGATTGATGCCATCACCCCCTCCCGACCCCACCTATCGGCCAACATACTAGATGAGGGCGAAATAATCTAAAGATTTGTTGAAATATAAATAATTAGTACATATTATTAACATGAGTAATAAATTTGTATACAAATTGTGTGAATTCTATACTAAAATTTGCCCCTCCCGACCCCACCATATCGGCCAACATAATAGATAGGGGCGAAATAATCTAAAAATAGGTTGAAATATAAATAATTAGTACATATTATTAACATAAGTAATAAATTTGTATACAAATCGTGTGAATTCTATACTAAAATTCTTTAGCCCCCCCCCCCCCCCCTCCCCTTTTTGGATCCGCCAGTGTCTATCATTATGAGTGTAAAGAACCAAAAAGTTTATCAAATGAATATTTTTAACATTACACCAATTATCAAAAAAGTGATCTGACACTGTTATTGCAATATGTAAACTAAATAAGTGTAGAAAAAATTATTTGAATAGAGCAATAAATAAAAAAAGTTTTTAGCAAAAATAGTATGATAAAACACGATTTTGAGAAAACATAAAAAAACTAAGAAAATTCAGAATATCTCAAAAACTATAATAAATAAGTTTTAAAAACTAGAACTATTATTTTTAAGACATATTAGGGTTATATGTTAAAATTTCATTTATGTTCAATGAAAACTAAAAAAGTTTTAAAGTAAAAACTTTGTTGATGAAGTACATAAAACTTAAATTTTTTAATGTAATTAATTGAATGACTTTTTTTTTCTTTTTCTTATAAAGGTATTATATGTGTATTGAAATTAAATGCAATATTATTAGATAAAAACAATTAATAAGGTATCTTATAGAATAAAAAAAAAATGTCCAGCCTTATAGTAAAGTTAATTACCATGTCTTAATAATTAGTGTCTTGCATTGATGATCCATAAACACTAAACATAAACACTACAAAGAGTTTGAGAGCTTTTATTTTATCTTTATTATTTTCAAGCCTTACAAAGTATTGTTCTGATGTTTTCAAAGTTACCCAAAATACTGCTAAATAAAAAAGACAAAAGAACTTATTTCAAAAGCTGAGCTTAGCTGAGCCAAAAGACAAACTTTTCGACACAATGAATTTGTACTTTGCTTCAATTATTTAAACTTTTATTTGATTTTATTTTGCAATCTTTCTAAAGACTGCAAAGAAGGTTTGAATCTGTAAATCACATAGTTCATTCAAATATGTTTACGAAATCTGGTGTGGTTCAATAAAACGACAAGTTGTCATTGACGTGGCCATCTATATATTTCTGCGAAACATCCCTCTTATAATTTCACTTCCCCTAGTTTTTCAGGTCAATTATTTGGCAACTTTCTATGATGTACTGACGTGACCTCACCTGTGCGCACGCGCTCTACTAACAGAACTCGCCCAGTCACTGTCCCTCTCTCTGTCCTCTTTTAGTAAATTTTAGATATACGTAATACAGATCTACATTAAATTAAAAAAATAAAGATTAATTCATTCTCATTATTTTTAATAGCCTTTAATATTATTTTATAATTACATAATATAGATCTGGAGTTTTCATGTCATTAGAGAATGACTAGGACTAGATCTATCATGAACTATTACATGATACTACCGACACCGTCAAGCCAGTAACCTTATGACCTGATTACCGTAGCGATAGACAGCGCGGCGCTGCCACTTGCATACCATTCTTCAAAGGGTCCTTCGATGGAAAGTTTTACCTCATGGAAAATGCTGTACATTTACATCAGTAGAATAATAAATTAACAATTGACTGATGAAGTCAATAGAAATGTGAAGCTTTAAAAAAAAAAAAAAACTGAATTCGGTTACTTTTGTGCTTCAATTATTTACATCTGAATCTAAATGATTTTTAAAAAAATTTATGTCATTTATCTTTGTGTGCAACAACTTAATTGATATCTTTATAGATTTATTTATTATAACTAAATTAGTTTCTCTAGATCTAGATTGACTAGACTCCCGAAAGACAGTATATATACTATAGATAATATAGTAGTATAACCAGCCCATATAAACTTATATTGTTATATCCTATTGTTTTTATCTAAGTAAGATCAAAAGTTATTAAGTCTTATTTGAATTTGATCTAGAATAGTTATATTAACTTAATTAGAGTCTAAGATATATAAATCTCAACTAAGAACTAGATTTACATTACTTCTAGATTCTAGACTAGTCTAGATCTAGACATTCTAGAAGTAGAAATGTCTAGAGTGACTAGAGTGGTCACTAGAGTAAAAGTCTTTAGACAGTAAAAGTTAGTTACTTAGTCGTCTTAGTGGTCAAGATTTTATACCCAGTATAGTCCTTAATTAAATTAAGTAGATCTAAATGATATCCATAGTGTTAGATCTAGATCAAGTAGATCTATCATCTAGGAATCTAGATCTACTTATGATTCTTGAGACTGACTGAGATTCTTTCGGCATCTATTGCCAGCGTAATTTCCTTGTTTAAACCAATGTTAATATCTAGATCTATGAAATTCACATGATTCCTTTAAAAATTATGGTATATTTGATCTAAGAAATTATTAGATCTAAAAATGTAAAAAGAATTAAGCAAAATTATAGAATTTAATCTACAGAGGACTAGTCTAATGTGTTCATTTCAGCTGTGGTAAAGCGTCCATTGACAACCAATGGTACCGGTATAAGAAAAAAAAATCATGTGATCATTCTGAACCAATCGTATTATTCGTATTTGTAAACAGAAGATATGTAGGTCTTAGCAGTTCTTTTTATAGTCAAGAAACGCATTTATATAGGTGGGAAGAATGTTCAAACTTAAATAATTATTTTTCATTGGATGTCTTTTTATAGTCTGACCTTAGAGAAAAAAGGACGAGCTTTTCAATGAGGCCCAACATGGCGGGCTCCCTTTAATCATTGTTTATGAAAATCAATTAAAAACAATGGGTATTTTGGTTGTTAAATGCATTTTTTACATAATTTTTTTTTCAATGTTATCATTAAGTAAAATGCGTGCAAACATGTTGAACTATTTGAAACATGTAAAAACTAAAAATATTTTTTCCCCCAAGACCGGTACCATCATTTTTTAGTGTTTCCCCTGCCCTTAATACGCAGGTTGGTAATGAAAGAAAATTAGGAATCCTGTTAGTGGAAAATCCCCGGTTTTGGAAAAATTAAATCAATAACATTTGACTTCTGGGTATTTTCCTAAGCTAGAAGCATTCTTTCCTTTGTGCCGATGTGCCAAAACTCAAACTCTTTTAAATGAGCTACTATAATAAGCATTTGACAACGTTTGCTAGTGAATGCATCTTCTTCAATTTCTTTTAGTTATACGGTGACGCTAATTAACCTATGTAAATGTTTCAAATAACAGGGACTAGGCCTATACGTATAATAAAAATAATTCCCACTGGCATTGCTCAGCTTATCAATAGTCGATTATTCACAGGGGCATACTATTCACTGGAACATTCTTTACATAGTAACAGATTACCTATAAAAGTAGACCATCTCTCACGTTACAGCCCAACACCTATGACTATACAAAAGTTTATTGAATTTGGTGAGTGCAGTAGCATTTTTTTTAAATTTAACATTTGACACTATAGGCCTATATATATATATATTTCTATCTAGACTTGCAATGTTTTCATGTTACGATTAATTTAGGCAAAAGCTCACGATCAGTGTTAAACTGTTGCATGAAACCAGGGGCGGACAGGGTGTCAAAATCGGCCCGGGCATGTCTATGCAATGCAGCCCCCAAAATCGTTCTTCTAAGTTTCATAATGTGACGAAAACTGGGTTTACGTAACATAATGCATTTCTACTAGTAGGTAGCCTGCATGGTTAGCTTTAGGAACAATGTAGGCTACTTAATATTTTTTTTTTTAACTATTTGGTATTACTAAATGACACTTGAAATTGGATCTTTTATAACGTGTGCAAAATCATGCTACCATATAGGCCTATAGTAACATAGCCATGTACTTGACATTCACGTATAGGGCTCGTTAACATTCCCGTTCAACGAACTATTCACATTGTTTATGACTGTGTCCAAATGGATTACCCGTAGAACGTTTGTATCAGCAGCCTTCACCATGAAAGTACCTTGCGTGATGATGCTTATCCGCCTATCTTTAATATGCAGTGATTTTGTTTATAAGCTCCTTGACTTGTGTACAAGACAGAATCATTACAAGATACACCCATGTCAACTCTTCATCCTCAATTCTTTTTTCCGCCCAGCTCACAAGATTATCTGCTGCTTTCTTAATAAACTAACTTAACCTCTAGACCGTTTACCACTGGGGTGGTAATTTGCATATATACGAGTGAAATGACTTTTATTTGGACCAGAAGAATGTTTTTTGGACATTCCGATGGTCTAGACTCTAGAGGTTAAGTTCGCTTAGTGCGTTATCGCTAGGCGGTGTTGTCGTTTCCAGGGCCACTGGTTCGAGCCTTGGTAGGCGCAGTCCCTTATTTTCGTCGCATTTAATTCAATACTTTCTCCCTGGTGCTGCTGTTTATTTATGTTTAATATGTATGTATCATCATTTGTTTCAGCGCCTCTATATTTGCTTTCTTAATAGCTTGTATCTACATCTTGGAGTTGGCCACACACACACAATGTAACATGCTCTCAGAGCATCACGTTCATTTGTTTAAAAGTAATCTAATAACCTTATGGGAAAACAAATACTGTCAAGATTGTTGTATATTTTAGCAAAGTCTCTTTATATTTCGGTTTAAGTCTACATCTTCATTGTCTTGACATATTAGTGTTGGATAACGTGGCTTGATCTCTAGGAATAAATGACGTTGTGTTTTGTTCATTCATAGACGCTGTTCATTATCTTGTGCTTGCCATAGCCATATTTATTTCACCTTTATTTTTAGCGGCCCCCGTAAGGGGAAAAAGCCGCTATTAGGTTTGTGCAAAATGTCCGTCTGTCTTACTCAGATCTCGAAAACTAGAAGAGATATGAAAAATTTTATTTCATCATTAAATGCGGCTTGAAAAGTTTAGGTGCAACGGCTACTTTTGGGTTTCTAAAAGCAAACCGTTTAATTTATAAAATTAATTATGCAAGCGATTTTTTCATAAAAAGACACCAATTCTAAAACAATTATGTAAATGTAAGGGAGTCGATGTTACAATATACTAACAATGATTAACTCAGGTAGTATATTTTCAGTATCACTAAGTCAAATATTATAAAATGTACAGGAAATGTTTACAACAAATATAAATAATAGTTAAAGATGTTTTTTCTGGTCAACTAGCTGCTAAAATTAAAAGAAAACATTTCGTTTTGTTTATAAAGCCTATTAATGCACTTTGTATGTAAATATCACGCACATTTTTTAAAATAGACTTTTTATGCAGCGATTTTCGTGCATTAGCGTAACGTCGCAACATGATCAGGTGCTAAACCAATTCCTTAAACTTTTTTAAAAAATCAGATTTTATTTATTTTTTGTTTAGTGTCCCCATCCGAATAAAAGAAAATTATTTTTGTGCGTTTTGTCTGTTGGTCAGCCTGTTCGTCACGATTAGATTAACAAATAAGACTAGAGGCTATTGCAAATCTGATTTAACATTTAATTTTTCATTGAGAAATATTGCAATAGTTTTAAGTATCTATAATAGATTGTTCCGGATGTTTTGTGAAAAACAAATCAATGCCTATGACTATTTGTTTGCTCTTCTAACTTATACTAGATTTTATTTCCATGCTTAAACGTTGCAAGAAACAGATGATCTTTTATATATTAATCCAGTTTTTTAATGTAAATAGCATATAAATGCTAAATAAAAATATCTATACTGATTTATATTTCATTAACTATAAAATTGTTCCGGATATTGTTTTATAAAAAATAAATTATGTCAAATGATTGTTTTGAAATCGCATAATTGACTAATATTTCACTTATATTCTTTGACACTACGTCAATATAGTTTATTTATCAATATCAATTGTTCCGAATTTTTAACTTAAAACAAATTTATGTCAAATAATTCTATTTTTTTCAAAAATATCGTCAATAGGTTATTCAGGATTTTAAAATAAGAAAGTAATTTACAAGAAACGATGATTCAAAATCAATTTTTAGACTTATTTTACAGTTAATTTTCTTGCCGAAACATAATAAAAGTTGTTTAATCGGTAAAGAATGTTCCGGATTTTTTTTTGAAAAAGAAATCGACCTACATTACCTTAATTTTCTTACAAATCGTCATCAAAAATGATCCGAATTTTATATGAAAAATCTAATAAGGCATATAAATGTTTGAAATCCCTCTTCAAATAAATAAAACAAATACTTTCCTCATTTACGAAAATTGGTTGTTCCGGATTTTTTTATGAAAAATAGTTTAACTCTATTTATGCAAAATCGCACTTCTATCTTAACCTACATTTAACTTTCTAGCTAAAACGTTAGAAAATCTAATGACGGTTAATATTATGCTCCGATTGTTAAGAAAAACAACTTCCTAACACCAAAGTATGGTTTGAAAAAATCTCCATCTAATTTTCATAACAGATCATCCCACAAATTTAATTAACGGCATTTGATTAATCTGTAATTCTTATTTTCTCTCACTATAAATATATAAACATCCGGAACAATCTATTATAGAAACTAATGCGATGTTTCGGAAGGGAAATTAAATTTTAATCAGATTTTCAATAGCTTTTAGTCTTTAAATTTCTCGCTATTAACATGAAGAACAGACAGACTAACAGACAAAACAAAAAAAAAAGCGTCTTTAATCCTTTTATTTATATATTAAGTCTAACTAGCCCATCAAATGGAATGCTAAAAGAACTCACTCCTGTGCACCAATGTCTATGAATCCTCGAGAAGCTACTCGTATAGAAGACATTTTTTTAGTCTAACTAGGACGTGTGACGTAATGGAATTTTTTCCTTTGACGTCATATGGAGTTAATTCTTTAAATGAAATACTAAAAGATCTCACTCGTTGCACCAATGTCAATGAACACTCGACAAGCTGCTCGTATAGAAGACATTTTTTTAGTCTAACTAGGACGTGTGACGTAATGGAATTTTTTCCTTTGACGTCATATGGAGTTAATTCTTTAAATGAAATACTAAAAGATCTCACTCGTTGCACCAATGTCAATGAACACTCGACAAGCTGCTCGTATAGATGACATTTTTTAGTCTAACTAGGCCGTGTGACATAGTGGATTTTTTTTTCCTTTGACGTCATATGGAATAAATTCTTTAAATGAAGTGCTAAAACAACTCGGTATAGTAATGTTTATTGAACCTCATAATGTGACTTGCATTTTAAAAAGACATAATAGCTAGATTTAGATCTAATCTAGATTTTTACACTAGATCTAGATTTTTTCTTACTCTAGAGCTTGATTTTTAGCGGCCCCCGAAAGGGGAAAAGACGCTATTAGTTTTGTGCGAAATGTCTGTCCGTCCGTCCCGTTTAGATCTCGTAAACTAGAAAAGATATTGAAAATCCGACATCACAATATTTTAGACCATTCAAAGTTCTGATGCAACGGTTACTTTTTTTTTTCTGAAAACGAAAAAAATAATTTTTAAAATCAGTTATGCAAGCAGTTTTTTTAAAGAGAAAAAGCTAATTAGTATGCATTATAAGTTAGACCTAATTTAAAACGAATAGTAATCTTGTAAATTTATTTCAACTTTTTTATTTTGGATTCAAATTACGGATATAACATTTTTCAAAACAATTAGATCAATTATAAGACCAGTTAGGCCAGTGGAGTTGCGGTGGCTGAGCGGTAAAGCGCTTAGCTTCCGAACCGGGGGTCCCGGGCTCGAATCCTGGTGAAGAATGGGATTTTTAACTTTGGAATCTTTGGGCGTCCACTTAGCTCTAATGGGTACCTGACATTAGTTGGGGAAAAGCAAAGGCGATTGGTCGTTGTGCTGGCTACATGACACCCTCGTTAACCGTAAGCCACAAAAACAGATGAACTTTACATCATCTGCCCTATAGACCACAAGGTCTGAAAGGGGAACTAGTTAGGCCAGGTTCACATCTAACTTTACATTCACTTTCACCTATCCTTTGATCTGCTGGATCGTTGGGGCACTACACAAGATCTGTTAACCTTCTTTCTCCATTCTTATCTCTCATTTGTCTTTGATATAATTTCATTCGGATGTTCTTTCTGAAAATATTGAAGCCTGCCTGGGTGGACCACTTTGGGGGCCGATTTTGAGTTTGTGTTTCCACACAAACTGTCTTTTGTAACCTTGTTTAAACTAGATTTAGATTTAAGTTCTAATTAAAATCATTATAGAATCTAGATCTAGAATTTCTTGGTCTAGTTTAGAATGTTTGTTGTTTTACATGTTTCGAATGTTCCTTCAGAGTTGTAGTCCCAACCTCCCGTAGGACGACGGGGGGATGGGAGCGGGTAGGGTTTGAACCTGGGACCATTGATGAATCCAAACGACAGTCTAGCGCTCAAATGGCACTACCAGACAGCCATGATTTAGACTAGATCAAGATCTATAATTTTAATTTCTAGGCTTAAAGTGTAGATTTTTATTTCTAAACTCTAGATTGTCAATATGTCAGTATTGCAATGTTATACTAAAACTAATCTACTATTTTAATATTTCATATTTCAATTAGTCTATTAATTGATTATCCATTTTTTTTTTATAAAAATCTTATCTAAATTACATCTACATTATCCAAAATATATATTTTAGAACTAGATCTAGTAGATATAGATATTGAGAGTGCTAAATTAGTAGTTTAATTTAGGTAGATTTACATCCTCATTCTAGTTCCATTTAAATGAAAATGCTCAATACCAAAAGATTATCTAAAATCGCTCTTCTGACATATTGTAGGCCTACATGTCCGGTAGTTGTCATTTCGTAATGTGTAGGTATATTATCAATAGTAGGCTATTATTTTGTAACCAGTTTTTCATTAGATTAAGAGCAATGCCTGGTTGTGCGGTTAGCGCGCAGGACTGATTATCTCTACGGTCTTGGTTTCATACCCTGCTCGATGCCATCCTCAGTCGACCAGCGAATATGCGGATCCGACAGGGATCCGTCTTCCACGGGGGCCGCCTCTGAGTTTGTGTGGCAACACAAACTCTCTTTGTAATCTTGTTACTATTGTGGTAAGTGTAACTACACGCAAACGAAGATTTTCCGAAATTACTTTGATGCTGAAATACTTACAATCAACGATGACGAATTTACGACTCACAAATTTGGCAATTTTGTCTATTGAACAAGACTAGAGGAAAAAAACAGATTTTGATAAAATTATCGATAGTTTGAGGTAAAACTTCCCATCTTTGCGAAATAGCAATGCTTATATTTGTAAAGTATTTGATTGCTTTCTCTTCATTATTTATTACAATCATTAAAGTGCCTCGTTATATTAGAGCCCAAGTTGTCTAGTTCTTGACTTAGCCACATTGTTTTGTCAAGGGTTGATAGAGAATCGTAACTACTGGTGTCAGAAGTGGGATATTTTGATGGCTTCTATGAAAACCCTTGAACAACTTCTTGTTAAGGAACTGAAGCGGGAGCTCCTCGAGCGTGGACGGAAGTTAGGCGGAAAAAAAGATGCCTTAGCAGCACGTCTCCGGCAAGCCCTGCTGGATGAAAATGAGGACCCAGACACATATTTGTTCGAATTAGAACCGGATGTGGTGGAGCTCTTGAGTGCAATGCAGGAACAGATGAACTCGGGTCAGAAAAACATTAAAGAAAAGACTAAATGGATTCGGGAATTAAAACCGAGATGTTGGTCATGAATCAGCGTATACACGCCATGGAGGAGACAATAAACCAAAGAATAAACACCATAGACGAGCGGATGAACCAAAGGGTTGACGCTGTGGAAAAGGCCATTGAAGAAATAAGGACTCAAGTACAAGGTGAACTGACCAATTCAGTGGGGACTAACGTTATGTCATTTGTACCAGAAGTGTCTATGAAAATAAAGCCTCCAGTTTTTGATGGTTCCGTTTCCTGGTCTGTCTACAAGCGACAATTCGACGCTGCGGCCTAAGTGAACAAATGGAACAGCAACAAGAGAAAGTGGCAGCCCTTTTACTAGCCTTGAGAGGAAAAGCTTCTGAACTTCTCCAGTCCATCCCGAACCACCAAGATTACGCTGCTCTTGTCCATATTATGGAACTCAGATACGGGGCCGAGCATCTACTAGAAGTTTATCGAGTTCAGCTGAAGACCCGTCAACAACGTCCCGATGAAACATTACAAGAGTTAGAGACGGACATAGAGCGCCTAGCCCATCTTGCTTACCCAACAGCCGCACAAGACTTTCTGGAAGTAATTATCACAGATGCCTGATGCACTGATGAATGTAGCTAAAAATAGCTAATTGACCTGAATTGACTTTTTTAATGAAAACATTGGCGAACGATCTATGTAAAAATGCTTTGGAAAAACAAATTTCAATGTTAATTTGATTAAAATATGAAATGAATGGACTATAATTAATATGTTAATGTGTTTAATTATAAAACTATCTTTGCGAAGAGAAGTTGTATCATCTTAGAGTGGAATTAGAGTTTTAGACCTAGGAATAGAGAGATGTGTAACATTTCGCGTAATGTCTAATGAAAGATTGTTCGTCAGGAATTCTAAATTTGCAGATATAAGGAATGAATTTATGTAAAAATGCATTTGAAGCTTAATTTTATTAAATAATGAAATCAATAGACTATATTTTGTATTTTCATGTGTCAAAATAAAAAACTATCTGCGCAAAGTGTGGTTTCTAAAATTAGATCTAGATCTAGGTCCTTTCGATCTTTTCATGTAAATATGGTAATCAAAGCCTAGATCGATGAAGTTATAATGCTTTCATAGAGTTGGTAAACTTTTTTTTTGAGGGTCTTAAGTTTGTTTTAGGGCTACAATACATACACTACGGTCTAAGCTAGTACCCAAGGAACATTTCTGCCAAGTTTTATCAAGATTGGTCAAATGGTTTTGATTTCTATTCGTAACATACATACATGCATACGCCTTACTTTCTACTTTATAGTATAGATATATGCTGTACGCGCGTTTTTGCTTAGGGTTAGGTTTGGAAAAAAATCGCCCCCCCTCCTTTTCCAAAGCTTTGAATCCGCTAGTGGGCCTACTGGGAGAAAAATGTGGGATATTCTATTTCTTTCTTTTCTGATGACATTGTTAGAAATGAAAGTAGTAATAATGTAATTTTTTTATATTAAATATGAACATACATTTACAGTATTCAATTTTTCAACAATTGAGAATTTCCATAAAATCATGATTATCTTAGAGACCTTTTGGCATCCCTCTGCTTCTGTCGCCCGACCATGTGTCGCGCCCGTGGCGGGGGGGGGGGCACGATATAAACACTTGTCTTCCTCTTCCCTCCCCCACCCCGCCAGTACTCTATACTGACCTAGACTATACTATATAGATCCAATCATTTACATTTTTTATAACCTTGATAATGCCACGTTTCTCCCTCAAAAGCTACAGTCTGCGGGCTTTTTCAGTGCACGGACCAAAGGTTTGGAACTCACTCCCCATTGATCTCAGACAGACAACATGCTACACCACTTTTAAGAAGAACATTAAGACCTACTTGTTTAAAACTTTTTTAGATTAGTTTTTGCTTAAAACTGTCATGTTTGTGTTTGTAATGCTATTACAGCGCCTTGAGCCTACATTTCGTTTGTTAATAGCGCTTTATATGTTGATATGGTGCGCAAAGGTGCACGCGTTCAATATAATAAAGTATCATTCTCCGCCATGACACTATTGGTTGTTGTTTGTTTATTGCTGACTGTGAAACTAGATCATAATTAACATGGTGGCAGCGGTGTATTAATGATCAAAGGTAATCATTAATCAGTATATAAAGGTTTATTGTTTGCAATAATAAATAGACAACAATTCAAGACTACGCCGTGCAATGGCAGCTAGAAATTTCCTTCCTGTACCCGAGCAGCTCGAGGTAGAAGGAAACATGGCCGCTAATTGGCAAAAGTTTCACCGGAGCTGGCGAAACTATGAGTTAGCCACTAAATTGTCGGAAGAATCAGAGGAGGTCAGAGTGGCCACCTTTCTAACAATTATAGGGACAAAAGCGATGGACATATATGAAGGTCTTGAAATTGAGAAGGGAAAAGAAAGAAAGGTGGAAGAAATAGTGAATAAATTTGAAAGTTTTTGCATTGGAAAAACGAATGAAACTTATGAGCGCTATGTTTTCAATACTCGTGAACAGCAAGAAGGCGAGGACATTGAAAAGTACATAACAAATTTGAGAAGACTTGCAAAAAACGTGTAGTTTTGAACGCCTGGAAGATAGCTTGATTAGAGACAGAGTAGTTCTTGGTATTAGAGATGAATGCCTCAAAATGAAATTGCTACAAGATAGTAGTCTCTCATTGGAAAGGTGCAGAGATATTTGCAGAGCATACGAGACCGCCAACAAACAGTTGAGACAAATGCAAGCCGACCCTCCAATCATTGAGAAAGTATCAACACCTTCAAGAACAAACATTCAGAAAGGTAAATGCAGGTATTGTGGAAAGATTCACGAATACATTAAAGAAAAGTGCCCTACATGGGGTAAAATGTGCCTAGCATGCAAGGGGAGACATCATTTTGCTGTAATGTGCAAAAAGAAAATTCAGCAGGTGTCAGATGATATGTCTAACGATGCAAGACAGATACAGTCGGACACAAGAGATGATGTCATGATGGTAAAAAATGAATGGGTGATGTCTTTGGAGAACCACAAAAACGAAAAGGATGACAGCAGTTATGACAGTAAATGGTCACCGTGTAAGGTTTCAAATGGATAGTGGAGCTGATGTAAATACCATCCAGGAAAAATACGTAAATAAGAATCAGATAGAAAAGGCAACGCAAAGATTACTAATGTGGAATAAGACTGAAATGAGACCCTTAGGGAAAGCCACTCTAACGACGAGAAATGAGAAAACTATCGAAACATTTGAGGTGGAATATATAGTTGTACCAAATAATCTAGCATGCCTTCTAGGTCATGAAATTTTAACAAGAATGAAGTTAATCAAAGTCAATAAAGATAGGTTCATAGCATCAGTAGTGAATAACCAAGAAGAAGACTGTTGTCCAAAGTTTACTGGTGATTTGGGTGACTTAGGAGAAGTGTCTTTAAAGATTGATAGCAGCATTAAGCCCAAGGTTCTGCCGTGTAGAAAGATCCCTATTGCTTTACAAGAAAGAGTTAAGGAGGAGTTAAAGACCCTAGTGCAGAGAGGAATCATAAAACCAGTGATAGAGCCTACAGAGTGGGTGAGTCAGATGGCAATTGTGGAAAAAGCTAATGGAAAAATTAGGATCTGCATAGATCCACAAGCCCTGAATAAAGTTTTACTAAGGGAATTCTATAATCTTGCTACTTTAGATGACATATTGGCAGATTTGAACGATGCCAAAATATTCAGCAAATTGGATGTGCAAGAAGCTTTCTGGCATGTCAGACTAGACACAGCGTCATCTAATTTGACAGCAATGATAACCCCTTTTGGTAGATACAAATGGAAACGATTACCATTTGGACTGAAAGTGAGTTCAGAAATTTTTCAGAGACGATTAAATCTAGCACTAGAAGGACTGAAAGGCTGTTTCAATTACGTTGATGATATTATAGTGGTAGGAAGAGGAAGAACGAAAGAAGAAGCACTCAGAAATCATGATATTAACCTAAGAGAGCTGATGAAGAGATGTCAAGAAAAGAAGATTAAACTGAACCATGAAAAGTCTGTTTTTAGAACAGCTGAAATTAATTTTTTGGGTCATAATATTACAGAAGCTGGAATAAAACCAGACCCGAACAAAGTATCTGCGATTTTGAGTTTGAATGCTCCAAAAGATATTTCATCAGTCCGAAGATTCTGTGGCATGGTTCAATATCTTGCAAGATTTGTTCCAGACTTGTCGACAGATTTACAGCCCATAACAGAGTTGGTCAGAAAGAACACACCATTTGTTTGGTCTGATCAATGCACACGAGCTTTCAACAAGATAAAACAGAAAATATCGACTCATGGCACATTGATATATTTTGACCCTAACAAAGAGCTTACATTACAAGCAGATAGTAGCCAAAATGGGTTAGGAGCAGCGTTATTACAAGATGGCAGTCCAATAGCATATGCTTCTAGATCATTAACTGATACTCAGAAAAGATGGGCACAGATTGAAAAAGAATTGTTAGCAGTGGTTGTTGGTTTGGAACGTTTTGACCAGTATACGTATGGCAGGACAGTTATAGTTCAGAATGACCATAAACCACTGGAAAACATCCTTCAAAAACCACTCAGTTCTGCTCCGAGAAGGCTACAAAGTCTAATGATGCGTCTTTATCGTTACGATATCCAGTTTCAATATGTCAAAGGCAAAAATTTGTTCATAGCTGATACTTTGAGTAGAGACCCATCAGAGGAAAAGAGTGATATCCCTGATGTTTGTGTCAATACAGTGGGACTGGCAATACCAGATGCAGTGCTGGAGAAAGTCAGAATCGAGACAGAGAAAGATAGAACATTGCAAACACTTATTCAGTATATCCTAAATGGATGGCCAGACAAACATAATAGTTTACCTGAACTCAAACAATATTTTTCACTTAGAGACATGTTAACATACGAAGACGGACTCCTGTTGAAAGGAGAACAAATAATCATACCGATATCACTTCGCAAGGAAATAGAAGAAAAACTCCATGCAGCACATCTGGGAGTAGACTCAATGAAAAGAAGAGCAAAAGAAACAGTTTTCTGGCCTGGATTATCAGCTCGAATACAGGAAATAGCCAACTCATGCTACATTTGTCAGAAAAATAAACCAGCAAATCAGAGAGAAGAATTAATACAGCACGAAATAGGTTCTAATCCGTGGGACAAGATTGGAATTGATTTATTTCAAATGTGTGACCAACAATATCTAGCCATAGTGGACTATTATTCAAATTTCATAGAGGTAGAAAACATGCAGTTGACAACAACACACGCAATTATAAAGAAACTGAAAGTTTTATTTGCAAGATATGGGGTGCCCAAAGTTTGTATATCTGATAGCGGACCTCAGTTCACATCGGAATATTTTTCCAAATTTATGATGGAATGGGGAGTGACTCATTTGAAATCTTCTCCAGGACACCATCAATCCAATGGAAAGGCTGAGTCAGCAGTTAAAATTTTGAAGAACATAATGAAGAAATCTAGAGAATCAAAGTCAGATGCTTATGAAGCTCTTCTGGAATTTAGAAATACTCCAAGGCAAGACACAAATCTAAGCCCAGTTCAGATGTTTTTTGGTCGGATGACTCGAACACTGATACCAAACAAAAGGAGTAACATTAAGATTTCTACATGTCAAGAGAACATTATGAGAAGGAAAGAAAAACGTCAGATGAGTGTAAAAACATCTTATGATAAGAGGTCAAGAAATTTAAGTCAGCTGAAAACTGGACAGATGGTCTATTTCCAATCTCCTAATGACCCTACATGGAGACGTGGAAGAATCCAGTCTCAAGTCAATCAGAGAGCTTACATTATTCGAGGTGACAATGGTGCAGTGTACCAAAAAAACAGAGTGCATATTAACCCGAACAGAGAAACAGAAGAAGATATATTTCCCGATAATGATAACAACATACAGGACAATAGAACTCAGGATCAACACGTTCGCCACTCATCAACTCATCATTCCCTGCGACCAAGGGATCAGTTGAAGAAACCGACAAGATTCAATGACTATGTGTCTTAATGAACTATTGAATGTTGATTTTTAAATGTGATATGTTTCATATTGATTGAAGCGTATACATGTATGTTATGTTTAGTTGTTTATGTTGGGGTTTTGTTTTATTTTTTTTCTATGATACTCCCCGAAATGTTTTATTTTTTTAAATTTTTTTTTAAAGAAAAGGGGATGTTAATATGGTGCGCAAAGGTGCACGCGTTCAATATAATAAAGTATCATTCTCCGCCATGACACTATTGGTTGTTGTTTGTTTATTGCTGACTGTGAACCTAGATCATAATTAACTGTCATGTTTGTGTTTGTAATGCTATTACAGCGCCTTGAGCCTACATTTCGTTTGTTAACAGCGCTTTATAAATACAATTATTATTATTATTGTTAATGATCTCGTCATGATTTAACATTATTCGAATATGAATTTAGAAATACATATCAAATATACCAGTCATTTTTCCTCCCCCCCCCCCCACCCCTCCGGGTTGAGAAACACTGACATAGATTAATCGAATGGTCAATACATTCATGAAAACTAGATTTTATTTTCAAATCGACTCCATACATTCCAGACATTGTAACTGCACTCTTATATCTTTGAGCTCGTCACTTCAAAATGTCAGGTTCTTCCTATCAAAGACTTTTAAGATATCAGAACTGATCTCCATTGCAAAATTAAGAACAACATATTTTCCACCAGGGTGTTATCCTTTGATGGGGGCTACTCAGTGCGGTCGCTTCCCCCCCCCACCCCCTTTTGTGAGCCCACCTATTCAGCGGTTCTCAACCTTTATAGTTCCGGTTGTTTTTTTTTAACAATTCCTAACTCAGCGACAACCAACCAACCTTAGACTTATTTTCGTTTATAACCCTAAGTAACTGTGGCTTTTCCTAATGTTGAAAGTAGTCATCAAAACGCACATTTCTGATATCCATGTTGTATTTTTATTTTCGAACCTGAAGGTCATCAAAGTTCTATTTTAATTTCGAAAATATTTCATTATTTACTTATATTCTGTTTAGGCCTAATATGTATCTTTCTGCGTACAATTAAATTAAATTTTTTTTATTTTTTTTTACTTTCTTCCATTGCGTATTGACAACGAATGTCTTCAGTGTTTAGACTTGATAACTAACAGGATGGAAAACTCTGTTTCGAAGAGATATGTTGCTGGAAATAGAAGAAAGCGCAACACAATCTGAGACAGAACGGGATATGAGTGCGGACATTTGATCCAGAATTATTTAACTCACATTGAAGAGAAATCTTTTTTCGCTGCTTTGCTACTAATGAATTAAAAAACTCTTTCTGTTCTGTCTCTGAAACATCTTTAACCATGCTTTAACTTAGTAAATGGACTTCTAGAAAGTGCAGAAAGGGGTGCAGATTTATAAATTATGAAGAAATTTCGTTCGCAAGCCTGCGCCAATGTTTTTGTTGTTTTTTTTTCCCAAAAAATTATCATTGTATCCATTTGTCAGGTTCAACGTCATTTTTTTAACTAGTAAATAGATCAGTGTTTCTCAAACCTTTTTGTCTGCCGGCACACTAAAAAAACTACAAAAATTTCACGAAGAGCAACAGTTGTTTTATAATAAAATGAAAAAATATTTTACCATTTTTAAGTATTACATTCAATGTGAAAGGTGTGCCTGCTTTTGAGAGCAAATGCGATCTAATCGAGGCTTCAAAGTCGATAAACAATCTCGCATTTCATCGTCTATTGTAAAAAGTCTCTCTCTTTTCTTAGACTTCATTTCAGTCAGTGCTGAAAATCCTAATTCACAAACCATGAAGATATAAACTGATTGAAGGATATAACTTGCTGCATCATTTTTCAAATCAATAATCCACTCTCCTTCTTCACTTGTAAGATTTGAAGCTTCATTGTTTCCAAATATATAACTGATCCATCCATATTCAAGACTTCCAACTGTTGGAAAGTAATGCTGCAATGCTGACTGCAGGTGTGTCAAAGTGTCCAGAATTTGGGGGTGAATTCTTTATTTGAATCACATTCATTGTAAGTAGGAAAGCAGTCGAAGACTCCTTTCGAGATCTTACTTTGCCACAAAGACAATTTTTCACCAAATGACTTCAGTTTTGGGGATGCAGTGATGATCCTTGAAGATTTAAATTCAATGAATTTAATTTGTCAAATAAATCAGAGAGAAATGTCACCTTAACCCACCAGATCTCGTCATGAATAGAAAATCAAAAGTCTTTTTTTTTCAGCCTCCAAGAATGACATCAACTCAGCCTTGAGTTGGACGACACGCTTTAACACTTTTCCCCCTGGAGAGCCAACGAACGTTGGATGATACAGGAGACATTTGTAGTCTGAATCCATTGCTTCACAGAGCTGAGAGAAAAGTCGGAATGCAAGCGGTCGAGATTTGATGAAGTTTACAACTTCAATAACTTGATCCAGAACAGACATCAAATCTTTCGGCAAAGACTTGAAGACAAGAGCTTCTCTGTGGATCATACAATGAACAACTTATACTTTTTGGATTTTCTTGACGCACAAGAGTGACGAATCCCTTTCTATTTCCCTGCAAGGAAGGACGGCCATCGGTGCAAACGCTGACACAGTTTCTCCACTTTATAGTTTGAAGAGGAAAATGTCTTCGTTCACCACATTGAAAATATCTTCGCCTATGGTCGTAGTTGGTAAGTCTTTGCAAAATAAGAATTCGTTGACACATTTTTCATCTTTTATGAACCGAATAAAAGCTAGCAGTGGATTCATCAACTGGAAGAGACCACAGCAGAGACACTTCATCGTCAGTCACGTCGAAGTGTTCGCAGATTTGATCTTGTAAATCTGACGATAAGTCTTCAATTCTGCGCGAGATAGTATCATTTCTCTTTAACTATTTCGGTGGCATCGGGACCTAGTTCGTTTCAACAACTATTGCTAAAGCTGGTGCAATGACAGATTCAGCCTCTGTGTGTGCTTTCTTGCGTTTTGCTAATAGCTGAGCAACCTTATAACTTGCAATCAATCTCTTTTCTGGCAGCTTTAGGTAGTTCGTAAGTTTCTTAGCTTGTTTCGTTTGTTGAGCCCTGATGTTTTCGAAGTATTCCTTCGGTTGCGCTTTTACAGCTGGATGTTTTGTTTCCAAGTGTCTCTTCAATTAGCTTGGAACAAGCGCCTCATTCGATACAGTTGCATTGCAGATCAGACAGAAAGGCAATGGAGAATCTTCAGGTCCCGAAGATATAAAACCATATCCGATGCAATCTTCTTTGTACCTTCGTTTGGTTCCTTGCTTTTCATTTAACACTTTCGCAGTTTCATTCTTGCTAACGTATTTCTCCATGGATAACAATGAATAATGCTTATTGATAATTTGTTATTATTAGCATACGCCTACAAAATTTACATGAAATGCATCGCTTATTATTATCGTTACCAATTCAAAAATTGCTGTGCGTCTGCTTAGGCGGCCTACAGTAACGCTGCACGTATGGCGTTCTGAAAACTCCCGCGGTACATCTGCAAATCTTCGGCGGCACACTAGTGTCCCGCGGCACACAGTTTGAGAAACAATGAAATAGATGATGTTGAAAACGTGTAAATATTATCGTCTAATTGTGAAATCTGAGGTTTAATTTAGTAGGATGATAAATTCTCACAGATAAATCGAGGCATGTTGATCTTGCACGACTCATCCAAGATTACAAAGATATTAACCAGGTAAGGTATTTTCCGTAGTTCACTTTTAACGCTGTAAAGTGTTTCTAACGGTGGTTCGCTTTCTGATTTAAAAAAAAAACTTTTTTTTTGCATGGGCCCAGCCATGATTTTTTTTTTTTGGGGGGGGGGGGTATATATTGGTTACTTGTTGGGATTTGGGGTTTAAACTCAAAACCCCTTTTTAGCTATTTCTATGTGATTTAGTGGCAGTAGCTTTGCTTTTCATTTTATTGGAAGGGAATTTAGAGACTCTTGTTTCCTTTAGGTTTTTATTGGCGGGGGTTTCTAATCTCAACTACTCCCCCCCCCCCCCCCCATGGCTACGCTGGAGCCTAGTATGGCCGGATAGTGAAAATGGCAGGATATACGGCCGAAGCTACTATCCGGTGCATCCCTATTTTAAACCCGCTTCCAATAAAAAGAATAGCAAAGCTACATTCACTAAATTACACAAGAGTAGCTAAAAAGAGTGTTGTATTTACCGCCTCCCTTTTCCCAATTAAGAAAAAACAAAACCGAAAGATAACTAGTCAATTAATTTCATACTCGTAGCCGGGAAGGGATATCAATTTTTAGTGTGCAATTTGCTTTTTAGCGGCCCCCGTAAGGGAAAAACCGCTATTGAGTTTGTGCAAAATGTCCATCAGTTCGTCTGTCACACTCAGATCTTGAAAACTAGAGGAAAAATGAAAAATATTATTTCACCGTGCGATGCGGCTTGAAAAGTTTAGGTGCAACGGCTACTTTTGGTTTTCTAAAAGCAAACCGTTTAGTTTATAAAATTAATTATGCCAGCGATTTGTTCATAAATATACACCAATTACATAAATGTTAGGGAGGTAAACGGGACTGGATTGAATAGGAGGGTCAAGAGGCACAAGCAGCTGCAAGCAGAAATGACACAAAGTCTCTCCATCGTATTGTCCGAGATCTCACTGGAACAAAGTGTGGACATGGAGCACCGATAAAAGACAAGCAAGGCAAAACTTTGTTAACAAAAGAAGAACAGGATGCAAGATGGGTAGAGCACTTTAAAGAGACCCTTAACCAACCGTGACCCCGTGTATGTCGAAGGCGTCGAACCAACCGTCGCCAGACCTGACTTACACATTCAAGGACCCATCTCCGGACAATGTTCTCAAGATCAAGACAGACCCAATAACTGCTGAGGAGGTTACCATGGCCATTGCAGTGCTAAAGAACAACAAAGCAGAAATGCTAAAACATGGGGGGGGGGGGCAGTGCATTTTTAACAGAATGACTGATCTCTTAAATCTCTGAAGGCGAACTTCAAAAAGTCCCTGAGGACTGGCAAAAAGGAGTGATTGTAAAGCTTTCAATAAAGGGAAATTGGCAGACTGCAACAATTGGAGGGGCATTACTCTCCTCTCTGTTCCAGGCAAGGTTTTCAGCAGTGGCGTAGCAAGGTACCCGTGGGCCCGGGTTCAAGAATGTGTTGATGGGCCCCTACCCCCCCCCCATATATTTCAAATATTTTATGTGACAAAGAAATTCAGTACTTTGTATATATCGGTACATTTACTCAAAGACATTTCTATGTGTGAGCTTGCGCTCCCAGAGCTATTTTTCTACGTATTTTTGTTGTATAGGTTAGAGCTCTTTTTATATATTTTAGTTTTATAGGTTAGTGTCAGATTTTATACCACATATTTAGTGCGGGATAGTATATATTGCTATGTCCTCTATGCTGTTTCTTGGACTTTTGACCAGTGTACGGTCAGTACCGCATCTCTGTCTGTGTGACGAGAGATCTTGGTGATCTTAAATGCTAGTAATTGTTTTCAATATTTTTATTCCTGTAGCCTACATGGGACGGCCTGCTATTATTACTGCTGAATATAGCTGCTGAAATACATGCTCCTGTGTTATTGCTGCTGTATCTAATATTGCTGCTTTAAGCTGCTGCTGTAGATTTATTTTGTTTCTGTGGTGTGGCCTTAGTGACTTAGTTATAGTCTGTTTCTGTTCTTAGTGAATACTAATAGTAAGGTACTAAGACTAAGGTGTTCTTGTTTTAGTTTTAGTTATGGGTTAGTTGTAGTAGTAGAATATTGTAGCTCTAGACTAGTTTATTGTAGTGTATTTGTGTAGATCTAGAATTTAGGTCTAGTCTAGTAGTTGTAGTGATTTAGTTAGATAGTTGGTTTTATCAGTTTGTGTTAGATAGTTGGTTTGGTTAGTTTCTTGGTGTTTGTAGTGGCGTTGATTTAGAGGGTTGTTTATAGTGGTTAGTGTATATATTATATTTTATTATTGATTTATTTTTTTTTGTATGTGTAAATAAAGTTTCATTTTGTCTTATTTAATTTCAAGTAAAGTTTCGTTGGTGCTTTCATTTAGTTTAGGTTAGTATAGTTTAGTTGTCTGGCAACTCTAGCTCCTTGGTCGTAGACTGAGGTGTCACAGATGAAACTCACCCAGTAGCGCTAACATCTGCCTACTGTTAAAATTTAATGTTGAGCAGAGAAAAGGTCCTCTCTCTCGCGTCTCCTGACCTGCTTACATATGCAAGTTCATGTACACAGCTGACAAAAATAATTTAAGACCATGTTTAAGTACCATTTAGCGCAGTGAATATAATGCGCAAGCGGCTGCTTTTGTTGAAACAATAAGGGCCTACCCGCGCGTACAGCATATATATTAGAATAAAAAAAATAAAGCATTGTTTCTCAACCTTAGGTGAAAAAAAAACACCACACACACACAAACCGCCATGCTGAGGCCTTTCTCTTGACAGCTAGTAGGTCTGGGGGAGCACTGTAAGCCCACCCAGTGGGGTCCGGGGCGAAGCCCCAACGCCAAAAGCGTTTTCTTGCATTCTTTACTACAGAAATGCATTCTTCTGACATCTACAGCTCAGTAGGACCTTTTGAATAAATTTTTTACTTGAAAATATTCTAATATGAATTTACAGGCCCTTACAACATTGCAAATAAAACCGATTAGTTCCTTGAAAAGATAAGATACCCCACATTGTTAGATTAAGACTTTGAGGATCGCTGCAGAAAAAAAAAATTCGAAAAATACATTTTTAAAAAAGCTCATTTTTAAGTGGTAAATTTTGTTCAGTAGGCATGTTTGTTACTCTGTTGTGCTACAGAGCCAAGATACAAAGCTCTAAAACAAAAAAATTCGGAAGTGGGAGGAGAAATTAAGTGGGCCAATTGGCCTTGCCGCTGTGTTGTCAGTTATGGTCCCAATTTTTTTTTATACAATAGAAAAATATCAGTATTAGGAAAGGTTGGAAAAAGGTGACTAGGAAAATAATATTTGGGTTCAGAACTCTTCTCAATTGTTACTCTATTTAAAAACATGGGTTGATGTTTTAATGTTAATATAAAGTTTGGTATGACGTTTAGGATATTTTAAGAAAATTTTATTTTTTTAACCATTATTTTAAAAAAATTAAAGTGTAGGGCAGGCCACAATTGGTCATTAGCTATGGGACCAGGCGATATAAAACCCCTACGCCCATGCATTGTCGTATTTTTAGAGTTCAGTATGCCTTCTGCTATTTGAGATATGGGGCCCCATATAAGTCCAGAAATTGTATGTAACTACTAAATACTTCTTATAGGCCCTAAGCTAGAGCTTATGTTGTATAGAGGTAAATCCGGCCCTACCCCCATGGTTGTTACACCATCGGGTGTGGGCCCCTAAATGGTCGTGGGCCCGGGTTCATTGAACCCCTTCGCGCCATGGATAATACGCCACTGGTTTTCAGCACTGTTTTGTTGAGGCGGCTTCAACAGTCTGTAGACGAGACACTCAGAGAAGATTAAGCTGGCTTCCGAAAAGGCAGATCATGTACAGAACAGATCTTGGCTCTACGAAATATCATAGAACAAAGTCTTGAGTACCAACAACGGCTAACGATCAGTTTTGTAGACTTTAAGAAAGCGTTTGATAGTTTCCACTGAGAGTCACTATGGAAAATAGTTAGAGAATACGGTATCCCAGAAACACCTATACAGTCAGTCTAGTTGCTGCATTAAAACAGTAGAAGGAACAACCGAGTTTTTCAGCATCGAGACAGGGGTGCATCTTATCTCCCTTCCTTTTCCTCCTAGCCATCGACTACATAATGAGGAGAGCAATGAACCAGACTGCCTTTGGTATTCCATGGCGTGAACAAAATCGAATAACGGACTTAGACTTTGCTGATGACGTTGCACTACTCGGGGCTTCAAATAAAGGCATACAAGAAATGACGGAGAGCCTAGATAGAGAAGCACCCAAAATTGGCCTCCGCATAAACTTAGATAAGACCAAAATTTTGCGAGTGGGATATGAGGCATATGAGATATCAGACTTGGCGAGTCAAAGCTTGAAGAGCTGGACAAGTTCACGTACCTTGGCAGCATCATAACAAATGATGGAGATGCTTACTATGATGTAGCGTGCCTAATAGGAAAGGCAGGAACCATTTTCCAAAGGCTGCAGCCTATTTGGACAAGCCAAGCCATTGGGCTCGAGAAAAAAATACACCTTCTCAACACAATTGTCATCCCAACTGCAACATATGCATGTGAGACATTGAAGTCATCTGTCAAAATTGAGAAAAGGCTAAATGTGGCTCAACAAAAATGGCTGAGACGGATTTTGGGAGTCAGTTACACAGATCGAATCTCAATCAAGGAAATCCTATGCCGAACTGGGAGTCGACCCCTTAGTGAGATTGTGACAGAGCGTCGCATGAGGTTTGCAAGGTATGTTCTCCGACAAAATGAATTACGCATAATAAGAGTTGCGATGACATGGAGGCCATTACAAGGAAAGCGCAAACAGGGACATCCTAGTACAACTTGGCGCCACACTTTCACGGGGGTTCTCAGAGCAGGTAGGAAGAGGCTTCAAACATTGCCAGAGACAGATTTTTGTTTCAGCAGCTTGCCGCCCAATGCGCCGAAAGACGCGGGAGGGTCTAAGTCAGTAAGAATAGCACATTATGTTTTTGAAATAAAACGTTTTATTAGCAGGATAATGCACTGTAGATAACGCTACCTCAGAATATGCATTTTGTTGGCTTTCAATACCGGAAATAGTGCTTGGCAGCGGGGCTACGCCCTGCGCTGGGGGAGCACACAGCACTCCCCCAGTACCCTTTGCTGCCAAGGGAGGGGATTCAATAATTTTTCCACTAACCCTAGGAAGAACCTTTCTATGGTACAATAAACGTCTTCAGAAAGAATGAAGGGTCAGAATATAATAAAGATTAATTATGTATGTGTAACACACACACACACATATTTGCAGGGGGGGAGAGAAACTAAAGAACTTATAATAGATTTTAGAAAGAAAAAACAAACTATACGTGAACTGCAAATAAACACTACATCTATAGAACAAGTAAAGGCATATAAATATCTAGGCATTATCATCAACAACAAGCTTTCATGGGAAGACCACCTTGGAACTCTGACAAAGAAAACAGCCCAGCGACTTTTTTTTCTATACAAACTCAACAGTTTTAAATTAAATAAGAAGATCCTTGAGACATTTTACGGCGCGACTGTACAAAATCTTCTAACATACGGAATAAGTTGTTGGCAAGGCAACGCCTCATCTAAACTGTTGCAACGTCTAGAAAACATCATTAAAAAAGCATCAAAAATTACACTCACAACATTACCACATTTAAAGGAACTTTTTGAACAAACATGCCTAAGAAAAATCGAAAAAATCTTGGAAGACAACGGCCACCCGCTCCATCAGAACTACGCCAGGTCGTCGCGAAGTGGGCGACTGCTGTCAATCAAAACAAGAACGGAGCGGTACAAAAACTCGTTCGTACCTCACTCGGTCAGACTCTATCACCGCCACTCATTGATCAGGGAACATGAAATGCACCAAGATACCTGTGTGTAGTCGCTGAATGAACTCTTTATGTTGTCTGTTGTATTTATGTGTATTTTTTCTGTTGTGTTGTCTTTATATGAGAAACGAGTCCTTGTAATCACAACAAATTTCCGTAAGGATCAATAAAGCAGTCTTAGTCTTAGTCTTAGTCTTAGTCTTAGAAAACATCCCTCCAAACCCCTCCCCCCGATTAAAATTCTGGCTACGCCCATGATGCTCATTACAAACCTTAAAAAAGTAGTAGACTGTGTAAAAACTAGATTCCACAAAATGAACAGAAATAATTTTCAGTAGTCGACCGGCTGCGTAGCATACGCCGCGATTTAACAGGGCCGGTCTTAGGCCACTGCAACCTATGCGACCGCAGTGGGTCCCGCACTTTCATAGGACCCGCGCTTATTCAAGGTGTATAAATTATTAAATTAAACCATTTTATAACTTTAAACAGATTTCCCGCGCCCTCCTGTCGATTTACCAAGAGCTCCTGGAAATCTCCCAAAATTGCAAAATATTCGAAAAAGTCCTTAAAATATACGGAAATATATAGACAAAAGTTCTCATTTTGGGGTGTCGCTCAATATGGAAAACACCAATCCAACGCGCGATAAATAAAAACGCCATTATGCATAAGCCGTAATTGTGTAATCTGGTGAAAGAAGCTTCTCGCGCCTCAATTTAATGAAGAATTACTTGAGGTTAACAATTCTCAAAGATAGATTGAAACATTTGGTAATTCATGCTATTTAGCGTGATCTATGTAGGAAACAGAATTATTATGAGATACTGTATGACTTTGTTACACGCAACTCTCGTAAAGTAATTCTTTAGTAAAGAATGAATAAAATGCATAGATGAATTTATTTTCTAATACAAACTCTTACATTTTACTTATTGTCCGCTTCCCTACCCAAACTTGGCCCTGCGAAATCCGTTTCGCATAGGGTCCCACAATGCTTAAGTCCGGCCCTGCTATTTAGTGACCTGTAAATATACATAGTAGATTACTTGTTCTCTTTCCATGACTTCTTGGTCACAATGGTTAAGTCCGGCGCTGCTATTTAGTGTTTGTAAAATGTTTGCTTGTAAAATGTTTTACATATTTCGGATGTTTCTTCAGAGTTGACGATAGTTTACTTCCTAGTCTAAACTAAACCTCCCGCATGGGATGGGAGCGGGCAGGGTTTGACAGTCCAGCGCGCAGCCATCCATATCGACGTGGGAATACCCACTTGTTCCCCCCCCCCTCTTGTTTTTTCGAGGGGTGACTATCTGTAGAAATAAGAGAGTGATCTTTCCTTTAATAATAATAATAATAATAATACCTTTACACGTTCGGTGTGATCAAATGGACTGACACCGACCTACATGACATTGACAGACTCACTAGAAAATTACTAACCAAGTTTCGATGCCTACACCCCAAGTCCTCCACCATAAGGTTATACCTGCCCAGGAAGGATGGGGGTCGTGGATTGCAGAACATCTTCAAATTGTGTAAGATGCAAGTTTTAAAAATACGATCAAAACTGCTCGCCTCCAGCAACAAATTAGTTTCCTTCCTACGGAAATACGACTCCGATGCAACCCCTCTGAACCTACACAATGCTGATGTCAATATCGGTTTGGACGACGCAGGGCATGAGATTCGCCAATGGGAAGAAAAAACACTCCACGGAAAATTTCCGGCTTCATTACATGGGGACAACATCGACAAGGCTGCTTCCTTAACATGGCTCAAAGCAGGTCATCTCTACCCTGAAACAGAAGGCTTTGTTACAGCAATACAGGACAGAGTAATCAGGACAAAAAATTACGAGAAGCATATCCTGAAACTCAATGTTGTCGACAAATGCCGAAAATGTGGAAATGTGGGCGAGTCGATTGAACACATTATGGCAGGATGTCCAGCCCTATCAGAATCAGCCTACCTAGGTCGCCATAACCAAGTTGCAAAGTTAATACACCAACACCTGGCTTTGACGTACAAATTGATCGGTAAGGACACTCCCCCTTATTATAAATACTCTCCGCAAGAGGTTCTCGAGTCTACTGAACATCTGCTGTACTGGGACAGGCCTATTCTGACCGACAAAACGGTAGATTTCAATCGCCCGGATCTGCTGTTCATTGATAAAAAAGAAAAAACCGCTACCATTATCGATATCGCCGTACCACTGTCTCATAATTTGAGAAAAACTGAGATAGAAAAACAAAGAAAATATGGGAACCTAGGCTTGGAGATTAAGCGTCTATGGAAATTGTCCAAAATAACAATATACCCCATTGTTATATCAACCGAGGGGATAATAACAACTGACCTCACAGACACCTTCAAGGCCCTTAACATTCCTAGGAACATCTTCGTTGCCTGTCAGAGGGCGGTACTGCTGCAGACCTGCCACATCACCAGAAAATTCCTCAGTGGAAACTGTTAAAGGGACTACGATGAATTTTGTTTCTCTTTAGCGAAACTCGACCCTGGCAGTGCCAGAGAATGACTACTTGTTCATTTCTAACATAATAATAATAATAATAATCTTTATTATCCGTAAGGAAATTTGTCTTACAATTTGTGCATTACACCAAACAAAAAACATTATAACTATAAGAAACCAAAGTGTACATTCACACCAGACTCACTCATAATTTACATGTGACAAAGTTTATACCAGATTGTTCTTATTTAATGATTTGATTGCCAGGGGAACAAAAGAGTGTTTGTGTCTGTTTGTCTTTGCTATCGGTGTCTTGTATCTCTTTTGTGATGGTAAAATCACAAAGTCCTGACACAAAGGGTGATTCTTTATTTCGAGGATCTTGTTAGCTTTTTTATAGATGTTTGTCTCAAACAACTGCCCAAATGGGGTTTGTTTTTTGCCAATGATTTTGCCAGCAGCATTTAGGATTCTATTAAGTTTATTTTTATTTTTAATGCTCAGATTGCCATACCAGGCAGTGATATTGAGACTTAAAATATTGCAGATGTGAGCGTGATAAAACATAGCCAAGGCCTTTTCGCTAACATTAAACGAGGACAGTTTTCTTAGTAGTCGTAATCTTTGCTGCCCTTTTTTGCTGATATAATCAGTATTTGCAGTAAAATTTAGTTTATTGTCTAGGATAGTACCAAGGTATTTAAAGGTTTGCACAATTTCAATAGTCTCTCCAGCTACAGAAACAATATCATTTCCCTTCTTGTCCCTACGAAAATCGATTATCATTTCTTTGTTTTTTTTTACATTTAATAATAAAAAATTATCTTTACAGTATTCCTCAATGTGTTCTAGTTCTTTGAAATACTCATTTACGTCTGAGCTCTCTGAGAGCAGGGCAAGAAGAGCCGCATCATCAGCGAATTTTGTGAAGGAGCAACAATAACTATCGGATTGAAAATCATTGGTGTACAAAATGAACCACAATGGCGATGTTACAGCCCCCTGGGGCGCCCCTGTGTTAACTATGCGTTCATTAGATATAACATTGTTTACCCTAACCCTCTGAGCTCTCTGGGTCAAAAATTCATTAGCCCATAGTATTATGTATGGACTAATCTGCAACGCTTTCATCTTTTCAATGAGTAAATGAAGTTGTATAGTGTTAAAAGCTGATGAGAAATCCATAAAGAGCAATCTTACATAAGTGTTCGGTAAGTCCAGATGTTTGTAGACAGTTTAAAATATTTAGGATGGCATCGTCTACACCTTTACCCTTTTGGTAAGCAAATTGTAAAGGGTCTAACTTATTACAAAGATCATTCAGAAGAAACATTTTAACCAATTTTTCTAAACATTTAGACACAATGGAAGTAAGTGAAACAGGTCTATAGTCATTCATTTCCTTTGGTTTGGAAACCTTTGGCACAGGTACAATTATAGATGACTTCCACACAGGTGGTATCTCATGGTTTAGTAATGAAGTAGAAAAAATATCTTGGAAAGGTTCAGCTAGTTGTTCAGCACATTCTTTTAAGATTCGCCCTTTTATTCCATCAGGCCCACCAGCTTTCATTGGGTTGACGTTTTTGAAAATGTTACAAACTTGCTCTTTAGTAATCGCTAATTCTAAGCAGTTGTTAACATTGACATCCTCAAGGGCTTTGAGTCTTAGAAAATTAAAATCTTTCGTGTCGAAGCGACACTCGTTGGCCAATGTTTTTTCGTCTCTTGTAGCAAGATTATTTTTAAATTTGACTTGTGCTCCTGCCATTTTGTTCATGATGCCCCACGTCTGTCTCATGTCACTTGTATTGATTGAGTCTTCCAGCTTGGTGCGGTAGTTTCTCCTCCCTTCCTCAAGAACGACGTTGAGATTTCGTTGAGCAATTTTCCTTGTCTGTCCATCGCCACTCATAAATGCTCTTTTCTTTTTGATTATTTCCCGTTTTATTTTTGCAGTGACCCATGGTTTATTGTTGGGGTATATCTTGATGCTCTTAGTACTGACACACATGTTTTCACAGAATTTGATGTAATTTGTCACTGCGTCGACCCATTCTTCCAGATTTGAAGTGGTCTCTTTGAACAAATTCCAGTCAGTGCAGTCTAGACATCCCTGTAGTTTGAGAATATTGTCTTGTGTCCATTCTTGTACGTTTTTTTGAATGATTTTTCCCTCTTTAAGTTTTGTACGGTAAGTAGGCAGCAGTTGTATTGTTTTGTGGTCCGATGATCCTAGTGGTGGCTTTTCACGAGATGTGAATGCTCCTTTGATGTTACAATAACATAAGTCCAGAGTTCTGTTTTCTCTTGTCGGACATGAAATGTGTTGATAGAAGGTGGGTAGGTCAACCTTCAAGGTGCATTTATTAAAATCACCCAGTATAACTACTGGTGCGTCCGGTGACCTTGTCTGAAACTCATGCACTACGTCAGCGATTATTGCAGCTGCAACTTCCGTTTTGGCTGTAGGCGGAACATAAACCAGGATAATGTAAATAGCCCCAAAGTCTCGTGGCAAATAAAAAGGTCTCAATGAAAGCGCCAGTAGTTCTAGATCCGGACAGCACATTCTCTTTTTAACCGTGTAGTTGGTACAGTATTTGAGGTTGATGTACACACAAAGCCCTCCACCTTTCTTCTTCTTAGACTCAGCCGTTCTGTCAGATCTCACGCAAGAGAAACCATCAATAGCAATCAGGTTGTCGTTGTCATCCTCCTCTAACCATGTCTCAGTAAAAGCCAATAGACAACTTCTCGTCCAAACTCTTGAGAGGAGAGGAGAATTATATATATATAGATTACGTTTTGCAATTCTAACGACATTGTTTTCGTTGATAATAGGCCCTGTTCGTCAATAAATCATACAGTTAGTTCTGGTGATGTTTAAGTTAGGCCTACTCATTCTGTAGAATTCGTTTAAAAATTGTTCGGCCACATTGGGCGGCAAGCTGTTTCCATAAAGATCTGTCACTGGCAATGTCTAAAGCCTCCTTCCAACTGAGGTTCACTGATCTGTTCAAGTTACAAAGCTTACACCAACTCTATCGGTCTTTCTGGGTGGAACCTTGTATACGTTATTTCTCCCACTTCCCATTCTCGGATCAAGTAGAATCTGTACAATAATTCATTGGCGATGACAACACATGAATAAAAAAAAAAAACAAAAAAAAAAAACAAATAGTTAATCATATTTCGTTTTAGATAGAAAATGTATTAAGATTAGTGAAGATAAGCCTTGTGTAGAGAATTAGGTCGTTCGCTAAAGATGTTAATAACTATATATAAAACCTATTTTATATTTTAGCTCAGTGGCTAACGCCTCGATCTTCATAATACAGGATATCGTATCGAGACATCGAGTTCGAATTCAGACTAGAGAAGCTTTAAACAAGCTTTTTAAAATGCAGTTTGGAAGCTTTTGATTCTCCCAAATACCCCTCCCCCCACCTAAATGGTCCACAAAAGTTATTTCATTATACTCCATATAGCGCACTGTATATATTATATAATTATAGCCTAACTAGATTTATATATCCTAAACATGAACGTTGCGTTAAAGAAAAACAATTAATACAAATATTTCCAATCGTACAAATATATTATTGTTAGTGTAGATTATTAGTATTAGCTTTAAAAAACAGCTTAGGCACCAACTTGCCATAGCTGACATAAAAGAGAACACCTGGTTGCATGCAGCCTTAGAACGAGACAGCTAGCTAGGTCATTCACGAAGGCCGCGGGATACGCATTCAGACGGCGAAAAGAAAATCTTAAGTGACCACCGGCGGACAATGGTTATGTTTGCCCTGGGTGTGGCAAAATGTGTAGGTCACAGCTGGGATTGCGTAGCCACGAGAAATATTCAAAATTGCATTCTTCATTAATCTTCGGACTCTAAGACATGCCTTATTCTAGAGGTATTAAAAATTATCTACATGTTTTTGAAGTATTTTTTTATTTTAATTGTTTTTGTTATCTAAACGTGACAGACGGAAGAACGGACAAAACTAAAAAGTGGATTTTCCTCTTTAGTCTTTAGGAGCCTCTTAAAAAAAGGTCAATGTGAATGTGCTGCACCGACAGGCCTTGGCTCAAAATCATCTCGACATTGTTGTTGAATAGATAGGTCAAAGTTCACAAATTATGTTATCGTCACGTCATTTACTTTTACTAGATTTTAGGTCTAGTTCTAGATAGATCTGCCTTGACATATTACTCTATGTGTTTAGCGGAAATTACCCTATGGACATTTAATTAACATTTAATACATAGTGAATGATAGTGACAGTGTAACTTAACTTAGATTTAGAATGAGATCTAGACTAGATCTAGAAATCTAGAGCCTCTAGAGGTAATAGATCTAGATTCTAGAATCACTAAGAATCTACTAATAATCTAGCAATCTAGATCTAGATTCTACAATTCTAGAATATAGAATATTATAGAAAAAAAAAAAAAGATCTAATCTAGACTAATTATAATAATTAATAATATCTAACTAGAGTGACTAGACTAGAGACTAGAGACTAGAATCTATATAATTATAATAAATTACTTGATTAGAGTCTATATAAATATTGTCATACTATGATATGATTATTATCTATATAGTTAATATAGATCTATATACTAGGACTAGACTATAATATAGTCTACATATGAGTATGAGATATACACTATATAGATCTAGATCTACATATTGAATATTCTACTATGACTGATCTAGACTTTGTCACTCTAGACTAGAACACTCTAGCTAGATTAGTCTATATTATATATAAAGAATATATGATATATCTAGATCTAGATAGAATAATATTAAATATTTTTATTTTTAAATATATTTTAGATCTAGAATTAATATAGATCTATAGTCTATAGTTACTACTCAGATCTTACATTCTAAATCTATCTAGATTTTAGATCTAGATCTACATCTAATAGATCTAGTAAGACAAGATTGAAGAAACTTTTTACTTTAGATTTTAAATAGAATGATAGATCTAGACTCTACTCTAATTCTAGTTAGGACTTAATTGGCTAGATTCTAGAATCTAGATCTAGATATTTAGATACTATATCTATATTCTATATATCTAACATCTAGATCTAGATATTTAGATACTATATCTATATTCTATATCTAACATCTATATTATAATTGATTATTCTATATAGATCTATATCTAAATCTAGATTAAGAGTCTAGATCATAAAATAATAAGCCTCTATATAAAAATATATCTAGTCTATACTAAATGTAAATATTTTAGATCAAATTATTAAAAAAACGAACTGGACTAAACAACATATTGCTTAAATTTAAATCTAGATCTATTAAAAATCTATTTCTAACTTACAGACCTAGATTAGTGGTAAATTATACAATAATCTCTGGACTATCTGACCATGATAATGTAAAAATGCACTGTCAAATAAAAGCCTTGAACCAATACAAAACCTAATTGTTACTAATAGAAAACTCTCACACTAAAATAAATGCAACCTAACACAACTATCCAAGCTGCATTAAACTTTCAGCAAACATTCTCATCAGAAAAAGACATTAACCAACCAGTTGATGATCTCTGGAATTTCATCAAAAGCAATCTTAAAACATTATAGAAAATCAAATACCAACTAAATACTCATCCAATAAAATAGGGTTTTTATTAAAGAAATTTTTAGAAACCAAACAAAAACATAAAACTAAAATGATATTTAACTTTAGTTAAGACAATATTAAAATATGCTTCCTCTGTTTGGGATCCCTCAACTCAAGAAAACAAAGAAACTAGAACAAATACAAAATAGAGCAGTGAGATTTATAACAAACGAATATTTAAATTTCAATAGGGTAACACCATTATTTAAATCACTAAACTTAGAGACACTTCAGGACAGAAGAAAAAAAGTAAAGTAGCTATAATAAATAAAACCATAATTTAGAAATAGAAAAAATAAAACCTAACGAAATACTCAGAAAGACACATTCTGAATACTAAATGAGGCCTTACATATCATCTATAGCTAAAGACATAATTATGTGCTATTAGTGGATTTCTGTTGCATTGTTTTTTATAATTTATTATTCATTTTATTGAAATATTATGATAGTTCTTACACGGCTGTGTAAACAAAATGTTGTGAAAAAGAGTGCAAGAACTCTAGAACAAAAGGAATTCTAAACATTTTCTGAGAATGCGACTGACAATTTTTAGATTCCGTGCCATCACTTCTGTTGCTTCAGCCAATATTCTCAAGTTTGAGAAGTATGCAAGCTTTAACCCGTCGCCATTGTCACTGAAGAAACTATTGGAATTTGGACGTACAGGTAGTTCATTTATTCAGTATGATTACAAAGCTTAATATCAACTCACTCTATCTGTCTGTTGAAGTTTGAATATGTTATTTCTCCAACACTCATTCTCAAATCAAGTTGAATCTTTGTGCAATTATTCAGTGCCAAAGACAATACAATAAAAAAATTAGTCAATTAATTATTTTGTTTGATACCAACAAGGGAAATTAATCCTTCATTATTCACAGATATGACTAATAATGTAGGGTTTTGTCCCCTTATATAATTTTACACATTATTTCTCCCACACCCATTCTCTAATTAAGGTGAAACTTAAAGCAAGTATTTGTTCTACCTAACAAAACATCAATCAATTTTAAAAAAATTAACCAATTAGTCAATTAATTATTGGTAACTTTTTATTTTGTATGATATCAAAATGAGAAATAACTTCTACATTATTAAGAGATTTAGTTGTAAGTGAGCTTTGATTTAAACAAATTTTTTTATTTTACTTGTTTTAACTCTTTTGTTGGTCTTACACTGCGTTTTATATTAGAAGACTAAATTAACTATTTTTTTTATTTCAATATAATCACTGACCTATCATTAAATCAACACTGGTAAGTTTGACTTGACATTTTATGTTAAAAATTCATGCAAATAAATTCTTTTATTACCTAATTTTTTTTATATCTTTAGAAATTAAGATAAAAATCCATAAAGTGTATTTTTTTACAATTATTTGTTGTTGTTTTTTTAACCTGATCTCCTTTCTTTACTTAAATGAATAACATAATATATTTATATTTTTATAATATGTACATTTGTTGGCTAAGATGTTAAATTATGTTACCAAATAATGATCATAACTATGTATGTATCACAGTTAAAGATATTGCAGTTAAAGTCCAATTGTGCTGTATCAGGCTAACAAAATAGAAATAATATGTTGATATGATGTATCAGGCTAATAAAGTAGAGATATTGTGTTAATATGCCGTATCAGGCTAACAAAGTAGAGATATTATGTTGATATGCCATATCAGGCTAATAAGCTTTCTTTCTCAGTAGAGGTGCTACTGGAGATAATAAATTGTAGTAATTGAATACTATTCTCTTGTAGAGCTAGTAGTGTCTAGTGTCGTTTCATATAACTAACTTTCTTGTAGGTTTCTACTTATGAATGCCAGTTAAATAATACTGGTCTTATCTACTGTGCGATAATATGTAAGTAGATCTAGAGAGTCGAGACGATAGACTCTATCTTAGATCTATACTTTAGATTTGATATCGATAAAACGATGTGTAACTGATCTTATGACACAGTAGATCTGATTCCATCATGAAGAATTTTGTTCTGTAAATTGAAGAAATGAGAAAAATTGTCCGTAGGATCTTTGATGATCTTTTTGTCAAATTTGCGGAGGTGCCAGATATCACAGTTAAAGAGCTTGACTGTCACTGTTTGTAAGTTTCTCTCTTGTTAGTTGAGCTCGTTGTTGATCTTTGCTGAATTCATCAGGGGCGCTGATATCTTGTAACCGTGATGTCGAGGATTCTATAGATGTATATCTCTAGATCTAAATACTATCTTAGAGATTCAATAAATAAAGATCCTTTTTTAAATCAAATTAAAAAACTAGGAATCACTGCAATGTATAGTATTTACAATAGTAAACTGTATCAAAATAAAATATTCAAATTTACTACTAGATTTAATACAAATACAACACTGATCTCTACCAATTCTAACTCAAAACTCAAATACGTTTTATCTCTAGGAGAATCTCGACACGACTGAAGTTTTTCTTTTTCTAGCTCCCACGTCCCCTTTGACCTCTACTTCACCTCTACTGAGACACTTGGCTTTAGCCAATCAAACCATCTCCTTCAACCAATCAAATAAATTCCTGTCTTGTGTCATTCGAGTGATAGACGGGTGTCTGCTTACTCAAAGGAAATTCTGTGCTTGACCCATACTTTACAGGCGTAGATTTATAACTTAAATAACCAAGACTTGGGTTTATTTTAAATTGATACGTGACAGTAAGCATGTCCTTAGTTCACCAAATACACCAATATATTGGTATCTGTGAAAGACAGAATCTTTATAAATATATTTAGTGGTTCCCTATCTAGAAGCAGATATTTCTGTGAATAGACCTGGCCTTTCTTTTTACTAGAAAATATTCATTAGTGGTTTGCATTTTATGTTTAAAAATTACTTTTCAGATGGTTTATAGCTTTATAAATATTTATTCTATATTTTTTTTTTACCATCTGATATAGGTAGTCTAAAAACTCTTAGCTAAAGGCATAATAGCAGATCTAACAATATGTTTTTTTTTGTATCAATAATTTTCTATAATATGACCAAACAGAATTACATTTTTAATGAGAGCAATTCACAACAAAATGGTTCATGACCCACCTGCCATCATCTTCAGCTTCCCTTCTATGTATGATTCCTATTATCAGCTTGCAAATTCTTCATCGGTTAAAAACAAACAAAAAAAAAACAAATTATGGGTGGCTCGAAAATGGCTCTAACGATTTTCCAAAAAAAATTGACATCTTATGTTATTTCTTTTGGGGAAAAAATACTGCTAATTGGCCCCGACATCGGTTATAGGGAGATAAATGAATAAATAGACGTTTAGGAACATTTTGCGATCTTTCTTTTAAGTCTGGATCTTCTATACCATATAGTTCCATCGAAATCCAGTGTTATAGTCTTGACTACTGTCTTGTAATGTTGCCATACTAAGAGTAAAGTAATCGCTCTTTAAAAAGTAATCAGCTTCATAAAGAAGCAATTGTCTTTAAAAAACGACAACTTTTTTTTTATGTCATTTGTTTACAATTCCTCTTATCAACTTGCAAATTCTTTATAGGGTAAAAAAAAAACGTGGGTGAGTGGACACGAATCTCAAAAACCGCTTTACCGATTTTCCTAGAAATTTAAGTTTAGGACTATGCATATGTTTGGGGCGGGGGGAAATATATATATAGCTCTTCCTTCGTAATCGAAAAGCACATTTCTCATTTCCTATGGACTCGAAGACTAAAGTCAAATTCCCGCTTTAAAAAGCCGGCCGCATGCGTGGCATGGGTAGATTTGGTCAGTTGCAGATAGACCTGCTTCTTCTCGGCTTTTTGTTGGTTCGGCGCTTTTACACCCTGACCCCGAGACTCACAGCTTCACGCCATGAGGAACGATCAAGAGCTAGTGTTTCCCAGCCGTGAATGTCGATATCGCATTCCTTGAAGGAGCTCTTGAGTGTGTCTTTATAGCGCTTGAATTGACCTCCCTGGGAGCGCTTTCCTGCACACAACTCCCCGTACAGAAGTCGTTTGGGAAGGCGATTGTCTGGCATGCGGACTACATGTCCCGCCCATCGAAGTTAGGACCTTTTCATTGTTGCATTGATACTGTTCATGTTGGACAGCTCTAAGATTTATGTGTCTGTTATGGATACTCCTGAGGGAAAATATGGATACTCCTAGGGGAAAATAACTAGCTAATTGGCCACACCTGAGTTATAATTTTTCAAAGTATGCCTATAATACAAATTAAAATTAAATTTTGTCTGGAGGTCTAGACAATCTTTATCTTGAACACTCTTAGGGCCTACGTCAGCAGGTATTTCCGCATTTCTACATTAATAGATAATAAATCAGTAGACGTCCAGGAATATTTTGCACACCGTCTTAATACCTAGACCTATCACAAAACTAGAATCTTCTATACCAGTGATTTACAAACTGTGCACCTAACTGTTCTAGACGACCGTAGAGGCTCCGCAGATATATAAAAAGTGTACACAATTATAATAACTTCTGAGTCTAACGGTAGATTATCTGAGCGGATAATGTCAATAATAATCCATTCGCGCCTCCTTACTGCATTGCGAATAGCGCAGAACAAGAAATTACACACGGTTGCGGAGAGTTTCAAGAGTCCAGTGGCTTTAGAAATAGGCGATTCGCCAAGACAAATCTGGCTGCGTTGAGGGTCCGCTAATATCGCAGGGCTTGTAAGGGGTCCCTGAACAGTAAAAGTTTGAGAACCTCTGTTCTGTACCATTTATCTATATCCAGTATTGTTGTCTAAACAAGCCTACTGAATTAGAATTGTACATACTCTAAGTAGACTTGTATATCGGCGTAAACAGGGTTTTTTTCTTTGACTCCAGATTGCCAGAGTGAAAAGGCGTGTATTTCTAGTGAGTTAGATATTGTTCTAAATACCATTTGAAATTTTGGTACCGTACTAAGGTCTACTACACTTATTTCATCAAAAGTTACATTTGTCTATATTGTAATAAATGTTATATTTAATATTGTTCGAAAAGAAAGTTATTCAAGTTTTATAAGTTAAAATATAATACGCCCTACAACGGTTTATTTGTCTACTAGCAGTTTGGTGCTACAAGTCAACGAGCGTCCACAACATGGGAGAGAGGTATCTTGGAGAACGTTGGCTCGAGTCGGGATTCATACTCCCTTTTAGGTGACCAATCCGTACCCAAGTCATTTCGGCCTCTCAGCCACACTCTTATTTTAGGAATTTGCTTAAACCAGCCTATTATAAGTTGTAATATTTTGTTATCCATTTACTAGATCTAGATCTTGCAACAATTCTAACCCACTAATGCAGAATAGCCTTTGCACTGTTCTTACAAGGATCGCAGATTCGCAGCTGTTACTCGACAAAAAAAAACCTATATTCTGATTTAAGTTAACTCTTTCTCTCCTAACTGACGATACCAGCGTTGATTCCATCAGAATGTGGTAAATAATTACGGAGAGAAAGAGTTACAAGAGTTCTATCCAGGGAGTAGGTCGGTCATTAGGACAGAAGTAGGATCATTACGCACTTCCTAATCAGCTACAGTCACATAGATTTAAAAAAACAATGCAGTTTTGTGTTAAGCTCTTCTGACATTGGTTAAATTGTGTAACAGTCAAAGTCAAGTCTTTTTTACAGATAAGATTTTGTTTTATATGCTATTCACCTTTGGACATTGTTTCTTTGCACACATTGATTAAAGCCTATAGATGCTATCTTTTTAAATTTTTCCAAGGCTTTTGACAAAGTTCACCATCATAGTTTGGTAAAAAAAAATAAACTATTTTTGACATTGATAGTCCATTGCATCAGTGGATTAAAGGATTTTCTGATAGGGAGAGAAAAACTGTAATAATAAATGGACTTAAATCAACACTAATAACAGTTAACTCAAGTGTACCTCAAGGAACAGTCCTAGGTCCACTACTCTTTTTAATTTACATAAAATAAATTTAATTTACCAAATTGTATTAGTTCAAGATTAAAAGTCAGATTTGCAGACTATTGCATAATAAATAGAACTTTGACAAAGAGACTTAGATGAATTACAGAAATGGGAATCAAATTGGAGCATGTCTTTCCATCCAGAAAAATGTCAGTTATTAAGAGTAACAAAAAAAAAAAAAAAAACTAAAACAAATAAATTCCACTTATCTTATTCATGGTAAACCAGTATCACAGACTAAAAACACAAAATACTTATGTGTTATAATAAATGAAAAACTGTCATGGAATCCCTCATATTGATGAAACTATCAATCAAACATTATGGTTTATTAAACAAATAAAAACATAAAACTAAAATGTTATTTAACCTTGGTTAGGCCAGTAATAGAATATGCATCCTCTGTTTGGGACCCCTCAACTAAAGTAAGTATTAAGAAACTGGAACAGACACAAAATAGAGCAGTGAGATTCATAACTAACGAATATTCACATTTGACTAGAGTAACACCTTTAGTAAAATCACTAAATTTAGAAAGCCTTCAGGAGAGAAGACTCAAAAGTAAAGTAGCAATTATACATAAAACACTGAACTATAATCTTCAGTCCGTTTGCCGTGGACTGCGACGGGTAAGGGGGGATAAAGAGATCCTGGTATTTGAGTAGTTGCCTATCCGAGGATTATTAATAAAACCACTACAACAGAGTACTTTGGCTCTAAGTTCCTCTAGACCTGAGGCCCAGATGGCCCGCTCTGGGTCAACCGGTTGGTCACGCTTAGCTACCAGCATAGGTCGATGACCTATGCTGGAGGGCAGTGGCTAGAGGGTCAATCAGGGAGCTGCTGTATCGGACACACAACGATGGAATAGCTGAGTATAGCACCTGTGTAGCCCTGGCGGGCTCATTCTGGACATCCGAATTGCTCGTCCCCTTGTTGGACTCTGAGGCGGGTGAGGAGCACAGGTGCCGAACTACTACAAGTGTCCATGGACAACAACAAAAAAAAAACTCCATAAAAAATAACTTGCCCTAGATTTATGCCTGGGCATGTGACGCCGAATAGAGGAAAAAAAGGAGGAAGCCACAAAAAGCTGTACTGCCTGGCCATTATTTCTGGTGGTCAGGTGCACAGAAGAAGGGAAAAGCCTGACCAAGATGAGCCCTTTTCTCATCTACAAGGGACTTAAGTCAGTAGTGGGAGAACCCAAGAGTGTATCCAAGCTGCACAAGTCATCAGAACTTCTCGTAGAAGTCGATAGTAAGATACACTCTGATGGGCTTCTACGATGCAGAGGAATCTGTGATCTCCATGTGGACGCCATGCCACACAAGAGTCTGAACACCAGTAGAGGTGTAATCAGCTTTAGAGACCTGCTGGAATGTTCCGAGAAGGAAATAGTGGAGGGAATTAAATGAGTCACCCATGCCCGGCGCATTACCAGATCGGAACTAGGACACCGCCAGAGTATGTGAAGGCAGGATACCTACGAGTTCCAGTGAAGCCCTACATACCCCTATGAGCCTACTCCAAGGACTGCCCTGTGTGGAAACAGAAGGTTGCCGTGCAGGAGTGAGTACAAGGCAAGACATGGATGTACCTTCAGCCAGGCGAAGTCGGCTGTATTGGCCCTACCCAAGGGCCAATTCGGCTTGACAAAGACCTATGCCCAGGCTGTGGCTAAGATAGGAAGATCCATATCCACACTGACGGACACATTGACCCCACTACCCCCTCTTCCTCCTCCAACTCAGAAGAAAACACCGCCAAAGATTACACCTCTATAGAGACAAGAAAGCCCTGTTGTCATGCTAAATAACAGGTTATCTGTGCTGGCTGATGAGAACATAGAGACTGAGCGGCATGTCAAAACCAACACTCCGGGAGAACCCGGAGACATTATGTCTGACACAGAGTTAGAGTTAGAGGTTGACCAACTCCCTAAGGGGAGAAATGAAATTAAAGAAGATATCCGAAGTGAGGAGGAAGAAATAGCCTCCACTCTAACTGGGGGGATCTCCCCTCTTCAGGGAGAAAGACTTCCCCCAAAAGGAAGGTGTCCTCCTCTCCTTCCAAACCTAAGTCTAAAAATACAAAGGTCACTGGAATACAGGAAAACCCCTCCGTGGGCCTCCCAATGCTTAATAGCTCCAAGTAGGTCATTTAGTAGGCTGCAAGTGATAGCTTCTAGAGTCTACCCAGAGTCTCAGTGTGGATTCAGGAGTGGTAGATCCACTATAGACATGATATCTTCTCTACCACTACTGCAGGAGAAATTCAGAGAGAGAGAGAGGCAGACCCCTTTACATCATTTTTGTTGATATGACTAAAGCTTTTGACATGGTCAGCAGAAGTGGTATTTTCAAACTCCTGAGAAAAATAGATTGCCCTCCCAAACTACTAAAGTTCATTGAGTGTTTTCACGATGAAACTAAATGTACTGTCAAATTCAATGGAGCCCAATCAGCACCTTTTGAGGTTTGCAGTGGTGCCAAGCAGGGATGTGTGCTCACACCTACTCTGATTTGGCATATTCTTCTCCTGTCTACTGCATTATGCGTACAACGACATAAACGAAAATGTATGTTTCTCCATACAAGATCCTATGGAAAACTATTTAATGTATCAAGGCTGCGGGCAAAAACCAAGGTTAGGAAGCTACTCGTCAGGGAACTCCTGTATGCTGATGATGCAGCTATTGTGGCTGATTCTGATATTCATCTACAGTCCCTGGTTGACAAAATATCTGCTGCTTGCCAGAAGTTCGGCTTAAACATCAGTCAAAGACTATGATACTTGTCCAAAACACAAACACTGCACCTCAAGTAAGCATTAATGGCCAACCACTAGAAATTGTTGATCACTTTTGTTACATTGGCTCCATCATACCCAACAACACTCTACTGGATAAAGACATAAACAACAGGATAGCCAAGGCAGTGGCCACCATATCACGGTTGCAGAAAAGAGTCTGGGACAACATATTGCTGACTAGCAGTACTAAAGCCATAGTCTACCGGACCTGTGTGTTGAGCACCTTGCTGTACGGAAGTGAAACATAATCAACCTACTCATGGCAGGAAAAAAAGCTGAATGTCTTCCACCTCCGATGCTTAAAGCGGATCTTTAAAATAAGGTGGCAAGATAAGATAACCAATGAGGAAGTGCTACAAAGAGCAGGGTGCCAGGACATCCGCTCTGTTATCAGCAGCAGACGCCTTGGCTGGCTTGGCCACGTTCGTAGAATGCCAGTAGGTCGACTTCCACAGGACATCCTGTATGGCGATCTAATAGAAGGCAGGAGAGCCGCTGGTCGCCCACTTTTACGTTATACGGATGTATGCAAACGCGACACGAAGCTCTTCAAAATCGACACTGGCAACTGAGAAGATCCACATGGAGAGAGAGCATAAAGGAAGGGTCACAGATTATAGATGTCATACACAACAGAAGCAGAAAGAATGGTGAAAATGCAACGGCGCCTGGTGATTATATATGCCCATCCTGCGATCGCAGCTGTGTAACAAGGATTGGCCTCTTTAGTCACACAAGAAGTTGCAAAGGGAAAAGATCGTCTCTCGAGACGTAAAAATGCCACATATGTCATTTAGAATAAGTCTTGGATTCCAGGATTGTGCAGTGGAACTGTAGAGGCCTCAAGGCCAATTATGAGGAAATGCAGCTACTGATGGACTCAGAGACTCCTGTAGATGTCTGCTTATTGGTAACATTTCTGAAATATATTATCAGTTTCCGATGCTACAGCACTTACAGCAGGACTGTTGAGGATGCGGAGCATCAGGTCTATATCCTTGTGAAGGACAGCATACCCCATAAGAGGGTAGAACTACAAACCACACTACAGGCCGTAGCAGCTAGGATAACCCTACACAAGGTTATCACTCACTGCAGCCTGTATCTACCCCCAGGTGCTCCATTAAACCCAACAGACATGGATAACCTAATAAAACAACTCCCTCGGCCCTATATAATCCTTGGGGATTTCAATGCTCATAACACTATGTGGGGATCCAACAACACTGACACAAGAGGTCGTATGCTGGAGGATTTCTTCATCCAACATGATTTATGCATACTTAATGATGCATCATCGACCTACTTGTACCCAAGAACTGGATCTCTCACGTGCATTGACCTCCCCGCACTTCTGGACGATTTTAAATGGTCAGTTAGTAACGATCTTCGAGGAAGTGATCACTTCCCAATCATCATTACTAACAATCTCCCCTCATTGGGACGACCTCAGCGGTGGAAACTGAACAAGGCCGATTGTGAACAATTCCAAAAGAGATGCTCCGAGGATATCACAGAAAATATCCTTAATGAACAGAATCCAGCTGATATCTTTGCTATCAAGCTACTTGATATTGCCCGGAAAGTTGTTCCCCTAACCGCCGCAAAACCAAAACGGCCTAGCAAACCATCGTTTAATATAGCTTGCAAAAGTGCTATTGGCAATACGAAAAAAAGACTGGCTGCATTTATAAAGAATCCGTCCCAGGAAAATCTAAAGCTATTCAGGTAGCTAGAGCCAAAAGGAATTCCTGGAGAAATTTTGTTAGCAGTCTGGATGCCAAAACTTCTGCTAGAGCGGTTTGGAAGGCAGTAAGGCGGATCAAAGGGTAAGAATCAAACGCAATAGGGCAATTGAAAAAACAAGGACGAACTGTTACGTCCCCCAGAGAAATAGCTGACTGCCTTGCATCCTCAATAGCTGATAAATCATCCACTGCACACTACACGTCAGAATTCCAAAAAGTCAAAATCAGGGAGGAAGACACCCCATTGATTTCAGATCAGAAAACAATGAAGACTATATCAAACCGTTCTCGCTTGAAGAACTGAGGAGAAGATGAATTCCATTATCAGTTCCTCGGGCATCTTCCCGAACCCTCATTGGCAACCCTGCTAAAAATCTATAACTGTGTATGGCAAACAGGCGCTTTCACAAACAGCTGGAGGAAAGCCACAGTTATACCGATACCTAAACCGGGAAGAGATAGGTCTGACCCAGCTAACTATCGCCCAATAGCACTAACATGCTGCATCTGCAAAACCATGGAAAGGATGATACATAATAAGTTGTTCTAGTACCTTGAGAGAAATAAAATAATCTCCAACTACCAGTGCGGATTCCGGCAGGGGCGGACAACAGAAAGCTTTCATCAGAAATGCATTCCTTAGACGAGAACATCTAGTAGCTGTATTTTTCTATATAGAAAAGGCCTATGAGGAAACATGGCATTCTGCGTGACCTGGAGCTTAGGGGCTTAAATGACACCTTCCTGGATTTGTGAGGACCGGAAATTTCAGGTTCGAGTGGGCAACTCCACTTCTGACACGTCTGATCAGGAAATGGGTGTACCCCAGGGCAGCATTCTCCAGTAACCCTGTTTAACATTAAAATAAACATCATTTTTAAAGACCCTTTAAAAATGATGTTTATTTTAATGTTAAACAGGGTTACTGTCACCTGGCATCTAGAGTGCTCTCTGTATTTTTATGATTTTGTCATTTTTTATACATGGCAAAAACATGAATACTTTAGAAAGAAAATTACAATTTTTTTTAAATAAAATTCAAAATTGGGCAAACGATAATAGTTTTTAATTTTCGGACTCCAAATCTGTTAGCATGCATTTTTGTTATTTAAGGGGAATCCACCCAGAACCCTTAACTATTTTTACACAAAAAGAAGATCCCCGTTGTGAAAACCACAAAATTTTTAGGCCTTACCCTAGATTCAAAATGTAATGTTCTCCCCATTAAGGAACTGAAGAAGAAATGCCAAAAGTCATTAAACATACTCAGAGTAGTCAGCAATAAGGACTGGGGAGCTGGCAGAGATACCTTGCTGCTGCTATATCGGAGTCTGGACTATGGATCCATTATATATAGAGAAGCTAGGAAATCATACCTTAAAATACTGGAGCCCTTACAAAATGTTGCCCTGCGTCTCGGTCTCGACGCGTTTCGTACATCACTAATCCCAAGTCTCCACGTGGAGGCTGGAGAACTCCCCATGGACATAAGAATGAAAAAGCTTGCAATGCAGTATATAGTCAAGCTAAATCCAACCCCCGGAACCCTGCTTTCGACTCCATATTTAACCCTACAGATGTAGAACTATACATTGGCCTCCTTCAGTCGTAGAACGACTATGGTTCATCTCAGAGAACACTTCCTCATGTGGCTGTGGAGCCATATTTTGGAGAGACACTCCCGTCCACAGATAGCGCAGGTTAAGGTGGCTTTTGCTTCGGTGGTAGAGGAGCTGGCCATTTTTCGGATTGTGCGTTTTTCTTCCTTAGCTGAGACCCATGTACTTTCACTGTCCATTGCTTTCTTAGTCACTGTCTCTCTCCATCTGTTGCGGTCTAGAGCTATGTCTTCCCAATTATCAGTATTGATGTTCACTGATTTGAGTTCACGTTTTATTACATCTGTGTAACGGAGGTGGGGGCGACCAGTTTTTCTTGTGCCAGTCGCGAGTTGACCATAGAGGATGACTTTCGGGATGCTCTTGTCCTCCATCCGGCGAACATGTCCAAGCCAGCGCAAACGGCGTTGTCTGAGGGCTGTAAAGATGCTGGGAATACCTGATCGCGCAAGGGTCTCAGTATTGCACACTTTTTCTTTCCATGTGACATTCAAGATCCTACGGAGACATCTCAAATGGAATGAGTTCAGTTTTCTTTCTTGCTTTGCCTAGGTGGTCCATGATTCACTGCCATACAGCAGTGTACTCATAACGCATGCCTTGTAGACTCCCATTTTGGTCACCGTAGTTAGCTTATGGTTTTCCCAAACTCTTGGTCTGAGTCTAGCAAATGTCGAGGCAGCCTTCCCTATGCGTTTTTTCATCTCCTCTTCTAGAGACAGGTCATCTGTAATTGTGGATCCCAGATAGCAGAATTCGTTTACGGCGTCTAGCTTGTTATTGTCTATGAGGATGGAGGGTGGTGCTGTAGCAGGTGGTCCCATAACATTTGTTTTCTTCGTGCTAATAGTCAAGCCATATTCTTTACAGGCCTGAGAGAAGTGGGACATAAGTGACTGAAGTTCCTCTTGCGTGTGTGCCACTACCGCTGCGTCATCCACGAATAGCATATGTCTTACGAGGGTGGCTCTGATTTTAGTTGTGGCCCTCAGTCTGGCAATATTTAGGAGTTTGCCATCAAATCTGGAATGGAGATAGATGCCTTCAGTGGATTTGTCAAACGCGTTGTGGATTAGCAGTGAAAATAATATTCCAAAGAGGGTTGGGGCCAGGACACATCCTTGTTTAACACCGCTGTTTATACTGAAACTTTCAGAGCTGGCACCATTGAATTGCACTGTACCCATCATATTTTGGTGGAAAGATATGATTACATTTAGTAGCTTGGGTGGACAGCCTATTATCTGTAAAATTTTAAAGAGGCCATCTCTGCTAACTAGATCGAAGGCCTTTGTCAGGTCAATAAACGCTATGTACAAAGCCATCCTTTGTTCTCTGCAATTTTCCTGGAGTTGGCGGATGGAGAAAATCATGTCAATCGTGGATCTCCCTGAGCGATGCCGCATTGTGATTCTGGATAGACCCGATCAGCGAGTTTTTGTAGCCTGGGAAGTATCACTCGAGCAAAGACTTTGCCTACAATACTTAGGAGGGAGATTCCCCTGTAATTGTTGCAGTCGCTTCTGTCATCTTTGTTCTTATACAGTGTAATGATTTTAGCATCCCGCAGGTCTTGTGGCACAGCACCTTCTTGCCAACATTTGCAAAGCAGTTCGTGTAGAGATTGGATTATAGTAGTTTTGCATTGTTTTAGAATATCTGGAGGGATACCATCGCATCCGGGTGCTTTGCGGGCAACAATGTTGTCTATGGCTTTGTTGAGCTCTGACAGGGTGGGTGTTTCGTCTAGCTCGTTCATTGTGGGTAATTGTATGATGGCCTTAAGGGCTAAGGCAGAGACTGAGCTTGTTGTGGCGTAGAGCTCAGAGTAATGCTCAACCCATCTGTGCATTTGTTGGCACTTGTCTGTGATAATTTCCCCAGTGGTTGATTTCAGAGGTGCTGTCTTGTTTTGGGAGGGTCCGAGAGCCTTTTTGATTCCTTCGTACATCCCTCTTATGTTGCCCACTTGGGCTGCGAGCTGAATATTCTCACTGAGCTCTACCCAGTATTCATTGGCACAGATCCTTGCTGTCCTCTGTGCATTGGCTCTAGCTTCTTTCAGACTAAACAGGTTGTGTTGGGTAGGTTTTGCCTTGTAAGTAGCGAGTGCATCTCTCTTTGCTCTGATGACAGGTGCTAAGATAACTGCTTTAGAGTCGAACCAATCATTTTGTTTTGTAATTTTTTTCCAAAGATTTCTAGGGAAGTCTTTTGTATGGTGGACTTGAGGTGTTCCCATTTTTCTGTTGCTGTATTTTCAGATATATTTTTATACTCGCGTTCAAAAGATCCCGCAAACTGTATCTGGAGATCAGGGTGACACATCTTGCTTACATCCGATTGGGGTCTTCCTATCTGCTTGGTATGGTGGATTTTTTGGGGGAGAAGATTGATCTTACAACATACCAAGGAGTGATCTGTGTCGCAGTCTGCACTGTGGTAGGACCTGGTAAGCTTTACAAATTTTAAGCACTTTTGTCTTACCATGATTAGGTCTAGTTGGTGCCAGTGTTTGGAGCGAGGGTTCCGCCAGGATACTCTGTGCTGCGGTTTAGTCTTGAAATAGGTATTAGTGACGCAGAGGGAGTGTAGTGAGCAAACCTCGAGGAGCCTTTGTCCATTTTCATTTACTTTTCCGACACCAAAACGCCCAATACAGCTGTCCCATGCAGAGTTGTCAGATCCAACCCGTGCATTGAGGTCGCCGAGGATGATAACCTGTTCCGTAGTTGGGATCTCGCTAAGAGCAGACGAAAGGTTGTCATAAAACATATTTTTGGTCTCTGGTGTGGAGCTCAGAGTAGAAGCGTAGGCACATATCAAAGTCACATGTCCAATAGATGTGTTAAGGCGTAGTGATAGGAGTCTTTCTGAACCATTGCACTTCAGCTCTACTGTGTTCAGCAGTGTGTTCTTAACTGCAAAACCAACGCCATGTTCCCTTACTTCACTTTCGGCTTTTCCTTGATTGAACCAGAGTCAGCTAAACGAGTTTCCTGAAGGGCGGCAATGTCCACTTTTAGCCTGGACAGTTCATCGTTTATTATTGCAGATTTTCTGACATCTTCTATGTCTGGTAGGTTTTCATTAAGTCCAGTTTGTAGAGTACGCACATTCCATGTGCCCAGTTTAAGAGTGGAGCTCCTCTTTTTTTTCTTCATGTCGACTGGTACATTGGCTTTGTGCCTGCTTTTCAGATTTTGTCCTATCCTCGTGTACCCAAACGAGGAAGACAGGCATGACGGGACAGCACCTTATTGGCTGGGGGCTGCCCAGCTTGAGGCGGGCGGTAGCTGTCCATTGGAATCCTAGGTCCTCCCACCGACGAAAGTGGCCCCTGGCGCCCTGCTCTACGTCAATTGAGCATTTGAGCTTATAACCGGTGACTGCCACTTCCCGTGTTTAGCCGACGCCAAAGGCAAAGCTGGAGTGTCCTCTCCAGTTTTTGGGGTTAGGGCTTTGAATAAGTGAGATGAAAACCTGGGCATTGTTTATGGTCGGAACGATGTCGCCCACACAGCAGTTCCCCCCTCTCCGCGCAGTTGATGAGACCAAAGGAATGGAGTATCCAATACAGTTTGGGATCACTAGTGCCGCAGGATCTGCCAGGCTGTAGCACGGTGTGCCACAGTCTGCCGAAGGGTCACCAGCTCCTGATTTTTCCTCAGGGTTGTCTCCCGAAGCCTTTCCCGTGTTTGGGTATAGCCGCAGGGCAGCGGAGGTTTGGATTCAGAGTTTTCCTTCTCCTAGATGGGTAGCCAACCAAGGCTAACGAGCCCCTCCTGCCCGAAGCTTACTGGTTTAGGCGCCAGTTGCTCGCCTTTGCCCCTTCTCCTGTCTGTGGTAAAGGTTCCGCCAGGCTCAGTAACTGAGCCTCACGTGAAGGCCAGGAGTTGGACTGGTTGTTAGAGGCTATTTGAGACGCATGCCATTGGAAGCACTTTATAGGTAATGATGGGCTTAAGACCATTACCACTTCCGGCGTTAACAACCTTGCGGAACCAGAAGAACTATACAATCGAAGGCCTAACGTCATACAGCAGTAGGGCCTTCGAATGAGAGAATCCATCCAAAATTTAATCCCACCCATTGACCAAATCTCTAAAATTGAAATCCTACAGACCCCCCCCCCCCTTTCCACGGTTGATGAATAAACCCAAACTAAATTTATCCCTCCATAATTTCAAAAAAGAAAATACAGACCTAAGCACACTACAAGTCCACTTTAGGGAAATGCAGGAGAGCTACGGGGATTATGGCACCTTTTACACTGACGGATCCAGAATGGATGGAAAGGTCACGTGTGCCTGCTCTTTTCGGAACAAAATAATCTCCCGTAGACTCCCCGATGGATGCTCCATCTTTACGGCAAACAGAGTTACATGCAATCTTATTTGCACTCATGGCCGTCAAAGCATCAGACAGGAGGAAATTTCTCATATGCTCCAACTCCAAATCTGCATTGCAAGCTTTGGGGCGGATGAAGACTGGCATTCCATTGGTACATAAAAGCCTAAAGCTGCTGGACCTAATAACAGCCGACCATAGGGATGTCACCTTCATGTGGGAATAGAGGGAAACGAAACGGCAGACAGAGAAGCAAAAAGAGCCCTAAATCAAGCGGTGTCAGGAACCCAAATTCCCTGCTCGGACCTGAGACAGAGTATTGCCTCTGCCACCTATCGAGAGTGGCAGGCTCGGTGGGAGGCTGAGACCCACAACTCAGACAGATTGTGGAAGCACGACCATGTCCAGACATAGGATTGGCCACACCTACATCACGCACACCTTTGTGCTGAAGAGAGAGGAGCCTCCACTTTGTGAGTAATGTGACTCTCGTCTTACCGTTGAACATATCCTCATTGATTGCCCCAGATACCAGGATACTAGGGGGAAATTTTTGAGAGCGCACAACTTAAAAACACTGTTCGACAATGTCGACCCAGGGAAGGTACTGAGCTTTGTCCGGGAGGTGGGCTTGTCTGCGAAGTTTTGATTTGTGAAATCGTGAATATATAATATTTACAAAAAAAAATACATTTTTACTACCTTTATTATTTTAACTGTGAATGGACCTTGGTTTTAATGGCTTAACTAAATAAAATTTAGCTCTTGTGGTATGAAGGGAGAGTAACCTTTGAGGGATTACGGGCACGACATGGCCTAAATTGTGCCGATGTGCCAAAAACTCAAGACTCAACATCTACAGAAGGGTCCGGAAGTGTTTTAAGAATGAAAAGAAACGTAAATTTAGAACATTAGAAGCCTATGTTCCGGTTTGTTAGAGACAAATAAAAAGTTGATATTTTAAGTTGACCGTTTTCCATACTAGGAAAAGCTCTTATTGGATAGAGATGCAGCAGGTTTTTCCTGCTACTAGCGATCCAGAACTTTTGAGTAGGAGGGGGGCGATTTTTGTTCCAAACCCTAACCCTTTGAATAAACGAACATGAACAGCATATATCTATCTATTGTTGTGGCTCTTCCACCGGGTCAAATACAAACAGTGAAATAAACAGGAGGTAACCTTCCAACACCGGCGAAATGCCAAAACAATCAAGATAGGTAGTCGACACTATTATTGAAACTATAAGCACGTTTAATATCCGTCTAATATCCTTCGTCTGTATACTAAAAAGCCTCCTGTTGATAGTGTAACTTAGAGCGTTCCTAATTTTTAACAAACTTTACGTCATCGTCGCTAAGTAAAACTTTCCCCCTATTCCCGAAACAAATAACTAAATCCTAACCATGGAATGTCATAACCATAGACATAAATAAATATAGACTGGCCGATTAAAGAGTTTTATGAAACGAAAATTTGTGAAATGCAATTTTTGTGTACTTTATTATACAGCATTTATGAGCAGTATAAAAGATAAGTATTCATATATATTTCAGCCACACACTAATATATATAGTAAATAAGGAGGCAGTGTAGTTTTGTTTAATCTCTAAGAATGAAGATCATGCAATTTTTCATAATTCGGAAATCTGAATACAATAGATATACATGTTTTCAAGTTACATGAAGTTACTTCCTTCGGCCAGTCTATATTTATTTATGTCTATGGTCATAACTTTTCGAGCGTTCCTACTTTTCAACAAACTTTCCCCCTATTCCCGAAACAACTAAATCCTAATCATGTCATAACACTATATATAGAGAGAGATAGATAGAATGACCTTGAAAAAAACTTGATCGAAAGTGAAATAAATAAATAAATATTATATATATGTGTATGTGTGATAGGCATGAGTGTCATCTTTGTGTTAAGAAAGACATCTTGTCGCGGACATTTTGTTTTTCTGTTGCATCATAAAAGTGGTCAGCATAAAGATGTTCCACAGCCAGAAGTTCGAGCATTATTCTGCCAAATAATTTGCGAAGAGTGAAGTTAATGGAGACGTTTTCAAAATGTTTGCATCCACCAATAGGAGTCGATATTAATGCAGACACCTCTCACCAGAACGGTTTCAACAGTTCTGATTAGAAAGAGAAAAAATATTCTATTTTTATGTCATTTTACTTAGTCAATATTCAAACATCTACGGAGCGCGTCTCACAGTTTGAGAAACGCTGGTGTAATGGGTGCAAAGTATCTTTAAAAATTTTGAATGTTTTTGAAAGGCGTCTTTCATGAACTAGTTCTTCAAGAGCTGTGTTTGAGTGATATAAGAGGAATTTGTTAATTACCAGTAATCTATTTAGTCAATGTCTTTGTACTATTGAAGTTACGCTACCAGGAGGTGAAGGCCAAAGAAATAAGACTACTGATGGTAGCTGGGTCGAAAAAGTTTCATTATAGTTTTGTCCATTTGAAATGTTCCTAGCTTTCTAAGAGAAAAATTACCTGGATGTATCTTTGTATCATTTTAGCTTGTTGATGGTTGTGCTTAGGTATTTATATATTTGTACTTAGTCTACGGTTTGATTGTTTATCTGAATTTTTGTAACATTTCAATAAACATACACAAAGCGTCACAATAGCCTTCTTGGCTTTATGACATCACCAGACAAGTTTTTGTCCGAATCACGTGATCACGTTCAATGTCTTTGTTATCTATTGTCTGAACAGTATCATCTATTCACGTGATCATATTCAATGTCTTTCTAGGTGCCAATGACCTTCTCCAGCTGGGACATAGACACTATTACTATCACGATGATGTAATACTGGGTAGTACAAAATATGAGATAATGTCGGGGAAAAAAATCTGTTATCAAAGTTATTCTTTGATCGGCCTGCAGTTATCTTTCCCATGCCGGGTATTTAATATGTTATAGTCTAGTTATCTTTCACCTACCTTTTCCATCGCGATATGGAAATACATATGAATCAACTGAGAATTTATATTTAAGGGTAAATCTAAAATGCTTAGTTAACCTATCTATGTTATGCGAATTTCATTTACAAAAAATAATTATAAAGAGGCGCCCCCCCCCTCCCAAGTGGGTCCACTGTTTGGTAAGAAATGCAAGCAATATTTTCATCAAGAATATCTGAAGCTATGAACTACAAAATACTAGAAGCACAATCCTGCTGTCACTTACACATGTCCCATTACTCTTCTTAGTCAACACAGGTTATTTAGTAGAACAAGATCGACTCGAGCCTGGTGTGCAGAAAGAAAGCAAAAATAAATAAATTATAAATAAATAAATTATAGCTTTTTATATAGCGCTACTTTTATGCTTATAGCATGTTCAGAGCGAACCTCGAGCCCCCTTCATAGGGGGCTAAGCCAAGTTCAAGCGTACTTAGCCTCTCGACCACGCTTCCCGTAAATAATACAAGGGAGATAATTTAAATTGTAGGCCTATGATTTCTGCAATATTCTTCAGTCCAAATGTTTCCACGTCTAAGTATAGCCTAAATGAAGAGGTTTTCATTGAAATAATAGTCCAGTTGAATTTAATTGTTCATCTTTTAAAATACTCACAGTGCTTCATTTCATTGGGTGGGTTTATATATAACCTATTTGAATGTATCGATATTGCGCATTCATAGTTTGGTTACTATGTGTGAATTTATTTTATTCAACATCACGTTTGTGCTAGCCCAGCATGTAACATTCAATAACTATGCAGTGATTTCTTATTTCAAAAAAGCACGCGAATAAAACTGAAGTATTTGTGTCACTGGAATTACATCTAAAATTACATATTAATAATCAGCTGACGCTACATGTTCAGTGCCCCACATACCCTTCCTTCTGACGCTACATGTCCAGTGTCCCACATACCCTTCCTTCTGAAGCTACATGTCCAGCGTCCCACATACCCTTCCTTCCTGACGCTACATGTCCAGTGTCCCACATACCCTTCCTTCTGATGCTACATGTCCAGCGTCCCACATACCCTTCCTTCCTGACGCTACATGTCCAGCGTCCCACATACCCTTCCTTCCTGACGCTACATGTCCAGTGTCCCACATACCCTTCCTTCCTGACGCTACATGTCCAGTGTCCCACATACCCTTCCTTCAGACGCTATACATGTCCAGTGTCCCACATGCCCTTCCTTCCTGACGCTACATGTCCAGCGTCCCACATACCCTTCCTTCCTGACGCTACATGTCCAGTGTCCCACATACCCTTCCTTCCTGACGCTACATGTCCAGCGTCCCACATACCCTTCCTTCCTGACGCTACATGTCCAGCGTCCCACATACCCTTCCTTCCTGACGCTACATGTCCAGTGTCCCACATACCCTTCCTTCCTGACGCTACATGTCCAGTGTCCCACATGCCCTTCCTTCCTGACGCTACATGTCCAGCGTCCCACATACCCTTCCTTCCTGACGCTACATGTCCAGTGTCCCACATACCCTTCCTTCCAACAAAATGTTAGCACGATTGATTGCGAGCACTCACATCCAGTGCACTGGTCGCATGTGTAAAAATAGCCAGCATGAATAGTACGGGATTTTTTTCTCTTTGTAGACAAATAGGAGAGAGGGTGAACTGCTTTTCTCTACCCTGGACTACTGCCTATCAAATCGTTGTCTTGTTGTCTTTCAGGGGGCGCTTACAAAAGAAAATGAAATAGTAAATGTTTCCATTCATTAATCTCGACAACGTCTTTGAATATCTTCTTATAAAATAATTAAGCGTTTCAGTTGACAGAAGTTGTGCCAAGTTATTACACACCCCTTCGACCAGAACCTTTTTTTTTCAATACCCGGTATTTGCTTAGTGCCAAATGTCATGTACCGGTAGTCTATATGATAGACAAGTCTAGCGAATATTAGAATCTAGTCGTTATGTTTATCTAGTCTAGCGAATTGTGTTGGGTCTTCCCAATGCAAGACGGCATGGCCTACATTGTGCCGATGTGTCCAAAACCCAATGCAACACGCCTTGGTTTAGACGAAAACAGAAATAACTCGAGCATAACAGAGGAAATCTTCAATCATTTTGTTTCAGTTGAATGTAACATGCATCTAAATTAGGCATACTGGGACATCGTTTGTGTAAGCAATAATGTACTATTGTTTCTTGTCTATACCTGCTATCTATGTATCTCACACATGTAGATTGGTTTCCAAACCGGTAGATATATTAAGTCATTGTCACTTTCATTTGGTCTTTCCCGTTGCCTAAAAACAATATAGTAATTATATAAACGTAGCATTTAGGCCTACTCTCCAATATCGGGGGAAAGAGTAAGCTATATTTTAAATCTAGAAAAACACTTCAGTTTTCAGTCACACCTGTAAACATAGGTGTGCACAAGTAGACATAATAATCTAAGTAGCGTTTAAAACAAAAAGTAAAGGTCCCTTTTCAGACCTTGCGATCTATAGGGCTGATGAAGTAAAGTTCATTTGTTTTTAACAAGGTTTATATGTGTCCTGCACGACAACCAACCGCTTTTACTTTTCCCAACTAAAGTCAGGTGGCCATTAGAGTTGGTTGGGCTCAGGGGCGCTCTAAAAAAACACGAAATTCATAGTTTGTCATCACCGGATTCGAACGTGGGATCCCCCCGTTGGAAGCCATACGCTTAACCTCGGTGCCACCACGCCTCCGTGTAGCGACTAGTCAATGTTGGGAGTTCTCTTGTAGCAGCCGTGATGACTGTAGCATTCGTTTCCTTGTGTTTCAGGGCAAAAGAATGGCAGTAGTCAACAGTCCTACATCTTCTTACAGAAGGAGCTGCCTGTACGTTTGGCCAACATCATGAAAGAAATTAACTTGTTGCCAGAGAATCTTCTCAAGATGCCTAGTGTTCAACTTGTTATCAGTTGGTAAGCTGATTCCTAGGCTTGACTCTCTTTGTTCTGACTGTCCTTATGATGTCTTCTTTGTGTGTTTATCTTATAACTGACTCTTCTCTTCGTCTGTAAGGATCATGTTAATATGAGGACTACTTGATTACTTATCAGGATTTCTGTTACAATAAGGATGATCCAAAAACTGCAACTAATAACGTTTTGATGGGCAATGATGCCTACATGCGGAAATACCCGAAGACGTTTAGTTCGTTCAAAAGAAACATTTTCAAATTTTATTTTTTTAGCGGCCCCCGTAAGGGGAAAAAGCCGCTATTAGGTTTGTGCAAAATGTCCGTCTGTCCGTCTGTCCGTCTGTCACACTCAGATCTCGAAAACTAGAAGAGATATGAAAAATATTATTTCGTCATTAAATCCGGCTTGAAAAGTTTAGGTGCAACGGCTACTTTTGGTTTTCTAAAAGCAAACCGTTTAATTTATAAAATTAATTATGCAAGCGATTTTTTCATAAAAATACACCAATTCTAAAACAATTACGTAAATGTAAGGGAGGCAATGTTACAATATGCTAACAAAGATGGACAGTTTTTGTGTATTTTCAGTATCACTAAGTCAAATATATTTTTAAAATGTACAGGAAATGTTTACAACAAATACAAATAATAGTTAAAGACGTTTTTTCTGGTCAACTAGCTGCTAAAATTAAAAGAAAACATTTCTGTTTGTTTATAAAGGCTAATAATGCACTTTGTATGTAAATATCACGCACATTTTTTTAAATGGACTTTTTATGCACCGATTTTCGTGCAGTAGCGTAACGTCGCAACATGATCAGGTGCTAAACCAATTCCTTAAACTTTTTTTAAAAAATCAGATTTTATTTATTTTTTGTTTAGTGCCCCCATCCGAATAAAAGAAGCTTATTTTTGTGCGTTTTGTCTGTTGGTCGGTCTGTCCATCACGATTAGATTTAAAAAACTAGAACTCTAAAAGCTATTGAAAATCTGATTTACCCTTTAATGTTCCTCCCATAACATCTCAATAGTTTTAAGTATCTAAAATTGATTGTTCCGGATTTTTTTGTGCAAAACTAATCAACGCCAACAAATGTTTGTTTGCTCTTCTAACTTATATTACATTCAACGTTAAACGTTGCAAAAACACATTATCAATAATATGTTGTTCCGTTTTTTATGTAAATAGCATATTAATGCTAAATCATAATCTCTATACTGACTTATATTTCATTAAGTGTAAAAATGTTCCGGATATTGTATTATAAAACATGAATTATGCCTAATGATTGTTTGAAATCGCATAAGGCTTTTAAAAAAAGTAATTTACTAGAATTGATTACTGAAAATTACTTTTTAGACATTTAATTTTCTTGTAAAACATAACATAGAAGTTTTGTAATCGATAAAGAAAGTTCCGGATTTTGTTTCTTACAAATCGTCGCCAGAAATTTCCGAATTTATTTAAAAATCTACTAACGCCAAATAATTGTTTGAACTCCCTCTTCTAATTAATAAACAAATAATCTTCTCATTTACGAAATAATGTTTTTACGGATTTTTATGAAAAATATTTAACTCACTACTCTCTTACAGTACATTTAACTTTCTACCTAAAACATTAAAAAATCTAATTATCGTTAATATTATGTTCCGATTTTTAAGGGAAACAGAATCCAAACACCAAAGTAAGGTATGAAAATCTCTCCACGTGGCTGTAGTACATCTAATTTTTATACGAGACCATCCAAAAAATTTAATTAACGGTATTAGATTTATCTGAAATTCTCTTTTTCTTTTACTATTTATACAAACATCCGGAACAATCTATTATATAAACTTTTCAATTGTGTTCATACCTAAAAATTATTGCGATGTTTTGAAACGTAAAATAAAGGTTAATCAATTTTTAATAACTTTTAGTTGTTTTTTTTATATCAAGATAACGGACAGACCGACTGACAGACAAAACGCAAAAACAATGTGGCTTTGATCATTTTTAAATAATATCTATTAGAACTCAGTGCACCAATGTCTATGAACCCTCGTTAAATATCTCGTGTAAATAAAGACATTTTTTTTTTATGGTATCGGTACTAGCCTATTGTGAGGTAATGGAATTTTTTTTCTTTGACGTCATATGAATGGACTCTTTAAATGTAATGTTAAAAGAACGCACTCGGTGCACCAATGTCTATTAACCCTCGAAAAAATTGCTTGTATTAATGAAAACATATTTTAGTCTAACTAAGCCGTGTGACGTAGTGTTTTTTTTTTCCTTTGACGTCACATGGAATGAATTCTTTAAATGAAATGCTAAAAGAACGCACTCGGTGCACCAATGTCTATGAACACTCGAGAAATGGCTCGTGTTGATAAAGGTGATTTTTAGTCTAGCTAGGCCTTGTGACGTAGTGTTTTTTTTTCCTTTGACGTCATATGGAATGAATTCTTTAAATGAAATGCTAAAAGAACGCACTCGGTGCACCAATGTCTATGAACACTCGATAAAAGGCTCGTAATGATTAAGGCGATTTTTATTCTAGCTAGGCCGTGTGACGTAGTGTTTTTTTTCCTTTGACGTCATATGGAATGAATTCTTTAAATGAAATGCTTAAAGAACGCACTCGGTGCACCAAAGTCTATGAACACTCGATAAATGGCTCTTATAGATGAAGGCGATTTTTAGTCTAGCTAGGCCGTGTGACGTAGTGTTTTTTTTTTCCCTCTGACGTTATATGGAATTAATTCTTCAAATGAAATGAAAAAAGAACTCGGTATAGTAATGTTTATTAAGCCTCGTTATGTGACTCGCGTTTAAAAAAGGAATGATATCTTGATTTAGATCTAATCTAGATTTTTTAAACTAGATCTAGATTTTTATTACAGTATATCTAGACCTGGATTTATATTCTAATTAAAATTATTTTAGAGTCTAGATCTAGAATTTCTAGATCTAGTTTAGACTAAAATAGACTAGATTAAGATGTAGAATTTCAATTTCTAAACTTAAAGTGTAAAAAAAAGTGTAGATTTTCATTTCCAAACGTTTTGATCAATATTGTAATGTTTTAATATACTAAAACTAATCTACTATTTTTTTATTAAATTTAAATTTAAATTTACGGCAAATGAATCTTTGAAACATTATTACTTTTGACCATCGGATGGCTGCCTGGTCGTGCGGTTTGCGCGCTGGACTGTCGTTCAGATTTATGGATGGCCCAGGGTTCAAACCCTGCCCGCTCCCATCCCCCGTCGTCCTGCGGGAGGTTTGGACTAGGAAGTAATTATCTTCAACTCTGAAGGAACATCCGAAACGTGTAAAACATTTTACATCAAAATTAAATCACCTCTTGAATATTATTTGCGAATATGCAGATCCGACAGGGATCCGACTTCGACGGGGGCCGCCTCTGAGTTTGTGTAACACAAACTCTCTTTGTAATCTTGTTTTATTTTTTTTTTACTTTAAAAAATTAAAAGGTCAAACTACTAAACAGAGTGAGTTAGAAGCCTTGTCAAAAGAAGGAAACAAAGTGACCCACTAAGCTAATGTAATGCTGTACTGTTGACACGATGCTAAAGATAGACTCTACGTGTTCAGTTTGAACAACAAGGTGATACAAACTGCAGCTACGTGACAATGAATGTGTTTTGTTTGTAGTGAAACAATTGGTTGATCTAGTTCCATGCTAGACCTTGACACCTGCCATCACTAAATGTAGGCCAGTGTACAAGTTTCTCACAAGGTGACGGCGACACTTCTCACAAGTAGCCACTACTGTGTTTAACTTCATCACATCGATATATAAGAAGAGATCTAGTGGTACAGTATCGAATTTCAAGTCTTAGAAACGAGGACAAACGATATCGAAACCTAAAGTATCTGTCATTGAATAGAAATAAAGTATTTGGCCAGGCTCTAAAATTCATGCAATCAAGAAAGCGAATGGAATGGGGAGGGGGGGGGGGCAAGCTCACTGCTTAAAACATGAAGTTGTTTATTGCCTTCTAAAGCTTGATTAAGTAGGGCAAACTGTTTATTCACTTCGGCTTCATTAAAAACACACATTCAAAGATTGCATTGGATTGCCGTTATTTGTTGCAGTTTAATGCAGTCTTAAACAGCCATTTCTCCAGTGACACCCGCGTAAAAAAAAAACCTTCGCGATTCCGTAGCCTGCAAAGGGAGCCTTGACATTTTCAAAATGTGGGTCCGTGGCTGAGCCCCGGCGCCAAGCGTTTTCCTGCATTCAAAGCTACAGAATGCGTTTTCTAGTAAAAAAAAAACAAAACACACACACACAAAACTAACTAGATAGAAAGTTCAAGTGTAATGAAGTCAGGTTAAAAAGGAGATGTCTTGGACTGATGCTGAAACATTCTAGGTAGATAATACACACGGACACGTTCTCACCTGCTCTAAGTCGGTTAGAATCGTGTTGGCGGAAAAGTTTTTTTTTTAAAGTTTTGAGTCAATCTTGTCTCAAACACCTCTGGCGGAAAGGTTTTATATTATAAAAGGTAGCCTACTATTTAAAAGAAGAAATGATAACTTAATTTATTACTATAATGCAACTATAAGGTTAATTGTCCCTTAATAAAGTGACAATTTCCGCACATAGTTTGAGAAACGCTGGTCTAAAGTTATGGCACAAAGGAAACTAGACGTGTCCTATTTCTCAACCTCCCAGAAACCTTGAGTTTACAATAGACTGAAAGTTAAAAGGTAATCAAATGATTGGCTAACACTTTAAACATCGACATTTAAAAAAAAAAGCCTGAACTAAAATGTTGCCTCTTGGACTTGTTTACGTGCTAAAGTTGAAATGTCTTCAATGTTCAAATGTTAACATTTTGAAAGAACTGTATGTATAATAATAATAATAAATAAGTACCACCCACTTTGTCTACTGGGATAAACATGTACTTACTGACAGAGACGTCACTCGGGTCTGTATCTCCCGGTTCGATTAGCTCAGGGTTGTCACCCCCCTCCCCCCCCCCCCCACACACACACACTTTCCCTAAAAGTTTTTTTTTAATTGAACCATAATACAATGAGCTAATAACATACATTAATTGATTGTTACATAACTGCAAGACAACCGATACAGCATATAATTTTCATAACATTCACCCCCAGTTCAAATTGTGCTTACTAATATTATTAACATTGAAAGAATTTAGTAAACGCAAAACAATAGTAGAGATAATAATAGAGAAACAAACATTGTAGAATAGCATGACATGCTGTAACGTATAACGTATAACATGATAAATCAAATAGCTTATTAAAATATAACATGATAGATCAAATATCATATTAAACTCAAGTAACAAAGCAAAATGAAGGTAGTAAAATAAACAAATGTCATTTTGGAGACTAGTATTGACAAATTGAATGTCAACTTAAGAGTTCTAGTAAGCCGATGAACTTTTATTCTTTGTAATTGGGCCTATTTCTCCTTACTCTAAGATTGGTCTGACTATGTCTTCGGTGGTGCTGGTGGTTTCTTCAGCCATCGTAGAATTAGTAGGTTGATTCCTGGGAGGCGAGCTTTGGACAGGGCAGTAAGTATCAAGCTCTGTTCCACTCTGATTCTCATTTTCTATAACTTTTTGTTCCTCCCTAGGGGCTAACATTCGTAATGAGACTGTTTCCTCTCGACCGTTTGGTGTTCGGATAACAGCGTACTGAGGGTTACATGTTACAAATTTAGACGATCTAACGTTCTTCTTCAGCAGGACAGGACCCGGACTGGTCAACCATGTTGACAGAGATGTCCCGGAACCACTTCTTCGGTTGAACCCAAGAAGTCGTTCATGTGGTGTCCTGTTAGTTGCATTGCATAGTAATGACAGGATGGACTGCAAAACATCATTTAGTACTAGTTCTCATTTAGCTATGTCCAGTTCCTTAGAATGTAAAGTCAAAGTGATGGCTTTCCATGAAGTCCCGTTTAGTCTCTCTATTTATCCGTTTCCTCTCGGACTGTAAGGGGTCGTTCTACTGGTCGCGATTCCTGGAGGAAATGCTGAACCTCTGTAGACATAAACGAAGTTCCCCTGTCAGTGTGGACGCACGCTGGAAATCCAAATAGGGCAAATAGTTCATTGAGACATTTAACAACCGTAGAGGAAGACTTATCGGGACATGCAAATGCAAATGGGAATCTAGAGAATTCATCTATAATGATAAGTAGATATCTATTTCTTGAAACAGAAGGGAGATGTCCCTTGAAATCCATACTAATTCTCTCAAAAGGTTGAGTCGCTTTAATCAGTCTGTCGAAAAAAACGGGGCTTCAGCTTTGCCCAAGTTTGACATTGTTCTATCACAGTTCTGACGTCATCACAGGAGAATGGAAGATTTTTAGCCCTTACGTAGTGCAATAGTCGAGTAACGCCCGGATGGCCAAGACTAGTAGGCCTATGCATCAATTTAAGGTCATTGCGAGTGATGGCAGGTAGATAGTTTCTAGTAAATGTATCAGCTACAGTGTTCTGCTTACAGGGAGATAGATGACGTCATAGTGGAAACACGAGACTTCTAATTTCCACCTCTGGATTTTTTAATTCTTAATTTTTCCTTTGTTTGACCTGTTATACATGAAAGAGACAGATCGCTGATCCGTAACAAGTGTGAAAGCTTTACCAACTAAGAAATGTCTCCTTTTCCTCAACGGCTCAACAATGGCATATGCTTCTTTCTCAACTGAAGAGTGTTATCTTTCACTTTTTGTTATTGAGCGAGAGAAGAAAGCAACGGGCCGGTAATCTTGGTTGAGGCTAGCCGCAATGACTATATCAGAAGCATCCGTCTCAACGGTTAAAGGGCGATTCGGATCTATAGTATATACGGCGGCTTTTTTAAGCTCATTTTTCAAACTTTCCAATGTTCTTTTGACTTCTTCGGAGACAGGAAATTGCTGATTTCTTGTTAACAGGCTAATTTTTGTTGAAAAGTTAGGTATCCACTGTGAATAGTAAGCCAGAAGACCCACTACTTATTTCTGTTCACGCATGTTCACAGGTACGGGTAATTCCCTTAGAGCGCGAAATCTCTCAGGATCCGGCTTAAGTTGTCCTTTGGAAATCTCGTATCCTAACAGTCTCACTTTAGTAGTGCTAATTTCACTTTTTGTTTCATTAAAAGTGATTCCATACTTTTGAACATTGTCAAAAAAGCGCTGTAGGTCTCGGTCGTATGATTCAGAGTCCTGACCGCAGATGGTCACATTGTCCACATAAGCAAAAGTGTCAGTGAGTCGTTCGTCTTCGATGATTTTGTCAATCGTACGCTGAAAACAGGCGACTCCATTCGTAACGCCAAACGGAATCCGATGGAATTGATACAGTTTCCCACATGCTTCGAAGGTTGTGAACGGCCTTTCCTCTTCTTTTATGGGAATCTGATGGTATGCACTTTTCAGGTCTAAGTGCTATATACCGAGTACTGGGAAATCTTTTCTGCTAGTTCATCAATTCTGGGCATAGGGTAGGCATCTAGTAGAGTGAACTGGTTTATGGTTTGACTGTAAAACCATTCTTTTCTTATGTCTGTCATTTGTTGTGACTAAGATGTGTGCTCGCCAGGGAGACTTAGATGTTTCAATAATCTCATCCTTTATCAGTTGTTGAATTTCCTTCTCTATAAGCTTTCTATCTGGAATTGAGTATCTGCGAGACCTTGTAGCCACTGGGGTACAGTTTGGTGACAGATTACTAAATAGGCTAGGAGCCTCTACCCTCGCTGGCTGGAGAGTACTCGGGCACAACGATGGTTTCTGGCCATCAAAAGGAATAAACAGATTTTGGTGCAAACGTATAAAGTCAAGTCCAAGAATGACGTCGGAGCATAAATTGTCTAGTAGAGAGAGTTTAACTCCTTTGTATCGTTCATTTGTGAGTCGTTTGTTAGCGTAGATGTGTCCTTGAGTGATTCGAGATAGATGGGTGGAAGTTATTTCGCTTATACTTTTTAAATTTGTTTGTCAAAATTTATTATATATGTTTGTGTATACAAAATAGCTCAAGCTAAAATTATTTAAAAACAAAATTCATTTGTATATATAATTACATACTGGTACACTAATACATAGATACAACTAAGAGCTGAAAAACATAACAATAATTTTAAAAGTTCTTAGTTTTCATTAATTTTGCTTCTGCATAATTTTTTAATCAACTTTCTTTTTTTCAATCTTGTTTACAAGCTAAAATTATTTAAAAACAAAATGACGTATACATGTATACACAAAAACATAAACAACTACGAAGAGAAGAAAATCTTTAAAGTTCTTAATTTGTTTAAATACATTTTTAATCAATTATCATTTATTATTCTTTTGTGCAACAATAATAACAATATTTGATAACAAAATTACACATATAAATATATATACACAGTAATAAATGCATCTATGTGGAAAAAAAATTAAATTCTTTATTTACCACAATTTTTGCTTTAGGGGTAAGAGGCCTGTTGGAAGCGCTTTTTGTCCCAAGTGTGGGGTAAAATGTCCCTTTAATTAGCGGCCCCCGTGAGGGGAAAAAGCCGCTATTAGGTTTGTGCAAAATGTCCGTCTGTCCGTCTGTCACACTCAGATCTCGAAAACTAGAAGAGATATGAAAAATATTATTTCATCATTAAATCCGGCTTGAAAAGTTTAGGTGCAACGGCTACTTATGGTTTTCTAAAAGCAAACCGTTTAATTTATAAAATTAATTATGCAAGCGATTTTTTCCTAAAAATACACCAATTCTAAAACAATTAGGTAAATGTAAGGGAGGCAATGTTACAATATGCCAACAAAGATGGACAATTTTTGTGTATTTTCAGTATCACTAAGTCAAATATATTTTAAAAATGTACAGGAAATGTTTACAACAAATATAAATAATAGTTAAAAATGCTTTTTCTGGTCAACTAGCTGCTAAAATTAAACTAAAAAAAAAAACAAGAATGCAAAGTTATCCTCTAAGAAGGACCAGCTTGCTCAACAATTAAGTATTTTTACCAGCCCTTGGAACGGGAAAAGCCATTTTTAAACTTTCTGTCTGCCCGTCCCAGTTCGATGGCCCAAACTAGAGAAGCTGTTGACATTAAGGTGCCGCACGGAAGTAAACTTTTCTGTTTTAATATGTACCAGTAAACCTTTTTTTTTTTCATAAACAATACATCATTTTTTTAAAATTCATTAAACATAGTAACCTATTAAATAGTAATGAACGGGAAGGCCATTTTAAAAGTGGAGAAATTATTATATTAATATTTATGCAAATTTATTTATCAAACAAAAATAATTATTTTCTTTTGTAAGAGCTACACTACAAATGTCTAAAAAAAAAATTTTTGTTTAAAAAAAAAAAAGTAACAATATTTATTGAATACATATAATTATACCTTATTTTTAAACAAGATTTAAAAAGCAGTGTTTTTTAGCGGCCCTCGTAAGGGGAAAAAGTCGCTATTAGGTTTGTGCAAAATGTCCGTCTGTCACACTTAGATCTCAAAAACTAGAAGAGATATGAAAAATATTATTTCATCATTAAATGCGGCTTCAAAAGTTTAGGTGCAACGGCTACTTTTGGTTTTCTAAAAGCAAACCGTTTAATTTATAAAATTAATTATGCAAGCGATTTTTTTATAAAAACACACCAATTCTAAAACAATTACGTAAATGTAAGGGAGGCAATGTTACAATATGCTAACAAAGGTGTACATTGTTTGTGTATTTTCAGTATCACTAAGTCAAATATATTTTAAAAATGTACAGGAAATGTTTACAACAAATATAAATAATAGTTAAAGACGTTTTTTCTGGTCAACTAGCTGCTAAAATTAAAAGAAAACATTTCTGTTTGTTTATAAAGGCTAATAATGCACTTTGTATGTAAAAATCACGCACATTTTTTTAAATGGACTTTTTATGCAGCGATTTTCGTGCAGTAGCGTAACGTCGCAACATGATCAGGTGCTAAACCAATTCCTTAAACTTTTTTTTTAAAAATCAGATTTTATTTATTTTTTGTTTAGTGCCCCCATCCGAATAAAAGAAGCTTATTTTGTGCGTTTTGTCTGTTGGTCGGTCTGTCCGTCACGATTAGATTTAAAAAACTAGAACTCTAAAAGCTATTGAAAATCTGATTTACCCTTTAATGTTCCTCCCATAACATCTCAATAGTTTTAAGTATCTAAAATTGATTGTTCCGGATTTTTTTGTGCAAAACTAATCAACGCCAACAAATGTTTGTTTGCTCTTCTAACTTATATTACATTCAATTTCCATGCTTAAACGTTGCAAAAACACATTATCAATAATATGTTGTTCCGTTTTTTATGTAAATAGCATATTAATGCTAAATCAAAATCTCTATACTGACTTATATTTCATTAAGTGTAAAAATGTTCCGGATATTGTTTTATAAAACATGAATTATGCCTAATGATTGTTTGAAATCGTATAAGGCTTTTAAAAAAAGTAATTTACTAGAATTGATTACTGAAAATTACTTTTTAGACATTTAATTTTCTTGTAAAACATAACATAGAAGTTTTGTAATCGATAAAGAAAGTTCCGGATTTTGTTTCTTACAAATCGTCGCCAGAAATTTCCGAATTTATTTAAAAATCTACTAACGCCAAATAATTGTTTGAACTCCCTCTTCTAATTAATAAACAAATAATCTTCTCATTTACGAAATAATGTTTTTACGGATTTTTATGAAAAATATTTCAACTCACTACTCTCTTACAGTACATTTAACTTTCTACCTAAAACATTAAAAAATCTAATTATCGTTAATATTATGTTCCGATTTTTAAGGAAAACAGAATCCAAACATCAAAGTAAGGTATGAAAATCTCTCCACGTGGCTGTAGTACATCTAATTTTTATACGAGACCATCCAAAAAATTTAATTAACGGTATTACATTTATCTGAAATTCTCTTTTTCTTTTACTATTTATACAAACATCCGGAACAATCTATTATATAAAATTTTCAATTGTGTTCATACCTAAAAATTATTGCGATGTTTTGAAACGTAAAATAAAGGTTAATCTATTTTTAATAACTTTTAGTTGTTTTTTTATATCAAGATGACGGACAGACCGACTGACAGACAAAACGCAAAAACAATGCGGCTTTGATCCTTTTTAAATAAATTCTATTAGAACTCAGTGCACCAATGTCTATGAACCCTCGTTAAATATCTCGTGTAAATAAAGACATTTTTTTTATGGTACCGGTACTAGCCTATTGTGAGGTAATGGAATTTTTTTTTCTTTGACGTCATATGAATGGACTCTTTAAATGTAATGTTAAAAGAACGCACTCGGTGCACCAATGTCTATTAACCCTCGAAAAAAATTGCTTGTATTAATGAAAACATATTTTAGTCTAACTAAGCCGTGTGACGTAGTGTTTTTTTTTTCCTTTGACGTCATATGGAATGAATTCTTTAAAAGAAATGCTAAAAGAACGCACTCGGTGCACCAATGTCTATGAACACTCGAGAAATGGCTCGTGTTGATGAAGGTGATTTTTAATCTAGCTAGGCCTCATGACGTAGTGTTTTTTTTTCCTTTGACGTCATATGGAATGAATTCTTTAAAAGAAATGCTAAAAGAACGCACTCGGTGCACCAATGTCTATGAACACTCGATAAAAGGCTCGTAATGATGAAGGCGATTTTTATTCTAGCTAGGCCGTGTGACGTAGTGTTTTTTTTCCTTTGACGTCATATGGAATGAATTCTTTAAATGAAATGCTTAAAGAACGCACTCGGTGCACCAAAGTCTATGAACACTCGATACATGGCTCTTATAGATGAAGGCGATTTTTAGTCTAGCTAGGCCGTGTGACGTAGTGTTTTTTTTTCCCTCTGACGTTATATGGAATAAATTCTTCAAACGAAATGAAAAAAGAACTCGGCATAATAATGTTTATTAAGCCTCGTTATGTGACTCGCGTTTAAAAAAGGAATGATATCTTGATTTAGATCTAATCTAGATTTTTTAAACTAGATCTAGATTTTTATTACAGTATATCTAGATCTGGATTTATATTCTAATTAAAATTATTTTAGAGTCTAGATCTAGAATTTATAGATCTAGTTTAGACTAAAATAGACTAGATTAAGATGTAGAATTTCAATTTCTAAACTTAAAGTGTAAAAAAAAAGTGTAGATTTTCATTTCCAAACGTTTTGATCAATATTGTAATGTTTTAATATACTAAAACTAATCTACTATTTTTTATTAATTTAAATTTACGGCAAATGAATCTTTGAAACATTATTACTTTTGACCATCGGATGGCTGCCTGGTCGTGCGGTTTGCGCGCTGGACTGTCGTTCAGATTTATGGATGGCCCAGGGTTCAAACCCTGCCCGCTCCCATCCCCCGTCGTCCTGCGGGAGGTTTGGACTAGGAAGTAATTATCTTCAACTCTGAAGGAACATCCGAAACGTGTAAAACATTTTACATCAAAATTAAATCACCTCTTGAATATTATTTGCGAATATGCAGATCCGACAGGGATCCGACTTCGACGGGGGCCGCCTCTGAGTTTGTGTAACACAAACTCTCTTTGTAATCTTGTTTTTTTTTTTAAATTTTATGCAATAGTTTTTAGATGCATTAAAACAAAATTCTTTTAAAAACGAATTTGTAAAGTAGACATATAACACTATTTGAAAACCAAATTTAAGATACAATTATATTAATAACCTAGCTTTTAAAGGCCATAGAAGCTTAGAGGGGCCTTTTTGTCCCATGTTACCCTATATAGGTGGGGGGGGGAGAGAAAAAATCCTTCCCACACCCGATAAAAATCCTTCCCACACCCGAAAAAAATCGTATCTACGCTCATGTATATTTGAACATTTTTATTAACAATTAATTGTATGTTTATAGGCCTATAGCCTTTTTTTCTGCTGCAAATAATTTATGTGGAAATATCCAATATTTACAACTAATTTTACAGGAATGTAATAGAAATCGCTTAGATTGCTTGATACCGGTATCACATTTTTTTTCTAGCAAAACAGAATGCTTGACATTTCGTGACCATATTGACAAGGAGTTTTTTTTTTTTGTTTGTTTGTTTTTTGTTTTTTTTTTGTTAAAAAAGGAAATTGCCTTGATATGTTGTAAATGTCATCCAAATATGACCAAGTATTGAAAGAAACTAAAAAGAGACACAATGACTGCAACGCATGGTACTTTGATGGTACGTCTTGTTGGATACTGATCAGATGTCAGAATTCTATGATTTCAAAAGGAAGAAAAGCTGATCAGTTTTTAAGGGCTTGGAAATGGATGAGCTTGGCTTCATGATGCTGTACAGTGCCGGAAATCCATGGTGGAGTTCAGGCAATGAACCAACATTAAGTTACATATTTTTAATTTATGTGTAGACCATTCACTTAATCTACGTTATAGACGTTCTCATCCAGAAAATGCTTCTTGCATAACCTTTTTTTGTTTAACGATTGATATAATTATTTCGTTGTAAAATATAACCACTAGAGGCGCAGCTTCAGTATTTAAGTGAGCTGTCTGTGATTTGACCGTCTTTGATTTTCTTTTGGGCAGATGGTTCCCGGTCACTTCATCCCCGGTCACTTCATCCCCGGTCATTTCATCCCCGGTCATTTCATCCCCTGGTCACTTCATTCCCGGTCAATTCATCCCATGATATTTTCATCTTCTGATCATTTTTATCTAACAAATTTTAATTTAAAAAATCATGAAATGAACAATATTTAATGTATTCATTTTGTATTTAATTGACAAAATTGTAACACATTAATGTTTAAAAGAAATTAAAGCAAAACTAATACAGGCGACATGATATCCCGAGGATGGGTGAACTCCGCCTTTATTAGAAAAAAAAAAACAACAACCTTATTTTAAGGCTAAAAAAAACGCGCCCATTTTCAAGAAAGAAAGATTGAAAAATAAAATAAAGTGAAACATGGTCGTACTTTCACCACACCTTGGCCTTTGATGATAAGTTATCAGCGGCAAGGTCATAATTATTGTAATCGCATTTCTATCTCTCAAAAGATTTCCACTACTTGCACCACACATTGGCCTTTGATGATGAGTTATCAGCGGCATGATCATAATTGTTCTAATCGCACTTCTATTTCTCAAATGATTTTCACTACTTCCACCAAACCTTGGCCTTTGATCAGGATAATATTATAATATTACATCCAATAGAAGCGCTATAGCTAAGTACACACCCAGATTTACAATAAAATATAAGATTTCTCATTAAGAATACAAAGTTGATTAGGAAACACTATAAACGCATAGTAACATGTCATAAAATGTCAAAAAGCATTTTATATAGTCATATTTATTTATAAAATATTTAATTGGGGATGAAATGACCGGGGATGAAGTGACCAGGGGATGAAGTGACTGGGATGAAATGACCGGTCCCCGGGCAGATGTACTGGAAACAAGAATACCTTCAGACTAAATAGACTAAGACTAAGAGTGGCCAAGAAGAGCCTAAGTAGTGGCCAAGAAGAGACATGAAAATCCATGACGCGTCAGAACAAAATGTTATGAGAGGGCTGTTCTGAAATAAAAAAGACAACATTTCACTAGAAAAAAAAACAAGAAGAAAGTATCAGGAGAACAATGTCAACATGCCGGGCTCACTATTGAGAAGAGATTGCTTGAGTGTTTGTTAAATCTTCAAATGTTCAACTGTTTCTGTGGCGTCATATGAAAGATGGTTTTCAAAATTAAAGAACTATTTGAGATCGAATTACATTGCAGTGTAACTTCTCAAATGGTTACGATCAGACATTTAATATTGCAGTTAATACATAAAATATTTATCTAACATCAAATTATGCTTAATCACTAGGTTACGGGATAAAGCATTGATTTTGTAGCAAAGTAAAATGCCGCACTTTTCCCTGATCAGACCTACAAATGTAGATGTTATGGCACATGGACACAATTTAGGCCATGTCGTGCCCTCGGATATAAACCTTTTTTTACAATTTATTTTAACATTTGGATTTATATTGTAATAATTGAGTCTCAAAGTAAAATATTACACTGCATAATTTGGAGTACATCTGGACTAAGTCTGTTGAAGTTCAATGATATTATTATCTTACTGAAATAAGTGTTCTAGCCCATGTAGGGCCTACAGAGGGGGAAATATGTGTTTAAAGTTTCAGGATGTTTCACAGGAATAATGGGGGGGGGGGAGAGTTTAAAGTTAAGAGAGGAACATTTTTCAAAATAGCTTTTTTTTGGGGGGGGGGGGATGGGGTGCAAAAGAAATGTCAAACATTGTCTATATTAAAGTGTACAAAATCAACCTCTTTGACTAATCCAACTCTAGTACTAAAAGATTCATCGGTAAAAATGGAGTCAATACCACCAAACTCTACACATTACAATAATAAAAGTTGTCTTTGAGTCATAAGATTAATAAGGAGTGCAGTATTTCACGTGGCTAAGCAGTCTCAGCTACGACCTACATATTTAGCCACATCCAGCGCAGACATAACCATTGTCCGCAGTTGGTTGAGTTAGATTCTCTTTTCCCCTTCTGCATTTGTTTTTCTCTTGGTCTCTAATGTCCGCGGCCTTTGTCGGTGATTTCAGCTCAGCAAAGAAGACTGCCTCTGGCATACGTTTGTCCACCATACGTGCCCTGCCCAGTGTAACTGTCAAACGATAAGCAGTCCCTCATTGCTGCAGATACCGGTACCAGTAGTGCTGTTTGTAGTGCAGTCTTACCACCTTATGTCCGCGATGGAGCGCTACAAACCAAAAATAACTTGTAGTATCGTTTCCCCTGTCAGGTACCACTAAAACGTTATTCACAATTAAAGTATGACATTGCTAGTCGTCGCTTTCAATGTGTACTTCAACGTCTAAACACATTTCACTTGCTGGACACAGTTTTCCTACCTTTATTTTATTTTCGCTTTTGCAAATAAATACGAGCGTTATAGTTTGTGTTCTATTAAACAAGCAGCACTATTACAAACACTTTTGTAGATTGATTTAGTAATGAATGAAACACAATGTGTCGAGATCTATTTATTTATTGTTTTATGCATGTTTGTTTGCATGTTAATTGTGGTGAGCCGTCTAGGTTACTTTTACTTTTTTTAACAAGGCTTATTGGTACGCACATGTTGAATTAGTCCATTCCAACTCTCTCATGTTTACAAAGAAGTTTTTTAGTCTTGTGTCTGTCACGTCAGAGAAAGGTGTTTTTTTTGTTTTTTTTTCAAAATTAATTTTACGATATTTAAACATTTTCAAACCAAAATATCGGCCGACCTCGAGTTTTCCCTATGTGGGCAATGAGCTGAGAATGTTCCAAATGTATATATTGGCCTACATAGAACTTGAACCTGTCAAGGCAATCATCAGTCTTTTTCCTAATCAAATTTGGGGTGTGTGTGTGTGTGTACAAAATGTTCTTTTGTTTTTTAATGTAACATTCATTTGTTTGTAAGAGAAAAATAATGGCTCTCTAAGCTCTATAGGGGGGTGGGGGGGTATAGTCTTTTTAACAAAACTATTTGTAATGTTTTATTCATTTTCTTCTTGTAATCTTGAATTTCAGGTATCAACAGAGCTTTAAAGAACTCATTGAGTTTGAAAATAAAAGCAGTGAGGACCAGAAAATTATTGAAAGGTTTTTAGTCTTGTTTTATTTGTAAGCTATTTGTAAAATGTCTCTATATTGTCTTGAAAACAAAGAGCAAAACTTATGTCAAATTTCAAATTTAGTTTTTTTGTGTTTTCAGTTTTACTTCTACTCTAGTCAATATACGTAACAGACATACTAATGTAGTAGAAACTATGGCTCAGGTAAGTCCTTCATTTATGCAGCCTATATATTTTACATGTTAAGCTAACTGAACTACATTGTTCTGGAGAAGTAATATTGCAACAAAATGACAATAGACACAATCCTAGATCTTTAATAATGTGAGCAACAATTAAAATCTATTTAAATATGTGTTTGATATGTACTTCATTACACTCTGAATTCCAGTGGCGTAGCTACCAATGTGCAGGTGGTGCGGGCCGCACAGGGCACCAAGTGGAGAGGGGCACCAAAATTCCCCCAGTGTGTATTAATTTCCTATTTCCGTGAGCGTTTCAGTAAAAACGACTAATTGTATGGACACGAACAAACATAAACTGCTGTATTTTAAACATGAACTAACGATTTATCAACTAGTCATGTCGCTATTTTGTTTCATCTCCTTGACTATTTCTTCCATACAATGTAAGCTATAGAACAGTTTAAATCTAATTAACTAGTAAACACGGTACATGTTGTTACTACACTGATCGATGCTTTGTAATATAAAGAAGAAGAAGAAGATAGGCCAACTTTTTTTTACTTCATTGTTTAATCTAGATATTGAGTTTACAAATATATTTCTAAACTCTAGCTCTAAACAATTGTCTTAGTTTATTCATTTCTTTATTATTCTTAATAGTTTAATTTTTGAAATAATTCTATTGTAATGTCAATTTTAAAAAATAAGGTAACTTTTGTTTTCTAAGAGTTTTTTTTAACTAACTAGTTATTTGTAATACTGTAACGTAAACAAAATGATGAACAGTGCTCAAGACTGACTAGTCTGGCTGGCGCCTCAAAACCCTTTTAAGCTCAGACGGAGAAATCGGCATTTCTGGTTCTGTCCGGTCTGTGTAGTCTATAAGGGCCCCATACCCAGATCTATCGGGATCCCTCATTACCGACCAATCGGTATAGCAGAAAATGGCATCTGATGGGTAGGACTTTAGTGTAGCTGATGCCAAGTTTTGGAGTATGGCAGGTGTTAATCGCCTCTTGGTGGCTCCCTGTTGTCCTATAAGGGACATGTTTATTTGTGGGGCAGGCAATCTCCTCCACGGAGGGCAAATATTAATTCTTCTAATAGGAATTCTATCAGTGGAGAGCCCAGATGATTTTGACAAATTGGCCGCAATGTGGATGAACGATCGCATTTTTATGCGGCTCCTCTTTCTCCACTGTTGCACTAAGACTGGGGTGGGTAGCCTAGAGTCGCCCCTTTTGTAGGGCTCGTAGGCCGTAAGTACTGCCCTCTCCCTCCTTAAATGTAAAGGGGCCACGTTTGTTAAGATTTCATCATCTTCATCTAAATCCAAAGATGGATTCAATGAGTGGTGGAGGTTATCCCCGAAAATAGAAAAACATGAGACCAGCAGAGCTCACATTCAGTCATCGCTTGCTTGGAGGGAACTTGAAGTTCGCCTGAGAGTAGGAAACAATATGGACAACAAGGCCCAAGATTTGATTATACAAGAGACGAAAACCTGGAGAGTTAGTAAAATTACTATCAACGTACGATCCACTCTTGAGGGAGCATGTGCTTCAAACTAAGCTTTGTTCCAGACCGAATACATACATGTCTCCACAAATACAAAATTAATTTATTACAAAATTGGGGGATCACGCTAAAAAAAACCAAATCATACAGCAAGCAAAACAAGCCAAATAATTCTCTTTTTTTTTTGACAGTACACCTGACATCTTAAAGCTGGATCAAACTTCCCAAATTTTACGGTACGTTGTCATGGATAATGACGGGGTGCAGGTTCGTGAGTCTTTTATTGACTTCATCGACACAAAGGACAAGCATGCTGCTGTAATCGCTGAGATGATTCTAGAGAAACTGCGTTCGGATGGCTTAGACATAATGGACTGCAGGGGTCAAGGCTATGATAATGCTGCGGTCATGAAAGGTCAAAACTACGGTGTCCAAAAACGTATTCTAGAAGTCACTATTCATTGCCTGCTCAAACTCTGGAGACATTAACTAGCAGAGATGAAAATTCATCGACTAGATCTGAAGCAGGTGGATTATTGGTTGCTGTTCAGTCTTTTAATTTTGTCACCTATCTTGGATTTTAGGCTCCTGTATTAACTGAAATTAATGATGCGCAAGTTTACCTTCAAAAACAAGGATTGTCTATTTGAGACTGCTCACTCAAACTAAAAACATTAGAGACATTTTTAAGTAGTAATTGAGAGGACATCGCTGAAGCCAGCATTACCTTTGCCAAAAGCGTGTGTTCATATCTGAGATTCAGTACAGAACCTCAAAAACGTATGGGCTATAAGAAAAAGATGCCTGGTGAGATAAGTGACTACTCTGTACTTACACACAAAGAAGAGAAACGAAGGGAAATTTATTCTACCTTGGACAGGATTGTTCAAGAAATAATCACCAGATTCGAGCAACTTCATAATGTAGCAGATAGATATGAATTTTTGTCGCCTTCCCAGCTATTAAATCCTCAGGTCGAAATCAATCTCGATAGTACTCCTAGCGACATTGATAAAAACGAATTTCTGCTGGAGCGAAAGAGGCTTCAACGGTTTGTCACAGTTTCATCAGAAGCCTCAGAATTTCCAAAACAAAGACCTGTTAAGCTCTTGAATTTTATAAATAAATATCAGCTAGATGATTCAGTCCCGAATATCGTCCTAGCTATTAAATCCTCAGGTCAAAATCAATCTCGATAGTACTCCTAGCGACATTGATAAAAACACATTTCTGCTGGAGCGAAAGAGGCTTCAACATGCAAGAGAAGTTTTTCCAAACTTAAACTGATCAAAAATTACTTGCAATCAACGATGACAAATTTACGACTCACTAATTTGGCCATTTTGTCCTTTGAACAAAAGCTGGTGGAAAAAAATGGATTTCGATAAAATTATTGATACTTTTGCCAGCAAGAAAGCGCGTAAAATTCATTTGTAGTATGTTTATGTAAAAGTGATTTTTTTTTTAATTAACAATATTTGATTTATGAATACATATTATTTTGAACAGGTTTTGCAATGTTATTAATTAGTTAGTTGTTGTTGGTTTTTTTTTGGGGGGGGGGGGGGGGGCATCAAGATGAGGTACCGCACCAGGCATCATATACTCTAGCTACGCCACTGCTGCATTCCTAACCTTTTTAAAACAATTCAGAATAGCAATTTAAAACAATCATTTAGCGTTAATTTTACTTAAAAAAGAAACAGAACAACCTATCCTATACTGTGTATCATCTATCAAACAAATCATTTAACCAAACGAAGAATCCTTGTACTTTTATTAATGAAATCGCTCCAAATGAAAAAATCTCTTTTATTTTACGTCACATGGATCAGCTAGACTAAAATATTTCTTTGTTAACACAAGAGAATCATGAGGGCTAATAAACATATGGGCATGAGTTCTTAAAGCAAAAGCACCACTGTGTCCAATAGCAACTCATGAAAATACATCTATCCTGGGGTCCCAAGTTCAAATCCTGATGAAGACTGGGATTTTTAATTTTGGGATCTTTTAATTGAGTGATGAATCTGCATTTTTGCATTTTGAAATGCCACAAAGACTCTCTATCATATGATCTGAGCTCTTAATAAAGAAAAGAGTGGACGCAGAGCACCAATAAAAAACAAGGCAAAACTTTGCTACCGAAAAAAAAAACAGGATGCAAGATGTGTGGAGCACTTTTAAGAGACTCTCAACCAACCGTCACCAGACCTGACTTACACATTCAAAGATCCCCACCTCGAACAATGATCTTAAGGACAAGACAGACTCATTTACAGCAGAGGAGGTTACCATGGCCATTGCAGTCCTGACGAATAACAAAGTACCAGGGCTAGTCATGGTTTAAAAGTCACCCAATAAAATCTACTCAGCCCTAAAGATCACCCCCGAATGGATACCCCCCCCCCCCTCATATCGTAATGTGGTGGACCACTATGGCAAGGACAGTACCAAATGATGCATCAATGGGAACTTGAAAACCGGCTGTTGTTGACAGAATGACTGATCTCTTAAATCTGTTGGCAAATTTCTTGCCTGAGGACTGGCAAAAAGGAGTCATTGTAAAGCTTCCTTAAAAGGGCAACAACTCTCTGTCCCGGGCAAAGTTTTCAGCATTGTTCTGTTGAGACGGCTTCAACAGTCTGTAGATGAGAGACTCAGAGAATAGCAAGTAGGCTTCCTAAGAGGCAGATCATGTGCAGAGCAGATCTTTGTTCTACCAAATATCATAGAACAAAGTCTCGAATACCAACAATGGTTAATGATTTTGTAGACTTAAAAAGAGTTTCACAATGTCCATTGAGAATCAATAAAAAATATTTAAAGTATATGGTATCCCTGTAGAATTTTCCAAAAGAAACCTATACAGTCAATCTAGATGCTGCATTAAAACAGAAGAAGGAACAACAGAGTTCTTTATCTGTGAGACAGGGGTGCATCTTATCTCCCTTCCTTTTCCTTCTATCCAGCGACTACATAATGAGGAGAGCAATGAATCAGATTGCCTTTGGTATTCCATTGCATGAACAAAATCAAATGAATGATTTGGACTTGGCTGATAGCATTGCACTACTCGTGTATACAAGTAAATACATACAAGAAATGACAGAGGCATCCACATAAACTTGGATAAAACTGAAATAGAGCAAGTGGGATATAAGGCAACGGGTGTCTCCATCAGACTTGGTAAGTCAAAGCTAGGCAGCACATCTTAGCAAACAATAAGGATGCCTTCCGTGACGTAGCATGTCAAATAGGAAAGGCACTGACCATTTTCTAAAGGTCGCAACCCATTTGGACAAGCTAAGCTGTTGGACTTATGACAGAAATCCACTTATTTAACACAATTGTCATCCCAACAGTGACCAATGCATGTGAGACATGGAAGTCATCTGCCAAAATTGAGAAACAACAAAATCTGGCGCAGCAAAAATGGCTAAGTTGGATTTTAGGAGTCAGTTACAGAGATTGGGTCTCAAACAAGGAACTCCTTTCTCAAACTGAATGAGTTCAGAATTAATTACGCTTAACAAGAGTTGCAATGACATTGAGGTCAATGCGAGGAAATTGCAAACAGGGACATCTTAGTATAATTTGGTGCCACACTTTTATGCAGGACTTCAGAGCAATTGACACCAGGTGGGAAGAGGCTTCAGGTGTTGCCAGGGACAGATCTTGATGGAGATAAATGTGCTGAATGGCACAAAACAGTTTGGTTTGGAAAACAAAAATTAGCAGTGGCAATATACAAGCTACAGAATATCATGAGGTCAGATAACTTTTTTTGCTTTTGAGATATGAGTGTGACAGATGAACAGACCGACCACCCTTTTCTTTTTTAGTTTGAAAAAACTAAACAATGTCAAGGATCCTTTAAAGAAATGTCATTGTTGTCAACTAAATAAAAATGACTATGGAAAGAGTTTGAAATTTGAAAAAGTGCATAAAAAAAATATTATATACTTTTGAACACCTCATACAGAAAAAATATCAGAATAGCTTTTTACAGCTATCATCTTTAGAAACTCAATTCCAGTTCTCAAATAAACTATTCTTAGAGTCTTTTAGAATTTGAACTTAGTTTATGCCACTCAGCCACTTGCCCTTTTGTCAAAGCTTATATCAACTCAATGTCTGTCTGTCTGGTAAAAACTTTGTACACATTATTTCTCCCTCACCTAATGTTGAATCAAGCTGAAATTGTGTACCATTATTTCTTTTACCTGACAACAAAAGAATCACTTTAAAAATTTAAGCAACTAGTTAATTAACTATTGCTAATTAATAATTTTGTTTGGTATCATGAACAAGGGAAAGAAATTGTAATTTACTGAAGTGGTATAAGCTGAATTAGTCCTCTTTATAGCTACTAGGTCACCACTTTAAAGTAAGTTTGAAACAAATACATATTCATACAATCTTCTATAGTCATAAGCACCTCACTTGTGGAGGTGTTAGCCATGATGAGTTCCATTTCTGGTCGTTCCTTCTTTTTTTTTCTAAATGCTTTTAAAAACCGATTACAGTGAAATTCAGCCTGAAATCCCTTTCTTTCTCCTCCCCCCCTCCCCATTTTCCCAACTGGCCCAGGTAAGTGATAGGATCATAGAGTATTGAGAAAGCTAAAAGCATGAAATAGCGCTAAACAAAAACAGTTGGTAAAAGTATTTCTAATCGCACATATTTATTGTTGGTCTAGATCTATTACAAATTTAATTACGTGACTAATCCTAACTAATTGATACAATTACACTTTTGTTTTTTAAACAAAAGTATTTTTTATGTTTTTCTTGTTTTATTCTTCCCTTTTTTTTTATTGTTCCTATACCAACATATCTTAACAGGGTGTTCTGGAAATGAAGGAAGCTTACGGCATTGACACAAATTCTGAAAACAGGATTCAATACTTTCTGGATCGTTTCTACATGTCAAGAATTAGCATTAGGATGTTGATTAATCAACACAGTTAAGTCTGTTCTTGTTTAATTATTTAGTTTTGGTTAACTTTATTATTACTTGGATTTGATTGACCTAAATTGTTTGGTTACACACTGCTGGATGGCTGCCTGGTCTTGCGGTTTGCGCGCTGGACTGTCGTTCAGATTTTTGCATTTCAAACCCTGTCCGCTCCCATCCCCCGTCATCCTGCGGGAGGTTTGGACTAGGAAGTAATTATCTTCAACTCTGAAGGAACATCCAAGACATGTAAAACATTTTTGCTGCAGGCATTTAGTTTTTGTAGATTTAGACTTTTGATTTTCTCAAAGCATTTAGTACATATGTAATATATCAGTATCCATCTATCTAACTAGATTTCAGACTACTCTATCTGTTAGTTCTTAGAAATGCTGATACATTTACTCTAACAATCATTGTTTTTACAGCTCTTCTGTTTGGTAAAAGAGAAAAAAATAATGACCCTAGACATATAGGATGTATAGATCCTAACTGTAATGTCTTGGCTGTTGTTCAAGGTAATTGTTGCATTTTTAATTTCTGGCATACATACTAATTTATCATCACAGTTTTGAAAATAATTTATATGACATTGTTTTTTAATTTTTACAAAATCAAAACTTTTAAAATCTTTTTTTTTGTTGAGATATATGGTTTAAATTATATATGGTTTAAATTATTTAAATAAATATATTGTATGTTCAAATATCAAAAACTTTAAAAAGTAAGCTGATAGGCCTATTTTGCAAAAAGTTCAGTACATGTTCAATTTTAAAAATTTAAAATGAACTCTTTGTGTGTTTTTCTCCTAGTTAAATGGACAAAATAAGACAAATTCAGACATATTGATTCAATGAAGGACTAATAGGACTAATTGATGATTTTTCAAAAGGTTTAGATAATAGTGAACAAATAGATGCTATCTTACTAGATTTTTCTAAGGCTTTTGACAAAGTTCACCACCATAGTTTGCTTAAAAAAATAAAATATTTCGGTCCACTGCATCAGTGGATTAAAGATTTTCTGATAGGGAGAGAACAAACTGTAATAATAAATGGCTCTAAATCAATACCGATAACAGTAAACTCAGGTGTACCTCAAGGAACAGTCTTGGGTCCACTACTATTTTTAATTTACATAAATGATTTACCAAATTGCATTAGTTCAGGAACAAAAGTCAGATTATTTGCAGACGATTGCATAATATATAGAACAATAAAAACAACACAAGACACAGATATTTTACAAAGAGAATTAGATGAATTACAGAAATGGGAATCAAATTGGAGCATGTCTTTCCACCCAGAAAAATGTCAGTTGTTAAGAGTAACAAAAAAACTAAAACAAATTAATTCCACTTATCTTATTCATGGCAAACCAGTAACACATACTAAAAACGCAAAGTACCTAGGTGTTATAATAAATGAAAAACTATCATGGAATCCACATATTGATGAAACTACAAAAAAATCAAACAAAGCATTAGGATTTATTAAAAGAAATTTCTATAAATCAAATAAGAACATAAAACTAAAATGTTATTTAACCTTGGTTAGGCCAATAATAGAATATGCATCCTCCGTTTGGGACCCCTCAACTCAAGAAAACATTAAAAAACTGGAACAGACACAAAATAGAGCAGTGAGATTCATAACAAACGAATATTCACATTTGACTAGAGTAACACCTTTAGTAAAATCACTAAATTTAGAAAGCCTTCAGGACAGAAGGCGCAAAAGTAAAGTAGCAATCATACATAAAACACTGAACCATAATCTTCAAATACAAAAACAAAATTTAATAAAATACTCTGAAAGACACAAAGATAAAGGCACATTCCTCGCCCCATATGCTAGGACAAATTTGTACAAATACTCCTTCTTCCCTAGTGCTATTAGAGCATGGAATGGGTTTCCTGAGCAAGGCAGGAAAAACAGTGATTTGGCAGAATTAAAGTCATTGGTTAATATGCATGACTAAATGCATGACGCGTAGAACGTAATCATCTTCTTTTTTGAAGTAACGTCTGTATTATATAAGATAAGATGAAACAACTGGAATTAATCTTTGTTTTTAGATGCTTATGAGAATGCCAGATTTTTATGTGAGCAATACTATTTGGCAGCTCCTGACATGATGGTAAAAACACATAACAATTCAGGTGAGTGTAAGTTTGTTTTTAACTTTGTTTCTAATGTTGGTCTGTAACTTATTTGAACTTTTGATGTCAATAGACTTAGCAAGTTTGAATTATTTTTCTTATAGTTTCTGAGTGTGAAACTGATCCAATCCAAATAGCATATGTTCCATCACATTTGTACCATATGTTGTTTGAGCTCTTTAAGGTAAATCAGAGTTATAGAAATTCTGTTTAGTGTTCTATAGTCTATACATTCATTTAGCTGATATGTTACTTATGAACCTAATTGTCACTATTAGAATGCCATGCGAGCTGTGACTGAGTATCACAGTGATGAAGGGCCTATGCCTCTCATTAAAGTCATGATCGTTAAAGGACAAGAGGATGTTACAATCAAGGTTTGTCTTTTTATTCAATCTAACTACGTTTGTTTTCTGTTTTTATTCAATCTAACAAGGTTTATCCCCCATTGTTTCATTAAATACAAAACCTAAATTGAAAAAACAAATTGCATGAAACATCTTAGATCTTTTCCTGACACCTGGCATAATGGTAGATTATAAAATTAATAATGGATTATCTTCTTGAGATAAATAATGAAATAAAATCCTTCAACTGAAAAACATAAAAACCAGAAAAGAGCCATAAGGATTGTTATTTTCAAATGAAATGCCCCTTCCTGCAGAACAGTTTGACAGAAGAAGCATCACTATTCTCAACTTAGTCCACTCTTTACATATTTATTTTTATTTTGTAAGTCATGGATCTACCTTATTTAGAATAACCCATCTTTACAACCTGTATTAAACACACACCCCCAAAAAAACCCGCACACTTTCACACTTTTTATAGGCTGTTATATTCACTGTGACAGTTTTTAGGACTTTAAATTTTTGCATTAGAATAATGTGTTACGTTTGAAATGTTCCTTCAAAATTGAAAATAATCTACTTCCTAGTCTAAACCTCCTGCAGGACAACGGGTGATGGCAGCTGGCAAGGACCATCATGACAACTGAATGACAGTCCAGCATGCATGCTGCATGACCAGGCTTCCAACCAATAGAGGCACACTTCTAGATCTAGTTGTTTTAAAATTGTTCTACACACTATCATTAACTCTCTCATCTGTCCCTTGACTTTCGATGTAAAGGTGCTGTGACCATTCCATTCTTTTATGTTATCCAGCCAGCTTTTCTTTGGACGACCCTTTGTTTTTGCACCCTCCACTGTACCTTCAAGAATGACTTTTGATAGTGAGTCATGTCTTACAATATAACTAAACAAGCTCAGCTTTCGTCTCTTCACAGTATTGAGGAGTTCTTCCTTTTTGACAGCCAGAATGTTGACTTGTAAAGTATAAACTCGTTTGTCCTTTTTTCCTGGTATCTGATACCCAGCATTGTTCTCTAACATTTACTCACAAAGGCTTGGATTCTTCTTTCTTGAATCTAGCATTCATTAGTTATTAAGAGCAAAATAATCCCTTGACAAGTTTGACAAGTTGTATAAAAGAGGTTTTATCTTTTTTTTTTTTTTAATATTTTAAATGTTTTTCTTGTTAGACATTCTTGATGTTCATCATATTAAGTTAATAAACAATACAAAATCTTGTGGTCATTAGCCAATACATAAAGGTTGGAGGCTTGGCCTATAGCAACAGAATTGCTAGGACTGTGGAAGGCATAGTGGCTGAGTGGTAAAGCACTTGGCTTCTTAACTGGAGGACTCTGGTTTGAATCTTGGTGAAGACTGGAGTTTTTAATTTTGGGATCTTTAGGGCGCCTCTGAGTCCACCCAGGTTTAATGGGTACCTGACATCTGTTATGAAAAAGTAAAGGCTTGTGCTGGCTATGTGATACCCTTGTAGGCCAAAGAAAACATTGACAAATACATCATCTGCCCCATAGATTGCAAGGTCTAAAAGGGAAACATTTTAAAAAATTAATTAATTGCTTAATTATTGTATATTAAATATTGGCTATAAATTATCCAAACATTTTTTTTTTTGTAATAATGTAACTTTCTCATGCTTTTTAAGATCTCTGACCAAGGTGGTGGCATACCTCGCTCTAAGATTGACCTTCTGTTTCAATATATGTATAGCACAGCACCACAGCCAGCAAGGTCAGACATAGCTAGTGCTCCATTGGCTGGCTATGGCTATGGTTTGCCACTATCCCGATTGTATGCAAGATATTTCCAAGGTGATATATTGTTAGCCTCTGCAGAAGGTTATGGAACAGATGCTTGTATATATTTGAAGGTCAGTCAAACATACCATATGTATCATGTCACTTGATTTCAAATGGATTTCTACAATGTCATTGCATCTGTTTACACCAAAAATTAATTAAGAAATTTTTTTATTTGAAAATTTGTTGTTTTAATCATATTTTTATTTATTTAAGTTTTTAGTTGACCTCCACCTTCTTTCAACAACATAGGCTGTTGAGTTGTTGAATTTACATTCGTTGCAATTTGTAGATAGGCCATTAGCAGTAGTTCATTATTAAAGCTGCCCTAGATTGGGCGTAGACTTATGCATTTAGAATAAACTTTGATACAAAAATGTTTATGTGTAGATGCTTACTGATACAATGTTTTTAATTAAAATTTCTCCTGCTTAAAGAATAGTTAGTACTTACACAAAGTTTCTTTATGCTATGATTTAGCTTGTAAGTCTTTTAATGGTTTAGTCATTATCAGAGAAATCTTTCTACATCTGAATGAAGCATTGTGCTGGTTTAATCAGTTTTTAGTTTAGGATTGGGAGGGATAAAACTAAAGTGTACAAAAAAAAAAAAAATAAAAAAAAAATAAAAAAAAAAAAAGGAAAAAAACAGCTTCACCTTTGCAATGTACATTTTTATTTGTAACAAAATGTTGACTATTGACTTCCTTTGAAAGAGTGAAAATAGAACAAAATCTGTCTTACACTAAAATCAAATGTGTTCAGCAATCAACTTGAGAAAAAAAAAAGTTCTTTCCTCTTTCATGCTGGAGGCACTGTGGCTGAGGGGTAAAGCACTTGGCTTCTGAAATGGGGTCCCAGGTTTGAATCCTAGTGAAGACTGGGATTTTAAATTTCAGGATCATTGTGCGCCTCTTAGTCCACGCAGGTTTAATGATATTAGTCAGGGAAAAGTAAAGGTGTTGGTCATTGTGCTGGCCACATGACACCTTTGCCACAGAAACAGGTGGCCTATCATCTGCCCCATAGATCTCAAGGTCTGAAAGAGGATCTTTTATTTTTACCTTTCAAACTACTTTGATGTTATTTTTGCAATGATTCATAAAATGTCTTATAGTCTTTCCTCTCCATCCGCTGAAACTTTTTTTCTTTATGTCCAGGTGTTGTCCAATGAAGCAAATGAAGTTTTACCAGTGTACAATAAAACAGCTGATAAAGTGTATCACACAGACATACCAGTAAATGATTGGTCCTCACCATGGAGCACTAATCAAAGATCATTTCATTCTTACACCAAGTGAATGTTTGAAACTACTGTTACAGTTATATAACAGTACTCATTTTATGTACAGCATGTCTCAAAGTACTGTTAAATGTATAGATGTTTTTAAGTAATATACTCATAGCGGTATTTGTTTAAAAGTACTGTTTATGTATAGATTATGTTTTACAGTAGAGTTACTTATGGGGTGTCCTAAGAGGACTGGTTTCTATTGGCTGCATAAAACATCTGTTGTATTGACACTTGTTTCCTGTAAGTATTAAGTATGGGTAGAAAATCTTTTCATTGTCTTTCTTTGGAATACTCTGATAAACAATGTTGTAAGATAATTAAAAATGAAATGTGGTGAGAGTACTTTTAAAATTTCTTTTCATTATGCTTCAAGTCACAATAGAAATTGAGAGTACTCAAACACAAGGGGATATTTTAATGATTGAATTTTTACATTTGCTTATAGAGGATTGAAGTAGTTTGTTGCACTATGTTTTTGGGTTTGTTTTTATATGTAACTTGTCAATGATAAAGGTGAGATTACCAAAGATTATGATGACGTATTGATATTTGTATTTGAATATTGTCTTATTTGAGGAATCTCGAAGTCTTTGTTGTTTAACTTATCACTCATTCAATGTCATCAATGCATGTGGGTTTAGAGCATTGAATTTTCTTTATACTGATTCCACTCATTCAATGTTCATTTAAGTGTGGAAGGATTCAATTCATGTGCCATCATCTAATTGATTGCATTTACATTGACAGTTCTCCTCAAAACTTTCCAATAATATGATTACAGTACAGCAGCACATTAAACAGAACAGCATCAGTAAAACTAATACTAGATGATGTGATCCTTAATGAAAAGGATTTGTGAAAGCTTTTTCATGTAACACTTACTCATGACTGACAGCATCGTGACTGAATGTGTAAACTAAACTAATATTATGATGTAATTATCAAGTAAAATAAACAGAAGGAATGTTCTCTGTGCATACCAAATGAACTGGTCATTAAATAAATTATTAAAATTTGTGTTATTTTTCTTGTAGTTCAATTGTATTCTCCCAATGTTGTTTGTCTGATATACTCTGATATATTGTCCAATCAATTTTTATGAATTGGAAGTCTTTATTACATGTTCATCTGTATCTATTTAAAAAGACATACAGCAGCCTTTTATAATTTTTGTGGTAAACATAGCCATTGCAACTTGGAAGTAGGGGTTAGCCCAGGACTTAATCACTGAATAAGAACTAAAGCAACTCCTCAAACAAAAATATTTTTTATTTTTAAACCAAGTATCAGACAAAATAGGAAGTTAGACTGTAATTGTCAAGGAATTAATAAATGCTTATATTTTTTAATGAATCTATTCACCACAAAATTAGAGATAATTGGATCTCTGGCATATAAGTTAGTTTTAAATCTAAGTCAGTTTTAAAATAGGTTGATTTATTTGATTTGTTGATTTGAGGCACATCGGCACAATTTAGGCCATGTCGTGCCTGCAGTCCCTTAAGGACTACTCTCTCTAAACAACAAGAGCCAGATTATATACAGTCATATAATTAAAATTAAGGTCTATTCAAAGTTAAAATAGTAAAGGTAGTAAAAATTTAAATATTTGGTAAAAATCTAATGTAAATAGTGCATGTTCACAAATTCAGAAATCAGATCTTCGTAGATAGCCCCACTTCCCGAATAAAGCCCAGTACCTTCCCAGGGTCGACATTATTAAATAGTGTTTTTAGATTAGTGGCTCTAAAATGTTTCGCCCTGACATCCTGGTATCTGGGGCAATCAACGAGGATATGTTCCACGGTGAGGCGAGAGTCACAGTATTCGCAAAGTGGGGGTTCCTTTCTCTTCAGTACAAAAGAGTGCGTGATGTAGGTGTGGCCAATCCTAAGTCTGGACATGGTTGTGCTACCACGCCTTGTCAGACCTTTAGATGTGGGCTGACATCCGCCACAATCTGCCTGAGTTTACTGTGAGTCTCAGCCTCCCATCGGTTCTGCCACTCTCGATAGGTGGCAGAGGCAATACTTTGTCTCAGGTCCGAGTAGGGAATTTGGGTTCCTGACACCGCATGATTTAGGGCTCTCTTTGCTTCTCTGTCTGCGGCTTCGTTTCCCTCAATGCCAACATGGGAGGGGACCCAGATGAATGAGACATCCCTACGGTCGGCTGTTATTAGGTCCAACAGCTTCAGGCTCTTATGTACCAATGGGATGTCAGTCTTCATCCGCCCCAAAGCTTGCAATGCAGATTTGGAGTCGGAGCAGATTATAAATTTACTCCTTTCTGATGCTTTTACGGCCATAAGTGCAAGCAATATTGCGTGCAATTCGGCCGTAAAGATGGAGCAGCCATCGGGGAGTCTACGGGAGATAGTTTTGTTCCGAAAGGAGCAGGCACACGCGACCTTTCCCTCCATTTTGGATCCGTCTGTGTAGATGGTGCCACAATCTCCGTAGCTCTCCTGCAGTTCCCTAAAGTGGACTTGTAGTATGCTTGGGTCTGTATTTTCTTTTTTGAAATTAAGGAGGGATAAATTTAATTTAGGTTTATTCATTAGCCAAGGAGGATTCTGAGGGGTTTCTATTTTAGAGATTTGGTCAATGGGTGGGGTTAAATTTTGGATGGGTTCTCTCATTCGAAGGCCCAACGGCTGTATGACGTTAGGCCTTCGATTGTATAATTCTACCTCTGTGGGGTTAAATATGGAGTCAAAAGCAGGGTTCGTGGGGTTGGATTTTAGCTTGACTATATACTGCATTGCAAGCTTTTTCATTCTTATATCCATGGGGAGTTCTCCAGCCTCCACATGGAGACTTGGGATAGGTGATGTACGAAACGCGCCGAGACAGAGACGCAGGGCAGCATTTTGTATTGGATCCAGTATTTTTAGGTACGACTTCCTTGCTGCTCCATATATTATGGATCCGTAGTCTAGCTTGGATCGAATTAGACTCCGATAGAGCAGCAGCAAGGTATCTCTGTCAGCTCCCCAGTCCGTATGGCTGAGTACTCTTAGTATGTTTAATGACTTTTGGCATTTCTTCTTAAGTTCCTTAATGTGGGGGAGAAAATTAAATTTGGAATCTAAGGTGAGGCCTAAAAATTTTGTAGTTTTCACGACAGGGATCTTCTTTTTGTGTATAAATAGTTCAGGGTCTGGGTGGAGCCCCCTTAGATTACAAAAATGCATACTAACTGTTTTGGAGTCAGAGAATTTGAAACCATTATAGTTTGCCCAACCCTGAATTTTGTTTAAACATAACTGTAATTTCCTTTCTAAGGTGTTCATGTTTTTCCCATAAGTAAGAATGACAAAGTCATCAACATACAAAGAGCACTCTATGCCAGGGGACAGCGCATTTATGATGCTATTTATTTTAATGTTGAACAGGGTGACTGACAGAATGCTGCCCTGGGGTACACCCATTTCCTGGTCATGAGTGTCAGAAGCGGAGTTGCCCACTCGGACCTGAAATTTTCGATCTTTCAGGAATTCCTCCACAAAACGGGGGAGGTGTCCCTTAAGCCCCATAAGCGCCAGGTCACGTAGAATGCCATGTTTCCAGGTTGTGTCATAGGCCTTTTCTATATCGAAGAATACAGCTACTAGATGTTCTCTTCTGAGTAATGCATTTCTAATATAAGCTTCCAGCCTTACCAGGTGGTCAGTTGTTGTCCGCCCCTGCCGGAATCCGCACTGGTAGTTTGAGATCACTTTATTCCTTTCCAGGTACCAGACCAGCCTACTGTTAATCATTCTTTCCATGGTTTTGCAGATGCAGCTTGTTAGTGCTATTGGTCGATAGTTAGCTGGGTCAGAGCCGTCTCTTCCCGGTTTAGGTATCGGTATAACTGTGGCTTTCCTCCAGCTGTTTGGGAAAGCGCCTGTTTGCCACACACAGTTATAGACCCCTAGTATGACTGCCAATGAGGGTTCAGGAAGGTGCTTGAGGAACTGGTAATGGATTTCGTCTTCTCCAGGCGCTGTATCATGTGACTTGTCCAGCGATTCCCTCAGTTCCTCAAGCGAGAACGGTTTGTTGTGGTCTTCATTGTTCTCTGACCTGAAATCAATGGGGTGTCTTTCCTCCCTGGTTTTGACTTTTTGGAACTCTGGCGTGTAGTGTGCAGTGGATGATTTTTCTGCTATTGAGGATGCAAGGCAGTCAGCTATTTCTCTGGGGGACGTGACAGTTCGTCCTTGGTTTTTCAAATGCCCTATTGCATTTGATTCTTTCCCTTTGATTCGCCTTACTGCCTTCCAAACCGCTCTAGCAGAAGTTTTGGCATCCAGACTGCCGACAAAACTTCTCCAGGAATTCCTTTTGGCTGACCGTATGGTTTGTCTAGCCTTTGCTCTAGCTATCCTGAATAGCTTTAGGTTTTCCTGGGAAAGATTCTTTATAAATGCAGCCAGTCGTTTTTTCCTATCACCAATAGCACTTTTGCAAGCTGTATCAAACCATGGTTTGCTAGGCCGTTTTGGATTTGCAGAGGTTAGGGGTACAACTTTCCTGGCTATACTTAGTAGCTTACTAGCAAAGGTATCAGCTGGGTTCTGTTCATGGAGGATATTTTCTGTGATATCCTCAGAGCATCTTTTTTGGAATTGTTCAGTTTCCACCACTGAGGTCGTCCCAATGAAAGTTTTAAAATAGGACTTTTAAATGGATATGTTGAAAACAAAGATAAGTGTAGACATTTTGAAGTTTATTCTATTGTACTGTCACAAAGTTTATTAACACATGCCTAGTGAAAACTACATCAGTCCATTAAAGGCCTAAATATTATAGTGTGCATTAAACAGACGTTTGAACAAATAATTGACTATATACAAAACATTTACTTAGACTGAAGTCTAATCTGCTTCTTTCCAGAAAAAATGTGCATCAGGAAATATATATAGTAATGACATAATGGGTTGAACTATAAAACCATTTTCTATGGACTCTATATTCAATTCAATAAACACAACTTTGGTTTAACTGACACAATATTCTAATTTTTACTAAACTATCTATTGGTTTTCAAGAGCTGTCCAGGTTTTCAAGAGTTACCCAGCCAGTTTACTCAACATACTCAATAAATTGGAGGAAACTGTCAGAATTGTCTTTTGAAATCTGATTAGATACATATCTATCATCAAATTGCAAACAAAATAAGTCTATTTACAAAATGCAGAAATTGTATGCATACACTAATATGCTGCCTCTTAGAGTTTCAGTTGGAACAAAAATGTAAAAAAAAATTTAAAACATTTTAAAAACTTAAATCAGTTGAAATTTGTTAAATTATTAACACATTTGTTCAAAACAGCACAATTCTTTCTTTTAAATAATTTTTAGGTTTAGCTTTTAATGGCACCTTTATTTTTCAACAAGTTAAGTTTCAGAAATATTTGAACAACAAAGAAACTATTGGTGCAAGTTTCTAAACCAAACCAAGTTCTCATCTCATTTGAGAAAAGTCTTCCAGCTCTGAATCTTCCATTTCTGAATTGCTGTAATCAAAGTTCATTGTTCTAATATTGTTGGCTGTGTTGTGTTGTTCTAATGGGCTAAACTCTGTGGTATCTTCATGTTGTTCTAATTCTTCTGTACTCAAATGGTCTTCACCAGATATAAACTTGGCAAATCTGAGCAACAAAATGAAAAATAATAAAAGCAAAATGTTCAAATACTACACAAATTATGTTCCTAGTAAAAACAATGAGTTCAGACAAAATCAGATGAGCTTTACAGTGCTGTGCTCACATATTACCCTTTTGATACTATTAATAGTAAAAAAAAAAATACAAGTCCTTTAAGTACTGTTTTCAACAAAGTGAATTGTTATTTAAAACTAGCTTACATTTTACTTTCAAAGAAAAGAGTTCCATTTCAGTAGATATAGTAGTAGTAGTTGTAGCACCCAAACTTAGTAAGCTACAAAATATCAAGAAATTATATTTTCAATATCAAATGTAGAGAACACAATGCTATTAGAGGCTTTTCCCATATGGGAGTGGGTAAAACAAATATTCCTTATCATTTAACAGAAATTTTTCTCTTTTGCAGGATGTGCCAAAGATACATGTAAAGATGTGTCATGGTGTTAAAGGTTCTTTCAAGTTGTTTTAGTGTTAGGATTGAGATAGAGAAAAGGTGAAAGTCTGTTACATTGAAAGAAACTTCATTATTAATTTCTGGAGTCATTTTAATACATTTACTAATAAATACTTATGAAATAAAACATGCTAAAAATATCCTCTTGAAAAAAATTTTAAGAGATATTTAAAAAAATTGAAAACAGAATAAAACATTAAATATAAAAAAAGGCTGAGTGAATATGAGTTACCTGTTTGGAGAGTTCAACCGACTCAAAGTCTTCCATGCATCACAATTAGGACTGCGACAATATTCTCTTAACTCTTTTAATGCTCTAGTAGTTTCAATCTCCCCTTCAATAATGTATTCCTCCTCCGAAAGTAATTTTCTTTTAGGAGGGAAGTAACGATATCTTGAAAAAAAAGATTTTAATAAGATGAACTACTCAATCAAGAATAAACAAACTGAGAATTACTCACCTAAAAATAAAAAAAATATATAATTCACTATATCACTATATATATATATATATATATATATATATATATATATATATATATATATTCACTATTCATGTTAAATTTTCAAATTACTTTGATTTTTATTAAAATTTCTATTTATTCAAAAAATAAATTGTAAGTTTATTTCACTATTTTATTTTCCTGAGGGACTTCTATGATTAGCCTTTAGTGTAATGAAAAAACAGCTCATGTCAATCAAATATATGGGCTTTTTTTGGCTTACAAATGAAGCATGTTATTAGTATTTAAAAACTGATATCACTTCAATTTACAATGTTAATAATTAAATAGAGTTGAAAATATGTTAACAAACTTTAAAATAATTTTTGGCACTAAATGTAAGATATTGTTAGAAAGATATTCTTTTTATAAAAAAAAAAGTAGAAGATTGTAAACTGTTGTACAAGTTATGTTTAGATTTAACCCTTTGTTTCTTAAAAAGCTTTCTTTTAAGGGCATTTCTTTTAATTTGACATTTCAAAAGGTATCCCTCTATCTTTGTTTATTGAATAATATGCAATCTATTTTTTAGCTGCTTTTCTAAAAGAAGGAATTCAGGTTAGAAACAGGTGGTTAAAACAAACAACATTGTTTTATTATCTTATCTTATAAAATACAGATTAGAAATGATTTAAAACAAAGATAAACCAACAATATTTTAATAAGTATCAACCTCAATGTAATATCCTTTAGATTAAAAAACAAACTATGTAAAAAAACAACAACAAAAAAACACTATATTACATACATAAAGTTAATTGATAGTAAAATGTTTATAATGTTTAGAAATCAGACTAGTTTTAATTTATAAGACTGTCATATTAGTAGAGCTATTAACAATGAAATATATACTTCGAATCATTGTATTTGATGAAACTTTTAAAACCATTGTTGTAAGGTTAATTTTTTTTTTAATTGTTATCATTGCATAAGGCAATTTTTTTCTGTCATATTATCTTAAATCAACTGTGCTTAATGTATCAGTTGCTAATCATTAGGCAACCTTTACAATGTGGTTTTCCTAGTTGATAGAATAATAAATCTTTGCATTGTATATTAAGACATTGATAAATATATCCTCAAAACTTACTTGATTCTTTTAACCCAAGAAAATAATCCCACGGGTAATAAATACAGTGTAATATTCCCAACAATAATAACTACAGAAATCTCAGAGAGCTGTGTCCCATGATAGATGAAAACCAATCCAATGCCTTGCAGGGTCCACTGAATAAGATTTAATGTTCTGATGTCTGAAGCAGGTCCATAGCGGTAAATCACTGCAAAACTTAAAACCCCTGCCACAACCATATAGCCAATAAGAATCTGTGAATAGGAGAGTTTATAGTTTAGATATTTTGTCACACAAAAGTATGGTTTTGAAATGCCTTAAATCTCACCCATTGGACATGGAATTTCACCATTGGAAAGTCATTTATATATAAAGAGTATTTTATAAAACTAATGAGACTTAATCCAACAATCTTAGAAACTAGAAGACATTACAACAATACTGCCTAGTAACAAAAGGTCCAGCAGGGTTTCCAATATGTATGACTACTATTTTTCCTTAATGAACAATCTCAGTTTTCTATCCAGATGTTATGGCCAATTAGGTACGGAGGAGAGTTCATTTTTCACCAAAATATACATAAGTTGTTAGAGTAGTTTTCAATTCAATTTGCTAAGTATACCTGCCATTTGAAATTTTTTTGTTCAATAACAATACTTACATGCCAATAATTTTGTATAATTTCTTGGATATAATCAGAGAAAAATCTCCAGAGATATAGCAATGCTGATGTACTCATAATTCCAATACCATAGCCTAAAACCTTTAATTTCTGTGAAAGACAGAATTATAGACAATTTCAAATATTTCATTATGAATTTTGCTAATTAAAATTTAGATGATGTGTTAATATGTTGTCTACTTTATCATGATGTTTTCTATTGTTCTACATGTTACAGATGTTCTTTCAGAATTGAAGATTATTATATCCTAGCCCAAACTTCCTGCAAGATGTGGGCTAGGGTTTGAATCCGGAAACATTGATGCTGCATTCCAGAGCACACACTAGGCAGCCATCTGGGTATCAAAGCGCAAATTAAAAGTGTACAATCCCTTGAGTTTAGATTCCTGTTCTGAAGGTGAATACTAAACCAGTGACTTGGTTTACAGTCTCTTTACCCAACATTACATTTTTGTTAACAGTTGAACACATTAACTAAGTATTTTCTTTATATTACAGTAACTTTTGTTCTTACACATACAAGTTGAGGCAATTTCAGTAACCTCATTTGCTACTTACATTTAATAGGAAAATAAATCAATGACAATTCTAAAACATGGAAAGATTTATAAATATAAGCTGATAATGTAGCTGATAATGTAGCAAAATATCATATCATCAATCTGATTAATGTTTAGATTATAAGACAAAAGAAGACATCCTTAATTCCTAGCTAACCTTAAGACCACATAAAGTTCTGTGGAAAAATAATAGTTCTAAATAATTAAGGATGTAACAGCTTTTTTATGTTGACAATTAATTGCTATTAAGTGCCAAACTATCATTTGGTCAGAGTCAAAATTTATATCACTGATGTTGAATTGCTTATTAAAAAATATAAATACCTGCGGTAGAAACTTGTTGACGATAAAAACTACAATGAGAATAGAACAAAGAACTCCAATACCTATACCTGAACTGTAGTGAAACAAGACATTCCTGCAAGAAAGCAATGCAATATTTATTTTATAGCTTAAGTCTACAGAATTAAGTCACATTTCAAACAAATTTTGTTGGCATGAAAATATTACTTCATCAATTGTTAACATGATAACATTTAATGAACTCAATGTATCACTTTGTATGTAAATAAATCAAATAGTACCAGTACTACCTGCTCAAACTTGGAGCTAAGAAAAACAAACTCATGCCCATTGTTAGGTAGAAAAGAAACCAAATTTCTGGATCTGAAAACATTTTATAAGTCTTAGTCAATACAAGTCACATCAATATCATGAAATAATTCATTTTTAAATACAATGAAATAATTATAGCCTCAGTGTTTTAATTTCATTGGTTTCTTGAATTATTTAGTGAATTGAATGAAAACCAAAAAAAAAAATACAAACTTACTTTTTATTACAACATTCATTGTGACATTTTTTGCTGATTTCACTCCAATACATGATGGTTCAAAGGGTTTAAAGTCATAGTCTTTTTTTATAAATCCAAATGACGTCCAACTTAGGAGTCCAACATTACTAGAAATGTCGAATACAGATGACCAATTGTTACCCAAGTAAACTTCCAAAAGTTGTTCTGGCTCTGATAAGATAATTGACAGCTACAACAGAATTAAATGACAAAAATATTTTATAATAATAGCTATTAAAATGCTATCAAATCAATTCAAAATATTTAGGGTCAATGAGTACAAAAAAGTCAAGTAGAAAATGATGAATGTGCAAAGAATAAAATATCTTATATGATACAGACGTTACTTCAAAAAAAGAAGATGATTACGTCCTACGCCTCACGCAAATAAATGAGAAAAATGTTATAATAAATAATAAATCACCACCTACTAGTGATTGGGTAATGTAAATATTAAGATTTTTTAAAACATACAACTGAGGAGTAGAGCTAGAAATACTATTAATAATAATAAGGCTTGTCTTCGACTCCAAAGATTAGTGAGGAATGCAGTATTTCCCATGGCTGCGCAGCCCAAGCTGTGACCTACATATTTTGCCACATCCAGGGCAAGCATAATTATTGTCTGCAGGTGGTCGATTTAGATTTTTTCGACATCTACGTTTGTCCTCGGCAGCGGATTTTCTTCTGGTCTCAAATGTGTATCCCGCTGCCTTTGTGAGTGACATTCAACTGTCTCATTCTGAGGCTGCATGCAACCAGGTGCTCTCTTCTATGTCAGCTAGGGAAAGTTGATGCCTAAGCTGGTCTTTGAAGCGTTTCCATGGGGCGCCTCTATTACGTCGACCACCTTTTAGCTCACCAAAAAAGACTGCCTTTGGCATACATTCGTCTCCCATACGGGATACGTGCCCTGCCCAGCGTAACTGTCGGACCATAAGAAATCCCTCTGTACTGTCCATACCAATATTCGCAAGGACATCGCTGTTTGTAGAGCTAGAAATAGTCTTGAGTCTAAGCAAATTTGATTCACCAGAAGTAAAAACCTACCTTAGGATTAATCCACATGTTGTACCAAGATTTCTTAAAGCCAGGGTAGCACAGTATACAAAGTTTCTCTGTGTTTTCTGGTACACATATAATTACAGAAGGTGTTCCGCTTGATGTAATGTTCACAACTTTACCTTCAGAAGATAACAGTTACATGTAATCTATAATATATTTACAAAAGCCTAGACTGACTGATTCATTCATTCACCACTCATCACTAATTTAAGAGATACATTAATTCATGGGCTTAAAAAGTATGTTTGGTTGATTGTTAAAATGAGGTCCATTTATTAAAATAAAAAAATAAAAAGTCTTAAAGTCTGTATAGAAGTCACTATAACAGTGACCTAATTTTGGTAGAATAAGTGTGTTCATATTTTTATTTTTTGTGTTCGTATTTATGCATAATTTGAAAACATCTTAATGATTTCATGTCAGGGGCTATGCCTGGGGATCTTAAAATTTAGTTAATGTTAATATAGAATTAAAATCTGAATTTATTGATGCCTAAATATAGAGACTGTCTGAAATAAATCAAATAATGTGGGTCAAATTTGTCTAAATTAAATGAAAACACATGGCCTCTTTGACCTTAATTAAATATAATAACAAATATAGACTCTAGATAGGGATACGTTAGGGGTACAAATATTATAATATAAGTTTAAGTAGTTATCCTTATTCTCCTTATAAAGCCTTAAAATAAAGAAGATTTTAATACTTCATTTTCTTTTCTATGTCGAACCATTATAATGGCCTATACTGCCTTCTATAGTTCTATAGACTATAGTAGGCTATACTAGTATAATACTATCTATACTATAGATAGGTTATAGTATAGGTGTCCGAATATATAAAATTATAAACTACTCTACTCTAATTAATGTTTATAATTTAATAATTAGATCTCTAGATCTACTAGTCTAGTAGTACTAGATCTAGTAAATTCTAGTACTAGTCTAGACTAGTCTACTAGAGGCAGATCTAGTTACCAGTAGGAGTTATATACTAATATAGGAGTAGTAGTATTAGTAATGTAATAAATAAATGTAGACTTTTGTAGAGTATTATTAGTATATAATTATATGGCTCCTTTAGTCTCGAAAGGCAATGGATGCGCCCAAATGAGTCACTGGTTTTGGCTTAATCTTGAGACGGGGCAGAATCTGGTGTGGCTAATCAAGCCAATTCTAGAACGGCAGACTTTGCCACAATTCGTACATGTGTATGCCTCTGATTTAGGGTTAGCAGACAGAGCAGATTTCTTTTTATCCCTCTCGATTAAAGCCGCTTCAATTCTTTTGTTCTCAGCAAGGGTTGTCCCAGCACGCACAGTCTCCATGCACTCCGGTCTTTGGCTATGTTTTCCCACATACTTTCGCTGATGCCTGAGGCTCTCATGTCTCACTTGCAGACATCTCTATATGTTAGTCTTGGGCGGCCCTTGGGTCTGACTCCTTCCACAAGCTCAGCATATAAGATATCTTTCGGGATTCTACCATCTGGCATGCGGGTGACATGTCCGAGCCAGCGTAATCTTCTTTGTCAGGAGAGCATACATGCTGTTCATATTGGCCAATCTTAAAACTTCCTGATTGGAGACATGGTCCCTCCAAGAGATGCCCATTATGTGTCTCAGGCAGCGCAAGTGGAAACTATTCAATCTGTGCTCTTGGTACATGTATGTTGACCAGCTTTCACTGCCATAAAGGAGAGTGCTCACAACACAGGCATTGTAGACTAGGATTTTGGTCGCTGTGGTCAATTTACCATTTTCCCAGACGCGCTTGGAGAGTTTTGCCAATGCTGTGGTAGCTTTTCCTATTCTTTTTGCCAGCTCGATGTCTAAGTCTAGGTTACTGACAATTGTTGAACCCAAGTAGGTAAATTCCTGCACCACTGAAAGGGTGTGGTTCCCAATTTGTATTATAGGTATTTCTGCGACATCTTGTGCCAGGATTTCGGTCTTGGAGAGACTTATAGTAAGGCTAAACTCTTGACAAGCAGCTGCTAAGGCGTTCACTAGCTTCTGTAGACCTCCTTGTGAGTGAGATACGAGTGCCGCGTCATCGGCAAACAGCAGCTCCCTTATCAAGATACGACGCCTTTTCGTTTTGGCTTTAAGACGTGCCAGGTTAAAGAGCCTTCCATCGGATCTGCTATGGATGTATATTCCGTCTTCCAGGGATTTAAAAGCACTGGATAGTACGACTGAGAAGAAGATGCCAAATAGTGTAGGGGCCAGTACACATCCTTGTTTTACACCGCTCTTAATGGAGAATGGCCTGGAGGAAGAACTTTCAAACTGAACGGTGCCCTGCATATTTTCGTGAAAAGCTGACACTAGTTTTCTTAACTTATTTGGGCAGCCGATTCTCTCTAGTACAGCAAACAGACCGCTTCTGCTAACAAGGTCAAAGGCCTTGGTCAAATCAATAAATGCTATGAAGAGGGGCTGCTTTTGTTTTCTGCTCTTCTCCTGTAGCTGCCGAAGAGAGAAAATCATATCTGTTGTAGATCTACCTGCCCTAAAGCCACACTGCGACTCTGGATAAACACGATCTGCCAGGATCTGTAATCGCTTTAGTACTACTCTAGCAAAAGCCTTTCCGACTATGCTAAGCAGTGAGATGCCTCTGTAATTGTTACAATCAGAGCGGTCGCCTTTATTTTTATAAATTGTAACAATGTTGGAGTCTTTCAATTCCTGGGGGACCATTCCTTGTTCCCAGCACAAGCTTAGCAGTTCATGGAGTGGTTTGATTAGGGCATGTTTTCCAGCCTGAATTACTTCAGCAGGAATGCCATCTCCTCCGGGTGTTTTCCCATGTGCAAGCATGTCAATGGCAATGCTTAGCTCCTTTACTGATGGGAAGTTGGAAACAGCATTTGGTGAGATGGCGTTTTCAATCTGGTAGAGTTCTGCATAGTGTTCTACCCATCGTTCCATTTGCAGCGCATGATTGCTGATGATTGAGCCATCTTTTGACTTGAGCGGAGCACACTTGCTGGTGTGAGGTCCAAAGGCTTTTCTCATGCCCTCATATAGTCCTCTTATGTTACCACAGTCGGCACAAGATTGAATATCTTCGCATAGCTCCTGCCAGTATTTGTTAGCACATTGTCTCACTACTCTTTGGGCATTGTTACATGCAGCTCTGAGCCTTTTTAAGTTGCTTGGGGTGGGATTCTTCTTGTAGATTAGCATGGCTGCTCTCTTGTTCGTAGTGGCAGTTTCCATTTCTGGTAGACTAGCTTCAAACCAGTCTTCGCTTTTCTTGATTTTGTTTCCAAAGACCAGTGATGATGTTTGGTAGATTGTATCACGCATAAACGTCCAGCTTTTTTCTACCTCAGTCACAGAGAAGTTTTTAAAAGCTTCCTCTAATTTGTTCTCAAATTCGGTGCAAAGATCAGGATTTTTTATGCTAGTAGTATTCAGGCGTGATTTTCTTTTTCCCTGTGATGTGTGGATCTTAGTTGGCAGCAGTCTTGTCCGGCAGGACACTATAGTATGATCAGTATCACAATCCGCGCTTTGGTAGCTACGTGTCAGCAGTATATTTCCAATGTCCTTTTTTCGTGTCAGTATCATATCCAGCTGGTGCCAGTGCCCAGACCTAGGGTGCCTCCATGAGACACAGTGCTGTGGTTTTGTTCTGAAGTATGAGTTGGTAATGCAGAGCTTATGGTATGTGCAGAATTCAAGCAGTCTTTGTCCGTTCTCATTCATCTTTCCGATTCCAAAAAGCCCAAGACAGTCTGGCCAGGTAGTGTGATCTGATCCTACTCTGGCATTGAAGTCACCTAGAAGGATCATATGTTCTTTTTGAGGCATGTTTGCAATGGCTTCTTTGAGGTCTTCATAGAACTTGTCTTTGTCCTCCTGAAGCGAGCTTAGTGTGGGGGCATAGGCACTAATTAGAGTGACTTTTCCAGATGCTGTCATCATACTTATGCTTAGTAGCCGTTACGAGCCACCAACTGGAGGGACTATCATGGGAAGAAGACTGTTCTTGACAGCAAAGCCCACACCATGTATTCGAGTCTCATCCTGTGCTTTCCCTTTCCAAAAGAAAGTGTAGTCAGTCTCGAGGAGTATGCCGTTTTCGGCCTGTCTGGTTTCTTGCAGGGCTGCAATGTCAATATGTAGCCTTTTTAGCTCGTTGTTTATAACTGCTGTCTTCCTTGCATCGTCGATCTGCCTTAGATCATCAGTGAGACCAGGACACATTGTCCTGACATTCCAAGTGGCCAGTCGCATGACAGGGATTTTCTTTTTCAGTTTAATTTTTCTTCTTTTGTTGCTTGGTGCAAGCTTCCAGCCTACTTGTCGTTTTAAACTAAGCTCTAAGCACCCATTAGAGCAGGCAGGCTGTGGTGGATCAGCACCTAACTGACTGGGGGCTGCCCACGTTGAGGCGGGCGGTAGCTGATCAGTGAGGCGCGAAGACCTCTCCCACCGTCAGAGACAACCCGTGGCGTCCATACATTACGCCAATCAAGTTGGACTTATAACCCGTAACTGTTGTCTCCCGTGTTGTTTTAGCCGCTTTGCAGCAGCACCAGAGTTTCCTCTCCGGGGCGCATTCCTGGGCCTTGGATAAAGGGGTCATGTTTGGCCCATGCGTCATGATCCCTCTCTCGACCTTGCTGATGTGATCCAAAGGAACACATCGCATTACATTTGGCACCAACTCAGTTGCAGAAGCTGCCGGAGGGAATTTCGCTGCTGATACTCCCACTCCTGATTTCTCCTCGAGGTTGTCTCCTGAAGCCTCAGTACCCCAAGGCAGCGGGGGTTTGAAGTCAGAGTACCCCTCTCCTAGATGAACTGCCTTACTAGGTTGACGAGCTCCATCTGCCCGAAGCTCCCGGTTTTGTGGCGCCAGGTATCCGCCTTCACCCCTTCACCTGTTAGTAAGAGCAGTTTCGCCGGGCTTAATATCTAAGCCACACGAGCAGGCCAGGTGCTGGACTTAGTTGTCAGAGGCTATTTGAGATGCATGCCATTAGGAGTATTTTATAGACAATGGGAGCTTAACCCCATTGACACCCCTGGCCATGACAACCTTTGAAACTAGTATATAATTATAATATCTATAATCTAGTTAGTCTAGTAGTAGATCTAGTAGTTTAAGTAGTTAATCTCTAGACTCTAGAACTAGATTTTTATGGCCTCTTTGACCTTAATTGGCTTAATTAAATATAAATAATATAATAACAAATATTATAGACTATACACTATAGTATATACTTTTTATAGAATACTCTAACTCTAGACCAGTGTTTCTCAAACTGTGTGCCGCAGCACACTAGTGTGCCGCCGAAGATTTGCAGGTGTGCCGCTGGAGTTTTCAGGTCTGCCAACTATTACATTTTTATTTTACGTTGTAATGACATCCCCATTTGCAAATACCAGTAATAGTAGTGGATCGCTCCATTGTGACGGAAAGGGGTGTTAGCTCTTCAGGTTATGGAATTGTCCACTATACATATATAATTATAATAACTCAAATGTGGGCCGCCTTAGCGGACGCACAGCAGTTCTTGAATTGGTAGCGATAATAATAAGCGATGTAAGTTGTTTAGGTGTATGAAAATAATAACAAATTATCACTAAGCATTTTTCATTGTTATCCATGGAGAAATACGTTAGCAAGAATGAAACTGCGAAAGTGTTAAATGAAAAGCAAGGAACCAAACGAAGGTACAAAGAAGATTACATTGGATATGGTTTCATATCTTCTGGACCTGAAGATGCTCCATTGCCATTCTGACTGATCAGCAATGCAACTCTGTCGAATGAGGCGCTTGTTCCAAGCAAATTGAAGAGACACTTGGAAACAAAACATCCAGCTGTAAAAGCGCAACCTAAGGAATACTTGGAAAACATCAGGGCTCAACAAAATAAACAAGCTAAGAAACTTACGAACTAAAGCTGCCAGAAAAGGGATTAATTGCAAATTATAAGGTTGCTCAGTTATTAGCAAAACGCAAGAAAGCACACAGAGGCTGAATCAGTCATTGCATTAGCTTTAGCAATAGTTGTTGAAACTATACTTGGACCCATGCCGCCGAAAAAGAATTGAAGACTTATCGTCAGATTTACAAGATCAAATCTGCGAACACTTCGACGTGACTGACGATGAAGTGTCTCTTCTGTGGTCTCTTCAAGTTGATGAATCCACTGACGTTAGCGGCAAAGCCCAGCTGCTAGCTTTTATTCGGTTCATAAAGGATGAAAAATGTGTCAACGAATTCTTATTTTGCAAAGACTTACCAACTACGACCAAAGGCGAAGATATTTTCAATGTGATGAACATAAACTTTTGCTATTTAAACTACAGAGGAAAAACTGTGTCAGCGTTTGCACCGATGGCTGTCCTTCCATGCAAAGAAATAGAAAGGGATTCGTCACTCTTGTGCGTCAAGAAAATCCAAATGTATTAGTTGTTCACTGCATGATCCACAGAGAAGCTCTTGCCTTCAAATCTTTGCCAAAATATTTGATGTCTGTTCTGGATCAAATGATTGAAGTTGTAAACTTCATCAAATCTCGACTTTTCTCTCAGCTCTGTGAAGCAATGGACTCAGACTACTAATGTCTCCTGTATCACACCAACATTCGTTGGCTCTCCAGGGAAAAGTGTTAAAGCGTCCAATTCAAGGCTGAGCTGAAAAATAAGACTTTGGATTTTCTATTCATGACGAGATCTGGTGGGTTAAGGTGACATTTCTCTCTGATTTATATGACAAATTAAATTCATTGAATTTAAGTCTTCAAGGATCATCGGAAACCATCATCACTGCATCCTCCAAACTGAAATCATTTGGTAAAAAATTGTCTTTGTGGCAAAGTTAGATCTCGAAAGGAGTCTTCGACTGCTTTACTACTTACAATGAATGTGCTTCAACTAAAGAAATCACCCCCGAAATTCTAGACACTTTGACACACCTGCAGTCAGCATTGCAGCATTACTTTCCAACAGTTAGAAGTAATGAGTATGGGTGGGTCAGCTCTCCATTTGGAAACAATGAAGCTACAAACCTTACAACTGAAGAAGTAGAGCAGCTCATTGATTTAAAAAACGATGCAGTTCTTAAGTCATTTGCTCTTGAAAACAGTCACACCCTTCACATTAAATATAATACTTAAAAACAGGTAAAATCTTTTTTTTCTTTTTATTATAAAACAACTGCTGCTCTTCGTGGTGTGCCGCGAACTTTTTGTAGTTTTTTTTACTGTGCCGACAGACAAAAAAGTTTGAGAAACACTGCTCTAGACTCTAGATAGATCTAGAATCTAGTAGATAGACCAGGATACTGGTTGGTTAGTAGGGGTACAAATATTATAATATAAGTAAAACTATAATAAGTGTAGTTATCCTTATTCTCCTTATAAAAAATAAAGCCTTAAACTTAAACTAAAGAAGATTTTGATACTTTATTTTCTTTTCTAGATCTATGTCGAACCATTATGATAAAGACTACCCTACTCCCTAGTAATACCTTTACTTTTTACCTAGCCTAGCTTAGCTAGGCCTAGACTTAGAAGTTAGAGCGACTAGTGACTAGAGTCCTAGACCTAGATTTAGATCTAGTAGTAAGTAGTAGTCTTAGTAGATCTAGATCTAGATAGAGTCTAGCTCTAGCTTAGATCTAGAATAGAATCTAGATCTAGATAGTAGATTATTCTAGATCATCATCATGACTCATGATCTATATCTAGAATAATTTTTTGGTACTAGACTGAGACTCTAATATTATTATTAATTATAATAGATCTAATTAATGTCATTAATGAAATTAATGATAATCATAATGATAATCAAATAATCATAATAATGATAATTCATTGATTATGATTGATTAGACTTCTAGAATTCTTACATGTAGAAGTATTGCATTTTCTTTCAATATTATTCCCGTCAATCTCTGGTATATATGATAACATAAATAAATATAATATAAGAAAATGTTTATAGTCTAAATCTTGATGTTTTGAATGTTTAATTGCAGCCATTGTCGGCATTGTAAATTAAGTAAAGATGAAAATTGAAAAAGTGCCGAAACTGTTGCCAACTAGTCAATTTTATATGTATCCCCAGCAAATATAGATCTAGATCTAGACTATAATACATATCTCACACTTAATGTACAATGTTGCAAATTTTTCAAATAATTGATATGTAGGCCTTTCATTAATCTATCAAAACGATGATGACTTGATAGATTAATGAAAGGCCTACATTTCAATTAATTAAAAAATATGCAACATTGTACATTCATCTATCAAGTAGACCAATCTTGAATCTATTATTATGTTATATGTATAAAACTTTTATAAAGTGATAGGTACGGTAGCCTCTATGCATTTGTTAGAAATATAAAATACATTATAATAATTTATGAAAATATCACTGCTATGAGTATTTTATACATGTGTATGTGTGTGTGTGAAAGAGAGAGAGAGACGTTACTCGAATCAATGCATATAATAACATGAGTCAGTAGAATTATATTACCATTGATTTGTTCCATAAACTGTTAATTTTGACCAGTAACCCCCTCCTTTTTTTTTACACTTCTAGTAAAACGCCACCCCCACCCCCTTTTTTTTCCCAGTCGTAACACTGTTCCTCAAAGGACTTTGGCCGATGCTATCTCATTTTTTAAATACCTCCTCCGCCTAAGGCCGTAAGCTAATTGAATGACCTGCATTTTAATGCTTCCTTAACAAAATTTTGGTCCGTAATTTCTAGTATCTGTTAGTTTATTTGGAATGGCCCGCTTTATAATGCCCGCCATATATATATATATATATATATTTATATATATATATATATATATATATATATATATATATATATATATATATATATATATATATATATAATCTAAATGTATGGTTCATTACAACTGGCTTTTTCTTCCGTATTTGGAACTTCAAAAATCTAATTAAGGTGTCTAATAAATAGGCCTACAGTTGATTTCGTGTCCCAGACTCGATCATAGCCCAGAAACCTCCTGGGGCTTGGCAGAGGGCAGTTTCCATACCATCGAACAACAATCCAAAGCACATACCATACCATATATAAGGCAACCATCCAGCGCAATATATTGGCAATATCAAATATCATGCTATTCTTGGAGGAAACGATTATGCTAAAGGGTAGCTAAACAAGACTCCCGTGGGGGTGCCTAAGGGGGTGCGAGAGCATCCTCATTGCACTGTACCGTGCGAAGTTGTAAAAAAGCTCCCACAACCTTGTCACAATCCAGGCGCCGTTCCTCAAGGGGCCGTTACATAAATGGCGTGTCCTGCACGGTTAGCCTGGTATAGAAAAGGAAATTAGCAGGGGTCCCGGTGCACGCGGTCTCTGGCCGCGAGTCTGACACCCCGCCAGACAGAACAGTGTACACTGTTCTCATTCAGGCTGTGAAAGGGAGTTCTTATTCACTTTTGCTGGCTTAGAGTTTCAAGAGCTGAAAACTCAACTCTACCTGGCAGTTTCAAGAAGAAGAAGAAGAAAAAGTAATTACAAAAGTGCTGATTTGATATTTGACCAGCATTTTTGTTTGTGAGAAGAAAAGCTGGAAAATGCGTTATTAGAATCCTCAGAAAAAAAAACATTTAGGGGTGAAAAAAAAAGCTATACTGCGATATACCGTTATATAGACTAGAATCCTTAGATCCATAGGTCATAATTTTAAGAGATGGGGGGGGGGGGGGACAGAAAAAAAAGAGAAGTCTGCGCAGGATATAATGCGTTTTTTATTTGGCAAAATATAATACAGATTACTATTGTCTTACTATAATATTGTCCCAAGGAAGAAAAACTAAACGATAAATCGTCCTGTCCTCTACAAACTTCTTTCACTTTCTCTTTTGAGCATTGAAAAAAATAGATTACCTTACCATTACTTTTAACTTTATTTTAACTAGATTAGATCTAGTCTAGACAGATTAGAAAAAAAAGTCTATATCTAGAGTTAGATCTATATATTTTTTTTATTGATCTCTTTTTCTAGATGATACTAGACTAGAGCTAGATCTAGAATTAAAAGGCTTTTTTTTTTAGATTTAGAATTGATTAGATTTATTTAAGATTATCATTATGACTATGATAGTAATAATAGTATGACTATGATATTATTATTTTATATTATTTTATATGTATCTATATAGAGTATAGCAAAGTGACTATAAAGTTTAGGTTACATACTTAGACTAACACTTTTCTAATTATTGTACAGCCTTAGACGCCTTAGTACAGGTACTGAGCCTGCCACTCTGGAGTCCAGTGAGGTAGACCAAGATTCTTATCTAGAATAATCTAGATTTAGATGTAGATAATAGTGGATACATAATAATTATTAGATCATTAAATCGAGATCTAAACTATTCTAATAGAAACTTGATTGTAGATATCTAGACTAGATCTAGATCAGATCTAGATCTACTCTACATCTAGACCTAGTGTCCTAGTCATAGTCTCTATCTACAACTTACTACGTGAGTATAAGACTACACAAACCAGGAACATTCTACAACTTATTAGATCTATATTAACTATATATATAGATCTACAAGTTAATTGTTAAAAGTTAGTTATTATACAGGCTAAGTAAGGCTAAGGTTTTTGACTTAAATCTAGAATAAATCTAGATTCGGTACTACCCTAGATTGGCCTAGATTCTATAATCTATTAAAATAAATAGTTATAGCTCAGTCGAGTCTAGATTAATTATATCTAGAATCTATAGTATAACTATCACAATATCAATCTATGAAATCTATGGACAGTATGGACTATATTTTAGTATATCTCTAATAAATAGTATATATAGAAAAAATAGATCAGTATTTTATATGTATATAGAGTATAGCTAGGTACTTCGATAAAAATTTCAAAATGATCACAATGCAATGGAACCTATTTAGTTAGATAGAGCTTGAGAAATGCTTTCCAATGATACCAATTTTATATTGCTGAGTTAATTGTGAGGGAAGTTATTAAATTTTTAGTGGCCAAAAATCAGCCTTCTTTAGCCTTTGTAAATAAAAAAAAAATCTGTGACCGAAACAACTGACAGTTGAACTAAAATTAACTGTATTATAAAAAGTCTTAAAGATATGGGGTTGAAACTTCACACTCTTTTACATTAACCAGTATTCTGCTAAAATAAATTTAAAAAATATGACCAAGCAATAAAAGTTTTGGAAAAAAGTTAATTAATATATTAAAAAAGCCTTCGACAAAAAATAAAAATATATGTGATTTTGTCATCATATGAGCCCAAAAATCACAAATAAAACAAATCAGAGATCTGTTTTGTGTTTTATTTTGTTTAATTATAATTCTACTTTATTTAAATAGCTATTTATATGCATCAGATAGATAATTCTTATAAATTTATAAATGAAAATAGCACTGTGCAGAAAAATATTTCCTAAAATTTAATTACTATAAGTTTCATAAACTTCATAAAAAAACAGTTTTAACCTTTTTGTAGAGCACTGGTAATTAATCATTTTAAAATGCCTTAATTTAAATGCTTTAAAAATTAGATTGTAAATGAAAAATTTCTTGCTTCGGACAATAAAATAAAAAAGAAACCTTGCGATTTTTTTAGAAGTTATTAAAAGATTTTTTACTTGAATTTTTGTGCAATAATAGCTCATCATTTAAAAAATATATTTATAATGTACTAATTTATTAACTATTAATTTACATGTAATGATGTATATTAATAGAAAAAAACAACACACAGAAAAAAAAATTAATTATTAGTTCGCTGAGCTAAAAATATGAAAAAAAAATTGTAATATTTAATATTATTTTTTAAAGTAATTAAATTTTTACTTTAAAATTTGCAGATTACAAAGTCATTATAATAAAGACACATTCCCTCTCCATAATCTAGCATTCAAACACTATAAAAGTTAATCTTTAATGAAAATTCCTATGTGTGCTTCTAAAAATAGCTCGTGATAGACAGAAATTGACCATTTCCAGTAAATCACAGTGTTGGTTGTTACTAAAAATAGATTTTAACCATCAACTTTGAAAATTAATATCTAAAGAGTGCGCCAAGCTACAAAGTTCAAACTTAGCACACATATATATATTAACATGCTAAATTCAATAGAATTAGTGAGATTGTTGTAACCATAAACACTTTTATTTTATTTAAAAAAGAAAATTTTACCCTTCTTTGTCTTTGTTAATTTTAATATCAAATATCTTTAAAGTGTGCCAAGAGAATTTAATGAAATTTGAAATATACACATTTCATAATATGATAAATTATTGTAGCAAACAGCATTGTTGTAACTTTTATAGGAAAAAAGTTGTAAAAATGTCAACTTTCACATAAACTTTTGTTAAGAAAAATTTAACAGATTGGCTTCAAAAGCAAATAAAAATTATCTCTGATATCTTATGTTTACAAAAAGTAATCATAATTAGTCCTCAAATCAAATACAATATGCTAAAACTTTGATGGAAATGACCACCCCTAAAAAAAGGGTAAAACTAATGTCATAATACTAAATATCTTATCTTATATAATACAGACGTTACTTCAAAAAAAAGATGATTACGTCCTAGATTTAGAAGAGATCTATACTAGATTCTATTTACTCGTACTATTACTTATTTAATACTAATTAATATAATTTATTAATTTATTTTATAAGATACTAGTCTAGATCTATGTTGACTCTATGACTATGATCATATCTAGAATAGATTCTAATCTATCAAGATCCATATAATACTAGTAATATATATAATATATATATATATATATATTATATATATACTAAGATCTACTACTATAATATATATATATATAATTTGAACAACCAAGTTCTTTAGCATCGAGACAGGTGTGAGACGGGTGCATCTTATCTCCCTTCCTCTTCCCCTAGCCATCGACTACATAATTGAGGAGAGCAATGAATCAGACTGCCTTCGGTATTTATTCCATGGTGTTAACAAAGCCGAATGACGAACTAGGACTTTGCCTATGACGTTGCACTACTCAGGGCTACAAATAAATGCATTCAAGAAATGATGGAGAGCCTAGATAAATAGGCACCCAAAATTGTCCTCCACATAAACTTGGATAAGACTAAAATTTTGTGAGTGCAAAGGGTGCCCCTGTCAGACTTGGTGAGTCAAAGCTTGAAGAGTTGGACTAGTTCACATACCTTGGGAGCATCATAACAAACGATGGGAATGTCTACCATGATGTAGCATACTGAATAGGAAAGGCAGGAATGTTTTTTTACACCTTCTTAAGACAATCATCTTCCCAACAGCAACATACCCGTGTGAGACACGGAAGTCATCTGCCTAAATCGAGAAAAGACTAAATGTGGCTCAACAAAAATGGCTAAGAGGGATTTTAGTTGTCAGTTATATAGATCGGGTCTCAAACTGGGAGTTGACCACTTAGTGAGATTGTGACAGTGTCTCATGAGGTTTGCAGAAGATGTTCTCCGACAAAATGAACTACGCATACCAACAGTTGCGATGACATGGAGGCCAATATGAGGAAAGCACAAACCAGGACGTCCTCGTATAACTTGGTGCCTCACTTTCATGGAGGACTTCAAAACAGTGGTCACCAGGTGGGAAGAGGCTTCATACATTGCCAGTGACAGATCTTTTGTGAAGACAGCTTGCTGCCAATGCGTCGAACGGCGCGGAAGGATGTAAGTCTAAGTAAGTAAGCAAAGTAAAAAAACTGTGTTAAACATTTGACCTGTGTAACTAGTGTAAGGGTAAATGTACATGTTAACCATGTCAGTGTGTATTTTCTAGCCTGACCACTCAACATACAACAAACACTATCAGATGGTCATCTTATCATGACCAACTACACGACACATGTTACCTATGAAAGCTCTAGGCTAGGCCTACACTGCCCAGTTCGTTAGAAACGGTAGAATGCACAGTCTATTTACTTTTTGTGACAGGAAGGGGTGTAGATGAGATGTAACTTTTTTTTCTTGAGTTGGTTATCCTAATGCTTTTAGATCTATATAACTGTACCAGTATTATCATAGCTATGGACTAGGCCAGTGATGCCCAAAATACAGCCCGCAACATCCCATCTGGCCTACCGAAACGTTGGAACAAAGTATAGAAAATCCCTCTCCACAAAAAAAGAAGTTGCTATGTAGGGTAAATGAATTGTCAAGAAAGATTCACTCTTTTTAAAGAACAATACATTAAACATCTTTATGATACCAAATAGGTAAATAAATAAAGCGGCATTCTTGGTTTGGGACGAAATTATTAGAGTGGAGGATTGATGAGAATATTTACCAGAAAGAGGCTAGAAAAAAGTCTGCTGTAAGGCTAGCTACAGAGTTGTTCACATTGTAAGTAGAAACATGAAGCCATTTCCAACAGCGAATGAATAAAAAAGTGCTTGCTAACAATAATGGAAGAAAGGTGTCCTGAAAAGACCTTTCTCATGACAATTACAAGGCGAGTGAAAGATATTGGTAAATATCTTCATTCAAAACAAACCATATTTTGAAATGTTTCATATATGATACCACTCAGAATCCTGGTATATTTGTGGTACAAACAGCAGAAGTTTTGAAATCAGAGAAGCTAGTAGCTATGAGGATTATGCATGGGGACACCACTGCCAAAGTTCTGTTACAGTAGTTTCAACTGTCACAGATCATCTTTCTCTTCCTTTGGGAGAAATAATTGGTGGTCCTGGGTTCATACCCCACCCGCTGCCATCCGCCATCATCCTGCAAGAGGTTTGGACTAGGAAGTAAATTATTTTGAACTATGAAGGACCATCTGAAATATGTCTTAACATTTTACATTTTTTTACTACCCCAATCAGCAGATTACAATGGTCCAAGAGATGCTAAGATAGTAAAAAGGAATGGGCTTAAATTTTAGCTACTTTGAATGCTACTTTATTTGATCTATTTGTTGTTACACTGTTTCAGAAATCTTAAAGTAGTAGTCAATTGAAATTAACAAAAAGATCACAAGAAAATTAATTCAGCTGTACATTTACAGAACAGGTAACATTTAGAGAATACATTTCAACAGTTGTAAAACATTTAATCTTCAATGTTATTCTTGTGATTTAGAAAACAAATTAAAAAATAATAATTTAACACTCCTAATCTAACCTAACCCTAACTGAGGCTTCATGCTATTGATGAAATTTTATAATCTGAGCTGGCTTGATGTTGGTTAAGTTCCAGTAGCCTCAATCACCTTTTATCACCCTAATAAGCACTATAACTAATGACATGTATTAGAGTGTCTCATAGTCATGACTTTTTAGAAGTAAAAGGGGGATGCAACAAGTCTTATATAATTAATCTTAAATCCCCTCTCCCACTTTGTATGATTTATAAATATGTGACATATAGAGTGACAGCTTTAGGATGTATAGTAATTTTTAGAGAAAATTAAATATAGTGCTATAAAAGTCTAACCAGGGTCCAAGCCTTTGAATAGAAACACTCATGACCATCCAGATTTGAAAAAGAAATGCTTCCAATCAGTACTATTCACTGCTGTTGTATTTACCACACACTAGACTTGTAGTCACATGGCCCACCCTCCCTTCAGCCACTTTGTACAACTCATTGAGTTCTATAATATTTAAATAAAAAAGAAGAACTTTTTTTTCTTTAATTTTCAAAGGACGCCAGAAGGATACAATTGTCTTCAGATTTCTATTCTATTTGAACAGATAATGAAAAAAACAAAGCAAGCAGCATTTTTAGACAAAGCACACCTCTGGACTGTTCGAACACTAATGGGTATCACTCTTGCTGGAAGTGCTGTGTTAGCCTATCAACTGTATAGCTATTTTTCATGTAAGCTCTTAGATATTTATATATACCTTTAGTTTAATGATAGTTTAATTGTAATATCTACTTACTGTCAATTAGAACTTTGATTAGGGGTTGCAATGTACACTTCAATTGTTTTTAGTTGCAAGCATAATTTCTTAGTTGCAAGTGAATACATTTATTTCTCTTATTAATACTAAACAGTTTCTCTTGAATCTCTGGATGAATCCAAGATTGCTTTTAAGTAGAATACAACTTCACTAAGAAATGCATTCAGGCAAGGCAATGGAAATATTGAACTGTTATTGCAGAATGTCAATTTCAGAAAAACTACATGCTTAAAGATTTAATAGAAGCATTTCCCAATATCATTCATGAAGGCTTTTACAAATTATGCAAAAGTCTAGCTACCCTAATTAGTTCAAAGCAATGAACCAAAGACTGCCGTGGTTCGCTTTGAACTGCACATTATGTTGTACACAAACACTAGAGATTTGTACATGAGATTTGTACATGATATACTTGCAAAACGGCATGAACTGCTAGTAGCCTTATAGCCTGTTGTCAAATATATATATACACACATTATACATCATTTAACAAATATTAAAAGTGTGGCTCCTTCTGTCTCGGAAGACAATGGATGTGTCCAGATGAGTCAATGGTTTTGGTTTCTTCTTGAGATGGTGCAGAATCTGGTTTGACTAATCAAGCCAATTCTATATTGGCAGAGTTCGACACAGTTCGTGCATGTGCGTGCATCTGTTTTATGGCTGTTTGGGCAGCTTTCTTTTTTTTTCTCTTGACTAAGGCCGCTTCATTTCTTTGGCTCTCGGCGAGGTTCGTACCAGTCCGTCTCCATGTTGTCCTATCTTGGGCTACTTCCTTCCACATATTTTCATTGATGCTTGTGGTTCTCACGTCTCGCTTGCAGACATCTTTATAGGTTAGCCTTGGCGCCTCTTAGGTCTGACTCCCTCCGCAAGTTCAGCATATAGAATGTCTTAGGGATTCTTCCATTGGCATGCTGGTGACATGTCCGAGCCAGCGTAAATTCTTGCACCACCGTAAGGGTGTGATTTCCAACATCAGTGGTATTTTTTGCTAATAGCCCTGAGGCGGAACTGTCAAACTGTACAGTGCCCTGCATATTTTCGTGAAAAACTGACACTAGTTTCCGTAACTTGTTTGGACAGCCAATTTTCTCTAGTACGACAAACAGACCGCTTCTGCTGACTAGGTCGAAAGCCTTGGTCAAATAAATAAAGGAGGGGCTGTTTTTGTTCTTAGCTCTTTTCCTGTAGCTGTCGCAAGGAGAAAATCATATCTGTTTTAGATCTACTCGCCCTTAAGCCACACTGCGACTCTAGGTAAACTCGTTCCGACAAGATCTGCAGCCGCTTTAGTATTACTCCAGCATAAGCCTTTCCAACTATGCTAAACAGTGAAATGCTTCTACAATCAGAGCGCTGGTGAGTAGGCCTGCGACTGAAAAGAAGATACCGAATAGTGTTGGAGCCAAAACATATCATTGTTTTACTCCGCTCATGATATGCAAGACTTTTATTTTATAGAAGGCTTTACTGTAGTAGGATTATTATCTCCCTTATAGTTACATTTGCCATTGGAAGCATTTTATTGATAATTGTGGGCTTAGAACCATTACCACTTCCGGCGTTAACAATCTTGCCGGATGGAGGACAATCGCATCCCGAAAATCATTCTGTACGGGCAAATCGCGTCTGGCTCAAGAAAAACTGGTCGCCCCCACCTCCGTTACGTGAATGTGATAACACATTGATACTGACCATTGGGAAGACATAGCCCTAGACCGCAGTTGGAGAGAGACGGTGACCAAGAAAGCTATGGATATCGAGAAAACATGGGCCATACGAAAAATGGCCGACCTTTACCATTAAAGCGAAAGCCACCTTGACCTGCAATATATGTGGACGGGAGTGTCTCTCCAAAATAGGGCGCCACAGCCATATGAAAAAGTGTTCGAGATGAACAATAGTCGTTTTACGACTGAAGGAGGCCACTATATAGTTACATTCTTACTACATATATCTATTCAAACACACATATGACTTCTATATTCCACACTGTCATAGTGCATATTTCATTTACAAAATGAATGTTTCAATTGCAGAAGACCTCCTGTTTAGACAATGTACTTATTTTTAGCACTATACAGAGAATGGATTATGGTGACATCAGATTTCCAATAGTGCTATTGGGTTCTCTACAACATAGCGCCGACAAAATAGCGCAGAAATTGTTTTCCCATCATTTTGCAAGAAATACGTTAAATACCGCTATCGTAAAATATGAATAGAGCCAATATTTTTGTAATGTAATGTTATATTTATTTTTCAGTCATTTTGCAAGAAACACTTTAGATATCTTAAAATAAAAATTTGCTTAAAGGAATAAATTGAAAATATAGCATTTATTTAAAATCCAAAAAAGCACTTGAAAGCACGCAAATATACTTCCATACTAGTCAGATTTACTCACACACACACACACAAAACTTTCACAAGGTTAAATTATATGGAATGTCACGCAGAAACTCCACCAGTGGCATGTTTTCGTACGTTGGCAATATAGCTGCAAGACGTCTGTTTAGTTGGAGGTACTTTGTCTTGCTTGCAGCTTTACTTTGTTCTCCAGCATTGTATCTCAGAATCTTGTTCTCCCGTTCTCTGAGGAAGTGAGAGATAACTTGTAGACATTTGGGGTGATGACCGTCAATAAGCTGAAATGCATGAAGCCATCCCTCCACTGAATTGTTTGTTCGTGGTAGTTTGTCCTGTACTCGATCTCGAAACATTCCATAATGCTATCGGAAATCACTGATTACCGGTATACTATAAGACACATGTGTAACACAAACATCATCTTAGCTAAACCTTGAACTATATTTTAAAATCATATTTATTCAGCAAGTTATGCATTTTAAATATTGGTGAAAAAGAAAAATGAGATAAAATTTTAAAGTACTCTCTTTCTCTGCAAATAATATTACATCTATTTATATTGAAGAAGTTAGAGACCTCAACAAAAACAAAATGCTGCCCAGGTCCTTCACTTCCTAAAATCCGCACTTTTATACACATCGTATCTAAGTCCGCGCTATTTTGTCGTGTCACCGTGCTTTTGTTGTAGAGATGCATTGGCACATGACTAATTGAGCTTTGTTCTTACATGTGTTCCCCTAAAAAACTAACAAGCAGCATAGAAATATATTCACACAATAATCACTTTCAAACATTTTATAATTGAAAAGTTATCAGCGAACTTAAATATTTCCAGATATTAGACCAGCTAAAGTTGAGGAAATAAGGAAATTAAAGGAAGTTCAAATCGCCTTGGAACAACAGCAAAAGGAAGATGAGCTAATGAAGCGACAAAAAGAAGCAGAAAACTTTGTCAAATATTAAATTGTGTGTGTGTGTATGTACATTTAACATTTCATAACATTTGCAATATCAATAAACCTAAAAAAGAAATATAGATAACAAATTTGTCTTGAGTGTTCATCAAAGTTTTTAGAACATGAAAAGGCGTGATAGCTTAGGACTATTTTGTCTCACTAATCCTTATAATTTATTAGATCTAGATCTAGTCTATATTTATTATTATATCCTTAGATTTTAGATCTAGTCTGTCTAGTGTTAGACTTAGACTTTAATTAAGGCTTTAGATCTACTAATCATCTACTAATACTACTAATAATAACTAATAGTAATATTCTATATAGTTAGTTATACACGTAAATATATTGATCTAGAATTAGATCTAGTCTAGGTCCACATTTTGAATTTAATAAACCATTTGATTTGATTTAATTGTCATTGTAAACTAGCTTTCACTTTAGATTTAGACTTAACTTAGGCATTGTAAACCTTAAACTAGATATAGACTAGACTCCTTTAAAAACTAAAATCAAGAACAGTCATCATGAAATTGCTCTGGCTATTTATCCTAATAATCACTAAATGCACACTAGCTGAACACAGAACTAGATCTACCTTTGTCAACACTAAACTTAAAAAGGAAACAACAGTCATAATCAATCATCACACTTTAGAACAATGCAACTTCAAAAATAACCTAACATACACATCTATACCATTAAAGAAGATTACCCATCACAAATGGAAGTTCTCAATCAGACACAGCAGAAATAAATACCTATCACTGTTAATATTAATAGCAGGAGATGTAGAGTCAAATCCAGGACCTAGATCTAAAGATAGATGCAACATCTGCAAAAAAATATGCACCCTGAAACAGAAAGCCATTCAATGTGACACCTGCGATGAATGGTACCATGCATCATGTCTCCATATGAATACACCTGTGTATTATGCCTTAGGCAACAAAGACGCATCATGGCACTGTGTACCGTGTGGGTTACCTCAGTTTACATCAGGACTGTTTGATTCCTTTGATGCGGACACTTCTAACCCATACAACATCTTAAACACCATCCCGAACCAAACTCACCAACCACTAGCCAGATCCACTCCTGTTAAACCTAAATCTACTAAAATTAATACAACAGCCTCACTAAACAAACCTACTAAAGAAGTAATATCAAAATACCTTAAAACCTTAGTTATAAATTTTCAAAGCATTAGGAACAAAACAGCAGACTTAGAAATTTTATTAGAATGTGAGAAACCAGACATAATTGCAGGAACAGAAACTTGGCTACATCCTGAAATTTATAATGCAGAAATTTTCAATAGTAATTATGAAATTTTTAGAAAAGATAGGGCTGATAATCATGGAGGAGTTCTTTTAGCAATAAAAAACACTCTTATAGCAGAAGAAATTACCTTACCTAACTCAAAAAATGTAGAATCAACATTTTGTAAAATTAATACCACCTCAACATCCCTAATAATAGGCAGCATTTACAGATCACCAAATTCTAGTTTAGAATACATGCAGGAACTATGTAATCAGATTACTACACTTAAAGAGACAAATAAAAATGCAGTTTTTTGGATTATGGGTGATTTCAACCTACCTGATATAAATTGGAAAACACTAACCGTAGATAAACACCAAAACCTTAAGGACATAAATGAGCTTTTCATAGAAACTTTACACAACCTAAGTTTAGATCCTCGTGTGGAGTTTTTGATCTTCCATCGAGCGCCTCCCCAGGTGGCGGATAGGGGAATGCCCTCCAGATATGGTGGGTACCGGGGAAATAAAATACCCGGGGTGGACCAAAATCAAACCTGCTGCCTTGCAGGAAGTGGAGGGATCCACAAAGGCTAGGGCACCTTACCCGAAAATAAAGGCAGCTATCCAGAGAGCTGAAAGGGGCAGCCCCCCAGATGGTTATGCACAGGGCTAACAACTCTGTCGTATAAAAAATACTGTTACGAAAGCTAATACACACAAGAAAACCCGGACAGATCTCAATGGAAAACGACCTAGGCCTGGAAAAGGACATGATTTTTGTTTTGCGACATGGAACGTGCTAAGCCTTTATAGAGCAGGTGCGCTAGCCCAACTTACTGAAGTGTTAAAGAAATATAGGATACCCCTTGTAGCCCTACAGGAAATCAGGTGGAAAGACTCGGACATTCTCAGAACCAAGGAGTATACTATATTTTATAGTGGTGGAAGCACTAACAACTTAGGTACAGGTTTTGCTGTTAAAAAGGAAATGGTAGGTAATGTCATTGGATTTAAACCTGTAAGTGATAGACTCTGCTCACTACGTTTGAAAGGAAAATTCTTCAACATATCATTTATCAATGTTCATGCCCCTACTGAAGATGCAGATGATAACACAAAAGAAGCCTTCTATGATGGACTGGAAAGAATTTATGATGAAGCGCCAAAGCATGACATCAAAATAGTCCTAGGAGATTTCAATGCAAAAATTGGAAAGGAACCAGCATTCAGACCAATAATTGGCAAAGAAAGTTTACATGAAGAGACCAACAATAATGGCATAAGATTAGTGGATTTTGCATCAGGAAAAGGAATGTCTATCAGCAGCACAAAATTCCAACATAAGAATATTCACAAGGTAACCTGGATCTCACCTGATGGCAACACCCAGAATCAAATAGATCATATACTCATAGATAAGAGACATGGATCAGACATATTAGATGTAAGAAGTTTCAGAGGAGCTAATGCTGACTCAGACCACCTACTAGTAAAAGCTAAATTTAGACAAAGAATAAGTACCATACACAATTACCAAAGAAAGAGAGCACAGCAATATGATAGTCAAAAACTCACAAAGGATCCACTTGTTGCAGAAACTTATAGAATGGCACTCCAAACACAACTGACAACATTAGAAAAGGACTGCGAAAATAACATAAATGAGCATTGGGAAATAATAAAGCATGCTATCAAAAGAACAGCAGAAGAGGTAGTTGGATTTAAACAAAAGAACGAGAAAATAGGGTGGTATGATGATGAATGCAGACAAACTATAGAAGAGAAGAACAATGCCCGAATGATAATGCTACAGAGAGAAACCAGGAACACTAGACAGCAATACAATGAAGCAAGAAGAAGGGCCACAAAAGTTTTAAGAAAGAAAAAACGGGAATGGGAAAAGTCCAAGATCACTAAAATTGAGGAACTAGCAAAGGAGGGAGACATGAGAGGAATGTATATGAAAATTAAAGATGAAAAGAACGGATTTCGAGCTAGATCACACATGTGTGAGAACAAAGATGGTCAGCTTATTACAGAAAACAGCAGGGTCATTGAGAGATGGGCTGAATACTTTGAGGAGATCCTAAATACCACTGAAGATGGAGACAATGGAGAATATGAACTGCCGCATGGGGGACCAGATCCCTTAGTGAACCCTCCAACACTCATTGAAACATCAGAAATAACAGCAAAACAGCAGGGTCATTGAGAGATGGGCTGAATACTTTGAGGAGATCCTAAATACCACTGAAGATGGAGACAATGGAGAATATGAACTGCCGCATGGGGGACCAGATCCCTTAGTGAACCCTCCAACACTCATTGAAACATCAGAAATAATTAGGACCATGAAGAATCACAAAGCACCAGGAGAGGACCAAATCACCGCAGAACTAATTAAATATGGAGGGAAAGACTTACATTCCCAAACACACAGACTAATATCAAGAATTTGGGAAGAAGAAGTAATACCAACAGAATGGGAAACGGCTCTTATAACCCCAATACACAAAAAAGGATCCAAGTTAAAGTGCTGTAATTACAGAGGAATCTCTCTACTAAATGTGACTTATAAGATACTGTCTAGGCTTATAACTAAGAGACTTGGAAAATATTCAGAAGAAATCTTAGGTGACTACCAATGTGGTTTCAGACCCAACAAATCCACAACCGACCACATCTTCACACTAAGATGTATACTAGAAAAATGCCATGAATACAACATACCAATCCACCAACTCTTTATAGACTATAAAATGGCTTATGACAGTATCAGAAGGAAATACCTATATGACACACTACAGGATTTTGGAATACCCAACAAGCTGACAAGACTTATACATATGACATTAAACAACTCAAAAAGCAAAGTCATAATACAAGGAGAACACTCACGGGAATTTAGGATTAAACGAGGATTAAGACAAGGAGACACACTTTCCTGCATGCTTTTCAACTTAACACTGGAGAGAGTTATAAGAAATATACACATAAACACAAGGGGAACTATTACTAACTACTTCAGGAGAGAAAACATGGGTCCACAACCAACAGGGACGATATACAGCCAACCTCTACAATACCTTGCTTATGCCGATGACATTGCCTTATTGGGTAAAGAAATCTCTGACATCGCTAGAGCCTTCATACAACTAGAAGAAGCATCTCGACCAGCAGGACTTGAGGTCAATGACAGTAAAACCAAGTACATCACAATGACAAGAGACAATCAAACAGAGGGACAAAATATCAAAATCAAAGACCACGAATTTGAAAACGTCCAAACTTTCAAATATCTAGGAAGTACTATTAATTTCAAAAATGACCTACTAACAGAAATAAAGGAAAGAATAGCAGCAGGCAACAGGGCATTTTATAGCACCCACCATCTACTTAAGAGCAAAATGATTTCAAGTAAAACCAAGAAAATAATATACAAAACTATAATAAGACCAGCAGCAATGTATGGAAGTGAGACCTGGACACTGACAAAGACATCTGAAAATTTACTTAACACTTGGGAAAGAAAAATCCTTAGGAAAATCTATGGTGCCATACAGGATGAAACAGGGTGGAGGACACGCACTAACCATGAGTTATATCAATTATATGAAGACCCACCAATAGTGAACGAAATAAAAAAGAACAGACTACGTTGGGCAGGTCACCTTGAAAGAATGTCAGACAACAGAGGGGCGAAAATCGTATACAGGCAAAAAACAAAAGGCAGGCGACTCAAAGGCAGACCCCGAATGCGATGGATAGATGACGTGGAAGCAGATCTGAAGCAGCTTGGGGTTAGGGCGTGGAGACGAAAGGCCCAGGAGAGATCTGAATGGAAGGATGTGTTAAAGCAGGCCAGAGCCCTCCATGGGCTGTAGCGCCACTGGGATGGATGGATGAAGTTTAGATCAAATCATTAAAAAGCCAACCAGATTAAACAACACATTAGATCTCTTCTTAACCAACAGACCTGGATTAGTAGTTGATTATGAAATTATCCCTGGTCTATCAGACCATGAGATCATAAAAATACACAGTCAGATAAAAGCAGTAGCCAATACAAAACCCAAAAGAAAAATCTTACTCTGGAATAAATGTAACCCGACACAACTACACCAAGCTGCACTAAACTTTCAACAAACATTCTTATTAGAAAAAGACATTAACCAACCAGTCGATGACCTCTGGAATTTCATTAAAAACCATCTTAAAAGCATTATAGAAAATCATATACCAACTAAATACACATCAAACAAAATAAATAAATGCTGGTTTAATAATAGACTAAAGAAGCTTTGTAAACAGAAGGTAAACCTATAAAAAAAATTTAAAGAAACTAATGCAGAAAGAGTTTACAAAAAGTATATAAAAATTAAACACTTAACCCAAAAAGTAAGCAGACAGCTGCAGAGTGAATACATAAACAATGTAATATCTAAAGATAACAACAAAAACCTATGGTCATACATTAAGTCTAAGAAAATGGTAACAACAGGCATAGCGCCATTAAAAGATGAACATAACATAACACATAATGATAATGAAACTAAAGCAAACATCCTAAACAAATACTTTGCATCAGCATTCTCAGCCCCAGGAGACAAAGACATATTACTGAATTTGAACCAAGTAAACAACATAGAAGATATAGTAGTACAAGAAAATGGAATTCAAAAACTATTAGCCAACACCAAACCGAATAAAGCTTCTGGACCTGATGGTATTCCAGCTAGATTACTCAAAGAACTAAGCAATGAGCTAGCCCCAGTGTTCAAAATACTCTTTCAGGCTTCACTTAACCAGGTCAGAGTACCAAAGGACTGGAAAGAAGCTAATGTGACCCCCCTATTTAAAAAAGGAGAAAAATCTGACCCAGGAAACTACAGACCAGTATCACTTACCAGCATCACATGTAAAATCCTAGAACACATAATATGTAGCAACATCATAAACCACTTAGACAAACATAATGTCCTCACACCATACCAACATGGCTTTAGGAAATATAGATCATGTGAAACACAACTAATAGGACTAATTGATGATTTTTCAAAAGGTTTAGATAATAGTGAACAAATAGATGCTATCTTACTAGATTTTTCTAAGGCTTTTGACAAAGTTCACCACCATAGTTTGCTTAAAAAATTAAAATATTTCGGCATTAATGGTCCACTGCATCAGTGGATTAAAGATTTTCTGATAGGGAGAGAACAAACTGTAATAATAAATGGCTCTAAATCAACACCGATAACAGTAAACTCAGGTGTACCTCAAGGAACAGTCTTGGGTCCACTACTATTTTTAATTTACATAAATGATTTACCAAATTGCATTAATTCAGAAACAAAAGTCAGATTATTTGCAGACGATTGCATAATATATAGAACAATAAAAACAACACAAGACACAGATATTTTACAAAGAGAATTAGATGAATTACAGAAATGGGAATCAAATTGGAGCATGTCTTTCCACCCAGAAAAATGTCAGTTGTTAAGAGTAACAAAAAAACTAAAACAAATTAATTCCACTTATCTTATTCATGGCAAACCAGTAACACAGACTAAAAACGCAAAATACCTAGGTGTTATAATAAATGAAAAACTATCATGGAATCCACATATTGATGAAACTACAAAAAAATCAAACAAAGCATTAGGATTTATTAAAAGAAATTTCTATAAATCAAATAAGAACATAAAACTAAAATGTTATTTAACCTTGGTTAGGCCAATAATAGAATATGCATCCTCCGTTTGGGACCCCTCAACTCAAGAAAACATTAAGAAACTGGAACAGACACAAAATAGAGCAGTGAGATTCATAACAAACGAATATTCACATTTGACTAGAGCAGTGGTTCCCAGACTTTTTTGTCTCGTAGACCCCTTGCCATGTTTTCTGGCTTTCGGTAGACCCCCTACTTAACATGTATTGAATTTTTGCAAATACATCAAAATATTTTTAAAACAAATTTCTAACTATAGTGAGTTAAAGAGTGAAAAACTAATTTACAGCTACACATAGGGTTATAGAGATCTATTTTTTAAATTGATAAAATTCAAATTTAAACTAATTAAAATAACAATTTATATTTATTACTGGAATCACCAAACACATTGGAAATGGTTTTTTTTTTTTTTTTTTTTTGCACATCTATTATCTGTTGCTACGGATATTATGTTTCATGTAGCAATTTGTTGTTCTATGAAGTAGTCCTCAAACATTAAATAGTAATCAATCAATTAATTAATTAGCCATATGTATCATTGTAAAAGTTTTCGCAAGTTTCTCATGTATTCTTTTATCTTTCACGTCTTGCACAAATATTGGGTGCGCAGAACTGTTTTCAATAACAGGAGAAGGGGTGAAGGTGAGTACCTAGAGAGTACCCAAACCAGTAAGCTTTTGGCAGGAAGGGCTCGATAGACTTGGCTTGCTACCCACCTAGCAGAAGGAAAAGTAAATTCAAACTGTGCTGTCTTGCAGCTATACCCGAACATGGGAAAGGTTTTGTGGGTCAACCCTGTTAAAAATAAGGAGCCGGCGACCTTTAGGCAGTTTGCATCACACAGCGCTACACCCTGTCAGAGCCTGTGACGCCGCTGATCCCAAACTGTATATATGTCGTTTGGAAAGAATTACAAAAAAAAAAAAAAGCTTTTAATTTTATAACTTATGCCACAGATGTGACCTTGAACTGTATTGTTGATTTTAGAAATTCTTTTAATAATATCAGATGTAGATTTGTGTAAAACAGTTATTTAAAACTACAACGTCGGGTTTTACCTTTTGTGTTTTCCGTATTTTGCTATATGTAAAGAGATTTTGTAAGACGCTCACAAAGTATTATCTTCTCTATATGATGTCGAAGAGAGATTGTGTGGGTCTATTATGATCTATGTTCCAACGTTTTTCAAATCTGTATATAATTGTCAGGGTGCAGGCAATGCCTCAAATGATCCTCCAGTATAATTGATTTCATATCAGTATAAAAAGGCACTTAGGCAACCGCTAGTATGACAAGGAAGGAATAAATACCAACTTTAAATAATCAACGCTGTACAGTCTACATACTTTTTGTTAAACATTGAAGCTATTTAAATAAGTATTTAAATTAGATATAACAATTTTTCACTTGAATAGCAGGATAAATATTTAAAGGATTAACTCGGGTACAAATCATATATTAGTGTATAAAAGAATTACATTAACATGATGTTAAGTAAAAGTCACGACCTGCTTAAATGAAATTTATTATCGTAGACCCCCGTGGACATCTCATAGACCCCCAATTTATTTTTTCCCTTTCGTAGACCCCCCTTGGAAGTCTTCGTAGACCCCTGGGGGTCTATATGGACCACTTTGGGAATCACTGGACTAGAGTAACACCTTTAGTAAAATCACTAAATTTAGAAAGCCTTCAGGACAGAAGGCTCAAAAGTAAAGTAGCAATCATACATAAAACACTGAACCATAATCTTCAAATACAAAAACAAAATTTAATAAAATACTCTGAAAGACACAAAGATAAAGGCACATTCCTCGTCCCATATGCTAGGACAAATTTGTACAAATACTCCTTCTTCCCTAGTGCTATTAGAGCATGGAATGGGTTGCCTGAGCTAGCCAGGAAAACCAGTGACTTGGCAGAATTTAAGTCATTGGTTAATATGCATGACTAAATGCATGACGCGTAGGACGTAACCATCTTCTTGTTTGAAGTAACGTCTGTATTATATAAGATAAGAAGATAACATTTCAGGATTCACAAAAGATTAGTACCCGCTACAAAAATTGAACAAGGTTACAGAGTTTGTTTCCACACAAACACAGAAGTGGCATCTGTTTGGTAAGCAATACTGGTTAAAAAAAAAAAAAAAAAGGCAAGTGTCAATGTTTTCAGTATAAATATTAAAACTACAATCCTGTCATACCAAATAAAGTGGGGGGGGGGGGGCAGCAAAAAAAATGTATTGTTGGGCCAGCAAGGTACCATACGGAGACATGAGCGTAGCCAGCCGGGAGGGGGGTCGATTTTAGTGACTGATTTTTTCCTTTGATTTTGTTTATTTTTGGTGAGATTTTAATACTAAACCAGCACAGCCAATGGTTTTGAGTTTAACCCCCCCCCCCCCACCAGGGGGTTTTGCAGTTAAATTGCCCTCTTCTTTAAAACAAAACAAAAAAAAAATGCAAACTACAATCCCCAAATTCCAAGAGCACAGTTAAGGAATATTTTGATTTTAAAACCCCTCCAAAATTTACGATAAACCCCTTCTTTAATATAAAAAAAGCAAATTACGCACTCAAAATTCTATGAGCGTAGCCAACGAGGTTTTGAAATTAACCCCCCTCCCCCTCCTTTAGGTAGGGTTTTAAGCTAAAAAAAATACCATTTCAATATTAAAAAAAGCGAATTACGCACTCAAAATGTTATGAGCGTAGCTAAATGGGTTTAGACTCAGTGTTGAGTTTAAACCCTCCTTCAGCGGGGTTTGAAGCTAAAAATACCTCTTCAATATGAAAAAAAAAAAAAGCAAATTATGCACTCAAAATGTTATGAGCGTAGCTAAATGTTTTAAACCCCCTTCAGCGGTGTTTGAAGTTAAAAAATACCTCTTTGATATTAAAAACAAAGCAAATTATACACTCAAAATTCTATCAGCGTAGTCAAAGGGGTTTTGAGTTTAAACTCCCCTCCAGTGGAGTTTATAGCTAAGAAATACCTTTTAAATATAAAGAAAAGCAAATTACACACTCAAAATGCTATGAGCATAACCAAAGGGGTTTTGAGTTTAAACCCCTCCGCCAGCGGGGTTTGGAAGCTAAAAAATACATCTCCTCTATGTAAAAAAAAAATTTAAAAAGCAAATTACGCACTCAAAATGCTATGAGCGTTGCCAAAAGGGTTTTGAGTTTAAACCTCCCTTCAGAGGGGTTTGATGCTAAAAAAAATACCTCTTCAATATAAAAATTAGCCAAATTACACACTAAAATTATTTTAGCGTAGCCAAGCCAATTAGGGGTTTTGAGTTTAAACTCAAGTTTAAAACCCCTCAAGATGGTTTTGAGTTTAAAATCCCCTTACAGAGAGTTTTACAAACTACAGTCACCTCATTCCAAGAGCGCATTCAAGAGAGATTACACATTTAACCAGTGGCGGGGCTCCATTAATAAAGTTCAGTGAATAGTCATCTGCCGAAATTGAAAAACACTAAATGTGACTAAGACAGTTTTTAGGAGTCAGTTATAGAGATCGGGTCTAAATCAAGGAAATCCTATGCCGAACTAGGAGTCGACCCCTTAGTAAGATTGTGACAGAGCGTCGCATGAGGTTTGCGTGACATGTTCTCTGACAAAATGAATTACGCATAATAAGAGTTGCGATGACATCCTAGTACAACTTGGCTCCACACAATCATGGAGGTCCTCAGAGCAGGTGAGAAGAGGCTTCAGACATTGCCAGTGACAGATTTTTGTGGAAAAATGCCCGAACGGCGCGGGAGGGTCTAAGTCAGTAAGAATAGCACATTAGGTTTTTGAAATAAAACTTTTTTAATAGCAGGAAAATGCACTGTAGATACCTCAGAATATGCATTTTGTTGGCTTTCAATACTAGAAATAGTGCTTGGCGGCACATCGGTTTAACATCTGCTGGTCCAATTTTTATCATTGACAAATATGTCATATACTAAGCACACATACAATATACTGATAATATTCTTTAATTTTTAGAAGGATTTTCTTTTAGATCGTATGTAAAAGTTAGTAATCTGGAGGTAACTTAAATTAGGATGTGTTTCATTGTGTATAGGTGCATTGGATCATCAAAATGACTGTCCAGAGTTCAAACCCTGTCCTCCAGCAGGAGGTTTGGGGTGGATGTAATAATCATTTATGAAGGAACATCTGAAGCCTGCTATTATGCATTATCTTTTGTTATATTTCTTTTTAATATATTTGTTTACTTTACCCCAGGCCCCCCCCCCCCCCCGAAAAAAATCCTGGCTACGCCCATGTACGGAGATATATTATTATTACATGTTATTTATAAGTCTTCAATGTTATTCAGATCTGGCCTAATGATTGTTCATGACCGAATAACAGTTCCTCCTGACTGTAATCAACTCATTGTATTCATCCATTGCACCTTCACCGGTCATTTCTTAGCCTTAACACATAATGCTCTTGGGACTGTATAATCTTTTAACATCTTCATCGGGGCAGCCAGGTTTAACTGCAATATATTGTAGGAATACTCCATCTTTGCGATTGACCTCGCTACAGCAGGGCTAACCAAGCATGAACGCTCGTGATTAAATAGGCATCATCTAGTTGATGTTTGACCTTCGAACACAAGTGGTTGGTGAATGGTCAATCCTGGGCTGCTGGAAGAAGTCCTCCCCTAAGGTTAAGTGTCTTAAGGAAATTGCAAAATACACAAGTTTAAATTATGTAATATTGAATATGCTATTCAATCTTGTTTTACAAAATGTGTATAACTATGTACAGACAATAGGTATTCTTATTGGCCTTCCCTGTCGTCAAGTGCCTTAAGCTTGTTTGGCTCAACTATTGCGATACACTAGTTTTAAATACCGGTAGAACGGTACCAGTAATGCTGAGACTGAAAGAAGAATCCAAGCTTTTGAGAGTAAATGCTGGGTATCAGATACCAGGAAAAGAAGACAAATGAGTTTGTACTTTGACAAGAACCTCAATGCTGTGAAGCGACGAAAGCTAAGCAGGTTTGGTCCTATTAAAAGACATGACTATCAAAAGTCATCCTTCAAGGTACCGGTGGAGCAAGCAAGATAAGTGTCTTCCAAAGAAAAGCTGCTGGATAACAGAAAAGAATGGACTGGCTCAGCACCCGTACGATGAAATGACAGATGATGAATACGGTACCAGTAATAACAAGATTACAAAGAGAGTTTGTGTTACACAAACTCAGAGGCGGCCCCCGTCGAAGTCGGATCCCTGTCGGATCTGCATATTCGCAAATAATATTCAAGAGGTGATTTAATTTTGATGGTCAAAAGTAATAATGTTTCAAAGATTCATTTGCCGTAAATTTAAATTTAAATTAAATTAAAAATAGTAGATATAGTTTTAGTATATTAAAACATTACAATATTGATCAAAACGTTTGGAAATGAAAATCTAAACTTTTTTTTTTACACTTTAAGTTTAGAAATTGAAATTCTACATCTTAATCTAGTCTATTTTAGTCTAAATTAGATCTAGAAATTCTAGATCTAGACTCTAAAATAATTTTAATTAGAATATAAATCCAGATCTAGATATACTGTAATAAAAATCTAGATCTAGTTTTTAAAAATCTAGATTAGATCTAAATCAAGATATCATTCCTTTTTTAAACGCGAGTCACATAACGAGGCTTAATAAACATTACTATACCGAGTTCTTTTTTCATTTCATTTGAAGAATTAATTCCATATAACGTCAGAGGGAAAAAAAACACTACGTCACACGGCCTAGACTAAAAATCACCTTCATCAATACGAGCCATTTATCGAGTGTTCATAGACATTGGTGCACCGAGTGCGTTCTTATTGCATTTCTTTTAAAGAATTCATTCCATATGACGTCAAAGAAAAAAAAAAACACTACGTCACACGGCTTAGTTAGATTAAAATATGTTTTCATTAATACGAGCAATTTTTCGAGGGTTAATAGACATTGGTGCACCGAGTGCGTTCTTTTAACATTAGCCTACATTTAAAGAGTCCATTCATATGACGTCAAAGAAAAAAAATTCCATTACCTCACAATAGGCTAGTACCGGTGCCATAAAAAAAAATGTATTTATTTACACGAGATATTTAACAAGGGTTCATAGACATTGGTGCACTGAGTTCTAATAGAATTTATTTAAAAAGGATCAAAGCCGCATTGTTTTTGTGTTTTGTCTGTCAGTCGGTCTGTCCGTCATCTTGATATAAAAAAAGAACAACTAAAAGTTATTAAAAATTGATTAATCTTTATTTTACGTTTCAAAACATCGCAATAATTTTTAGGTATGAACACAATTGAAAAGTTTATATAATAGATTGTTCCGGATGTTTGTATAAATAGTAAAAGAAAAAGAGAATTTCAGATAAATGTAATACCGTTAATTAAATTTTTTGGATGTTCTCGTATAAAAATTAGATGTACTACAGCCATGTGGAGAGATTTTCATACCTTACTTTGGTGCTTGGATTCTGTTTTCCTTAAAAATCGGAACATAATATTAACGATAATTAGATTTTTATATGTTTTAGGTAGAAAGTTAAATGTACTGTAAGAGAGTAGTGAGTTAAAATATTTTTCGTAAAAATCCGTAAAAACATTATTTCGTAAATGAGAAGATTATTTGTTTATTAATTAGAAGAGGGAGTTCAAACAATTATTTGGCGTTAGTAGATTTTTAAATAAATTCGGAAATTTCTGGCGACGATTTGTAAGAAACAAAATCCGGAACTTTCTTTATCGATTACAAAACTTCTATGTTATGTTTTAGCAAGAAAATTAAATGTCTAAAAAGTAATTTTCAGTAATCAAATCTAGTAAATTACTTTTTTTTAAAGCCCTGAACAACCTATTGTCGATATTTTTAAAATTTGTTTAAAGATGAAAATACGGAACAATTTGATATTGATAACCAAATTATAGTTACGCATTGTCAAATAATATAAGTGTAATATTAGTAAATTATGCGATTTCAAACAATCATTAGGCATAATTCATGTTTTATAAAACAATATCCGGAACATTTTTACACTTAATGAAATATAAGTCAGTATAGAGATTTTGATTTAGCATTAATATGCTATTTACATAAAAAACGGAACAACATATTATTGATAATGTGTTTTTGCGACGTTTAAGCATGGAAATTGAATGTAATATAAATTAGAAGAGCAAACAAACATTTGTTGGGGTTGATTAGTTTTGCACACAAAAAATCCGGAACAATCAATTTTTAGATACTTAAAACTATTGAGACGTTACGGGAGGAACATTAAAGTGTAAATCAGATTTTCAATAGCTTTTAGAGTTCTAGTTTTTTTAATCTAATCGTGACGGACAGACCGACCAACAGACAAAACGCACAAAAATAATCTTCTTTTATTCGGATGGGGGCACTAAAACAAAAAATAAATAAAATCTGATTTTTTTTTAAAGTTTAAGGAATTGGTTTAGTACCTGATCATGTAGCGACGTTACGCTACTGCACGAAAATCGCTGCATAAAAAGTCCATTAAAAAAAATGTGTGTGATATTTACATACAAAATGCATTATTAGCCTTTATAAACAAACAGAAATGTTTTCTTTTAATTTTAGCAGCTAGTTGACCAGAAAAAGCATCTTTAACTATTATTTATATTTGTTGTAAACATTTCCTGTACATTTTTAAAATATATTTGACTTAGTGATACTGAAAATACACAAAAATTGTCCATCTTTGTTGGCATATTGTAACATTGCCTCCCTTACATTTACCTAATTGTTTTAGAATTGGTGTATTTTTAGGAAAAAATCGCTTGCATAATTAATTTTATAAATTAAACGGTTTGCTTTTAGAAAACCAAAAGTAGCCGTTGCACCTAAACTTTTGAAGCCGCATTTAATGATGAAATAATATTTTTCATATCTCTTCTAGTTTTTGAGATCTAAGTGTGACAGACGGACATTTTGCACAAACCTATAGCGGCTTTTTCCCCTTACGAGGGCCGCTAAAAAACACTGCTTTTTAAATCTTGTTTAAAAATAAGGTATAATTATATGTATTCAATAAACATTGTTACTTTTTTTTTTTTAAACAAAAAAAATTTTTTTTAGACATTCGTAGTGTAGCTCTTAAAAAGAAAATAATTATTTTTGTTTGATAAATAAATTTGCATAAATATTAATATAATAATTTCTCCACTTTTAAAATGGCCTTCCCGTTCATTACTATTTAATAGGTTACTATGTTTAATGAATTTTTTAAAAATGATGTATTGTTTATGAAAAAAAAAAAGGTTTACTGGTACATATTAAAACAGAAAAGTTTACTTCCGTGCGGCACCTTAATGTCAACAGCTTCTCTAGTTTGGGCCATCGAACTGGGACGGGCAGACAGAAAGTTTAAAAATGGCTTTTCCCGTTCCAAGGGCTGGTAAAAATACTTAATTGTTGAGCAAGCTGGTCCTTCTTAGAGGATAACTTTGCATTCTTGTTTTTTTTTTAGTTTAAAAGACAATAAGAAGACACTTTCATTTATTTGTATAAAATTTTTATTGTCTACTTTAATAAACATTCACAAATTTTAATTAGCAGCTACAAATGTAATGAGAATAACAACATTCAACAACTGTTTTATTCAACAATAAAATGAACTGTTAAATGTAATAGTTAAACATTTATACAGATAGATTGAACATTATATATATTTATTTATATATATATATATACAGTATATATATAGATAGTTAAGCATTTGTAAATATTTCAAATGCTTCTTCCAATTCCATTACAAGTACAACCCAGAGTTGAAACAAATACAAAAAAAGAAACAAAAACATGAAAAACACTCAGTTTATATAAAAAAAATTTTTTTAACAATAATGATTGCACTTGTATGTCAAGTCATCAGATCAAAATGAACAAGAGGCAGCATGTTCAACTATCACATTCAATGGTCCATCACTTCCATGTGATATATTCTATTCAAAAATATAACTCAATTCAAAGTGATATATTCAAATTCTTTAACACATGATTTGTTTTCAATAAAAAATGGACAGAAACTGTCATATAAAGATAGTAAAGATTAATAACTACTTATAGTAAAGATTAATAACTACTTATAGTAAAGATTAATAACTACTTAACACTAATTTTCACAAATCACATACACATTTAGTTTTCAATCTGCTCATTACTTTTTTTTACAAAAACTAGATGAATTTCTTCTGAGTAGAAAATATGACAAGCACCATGAAATATAAGCAATGGATAGTTCCAAAAGTAAACAATCTACTCAGTATTTCCAACCAAATGAAGCAGTCTTCTAAGTTAAAAATTACTAATTCATAATTTACTTTCTAAAGGTAAACTTATCATTTTGATTTAAAAAGAACAATGCACCATATAAGTGTCATCTTAGTAATAGCCAGCTAGGCTACTCATAGTAACTGACCTAATGAAAATTTTGATTGGCCCAAAAAGGTGTGTGTAAAAAAATAGCTTGAGTCAGTCTAGAAATGTTTCCTGTATTGGGCAAAGAGTTGCAACAAACCAATGGCCTCAGAAAAACCTATTCTTTAGAAACATTACATAGTGTCTATGATGAATAAAAAATAAAGCCTATTAAGCAGTTTAAAATCTTTTAGAAAAGGTTTATTACAATTTATTTCTGTCATAACTTGTTCACAACTGATTAATAAAACTTGAAGTAAATGTACATTAACAAACACACTCAACAAAAGTCAATTCAAAACCAAATCTAGTACCGGTATCTAAATTTAGTTGAAGAGAAACAAAACTTTGGGCTTTCATTTTGTGTCTTTTTAGTCATCTAGTTTAGGCCTTAGATGATTATTGGCTAAGATATCAATTAATACATAGATTCAATTTCAGTTGGTGAGTACAAAAGGGATGACAGTGTCAGTTTGATTTACTTAGGAATTCTTAAAGAATGATATAATTATTTAGAAAAATTCTTTATTACTGTGAACATTAGTATTTGTTATTAAATATGATACCACATTAATTCCCTTCTTTTAATTAAACATGAAAGCAAAATTCAATAATAGTATTAAACAAGCCTTTTCACATTTAAAACCTATTCAATTGCTCCTCAACAAGTTAAAACACACAACTGGTACAGAAATTCAAATGATTTCAATACATTATTAAATACATTTGGGCTTTCAAAAACTTCAGTAATTTTTTGTTACAACATTTGTTAAGTACATTCACAAAATGTTTGTTTGTAATTTCAATATTTAATATCACAGTGTTATTCTGAAAATATGTTCATTTACATCAACGAATATGGAATATATTGAATTTTTGTTTTTATTCCAATGCTAATAAAAACTTGTTGAGTTACTAAACTATACTATATTTAAAAATCACATCTCTTTTGATCCCTTATTTTTAGTTCTTACTTATGAGGACCCACTACTTTTGAATGTTGCAGCTGAAAGGTTCTGTACAAGGGTAGGTAATGAAACAGGGCTACAAACTACAGGGACACCTGCAGCATTAGCTAATGCTGTAATCCTGGCTACTTCAGAAGCTGTACTTGTCTGTTTAGTTCTGACATTTCCCTGACCAGCAGGACTAAACCGATGAGATATCTGAGTTCTGTGAGATGTGGCAGCACCATAAGGAAGTCCATTCTGAAGTGCCGCCATAGGACTTGCTGAGACCCACTGTGCACTAAGTTTGTGTTCCAGAGAGGGCTGAGAGGTTGATGATTTCAAGGGTAGGGACAATGCTGGAGATGAAGGTAAAGTCATGGGTGTGGGAAATGTATCAGGTAATGTATGCCGGACTGTGCTTGGCACAAATTCCAAAGGAGATGGATGCCGTACTGTAACTGATATAGACTCACTTGGACCATTATCATTATCTTCTAATAGATTGTGTCTTCTAGTACTAGTGGTAATAATAGATGGTGATAGAATTGAAGAGTTATCAGAATATCTAATGGTGTTCACAGTTAATGGGCTCATTCGTGAGGAAAGCCCAGAGGAAGTAGATGTTAAGATCTGAAAGCTCTCTGCTTTTGATAACCTCTCTGGAAGTCCAGTGGATGGAAGCTTGAGTTTGATAGTATCAGAAGGTTGGATAGATTTGTGAGAATAACTAGCTATGAAACTCTCTTGCCCAGATGTTGGCATGGGTAAAGCAAGTCTCTGTATAGATGATGGTGAGGAAGTCTGTCTAGGTTTAGGTGATGATGGAGACTTGACTTCATGTGCTCTGAAAGTTCTAGGATTTTCTGGCAAAGTCAGTTTAGAATTGGATACAGCTGGTGCTTGAAGTATAGTCCTTGTACCCTGCTGCTGTGGATGGAGCAAATGTTGTTGAAGATTATGTTGTACAGTTTTTGAAAGAGATCCTTCATTAGAATCCATTTTGGCTTTTTTAGCTGGTGATGGCAAAGATAAAGAATAGGGTAGGTCCCCTGATGACTGAGATGATACTGTGCAGGGTGAATACACAGCAAAGCTTTGGTGCTGTGATGATATTGTCCGTGAGGGGGCATTGATAACTGGCAAGGATGATGTACTGAATCCTTGAGTTGTTACCACAACATCCATATGGACATTACTCCTAGTAACATCCACATTGTTTTTCTGGGACTGCACTAAGTTGGAGGCATTGGTAGTCATCATCTGAGATGTGATCAACTCCCCTTGTGGGGGACCAATGTAAACAGCTGAGGAGGATGTCTGTGAGTCTGTTGGTAGCTGGTGCAGTAGTGTTTTACAAGTGTTATCCAAACCAGCCACAGCTGATTTATTGGCTGATAACTGTGTTCTGTTCAAGCCATATACTGCATTCAAATCAGCTGCTAAAACTGACTGTAGTCCTTCCATTACTGAAAGTGTATTTACTGTGCTTGTCTGAATAGTTTCATGGGAGGATACTGTTGTTTTAGGACTATCTAAGAGACCATATGGGCTTATGAGTAAAGACTTTGATAAATGTAATGGCTGCACTGCAGAAGACTGCTGAGAATGAATGGGCTGATGATAAGATGAATGTATAGTACCATGAGAAATTCCAAATGGTGTGTTCTCTGCTGTGTTAGTGGATTGTATGCTAATCAAATGATGGTCAACACTAGTGGAAGGGCCAGCATTATTCATGTGAGCACCAATGGCAATGTCTGAATCACTGTGGGATGAAGAGCTGTTCATTGCCTCTGTTATAAGGCTAGCATTATGAGCAAGCTCAGCATCATTTGAGAGATTCTGGGCTAAAACCATAGCCAGCTGCAAAGATTCTTCTTCTGACATGGGTCCTGAAAGAAGTTTCTCTAGAGCATCACGGGCTTTATTAGCAGAGTTCAAATCTAGACACATATGATCTGGGTCTTGGTCATTATCCCCATTTTTACCTGAAAAAAAAAAATCTTTTAGCAGATATTTTTGGGTACTTCTTTAAAGTAAAACCTAATTATGTACAACTAAGTGGGAATTGTATATTATAAAGAACTTGGTGAGAGCTGGTTAATAGCACTGAAAAGATTACTTATATTGCGTACAAATATAGATCTTTGTTTATATTTAGCCATGTATACACTCAAACAATAAAAAACAACAATGAAGTGGAGATAATTAGGTCTGACTGTAAGTTGACAATAGATGTGTCATTTAAATGTGATATTTTCAAGTCAGAGAGATGTTTCCGTGACATCTTACCAAAAAGATCCAAATCATCAAAAGGCATTTTGTTGACTACTTCCTGAAAGTCTGATTCATCTAGTAGACGAGAAGCTTGTTCAAGAGGCAATTCAAAGGGCTTATCAAAATCTACAAACAAAATTTTTTTAATTATAATGAAATGGGAAAAAAACAATTTGACTACCGGAACAAGGAATTCATTCTAAAAAATTAGATCTAGCTGATTGAAATGAAACAAATTTAGAAACTTTGACAAAAAATTTCAAAATATATTGAATGAGCTAGGGCTTCAGTTTGTTTATACACTATCATAACATTAACAGAGCAACCTTGACAAATGTGTTCATACTCTCAGAGAGTAACTAAATGGTACATGATATTTGTTTCACTAACTTTATAATCTTTAACTTTTTGTTCTCTCTCTTCCAGATCTAAGTGATTGGTCTTTGTTTTGTATACTGGAACTACAGCTTTTTTTTTTAAACACGTTTTTTTTTTTTTTTTGACTATTTTTTTTTAAATCTATCTTGTGGATCCCAAAATTTGTTAATCTTTTATGAGATTTTAAGTGAAATAATATGTTTAGATTTGTGATTTTTCTATATGTATGGATTTAATATGTATAAATAGATCCCCAGCAGACAATGGCTTTGTCTGCATCATGTGTGGAGAAATATGCAGTTCACAAGTGGGTTTCCGTAGCCATGTGAAACACTGCATGAATCCTTAATCTTTGGAATCGTAGACATTGCCATTCAGCCCTTTTTTTTTTAAATATTGTTTCTGTACTCAATATAAACTTAATTTTTTTAAATATGCTCTTAAATATATTATTTTATCTGTTAAACATTTAAAAACCATTTATTTCCCTTAAAAATAAAATCTATCTGTGGCATTTTACGTTTGAAAAGATATTGCTTTTCTCTGCAACTTCTCATGTGACTAAAGAGGCCAATCCTTGAAACAAAGCTGTGGTCACAGAATAGGCATTTTATTCCCGAATTTCATGTTCTTTTGCGCACTAAATACGCAAGACGCTACTAGAAGGCATCTCTGTATTAGTATGTTATTATTACCATTGGAAAACAATTAATTATTGCCATGTCTTTTTATAGTATTATCACTCAAGTACAGTATTTTTTATTTAATATTGTATTTACACAAAAAAACATACTAAATTGTTGCATTGTTGTAACACTTAAAAAATCAACTATTTTAGTTCTGGTACAGAAATGATCTTTGATCTAGAAAACTATACTTACCAGGAGATAATGCATCAGCAAGATCTATGGCATGATCCAAAGTTTTGCTACAGCTTTTGACCTGAGATGCAAAGTTTGGTATCAAAGCTTGATCAGATATAACACAGTTATCCTTGACAGTGGAAGATGATGACTTTGTTGATTCTAATAACAGATTTTCTTCTGGTTTAGACGTATCTATACTGGTCACATCTACATCAGATAAAGCTAGATAAAAGAAATAACTGCAACGCTTTAGAAATAGTAACATTTATGTAAACATTTTTTTAAAAGTTAATAATAGTTCTCAAATTTTTATAAAAATATTTACTTTTTAATTGAAGCATTCATCATAATATCATTTAGATAAACAGAGAACTAATCACTGGTGTAATAGAGAATATACTAGATTTAAATAAATACTAAACTAGTTTTATTATTAAAGATTTTATTAAGGGAAAATTTATTTTTATTTTAACTGTATTTGGTCTACTTGTATTTGTATTTTTTAATAACAATTCTAGAAATGACGTACTAGACTCCAAGCCTATGGACACAGGTGGAGGAAGAGGTTTCTGAGCTTTGCTGTATCTGCCTTTCTTTTTCTTCTTGCCTTTTCTTGGGGGTCTGGTTAGTGCTGGTGGTTTGGATTTTTTCCTCGGCTTTTTCTTATTTTCCAGCTCCAATTGTTTCTGGTAATTGTCCTAGAATTCCAAATGTAAAGTCATAAACATATATAACCTAAAAATGTGTATTTAACTTACAACAAGAGAAAAAGGAAGGAGGCCTTTGAAGAAACCAACAAGTTGTAGGAAAATATGTAGGCCACAGCTGGGTCTTAATATTTGGACTTTATGGGGGTTTTATGATTAAGAAACTTTTACCACATTAAAATGTGTTTACTTTTTATTTATTAAGTGTACTATTTTTCTAACAAGATTCATTTCTATATTAATTAAATATTCTGAAAAATACAAAAACATACAGCCTTGGCAGCGTGCTCCTGACATAAAGGCAGCTCATGACGAAGGTCAAATGAAGGGAGGCAACACTGAACATTGTTAGCAAACTTTGCAGTGCAAAAATCAAACAATTGTTGGTTAATATTATATGTGATATCTTGTTAATGTTAAGGATGTTTGTAAGTAGTAAATTATCACTCTAAGTGTGACAATCTATTATGATATGCATACCCGGTACCACTAGTTTCCAGAATAATTTTGAGTCTTATGTGACTAAAGTAAAGAATAAACATCAGGCATCTTTGTTTATGAATTTCTGCTGGAAGGCAAATAATTGAAGCATCATTCATGACTTTAAATAAATGTAAGAATAACAAGTAGTCAAAGTAACATCTATTTTAAAATTTAATTCAAACTTTGAATTTATCATCTACATGAGCCCCCAGTGGCGTAGCTAGGGTGTTTGATGCTCAGTGTGGCATCTCCTCTTGATGCCCCCATGGATATAAAACAGCGAAAATGTTATTATACCGTAACAAAATATACTAAAAATAAATAGTACGATCTTTCTTGGTAGAAAACTATCAATAATTTTATTGAAATCTGTTTTCCACCAATGCCTAGATAGTAAAACGCATCTTTGTTTGGTATAAATTCTTGATCAACTTTATCAAGTCTGAAAAAACTTCACTTGCATATAGCCACACTAAAATCTGATAATGCTAGCAGAAGAAAATCTTGGAAATCATTCTTTTTCTCTTAATTTGGCATTCAATATGCATTACGAATATTTAGACAATATTTAGAACTGAATCAGCTGGTGGCATTCTAGCTGATATCTTTTTATTTTTCCTAACCTGAAGATTTCAAACAGGTCCATGTTGGAGAAGTTCAAAGGTTTCTGAAGAAATTGCAACAAACTAACTGTTGGCGCCTCTTTCACTCCAGATGAAATTTATTTTTGTCAAAATCGCTATAGCACTATCGAGATTGATTTCAATTTGAGGATTCAATAGTTGGGATAAGCGACGAAATTCATATTCACCTACCACATCATGATATTGCTCATATTGGGTGATTATTTCTTGAACTATCATGTCCAAGGAAAAATAAATCTCAATCCGTAGCTCTTTATTTATATAGAATCTTCACCTTTTTCGCTTGACTTCTATATATTGTGGCCAATACGTTTTTGAATAATAATAATGGCTTCAGCGTTGCCCTTCTGACTACATGTTATCGATGTTTTTAATGTTTTCGATTTAAGTGTGCAGTCTCAAATTGAATATAATTGTTTTTGAAGGTAGACTTACCCGTCGTTTACTTCAGATAATTCAGGGGCAAAGAATCCAAAATAGGTGAGAAAATTAAGACTACGTAGCAACTAACAATCCACCTACTTTACAATTCTTTTTTAACTCATTTGTGATGCCCATTGAGGGCCAGATTCTGCTTTGAGAGAAAATGAATATAATCCAAGATTCTTTTCATTATCAGATTTTTACCTTTACGACCCTTTGATCCCTGCCGTCAACCATTTTAACCAGAGAAGACAATTTCTCCGTCTGAGCTAGCACTATGAGCGCCAGCCAGACTTATCAATCTTGAGCAACGCCCATAATATTAACACAGAGGCAAAATGAATAAATTTTTAAATCAAATACAGTAGTTTAGGTTTGTTCATGTATTGTACAATATGTGCAGCTTTCAATGAGAAATTTTATGCTCAGTTTGATGCCCCTCACCACTAGATGCCCCGTACCTGCACATGGCTAGCTACGCCACTAAGCCCCACCAAATAAAAATGAAGCATTTGGACTTGTAATCTTATTGTTTAAACAACATTGTTTCATTTGTCTATCACAGAAAACTACAAAGATTCAAAACAATGCAAATAATGTATTAACCATAAAGCACAAACAAGTTTTATTTTTTTCCAATTTCATTCATGATAAGATTTTAGCTTAAGTTTTTGGCCTACACAAATCTTTGTAAACAACTTTAAAAGAATGGCAACTTCAATCTATAGAGTGAATGGTGTTCTGACATACAAGAGCCAAAAGAGAGTTTATACACAGTAATTTAAAAAAATATGGCACAATTTAATGGCTAGTCACTTTTCTAATCAAATTTGAACTTTTTCAAAACATTTTTCAAGATAATAAGAAAGATTATATATTTGATCCTTATATGCAATATACAAAATAAATAACATTTTTAAGGATACGTTTAATGCAATGATTGGCATAAGGCAAACAAAGATTTTGACACTGTCCTTCCTTTTCACTCTTATTACAGCAAACTTTCTTCTTTTTTAGTCTTCTTATCAATCTGAAAATAAACAGATCATTATAGACAAAGTTAAATAAGCAATGTAAAACCCAGGGTTTCTGCACCAAAGTCAATATGAAATTCCAGGACTTTTTCAGGAGAAATATTAAAATTCCAGGACATAAAATTGGCGCCGAAATATTACATAATAGACAAAGATGATTAATTTAGGTTTACTAGTAGAGATGGGAATCGAACCCAACTTTTAAAGTTCGGTTCGGTCAGATTTAAATTCGGGTTCGGTTTGATGACGACTATAGTTCGGGTTCGGTTAGGTCCAAAGTTCGGGTTCGGCTCGGTTCAATGTTATGAAATTATGTAATAGCGAAATTAAGTTATTAGGTTTAATGAAATGTATTAGTTAAAACACTTTCATTTGAATTTTTCATAAAACAAATACTTTGCAACATATAATTGGCCTTGGGCAATACTCATACCAAAATAATGTTGCCTACATAAATTTCAAGGGTTGTAAAAAATTTCTTAATGAGTCAGTTTCACACACCTATATATAGTAGGCATATGGTCAGTTTTTTTCTTCGAAACAGTGTTGCATATATAGATTGTAAGCGTTGTAAAAGTTTCTTCAAGGAGATAGAATTGAAGATGCGGCAGGTTTTCGCTCAAGTCGGCAAAGGGTTTAATTCTGGGCGGGACACAGCGCTAAGCGTATTCTTAACTTTTTCTCATAGTAATATTTATGTTTTCTTACAGAACGCACTAGTCATCTTTTTTTTAAAAAAGTCGAGGGCCATATTAAATCTAGTAATAAAGAAGCAGCCCTGACCAATAGTATTATGCGAGGGACAATCTAGGTAGGCCTTCTGTAATAGGCGTGATCTTTTTCAAAAATATTCTTCATGTTAAGACGTCTCTGTCCCGAACTTTTTTTTTCAGACATAAGTCGTCATTATAATGAATAGCAATAGACGGAAGAAATTCGGCTATTATGAGACAAAAAATCCAGAAGAATCACACTAGCGGAGATGTTTTAAAATGTGTTCCTCAAAATGTTTTGACCCATATTGTTGCATACGCACCTCGCAAAAGCAGTCTACATTTAACAAGGTCTTAGAAGATACAATGACATCTCTTACTTAATATATTTTAATATTCAAACATATAATTTTACTAATATTCAGATAAATTACACTGAAAAGAAAACATTTATTTCGACGCCCCCTTTCCTTGTTAGTTGGTTTGTCACTTACAGCTCATACAAATTGAACCAGTGGCATATCTAGCTATGTGCGGGTGGAGCGGGCCACACGGGGCATCAAACGACAAGGGGCATCAAACAAAGGACAATTTAAACTTTCTCAGTAAAAACTGCACAAGCTCAGACTATTCCATTTGAAATGTAAACGTTTATTTATTTAGCTACTTTGTTGATTTCCTCTATTCTTTCTAAACTTAAATATTAACTAAAGACTAGCCTGAGTTTACTAGGTTTGTTTACATCTTTAATTAACGCACTTTTAGACGTCCACGTTACTTTCTTCTAATGAAAAAAAATAAACGGCAAAAAAAGTTTTCAGAAATTGTTACCATCCCCCCCCCCCACCAGCCAAAAAAAACAACAACTGTTTAGCTTCCCCTGCAAACTCTTTTCTCAAGATCAAGTATTAGGCTACATCAGCATGAAAATGGATTAAACGATAGAAGGAGGTTATCACCAAGAACTGAATTGGATGAGACCAGCAGAACATTCAGATAACTGGGAGGAAATGGGTAAAGGGCAGTATTCACAGCAATGGTCAGGATTTATTGAAACAAGAAGGAAAAAATGGAAAGACTCTTGGACATCATTTGTTTTGCTCTCCAATCAGAATCTGGACATCATGAACAATTTGAAGAAGAATTGGAAGAACAAAAATGAAGGCAATTTGTTGGAGTTAGTGATATTACTATCCTAGTGGACTCCACTCCTGAAGGAACATTGGGTTCGAACCAAACTTACAAAAATACAATAGAATTTATTGTAATTATGGGTGGTCATGGAAATAGATCATACAACAATTAAAACTAGCCATCTATTTTTCGATTATTTTTGATTGTATACCTGGAATTTAAAAGTTGGACCTAGCTTCCAGCATTGACGGTAATGGATAATGACAAGTCTTTCATGGGCTTCATCGACACTAAGAATAAGCATGCCTATGGAATATCTGTGGTTATTTTAGAAAAACTACGTTCGTATGGCTCAGAAATAATGGACTGCGGAGGTCAAGACTTTGATATTTGCTGTTCTCATGAAAAATCAACACTAGGATGTCCAAATCTCTAAATCTGGCAGAATTTAAGCTGCTGAAGCTGAAGTCGATGTAGTTCTATTTTTCGATATACTCTACCATTTCCAAAGGACCTCACTGAAGCCAGTATTACCTTTGCTGAAAGCATATGCTCAGATCTAGGGATTAGTGCGAAACCTCTTCGTATTGGCCACAAGAAAAAGATGCCTAGCGAAATAAATGAAGATTCTGTATTGACACACAAGAGAGAGATACGGAGGGAAATGTATTCTCTGTTGTACCGGTCTGTTTAAGAGATTATCACAAAATTTGAGCACCTTATGATGTGGCTGAAAATTTTGATTTTTTGGCCCCATCCCAACTTTGGATCCTCAGATTGAAACAAATCTTGAGTGCTCCTAGCGAAATTTTTAAAAATTTAAAATTCGTCTGGAGCCAATGAGGCTTCAACGACTTATCAAAGTTTGGTAATTCTGCAGGAGTTCAAGGGGCATCCATCTTTGTTATTGTTTAGACTGTAATCTTATATCTTGGGTTTTCTGTCAGATTTGGGTTTTTGTTTGTTTTCATTTTGTAGCTAAAAAATATGCTAGATCTAGCTATACGGGTATCATCTAGTCCTAATAAGTCTATTAATTAGACTCATAATCTAATAACTAATAGACACCAAAACAGGTTAATGCTTGACTCCCAATGGGGGAGGTAACCTAGCACTCCCACAATACTCCCCCTTTTTTAGCATAAGGCGAAATTCTAATAGCCTTAATAGGCAAATTAATAGAAAATGAGTATTAAAAAGTACAAACATTTGTTAGAAAACAACAAAGATAACAACATGACATATTAGATTAATTAGATCTAGATCTATACATATATATAGATTATAGATAGATCTAGATTTGTAGATCTAAATTTATAGATCTAGATCTAGAATTTTCTAGATCTACATTTATAGATCTAGAATCTAGATCTAAATTTATAGATCTAGATAAGAAACGTATTGTATTGACACCAAGTCAAAATTAAAAGAAAAAATAGAATTGCTTTGAAAACACAGAAATAATGTTAATTCTTGGTATTTTAAGTACACTATCTTGGGATTTCTTTGGAACATAAACAATAACAAAATAGTAACAAAGATGGCTGCCCCTTGAATTCCTGCAGAATTACCCAAAGTTTCTTCAGAAGTACCAAATTTTTCAAAACAAAAACCTGGTGAACTCGAGTTAAAAAAACATCGCCTTTATAGCTCAGTCCAAAATATCGTGATCTTGATTCGCATATATGTGACGTTTGTGTATACATACACATAGAAGTTTTTTTAAAACTAAAGTTGATCAAGAATTATTTGCAACTAACGATGACTAAATTACGACTGACTTAATTGGAAATTTCATTTATTATACACAAATTTCCGGGGAAAAAAATTGATTTCGCCAGCTAATTAAACACGTAGAATTCATTGGAAGCATTTTCTGTCTTTGTTAGATTAATTTTTTGCTAATTAACAATAGTTATTTTCTGGGGTTGGGGAGTCTTCGTTTTGCTGTTATGTTGTTGTTTTTTTGAGGGCATCATGAGGAGCTCCCGCACAGGACATCAAATACCCTAGCTACGCCACTGAATTGAACCAATAAAGACGTTTTATATTTTTACTTAATAAACTTTAAAAGAAATTTCGTATGCGAGCAGCTCAATATAGCCCAACTGTTATTACAATATTCACATATTTAACTTGAGATAGAGATGTAATATTTATGAAATATACTGATATTTAAACGAAATCTAGCTCACCACAAAACAACGTCTTTACTCTTTCATTTCTCAAAATTGTCTGCCGTTTCACATTTTCATTACTCTAATTTCATCATCCTCATCATACATGCATACGCAAATCAATTGCTTAACCTCTTCTTACCGCCGCCAGGAAACACACACACACTCTATAATACCCCCTTTTTGTCAGGAAGTTGCGTCTCCCCCCCCTCCCCAATTCGAGGTACTCGCCATCCCCACACCCGTGCATTAAAAATACTGATGATCAATAATGCAAATCAGAATAATAGTAATAATATTCCTATACGGAATACTTCACAAATTTTAAACATACAATACTAAAAAGAAATGTAAATACCGTTATTTAGAAATTAAATATTAAATTTTTTAAGTAGTTCTAATATAAAATAATTATGAAAGACATTCTGTTTAAACTGATTTTACTATGAAAAAAAGATAATTAAATATATTTTAAACTAGAATACATATGAACTTATTGAAGATTTATGTCTACACTCTATAGTCGGCCAAAAATATTCTACTCTCAACTAAAAGCCATTTCAATAAAAGTGACAATATTTTAAAATTGACTTTCTACTTATTAGATCTACTGAGAGGGTGGGCTAATCAGTTCAAAAAAAATATTGCAAACAGCCAGCGAAAATTCAGGGACAGTCGGCACGTATGGAAAAACTGGTTCGGTCATAAGTGAGGTTCGAGTTCGGTGCGTTCGGTTCGGTTCGTTTCACATCTCTATTTAATAGTTAAATTAAATTACCATACTCTTGGTATACATTCCTGTCATCACTGTCCAGAGTTTAGAAAATTTAGTGTTCACAAGCTGGCTAAAGAAAGTATTCAGTCTATCAGAGGTGACACTGAAGAACTGGGAGGCAGCAGAACTTGTGGTTAAAATGGAAATGTGCTAATGTGTAAATTCAGATTTAATACTATCACAGTCATCTGCACTGATTCAGCCGAGCAGAACCAATATGCTCAAAGTGGCATAAAAATCATTTAAGGAGCTATCAAAATCTTGCAAAGGGTATTTGGGCTTTTGCCATTTTAAAATCTGGCAAATAGCATTCTTCAATGGAGATTTTTCAACGATTTTGAGAACTGTTGTCAGCAGAAACTTTCTGCTTTCCATCTAGAAATTTAAAACATCACTAGTGCTGGCTTTAGTTTTAATTGAGAAGATTTTTTATGTCTGTCAAATCTACAATAAGAAGTACTGCAACATAGGTACATTCTTTGAAAACAGCTGGTGTTATAAGTTTTGGGCCATAAAGCAACCAACAATAGTGCATCTGATTGATATTTTTTAAAGAAAAGGTTGCAAAACCTTTGCAATTGAGATGAAGCTTTCAATTTTGGCAAACAGCCTTTGAGGTGCTCAAAAGACCTTTGTGTTGATTGCCTTCTTAGCAGTAATATAAAACTATGAATTTGTTGGGTTACTGGCTTAGCTGTGGGTGTAGGACAAGTGACAATCACTGAGACTGTGGCAGCCCTTTTGACAAATACGACAGCCATCTGAGTTACTATACTTGCTTGTGCTTATCAGATTTCAGATGCGCTTTAAGTGCTGCTTTACCAATGTTTGAAATGATAATTTGTTGTTTGTTTTTATAATAATAACAAAAAGCTTTAGCGTCACTGACGGATGATTTCTGAAGCCAAGGTTTGTAGATCTAGAAATCTAGATATTATAGATCTAGATTATTTTAGATCTACATCTTTCTCAAACCACAGTCTGGCACAGTCACTCACAGTGCATTAATTGATTAAACAATGTCTCATATTTAGGCATTTTATTACAAACTAGGTTATAGAATAGTGAATAGATTGGTAGATCTTATACGTTTTTATCTGTATATTCTTAAAATTTAAGAGAAATTCGAACTAATACCCCAGATTAGATCTACGATTCTTGAATAAGACTATATACTAGATCTAGCTTAGACTTGAACACAGTGCCACACAATAAGAAACTAAGATTAAATCTAGATCTACATCTAGATCTATATAGATCTAGTAGATCTAGTCAAATCTAGTCTATATTTAGATCTAGATATCTAAATCTAGGACACAGATCTAGGTCACTGGACTAGATCTATTTATTAAATTGCCAGTGCACAGAAGTAATATGATCTAATAATGTAGGCCAATGAAAATATAAGAGCACAAAATGAAACAAGAAAAATTAAGTCTACAAAGATACGTAAAGTAGTTCCCATTCGGATGAAAATCAACGTGTTCAGTGAAAAATCGATCCGATAACGATACTATTCTATAAATAGATTAGATCTATCAAGGAGCAGTAAACACATTCTGCTCAAACTCTGAAATGCTATTTTCAAATTTATTTCCGCCTCAACGGCCCATCCCCTGCAACAGTGCCAAATTAAAAAAAAATTTTTAGCCATTTTTTTTTTCGATCGGCGAAATTCCAGGACAATTAACGAGATGTTTTAAAATTCCAGGAGATTTCCAGGACTTTTTGAGTTTTTTTTTTAATTCCAGGATATTCCATGACATCCTGGAATTTCAGGAGGCCGCAGACACCCTGTTTTTTTTTTAAATTCCAGGACACCCTGAAAACCAGACCTCGATCTAAAAAAACTCTGAAAATCTTTTTTAAATTTAGAAGATGTTCAACCCATTAATGAAGAGTTCCGTTATTGGAACACCAACCCAATGGGATTTATTTGTTTTCTTCTTATGTGATTTTTTAAGACACGTAAGCTTTCTTGGGATACACCTTATCATGTTGTGCACAGAGTTAGTCACAGCGCTGCAGAGGTATGTTTTCTGCAGCTCCTAAAAAAAGCAATGCACATTTTCTGCGCATGTTCAAAACAAATCTAATCTTATTTCGCATTCTTCAGAAAAAGGAAAAATAATAAAATCGGATTTTGTTTTCATTGAAAAAAAATTGAACAAAAATTCTGATTATTTATTAAAAAAAAAAAAAAGTCGGGGAAAATTTCTGATTTTTTGTTAGAAAAGTAGATCACTGTTTTGTCCAGAATTGCATGTTTGAAGAGCCACTGTCACTCTGCTGATACTGTCCGAAAAGGAAGACCTTCTCAGCAGCGCAACATTGATTCACATTTTTGAGGGTTAAATTTTGCAATAGTCAAACAGGAAAAGTAAACACAGTGAGAGCAATGTCATAAGAATACAACATTTCAATATGAAAAATGTGATATTGCCCTACATGTGAAATTCTCTGCTGCAAATCAAACAATCACACTGGTAATAATTTCATGTTATAGTAGTAAATTTACCTAGTATTCCAATTTTGTAACACCTCAAGTCAACAATGAAATACAGTTGTTTTTTTCTTGACATCCTTGCTTCTTATATTTTCTACATAACATATGTGAATTTCATGAAAAAAAATCTAAAAAATTGTAACCTTCAGCATAAATGGGTTGAGATAACATATAACATACCTTCGCTTGGATTTTTTCACATGTGTGATTTGCCAAAGTGCTCTGACAGCACAAGCAGCACTATCACGAACAGTTCTGATAAGAGCTAATGTTGCTTGATTATTATTTTCTCTCACAAGACTATTAACTTTATAAGCACTTCTAGCTTGACACCACTGACGACGTAATCTTGTTTTCAGTAAAGAAATTTTGGTAGGTCTCATTCCCATTGGCACATCATTTTCAAGTCTGCGACAAAATATGGAAAAAAATGTTAAGTAAATACACATAAGAGTATCTTTGGAACTTGTATCAAAGTAAAGTGTAGATATTGTGTATGTGATTCCTAACATTTTTACTGCTGCAAGATTTTAGACATAGATAATTTAAAAAAAAAAAAATTTGACAAGTATTTAAATAGTTGAATATTAGATATAAAGCACTGTTATAATTTAGTTAAAGATGTTACATTTCTTGCTTGATGTAGACACAATATAAATTATCTGACTTCTAGGAATCAAAGAAATATTTAACATCAAGTTCTACAGCACTTCAAGATATAGATAGATAGTATGATTTAATTATTTTCTATCAATCATACATTAAAAACTTCTCATTAAAAAGGAATTGCCTAATGTTTTGGAAAGGTAAGTTATTTTATGTTTAAAAGAAAGGGAGAAAATATTTTAGTCTAAATGGTAGATTTTTTGCTAACTTGCCCAATCCTAATCATTATGGATTTAATTGTACAACTGGAAGCTACAAAATGCATTTTAAAATTAAATAAAAACAAGATTACAAAGAGAGTTTGTGTTGTCACACAAAACTCAGAGGCGGCCCCTGTCAGAGTTGGATCCCTGTCGGATCCGCATATTCGCAAGGAATATTCAAGACGTGATTTTGTTTTGGTTGTCAAAAGTAATAATGTTTCAAAGACTCATTTGGTGTTGTAAAAAATGTAGTTTTTTTCTCTGTAAAATGTTTTACATGTTTTGGATGTTCCTTCAAAGTTAAAGATAATTTATTTCCATATCCAAATCTCCTGCTGGACGACGGGGATGGCAGCAAGCAGGGTATGAAGCCGGGATCGTTGAGATAATCAGTCCAGCGCGCTCTGCACGACCAGGCATTGCTGTTAACTTAATAACAAACTAATAGCCAATTATTGATAAAGAAATATATTACACATTATGGCGTGACAACTACCGAATATGTACAATGTCAGATGAGCGATTTTAGATAATCTTTTGTTATTGTTTTGTAATTGAAAAATAAAAAGAAAATAAGGCATCGAGCTTATATTTCGGCATTGTCTGCTCGATGTCCCAGCACAGTTACCAACAGAGCTATTGGCATTTTCATTTAAATGGAACTAGAATGAGGATGAAGATCTACCTAAATTAAACTTCAGATTTAGCACTCTTAAGATCTATATCTACTAGATCTAAATCTAAAATATAATTTTGGAATAATGTAGATATAATTTAGGTAATATTTATGTAAACAAAAAAAAAAAAAAGCCTAGATAATCTATTAATAGACTGAATGCAATATTGAATTTAAAAATAGTAGATTACTTTTAGTATTTTATAACATTGCAATATTGATCTAGACATTTGGAAATAAAAATCTACACTTTAAGTCTAGACGTTGAAATTATAGATCTTGATCTAGTTTAGACTAGGAAGTAAACATCTTCAACTCTGAAGGAACATCCGAAACATGTAAAACAACAAACATTCTAAACTAGACCTAGCAATTCTAGATCTAGAATCTACAATGATTTTAATTAGAATATAAATCTAAATATCTAGTTTAAAAAATTTAGCTCTAGTGTAAAAAAATCTAGATCTAGTGTAAAAAATCTAGATTAGATCTAAATCTAGCTATTATGTCTTTTTAAAATATGAGTCAGATTACGACACCGTGACATTGGTGCACTGAGTGAGTTCTTTTAGCATTTCATTTAATAAAAAGAATTAACTCCAAAAATCCACTACATCACACTGCCTAGTGAGACTAAAAATGTCTTTATCAATATGAGTAGGCTCTCAAGGGTTCATAGACATTGGTGCACCCAGTTATTTTAGCATTTCATTTAAAGAATTACCTACATATTACGTCAAAGGAAAAAAATACATTACGACATAATGGGCTAGTTAGACTAAATATGTATGTATTTTTTTGTTTTGTTTTGTCTGTCAGTTCGCCATGTTAATACTGAAAAAAAACAACAAATAAACTAAAAGCTATAAAAAATCTGATTAAAGTTTAATTTCCCTTCTGAAACATCACAATAGTTTTTAAGTTTTTATAATAGATTGTTCTGGATGTATACAGTGAGAGAAAATAAGAATTCCAGATAAATCAAATGCCGTTAATTAAATTTTTGGGATGGTCTCGAATATTTGACTTAATGATACTGAAAATATCACAAAAAATTGTCTTTCTTTGTTAACTTATTGTAACATTACCTCCCTTATATTTATGTAATTGTTTTAGAATTGGTGTTTTTATGAAAAAATCGCTTCTTGTATAATAAATTTTATAAATTAAATGGTTTGCTTTTAGAAAACCAAAAGTAGCTGTTGCACCTGAACCTTTCAAGCTGCATCGCGTGGTAAAATAATTATTTTTTATTTCTCTTCTAGTTTTCGAGATCTGAGTATGACAGACGGACATTTTGCACAAACCTAATAGTGGCTTTTCCTCTTACGAGGGCCTCTAAAAATTGGAGAAAGGATAATTTTTTATTTATCACCTCTAATTTCAAGTAATTAATACATGATTTGATTAGTATCACAAAATCATCTTTAAACTATGTACAAATATATTATATCCCCATTCTATACAAAAGAAAAAAAAAACTGATAGCAAGCTTCTGTGATTGGTTCATAAAATCAAATCTTTATGTTTAAATGTGATGGAAAATCAACATTCATAGACTGGTGAGAATGAAAATAAACACTTTTTAACTAAACATACTCATCACTGTCTACTTCTTCATCAGAAGAGGCAGAGAAAACATCTCTTTGCCATGGTAACATATCACTGTCTTCATCCTCACTTTCTTCATCTGAACTAAATAAATCTGAAACAATAAACTTGTTATTTTAAAGAATTCAATTCTAAAACAGAAATAAAAAATATAGAAGTAAGCAAGAAAAACATTTTGAAAATACTTTAAAAAAAAAAAAAAGCTTTTGTTAAGTACCATTGTAACAATTATTTTGAATTAGTCATGTAATTAAATTTGTAATAGATCTAGACTAACAATAATAAATCTCTGCGATTTGAAATATTTTTATTTCCTTCTTTAATCTTTCTCAATGCGTTATGATCCTATCACTTGTCTGGACCAGTTGAGAGAGGAGGAGGGGTATCTGGATGAAGATTACTGTGATAGCTTTTTAAATGTATTTTAGTATTTTATTATTTTTTTAAAGTTGTATGATTTGAATTCAAACTCAAGGACTCAAGCCAATACCATAGGCCAGAGAAACAGATGACCTTTACATCATCTGCCCTATAGATCGTAAGGTCTGAAAGGGGGAACTTTTACTTACTTTTTAATTTATAACTTATACCGCTAAATCTGTAAAGTACAATTTGATACCAAACAAAATAATTAATTAACAATAATTAATTAACTAATTGGTTAATTTTTATAAAGCTTACATCAACTCACTCTGTCTGTCTGTCTGGTAAAAAGTTTGTACACATTATTTCTCCTACACCCATACTCAAGATACTTATTCATTGACATAGACAAGACATGAATCAATTTTTTTTTTAAAGTACCAATTAGACAATTAATTACTGGTAATTAATATTTTTTTAAAATAGCAACAAGGGAAACCAACTCTTCAGTATTCACAGATATGGCTCAATTTGTTGGGTTTAGCCTCCTTAAATAATTGATAAGCTATTTTTCCATCACACTTTCTCGAATCAAGTTGATACTTTGAACAATTATTTATTGTACCTAACAAAACATGAATCATTAAACAAATTAATTATTGGTAATTTATTATTTAGTTTGATACTGAATAAGGGAAATAACTTGTAAGTTATTGGTAGATATAGTTTTAAGGACTGAGTTTTTCCCCATTTAGATAAGCTTTTTTTAAAAAAAAAAAAAGGATTTTTAATATTTCGCTTGTTTTTTTCTAATGATTCTGGTTTTGTCAGGTACAAGAAATAATTGTGTAAATTTTCAACTGGATCTAAGATTTGGTGTGGGAGAAATAATGTGTACAAAATTGTACAAGACAGAGTGAGTTGATATAAGCTTTGTAAAAAATATTACAATGAAAGAAATTTGTGTAGAATATATTTGTTAAATTGTCTCAAGAACTGGAAGTTATCAATCCTATCACTCTAATAAAACCCAGTAGTTTCTCAAAGGCTTCACTGTTAAAAGTTTCCCCAGGCTATTGACATTCAAATATTTTTTTACTAATTCGAAAGACTTTTTAAGGAAAATATGCTTCACAGGTGAGGCTGCAGCAAAACAAAGTAGAGGTAGTGTGTTATAAATATGTCATACTTTTTTATCCTGGCTATTTCCAGATATGGAATATCAGCCATTTCTGTCTCCGATTGAACCTGACACTCATAATAGTGGCCTCAGGTCCAAATTGTCTTTTTCTTGAAATAATGTTTATTATTATCCACATTGTAAACTCTCATTTTAGTTTTGAAAGCAAAGAAAATGGTCATTTACCATTAACAATACTTTTCCTACTTATCACAACAATGATCCATTTCTAGAAAAAAAGTGAAAATTCTGGCTTGGTTATGGCTGTTTGCATAAGTTTTTACACATGACCTGTGTTGTGCAAACTTTTTATAAAAATTTACATTTAGCATCAAAACTATGAAATTAAATAACGTACATAGGCAAAATGCCTCAACTTTTTTTTTTTAAATTCACCAAATATAATTTCAAGAAAATGAATTTTTAGGCTGGTGTTTTCTGTTAGAAAAAATAATGAAATGCCTTCATAAAAAAATTCTAATGTAATGACAGAATTATTATATATAATATATGCTTTTGCTAAAATTTTGAAAATAAAGTTTAAAAAAAATAATTTTTTAGATATAATTTAATTTAAGCAGTCCAAGTTTTTTTTAGAAAAGAGGGAATAACATAAAATATATTTTTTATGAAATATTTATAATGGAATAAAAATTTATTTCATAATGGGTACAAAGTATAGTTTCACAAATTGTGTTCCGTGGAACACTAAGGTTCCGCAAGGCCTGAATAGGTGCTCCACGAACCATTGGAATATTAAACTAGTAGTTTTACACATGAAAAGAAAACAGGAAAAATATTTAACATACTTTTTTAAAAAGACTACACCTCCTTTAAACTACTAATAGAGCGATTGTTTTTCTCTTAATAACTAATGAATGTTAGATAAAATAAAAACAACAATGGAACATTCCCATTCCCACCCTTCTCCCCAAGAAAGAATCCTGGTTAAGCGAATGTATTCATGTTTATAATAATAATAATTTGTTTAAACAAATAGGAAATTAGCCAAACTAAAAAAATGAGCAAATGGTTCCGCTAAATTCTCCAAACGTGCAAAGTGTTCCATTACATAGGTATAGACTATGACTATAGACAATATACACCTTAAGCTTACATTTTGTTTGTGAGCAGCGCTATCTAAATAAATTTATTAATATTAATAATAGAGGAATTTTTTAAACTTAATTTTACTATAAATTTGAGCTCAACTATCCAAAATTATTGACAGGCAATTGTGAAATGACTAAGATAAAACAATATGATATTAAAAATATATTCAAAATAAATTAAATATATACTTACTTGGTCCTAATAAAAAATGGTTGCTAGTTTTCCTTTTCGCATAAAATGAGTAAAAATTGACTGCTAAATCACTTTTTAGTTTCTGTTTGGCTGCTTTTTCAGTAAGGACTCCAGTAAGTTTATTCAGTTTTACATAAGGAACTGAAACTTTACTGACCACAGGTGAAGTTGTAATTATAGAAGGCTTTGGTGTTGAATTAGTCACACTGACAGCAGTAGTCTTTTGTAGTGCTGCTGGTGGTACATATGGTGGTGGTGGAGGTAAACTTAAGTGAGCAGCTAATGTATTTGGAGAGGGAAGCATGAGTGCTGGATCAATGTTCAGTTTGGTGTTCATATTTAATAGAGACAAAATATCCACATTTGGAGGTAGTAGTGAAGACATGTGGTTGCTCTGTTTCAGTCCAGGTAAATGGACTTCAGGTCCAGACTGGGAAGTTGAAAAAGGATAACTAGGAGCACTAGTTGAGGGAAATGAAGGAGGAGATGTTAAATAAGATGATGCTAATGAAGTGCTTTGCAAATTACTTTGATGACTTTGCAATGGATTTAATGTCAAAGATGATAATGATGAAGGTCCAGAAGGTCCAACTTGTAAAATGGATGCCTGCCTAGAACAATGTGTTGAGTTAAAAGATTCTAAAACATTATTTAAATTTGCCTGCTGACTAAAGGCACTCACAGGGGGATCTATAGAAATTGATGATGCTCCAGGATATGGAGGAGGAAGTCGAGGTGGTGTATGGGATGCCATGTGTCTTTCAGGCTCAAGAATGTTTGAGTTTTGAAATCCTAAATTATCTTGTGCTGCTAGTGTGGCTAGCAAAGAAGTATCAACTTGAGGTAGTGGAGGTATATCCTGGACAGTCAAATTTTGATCATATCTAGGAAGATTTAAATTCCCTGTATAATTTGATGTGGAAGCTTGTGGACTAAATGTATGAGATGAAGCAGGACTAAACCCAGATCCTGGACTAGGACTATGTTCAAAGCCAAAATTTTGCTCTGGACTTGATAATTGCAAGGGACTGGAGTTAGAATCTGTATGGCCATGTTCTTGAGATTTTCTAAGTTTTTCATTTATTTTGTTTTGAGCTATTTTAGTTTGCAATTTGTTCATAGTTCGAGAGCTTTTTGCACGACTTTTTGGTGTTAATTTTGGCTCAGGCTTGGCTCTCATTTTTTCTAGCTTCTCTGCCAGTTCAGGATAATATTTTGCAATCATAGATCCACCTGTCATTAGCCCACTGGAACTGCTGATATCGTTGGGAGAACGAACAAACCCCTGACCAGATTGAAGAGATTTACCCAATATACTGTCAGATGATAGAACATTATTTCCAATGGGTAAAATTAATTTGTTTTCAGTAGGGCCTGTATCAGAAAATGCATATGGATCATCTGGATCATCAGAGTTTGAATGTTGTATAGATATGGCAGAAAAATTATTATCTTTCGTGCTTGAGAAGATGAACTTGTTTTTCACAGCACTATTTAGGATTAGTGGAGTTTTAATTTCAGAGTTGGTAGAGGATTTCTCTTTCTTTTTTCTTTCTTTCTTAGGCAGAATTCCCAATACTTGCATATGATTGTTACAATATCTGAAAGTACAAGTAAATAGCAATGTATTTTTTTTTTAAATAAAAGAACTAACATATATAAATATATTCTGAGAAATTTGATCAGTTGAAAAATCCAATATATATATATATATATATATATATATATATATATATATATATATATATATATATATATATATATATATATATAACACACACATATAATTGAATGTAAGATATATGTAAGGCTTTCATAGAAATCAAAACTGTTAAACCAATCTTGATGAAACTTAGCATGAATGCACTTTCACTTTAGATTATGAAAGAGGAGATCATAGTGTATAAATGTCCCTCCCACAACCAGATGACTTTAAAGACCAACTGAAGAGGGTTTTTTTCGAAATTGATATAACTATTGATTTGGATAGTAGATGGTTTCAAATATAGTTCCTAAAAATTTGAGTTTAAAGAAATACATATTTATACTAGAAAATGTCATTTGAAAGTGTAAAACAATAATGAGATTTGAAATGGCTATGTAATGGCCGAAAGCGGAAGTGACATCTTAGGATGGAAATCGGAAAGAATGGCGAGCTCAAGACACTAGATCTAGCTAGGATTCTAGATCTTGTTTTTGTTTAAGACCAACTTAATTTAGACAATTTAGTCTTATTACTAGATTGTAACTAGATATGCCATAGATCTAGATATCTAATAATAGATTTTTAGCTACATATATTTTTTTTACTAGTCTTAGTTTAGATGTAGATTTGTAGATCTAGTCGTAGATCTAATTTAGTATAAATTACTATTTATAAATATAGGAATATAGTCTTAAGACTTAGTGACTAGCCTAGGCTATAGGGCTAGGTCCCTTCACTAGTGGTCTATAATAATATGAATTTATATGTCATGGGGAAGGTTCTGTCTAAATCTTTAGTTGGTCTATTCTTGTTTTGTATTAGGGCCTTATTATATAAATGCTACAAGATTTAGACTTAGTAGTAGCAATAGTCTTTAGAAAGCATATAATTATATCATTCTTTATAAAGTAAAGAAAGATATAGATCTAGATTTATAAAATCTAGACTTACTTTTAAAAAACTCTTTCCACATCTTCTTTCATCATTAGACTCTAAGAATTATAAGAATTAGGATCTACCAATAGGCCTATAAAATCTAGTTATATTCTAGTAAAGTAGTGCTAGATTCCACTGGGCTGATATTAATGTTCATATTCATTTAATATTACTTATTTTTTCATTTGTGTTTATAGATCTATTACAAAAAATATATATTTTTAAAATTTTATTGTAGAAACCTGACATTGGCTAAAAGATGATCTGATGCGTCTAACAGTGAATGGCTGCCTGATTGTGTGTTATGCCAGCTGAATTGTTGTTTTATAAGACTGTTGAGCATCTTTTACTTACAAATCCAAAAGCTGATGCTATGACACTCAATGGCTTAGAAGAAGTCCTCTCAGTTTTATATGGTCATGACAATAATCTTTAAATAAATAAGTCTTATACATCTCATCATATTTGTTTTCAGTTGGTTTGTTTTAAGCTAACGTTGTCTTAAATTTTTTGAATTAATAATATTGTTAAATTTTCTTTATAAATACTCAAAAGTGAAAAAATATTCTTTTGGATAAATTTCAACTTTCTGGGACATGCCCTTTATATTTAATGCATAAAGTTATAAGGCCTTATCTTCGATTCTGAAAATTAAGGATTAATGCAGTATTTCCCTTGACCACACAAACCCAGTTGCAACTTGTATATTTTGTCACATCTAATTCATTATGCAGACAAACCAGTGGTTTCTTTGGCATAGCATAAAGGAAAGCATATTGCCTTTGAAAGAAACAGCTGAAAAGCTCTCACGAGCTTGCTAAAGACAGACACAGACGACGAAAACGAAAATGTAAATTATTATAAATGCAGAATGTATAATTTGTTTATATTTATAAATTAGTTAATATAATGTAATATTTCCAGTAAGTCCCTGTTTACAAAGATATTTAAAAAAAAAAAATTAGCACCTAAAAGTTATTTAGCTAGATAAATAATTTAATATTAGAACTTGAAATATTTATAGCTTGAACCTAACTGATCAAATATTATATATTACCTCAGCTGTTTCTGCTCTTGCTATCTTATTGCAATTAAAATGTTCTGATAATATTTTAATATTTGAAAATATGTTAATATAAGAAATATAATATAAGAAAAAATAAAAGTTAACCATCAGTTAGCAATTCAGCTTTAAAACTGCATTACGAAAACCAAATTTAGCTCTTCATTGATATCAACTTTTCATTGAGCTAACTGCTTCCAATATGGGGATTACTCTTGAATCATATAAGCTAAGGAAGCTGATTTTGTACTTAAAGTGTGCAAGTAACTATCTTGCTTTGACTTGTTTCTCCCCACCCCATCTCTACACACAATTACACATTATCACAATTCCAGTAGTCAAGGAGCTGTTTCTGCAACCAAAGTTTCTAGCATATAGATCTATTTTATTATCATCGTTATCAGAACGAAAAGTACTGGTAATTAAAAGAATTGGTGATTAAAAAAATACAGGTGTACTGCAGGATATGGTGGACAGAAACACACTGTGTTGTGGTCAAATACTTGGTACGCATGAATGGATTTAGGTTAAACCGGCTGGTTAACTGTGATAAGCTTACACAGTCATAAAAACTACACATTGACTGTAACAAGAGATATAGCAGACTGATCCACATTGTACGGTGGACTAAAACTCGATACTAGTGCGCTTGACCGGATCTAGGCAAATCCGGCGAACACTAATTCGCTTAGCTCTATATTTAGTAGAGTGACCTAATTTCCACCTTATGACGTCGCGGACCCTGTAGTTAGGGAGAAACTCATCTCGAATGGCTACGAGACTAAGACTTTTAGGTGTCCCTAAAACCCACATTAAAATGCTAATATCTCATTAACGGCTGAAAAGTTATAGAAAATATTTTGCATATACATGTTTTTTTAAGCATTACATTACAGAAAACAAGTATTAAAACAGTTTCTGTGATTGACCCCAAAATATCAGTTGGTCTTTAAAATTAGGAAAAAAAATTCCAATCTATACAATACAATGCACTTTACTAGATTTAGGTCAAAGTAGCCATCTTGCAATAGATTTTCACAATATAAAAATCTTTGGTCAAGCAGTGATACAAATCATATTAGCTTATACGGTCAAAAACAACAAAAAAGTATTAAGGGCCTATTATTAAATGTTTATCATTAATAAACTACTTTATTTAATACAATTCACCTTCAAATGTGTTTTTTAAAAACATTAGAACTATAAATTTGCTTTAATTATGAATCTTCATTTTGGAATTTAGTTATTGTTTAATACATGTTTTTTTTACATTTTTATTTAAGAAAATTTACCTTCAAATGCGTGTTTTAAAAACATTTTAGAACTATACATATATATGTATTTCTAGTATTAATTCTAACAATAAAGAAATGTTATAAATAACTTTTTTTTCTTTTATGTAGCGTATCTTTCATCCTTATAGCAAGAATCTCTTTTGTGAACCAACAGGAGGAGGGGGTATCTGGGAAAGGTTTCCATACTGCCTTTAGGCGCTCAGCTTGAGTGGGGTTTCAAACTCTAGATAGGTAGCAAAGTGGTTAATACATCTATGCCACATAACTCTGAAATAAGAATAATCGTCGCATGCCTACTCACAATTGTAAGCAACACACAATTGATTGCTTGCTGCAGTTGTATCCTAGTGCTTGATTGGCTCAGTGTAGTGGTGTGTTTTTCTTATTATCAATCAACAGTATTATGTTTTTGTCCTTTTATTTATACCATACATTGTTATTATTAGCTGTGTTGCTATCATTTACTAACCAGACCACTAAGGCGATATTTTGTCTACTATACTGTGTAGTACCTAGATTTATATTGACAGCGTAAAAGTGAGGTGGTGGTATTATATAGTGTATAAGTACTTGAATAAATATACAGTTCCCATTTAGCAGATTCTCAGTTATTGTGGGTGGTTCAGCAATTGCATCTCCCTTGATAAAAGAGGGATCACTGTAAACAATTTTTAAAAATATTTTCATTTTAACATTATATCAAGTTTATTTTAAGTGAATCCTAGTTATTTTTGTTTAGTCTTTAGTCTTTTAGTAGTTTTAGTTATAGCAGCATGGAGATTTCTTATCATAATGTATAATTCATAAAAATGCTTCTGTAAAAAAAGTAAAAGTTTGACCTTCTTTCTTCATGTTTAGGAATAGCTTGAGTGCACATCTGATTACTTGACTTAGCAACATAAGCACATCTTTTAAAAGGCGCACTTGGATCCTCTAATATATGTCTAATACAGAAGCCATATCCATTAAGTCGCCTTTGATTGCAGAGCTTGCCACTGAAAGAGCAAAGGAGCTTACTGTCTGCACTAGAGTAGTGAATATTTTTTCCTTCGTACATTGTACGTGATGCTCCAGTACAATCATACCCTAAAATATCTCATGTTCTGAAAAAAAAAAAAAAGATGTATGCAATAAAGATTAATATTTTCAATATGCAGACATTGTTGCAAAATTTTTGCCATCGTAGATCTATAATCTTCTGGTACCAAATAACTAATTTTTTTTATATTACCATACTATTTAAAACATAACAATAATATATATATTGATACTGTTAGGAATCATACTGTCAATTGCATAAATTTGTATATATGCCAGGTAGCAAAATTACTTAAGGTAAGGTTGCACTAGATCAGCCAAATAATTATCTCCAATAGTTTAGGCAATATAAATAGTATTGAATAGCGTTTACATGCAATTAATAATTTTTTACATTAAAAAAATATTATCACAGAACAACAAAATGCTTTAATTCTCCTAAGGCCAGAAAAAAGATGTTGTTTCTGTAAAAAAAAACTAAATTGATATGAGGACTCTACTCTTTGAGGTGTTCCAGCTTAGAGAAACAGACTAGGAAATGTCCCAATGAGGAACAAAGTGGTGAATAAATAACTGGTGATTGGATTAGAGAGCATTTTTTACATTAGCATTAACGACATTAACTTATTTCCATAATATATATATATACATATATAATAATAATAATTATATATATATATTATATATATAATAATTTTAATATTAATATAATATATAGGTACTATTATGAGTGATAGAATGGGATGAAAATGATCAATACAAATATCCACTTTATTTAAGAACGTTTCTTTAAAAAAAAGTTTCTACAAATAAAAGCAACACAAATTGTTGTTGGTTTTCTTTTATGAAAAGCTTAATGTTTAAGACTATTCATTAAAAATTTCTCTTCAAAAAATAACTTTGAAAACACATTCCAGAAATGCTTTAAGCTTTTCGATCTCCTGTTCTTATTGCTAGATAATTTATAGATCTTGATATTAAGTAAGTGAAATAAAGTCTAATACTACAGCATTTTTGCCCATAAAACCAGAGGGTTATACAAGTTTGATGTTTGGTTCACAGAATAGTAACATATTTCTAAAGTTATGTTCACATGAAAAATATCTACTGGAGACCAGCATAATTATAAATCTAATTTTTTAAAATTGTTTTTTTCTCAAAATAAAATTGCAAATAACTTGATTTATTTTCTTGGCTTTTCTCTTGCCTACTATTTTGGTTATCTGGTTCCTATATCTTATCTTCCGATATATTTTTACTTCTTTCTGTGGCAACAGACAATCTCCTGGTGTTGTATTCATTATTAGATTATGTAGACTTATTTCTACTTTTCATTTTAGGTACCTCAATTGTAAAGTGATTTTTTTTTGCTCTTTAATTTTTTTTTTGAGTCATATATATATTATCTAATTACAGTGAACTAGATTTATATTATCTATGGTAAAATCTATGGTATTATTGTCAATAATAATAGTAATGAATCATGGTTGTTTTAGTTGTATAAACATATAAACAAAATGTTTACATTTCAAGAAACAATTGTAAATTTCCTATAGAACTAAAAATAGCTAGGGAGTTAAAAATAAGCAAGGATATTTCTATTAGAAAAATTCTTGTTCTTTCATGTACAATGGAGAAGCTAAGTTTAAAGAGGAATGAAAACAAAGAAAAGCAAAAAGCAGGTGTGATTTAATGAGTTTCAAGCTTCATGTTAAGTATACTTTGGTGAATCTATTAATAAATGAATAGATTATATAGTGTGATGTCAATCTCTTCATGACTTCTACTGGAGAAATGTAATTATTTGATTTCCAAATGAAGAATTGTTATTTGTTCCCCTAAACAAAGATTCTCTACAGGGGAATTGAGGTTACCTGATTGACAGTTTGAATCTAACAGCTGAAAATGCCAAGACATATTTAACACCTAATTCCATTGTAACATTATTATTGTAAAACACTAACAAAATTGACAAATTTTTGACTACATTAACTTAAAACTAACATGGTGTAGTATTTTTTTTTTTAAATTGTGTATTCATTTAATCATGACGTAATTTAATTTAATTGATATGTTTTTAAAATCTGTGGTAGACGTGTAGATAAAAAAATAAATATCAATGACTTGTCAGTGAAGATTTTCCCATTTAAAAGGGAAGGATTCCCTGTCCAATAAAGTTTTTTACTTCCAGAGGCACCACTCTGTCTAGTGCTCTATTAGATGTTAACTTGAGTATCCATTTGAATGGGAAAGATAAAAGGGAATATAGATGAAATTCCTTAAGAGGATTAATCATAGCGAATGATGGAATAGGTACCTTAACACCTGGACCAGATTAAAGCAGGATAACTACATGTAGGGGTGGGGCGAACATGGCTGCATGTAAAAATAACAGTGAAGGAATAAAGGTTGCCTATAAATAAGTGAGGGTCCAATTCATGTAAATAGTTCGGATGGCTTGTTACAAGGGTGCTATAAGATATCAAGTTAATATTTTTTAAGTTTTATTTTACTCACATTTTATGTACTATTCCCATGCTTTAGAAGTATTAACAGTCAAACTAAGTTTAAGCCCAATCTTGTGCTGAGCTAGCAACAAGAATTTAAAAAAGAAAAAGCTTAAATGTATAAATCCCCTGTATCAACTGTATGTACTTTCCATGTATAACAAATTAAACACATGAGCAGAATTTAACGACATTAACGTTGCTAGATCTATCTATCAGAAGACCGACTGTCAGTGATCCATTTGTGGTGTGAACCTTTTGAAGTCAGCCTTTTGTCTGTTAACAATTTGTCAGGTGAACCAATTACCAATTAATTGTGGTGAACCCATTTATAAGCCATAAGCCTTAGAATGATTCAATATCTAGATTCTATGTTTAGAATAAGAATGGATCTAGATTCTATTAGATTTTATATATATCTAGAATAGATAGATTAGAGATGTAGTCTAGTCAACCTAGAATCTAGTATTATAGATCTAAAATCTAGATTTAGTATATATATATATATATATATATATTTAGATTAGAATTAGATCTAGATTAATAATCTAGATAGATCTAAAATCTAGATGTATCATTAGTATCATCTAGACTTCTACTTGCGAGTCGTGGACGTTGAATGCAGAGCTATAGAGGAGGATCCTAGCAATGGAATTGAGATGCTACAGAAGGATCCTAGGCATCACATTCAAAGACCGCATCACAAACCAAGAAATCAGAGACAGGGTTACTGCAGCGATCGGAGCCCATGACGACCTGCTAACTATTGTAAAAAGACGAAAGCTTAAAACCTATGACCACATTACAAGATCTACGGGGCTCACAAAGACCTTCCTTCAGGGAACAGTGCCAGGAAAAGAAGAAGAGGCAGACATAAAAAGCGATGAGAGGACAACATTAAAAAATGGACGAGAGAGGTTCTAAACAAGGCAAAAAAAAGGGAGGAATGGAGAAAGAAGGTCGACAAGTCTTGTCTGGTGCCCCAACGGTCCAACAGACTAAGGGATAGGATAGGTAAAAAAAAAAAGACTTCTGAACTACTTCTAGACCTAAGCCTAGGCCTAGGGCTAATCATAATAATCATAATGACATAATCTTAGTCTTGGTTAATCTAATTCTAGTATCTAGATCTAGCTACTCTTAGCTAGGGCTAGCCTAGATGCCTAGACTCCGCTAGACTATTCAGTCATTTCAGTCAGTGAGTCACTATTCTGAGATTTTATTAATTCTCTACTTCTTAACTTAGTTATATTATTAGTTCTAGAAATCTAGATTCTAGATCTAGATCTAGGTTCTAGACTAGATTTTAGATCTATATAGAATATAAATTATATAGTTATAGTCCCAGATATTTCATGGGCTCATGGGGTCTAGACTATCTAGATAATTTTGAATAATGAATCAAAATAAATTCAAATATAAAAGTGTAAACATTAGATCTAGTGATCATTGAATGATTGATGATTAGTCAGATTAGTAACATTGTCGATAACTGGTACGCTTCTGTTTTCACACAAAAATGACAAATACTCGAGTGGTACTTTAAAATGGGATACTTTTTTTTTACTTTTCTGTATACACATTAAAAAAAACAACACTCAGTTGTTATGGAAAGGTGAAGTTATACCTCATAGTTTAATTTTCTTTTACATTACTTAAGTAAAATATTCGTGAAATTAACACTTCCGCGATTTCTTTTCATAGCGGAAGTGCCACAACCAAGTTTTCATTGCTATGACAGTTTCTTAAGAATTTCATGTCAGAGATGTAGATATCTAAATTATTAAAGAAATACAATCAACCTTACCATGAATATATTTGAAAAATATGAAAGATAAATAGAAAGTAATTTAAATAGTAAATGCTTAAAGAAGTGAATCAAAATGGCGGCCAGAATTTGCGTGTAAATTTATTCCCCTTCACGTCTTGCCATAGGGGGTTCTTAAGGAGAGGTTCGGTCGCTATACAAACTTGACTCTATTTAAACTATCTATGTTGGGACAAACATATTATGGGGAATATTGGAATAATATGCGTCTAATGTCATTATTTGAAACAACTTAAGAACTTTACAATGTTAAAAAATAGCAAAAGCTCTTGTTTAAGTGGTATGCGCACTTATTTAGGTATCCTTCCGCTAAAACAAATAGGTTGTATATTACTAGATTTAGCAATTCTATTTAACATTTGGTTATAATGGCATTGAACTTTCAAAACATCATTGAATTATTGACTAGTGTGAAAGATAACTAAAAGTCTCACATAAGATATTTTAGTGATTTAACTTTCAGCAGCTACCAACCGCAAGTAGTGCCGGAGACTTGCGTCGCATTGTCACTGGTCCCAGACTCACGCGCCGTTGTTGCTAAATATAGTAACATACATTGTTGATAATCTTAAACTTTAACTTAAAGGCATCTTTTAGACATAAGATCTAGATCGAAATATTTAGACTATTCTGACAGACAACGAGCAGACCATGTGCAATGGATGTAAATCTAACATAATGTCACAGATGAACTTTTGTATGAAGAAAGATAAGATTGTTGAATTTGTTGGCCTAGAGTTCCAAGAGTCTTAACTATCAACTCAGGACTATGACTATGAAGGATTTTATTTTTTTAGTAGACCCATACTTTTGCCCCAGTGAGTCAATGGAGTGTATATATGTAATTCTTTTGTCCACTGCACTGTCCGTTGATCAATTTGCAAAATTATTTACTATTAATTTTATTAATTATTCTTTTTTGCAGAGAATTAGGTCATCGACATAGACAAATATGCCTATGCCTATATACTTCTGTGGTCGTCGCTTAAAAGTTTTAAAAATAGTTAGCTATGAAACCTATTTACACAAGCACTTCGCTGGCACAATGGTTAGTGTATTGACTTAGGGAGGCATGAGCTCTCGAGTTCGAATTCCAGTCGTACTACTTTTTTTTTTATATAAAATAATTGAAAAAGCTATCACGGTAACCTTCACATAGATACCCCCTTCTTCTCCCTCGTTAAGTAAGTTCTGTTATAGGCCTACTAACTACTACATATACAAAAAAAAATCTATTTAGTAGATGCATATAAGTTGGATATAATTTAAAACGACAATTAATAAGTAGTTTTTCATATTATCGCGTGAACTGCAGCATGATGCTGTTGCGATACATCACTGAACAAAAGGATTTTTTTTATTTTTTACGAAATGTTTTTTTTTTCTTGAGGAATAAGAGATTGTCTCTTTACAAAACAATTAGAACAATTAGGCTATATATTCATTATAAGACTTTATAGTTAGGCCAGGTTCACATGTAACGCTTCACATTCTCTTTCACCTATCCCTTGGTCTGCTGGACTGTTGGGGCACCATACAAGATCTATCAACCTTCTTTCTCCATTCTTCTCTGTCATTTGTCTTTGATAGAATTTCATTCGGATGTTCTTTCTGAAAATATTGAAACCTGCCTTTTTACCTGCCTGGGTAGACCACTTCGGGGGCCGATTTTGAGTTTTGTGTCTCCACACAAACTGTCTTTGTAACCTTGTTTTTTTTTTTGTTGTTGTTGTTGTTGTTGTTTTTTTTCTTTTTCATATGGACCTACAAAACACTTGTTTTGAAGGATGTTGTCAAAACTCTAGAGGTCTACTTCTTTGTGATTGAATTAGTTTATTTAAAACAGAAAATGTTAAGGATTGTTCGAGAATATACAATTTCATGAAACAACAGAGTAAAAGCTGGACATTTTCCATCATCCATATATCCCAGTGACGCTACAGTCCATGGAGGACCCTGGCCTGCTTTAGCACATCTTTCCATTCTGATCTATCCTGCGCTTTACGTCTCCATTTTACGTCTACTTTTATTAGCTGTTGTCATCAAGCCAACGTCGTCGCGGTCTGCCTTTGGGCGCCAGCCTTGTGTTTTTATGTCGGTGAACAGGTCTTAAATTGTTCTCTGGCATTCTTTCGAGGTGACCTGCCCAACTTTATCTGTTTCTTTTTGTTTCCGTCATCATAGAGGGGTCTTCATATAGTTGGTATATTTCTTGGTTGGTGCGAATCCTCCATCCGGTTTCTTCATGCATGGCACCATAAATAATTCTGACGACTTTTCTTTCCCAAGTATTTAGTAGATTTTCTGTGATTTTTTTTTTTTTTTTGTCAGCGTCCAGGTTTCGCTTGCATATATGACGACAGGTCTGGTGATGGTTTTAAAAAACTCCTATGTTCATGGTACATATTTATTGGGGTGGTTGTCTTGGTATTTTCAGAAACTTGAAATGTCAGATGACTGACGTATTGCCGGAGATACTTGTTTATAGAAATATATATATCAGAAACCCTCTATTAGAAATAAAACTGTTGATTTCAAAAGGGACTGGATGTAATTAAGATTGATCATTTGTATATGCAACTGATTCTGAGTAGCTAAATTTTAGCCTTTTTTTTTTTTTTTGCACCATCATAGAGTCTGCCCAGAAGCAGATATTCACATTAAAAAGACAGAGCTTACGATTCTGTAAGTTCGGACGCTGACAGAACCGTACAAACCTCCATAAAATTACAAGTTCCTGACCAATTTAGCAAATCAGAAGCGAACATTTCTGTAGTCCTACGATTGACTGTGTCAATAATTACCGTGGCTTGGTTACTCTTCCGAAAATGCTGCATATTTTCTACGTACATGACAGAAGCAAGAAACGGCGGTAATTCTACAGCTGAATGCAACAGTTGCAAAGTAAATAGAACCGATGAAAATTAGAACCAATTTTTGTCAACCAATAATTATTGCGGAACTCATGACATTTTCTTCGCGGAAAAGACAGTTCAGATTGAAACTTCGGCGATTAGTTACGTTTTCGATTTGAAGCTGGTGACACAGTACTGAAAGATCACAATGAAACGCCAAAAGAATTGCTCTCTATACATCGAATACAGTAAAAAAGGAGCGAATGGCAGAATGCGAAAGTAGGTATAATTCGAATTTTCGAAAGGATATTGTTTGTGCTGTGAAAAGTGCAATTGGGTTTAGTAGGCTACCGATATTTTGGCTGATGAGACTGCGGATATCTCAGGCGCTGCGCAAATGTCTTTGGACTTTCGGTTCGTTGATATGGTTGATGGTGATTGTTTTCACTGGTTTTGTCCCTGTTGTTTAGAAACAAAAAAAAAAAAGTCTGTGTCCAACGTCATTCTCAGTGAATGCATAAAGTACGGTCTACACATGAAAAAAACTACTCAGCCAAGGCTACGATGGCTGCTATGTGATGGCTAGCATTCAAAATAGTGTTCAGGCAAGGATTCGTGAAAAATACACCAAAGCAGCCTTTGTCCATTGCGCGTCTCACTGACTTAACTTTGTTTTCAATTACCTGAATGACGTTTCGGAAATAAGTAGCCTAACGCTGTTGATGTCATTAAAAAGATAATTGATTCTTCCGTGACTGTCCCAAGCGACGAGCGTTGGTAACTAATTTACCTTTTTGGTGTAAGACACGATGGGCTGGGAAATATAAATTCATTCGTGCTTTCAGTCACAACTCTGAGATCTTCGATTGTTTTGCGGATCTTCAAATAACGGCTGTTGGTGAAACCAGTCAATTGCACAGTCTGCCAACATAAAAAAAATTGGCCTCTCAAAAGCCTCATTGACATAATCCAAAACCATCTGATGTTGTGGGATGACATCTTGAGTAAGACGACACCGCTGGCAGACACATTTGGTATAGAGTTGCTGCTGCCGAGGACTTCCAGTCCACAAAAACATCGAGCAAACATCACATGCTTGAATTTTTTAGAGTTATAACAGAACACTGCTTTACATTTCGTATCTTGATTCATTAATTTCTTCATTAACGTCTGGCGTTTCCAGCAACAATAATGCTCATTTAGTCATTTCAGCCTGTTTCGTCTGCATCATAAAACAATGCAAGAGCTGGAACTTGAAGCATTCACTAGTCTACTTGCTGTCAGCAACATACTGAATAGTATCAACAATTGTGAATGCAAGACGATGAACTGGTTCTACTACTGGCATTCACAATCAAAGGTTGCAGACTTTGCCACGTTGGACACTCATGACTTGTTGAAATATTGTGTTTTTTTATTACCAATTAACTTTACCGGCCACTTCGTGTAGAATCGAACAATCTTTCAACACGCTACGACAAATCAAAACCTTGTGTGGTCAACAATGACTGGCCATCGCAACGAAATTGTAGTTATTGACAGTTTTGGCTGCTATAGTTGGTGGTCGTTTTATTTTTTACAAAGCTTATATCAACTCACTCCGTATGTCTGTCTGGGTAGAATCTTTTACAAGTTATTTCTTCCTATTCTCGGACCAAGTTGAAACTTTGCACAATTATTTATTGTCGATGACAACACACGAATAATAATTAAAAAGATAACGGTAACCAATCAGTCGTAATTAATTAATTTGGTTTTATATAGAACATATACTCAGCTAAGGGGAGGCACGCCTTTTGTAGATGTGTGGAGAATTAAGCCGTTCGCTACACATTTTGAACTACCGGTAACAAAAAACAACTATAAAACCTATTTTTACAAGAACTTGAACAGCTCAGTGACTAAACACGTCGGTTTTTCGTTATGGAGGATCGAGACCTTGACTTCAGACTCGAGTCACTTTTTTTTTTTTAATATACTGTTGTTTTTTTTTAATGCTTTTGAAAAGGCAACATGAAAAAACTTCTCCCAAATACCCCTCCCCCTTTTTTTTAAAAAAAAAAAAGGCCCACAAAAGTGAATCGACCACAGCGCACCAAGCGCTAGAGGAGTGCAAGTTGCGCTAAACAAAAACACCAATTGGTTGAAGATAACCCGCAATCAGTCACAGTCGCACTCCAATAAGTAGCACTCATTTTAAAAAAACAAAACTATATGGTATTGCATGTACCGGTAGGCGCTATTTGATGAAATTTGAAGTCATCAAAAATTAATAACATAATTGCTTCAAAATGATTGATGGAGTTTTACTCAGTAGCATTTGAATAGTTATATTAGTATAGGCCTATATTAGCCTACCGTAATTGTTTTGTTTATTAATGTGTTCCTTGTTGTGTTAACTGTTGGTACCCGGTAAGTTTTTATGTGTTTACCTGCCATATTTTTTTTTAGTATAAATTACTTAAGGAATAACTCCCGCACCTTTTTCTTCGATTTATGACTTAGGGCAACCAACAATTTATATGGCGTCTTTTTGATAGTTTCATCAATATGAGGATTCCATGACAGTTTTTCAATTATTATAACACCTAGGTATTTTGCGTTTTTAGTCTGTGTTACTGGTTTACCATTAATAAGATAAGTGGAATTAATTTGTTTTAGTTTTTTGTTACTCTTAATAACTGACATTTTTCTGAGTGGAAAGACATGCTCCAATTTGATTTCCATTTCTGTAATTCATCTAATTCTCTTTATAAAATGTATGTATCTTGTGTTGTTTTTATTGTTCTATATATTATGCAATCGTCTGCAAATAATCTGACTTTTAGAGAAAATAGATTGGAAATACTATAAGAAAAACCTTTAAATCAAGCCAATTTCCACAAGTTGAAGCTCTTTTTTCTCGTTTATTTATTTATATTTTAGCCTTGAAAGTCTAAGAGAATATCTTACTGCATCATCATTTTAAATTCTTTGGTCCGTTAGACTATCAAAAGTCAAATATACTAGGAACGTTAAGGAGACTTAATTCTTGATTGCAGAACACAAAACTACATGTAGGCCTAAGTAATTCATTTTATTTAAAAAGATATTATGTACCAGTATGCCATTTTAAAATGAAAAGTGTTATTCAGTGACTTTCTTAGGGTATTAGTATTGAAGCAGTTAATTTTCAAAATCAGTTGACTTTTTTTTTTTTTAAAGTATTTTTTTTGTTTGTTCTGGATTCAACTTGGCTGCAATTAATATGTTTCAGAATTAGCATTATCACTAGTTGTGTAATATGGCTTAACAATACAAAAATGGTAAGACAAAACAAGCAATTAATAACTTGTGAACCTTTACATTTTAATAACCTTAAATGCTGTTTCAATAGTTGAACTTATTTTTAGCAAAAAGTTTCAACCATACACAGAATTAATACAAATACCGTACATTTTACAATGGACATTGAGAAACACTACATTGCCCCAAAAAAACAGGCTTTAAACAAAATTCACATAACAAAAATATGTAAATATTAATATCCACATTGAGTAAAAAGTGTACTCAACATGATAACTTGAAAAAGGAAAGACTGTTGCAATATTTCACAAAAATTGTGCCATCTAGTTTATAAATAAAAATATAACATTTATTATGGTATACTTATTATGTAAATAAAATTGAAAGCTAATGAAAATATAAGGGATGCATGATTTTAGGTTATATTTCTCCAATAAGAGCTAAGATAAATATTTAAATTTTTATCCATTTTATCCAGCCATTTAACACATTAAACTACCTAATGACAAAGTCAATATTCTGCACCAATGTTTGCTACATAGATTCCACAAATTCTTTCCCTTTTCAATACCAGGTAGGCAACAACAAAAAAAAAAAAAAAAGGGGGGGAAGGTTTCCTGTATCAGTGCCTAAACACTGGTTGGTTAAACAATTTTAGAATTTATACAATACTAAGGACAATAGATTTTATTATCTTTAAAATTTTCTTAATGAACACTTAGCAGGTAATTATTCCATTGCAGTATTGTAATTTTAATGGTATAATAGGCAAAGTAATGCATTGTACACAATTGAATAATAAAACATTTGACAACTAAACAAAGAAGCTAAAGTGAACACAAGGGTTCATGATGAAAAAGGCTAAATAAATATTTAGTTGACATTTTGTTTTAATTCTGCATATACATAAGTTTGTTGGTTGCAGAGTTTCTTCCATCTAAAGAAGAATATAAACTAATAAGTCTTTGGAGCCCTGGTCCTTTTATTAAATCAATTATTTATTATTTTTTTAATACAAAAAGGTGTATAACCCATGAAAATGTAAACTCTGGTATCAATTTTATCCGACTAAGTCCCTTTAAGTTAACAACAGATCTAAAAAAAAATATTTTGTTTATAAGGTACCAGTACTTTTTTTCTGTATTTTGTTAAGATGCAATCTTAAGGTATTTGAAGTGAAAAATTTTAGATTGAAATTTGAAGAAATTTTTTTTTTTCTTTTTAGTCTGGCTAACAGAAGAATTTTACTACAGTATGCATAAACAGAACATATAAATATAGCTATTTACAAAGAAATTATTAATACACAGAATTTTCTCTAACAAACAAAAACTCCCAAAACTTTTTCAAAAGATAACAAACAATTTCGTACTGGTAGCTATAAATAAAATATTGTTTTAATTCATACAAGCACAAGCAAAAAAAATTTTAAAAGAAAAAAAGTAAAAATGAAAATCCGACAGTAAATCTACCAAGTTTATGTAATTTAATATTCTGTTGACTAGTTAGCCATGTCTAACTTAAAAGAAACTATGCTGTATATTAAGTGTACATAGTAATTGCCTACTATAATTAAGTGACACAAACGTAAATTCAATAGATCTACTCAAATCTACTACGACAAAATCATTATTGAAAAAATAATTCTTTAATAAATAGATACAAAAAGTAAGCTTCACAAGTTACATTGTTTAACCAAGTTCTATAAATATAAAATGTTAAGTTAGTTGCAGAGTATTTAAATTTTTAAAGGCCATGGAAAGGAAAGTGTCAATGTTTCTTAAAATACTACATAAGAGATTTAAAATAATTTACTGATGTAAACAAGATATGCACTTCAAATGTATCATTTCAATTCACACTATAGTTGACTTTCTAAAAAATAAATGGAATTTTTAGCCTGAATACTATTGGGTCAGGAAGCATTGTCAGCACTAACAGTACATTCTTTTAAGGATGTTTGATTTTCAACATTTAAATCCACAAATTCTTCATTGCTGCTAGACAAAGAGTTTGTATCCGAACAACTCACAGAATCATAAGCGCAGTCCTTTTCAATGTACATTGCACTGATAGTAACATCATCTTGCTTTAACTGCTCTGCTTGAGCTACCTTTTTTTGTAATAATGCTACTTTTTCCTCTAGGTTAATATAATGTTTTACAAGCTCTTCTTTAGGTAAACTTTGCAAGCTTTCAGCATGCACAGTTGTGTATATGTCAGAAAACTCTTTGTCTTTTCTTTCCAAGTTAATACAATCAATACCAACATCAGCTGGAGTAGAAGGCACTGAGTGTAACATCATACTTTGTGGAGAACGCTGATTCAAAAGAGAACTGCTAGGAGTTTTGTTAATTATTCCAGATGGTGAAGAAATATTATGTTCATCCATTAGAAACTGAGTGGAGTTAAATGGTGCAACTGGAAAAGTCATGTATTGCTGATTAACTCCATCTCGCCTAACAACTGCAGCAGCATTCTCTTTTTCTTGCAATTCTTGAGATTTACGTTTAAGTTTTATCTCATCAGCTGGAGGGTAAGGTTGATATTGGAAACTCTTATGTTTGTGCCTACTACCTCCTTTGTGTCTTCGACTTCCATGACTACCATGGCGACGTTTTCTTTTTGTCCGGTGGGTAGAACTTAGTGGAGCACTACCTGAACCGGAGTCTGTTCGACCGATGCCATCAGCATCATCCGCTTCATAAGATCTGTCGCTTCCACTTGAAGAATCTTCGCAGTCGCCGGAATCAACGTCCGATTTCTCTATCTTTTGTACTTGTGCCAAAATTCCTAGATCTACATCCATTAAAGATTCAGCCATTGAATATGTCACTGATGACACACTCACAAGTTCCTCCGTCGAAATGTTTACTGTGATTAATGAATACTAAACTGTAATGACGATGACACAAATAAACAACAAAATAGCAGTCGACTGGCTCTGTTTGCATCATACGTTTGTATATTTTCGCCAGCCCGAGAACGTAGGACTGATGTTAGGCTGATCAGAACACGGAAATAAATAGCATTAGGGTTAGGATGTGCTTCCGCCTAGAAGTAGTTACACGATTGAGAATTTCTAATAATTGTAAGATCTAGAAACAAATATTGACATATAAAAGTACATACCACTTATTTTTTGTATACCATTCATTACATTTACAGCAAAATCACTTCTTAAAAATATATAATCCTAAAAAAGCAATTGTCATAATATTTATAGCGGATTGATATGATTTGGTACGCACAAGGGAAGCTACTTAAAAAATATAGATTACAGATTATAAAAAAAAAACGCAAAACATTAAAGCACAAACACACATTTAGACTAGACAGATCTATAGATTAAAATGACGATTTATTTTTTAAAACGACAAAATAATACTGTAAAATATAAATCAGTTGGACTAATAATTAAGTTATATTCTTTAGAATATTATTACTAATAATTTATGTATAGATCTTGTTTAACTGGGCTAGATCTTTAGTCTAAAGTGACTATAGTCTTATACACTGGGTAGAACTAGACTTTTTATCTCTATTTACAAATCTAGATCTATACCAGGGGTGGCCACCCTATGGAGCAAGCGCAAGCTTTAATATACACAAATGTGAAAAACAAACCAAATATGTACAAACTACCATACTTTTAAGGACTGAAACTTAAATTGTAAACTTTGAGATGGTAAAAAAAAAAAAATAGGCACACGGAAAGCAAAAGAATGGCCACCCCGGATCTACACGCTGTTGTTCTGTTCTGGAGGCCAGACAATTTAGTCAAAATAAGAGTATCAAAAATATTAAATCTCATTCTAGAGCAGAATGAGTCGTAAACAGTAGCGGCCTTTGGGGGTTGAAACCGCACCAGGCCTCGCGCCTGAAAGGGGGGGGGGCGATAGGTGATTCTTGTCACCGTCAGCTTTGAAAACCAGATCAGTTCTCATAAACAAGGACTCGTTACTCAATATCTTTGGAAATATTTCCAGGTATCTATATCATACCAATTACCAAGTAAGCTCTTAACATGACATAATGAGCTTAGTTGGATTTGGCTCTGAGAATGTCAAATGCCGTAGCACAACGAATAACGTGATGCAAGAACAAATTAGATAAGAAAAACTGCAGTAGTGCGCAGTCTTAACTAGAATTTTAGCGATTGTACAGTACCTTGACGAAAACAACAGCACATTTAGTGGGAGAACAGAGAAACAAACGAACAATGGTCAATTTTCAGGATTTATTTAGATGATGACCGAAGTCGACCCAACAATGCAAGAACATCTTCGACGAATGAAGAACACCGAGGCTCAGGACCATTACATTGGGCATAGGATTCAAAACGAACGCACATTATTCGCAACAGTCTAGCTTTTTACTCTCATTGCAGTTGCCAAAATTTTAACTTCTAGCGTGTTTAGCAGAAATATTATTATCTAGTTTGTTGATTGTTCATGAAAAATATTTTTGAATCATTAGTAGGCCTACAGTTTTAACCTTAAAAGGCAAAATCTTCAATGTAGAACATGATGTAATGTACTCAAACGGCCAATTGTACAGTAACTACTACCTACGTAAGGTACTATATTTTGTAACAAAACTACAGCATTAGAGGTAAACGACGAGACGTTAGCGTGATGTGGTACGGCATATATAGTCTGCTCTTGTGGCTTAGGGCTCCGAATATGACACTCGCCCTGGGCCCCGCGCACTTCTAATTAACATTCGACAGCTAGAGCTGCGCTGGGTCGGACATTTATGCTGCATGGGAAACGACCGCATGCCAAAAGGCGAGCTTAAAGGAGGACGGCGTAACAGAGGTGCCCCCCTCCGTAAGAGCAACTCCGTAAAGATCAACTCAGGCGCCATTTTGTCCTCACTGGCATAGAGGAAAGTAGCTCGCAGCAGATGGCCTCTGAAAGAGACAGTTGGAGAGCTCTCACAAAGGCTGCGGGACAAACATTTGAGACTCAAAGAAAAGCCATTGTTGAAGACAAACGCAGAAGACGGAAAGACGCCATAGTCGAAGAAAAAATTGACCGATTTCCAAACAGATGCGTCACTTCCGCTTTCGGCCATTACTTTAGCCATTTAAAATCTCGTTATTTTTTTACTCAAATTTTAGGAACTATATTTGATACCATCTACTATCCAAATCAATAGCCATCTCAATTTCGAAAAAAAACAACAACTCTTCAGTTGGTCTTTAAATAGATCGTCAGCGGACAACGGCTTTGTCTGCACGAAATGCGGGAAAATATGCAGGTTGCAGGTTGCAACTGGGTTTGCTTAGTCACGTGAAACACTGCACTCATCTTTAATCTTCGAAATCGAAGACATTGCCATATGTTTTGGCATTGACCACTTGTTACTTTTTTATAATTTAAAAATGTTATTTCACCTACCTGTACTTACAGCTGTTTTGCAACTGTAAACAAGAGGGTATATATTGGCGTATTTTTAAGCTATGAATAAATCAAAGCAAATGAACAATATTCCATTCCAACAATAATAATTTTGTCTTTACCGGTATGAAATTTCTTTTGTTACAAAAATTTATGTAAATAATTTTTTTAAAAAAGGAAAGTATTCCTTTCAGACCTTGCAAACATATAATGTAAAGGTCGTAGCTCATGTTTCTGTGGCTAATGTTTAACAAGTGTGTCATGTGGCCAGCACAACGATCCCAAACTATTGTCAGGTTGGGTCAACTAAAACTTCCAAATAAAAAAAAATCCCAGTCTTAAAGGGATTCGAACCAGAGACCTCAGTTCGGAAGTTAAGCGCACTTAACCACTTGACCAGCTCGTCCCAAATTGATGAAAATGTATATTTTGAATGCTTGTCATTGCTAATCTAAAGTTGTAACTTTTTCCCCCTTATGTTGTGTCAAATAACGATACTCCCCGCTGATGAAAAAAAAATTGAATGGGGCAGGTCTACAGAAGGTGAAAAACAAATGAATAGGAATCGTTTTTGAGATCCGTGTCCATGTCAACTTTGTAAATATAAAATAGAGAGGAATCTTTTTCTAATTTTAGTGGTTTAGTTGGATACCGTAGCACAATATTAAAAAAAGGAGACCTACAATCAAGTGCTCCTTCATCCCCTAGTGCCATTAGACCATGGAAAGGGCTGCTCGAATCAACCAGGAAAACCAATGACTTAGTAGTCTCTAATTAACATGCACAACTAGACAACACATTGATACTCGTAGGGCGTATGGTTAATTAATTATCTTCTCTTTAAGGAACGTCTATAATGTAGCATAAAATGAGATAATTCGTCTGTAATAACATAAAGGGGGGGGGGGCGAGTGATATCGACTTGACAGGTCAAAAGTAAGTGTGTTGTTGATTTTCAATTAAACATATCACGAACAGAATACATTGAGTAAAAAAAAAAGGATTGCTAAATGCAAACAAGTTTTATTTTAAGTGTAAATAGGGGGGGGGGTAGGGCCAAAGTATTATGTGAGCATTACGATTTGAAGGATTTAAAAAGTAAAAGAGTCCTGGCCAAAAATATCACAGAGCCTATCAAATGAAAATGAAAAGCAGAAGAATAGTCAGATAGTGTAAATTAGATTAATTATTGTTAAAGCGAAGAGTCGGATAGAAGAGAAGAAAAGTGGTACTGGACTTTATATATACGCACCGGTCCAAGCTATATAAGCAAGCAAAAACATGGGAGGGGTTGCATGGGACAATATACAATGTATAGCCTGGGACCAAATCAACGGGCGTATCAGTGGGGAAACAAAGTGCGGGGAATGGAGCATTCAAATTGGGCCTTCGAAAAATGCAAGTATTCTCTCTAGGCCTGAAACTGATGGTCTAAAGATTTTTTTTCGGTGTTTCAATTAATACCATACATTGCTCATCGCCTTATGATTAAATGATTAAAAAAAACAACAACATAGGTGCTATATAAAGAATTCAAAAGCTAAAAAGTGTGTGGTGAAGGGTCGATCAATCGGAGGATGTTAAAATGTTAAGGGTTGTCATCGTAATTAAAAAAAAAAAAGGCCGAAAATGTGAAAGCATGAGCCGAATTGGTTACAGTTGAAAAGCAACATAGGATATACTTAATATTGAGAAGCCGAAGAAAAGTAAGAAATTGTACGTATGACGTATTTTTGTTATGGGCGAGAGATCGTTGGGGGGGGGGGGGGGAGGAGCGGATAAGTAAAAGTGATACTAGAATTCACAGGATAAAAGGCATATGGATGTATGTGTGACGGTGAGGGGGTGTTGTAAAACACGTATTTCCAAATCAATTCAAATGTCCATGTCGGAGTAATTACGATGCGCAGGGGGAAATAATAACAAAAATGTGAAGCCAAGAAAAAAGAAAGAGAGAGAAGGAAAAAGACCGGGCCGTTAAATGCTATTGTAACAGATACACTAATTCACTGGCTAAGAAGTGAGTATGTCGGGGGTGGGGGTGTCGTTAAAATGTGGCCCTTATATTAAAATATAAAAAGAATTGGGTTTTACCGCCTAGAATAAACAATATAAAGCTTAGGAACAAATCTACGGGAGTAGACGGTGTGTAGATAGTATCACACAATGCTTGCAGGGAACAGTATCATGGTAAAGGGGGAGGCAGACAACCTATAAACATGGGTGTAGCCAGGAATATATGTTTTCGGGGGGGGGGGGAAATCACACACCATATATGTGTATGTGTTTACGTAACTAATTAATTTTTATTTCATTCTGACCTTTCATTCTTTCGGAAGACGTTTAATGTACCCTAGAATAGGTTATTCTTGGAGTTAGTGGACAGACTGTAGATACCCCGCTCTTGCTAGGGAGTTTGGGGAAGCGTTGTGAGCTCCCTCAGCGGGGTTCGGGGCGGATCCCCGTCGCCAAGCACTATTTCCGGTATTTAAAGCAAAAAAAAAAGAAGAAAAAAAAGCATATTCTGGGGTATCTACAGTGCATTATCCTGCTATTTACAAAAATTCACTGCACTTTATTAATGGAGCCCAGCGACTGGTAGAAATTTGTAACCTCTCTTTTTTTTTTTAGATTTAATATCGAAAAGGGAAGTTTTATCGTCCAAACCATCTGTTGGGGAGTTTAAACTAAAAAATCTCTGGAGTGTTTTTTTTTAAACCACTTGGAAACCCCATTAGCTACGCTTATAGGTGACAGAAGTTTGCTTTAGAATTATATTGAAGAGGTTTTTTTTAACCTCAAAGTTATCTATAGGGAGGTTTTAAACTCAAAACCATATGGAGGGTGTTTTAAACTTAAAGCCCTCTGGAGGGGGGAGTTAAACTCATAGAATTTTGTGTGTGTAGTTTGCATTAATTATATATCGAAGAGGTGGTTTTTAGCTTCAAACTCCGCTGAAGTGGTTTTAAACTCAAAACCCTCTGGAGGGGGTTTTAATTTAAAGCTCTCTGGAGAGGTGTTTTAAACACAAAATTCCTCTTGGCTACGCTAGTATCTGGTGAATGTTGTATGCTTTAGTCTTCAATTGAAGAGGGGGGGGGTTATCATTTTAAAAATTTCGGAGGGCGTTTTGAGCTCAAAATCTCCTTGGCTACGCCATGGTATTTGGTGACTGTCTTTTTTTGTTTTGTTTTGCTTTATAGACTTTTTAAGTTAATTTTTAACCTCAAAGGGGATTTAAACTCAAAACCCCATTAGCTGTGATGGGGCAAATGATGCTTTAACATTAAAATCTCACCTAAAATAAACAAAATCAAAGCAAAAAATCAGTCATAAAATTCAATTTTCGAGGGGGGAGAGTAAACCCAACAACACCCCCCCCCCCCGGCTACGCCAATACCTGTCAGAGAGAGAGAGGCTCATGGACTAATAAGACTATGACACAGTAACAGAAAACGCACACATATTTAAAGGTCTATTTTAATATATGGCTATGTATACCAAAAGAAATATATATAGAACGTAATTATCTTGTCTTTTGAATTGACGTCTGCAATTACAAGAGAAGACCTGATAAAATACTCATAAAGACACAACGATAGAGGCCCATTTCTTGGTCCACCTGCTATGGCAACTCTACACGTGCACCCTCTTGCTTAGTAGGCCTACCAGTACAGCCAGAAAAAAAAACAGACTTTGCAGATTTAAGTCACTAATTTTATACAAATATTATGTCTTTCTGTGGCATTTTACAATCTTATAGTACCATGAAAGCCGATTTATTACTAGTTTAGAAGCATAATAAGTTTTCACTAAAAAAAAACATCCATATCCGTGACATATTGCGTTTTTTGGTCTACTTATTGTCCTGGCCAACAGTTCACGCGTGTTGAGCTGTAAACAAGTAATATACTCGGCACTGGAAACAATTTAACCCACTACACACTTGTGCCCTACTTTCCTCCAGTGTAGCCGTGACCTCCGTGTCGAAGGCGCCGGTGTAGCCCATTGAGCTCTTTTATAGATCCCTGTGCCACATCAATCCAGCCTTGACTTCACTACGGTATATAAAGTAACTATGACGCAGCTACACTGTTCAGTTTGTTTGGGCTGTGTGAAACTTACTAGAGGCAAACATGTGTATACGAGGAGTCAGGCGTTCTATTGTGTCAACATAGTTTATTTTCAGTCTGAGTTGATAAGTGCTGGCATAGAATTTAAAGCATATTTTATCTACTCGACATGTAATATGCTTCTACACTGAGCGCTACACACCTAAACGTAGATTAGATCTAGAACTAAAATGACAATCGTTGACATGACAATTGTTTGAAAATGTTTTGGGATAACACAAATGTATATATAATAAGAGAGTACTAAAGATGTGTGGGTACAAACGTAATAAGTGTTCATTGATCGTTGTTTACAGCAGAAGTTACGCAATAAAACTCATATCCAGGTTTAGTCAATGCAATCAAGTGTGAAACGTTAAGGCTTTGAGGGTTAAATTTTGATGCAACACAGTTGAAGTCATGGATGCCTATGTAGGTTAAAGTCGTCTTCTCAAAGTGGTCAAAACCCCAGTCAAGGGAAACATACAGTGCTGGGGTGTTTCCATATCATATATGCCAGTGCTTCTCAAAATGTTGGGTGGGACGTGATGACGGAAAAGGTGGGCGGTTGGGCTAAGGCGTTTTTTTTTAATGTTTCTTTTGTCGTGGATAAAAATATCTGTACTGTATCTACATTGTAGTTATAATTTATATTTAAGTTAACCAATTAAAAGCGGCATTATTAAAATGTTAATAACATTAAATTATTAATTAAGTGAGGCAATGTCATCTTCTAAGAGCGTCTGCAACATGATCGATTCAAAACGCTCTTTTTCAAATAAGACGTTTTAATACATCTTTGCTAATGCGATTATAGAGTCTACCCGTCTTTCTTACGTCGTAACGGTAACAAAACGTGCCATTGCACTAGTGATGACGTGCACAAAAGAGGCCTTCTACAAGATATCTTTCTGAACATGGGGGGGGGGTGATCTTACGACAATCGATCCCCTTACAAACATAAACGTTTGTCATCTGTTTGACATGTTTCGAATGTTCTTTCAGAGTTGATGAGAATTTACTTTAAAGTCCAAACCTCCTGCAGGACGACGGAGGATGGTAGCGTGCAGGGTATGAAGCCGGGACCATCGACAAGTCCAAACGACAGTCCAACGCGCAAACACCGCCCTGCATCCAAATTCTCTCACACTCAATCGAGAAGTCCCACCCCTTCTTTAGACCGCTATATAAGCCAGGAGAATGAATTTTTGAACCTTAGAATGCAGGAAACTCTATGTGCCCGGGATCCTCCGAAAGGGGAGGGGGTCACTAGTAAAGGTTTTAGAAACAGATATATATATATATATATATATATATATATATATATATATATATATATATATATATATATATATATATATATATATATAGAGAGAGAGAGAGAGAGAGAGAGAGAGAGAGATTTGGCATGACTTTCTAGAGTATTTGTTGAACCGGTATTCATTTTATTTATGTGTTTATTTTATTTCTTAAATTAGTCTATAATAGCGGTTAATAGCCATGCATAGAAGCCAAATTATTTATCTGGTGTGTAAAATTTGATGCTAAAAATTAAATCAACTTCCAATTCATTTCGCAAGACGTAAACAGAAAAAGTCATACAAAATGGTTGATGATGATGTTAGTTTGACACGACTGGTTGAAATAAATAGATGCGTTTTCACTAGCCGGCTAAGCGTTCGCGCGTGTGAGCGTGTGTTATCATCCCGCTGACATAGTGCCGCGTAGGAGATGTTTACAAACACACTGGGTCATATTGGGTTGACCTATTAGCTCGCTTCAACAAAGATGGCAACTCGTACGCCCTTGCATGCAGAAACACATTTCCCTCTAACATGACCTAAATATTAATAATTGTATTAATTGCCCTATTTTTTTTTATTAGTGCTTGAAGAATGGGGTTATAACTACGTTTTTTTTTTAATTGCAGAAACATAAGGTAACAATGAGACGGTTTGCTTTTCATTACTTTCAAAATGGCGATCTCTAATAGTATTTGGATATTGATATATTCCTTTCCTTATTGAGAATGAAAGAAAGCCTAACGTTTAGTCAACTACTGTGCAAGCTGGTTCAATCAATTGTACCCCACAATCTAGAATATTCTAGATCTATGTCGGACGTTATTTCCTTTTAGATAGATCCACAAACTTTGATCACTCGTAAGGAATACCTGTGTGCAGTGGCACCGGTAAATTAGGCACTTTTTGACTAGGCGGAAAATTAGGCACAGAAAATTAGGGAGGAGTAGCGACATAACAAATAATATTTTTATAATATTAACAATTAAACTAAAGTATTTAGATTAGTAACTAAATATTTACACAAATTGCTTAATTATCAATACCAAAAAAAAAAAAAAAAAAAAACGATGAGCGGGGAATTATCTCTACCGCCACTCCCCTGGATCCAATGATGTCTGTATTATAAAATGACTCTTAGTGCTCCAAAACGTTCCACGGCGTTTGCTAGGTGACGCCTGATGGCCCTGGCAGTCCACTATTCGACTTGAGCGCTATGCAACCGCAACTAGACTTCACATGCTGGTGGTGGACCGAGACCATAGTTTCACCAGATACTAGCTCTGGCTAACCCTCACCTGGTTTGGCCTGTCAGTCGAGATGCGGTGTGGCCGTTGCCGCATGCAGACAACTGCTTGGAGCTACAGAACCCCATACAGGCCTTTAACTGCCCATCAAGCATTAGCTCCGAAGCCATTGCACGCTTGGAACAAATCCCAATAAACCATTCACTGGCTGACCCTCCCTGGCTCAATGAAGTTGTGACGAAATGTTTAATTAGTTAATTACTTGCTTGTCTAGGGGAAATTTTATTAATTCATCCCGCTCATATATATAAGATTTTGTACAGGCACACCGCAACTAACAGTAAGAACAGACCAATATTATAAGTTTATAAATAAAATAATTTAATAAATGAAAGTTTACAAAAGATAAATGATCAAATAAAATTATAATCGAGAAATGAAATGAAGATGTTATGGTCTAACATAATTGCTCATCATGGATTGCTAATTGGTGAGTGATTGGAAGAGTAGAGTGTTCCTATGTCTGGCTACTTTTATTCTTAGCTGCTAGCCCGTGGGTCGTCTTTTGGCGGTCGTAGGACTGGCACTCAGAAGGATGAGTCATCCGGCTCTGTCTTAGGACGTCGGCTTGGGATATTCTCTATGCTGTAGGCAAGCTGGCTCTTGGGTGAGGCCTCAGCCTGTTTAGCAGTAGAGAGGGTTGGTGCTGCAGACTACGTTTTAGTAGGACGATCTCTCATCTGTGGTCTATAGCTTGTTGGGAGCTGTGCTAACTCACACCAGTTTATCTTCTGCAGCGAAGGTTGCTCTAATCCAGGGGTCTCAAACACGTGGCCCGCGGGCCGCGAAACTATTTTGTGTGGCCCGCGGCCACGTCCGCGAATTTAAAAAAAATTGCATAAAATTTACAATGACTACATATAAGCCGTGAAATGATTTACAACTGCACAAATCAGTAAATGAGGTGTCACTGTCTCCAACCGACCGCTTAGGCTTTCAGCAGAAGCTGTGTGAACGGTGGCCTGCTTCTAACCGCTGGCCGCTAGCGGCTAGAATCTGGCCACCATTATACCACTGCTCCGACCATTTGGCCGCGTGTTTAATCAGGCCACGCAGCTAGCGAAACAGGAGAAAGAGAGGGAGATGGGGAGGGATGGGGTACATGTGTCAAGATTCTGTGAAGGCAAGCTTTGTTGTTAGCAAGATGATAGCAAATGCATCACGACCATTCACTGAAGGCCAGTTTGTAAAAGAGTGTATGCTACAGGCGTGTGAAATTATCTGCCCCAAGAAAAAGAAGCTCTTGGAAGGCATAAGTTTGTCTGCGAAAACAGTTGCAAGCAGGATCACCGAGTCAGCAAAAAATGTTCAACAGAAACTGATTGCTGCTGCAAAAGACTTTGTAGCATATTCCATTGCACTGGACGAGTCTACTGGTGTAACAGACACCGCATACTGTGCCGTATTCATTCGTGGGGTCGACGAAAACTTGAACATCATTATTGAAGAGCTATTGGACTTACTACCCATGAAAAGAATGACGACTGGACGCGACGTGTTTCAAGAACTGGAAGCTTGTATTGACAGGTGTGTGGGCTACCGTGGGAAAAAAAACTTGTTTCAGTGGCTACGGACGGTGCACCAGCAATGTGTTCAGAGAAGGTTGGTAATGATAGATAAACAGAATCAGCTAAGCTTGGCGGGACCTTTTGCAGCCATACACTGCATTCTGCACCAAGAAGCACTCTGTGGCAAAAGTCTACAAATGAAGAACGTGATGGATGTTGTCGTGAAGACGGTGAACTTCATACGTGTACGGGGTCTCAACCATAGACAGTTTGTGTCATTTCTAGCTGATTTAGAAACGGAATACGGAGAGTTGCTTTATCATACGGAAGTCAGATGGTTGAGTCGTGGAAAAGTGCTGCAGAGATTTTTTAAAACTGAGATGGGAAATAACATTGTTCATGGCAATGAAAGACGGAGACATACCTCAGCTCAGTGACCCATTGTTTTGTCGGATCTTGCTTTTCTCTCTGACATCACGCAACATCTCAATGCACTCAATTCACAACTATAGGGCACAAAGCAGCTGATTATCGTGATGCTTGACCGCATCAAACCATTCAGATGCAAGCTGACTGTGGGCCACTCAGCTGGCAGATGGAAACCTGGCTAATTTCTCTTTTCTAAGAGCATAACGGTTGAACCACAGCGCCTGAAAGACTACGTATACATCCTCTCCAGACTACTGGAAGATTTTGAACACCACTTTAAGCAATTCACTGCTCTCGAACCACAGTTTTTTCCTAGTTGCCACTCCGTTCGCAGTTGACGTGAAAAACGTTCCAGGGGAAGTCCAGATGGAACTAGGCTACTGGACGCAGCGTGACACTGTTCTGAAGCAAAAATACGCTGATGTTGGCATTCCAAATTTCTACCAGTTTCTTCCCAGAGACAAGTTTACAAACTTATTCTGCGCAGCTGCTAGAATTCTAGCTATGTTTGAGAGTAAGTACGTTTGCCAACAGTTTCTCCAGAATGAAGATCAACAAAACAGCATTACGATCAAGACTGACTGATGAGCATCTGAGAGCAACTTACGGCTTGCCACTACACGGGACTTCAGGCCTAACGTCTGGTCTCTGCCAAACGCTCTCAGCTGAGTGGACAGAAACATGAGTGACGAGCCATCTGCAGTTAGCCTAGTAATTGTAGTTTTTTTGTTTTTTTTTTGGGAACTACAGTTTCTGCTTTTTTATTAGTGACAAAGACAACGTCAGCTTATTGTAGTAAACTAAACTGCCTGTGCATGTATAAACTACACTAAATGTAATTAATAATTATAAAAAACTTTATTTTAGCATTTAACTGCAGTGACAGAGGTGTTTGTAAAATTTAATGAAAAAAACATTCTCTTTTCGTGGTGCGGCCCGCTGACTGATTATTACTTTCCACGCCCACATGCTGATATGAGTTTGAGACCCCTGCTCTAATCAGTCGGCGTTAGGCAATAGCTATTGGGCAGTGGACAGTTTGGGTCGGGTACTGGGCAGATGATACTGGGCAGTATAAGGCACTGTGGACACTGGGCAATATTTTAAGGCCAAGGGCAGTATGCAATGCCTTCTTGCTAACATGTATGTAATTGGGAGGGGGTGTATCTGGCGTGGTCTGCTCCGGTTACAGCTTTGGGTGGAGATATGGCCGTTACAGCATACAGTTACTGAAGCATCAATCAGGTACAGCAATCAGTACAGCAATCAATGGTAGCAACCAGGCCGTTTGTCCCTAACGAAACCTCACAAATAAACTTCCTAACAGAGGAGACTGTATGAATTCTAGCGGGCCTAACTTAGAATGCTTTGGTCTCTCTCTATATATAGATGGAGCATTTCGTTTAATGGGTGGGGAAGAAATCTAGGTGATTTTCTCACATGTATCTATGTACCGGAGATGTCAGGCGTCAGGTCAGATTTATGGTCAATATTCGTTGCCTACCGTGAGAGTAAAAAAATTAAGCGAATATGTATCTGTCCAGCCCGAGTGCAATGCTATTCTTAGAGTGGTGCGTATCCTGCCGGGGGGGGGGGAGAAATGGGTGTGAAAAATTATTAGGCCGCTGAGTATAGCGCTGGTGCCGCGATTTTAAAATCTTCTACAGAGAGAGCGTAGCTAAGGGGGTTTTGAACTTGTTACAAGAGATTTCTTTGGTTACCCCCCCCCCCAACAGATGATTTTGATGATAAAACTTCCCTTTTCGATATAAAATCTAAAGCAAACTAGTCACCTAATTCCAAGAGTGTTGCCAAGAGAGGTTACACATTTTTACCAGTGGCTGGGCTCCATTAATATGCTGAAATTGAAAAAGACTAAATCTGGCTCAACAAAGATGTCTAAGACGGATTTTAGGAGTCAGTTATAGAGATCGGGTCTCAATCAAGAAAATCTTTTGCCGAACTGGGAGTCGACCCCTTAGTAAGGTTGTGATAGAGCGTCGCATAAGGTTTGCGGGACATGTTCTCCGACAAAATGAATTACGCATAATAAGAGTTGTGATGACATAGAGGTCATCACGAGAAAGCGCAAACAGGGAAATCCTGGTATATCCTAGTACAACTTGTCGCCACACTTTCATGGAGGACCTCAGAGAAGGTGGGAAGAGGCTTCAGACTGCCAGTGACAGATTTTGTGGAAGCAGCTTGCCGCCCAATGCGCCGAACGGCGCCTGAGGATCTAAGTAAGTAAGAATAACAGGTTAAGTTTTTTTGAAATATAACTTTTTAATAGGATAATTCACTATAATTACCTCAGAATATGCATTTTGTTGGCTTTCAATACCGGAAACAGTGTTTTTCCACTAACTCCAGGAAGAACTATTCTGGGTATAATAAACGTCTTCTGAAAGAATAAATTTTCAGAATTTAATATAGATTAATAATGTACTCACACACGCACCCCCCCCCACCCCCCCGAAAAAAAATCTTGACTACGCCCATGGTACTTAAACTAATTAATGAGAAGTTTATCCGAAACTGACTTTTTTTCATCAGGCTACATAAATCAGACAGCAAGTTAGAGCAGCCAGTGAGGGTCTAATGCATTTTCATAAAAGCTACTAACTTCTCTATGATTTCAAAGTTGCTGTTTGTGCCGCAAATAAATATCAAGAGTTTGATCAGTATGAGATGTGTCGGTGGACCCCTTAGCGGCAATAGAAAACATTTCAAAATCTGCTGCCCTGTGTCTTAGTTTTGAAGGGAGATTTTACACAATATCCATCACTTTATTTTTGTAGATATTCCCATCTATCCGCCTTATTTGTTTTTGTGTTATGATGTTTATAAAGAGCTCTATTTTCTGTGTCAAACAAATATGTTGGCTTTATAACAGTACCACAATCCATCAAAGAAATAGTGAGAGCCCTTTGGTAGGGAAAGATTTGTTCAACTTTTTTGTTTGTGGGGACGTGATTTTGTACAATTTGGGCAGATGTTTTGGCGGGCCGGATGGAACCACGTCTCGGACCGAATCTAGCCCGCGGGCTGTATTTTGGGTATCACTGATCTACACTGAGTAGGGGTAAAAATATTGCTGACGCGAGTATAAATGTGACAATCGATTAACACATTGGCTTTGATCCTAGGGGATGAGTATACACGCTGTCAAATATGCTGAATGTGTGCATGGTTTAGATCTCTAGTTCGTATGTAGGTTAGGATTTAACCAATGCGAATGCCTAGGCCACTACCAATACAATTATTTTTTGTGTTGTTTAGGAGACATGTGTTTCCTCCATTTTTTATGGCGTGTGTGCGTGGGAGTGAGCCAAACATTACCTTGCAATTGGATCCCGGGATGTTTGGTAGAGCGGCATTCATCGCTTACCTAACAAGGGATCTAGAGTTTGAATCCCTTCTCCATCTGAGTTGTGTTTGCTGAGCGCCTAAAGACATCACGGAAACCTTTCTGATAGGACTCCTCTCCCCCAACAAATAGGACCATAGCGCACTGAGCATGGCATAGCAGGAAGAAAAAAAAGGGCTATCCAAATGCAATAAAAAGAATGTCCTCACAATATGTAAATTTGACTGACTGTCTATGGCAGTGTTTCTCAAACTGTGTGCCGCGGCACACTAGTGTGCCGTCGAAGATTTGCTGGTGTGCCGCGGGAGTTTTCAGAACGCCACCCGTGTAACGTTACACAGGTCTACCTATTATTAAATTTTTATTTTACGTTGCGATGATATCCACACTTGCAACGACCAGCAATGGCAGTGAATCGCTCCATATTGACGGAAAGGGGTGTTAGCTATTCAGGTTATGGAATTGTCCACTATACATAATATATTATTATAATGACTCAAATGTTGGCCTCCTTAGCAGACTCACAGCACTGACAGCAGTTCTTGAATAGGTAACGACAATAATAAGCGATGTGTTTCATGTCAATTGTTTAGGTGTATGCTAATAATAACAAATATGCATTATTCATTGTTATACATGGAGAAATACGGTAGCAAGAATGAAACTGCGAAAGTGTTAAATGAAAAGCAATGGACCAAACGAAGGTACAAAGATTAATCGGATATGGTTTCATAAACTTTCATATCTTCTGGACCTGAAGATTCTCCATTACCATTCTGTTTGATCTGCAATGCAACTCTGTCGAATGAGACGCTTGTTCCAAGCAAATTGAAGAGGCACTTGAAAACAAAACATGCAGCAGTAAAAGCGCAACCGAAGGAATACTTTGAAAATATCTGGGCTCAACAAAATAAACAAGCTAAGAAACTTACGAACTACCTAAAGCTGCTAGAAAAGGGATTGATTGCAAGTCTCAGTTATTAGCAAAACGCAAGAAAGCACACACAGAGACTGAATCAGTCATTGCACCAGCTTTAGCAATAGTTGTTGAAACTATCCTTGGACCCGATGCCGCCGAAAAAGTAAAAAAAGTTCCTTTGTCAAATGATACTATCTCGCGCAGACTTATCGTCAGATTTACAAGATCAAATCTGCGAACACTTCGACGTGACTGACGATGAAGTGTCTCTGCTGTGGTCTCTTCAAGTTGATGAATCCACTGACGTTAGCGGCAAGGCCCAGCTGCTAGCTTTTATTCGGTTCATAAAGGAAGAAAAATGTGTCAACGAATTCTTATTTTGAAAAGACTTACCAACTACGACCAAAGGCGAGGATATTTTCAAAGTGGTGAACGAAAACATTTTGCTATTCAATCTACAGTGGAGAAAAACTGTGTCAGTGTCCTTCCATGCAGGGAAATAGAAAGGGATTCGTCACTTTTGTGCGTCAAGAAAATCCAAATGAATTAGTTGTTCACTGCATGATCCACAGAGAAGCTCTTGCCTTCAAATCTTTGCCGAAAAATTTGATGTCTGTTCTGGATCAAGTGATTGAAGTTGTAAACCAGAGCTTTGTGAAGCAATGGATTCAGATTACAAATGTCTCCTGTATCATACCAACGTTCGTTGGCTCTCCAGGGGGAAAGTGTTAAAGCGTGTCGTCCAGCTCAAGGCTGAGCTAATTTTATTCTTGGAGGCTGAAAAAAAAAAGACTTTGGATTTTCTATTCATGACGAGATCTGGTGGGTTAAGGTGACACTTCTCTCTGATTTATTTGACAAATTAAATTCATTGAATTTAAGTCTTCAAGGACCATCGGAAACCATCATCACTGCATCCTCAAAACTGAAGTCATTTGGTGAAAAAAAATGTCTTTGTGGCAAAGTAAGATCTTGAAAGGTGTCTTCGCTTCTCCTACTTACAATGAATGTGCTTCAACTAAAGAAATTATCCTAGAAATGCTGTACACTTTGACACATCAGCAGTCAGAATTGCAGCATTACTTACCAACAGTTTGAAGTAATGAATATGGGTGGGTCAGCTATACATTTGGAAACAATGAAGCTACAAATCTTACAACTGAAGTTGAAGAGCAGCTCATTGATTAAAAAAAACGATGCAGTTCTAAAGTCAAGTTTTGCCGAGAAAGCTTGGATGTGTTTTGGATTTCAATCAACAAGTTATTTCCTGCAATCAGTTTAAAAGCAATCAAAATAATTCTTCCATTTTCATCTTCATGGTTTTGTGAGTTTGGATTTTCAGCACTGACTGAAATCAAGTCTACGAAAAGAGAGAGACTTCTTACAATAGACGATGAAATGCGAGTTTGTTTGTCGACTTTGGAGCCTCGATTAGATCGCATTTGCTCTCAAAAACACGTACACCCTTCACATTAAATGTAATACTTAAAAACAGGTTAAATCTTTTTTTTTTCTTTTTATTATAAAGTAACTATTGCTGCGAAATTTTTGTAGTTTTTTTAGTGTGCCGGCAGACAAAAAAGTTTGAGAAACACTGGTCTATGGTGAGATGCAGGAGACTGACTGTCTATGATGAGATGCAGGAGACTGACTGTCTATGATGAGATGCAGGAGACTGACTGTCTATGATGAGATGCAGGAGACTGACTGTCTATGGTGAGATGCAGGAGAATGACTGTCTATGATGAGATGCAGGAGACTGACTGTCTATGATGAGATGCAGGAGACTGACTGTCTATGGTGAGATGCAGGAGACTGTCTATGGTGAGGTGCAGGAGACTGACTGTCTATGGTGAGGTGCAGGAGACTGACTGTCTATGATGAGATGCAGGAGACTGACTATCTATGGTGAGGTGCAGGAGACTGACTGTCTATGATGAGATGCAGGTGACTGACTGTCTATGGTGAGGTGCAGGAGACTGACTGTCTATGATGAGATGCAGGAGACTGACTGTCTATGGTGAGGTGCAGGAGACTGACTGTCTATGGTGAGGTGCAGGAGACTGACTGTCTATGGTGAGGTGCAGGAGACTGACTGTCTATGGTGAGGTGCAGGAGACTGACTGTCTATGATGAGATGCAGGAGACTGACTGTCTATAATGAGATGCAGGAGACTGACTGTCTATGATGAGGTGCAGGAGACTGACTGTCTATGATGAGGTGCAGGAGACTGACTGTCTATGATGAGGTGCAGGAGACTGACTGTCTATGATGAGATGCAGGAGACTGACTGTCTATGGTGAGGTGCAGGAGACTGACTGTCTATGATGAGGTGCAGGAGACTGACTGTCTATGATGAGGTGCAGGAGACTGACTGTCTATGATGAGGTGCAGGAGACTGACTGTCTATGGTGAGGTGCAGGAGACTGACTGTCTATGATGAGATGCAGGAGACTGACTGTCTATGATGAGGTGCAGGAGACTGACTGTCTATGATGAGGTGCAGGAGACTGACTGTCTATGATGAGATGCAGGAGACTGTCTATGGTGAGATGCAGGAGAGTGACTGTCTAAGATGAGATGCAGGAGACTGACTGTCTATGATGAGATGCAGGAGACTGACTGTCTATGGTGAGGTGCAGGAGACTGACTGTCTATGATGAGGTGCAGGAGACTGACTGTCTATGATGAGATGCAGGAGACTGACTGTCTATGATGAGATGCAGGAGACTGACTGCCTATGATGAGATGCAGGAGACTGACTGTCTATGGTGAGGTGCAGGAGACTGAGTGTCTATGATGAGATGCAGGAGACTGACTGTCTATGATGAGATGCAGGAGACTGTCTATGGTGAGGTGCAGGAGACTGACTGTCTATGGTGAGGTGCAGGAGACTGACTGTCTATGATGAGGTGCAGGAGACTGATTGTCTATGATGAGGTGCAGGAGACTGACTGTCTATGATGAGATGCAGGAGACTGACTGTCTGTCTATGATGAGATGCTGGAGACTGACTGTCTATGGTGAGGTGCAGGAGACTGTCTATGGTGAGATGCAGGAGAGTGACTGTCTAAGATGAGATGCAGGAGACTGACTGTCTATGGTGAGGTGCAGGAGACTGACTGTCTATGATGAGGTGCAGGAGACTGACTGTCTATGATGAGGTGCAGGAGACTGACTGTCTATGATGAGATGCAGGAGACTGACTGCCTATGATGAGATGCAGGAGACTGACTGTCTATGGTGAGGTGCAGGAGACTGAGTGTCTATGATGAGATGCAGGAGACTGACTGTCTATGATGAGATGCAGAAGACTGACTGTCTATGATGAGATGCAGGAGACTGACTGTCTATGATGAGGTGCAGGAGACTGACTGTCTATGGTGAGGTGCAGGAGACTGAGTGTCTATGATGAGATGCAGGAGACTGACTGTCTATGGTGAGATGCAGGAGACTGTCTATGGTGAGGTGCAGGAGACTGACTGTCTATGGTGAGGTGCAGGAGACTGACTGTCTATGATGAGGTGCAGGAGACTGACTGTCTATGATGAGGCGCAGGAGACTGACTGTCTATGATGAGGTGCAGGAGACTGACTGTCTATGATGAGGTGCAGGAGACTGACTGTCTATGATGAGATGCAGGAGACTGACTGTCTATGATGAGGTGCAGGAGACTGACTGTCTATGATGAGATGCAGGAGACTGACTGTCTATGATGAGGTGCAGGAGACTGACTGTCTATGATGAGATGCAGGAGACTGACTGTCTATGGTGAGATGCAGGAGACTGTCTATGGTGAGGTGCAGGAGACTGACTGTCTATGGTGAGGTGCAGGAGACTGACTGTCTATGGTGAGGTGCAGGAGACTGTCTATGGTGAGATGCAGGAGACTGACTGTCTATGATGAGATGCAGGAGACTGACAGTCTATGGTGAGGTGCAGGAGACTGACTGTCTATGATGAGGTGCAGGAGACTGACTGTCTATGATGAGATGCAGGAGACTGACTGTCTATGATGAGATACAGGAGACTGACTGTCTATGATGAGGTGCAGGAGACTGACTGTCTATGATGAGGTGCAGGAGACTGACTGTCTATGATGAGATGCAGGAGACTGACTGTCTGTCTATGATGAGATGCCGGAGACTGACTGTCTATGGTGAGTGCTGGAGACTGTCTGTCTATGATGAGATGCAGGAGACTGACTGTCTATGATGAGATGCAGGAGACTGACTGTCTGTCTATGATGAGATGCAGGAGACTGACTGTCTGTCTATGATGAGATGCAGGAGACTGACTGTCTGTCTATGATGAGATGCAGGAGACTGACTGTCTATGATGAGATGCAGGAGACTGACTGTCTGTCTATGATGAGATGCAGGAGACTGACTGTCTATGATGAGATGCAGGAGACTGACTGTCTGTCTATGATGAGATGCAGGAGACTGACTGCCTATGATGAGATGCAGGAGACTGACTGTCTGTCTATGATGAGATGCCGGAGACTGACTGTCTATGGTGAGGTGCAGGAGACTGACTGTCTATGATGAGATGCAGGAGACTGACTGTCTATGGTGAGGTGCAGGAGACTGACTGTCTATGATGAGATGCAGGAGACTGACTGTCTATGATGAGATGCAGGAGACTGACTGTCTATGATGAGATGCAGGAGACTGACTGTCTGTCTATGATGAGATGCCGGAGACTGACTGTCTATGGTGAGGTGCAGGAGACTGACTGTCTGTCTATGATGAGATGCAGGAGACTGACTGTCTATGATGAGATGCAGGAGACTGACTGTCTGTCTATGATGAGATGCAGGAGACTGACTGTCTATGATGAGATGCAGGAGACTGACTGTCTATGATGAGATGCAGGAGACTGACTGTCTGTCTATGATGAGATGCAGGAGACTGACTGTCTATGATGAGATGCAGGAGACTGACTGTCTGTCTATGATGAGATGCAGGAGACTGACTGTCTATGGTGAGGTGCAGGAGACTGACTGTCTATGATGAAATGCAGGAGACTGACTGTCTATGATGAGATGCAGGAGACTGACTGTCTGTCTATGATGAGATGCAGGAGACTGACTGTCTATGATGAGATGCAGGAGACTGACTGTCTATGGTGAGGTGCAGGAGACTGACTGTCTATGATGAGATGCAGGAGACTGACTGTCTATGGTGAGATGCAGGAGACTGTCTATGGTGAGGTGCAGGAGACTGACTGTCTATGGTGAGGTGCAGGAGACTGACTGTCTATGATGAGATGCCGGAGACTGACTGTCTATGGTGAGGTGCAGGAGACTGTCTGTCTATGGTGAGGTGCTATAGATGGGACATGATCTTTTACACGAAAACCGATTATTCGGTACTTTGGTTAAAAAGTTTAATCTATACAAGTGTAAATTTTAAGTTTGATGTCCCGAGGGGCCCGCATTACCGACATATTGCTAGATACGCCCCTGATCCTGCCTCTATCCCTACATGTCAATTTTCACATTATTCCAGAGACTACGCTGTTTAGTGATATTGACGTCTTTCTTGCTTAGTTTATTTTTTCCCAACATTAGATCAGTTAAAACACACAGTGTTGCACTCTCTCCGGTTGAGAGTGTTCATATCATCCTGACCTGTTCATTAACAGTGTTATTAAAAAAAAAAAAAGGCCTGTGCGACTCCTGAAGAACCCCCCTGCTTACTGACCCACTATCCACCAGGACTGTTAGGGACAAGGACAACACATGTGTCTTAGCGTAGTCTCACGGTTTGTGATTGCACTGACACGCTGTTTTGTTTCCCCACATCTGCCTTCCTTTTAGTTTTTTTCTGCACTGCTTTTTTTTTTCTTTTCAAGCTCTTGCTTTCTTCTGCAAGTGTCTACTCTATTTTTACAATAGGGAATCAATGAAACGATAGGTTCTAAATACATGCGTTTTTTTGTTTTTTTTTGCATAATAGGGTTTTGATTTTTAAAAAAGAAATTATTATTTTTTTTAAAATACTAATACAAGTCCCGGTGTTGTGAAGATAACGTTTCTAGGTCGCCATTGTTGAGGTTGTAGAAGAATATATTTGCATTACACATTGGACTATGTAAAGCGAGTTTACAGTGGCAGAGTTAAATATAGAGTGGAATAGATGATGTCACAACTCACAAACTAGTATGTGCCAGGAATGAGGTTATTTCTGTATGGTATTGATTTAGTTTTAGGTTATAAGCCACCACCTGACGTTTTCCATACAGCTGCCTACGCTGAACACTAATGGCTTTGAGCTTCATATATAGAATCACTTTCATCATGGGGCTACAGCACTGTTGTTGTTGTTGTTTTCTGAATAGCTTTATGATCGGTTATTACTATTTTAAATGCGAATTTCTATGAAACAAAAGCACTAACTTAGCAGTTGTTGTTTTTTTAACAGGTTGTAAACAACCGAACCGAGCGTTTTAATAGAATCAATGGGTATACTAATGCACATTTTAGTGTACTAAGTTTATACTAAGATGAGTTTATTTATTGAGGCAACTTATATGAACCTGGTGAATTAGGGAATACTCTAATTCGAATTCCATGAAAGTTAATTGTGAGTTCGAGATACATCGAACACTATGAGGGTGATTATTTATAACTAGTCGACCGGCGGCGTACCATACGCCGCTATTTTGAGGGTCGGCTTTAGGCCACTGCATCATATGCGACCGCAGTGGGCCCCGCACTTTCATGGAACCCGCGCTAATTGTAGGTGTAAAAATTATTAAATTAAACCATTTTATAACTTATAACAGATTTCCCACGGCCTCCTGTCGATTTACCAGGAGCTCCTGGAAACCTCTTGAAATTGCAAAATATACGAAAAAGTCCTGGAAATATCCGGAAATTATTAAAATCTTTAGAAAACTCATACAAATCTCCTGAAATGTATAGATAGTAAAAAACTGTCATGCCCTCCCAAGGGCTCGGCCTCGCATGGGAGGAGGAACCCATTGCGTTGGCTTAAGGGACCGTGTCCCATGACCAAACGGATGTGATTAAATGATCACCTAGTTGCAGGGGGACTCCAGACAGAGGGGTTGGTGAAGAGCCTATTGCTCATCCTTTCCCAAGTCACAAGGTTCATAAAAGGGATGCGTCATGCGAATCATCTCGAACCATAAATGGACATCTCTACGGAGAGAAGACTAAAAAGTAAAGTAGTAATAATACATTAACCACTGAACCATAATTTACAAATACAAATCAAAACCTAATAAATATTCAGAATGACCCAGATAAAGGCACATTTCTTATTCCGTATGATACTAGAATGAATCTGTAGGAGTAGGCCTACTTCGTCTTTCCTGGTGTCACTGGGTAACGTGCAGGACCAGATTGACACAGGAAATGCGTAGGACGTAACTATTTTCTCTTTTGCAGTATTGTCTGCTCTTTATAAGGTAATATAAGATTATTTCATAATGCCTTTTACTGTTATTTATATGTTCCTTACTGGAGGTGGAAAAATATGTAGGTCACAGCTGGGACTCCGCAGACACGGGAAATACTGCATTCCTCGCTAATCTTCAGACTCGAAGACACGTATTATTATATATGTTCCTTAAAAACAGCCACACTTTTGTTGCAATCATGCTGTACAGAAAGTAAAAATCTGTCAAAACTGTTCATAGAATTATGCACACACAGAACCAACCTTTAGTTTATTCAACTTTTACACTCAATGTTGAACAGCAAGTACAATTATTATTACCATTTACATTTAATGTCATATTTTTTTAGTCTTTTTGGGTGCCAGTCTTGTGGATTTTAGATTTGAGTGGGTGCCTGTCTAAGGATTCTAATTTGGTGAATTGGGACAGGTTTTTTTTTCTTCTCTTCTTTCATCTAAATATACCAGGGCAGCAATTTCCTCCATAGCTCTAATGGGTGTTGTTTTTATAGCTCCTGTCATAATCCTAAAGCCAATATTTTGTACCTTGTCTTTTTTCTGTAAGTTGGTTTTGGCTGCTGACACCCCATATTGTGGCACTGTATTCTAGAGTGGGTCTGATGTAACTGGTAAACTGGTGTATGTCTTTTTAGAATGTTGTGATTAACTCCCCAGTCGCTGCCAGCTAATTTTTTCTTTGGATGTCTTTACTTTGTAATTTTTCTGTTTTTTTTTCCATGTTAGTCTCGTGTCATATGTGATATCAAGATATGTGGGACTGTCATTTTTTTTTCTAGAGCTTCCTTATCTAGTGTTAATTTTATTGTTTGCTGTTTTGTTGATAGTGAGAAGATGGTGTATGTTTGGCGTTGATGGTCATGCCCCAGTCTTTGGACTTCTCACTGAGTTTGTCGCGAGCTTCTTGTAGCCGACATTTTGTTGTTCCTACATATTCTTCAGTGCTGATTAAGGCGAGGTCATCTGCATACTTGCTGCTTTTGATTTTTCTTGGAAGGTTTTGGTTTAGATCATGAATGTATATTAGGAACAGTGTTGGGGACACTCCTCCTTGGGGAACGCCATTTTTTATGCCTGTCAGGTCTTAAGATTTAATTTACTAATTTATTAAATTGTCTAGGTATTAAAAGTAATATTAATTGCAATGTGTGTGTGTATTATAATTAATTTTTTAATTATAATTATAATTAACTTTTATCCCAAGTTCAGCCCGACAGACACACCATACACACCGAGTTGTACATAAACTAATAAACGATGTGTATGATGATTTAAATTGAATTATAAATTTAATTCAATGACATTTATACAATGAAATGACATATGAACAAGAATAATCACCTTAAATTATGATGACGTTAATATTGTCCACAACAATATTTCAAGACAAAGACTCTATGAAAAGTTCAGTGTATTTCATATTCAAATGTTCATGGTAATACACATGGGCGTAGCCAGGGGGGGGGGTTGCCCCGAAATGAAATCCCCCCCCCGCAGGGGGGGTGGAATTAAGTGACTGATTTTTGCTTTCATTTTGTTTATTTTAGGTGAGATTTTAATACTAAATCATCACTTACCACAGCACAGCCGAGGGGGTTTTGAGTTAAAAACCCTCTACCAGGGGGTTTTGAGTTTAAAACCCCCTACCAGGGGGTTTTGAGATTAAAAAAAACCCTATCAGGGGGTTTTCAGATACAAACCCTCTACCAGGGGGTTTTGAGTTTAAAACCCCCTACCAGGGGCTTTGAGTTTAAAACCCCCTACAGGGGGTTTTGAGATTTAAACCCCCTACAAGAGGTTTTTGCAGTTAAATCCCCCTCTTCTATAAAACAAAACAAAAAATGCAAACAACAATCCCCAAATTCCAACAGCACAGTTAAGGAGGATTTTGATTTTAAAACCCCTTCAAAATTTACGATAAACCTCCTCTTCAATATAAAAAAAAAGCAAATTACACACTCAAAATTCTATGAGCGTAGCCAAAGGGGTTTTGAGTTTAATTCCCCCCCCCCCTTCCAGTTGGGGTTTGAAGCTAAAAAGTACCTATTCAATATTTTTTAAAAAGCAAATTACACACTATAAAATCTATGAGCGCAGCCAAAGGGGTTTTGAGTTTAAAACGCCCTGCCAGCGGGGTTTGAAGCTGACAACACCTCTTCAATATTAAAAAAAAAAGCAAATTACGCGATCAAAATAATATGACCGTAGCCAAAGGGGTTTTGAGTTTAAATCCCCCTCCTCCAGATGGATTTTTCTTTAAAGTTTAAAACCCCTCCAGATGGTTTTGAGTTTAAAATTCCCCTACAGAGCGTTTAGAGTTGAAAACCTTTCTCTTCAATATTATTTTAAAAGTAAACTACAGTCACCAAATTCTAAGATCGTAGCTAAATGGGGTTTTCATTAAAACCCCTCGGTTTTAATTAAAACCCCTCAACAGATGATTTTGACGAAAAAACTTTCCTTTTCGATATAAAATCTAAAACGAAATACAGGCATGTAATTCCATGAGCGTAGTTAAGAAAGGTTACAAATTTCTACCAGTGGCTTGGGCTCCATTAATAAAGTGTAAATAGTCTTCTGCCGAAATTGAAAAACACTAAATGTGGCTCAACAAAGATGGCTAAGACAGATTTTAGGAGTCAGTCATAGAGATCGGGTCTAAATCAAAGAAATCATATGCCGAACTGGGAGTCGAACCCTTAGTAAGGTTGTGACAGAGCGTCGCATGAGGTTTTGCGGAACATGTTCTCCGACAAAATGAATTACGCAAAATAAGAGTTGCGGAAACAGCTTGCCGGAAAATGTGCCGAACGGCGCGAGAGGGTCTAAGTCAGTAACAATAGCACATTAGGTTTTTGAAATAAAACTTTTTAATAGCAAGATAATGCATTGTAGATACCTCAGAATATGCATTTTGTTGGCTTTCAATACCAAAAATAGTTTTCGGCGGCGGGGCTTCGCCCCGCGCAGCGCTCCCCCAGACCCCCTTGCTAGCAAGGGCGGGGGAGTCTGCAAGTTTTCCCACTAATTCCAGGAAGTATCTATTCTAGGGCACAATAAACGTCTTCCGAAAGGGTCAGAATGTAATAAAGATTAATTATGCACACACACACACACACACACATATATAGGCCTATATAATTTTTTTCCACGGCCGGGGGGGGTAGATCCCCCCCCCAAAACCCCCCCTCGAAAAAAAATCCTGGCTACGCCCATGGTAATACAAGTATCTTCTAGCCAAGACGAATGTTCACCAATAATGAAGATAACCACAGTTCAGGGTAGCACCAAAACTCACAACGTCACAATGCAACACCAAGTCTGAATGTAGAAACCTGGAATCTGGCACCTCAGACTCGATACCTAAAACTTGAAGCCTCAGACGGAAAACCTGAGACTTGAAACCTCAGTCCTGAAACCTGAGACCCTATAGAAAGACAAATAACGGATTCTTCTAATCCTCTAATCTAATTACAAAATACGAATACGACCGAATCCATATTAAAAATAACTTTGCAATGTGATGTCCCAGCACAGTTACCAACAGAGCTATTGGCATTTTCATTTAAATGGAACTAGAATGAGGATGTAGATCTACCTAAATTAAACTTCTGATTTAGCACTCTGCATAAGATCTATATCTAGGCCTTACTAGATCTAAATCTAAAATATAATGATATAATTTAGATAAGATTTATATTTTTAAAAAAAGCCTAGATAATCTATTAATTGACTGAATGCAATATTGAATTTAAAAATAGTAGATTAGTTTTAGTATTTTATAACATTGAATGCATAATATTGATCTAGACATTTGGAAATAAAATCTACACTTTAATTCTAGAAATTGAAATTATAGATCAAGTCTAAATCATGGCTGTCTGGTCGTGCGGTTTACGCGCTGGACTGTCGTTTGGATTTATCGATGGTTCCAGGTTCAAACTCTTCCAGCTCCCATCCCCAGTCGTCCTGCGGGAGGTTTGGACTTCAACTCTGAAGGAACATCCGTAACATGTAAAACAACAATTAACACTCTAAACTAGACCAAGAAATTCTAGATCTAGAATCTACAATGATAATTAGAATATAAATCTAAATCTAGTCTAGTTTAGAAAATCTAGCTCTAGTGTAAACAAAAAATCTAGATCTAAATCTAGCTATTATGTCTATTTAAAATACGAGTCATATTACGAGTTTAATAAACGTTACTATACCGAGTTGTTTTAGCATTTCATTTGAAGAATTTATTCCATATGACGTCAAAGGAAAAAAATCCACTACGTCACATGGCCTAGTTAGACTAAAAAATGTCATCTATACGAGCAGCTTAATAATTGTTGAGTGTTCATAGACATTAATTGGTGCACCGAGTGAGTTCTTTTAGCATTTCATTTAAATAATTAATTCCATATGACGTCAAAGGAAAAAATCCACTACGTACGTCACACGGCCTAGTTAGACTAAAAAAATGCCTTCATCAATACGGGCAATTTTTCGAGGGTTTATTCTAGTTTATAGACATTGGTGCACCGAGTTTTTTTTAGCATTACATTTAAGAATATCCATTCATATGAAGTCAAAGGAAAAAAATCCACTACGTACGTCACACGGCCTAGTTAGAATAAAAAATGCCGTCATCAATACGGGCCATTTTTCGAGGTTTTATAGGCATTGGTGCACCGAGTTTTTTAGCATTACATTTAAGAATCCATTCATATGACGTCAAAGGAAAAAAATTCCATTACGTCACAATAGGCTAGTACCAAAAAATGTCTTTATTAACACGAGATATTTAACGAGGGTTCATAGACATTGTTGCACTGAATTCTAATAGAATTTATTTAAAGAGGATTAAAGCCGCATTTTCTATGCGTTTTGACTGTCAGTCTGTCTATCCGTCTGGTTAATATAGGCCTAAAAATGACGAATAAAAGCTATTGAAAATGTGATTAACCTTTTCGTTTCGAAACATCGCAATAGTTTTAAGTATGAACGCAATAGATTTAAGTATATATATACTAGATTGTTCCGGATGTTTGTATAAATAGTAAGAGAAAAAGAGAATTCCAGATAAATGTAATACCGTTAATTAAATTTTTGGGCTGGTCTCGTATAAAAATTAGATGTACCACAGCCTTGTGGAGAGATTTTCTTTAGTGTTTGGAAGTTGTTTTCCTTAAAAATCGGAACATAATATTAACGATAAATAGATTTTGTTAAATTTTAGCTAGAAAATTAAATGTAATGTAAGAGAGAAGTGAGATTTTACATAAATATAGAGTTAAAATATTTTTCGAAAAAATCCGGAAAAATATTTTTTCGTAAATGAGAAGATTATTTGTTTTATTAATTAGAAGAGGGATTTCAAACAGTTATTTGGTGTTGGTAGATTTTTAAATAAAATTGGAAAATTTTTGGCGACGATTTGTAAGAAAATGAAAGTAGCCTAATGTAGGTTGATTCCTTTTCAAAACAAAATCCGGAACATTCTTTATCGATTTAAAAACTTTTGTTATGTTTCAGCAAGAAAACTAAATGTAAAATAAGTCTAAAAAGTGATTTTCAATAATCGTTTCTAGTAAATTACTTTCTTTTTTTTTTTTAAAGCCTTGAATAACCTATTGTCGATATTTTTGAAATTTGTTTAAAGATGAAAATACGGAACAATTAGATATCGAAAATCAAATTTTAGTGACCTATTGTCAAAGAATATAAGTGTAATATTTGTAGATTATGCGATTTCTAACAATCATTTGTCATTTTTTATAAAACAATATCCGGAACATTTTTACAGTTAATGAAATATAATGTCAGTATAGAGACTGTACGTGACGTTTTGGCGCCGCCGTTTTGGCACGAGCCGTTTTGGCGCTGGGGACGTTTTGGCGCGAGATATAATTTGACGATAATTTAATAAGCACGTAGCGTTTATAACGTATTTTTAGAGTATTTATTTCACTCTACCATAATATTGTATGTATAGTAGGCCTATGAATTCTAACACCGTCCAGCGAATTGTTTTTTTTATAAGTATAAAGGTTTTGCTTATTTCATGAATATAGGCCTATAATAAGTCAGATTCCTAAATGGTAAGGACATGCTATCCCCTCCCCCTTTAATTTATATGTGAGTTCTGCTAATCGCACTGGATGACATTTTTCGATTTCTTTCCAAACGACAATTTTGTATTGACATTAGTGTAATACTTTCATATAACAAAAACCATGTTAATATCTAAAGCTTTATCACGCTGAATGACGACAATAACTCCACACATAGTAACGATTAAGACACGAAATGTGGTTAGTACAAAATCTAACGTGAATCTACCATTGTAAACAAACACTAGGGGCAACAATAGATATAAACAAATTCACGAAACTAAGATACTTTGAAACGATATATTTTGAGAAATGGGGTAGGGGTGATTTGGGTGACACAACTCGCATCGTATAGTTAAACAAATGACAAGACAAGACCAGCATCGAGCACTGGTCGTTGGCGTCATGCGTCTGGCGATCATCTCCTTGGGACTGGTCATTACCTGTGACACATATCCCGCCCGCTCTCTTCTGCGCACAAGAAAATGATGTGAAACACAAACACACATTTACGTGTAGTAAATGATAAGTCACATTGATTAATGGACTTGTTATAGCTCACATAAAAAAATAGGTTTTAGAAGCAGATATAAAAATAATTACTCAAATAACATATATAATGTACGAAAGCTACTAATGTTTTTCGCTTAAAAATGTATAACAAACAGATTTTTTCACTATTTTATACCGAGACAAACAAACTATATATTCTACCCCCCCCCCCCCCCCGCTCCCACGAAAAAAAGTCTTAACTTAATAATTTTGACTATTTCAAGCATGCATACTGTGAAGTATGGATGGCAGCCGGGTGTTGTGTAATGCTAGAGATTTAACTTACTTACTCCCGTGCCGTTCGGCGCATTGGGCGGCAAGCTGTCTCCATAATGATCTGTCACTGGCAATGTCTGAAGCCTCCTCCCACCTGGTGTCCACTGTTCTGAGGTCCTCCATGAAGGTGTGTCGCCAGGTAATACGAGGACGTCCCTGTTTTGCGCTTTCCTCGTTTTGGCTTCCATGTTATCGCAACTCTTGGTGTGCGTAATTCATTTTGACGTAGAACATGTCCCGCAAACCTCATGCGACGCTCAGTCACAACCTCGCTAAGTGTTCGACTTCCAGTTCGGCATAGGATTTCCTTGTTTGAGATCCGGTCTGTGTAACTGACTCCCAAAATCCGTCTCAGCCATCTCTGTTGAGCCACATTTAGTCTTTTCTCAATTTTGACAGATGACTTCCACGTCTCACATGCATATGTAGCAGTTGGAATGACGATTGTGTTGAGAAGATGTATTTTTGTCTCGAGTCCAATGGCTTGGCTAGTCCAAATAGGCTGCAGCCTTTGGAAAATGCTGCCTTTCCTATTCGGCACGCTACATCATGGTAAGCATCTCCATCATTTGTTATGATGCTGCCAAGGTACGTGAACTTGTCCAACTCTTCAAGCTTTAACTCGCCAAGTCTGACGGGGACGAGATTTAACAATAATTAAATAACAAACTTAAATACCAAAAATAGCGGACACAAATATTTCTTCTTCTGTACGTGAAAAATACGTCTTAACACAAAAACTCATGCAAAACATAGATATGCATAATTCTTTTTGAAGAAATAATACAATAAACGTACATAATGTACTTCGCGCCAAAACGTCCCTTGCGCCAAAACAACGGCGCCAAAACTTCCAGCTTCGGTATAGAGATTTTGATTTAGCATTTATATGCTAATTACATTAAAAAAAAACGGAACAACATATTATTGCTAATGTGTTTTTGCAACATTTAAGGATGGAAATTAAATATAATATAGGTTAGAAGAGCAAACATACATTCGTTGGCGTTGATTAGTTTTGCACAAAAACATCCGGAACAATCAATTATAGATACTTAAAACTATTGAGATGTTACGGGAGGAACATTAAAGGGTAAATCAGATTTTCAATAGCTTTTAGAATTGTTTTTTTTAAATCTAAACGTGACGGACAGACCAACCGACAGACAAAACGCACAAAAATAAACCTCTTTTATTCTGATGGGGGCACTAAACAAAAATAAATAAAATCTGATTATTTTTAAAAATTTTGAGGGAACTGATAGCACTATGTCATGCTGATACTTGCCACATTACTGCACGAAAGTCGCTGCAAAAATAGTCCATTTTAAAATGTGCGTTATTCTTAGCCTTTCTAAACAAACATAAATGTTTTCTTTTCATTTTAGCAGCTAGTTGACCAGAAAAAAACCTTTAGCTAATATTTATATTTGTTGTGAACATTTCTTGTACATTTTATAAATACATTAGACTTGGTGATACTGAAAATACACAAAAAGTTTGCCTAATTGTTTTAACATAGTGTAACATTGCCTCCCTTACATTTTCGTAATTGTTTTAGAATTGGTGTATTTTTATGAAAAAATCGCTTGCATAATTAATTTTAAAAATTAAACGGTTTGCTTTTAGAAAACCAAAAGTAGCCATTGCACCTAAACTTTTCAAGCCGCATCGCATGGTGAAATAATATTTTCATTTCTCTTCTAGTTTTCGAGATCTGATACGAACATTTTGCACAAACCTAATATATATAGCGGCTTTTCCCCTTACGGGGGCCGCTAAAAATTGTGTTCTGACTAATTTTCTTTTTCATTACTGTAATTAGATTCTTTAAAAACCTCACGGACCTCACTGTGGGAGCCTACATCACTCTCCACAGGGGTGCTCCAAAGAAAATTTTGTTATTTAGGGGTCGCCACCCGGAAATGTTTGAGAAACACTGCGTTACTGTGTTTTATTTCAAGTCATTTTTTAAGTCCAGTATAAGTGACTTGTACCTACTTTGGATTACGGTATTTATTTAGTATTAAAGCTAAAGAAAAACATTCACCGCTGAGTTGCTTCCTAGTAGGCCTAAGCCCTAAAGTAAAGTACTCCTTTCAGACCTTGTGGTCTATAGGGCAGATGATGTAAAGGTCATCTGTTTCTGTGTCCTAAGGTTAACGAGGGTGTCATGTGGCCAGCACAGCGACCAACTTTACTTTTCCCCTGGATCCCCAATTCGGAATCCAAGCGCTTTACTGTTCAGTCATCGCGCCTCATAGTTTGTCCTAGTGGTGTTTTATATTTGTCCTAGTGGTGTTTTATATTTTGATGCACATCTGAATGCGCGTATGTCAAAGAGGCCTAATGGTGGAGACAATGTAGACCTACATCTCTCCAAAATACAATCGTGATCATCATTATCAAAGTTTACGAATGTGGATAATTTTCGTCGTCAATGATTTATAGAACGAATTATTATTAGCAATGCCTCGCTTTTAGAGGATACACGAATATTTTATTTGACAATTAAAAAAAATCACAGAATGAGACAACATATGCTCCGGAAGCTTAAAGTCGGGACGAGCGAAACCTGCCCTTGTGGAGCATCACCAGAGAATGCTGACAGTGTCCTTCAAAGCTGTATACTATATTAAGAGGCCCGAACAAGGCTCTGGCCCCAAAACCTCCCTATAGAACAAAAACAATACGGAGAACTGCCTGATCTGCCTGATCTGGAAACCACTGCGCAGTTCATCTCAGATATAGGATTACTGATCTGAACCCTCCGACATGTAAAATAAGAACGAAGAAGAAGAAAATGTCAAATTTTAATTTCTTGAACATTGGTAATTATGTCAGTTTTAGTCAATTAGAACTCAAGTGTGGAATAACTTCATTAAAAAAAGATCACTTTTGCGCCTTCTTGTTTGCAAGTAACGTTTTTGACATTTTTACCTAAAATAATAAAGCATTGGTCTTCGATTCGAAGATGAATGCAGTATTTCACTTGAACACGTATTTCCATTTGCGGCCTCCATATTGTGCCACATCTAATTCAGATAAAGCCTTTGTCAGCTGGAGGGGGGGGGGGTCTATGTAAGTAATATTTTCCTCGTCTGCGCCCGTCTTTGAGAATAAGGGCTTGCCTTGGACCTTAATTAAATGTGTCGACCTTTGGAATACTTCTCTTTCAGAGACCAAATAATTCTGGTTGCTTTCCTCTATGCTGGTGAGAGCTAAATGGCGCCTGAGTAGATTTTTGAAGCCCCTCCGGGATGGGGGTGCATATGTTACATCGTCATCGTATAAGCTTGACAGAAAAGCTTAAACCCCTCCAGAGGGTTATATATTTAAACCCCTCCATCGAGAGTGTTTTTAGGTTAAAAAAAAACATCTTCTTTATTAAAATGGTGGTTTGGTCTATAATAATCCTTAGTTCTGAACATCCGGAAATTTGTAAAAGAAGCAAACACTACAAAGCTGATAGACTGATGCTATTAGAGAAAATGACAGAGATCTTTTGTGGCCTTGCTGTAGATCTAGAAATAACTTTACAGCATAAAGGTTCAATACAAAAAAATAAATAAATATTAAACAAGATTACAAAGAGAATTTGTGTTACACAAACTCAGAGGCGGCCCCCGTCGAAGTCGGATCCCTGTCGGATCTGCATATTCGCAAATAATATTCAAGAGGTGATTTAATTTTGATGGTCAAAAGTAATAATGTTTCAAAGATTCATTTGCCGTAAATTTAAATTAAATAAAAAATAGTAGATTAGTTTTAGTATATTAAAACATTGCAATATTGATCAAAACGTTTGGAAATGAAAATCTACACTTTTGTTTTTACACTTTAAGTTTAGAAATTGAAATTCTACATCTTAATCTAGTCTATTTTAGTCTAAACTAGATCTAGAAATTCTAGATCTAGACTCTAAAATAATTTTAATTAGAATATACATCCAGATCTAGATATACTGTAAAAAAATCTAGATCTAGTTTTAAAAATCTAGATTAGATCAAAATCAAGATATCATTCCTTTTTTAAACGTGAGCAACATAACGAGGCTTAATAAACATTACTATACCGAGTTCTTTTTTCATTTCATTTGAAGTTCCATATAACGTCAGAGGGAAAAAAAACACTACGTCACACGGCCTAGCTAGACTAAAAATCGCCTTCATCAATACGAGCCATTTATCGAGTGTTCATAGACTTTGGTGCACCGAGTGCGTTCTTTAAGCATTTCTTTTAAAGAATTCATTCCATATGACGTCAAAGGGAAAAAAACACTACGTCACACGGCCTAGCTAGAATAAAAATCGCCTTCATCATTACGAGCCATTTATCGAGTGTTCATAGACATTGGTGCACCGAGTGCGTTCTTTTAGCATTTCTTTTAAAGAATTCATTCCATATGACATCAAAGGAAAAAAACAACAGTACGTCACACGGCTTAGTTAGACTAAAATATGTTTTCATCAATACGAGCAATTTTTCAAGGGTTAATAGACATTGGTGCACCGAGTGCGTTCTTTTAACATTACATTTAAAGAGTCCATTCATATGACGTCAAAGAAAAAAAATTCCATTACCTCACAATAGGCTAGTACCGGTACCATAAAAAAATGTCTTTATTTACACGAGATATTTAACGAGGGTTCATAGACATTGGTGCACTGACTTCTAATAGAATTTATTTAAAGAGGATCAAAGCCGCATTGTTTTTGCGTTTTGTCTGTCAGTCGGTCTGTCGGTCATCTTGATATAAAAAAAACAACTAAAAGTTATTAAAAATTGATTAACCTTTATTTTACGTTTCAAAACATCGCAATAATTTTTAGGTATGAACACAATTGAAAAGCTTATATAATAGATTGTTCCGGATGTTTGTATAAATAGTAAAAGAAAAAGAGAATTTCAGATAAATGTAATACTGTTAATTAAATTTTTTGGATGGTCTCGTATAAAAATTAGATGTACTACAGCCATGTGGAGAGATTTTCATACCTTACTTTGGTGTTTGGATTCTTAAAAACCGGAACATAATATTAACAATAATTAGATTTTTTAATGTTTTAGGTAGAAAGTTAAATGTACTGTAAGAGAATAGTGAGTTAAAATATTTTTCATAAAAATCCGTAAAAACATTATTTCCTAAATGAGAAGATTATTTGTTTATTAATTAGAAGAGGGAGTTCAAACTATTATTTGGCGTTAGTAGATTTTTAAATAAATTCGGAAATTTCTGGCGACGATTTGTAAGAAAGAAAATCCGGAACTTTCTTTATCGATTACAAAACTTCTTAGTTATGTTTCAGAAAGAAAATTAAATGTCTAAAAATTAATTTTCAGTAATCAATTCTAGTAAATTACTTTTTTTTAAAGCCCTGAACAACCTTTTGTCGATATTTTTAAAATTTGTTTAAAGATGAAAATACGGAACAATTTGATATTGATAACCAAATTATAGTAACGCATTGTCAAATAATATAAGTGTAATATTAGTAAATTATGCGATTTCAAATAATCAATAGGCATAATTCATGTTTTATAAAACAATATCCGGAACATTTTTACACTTAATGAAATATAAGTCAGTATAGAGATTTTGATTTAGCATTAATATGCTATTTACATAAAAAATGGAACAACATATTATTGATAATGTGTTTTTGCAACGTTTAAGCATGGAAATTGAATGTAATATAAATTAGAAGAGCAAACAAACATTTGTTGGGGTTGATTAGTTTTGCACAAAAAAATCCGGAACAATCAATTTTTAGATACTTAAAACTATTGAGATGTTACGGGAGGAACATTAAAGGGTAAATCAGATTTTCAATAGCTTTTAGAGTTCTAGATTTTTTAATCTAATCGTGACGGACAGACCGACCAACAGACAAAACGCACAAAAATAATCTTCTTTTATTCGGATGGGGGCACTAAACAAAAAATAAATAAAATCTGATTTTTTAAAAAAGTTTAAGGAATTGGTTTAGCACCTGATCATGTTGTGACGTTACGCTACTGCACGAAAATCTCTGCATAAAAAGTCCATTTTTAAAAAAATGTGCGTGATATTTACATATAAAGTGCATTATTAGCCTTTATAAACAAACAGAAATGTTTTCTTTTAATTCTAGCAGCTAGTTGACCAGAAAAAACATCTTTAACTATTATTTATATTTGTTGTAAACATTTCCTGTACATTTTTTAAATATATTTGACTTAGTGATACTGAAAATACACAAAAGATATCCATCATTGTTAGCATATTGTAACATTGCCTCCTTTACATTTACGTAATTGTTTTAGAATTGGTGTATTTTTATGAAAAAATCGCTTGCATAATTAATTTTATAAATTAAACGATTTGCTTTTAGAAAACCAAAAGTAGCCGTTGCTCCTAAACTTTTCAAGCCGCATTTAATGATGAAATAATATTTTTCATATCTCTTCTAGTTTCTGAGATCTAAGTGTGACAGACGGACATTTTGCACAAACCTAATAGCGGCTTTTTCCCCTTATGGGAGCCGCTAAAAATCCATAACCGGTAATTGTTTGATCTTTACAGCTAAACAGGTGAGTGTCATTTTATCACAAGGAAATCCAAAAAATTATATATAGATAAGTAAGATAAGATAATTTAATTTGTCCATACAAATGTCAATTCATTTAGACTGCAATTGTCCACCTCAGCATGACTACTATAACAATAAAAACATAATTGCATAAATATAAATGTCTGACAATCTAAATCTGATATTCTAAATAAAACTTTTGAAATTAGATCGTGACACTGCACATGTATAGCTTGCACTGATTTGTGATAGGTCAATAAATATCAATAAAATTATTTCAATGTTTTTTTTCAAAACTTTAAAAACAAAACAAAAAGTTTAAGAATTATTTGGCCAGAATGTTAATTACCTTGAAAAAAATACAAGTAAAAAATTATAATAAAATAAATCAATACTTTTAAAAAGTCAAATCTTAAGGCATGCTAAAAAAATGACACTAATCAGGCAGTAAGGCATTTAAATGTCCAGGAGTGGACTTAGCTATAAACTTGAAATGAAGAAATGCACTAATTTTTGGCAGGAAAGTAAGTGCAACAACTACAATGTAATGGTAAATGGCTGAACTTGAAAAAATATGTAATGCTCAAGTGGCCGGTGTATAGTAAAGAAAGAATTAAAAGTTTTGAGTAACACTCACTTTATTACCCATAATACTCAAGTCGATCAAAAAGAAAAGTAGTTTAACAGAGCTATGAATCAATTAATTGTAAAGAATATTTTTCTGTTGCCTTAACTCTGAGGAACTTTTTGTCTAAAAGTAGTAAAACCAGTGGGTATAACATAAACCTTATAAACAAACAATGATAGGGTAGTCATCACAGTTTTATTTTCTGTGGAAAAATTTACAAAAAGTCTTTTTGGAACTCTTGAAGTAAATTGTGTGATATGACAAGTACATAATATATTTAAGTAAATTTTATTCATTTTGATGGACGGATAAATCTTCAAAACTGAGCAATATTATCACACAAACATTAAAATATAACTAATAAAACCTCAAATACATAACAGTGTACATCAACCAAGTATGACAGAAGTATTTAGCATTCAAACTGTGTGATAATGCCATTTTCAATGCAATATTTTAGGCATTTTAGAAATGCATGCCAAGTGTTCAACATCAAAATTTAAAGACACACACACACACACATATATATATATATATATATAATATATATATACCGGTATTTTGACTAAATTAAACAAAAGACATTTAACTGATTTATAAATATATTTCCTTTCCTGCATGTTTCACTGAGTTCTATTTCAAACTAAATTTTACATTGAACAAATAAAGAAATAAAAAAAGATAGTGTATTAGTCATCCTCCACTCTCTCATATCTGTAATGAAACAATTAGAAAATATTTGTAAAAAAATATATAAAACAATATTTGATTGTTAGTGGCTATCAATTTTTTTATGCAATAAAAATAATAATTAATTATCTGGTTCTAACATTGCTTACTTCATAAGCCTTTGTCGTAATTCTTTCATTTGGTCATTTTTCTTTTGCAGCATATGTTTGAGATTTTTAAATGGGACAGTTTGACTCACTTTCTTTTCTAATTCCTAGAGAAGCAAAGAAATTCATTAGACTTTTATTAGAAAGCGATTTGGTCAATTTTTAACACAACATACAATTAGTATTTAAGGTAAAGAACTGATAAACAATTGCAGTACCTACAGTTGAAACCCAAAATAAAGCTACATTTAAAAACTATTGCAGACTGCAAAAGATAACTTAAATAGATCTTCACTAGACTCAATGACTTTATCCAAATTAGATGTGAAAAATATATCAGGTTCTACATAATCACATAAAATAATGCACTCTTCCTAATATTCTAATTCAAGGCACAGCAATATAGAGCATAGGGCAAAGAGGTAGCAGGAATAGAGAGTTATCAAGTAAAGGCTAATGAAAAATGAATAGGCCAGAAGCTAAACCTGTATCCCATGTCAAAACTTGACCAAAACTATAAAACTGGCACATTAATCTACAAGACGGGTTTGTATTACTCAGTACTGACAACATAGATAAAGACTTATACTTAGTATTGTTGACTAAATATTGAATAAATGTTGGATGTAAGTAAAAATAGTTCAGTTTTTGAACAGGCTTCTTCACATTTGTTTCATTTTCTTCTCTTCTAAAGAAGTAACAACTTTTGTATCATGATGGGAATGAAAGAAAATGTCAATACTGAAGTGAAATATATGACTAAATATTTATTGCAGCATTAAAAAAAATGTAATTTCTAAATTATGTGATTAAAAGTAGTATGTGTAAAAACAATTGAACTATTTCAAAAGAACACTAATCATTGCTTCACTTTAAAAAGCACATTTGTGACAATGATTCTCAGATTGGTAATTTGTCTATTTATATTTTTAGCCAGAAATTGTATGATGTAACAAGTGTTTTTGTGACATTTAGACTTGAAATACAAACACATTTTTTAAAATAAACTTTCTGCTAAAATTTATAGGAAGTTTTCTTAAAAGAACCAACATTTTTGTGATGCCTCTGTTAACTTTTTTTGAACCATCATGCCAAATCAGAAAAAAAAAACAACTTATTTTGTTACCTACTACTGGCTACTTTGTTCCTAAAATTGGAATGCCATCAAAAAATTAAAATTCAGACAAAATTGATATTAAGAAATGTTGATAGAAATAAATTTTTGACTAGTGCCTTTTTTTCCATTCCTATATGCAATTACTTTTCAATTTGCTTATCATATTTGCTAGTTGAAGTATTTGATCAAATTTCTAGTGCTAAAAGCTAGGTAACAGTGCTCAGACTTTAGCAAAGTAAAAACAGCAAAGTATCTCCCAAGTACTGATGTATCCGGTACAGTTGATTGCAAACTGATACTATTTGATCTAATTTGCTTTAGTAGAGTACAAAAAAACAACCTCTTATTCCATTAAGATGTCTATTGTATATTGTTTTGTATCAAAACTGTTAGCTTTAACATATAATCAAATGTTATATCAAGGTAGTTGACTGACCTTTTCTGCTAATTCCAACATTTCTCGTATTCTAAGAAGTTCATGCTTAGTGTCAGCTATTTCTTGATCAGACTTTTTAGCAGACTTTTTGTGTTCCTGAAAAAAAAAGAGACTGCTAGCATTATAACTATTTAATGTTTCATTTTATGTATTATTATGAATAGTAGGGGTGCACCGGATAGTACTTTTTGATATCCGGATGACCGGATAGTAAAATTTGATATTCGGCCGGGGCCGGATACCTAAGTGTCTTGTTAATAGCTTGTGTTGCAGAACATTTTACGAAACTGTTAAATAACATACCTATATTGGTTGGTTTTATTTTTTTTCCTTTTATATACCTTATTGTTTTAAACTGTTACTGATTGATTTATTCATGCTTAACAGTATTTCTAAAAATCTGTATAGCATGAGTGTGACTGTGTGTATTTACGATGCCACCAACTGTAAAGGATGTGTGTAGGAAGGTCAATGTAAATAATGTTAGTATATATTTAACTAGTTACTAATGTAAATCTCATAAGTAAAGTGCAATCTGCCTTGTATAATGATCGGATGTATGTGTTCATGAATTTCAGACCAACAACCTGGTCAGATATAGGTAGTGAGCCTACACATGTAGTCCTAGTGTAGTGTGTATAGTTGTGTTAACCATCAAGCATTGTTTTTTCCTTGAGCTTACGCATGCAATAGAGTTGGGTGTCAGTCAAAAAAGATAACACATTGGCATGGTCAGTCAAGCCTATAGATAAATTATACCCGTCCACTAGTTAAAGGTCAAGGTTGTTTTTTTTTTTTACGCTCCAGCATATTGTTTCTTTGTTTGCTAAATCTTACTATTATTCAATTTTTTTATGCGATTTTAAAATTTACTGTAAGTTTTTCGTTATTTATTAAGTCAAAAGAATTAAATAATGAAATTAGCTTTCTTTCTAAAGATTTTAATACAAGGCAAAAAAATACACACACGCAAACATGCACATCTTTGTTTTATTTTATTGTGCAAAGAACGTACGCAAGAAACATTAAAAGCAAAGAACATATGTTAGAAACATCTTCCTTAATAATTACTTATTAATTATTTTATTCGTGGTTTCAGTAACTGTTACAAAAGGGAACGATAGTAAGCCTATGGATGTTAGGTGTGTAAAAGTCGTCCTGGCCTGATACACAGTGGCTAAGTACGCATCTTAAGTAAAAAAAAATTAGTAATAACAAGGAGTTAATTGACTGTCACAAATTATTAAGAATATTGTTATCAAATCAAGACACTTAACTGCTGGAGTAATATTCAAGTTAACACGTTAGGAAAATTATTTAACCTTAATATTTATTAACAGTGTAATATCCTTTGTTATAGCACGTTGTGTTTTTTCATTTTGGCTTATAAATGGTAAATGTCTATCAATACATTGGGTGTCAAGGACCAAAGAAAAAAAAAAGAGTAGGGGGTTTTTAGCTCTCCAGTTAAAGATAGCCATGGTTGTGTCTTCTACAAAATAATTAGTTACTGGCTTACTGGGCTATATAATCTCGCGGTTTGTGTTCTGTGTAGCTAAAGGTCACTTGTTTAGGTGCACGTGATCTTTAATCCAGCTTACTAAGTGAGATTTATGTTGAGATTAAAAATGCTCATTTAAATGTTCACTTAAGTTGTAAGTCTTAAGAAAAAACTGACACTATTTATAAAGCCCAGTCTTGACATATCCTCATTTTACACCTGACGAATATCTAAATTAGACTAAATAGAGCACAGATATAGATTTAAATTAATTAACAATTTGAAAATAATTTAGATCTATAAATTATTAAGGTAATAGCTTAGCTCCTGACACCTTTGGAGTGCAGGTTTATGAACTATAAGTCTACGGTATGGTCACAGTAAAAACTGGATTGGACATAAACAGCATAATATATCTATTATTACCATTATTTAATAATTTTAAGATAAAATGTGTAAGAGACACTTTATGGTGTTCATATGTTGTCAATTATCTGTATTCAAATGAAATCTTTTCCCAAAATTTATTGCTTACTAGTTTATGCAGTGGCGTGCCTTCTGTGTACACAAGAAGCTATGTTAAATCCCCAACCCCAAAATAAAAGTTTCAAAGAATGTTTTTTTTTCTTTTCTCTTTTCAGCAGCCTTCATATGATAAAAAGCCTCTATTAGCTGTGTCTTTTTATCTGTCTTTGTAATTTCTTTATTTATTACTATTAGATCTAAATCTCTTTTTTAGTTATGGCTCTTTGCTTAGGGATGTTAATGATTTTTTAAACTGTAAATAAGGTCAACTGGTTTCAATTAAAACAACAACAATGACAATAAATTGTGTTATAGGGTGATATGTCAAAAATGTCAAGACTGACTTTCTCCAACTGTAACTGAAGTTCTTCCATTTGTCTGTTCATTTTGGCAATTTCTTCTTGAGTTGCACCCTGCCCACAATAAAAAGGTTAAAAACCTAGTTTAATTAAAATAACATACAAACTATTGTACTCAAATGATTAAGATGCAGTAGCATGTGCAAGATATAGGAAGGAAAGAGCTGATGAAAAAAAAAAAAAAACAGAGAAAAAAAAACATGTGATTGGTGAGAAAAGCAGATTCAAGTGGAGTCTGGATTTTTGAATAAAAGAAACAATTTTTCCTTGTCAAGGCTTTCAAAAATTCATTGCATTTCAACAAAAAATGTAGTAATTTGTTCAAGTCTAGAATTTATTAAAAACTAAATTACAGCGTTAACAAGTGGAACTTTGCGAGCTGTTTTTGATTAAAAAATCATGAATGATTTTGCAGAAATCTAGCTGCTGGAGTAAATCACTCTCAATACTTAGTAGGGTTAACTTCAAAAGTCAGTTTTGATCCATAGTCATTCGGAGCCTATTCTATGAAAATTAGCACTCTCCAGTGCAATATGAGACCATCAAAACCAAGTACATTATTAGTGTAATTTTAATATTCTAAAAAATAGCTCTGAAATCAAATTAAATTTTGGGGATTCCTTGCTACGAGCAGACACTTCTTAACCATGTCAGTGTTATCAACCAAAAGATTTTAAGTATTTTCAGTAAAACAAAGAGCAAAAAAGGTAAAAGTAACACAAAAACACTTAGAAGTTGCTAATAAGTCGAAATTAGTTTATTTTTATTATCTCTATTGTGGGAGCCCCTTTCTTGTGGAGGCCCCAGGCAGTAGCCTTGCCTGTGCTCCCCTAATCTGTTCTGTTTAAGCGAGATGAGACATCTTGTGGTTAAATTTTTACAGTTCTACACTGACATTGAAAGCCTGTATATATTTGTTATAAAAAAGATAAAGTGTATTTTGTTCATAAACTTGTAATATAAACTAATTTTAATTTATTCCTAAAAGAAGCTTGTATTCAAATTTGTACACATACAGGGTAAGTTGGATAAGCTGACTGGAAATACAACCCTTACACTTCAACACAGAGCCCAAGAAAGATTGATTTACTGAATATGAAGCCAAGCAGAATACACCCCTTGAAAGGTGATTCCTGATAAACAAATTGTATTACTTTTAATTACTTCACAAGATAGGTTGATACAAATGTTTTACATTATCAAAAATGGATGATCAATAAGAAATAAAATAAAAAAGTAAAAGAAGACATGCAACATTATAAAAAAGAAACAGCCAAGAAAGTTTCAAGATAGTGATGGACACAACTTTCTAGGGCTGTGCACTGCCAGTCAGTGAGTAGATACGTATAAGAACATATGTATGACTCTACACTTTTATTTATTTTTTAACATTTAAAATCATGCTTTTACCCTTGAGCTTTTCTCATTCAGTTCAGCTTGTAGGCGTTCTAAATCTGATGCCAATGATTTGGTTTTTTGATAGTTATTAGTAAACTGTGAAAATAAAATATTACACAATTTCATACCTGCTTGAAACTTTAACAATAGAGAAACTATTAAAGCTGTCTCGAGGCTACATTATGTTTGTTAACAGCGCTCTATTAATTAAATTGATATTATTGTCTTCAAACTTTAAGTAGAAAGCTAATAAAGCTATAATCAAAAGCAAAATTAGCAATACAATAGGTAAGAGATTTGTAATCAAAATGTCCTCAAACTTAGCATAAGCCACTAGAGCTGTAACCAAAATGTCGTTCAAACAGTGAATTATTAGCTAAATTATAGGGAAAGAAAAACAACATGTGTTTGATCATGAAGTAATAGATATATGTGCAAAAAGTTAAACAATAAAAATTTTGCTAGTTCTAATTACTTGATCGGTTAAATAAATACATTACTTTGTTATAAAAAGTTGCCTTGCTTTTTAAAAAGGTTCAGATTTAACACAGGTTAAATTTCCATAAATTTTGTAAAATATTTCAGGTTTGAAGTTAACATTTATATTTTATTGTTTTTCATGCATATAATTTAGCATGCAGGTTTATAATTTATAAGAAACTCAGCAACATACAAGCATTGAGCCAATCTATTTTGTAAAGACTAACTATCTAAATAAATTTTCAAGCGAACATTGTCACTCATTGGAAAGCTTATGTAACCAAAAGCAATTCAAAACAAAACTAGCACTAACTTTGACAACTCACATCTTTGTCAAACTTTGAAAGTTTTTGCAACAGCATTTCATTCTCTGACTGGAGTTCATCAATTTTCTAAAAAAAACAAAAAACAAAACACAATAGTTTAGCACTTTAAATTTTTAACGAAAATAATATGAAAAAATTTAAAAGAGATTTTGGTGTCACTAAACCAAGTCAAAACATACCAAATTTAAAAGTTGTGTCAAGCCTGTATCATTAATAGGCATAAGTTTTTTGGCTACAAATTCTTTTTCTTTTTTGGCCCCAGAAAATTCTCGCTCCTCAAATTCTCTGATCTGTTCTAAAAGTTCCCTAATAAAAAAATAATGGTTTAAAAACAACAAAAATAATTTATGTTTAATTGTACAAATATTATAAAATAGGCATCTATAACGTAATGATCTAACATTTATACACTTAGTAAATGTTAGTAAGTTGCTAAAAACAATTATTTCCAAATAATTAAACATAGTATTTCTACCTGTTTTCTAGCTCTGAAATATCTGTAGAAAGTTTAAGGTGCCATTTTTCTGCTTGCATGCACATCTGCCGGGACATAAGTACATTTGTGTGTGCGGTGTTGATCAACTCTGATTCTACTTCAGAACGAACTATTTCAAGAAGTCCATTCAACATGTCTGTTACTTCATCAATAGTAAATGTTTCATCTGTCAATCTTAATAATAACAAATAGATAAATAAACATCTTTTATAATAGACATCACATAATTGTAATATTAAGCTCTTTTTTTTTTATGGTCAAAGTTGAGCACATTTTACAGACTCCCATCGAGTGCCTCACCAGGTGGTGGATTGGGGAATTTCTTCTTCTTCATCGTTCTCATTGTTATGTTGGAGTGTTCATATGACTAGACCAATACATGAGATGAACTGCGCAGTGGTTTCCAAATCAGGGAGCTCTCCATATAGTTTTCTTTCTATTGGGGTGATTTGGGGCCAATGTCTTATACGGGCCTCTTGGTAGAGAGAGCAGTTTTGAAGGACGTGGTCGGCATTTTCTGGCGATACTCCACATGGGCAGATTTCACTGGTTCCAATTTTGAGCTTCCGGAACATGTGTTGTCGCATTCTGTTGTGTCCGGTCCTGAGTCGAAAGATTAGACGTTGGTCTTGTCGGGATAGCTTATAGTAAGCGTCATCTTTCTTGTGATTTGGATGAGAGCTCGTCCATTTCTCATTTATTTTATCTACAATTAATTTCATCATTTCTTCTGGATAGAGTGCAGAGTTTACTTGTGAGTTTGTTCTCCCACTCTTGGCGAGTGTGTCAGCCTTCTCATTTCCTGCTAGTTGTATGTGAGCTGGTAGGATTGGGGAATGAGCTCCCCTATGTTTATAAATGTATATCTAGGAAAACAAAGAAAACTATTTAAAAAAACGTCCTAATACTGACATAAACAATAGAAAATCTGCCAATTGGGGAAGGATGGTGAGATCTACTAAGAGATATCTACCTGCATTTAAGTCCCTATTCCCCTGAGCTCCAATACAAGTTCTTACCTGCTATCTTTCAATTCCTCAAAACAAACATCAACAGCTCTTAATCTCTGGGCTCGTTGGTATCTTGCAAAGCGTATGTAGTTAATGATTTGAGTTTCATGATGCTCATTTACACCAAGTGCAGACTATTTAAATAATGTTTAGAATTAACATGAAATATTTATGAAGACAACATGCAGAGTAAAAATACTGAGCTTTGGGATTTGTTGGTGATGCACTAAAATTATATTAAATATTAGATGCTCAGTTTGTTTCAAAGATTCTAGATGTGTTTGTCTTTCAACTTGATATATTTTATTTTTTTGAGTGCAAAACAGCTGCAGCACTTTTTTTCATTTGATTTAGAAATGTAAAATTTGTCAGACTATATTGTCTTAGTCAGGCTGGTATTTATTAATTAAAAGTAGATATTTGAAGTAGGAGGGATGGACGTGGAGGAAGAGAGAGGCAGGGAGATGGAGAGAGAAAGTTTAAATAAGAAGGAATACATTCTTAAATGGCCTGTATCTTAAACAATGGAGAGCTAGAAAGGAAGTCACTGGAACAAAACCAGTGGGCCACAAAACAGTCCAGAACGATAACAGCCATATAGCCATCCTTTTTAGAGTAAGAAGTCAGAAATAGTTTATATACTGTTGCCCCGGCCAATACAGTTCTTACTGCAATCCTACCTTATCTTGGCTCCTGATAAACCTGATTCAAAAGAATATATAAACCGAAAAAATATTTAGTTTCAAAATTTTCTATTATTACACTAATGGAAGAAACACCAGAAATGGAATGTAGAATGTAATTTTCCATCTAAGAGAAAAAAACAACAAAAAATGAGGTAAAAGTATCACTTAACTATTATTATGGTACCGATATGATTATGAATTAGTTATTTGTTTCATAGAAAGTTTTGACTTGGAGACAATAAAGCGACTAGTAAAAACTAGACTAGGTTTTTTTAGGAAGAAAAGTGAAATGTAAGCAGAATAAATTTGATGGTTCCCTTCCTTTTTATCAAAATTCTTGTTCGATATTCCCTATCAGCGTTGACTAACTTATATTGTTGGCCTTTCGTCTGTGTTATTTGATTTCATTATTTGAGTGTTACCTCAGTTTAGCATAAAAGCACTTAACTATATATCATTTTTGGTTTCATTTATGAGATTAGGAACTTTTCTTTTAAAAATACTAAATAGGAACTAGGCTTAGTGTTATGGTTTAGAGCTAGGTCTAAGTTTAGTGTTAGGGCTAGGATTATGTTAGGGGTCTTAGGGTTAGGACCTAAAAACCAACCCAAAACTTAACTCTGTGGTCTCACAAGACCTAAAACCTGCCAAAACCTGATAGAAATTTTAGCTTATCTGTCCACTGTCTGGTTGTATGCAGTCCAAACTGTCACCACAATGGTCCCAAGGTTGTACCCTGCCCCCCCCCCCCCCCCCCCCCCCGATCTCTTGCTGTTATGGAGTGTGTGTGTGTTTCTATAGTGATGGTGAGAAGAAGTTCACAATTAGTTCGTGGCTATGCAGTGCAAATGGTGCAAGATAAGGGGCATTGTCCTAAGCTGTCTTGGGTATGCAAGAGGAGTCCTGGGTGCTAAAGTGTAAAGACATGCTTTTATAGTGATTAGATTTTTTTAAAAATATAAGTTTATTTCATCTCAAGTCAAATTTGTCTATATTGCAATAAAAGTGATATTAAGTTTTGCCATAAAGAAATTATTCAATTATTTCATGTTTTATAAGTTTAAAGAATATATGCCTACACCAGTTTAGTTGTCTACCAGCAGTTTGGTGCCAGTAGTCAATGATCGTCAACCATAGCCTTGAAAACAGTCAATGGAACAATTAAATTCAACTAATTATAAAAAAAAATTTAATTACTGTAAAGTGTAAATTTAAAAATACTCTAGGCCAAACTTTTGTAGGTGACACTCCCCGCTAAAGGAGTAGAATTTTGTTTGCATCCCCCTTTAGCTAGCTGTGGATCTAGGGGAGTGATATATAAAGGTCTAACATGTGGGTCCTGAAGGGCTTTTAGAATGTAATGAAAAAAAATTTGTAAAAATATTTGCTGTTTTTTTTTTTACATATTGGGTACGGTATATTTACAATATGTTAAGTGTCAAAATTTATGTATTTAATGTTCATTAAAGTAAATCAATTTAGTATGTTTTTTTTTCAGAAATAGTGTTTTGAAGATAATTGTAAGTGGTTTGAATACTAGAAATGTTTTTTCTAGAGATAGAATTTGAGACCCTGAGGAGGTCTATGGGTATTGACCATTAAGTTTAAAAATTCTCATAAAAAAAAGCTATGCTACATATCCAGTTTTTACTAAAAGAGTAACTACACTTCTGTTTTTGTTCTGAATGAGACACTATGAGTTCTACTTATAAGAAAGTTTAAAAATCTTCTTCTAGCATCAGGACGCATTAGGAGTGCACCTTAAACAACTTTTCTTACAACGGAAGAAGTTAAATATAAAGGATAAGGAAGAAAGCAGCTCTGGCCAATACTATTGTATGAGAAAATTGGAGTTACATGTAGCGCATGTACATCATACATCTTCGTACTAAGTAACATGTCTTGCCACCGCTCTTTTTTATTTTTTGTCACATATAAGTTGTAAACATAATGATGTACAACCATTTTAACATAAAAAAAAAGTTTAGTAGAATAGTTTTAGCAGAGGTATTTTGAGTAGATTTTGTTCTTGCAAAAACTGTGAATACATTTTTAAATTTATTAGAAAAAGAAATGAAATTTGTAGTATTTCAATGTGTCAAATATTAGATCTATAATATATAATAAAATATTTTAATCTGATGGTATTGAAGCCATGAAAACAAACACACTACAGCAGTATTTATAGATTTGCAGCAAGCCTATGATAGAGTGTGGAGAAAAGGTCTATTTTTGAAGATGAAAAAAAATGGGCATCCATGGAAAAATGTACAGCTGGATCAGGGCATTCTTAAAAAACAGAACCATCCAAACCCGATTTGAAGGTGCCATCTCTAGTAAAAAAAAGTTTGGAAGAAGGACTACCACAAGGTTCAGCCCTTAGCTGCACCCTCTTTCTAATCTTCAAAATTATGGAAAATGAAAATCTTTAGCCACAGCAACAAAACAACAAAAAGAAACTACATCCTAAAAATAGACTCACAGCCAATAAATAGAGAAAAAAATCCAACATATCTTGGTATAAAACTAGACCAAAGGCTGTCTCTAAAACACTTTATGGCAGATTTAAAAGAAAAGACATCACAAAGATTAAACATAATAAAACACCTAACAGGAACATCCTGGGGAGCTGAAAAGAAAACCTTAAGACAGTTATACACTGGATACGTCAGATCTGTAATGGATAACTGTCTCTCCATACAAGTAGCTGCCAACAAAACCTATCAATCATCTTTAGACACAATCCAAAACCAAGCCTTGCGGCTAATTAGTGTAGGTATGAGAACTACTCCCACAGCAGCCTGTGAAATAGACTCCAATATTGAACCTCTTAACTTAAGGCACAACAGAGCAGCATTAGAAGCTATTGAGAGATACAGAAGGTTGGAGGACGATCATCCAAATAAATTACTAACACAGAGAAATAGGAAAAACAACCAAAAAGCAAAGGACTCTGATCCAACTTACTGACGAACTAGCCCTAAAACACCACCTACCCAATAACAGAGAAAAAATTACCAGATTTTCAAAAATTACACCCGAACTAAACTACAGACAACCAACCATTAAAACACATTTACTAAATAACACCTTAACAAAAGAATCAAATCCACTGGAGCTCAAAGTAGGCACGCTTGAAACAATTGAAAGCTATCAAAAAAACAGCTATCCATATTTATACAGACAGATTGGCTGTCAAAGCCACTATCAATGCTGGTCTTGGTGCCTTCCTGGTCTTCCCTAACAATAAACACTTGAAGATAAGCGTACCCTGTGGCGATTACTGCTCAAAATTCCAAGCCGAAATTGAGGCAATTACCATAGCACTACAGACAGTGGAAAACAAATTATATGAAGGAGTGCAACCACCATCAGATATTGTTGTCTTTACAGACTCCCAATCTACTCTGCAAGCAGCAGCACCTCAAACAGCCCAAGAGAGTTGACAACACTCATTGTGATAATCCATCAGATGATATCAAAATTAAATATAAATATCACACTACAGTGGATCCCTGGACACATTGGCATCATGGGAAATGAAAAGGCAGATAAGCTATCAAAGGCAGGTTCATTTATGGAACAACCAGATAGATCTGTTAACTACCTCACCCTAAGGTCAATGTTAGTCAACAATCACAAGGAGGAGTGCTCAACCAATGGGCATCAGGAAACACAGGCAGAGCCATGTACAAAGAAATGACTACGCCTAACAAACTGGACAGTATTAACTTCCTCCCCCGCAAAGAACAATCTACAATTTTCCAACTAAGAACAGGACACACCACTATTAAATTACCACCTGAACAAAATAAACTCCACACAACTCCCCCTTTGCAGACACTGCGCCCACCCCTTTGAAACCGTAAACCATATCCTCTTTGAATGCCCCTCCCTAATCCACCTTAGGCAGACCCTACTTCCACTACAGCCCAATATAACCAACACCTTGTACGGCAGTGCTGAACAACTGAAGAAAACAGCACACTTTTTTTCCTTGGCACAGTCTGCAAAAGAGCTCACAGCTCAGCAGCAATAAAGCTGGCTAGAAGGAGAAGAAGAAATGCCATTTTACTTTACTAGCATGGTTAATACTAATAATACTAGCCAAATATGGGTTGATAACTAGAAATCCTTTATTAGATCAACAATGAACAAACAGCTTTCCCATTCAAAAGGAAATTCTGTTTGTAAAAAATGTTTTACATATTTTGAATGTTCCTCCAAACAATGGGGGATGGTAGCGGTCAGGGATCATCAGTGGTCAAGACGACTGAATGACAGTCTATTATATAGAGCACATACCACACAACTAGGCAGCAATCTGGCTCCACTACTTTTGTCAGGACATTAAGTCCCCTTCCCTTCCTACAGTTTGAGAAATGCTGCTGTAGGGCTAGATAGAAGAGTGCTAACCAGCTAAATGCTCTCTATTTTACTATTTTAATCTACATTACTTATAACTTTACTGAACTTTACTCAAGTCTCTTCGCAACTCTAGTCACAGTCACAGTGTAGACATAACTTTTACACATGGCATCATCCGTAACAGTAACATTTTACATGTAACATCATTAAACGAGACATGGTCATGACTACAACTACATTTATGATTTATGATTTATCTAGTCAAGTAAACCTAGACTAGAAAGTTAATAGAATAATCAATAGAATATCTACTAATCTAGTAGATATCTAGCTAGATTATCTGATTATCATCATTATCACCACTGACATTCATTATCATTATGAATAATTATCTGATCATTATCATTCATTATGATTTTTTAAAATGATTTTATGATTATCTACTCTCTAGAATCTAGTTTTATCTAGATTGATTTAGAATTAGATTACATTCAGTAACATTCAAATGATACATTCATGACAAAAAAGTATGTAATAATGACAAATATAAAACAAACCATTCTAAATTCAGAGACAGGTAGATTTTAATATATTAAATCTAAAAATAGGCTAGTAACTACAGAGAGTATTACTACTTTTGGATCTATTCTAGATTAGAATGTTTATTTCTCTTCAGTTTACGGATGCGATGTTGTCATCAAATCGAGGCTATATATTCAGAGGTGAATATAATGTCTTCTTCTCATGTCCTAAAATTAGCAGAAATTAAATTTTAAAAAAATCTGTAAAAATCATGTTTCTTTTAGATCTAGTTTTAGATTCAGATCTAGATCTAGATACTACATTTTTAATTTTGATTGTAGATCTATAGATCTTTTTTGTTTTTGAATGCCAGTTTGACTGTCTCAGCAATAGAATAAATAAAAAATATTTATAGTTTAAACCTGATTTTATAGTAAATAAAGTATTAGAATATCAATTCGTTTATTTACTGTACAATCAAAAACTATTTTTTTAACTGTTTTTAGATCTAATTGAACTTGAGTTTCTTATTAACCAATTTTGTTGAAGTTAAACATGTGAAGCATTTTGTAAATGATAAATGTATAAAAATTGAAAACGTACACAAAATTCATTTTCATAAGATTCTTTTCGTACTGTAACTTTTTTTTTGGCAGGCCTACAATAAGTAAAACTAAGTGGATTATGCGTTAAGAAATATCTAGATGTTTGTAAAATGTTTTACATGATTTGAATGTTCCTTCAGAGTTGAAAATAATTTAGATTAAAATCTAGATATACACAGTATATGCGTAAAATATACCCGCAAATTATGTTTGAATCTATTTCGCTAGTAGTTTTAATTAGGTAATTCCTTTATTTTTAATAAATAACTTACTAATCAAAAAAAAATAATAATAGTGGAAAACAATTGGCCACAAAAATTCATTCGTATTTCACATTTAAACCTCCAAATTGGGTAACTTCCTGACTTTGCTTATCTTACGTCATATTGTATTAATGTCGATCCTGTCTTTCAAAATGGACACCGGAGGTAAGTCAACATGTGTACACTTAGAAGTTCTAATGAATTTAATTTATTCTAGATCTAGAATAATCTAATTCTATATCCATTTGCTTCTGTAATTTAATTGAAACTAGTTGAAAACAATTGTATGATGTTCAGATAAAAATACTTAAATTAATCTAGACTAGAGTAGCTTACAACTTTACTAAATTTACTTACACTTGACTTAGCCGACTTAGTGTCACTTAGGCTTAGGACTTAGGACAGTCACTGTGAGTAAGGACTTAGTTGACTTACACTTAGTGATTAGTAGCCGACTTAGGCTTAGGACAGTGAGTAAGGACTTAGTTGACTTACACTTAGTGATTAGTGACTTACATTTTTACATCTAAATTCTAATAATGTAATAATAACTGTATAGATTTATAGATCTAGATCTACTTCATCTGTTTCTCCAGTACTGGTGACAAATAGGTAATGGCTCACTAAAAAGTCTATAACTCAAAAAATTATAATTAAAATCAAAATGTCACAATTTTCTTTTCTTTTACTTAAAAATGGTTTATCTAGATCTATAAGTATAAATTGTGATATTTTGAGCTTGAAAGATGCATTGTGGAATTTTAAAACTGTAGAAAATTAGTGAAATAGTGCACAAAATGGCATCTTTTGATGTAACATGGAATACCAGGCTTTGGTTGAAGTAATATTCTACTAATAACTAAAAGCAAAGATTATTCAACAGATATTTTGTTGAAATAGGTTAACAATATAATGTTATTGCATTATCTATACCTTTTTATTTTATAGTTACTTTGGTTAGGTACTTCGATAAAAATCTCAAAATGATCACAATGCAATGGAACCTATTTAGTTAGATAGAGCTTGAGAAATGCTTTCCAATGATACCAATTTTATATTGCTGAGTAAATTGTGAGGGAAGTTATTAAATTTTTAGTGGCCAAAAATGAGCCTTCTTTAGCCTTTGTAAATAAAAAAAAAATCTGTGACCGAAACAGCTGACAGTTGAACTGAAATTAACTGTATTATAAAAAGTCTTAAAGATATGGGGTTGAAACTTCACACTCTTTTACATTAACCAGTATTCTGTTAAAATAAATTTAAAAAATAAGACCAAGCAATAAAATCTTTGAAAAAAAGTTAATTAATATATAAAAAAGCCTTCGACAAAAAATAAAAATATATGTGATTTTGTCATCATATGAGCCCAAAAATCACAAATAAAACAAATCAGAGATCTGTATTGTGTTTTATTTTGTTTAATTATAATTCTACTGTATTTAAATAGCTATTTATATGCATCAGATAGATAATTCTTATAAATTATAAATGAAAATAGCACTGCGCAGAAAAATATTTCCTAAAATTTAATGACTATAAGTTTCATAAACTTAATAAAAAAAAACAGTTTTAACCTTTTTGTAGAGCACTGGCAATTAATCATTTTAAAATGCCTTAATTTAAATGCTTTAAAAATTAGATTGTAAATGAAAAATTTCTTGCTTCGGACAATAAAATAAAAAAGAAACCTTGCGATTTTTTTAAAAGTTATTAAAAGATTTTTTACTTGAATTTTTGTGCAATAATAGCTCATCATTTTAAAAATATAATGTACTCATTTATTAACTATTAATTTACATGTATATTAATAGAAAAAAACAACACACTGAAAAAAAAAATAATTATTAGTTTGCTGAGCTAAAAATATGAAAAAAAAATTGTAATATTTAATATTATTTTTTAAAGTAATTAAACTTTTACTTTAAAATTTGCAGATTACAAAGTCATTATAATAAAGACACATTCCCTCTCCATAATCTAGCATTCAAACACTATAAAAGTTAATCTAAATGAAAAATTCTTATGTGTGCTTCTAAAAATAGCTCGTGATAGACAGAAATGGACCATTTCCAGTAAATCACAGTGTTGGTTGTTACTAAAAATAGATTTTAACCATCGACTTTGAAAATTAATATCTAAAGAGTGCGCCAAGCTACAAAGTTCAAACTTAGCACACATATATATATTAACATGCTAAATTCAATAGAATTAGTGAGATTGTTGTAACCATAAACACTTTTATTTTATTTAAAAAAGAAAATTTTACCCTTCTTTGTCTTTGTTAATTTTAATATCAAATATCTTTAAAGTGCGCCAAGAGAATTTAATGAAATTTGAAATATACACATTTCATAATATGATAAATTATTGTAGCAAACAGCATTATTGTAACTTTTATAGGAAAAAAGTTGTAAAAATGTCAACTTTCACATAAACTTTTGTTAAGAAAAATTTTACAGATTGGCTTCTAAAGCAAATAAAAATGTTCTCTGATATCTTACGTTTACAAAAAGTAATCATAATTAGTCCTCAAATCAAATACAATATGCTAAAACTTTGATGGAAATGACCACCCCTAAAAAAAGGGTAAAATGTGCTGACACGCTTTTCAGCCATTTTTTGGGAGGAAAAAAAAATGGATCTAGGTCAGTTTATCGAAGTACCTACTTTGGTATTACTTAGATGTCGCTGTAAAAAAATGTGTCACAGGTGCATCACACAGTGTCCCACTTAACTTGAAATTTTAAACCTTTATGAATTGTAAACAAAGTAAAGGATTCTGCTCCCAATTGTGTCTCTTACTAAAAGCATCTATGACTGTGATTAATTTACACAGTGTAATTTTTCTTTAAAAATGTAAAAATTTATATAATTTTAGTAAAATAGCTCTTGGTGTCCCAGGTGAAGAAGCACCTCAAGTCAAATGCTCTTAACAAAAAGAACAATATTTTTTAAAACAAAGTTATTAATGAGATGGGAATTACTTAATGGTATCTCTGATACTGCTTAGTACACAATAAGCTCCATTTCTTGGGAAAAGGCTACATAGTAATTAACAGGAGACATTAATAGACATGGTGTCCCACATTTTTTCATTGTAGCACCCAAAACGCCTCATGTTGAATGATACCAGGAAATCTTAGAGATCTAGATATAAGTAGTTTTCTCACCAAAGTTTTGAATTATAAAGAGAATTAAGCTTATTATTCTCAAGTTTGATCTAAAATACATAGAATACTATGCGGTAGACCTTTGTGTGTGTGTGTTCAATAATCATTAAAAAATATATTAGACATAACTGCCTCAAACATGACCTAATCATAGACTAAAGCAGCTATATCACTATATGGCTTTCAATGCACCAAGAACAAGATCCAAAACTAGATTTACATATAAATTGAAATATAGAGTAGATTTAAATCTACATGAGACCTATAACTAGATCAAGACTTGTTTAGTGTCCTGTGAAGCACCACCGACAATGATAAAACAATAAGGTTTACATTAACTCATTAACTTAGATTCATTGAATAGTTTTTCAGAGGATCTGACCTGAAAAGATGCTGATAGGGCTCCTTAGATTACACTGTACATTTTGTTTAGTCATGAATGCACTGTACATTTTGTTTAGTCATGAAAACATTCAATGAACTAATGTAGTTTGGGAAGGCTTCCTATTTTTTTTAAAAGACCACTTCTGCTAAGTTTAAGACTTTTGTCTGACAACATCTAATCCCAAAACCTAATCAAACATAACATCTGTCAGAAAAAAAAGGAATTTTCAGATTTTTTTTAGAAGGAGGAAAATGTTGTTTTCAACATCTATCTATCCCAGTGATACATTTATCACACACACATTTATGTTTTATCTAACACTCATCCATCCACTCCACAGACATCAATCTCTCTCATTCTTCCATCCATCCAACACATTTATCTATACATCTGTATCATATATTGACACACTTATGCATTTATAAATCACACACTTAATATTTACATTTCTCTATTGATCTAAAGTTAAGAGACATATCTACTAGAGTCACGCTTCTACACAAAGATGATGTACAAATTTACAGCATAATCAGAAGCCAGCTAGATACAAATACTTAACCACTGCATAACTGTCCTACAATACTCATTGTAATGTATACTGTTTTTTCTTTTGTCTTTAGAGCCTTCTCAAGAGGATTCAGTCCAAAAGCCTTCCACAGGCCCTAAAGGTAAGATCAGGAAAAAAGAAATTCCTCCCCTCTCCCACTGATAATCCGAGAACTTGTCTGATTTTTTAAATCTTGTATTACTCAGTATATCACATCCCAAGACCTGTTTGACTTTGACTCTTTATTATCACTTCCAATTAACTTTTTTTCTGTTATTCTAAAACTTTATCAATCAAATCTACATCTCGCTCTTAAAGGGAAACTCTGATGGTTTTGACAGTTTTTGATATAATAATAATAATAATCTTTATTATCCGTAAGGAAATTTGTCTTACAATTTGTGCATTACACCAAACAAAAAACATTATAACTATAAGAAACCAAAGTGTACATTCACACCAGACTCACTCATAATTTACATGTGACAAAGTTTATACCAGATTGTTCTTATTTAATGATTTGATTGCCAGGGAAACAAAAGAGTGTTTGTGTCTGTTTGTCTTTGCTATCGGTGTCTTGTATCTCTTTTGTGATGGTAAAATCACGAAATCCTGACACATATAATATGTGTTTTGATTTATAGATAATGAATGTATTATTCTTTTTTTTTTTTATTTGCAAGAATAACTTAGTAATTGATGTTTTTGTGACATAATTTTTCTGCGCATCCAAAACAGTCAGATTTTTGCTGAATTTCTGTGTGACGTCACGAGTGTACACTCAAATCCTAAATATAGGGAGGCGAAAAAAAAATTATCTTTGATAAAAAAAATTTTCATTAGTACATCATTAAAATACTTTAAAAGAAATTTCTAATGGTTATAAATTATGACTGTATGTTTGACAGTAAGAAAATTATGATTTTTTTGTGCCATTTTGACCTAACATTGGTTGACATGGAAAAAGTGATGAGAGAGCTTGATGCTGGGTCAGCCGGCGAGACACACCCCCAAGGTCAAAAGTTAAAAAATTGGAATTGAGTTTCGTAGACGATAGATCTACTTATTAAATAGGAAATTTAATAGTAGATCTAGTATTCGTAGTAAATTTCTAGCTCACAAATCTGATTCATTTATATTTATGAACTTCAGTTGTTTGAAATGTCTCAGTAGTATCATTAATTGAATTCTTTGGCCTGGAAATCCAATGTATTGTTGGTACTGCATCTGGTATTAACTTCAATTTTTTCAAATCCCATTTCCACAGCAATGAAGTTGCTGAAACAGCTTCTCTCAAAATGGTTATGTTCCATAAACAGGAATTAGCTAATGCCTTTGTAAAATAATTGCTCTTCAGGCGAATAAATTTTTCCCATTTTCCCTTTAAAACTTCATCTCTTGGAAACAAATGAAAAGACACTAATTTCTGTATCAGCATACTTGCTGATTTTATCTTTGGGATTGGAACTACTGCAACAAGCTGAAGAACAATATTTAATTTTCTTCAAGTAGAAATAGAGGTTTAGATCTAGAATATTATTTATAAACAAAGACTGATTATAAATCAACGTGGAGACTACATCTAGCTGTGAAGCGTAACAATAAATGCGATCCGATAGGTTTAGATCTAGACTAGAGAGTTTATCGGTTATATAGGTCTAGATCTAAATTTAGCCAGCACGTAACGTAACGTTTTTAAAACTAAAAACATCTCGCAGAACCCCGTTTTTTTTTTTGGGCGTGAAGAATTGTCTGTCTAATTGATTAAATATAAAATTTTCCGAGCATTTAAATAAAAAATTATATAATGTTTACTATTACAACTTTTTATTCAGAATTTAAATATGTCAATAACTAAAATTTGAAAAACTATCGGAGTTTCCCTTTAAACAATGTGGGGCCGTGCATTCTATATATAAGGTCAAATAGAATTTTCTATAATTTTGTGATAATAATTACTTTCATTGGATATTAAAATAATATTTCATGATATTAATTAACCAGCGCTGCTTTGGAAAAGTATATTCTCAAATTCATATTTTATTCATGAATTCTTAAAGTACAAATTTTAAAGAAGTGAATTCAGTTGAAATGAAAACTTAATTTTTAGCTCATTGTGGCAGTTTTTAGTCCAGGGCTGGAGTGATGTAATACGGGCCCCTGTAGAACACTTTAGTAATACTGACTCAGTATTCAGCATGCATTTGTAACTCTAGTGTAGTCAGTGATATTTTTTTCTCTGGAAGTTTATTACATCCTCATTGCAATTTTTTTTTTTAGCTTTGAATAAAAAAAGCTAGTTTCTGTTACTGTTGGAACATATTGAAACTTATTACCTATTGGTTCCCACTAATACCAAATATGTATTTTATGCATGAAACAGGGAAAAAGAAAAAGAAGGAAGGAAAAAAGACTCTCACTCTTGATCAGTTTCTAGCTACCGATGATGGGTATTCAGAGCCTAAAAGCCAGAACTGGGCTATTCTTTCAGAGAATCCAGATGGTAAAAACATTTACTTCCTTATTTGCTAAATAAAAATCGTTTCTATTGATTTGTTTATATTTTAATGAAGTTTACAATGTATTCAAAATTTTATGCTGTACATGTTAATAAAAAAATAAGTTGTGTAGACACTAACTATTAGGCAACATTTTTGATGGGCAATTTCTTTTTATTAAAGAAAATAGTTTTATAAGTTTCACCTGAAAAAAAGTTAAAAACAATAAATAAAAGATTGTAACAAGTCAATTTTATAATCTATTATATTATGACTTTCAGAAGACTATGAAAGCTATGTCAAGTTTGATCGTTCCACTTTGCCTACAGCCCCCAAGGCAGCAATGGGGCCTAAAGTTGATATCTCTCAAATCCCTAATAGTGGACCTTTTTCTGCCTATGTTGGTAATATTTCCTATGATGCCAAAGAAAGTGACTTGGAGCAGCTTTTTTCCAAATTAGATGTAAGTAAACATGTCTTGATGTTCATTAACACATTGATCATGACTTAGCCTTTAAGTAAGTGATGATACAAAAATCAAGGCATAGTTCAACTGAAGTTTATGTTGTTATTGATACTCTGATGAAGGCTTAGACTTAACAAATCTTTTTTTTTTTTTATGAATCTCAAGTTAATGTCTTAAATTTTACAAAGCTAACTCATTTTCTAGGTAGCAACTGTGAGAATCATATGTGATGGGGGACGCCCACGAGGATATGCTTATGTTGATTTTAAGACAAAGGAGTCTTTGCTGGAAGCTCTTACTTACAATGATAAGGTAACTTGTTAAAAGTTAAAAATAAATGCTCAGCAACTGGAATGTTTGTTCACGTTCCTCTTAACACCTATGTAAGGACCCAAAAAATTGTAATAACTTTTAGGGATGCAACTCAACGAAGGAGTAGAGCTAGATAATGGATTCCTATTTATAATGAAGAGTGTGAATAATAGGTCACAATAAACATGAATCTCTGGCAGTTTTCCATTCTCTTCATACACATTTTACTGGTGGTGCTGCCTCTGTTGCCACTGTCACAGGTGCACTGATCTGTGCCTCTGGTTATCCCAGGAATGGTTGCCTTCCACAGTGCACCATAACTGTTTCTTACTTGGCTGTACACTGTTGATGCAGGCAGAAGGAACCAATCTCTAGCCCAAGATGTTTGTCTCTCTTTCATAACACTGATGTCTTTAACAGGAAATTGTCGGCGCAAGTGCCGTTATCCCAATGACAGTTAAAAAGAATCATATCTATCTGAAGGTTCCGCAGTGGTAGTTTTTACCGTCTGGGTTGTACCGAATACATGGTGCTCACCCTCAGGATTATGCCACTTTCTGTAAGCCCCTAAAGGTTGCGCTAATCAAACAGAATTTGTTCATATTCTTATTCGATAACTGCTACAATGGTATGTTAAGACCGCCAGACCAGCTTACTCACTTTGTGACTGCTGCCTTGTGTGGTGGCGAGGCAGGCTTATTGGACTGCCCTTGACTGGTCCTCACCCTGGAGGAGATAAAAAACAAACAAAAAAAAACAACCAATAAGCTCAACCAGCGTAACCTGGCTGAGGTTGTGTTTGTTACCCAACATTGCCCTTTATCATTCCACTACTAGACGTTTCCACCGAGGCGCCGCATTATTGAGGCTGCAGGAATCTTGATCCAGATTTAAATGGTGGACCATAAACATAGGTGTAGGTAGCAATATTCAGGCATGGATTTGCATTATGATATCATTCTGTGGGAATACTGAGACAAATGAATATCACATTAAACTGTGTTGTGTATTTTTGTTTTTAAATGACAAAATATTTTCTTTCCATATTAAAGGGAAACTCCGATGGTTTTTCAAATTTGAGTTATTGACATATTTAAATTCTGCGTTAAAAGTTGTAATAGTAAACATTTTACCATTTTTTATTTAAATGCTTAGAAACATTTATATTTAATAAATTAGTCAGTAAATTCTTGACATCTAAAAAAAATCGGGGTTCTATGAGATTTTGTTTTAAACCATGTCAAACAATACTGAAAGAGAAACTAGATTTGACCAATTGTATCGCTTCATTCTTACAGTAGCTGTTAGGCTTAGTGACGGCCTAGTCCAGAGCTATGATACAGTTATATATATATATATATATATATACATGTATAGATAGATCTAAAAGCATTAGGATAATCAACTGAAGAAAAAAAAACATTTTCATCTAAGCCTCTGACTGATTCGAACAAACTGGTCAGTGTAAGGCTAGTCGAGACTATGTGTAGTAGGTCATGACAAGACAACCAAGCGATAGTGTTTGTTGTGTGTTGAGTGGTCTGGCGAGAAAATACAGACTGCCGTGGTTAGTCAAGCATGTAAATCTACTTTTAATACGATATATATAAGATATATTTCTTTTACGAGAATGTCAACTTTGCTGTATGGTCTCCTATTATAAGTCAATAGATTAAAACGCATTTGTGACGTCACATAGAAACCCGGTGAAAGTCTGACGGTTTTGGATGCGCAGGAAAATTACGTCGGAAAAACATCAATTACTAAGTTATTATTGCAAAGAAAAAAAAGAATTATATATTCATTATCTTTAAATCAAAACACATATTATATCAAAAATTGTCAAAACCATCAGAGTTTCCCTTTAAGTTTTTTGTTATCTTTTCTCTAAAAGCAAGTAATTAGTAATAAATACATTTCAGGAGTATATGGGTCGGTCCATTCGTGTAGATTTAGCCACAGAAAAAAATCAAGAAGGTCGTGGAGGTACTGGAGGTCATGGCGGCCGCTCTAATGAACCTGATAGAACAGAAGGTGACTGGAGAAGACGTGACCCTGCTTCTTTGGATGGTAAAAAATTCTTCTGTAGAATATTATTTAGAATGAGAATAATTTTGACAGCATAATCTATTACATACAACAGTGAAAACTTTTTATCACATCAGCTATGTAGAGATGTTGAACTGCTGTGTGGGCTAATGCTTAGGCATTCATCTCATGGAAATGAGATGGAATGTAGTCTATTGTAGTAGTTGGTGACTGCCAGCATCTTATGATGTCAAGCTTTTCTAGCTTTAGGTTTAAACTTTTTAATTTAGATTAATTACTACATCAGACACTACATGAAGTGTTCTCCTCCTTCTTAGGACTTCACCTCCAAAAATGTATAGATTCCAAGTTAAAGCAGTGATGGGAATTTTCTGAAAATTATCAGAATTCCTAAAATTTCTTCTGATCCATTTTTCTAACAAAAGAAATCTGAAATTTTACCCGACATTTTTTAAAAATTAAAACCGATATATTTTTTTTCCCACATTTTTTTTTAATGAAAAAAAATCAGATTTAATTTTTCCATTTTCGGAAGAATGTGAAATAAGGTTTGATTTTGTTTGGAGCCTGTGAAACATCCATTCTTTTGACCAGTTAAAGTTCTATTTTTGATCTAGGTCTAGGCGTAATCCTAAAAGTCTAGATCTAGAGTGATTTGAATCAGTCTAGATAGATCTATTCTTGATACAGGGTGTCTGCGGCCTCCTGAAATTCCAAGATGTTCTGGAATTTCAGAAAAATAAAAAAGGCCTGGAAATCTCCTGGAATTTAAAAATATCTCCTTGAATGTCCTGGAATTTCGCCAATCGAAAAAAAAACGGTATAAAAATATTGGCACCGTTTCTGTGGATGGGCCGCCGCGGGGGAAATAGATTCGAAATGAGCATTTCTGAGTTTGCGCAGAATGTGTTTACTGCTCCTTGACATTAGATAGATCTAATCTATTTATAGATTAGTATCGTTATCGGATCGCTTTTTCACTGAGCATGTTCATTTTCATCCAAACTATGTTCCATAACTTTTTACGGGCTGGCTGTGTCAATAAGCTGACCAGTGACGCATCTACGCAGCCTTTCACCCACTTGTAAAGCGTGTTCTCGTGATTGAAGATGGCCTTGGTTCAAAGCAAGGGCATTTCACCTGGCATTATAATGATTATTTTTTGAAGTGCCCTCCCTCACCTAAAATCTTGTTGTAACAGAGTGTTTTTTCTTAAATTATCTAGACTCTAGGTAGAAATAGTATCTAGATTTAGATCTAGTGAAGATAATTCACACCTAACTTGAAAACTTCGTGAATTTTAGTCAATTTAATGATCTCGATACATCTAATGTCCAGGTTATTCTAGAAATATGCTTGATTCTAGATTTACGCTAAATCACTAGCTCTAGAATGTAGTGAAGCCAAGAAAAACTTGCAAATTTTAGTGACTTAAATTAGATCTAGAGTCTAGATTTACGGTAGATTCATTGAAGATAATTCTCATATAGCTGTGAAAAGTCCGCGAATTTTAGTGACTTAGATCTAGAGTCTAGATTTACGGTAGATTAAGGGAAGATAATTGTCACACATCTGTGAAAATTCTGCGAAATTTTGTGACTTATATCTAAAGTCTTGATTTACGGTAGTTTCAGGGAAGATAATTGTCACACAGCCGCGAAAAATCTGCGAATTTAGTGACTTAGATCTAGAGTCTAGATTTACAGTAGGTAGGTGAAGATAATTCTCACACATGTAAGCACAGTTAATAAAAAAATAAATCATTAGGCCTACATACACATAGGAACTAAAAATGTAGCCTACATTTCCACCACAGAGAAGGCAACTCTAAGAATGTTTCTTATTTAAAAAAAAATGGAGTAGCAAACATTTGTAATGTTCTTTAATAAATCTTTGAAAAGAAAAATATATATGTATTATGTATATATATATACACATAATAAGGCTTGTCTTTGAGTCCGAAGATTAATGAGCAATAATAAAAATCAACTTTGACAATTGTTATGTAATATTTTTGCGTGAATTTTATGTCCTGGAATTTTAAAATTTCTCCCGAAAAAGTCCTGGAAAACTCCTTGAATTTCATATTGACTTTGGTGCAGAAACCCTGTTGATAAGATATCTAGTTTCTTTATTATGAATACTTTTGATCTCTAGATCTAGACATGGAGTTCAATGGCTGCTTGCCAGCTTTTGAAAAGTATCAAGAGTTGAGAGCATCATAATCATAATGACCGGCCGCTATGCGCTTTTTGCTCTGTTGTTACGATGGCCCTTAGATCTAGACTTTATATAGAGATCTATTTAGATCCAAGTTAGTAGAATTAAGTAGAATTAGATTATAGATAGATCTAGATCTAGTGAGACTACTAAAAGTCTGACTGCAAGTCTAGATCTAGAATTCTAATCTAGATTCTTGATCAAGAAGATATTACTATTATTACTGAGTGATTTTAAGTAAATAACATCTAGAAAATCTAGGTCTAGTCTTAGAATTTATTGATAATGAATGATACCATTCAATGGTCACATCTTTTAGAAGCAAAGCAAAATTTATGGATATGTTGCATGTAGAGAGTATTTTAAGGTCCATTGTTCAGGAAGTTAGATTATTTTGATCCTGTTTTGACAACAACACCATATCTTGTGTCGGTGTTTGCTGTACAGAACAGGTACATTAAAACTACTGTACTAGGGAGTATGGCTTGGTGCCCTATTCTCAATCAAGGTAGTTACACATTACACTATTATTATTATTATTTTTTGCTCTAGTTATTATAGATACTTTACATGTTCACTGTACTGCATTGATCAGACAGCACTTTTCACTTATCTTTTGTTTTAGCTAGTAGTGGTAGAGATTCTGATCGAGGTGGACGATATGGAGACAGGGGCAGTGGTGGCTTTGATAAAGAAAAGAGTAGCAGAGGATTTGGGGAGCGAAGTTACGGTGGTGATAAAGATCATGGTTTTGGAGGTGATAGAGGTAAAAACATTTTCTTTAACTTCAAGTTTATGTTCACAGGTTCGAAAACGAAATGGTTGATGTGATTGTTAGAGAATCTACATTATATTTAAAGTAGTTGTATATTTTCAAGTACTAAAAGTATCGTCAGATTTCTTTTTCTTGATTAAAATTGGAAATGTTGAACTTGATGAAATGTTGTTGCAGTTAGGTTGTGATGGACTTTCCAGCCTCTTTTAATAATTTCATTTTAATGTGTCATTGCATCATCCCACAAGGGTTGGTGAGAATGAAAAGTTTGGAGTTAACCAGGGTTATCTAATATCTAAAGCACAATGTTTGGAGTATGGATGTATGTGACTATAGAAATCAAAACCAGTTGACCAATCTTAATAACATTTGTCATGAATGTTCCTATCACAGCGGAGACTGTAGTGTAAGCTAAGTGTCTCTCCCACAACACAAAGGCACTAAAATTTTTTTTAGAATACCTAAATTTATCTCTATTGAAGAACAAAATATAAAAAAATCAGGTAAATCCATTTTCACAATATTTCATGTCAGCTATGATATATGTCAACTAAACGGCTAAACCCCATTTTCATAGTCTTCTTTCATTATTGTGGGAAAATGTAAAAGTTTTAAGAGAACATCTTGCCATAGATCAAAATCCAATGCACTAGACCAGTGATGCCCAATATGGTGGCCAACCCACGACGAGGTTCTATCCAGCCCGCTGAAAATAAGCAGAAAGTGTAGAAAATCCCCCCTTTATTTGAAAGATGCACCTTTTCCTACGTTAGGGCCCTCACTATTAACCTTTAACATTTGTGTGTTTATGAAATGGGACCCTGAATGTAGAGTCTATCAGGAAAAGTGAACGGATCTTTACTTTTTTTCTGGAACATGATAATAAGCTAACATATTTAAGTTGTAAAGAAAGTGTGGCTGTTTAAAAAACATAACATAAATAACAGCATTATGAAACCCAACTGATGGCATTCTTGGTTTGAGCCACAAATAAAATATTGTTAAACTATGCTTAGAAATTGGTGGATTGTTGAGAGTTTTTATCAAAAAGAGACAAGAAAATGAGTCGGTGGTAAAGCTAGCTACAATGTTGCTCACATTTTAAGTAAAGAAATGATACCATTTTCCGACACGTAAAAAAAAACAACTTTAAATGTCTCATTAATTAATGTAAATTTCTAATCAAATAGTTTCAGGTCGATTTCATTTCGTTTTAGTACCTTTTCGTTCATGTGGCCTGCCTACCGTATGCAAAATGCGTATTCGTTACGCAAAATCTCCCAAAAATGACAGTCAGTACGCAAATACGCATTTAATCCGTTGCGTTACGCATTTTGTATCCTTTTTTTTTTAATCTCTTGACTAGCTTACGAGCGGTCACGTAGGTCATGCTAAGCCGTCCTGTTGGGGGGGGGGGGGACACATTGTGTCCAGACCTATACGTTGATTGGTTCTTAAAAGCAATTAGATTTTGTCTAGAAATGAAGAACGCGAGAGTGAGGGAGTGGCAGGTTGGTACCGTCAGTTAGCTGATACACCAACGTGACTTTTTTTTTGTAAGTTCATTAGTAGAAATTAATTATGTTGAATCCCTGATTCCTGTATTCATTTGTATAGAAAAAAAATATCGAAGTGCTATCGATTCAAAACACATTGAGTGACATTGTAGATATCTTATCTAGATCTGGATTCTACATCTAGAATCTAGATAACTTGTTATACAGGAATAGATCTAGCTAGTCATTACGTTATGTCATGATTCTCTACAGTACTTTACAATCTAGATCCAATTTAGTTGTTGTATGATTTAGATTGACTAGATCTAGATCGATAACATCTACTACCATCTAGTCTAGATCTAGACTAGATTCTTAGTCTTAGTATAGAATACATCAAGGATGAAGGTAAGCCTACGAAAGTTTGGAGTAGACCTACATTTGTAGCAGATCCACAGCATCGGTAACACTCTTGAGCCCAGATCTAGAGTAGATTGATTATATTCATTATATAGACATAGATCCAGATCTAGTCTAGATATCATCTCTATTGTCGTATTGATCTAGAGTTAGATTGTAGATCTAATCATGACATCTAGATCTAATATTATATATATATATGACAAAATAGTGGATCACGCATTCTGGTGCCAAAATACGCATTTTGACCATCAGCGTTACGCATTTGGACTTTTTTTGGTAGGCAGGTCTGGGCCTGCGACATGAGTGTTGGAAATTAAAATGGCCTGCAGGTCAAATTAGGGTGGGCATCACTGCACTAGACCATTGATACACAAATGGGTCGCAGATCATATCTGGCTAGTATTACAGACTTCTGTTTATTCAGACCTGTTATAGACCAAAAATATTGCACATAAGGCTTATTGAGTCACAAAATACTATCTTAAGGGTAAAATATTTTTTTTAAAAAAGCATTTAAAATAAATGTAAATACAATATTATTACTTCAGTTGTTTTTTTTAACTTTAAGAAGGATAATCTTTACTGTGACTGTCCTTGACACGGTCTGTTTAATTCAAATGTATTTTCCATATCTAAATGCTTTGACTAAAAGTAGACCTAGATATTATCAGAATCTTCTATTCTCATATCTTTTAAAATACTGATGTGGTTCTCTAACCAATTTTTATTCGTATTACTAGAAATATTATTTTTTCAAGGTTTGGTTGTGATTGTTAACAGCACTTTACGAATAAATTTTTATTTAATGTACATAAATTTACATTTTATTTATTTCATTTTACATAAGTTTACTTGAATTTCATAACACAGAGCTTGCAAACAGAATAACATATATGTTTTTTCTTTCTCTGAAAATGGATAAAATTATTAAAAAATTTTTTTTTTGCTAAATGCTTTGATAACTATAGTTGATTTACTTCATGATGGCATATTTCATTTTCTTAAATCATTGCATGTTATGTTTCAGGTTTTGGTGGTGACCGTGATAAAAGCTATAATGATCGTGAGAGAGATCGTGGTTATGGTGGTGATAGAGATCGTGGTTATGGTGGCGACAGAGATCGTGGTTATGGTGGCGACAGAGATCGTGGTTATGGCGGTGACAGAGAGCGTGGCTTTGGCGGCGACAGAGAGCGTGGCTTTGGTGGTGACAGAGAGCGTGGCTTTGGTGGTGACAGAGATCGTGGATTTGGTGGTGACAGAGATCGTGGATTTGGTGGTGACAGAGAGCGTGGATTTGGTGGTGACAGAGATCGTGGATATGGTGGTGACAGAGATCGTGGTGGAGAAAGATCAAGTCGAGGCTATGGCTTCAACAGAGATAGTCGAGATAATGAAGGTATGGCTGAAAGGAATTATTATTAAATTGTTACTTTCTAATGTGAGAACTTTCATTATTGCAAGTAGTGCTTTTTGTTCTTATGACTGAAATACAATAAAAAAATGAGGGTGTTTATTAATCATCTTTTTGAAGTAACGCTGTATTTTATAAGATTAAACAAAAATTACAAAATATGCAAATAAATGTGCAACCCTTTCTTCACTAAGTAAAATTATGCTTATTACACAGATAGGGATAAATCTTATTCTTTTAAATCTCTTAACAATTGGTGTCTTATTTAAAGCCTTTTAGTGAATAGGCAAATTGTTTTCTTGATTTGTGCATATCAGAATACTAAAAATCTCTGTAATTGTTTAAAAGGACGTTATGTTTCAAGAGGAGGTCATGAAGAACGCTTCTCTGGACGGAAAGATGAGGGCAAACGAGAAGATTTTCAGCGTGGACGAAGAGATGATGTCTCAGATAGAAGGTAATTTGTTCTGGTACCTTTCAATGTTGAGCAATGTTAAGTTCAAATTTGTTCTATTTGTATTTTCTACAATTTATATATACATAATAGATATATTATTTGGCTGGACTTGGCATGAGGAATCCAAATAAGGGACTAAGTCTCTGGTGGGACTTTAGATGTTGATTCTATATGAATTTTGGTGTAAGACTTGGGAGTTGAAGCTGAGTGGGATAAGACCAAATGTCAGCAAGCATTTTTAATTTACTAGAAGTTTTATATAGAAGTAATCTGGCATTTTAGATCTCAAGACTACCTTTTCCTCTTGCAACTTATTATATGACTAGAGGCCAATACTTTATAGGTATGGCATATAGAGTCACTAGTTTGGGATTGGTTATCACCAAAGGCTGCAGCATTTTCAACCTTTTTCCTCCTTGTGGTGTGTTCACCATCTGCCATCAAGAATCCCTCAATGTGTGCCTATTCTCTGCTTCTTTCTCCCAAGTAATACAAAAAGTTATTAATCCAAGGTAAAGTATTTGTACGCATATTTAAAAAGTATATCAATAGATACTGTGTAATACATTTTCTTTTTTTTTTTTTAATCAGACCAGTAAGTCGTGATGGAAGTCAAGGTAAAATTGTTTGTATATTTTTAAAAAATATCTTTTATTATTCAATTTTGGTCTTAAATAATGTAATGAAATGGTCATGAATAATTGTATTTAATTACAGTTCATAGAATTAAATTAATTTAATTAAGTGATCTATGCTAATATGGCTATTGAAAACCATTGGCAGCTTATTGGTTGTCCAAAAACAGAAACCAAAAGCTTATTCACAAATGTAGAAATAAATTCATTTTGATAACCACTTGAATAAATGTTTAAACATAGTTTGCATTTTTTTTCTTGTAATAGTAAAACCTTTTAAAATAATTTAAATTAAATCAAAAAATCAAATTATGGCTTTTATATAGCGCTACTTTCATGCTTATAGCATACTCAGAGCGCTATGGTCTAATCTAATTTGTGGACCAGTGGGGGAGGGGTTATCTGGGAGGTTTTTCTGTGTTGCGTTTAGTCGCTCAGTAAACACAACTCTGCTTGAGTTGGGTGTCGAACCTCGAGCCCCCTTCATAGGTGGCCAAGCAAACTTGGCCTCTCGACCACGCGCCCCACATTTACAGAAATAAATGTGGGCAATATATAAAATTTTGCTGTTACTAAATAATTCAACCTTTTCATAGAACATAGGGATGCACCAAAGGAACGTCCTCACTTAAATTTGAAACCACGCTCTAAACCAGTTGAAAATAAAGAAAATGAGCCTGCTGCAAGATCTTCTATATTTGGAGCAGCCAAACCTGTAGACACATATGCAAGAGAGAAACAAATTGAAGAGAAGCTAAAAAAAAAAGATGACTTTGATAATAGGTGAGAAAAATGTCTGAAAGTTCTAGTAGATCTATACATTAATGAAACTAGAGAAAATATAATTGTACAACAGTTTCGCTTTTACATTTGTTTCCTTCTAAAACTTAACAATCTTTTGTTTCAATCAAATCTGATCTGCTTTAACCCTTCGACAACTAGTGTCGCCGCTACTGGTTGACAACTAGAGTCGATGGGTTGTTTCGTTTACGCAGGCACAGGTAGTTTTTGAATAACTATTTATACCTTTACTAATTCCGACCTAGAAGAGTGATAGTAATGCTATTTTTAGGTGTTTATTTTGTATCTGCAGCATGTTAGAATGGATTTTTAAGATTTTTAAAAAATTACATTTTTTTTTTGCTAGCCGAGAAAATGGAACATATTTAGGCTTATGTTTTAGGCTTTAATAGAATAAGATTTTAATGGGAATATTAATGTTTAAGCTGTAGAATAAGGATATAATGATTGGGGTAAGTAATTTAGAACCATTTAAGACTGATAGTAGTGAAAATAAATAAAAAATTGATACTAGATCCAGTATTGAATATGTTAGATCTAGTCAAACAGGAGATTGGAAGGCAACTAAATATGACGTGATATTTTAATGTTTTTGACCTCTGTAGGCCTATTTATGACTTCAAACATGATGCTTAACCCTAGGTGTATTTTTTCTATTATAAAAAAGGTTTTATTAGTTTTTTTCTGTGAATTTAGTCAAAAAATAGATTTTTTAAAATAGCTGATACAGAGTTATATCCCTTCTCTTAGGGATGGGTTAGATAGTTTCTTACAACTGCTTAGTGGTGAAATGGTTAAACATTTCAAATGAAATATTGAAACTAGTGTGAATGTTTGAGTGAAACATGTGGGAAAATATATTTGGTTTCTATAGTTATATATTTTTAAATGCAAAAATTGTAAGATAAATTTCCTCATGGATTATAAAGATTATTACTTTTATTATTGAAAGTATTCTCCAATAGTACTTGCAATTAAATCATTAAATACAATCCCACTATCTGATATAAACATTTCACATGTAATATTTGAATGAAACTTAGGCAGCTGTGTCCAATTATGTCACTGTCTAGAGAAATAAACAACTGCCTCGCTAAGGCCAACAGTGCTTTTGGACACCTTCATTTGAAGGTATAGGTCTCTTGCCTTCCAACAAAAAACAGTGTCTAAAGAAGTGGTTCTGACCACACTTTTTATGACTCGGAGACCTGGCTGCTCGATACTTCAAACGCTTCCATCAGAGCTACTTTTCCACCATGAAACCACCTTATAAATAACCATGTTCTGTTCTAATAAAAAAGAATTTCGAAGTTGTAAGTCAGGTTGTTGTTTTTTCCTATGTTACCCGGATGACTTTACCTCTTCCTAGGGTTAAGGCTATATTTTTTGGTTGGCTAATTCTATGCTAATGAGCCCGGCAATATTTATTCTGTTTTTGGAGCTGATTTATTTGATTCATAAGCCAAGTTGTTTGATTCCATAAAAAAAAAATTAATAGGGTGTTTGAATTAATGATTTTCTTACCAAAATTTATTTTGGACAGCCAGTTTTGGACATCAGTGTTAATGATCTTATATTATATTTGTTTGTTTGTTGTTGTTCTTTTAATAGAGAATAAATGGGCAAATGTTTGGAGTGAGCTTGGTACATTGAATGAAGTTAAATGCCTAGATCTAGAGAAGAGAGAATATAGAGGATTCAGCTATATAGGGAAGAATGGCTATCCTAACCTGTGCTATACTACAAAATATCATCTGTATTAGAAATTTATTAAATGAATAAACAAAAAACACATCATCATCATCATCAAACTCCATTAGAGTGAGGTCTTGAGAGGCTCAAATCCTCTCTTGCAAAAGCCCTGGACAGAAACCCTGCTGTCTTGCGTAGTGCATAAATGTCGCCATACAGGTAGAGAATTTTGGGTTTCCCAGACCTGTCGAGACGGAGATCAGCAAGTCTGGGGCAGTCAAACAGAATATGAGGCACGGTTTCCTCTTCTTCCCCGCAGCGGGGACACCGTGAATCAAAATTTGGCCATAGCCGCGAGAAATATGAGCCAACAGGACAGTGGCCTGTCCTGCACTGTGCTATAATAGCTTGCTCAGGCCTGGACAGCCTCCACCACGGGGAAGTGCGGTCAGGGCGCCTCATGCGCTCCCAGACTCCACAGGCTTTTTGGGACTTGTCCCAGCACTTAAACCACTTTTCCATTTCTGTTTTTTGTATTATAGCCAGGGCTTGTTGAAAGCTTACAGCCTCATCAGTGGGTGGAATTTGCCCTCCCTGGTGGGCCAAAGAGTCTGCAATTGTGTTGCCAGTCACACCTATGTGACTCGGTACCCACTGCATAATTACAGGGGTGCCATAGCATTGTTTAATGTTATGTGTTGATATTGGGGGGCCATGGTCCGGGGCTTTGCAAAGCCTGCAGTACAAATTTTGAGTCAGTGACCACAACAATCTGTGTTGCCCTCAAATGTCCCTCGCCAAGTTGAGAGTCAATGACTGCCATGGTCTCCGCATCAAAACTGCAAACACTACCACATGGTCCAAAGATTTTGACTTTGTAAGAGCCAAGAAAGTCGATGTAGGCTCCATAGCCTGCTCTTCCAGAATCTATTGATGCCGACCCATCAGTGTATGCAAAAATAGCACTGGGCTTGAAGGTATTAATGGTCTCCAGTGCTAGGATTTGAAGGTCGTTAGATGAACGGCTTTGCTTAATGGCATAAGGGTCTACTAATTTTAAGCGTATGTCGGGGATCGTTGGGCGACACCAAGGGGGAAGGGGATGAAAGCGTTGAATGTTTTGTCGGTTGGTGGAGAGGCCAGCTTCATCAGATAGTCTAGTGGCATGATGCATAAAAGACTGCATCTGGATACGTCTTCTGCATCTCCAACCATCCACTAGTTTTCTAGCTGGGAGGTATTCATCCAGCCTTTTATACCGCTCATAGCAGGTCAGTACTGACCTTTCCCTCCTAAGGTTTAGTGGACCAATATTAGCCATTATTTCAGCCGCATTTACTGGACTTGTCCTAAAGGTTCCACAGACAAATCTTAGTGCTTGGGACTGTATTTTATCAAGTTGTTCAAGAGCAGTCCTAGAGCCATAAATTTGCATAGGTAGGCTGTAGTCTATCTGTGATCGGACTGCTCCTAAATACAGGGATCGGAGCATGTCTGCTCGGGCTCCCCACTTCGTGGATGCCAGCTTCCGCACAATGCAAAGTTTCCCTGAGGCCTTTCTTACAACATCCTGGATGTGCTCACACATTTTTAGTTTGCGATCTAAAGTTACACCAAGGTACTTGGGTAGCTTTTCCATGCTGAGAGTCACACCGTTGAGGGAGAGCTGGAAAGGTTGCCCGAGAATGCCAGTCCCGAGCGTGAACAGAGAATAGACCGTCTTGGAGGTGTTTATTTATAGCCTCCATTTTTGTGTGTATGAACAGAGTGTATGGAGATCTTCTTGTAACACTTTTTGTATAGAGGTTGCGATCCTTCCGGATTTCCAAAGGACAATATCATCAGCATATAGCAGCTTTTGGCATTTTAGCTGTGCCGGTAGGTCATTTATGAAGGCCGTGAAAAGGGCGCATGACAGGACGGAACCCTGGGGGAGGCCGTGCTCGAGGGTCATTTCCTGAGAGTTCTCCGTACATCCTTGTTCTTATTGTACGCTCTTGTAGGAAGTCTCTAATCCAGTAATATATCCGTCCCCGCACCCCCACGGCTCTTATCCTATGAAGCAAACCAGGCCGCCATACTTTATCATATATGCCTGTCTTGGAGGTGTTTATTTCTAGCCTCCATTTTGTGTGTATGAACAGAGTGTATGGAGATCTTCTTGTAACACTTTTTGTATAGAGGTTGCGCTCCTTCCGGATTTCCAAAGGACAATATCATCAGCATATAGCAGCTTTTGGCATTTTAGCTGTGCCGGTAGGTCATTTATGAAGGCCGTGAAAAGGGCGCATGACAGGACGGAACCCTGGGGGAGGCCGTGCTCGAGGGTCATTTCCCCTGACACTTCTCCGTACATCCTTGTTCTTATTGTACGCTCTTGTAGGAAGTCTCTAATCCAGTAATATATTCGTTCCAGCACCCCCACGGCTCTTATCTTATGAAGCAAACCAGGCCGCCATACTTTATCATATGCCTGTTTTAAGTCAATGAAGACTGTGTATGTGCTTTCGGTCCTTTGGAATCCATCTGGTACGCTCTGCACAAAGATGTTGACTTGGTCTATAGCTGACATTCCAGCCCTGAAACCAGCCTGTTCTGGAGCTATAAGACGGGCACTCCTCAAGGTACCAAACCAGACGCTCATTTACCATTTTTTCAGCCATCTTTCCCACACAAGATGTGAGTGAGATGGGCATGTAGCCCTCAGCAGTGGAAGCATCTTTTCCCTTTTTTTGGTATAGGAATAATGGTGGCACGTTTCCAGGCCCTGGGCAGATCACCATCTGCCCAGGTTCTATTTACGAATGCCAAGAGCACGGCCCTTCCTTTCCCCCCTACATGGTTAAGCATTTCCTGGGTGATACCATCTGGCCCGGGAGCCTTTTTAAGCTGGCATTTCCTTATGGCAGCATTAAGCTCGCCTATCGAGAAGGGGGAGTTCGTCGTTCCCTCAGCACTTTCGGTCTGTGGTTCCTTTCGGTCTTTTTTTTTCATCAGCTTTGCGAGCTTTATCAATGGCTTTGGACATTGGGGATTTGTTGATCTTAGCAAAATACTTGTTCAACAAGGTGACAATTTTTTTCTTTGATGAAATGGTTACCCCACTGGGTGAAGATAATGGGGTTGATGTTTTCGTACGCCCAGCATTTTCGAGATTTCTCAGAATACTCCAAGCCTTAGAGCTATCCCTTAGGTTTAACCTTGCACAGGTGTTGGTCCAACGTTCTCGTTTTTCCCTGTTCACAGACGTTTTGACTAGTAGGCTGAGTCTGAGTCTGTTGTATTTCTGCCTGAGTGTTCTGCCTAACCCTAACACAAACATTCAACACACATCTAATCATGCAAACATAAAATAAGTCTAAAAGTCTGTGTAGAAGTCACTATCCCAGTCACCTAATTTTGGTAGAATAAGTGTGTTCATATTTTTATTTTTTGTGTTCGTATTTATGCTCAATTTGAAAACATCTTAATGATTTCATATGAGGGGCTATGCCTGGGGATCTTAAAATTTAGTTAATGTTAATATAGAATTAAAATCTGAGTTTATTGATGCCTAAATATAGAGACTGAAATAAATTATGGTGTTCGGAATCAAATTATGTAGGTCAAATTTGTCTGAATTAAATAAAACACATGGCTTCTTTGACCTTAAGTACAATAAAAAAAATATAGGTTAGGGGTACAAATATAAGTAGTCATCCTTATTCTCCATAAACTAAAGAAGATTTTGATACTTCATTTTCTTTTCTATGTCAAACCATTATTAAATAATGCGCTGTCAAAGTCAAACTTTGAAATTTTGGCCTATAGGGGTCCGAATAGCATAAACTACTCTAGATCTAGAAGAAATAAAAATAGATAGTAACATTAGGTAACATTAGGTCAATAGAATACATAAAGATTAGTCATTAGATCTATAACTAGAATACTAGAGAAATTTTAGAATGCTCAGACCGCCTGGACCAGATATAAAGCATCTGCAAAACCCTATCAAAGTGCTTACATCTAATTGTACAAACAATATTCCCTTGCATGCATTTGTGTGTGTGTGTTAATATGCAACATTATTAAAGAAAATATAAAATATAATTAATTCTTCATAATTCAAAAAAGCAATTTCTTAAGTCACTGAAATTAGCCATTTCAATAAATGCTGGGTATAAAAAGTATATATTATTTGACAAGAGACACATTTTTTCAATAGTTTTAAGTTGTTTATTGATTATTGTTTTGTAATTACTTTTATCCCATTGAAGCATAACAAGGAAATAATGAAATAAAATCTACTGAAATATCTGACAGTGTATACATGTGTAAACAATATTCCTACTAGAACAATCTAGCTAGACCTAGATGTTAAGTTAAACATTAATATATGTAAATATTTTCAAAAATCCATTTATTTAGTTATTTTTTAAAAATAGAAATTGTTACAAGGTAATATCAGACATATTACTGTGATATGGGTATAATACGAGAAATACTCTTCAGTCAATTAAATTTAGTTAAATTTTAGGTTAACTAAATTAATTAAACCCTACTAATTGAGTTCAATTAAAAAGCAGCGTAGTAAAAAAGAACTTTTTCAATCACAAATTATTATCAACAAATGTTGATGGTATCAAATTACAAAATATTGCTTCAAGTACTAAAAAGTAAGTTCAAGGAAGTACATAACAATACTACAGTAGTTTGAACATTATGAATCACATTCCAAATTTGCTATCACTATTTTATTATAGTATATATATATAGACAATTTTAAAATAAAAAATAAAATAAGAACAAAACATTAAGAATTAATTGCACAATTTCTATAAAACAATTTTATTGCTATGTTATTGATTCCTTTTATACTAATTTATAAAAAAAAATGTATGTCATTTTATCATTTTGAATTAGGTGTTTGCAATATTGACCAGCTTTTGCAGACAATCAAGAAATGCTTATACATTAAACAATATACAAACGTTGACTATAAATGTGCTATGCAGGTGTAGAAAAATGGAATTACAGACTTTTCAAACATAGTTCCTAGATTTCAAATTTTATTAGATCAAAAATTTTTAAACGATGTTGTTGTTTCATTAGTTGTTTTTTTTAACCTTGATATTGTTTTACTGAAATAGTTTTAAAATCTAGGAATATGTATACAATAAACAAAAGGGTTTGCAACTAAAGTAAATTTACATTTGAAAATATGGGTCTAGTCAGTAGGGAGAGAACTTGGGCCGTTCCGCTGCCTTGAATGCTGATGTAGCTGTAAGTCCTACCCTCATTTTGGTTTGAAGTGGCTTCCCACCTGTCATAGCTGATGGTGTGGGCAACGAACAAGCTAGTGATATTGAAGATGGTGGTCCCTGAGCACCGATGGAGGCAGGGTCGACCAGCTGGCCCATGCCATTCAGGCTGGCCATGCCGTTCAATCCCAGCATGCTCGGAGGTGGTAGGGATTTGACAACAGTCATGGCCATGGGGTGGGGAGGTAATTGAGGCAGGGGGCCAGCCATAGACGACACAGGGGGCAACGAGGCAGGGTCAAGGGTCAAAGTCTTATGCAATTCCATGCTGAGGACGAGAAAAAAAAGAAGGGGGGATATTAGGCATACTGAGTGAAACAGTTACACACTATGATAATGGGTATGTCACAGAATAGACAGAGAGAAATAGAAAGTTAAATAAAAATGTAGTATTCGTATAAATTAATTAAAAAAAATTGAGCTAATTATTCAATTTGTTAATTATAATTATAACTTACAGACTCTTCTCTTGTAGACTAGTGTAGATTAATCCTCTTCTCTCTTGTAGCTTGTCAAATGCAAATACAGCTTGAGTAGTTCAATAATAATCCATGTAACTTTAAGTAATCTAATTAATAATACATGTCAATATGAGCATCAAAGTGGTAGTACTAAAATAATCCAGTCATATGCCATTGGATGGCTCAAATGCTCCAATTTACAATTAATACAAGTTCTGTCAAGTAATCCAAAATAATAATCCACAAAATAATCCACAGTGGTTAGGAAGTTCACAAATAGGTAATCCAAGATAATCACTAGGGGCTTCTGTTAGTTCAAATTAATATAATCCACTTCTTGGAAAGATAGAACTTGTACAGGTACTTGTATATTAGGCTATGTATTACTCCTCAGTAGCCCAATCAATAACAACAAATCAGGATATCCATCAGTATGCTGAAAATAAAAATATTGACCATAAGTAGATGAGTGTCTCAACTGAGAGCAATCTCTCTACAAGACTTGAATGGTAGTGACCATGTCAGAGTCTGAGTGTGCCAATGATGAATAATGGCGAGCACTCGATGATGAAGCGGTGTATCTGTCATCAAACAGTGTCTTGAGTGGTGTAGCTCTTTCTTTCACACAGAGAGCTCTAGGAACAGGGTTGTCTTCTGCTCTCAGTTCCACACAGGTAGCTTTAGGACCAGGGTTGTCTTCTGCTTTCGGTTTCACACAGGGTTGATGCTGTAGTTGATGAATCTCAGCATGCAGATGTGGAATAGCTTTGGCAAAGCTATTTACGTTACTTGAAAGGCTCGTTCTGCTTGTAATGCCGTAACTGGTGTTGATGTCTAACTAGTTTTTGATGACCTAGATCTAGTTAGAGATGACCTGAATTTCAATGTGTTGGAATCTTGTCTAGACAGTGGCGGGCAGGCGATTGTGTTCTGTGGCGTTTTGACACAGAATTCAAATCTAGATCTAGTGATGTTTTATAGCTTGCTTTATTACAGGTTGAACTGCAATGTCTTGTAAATACCTTAATTGCCTTGTAGATCTTGTGAGCAATCTGGATTTAGTTCATGCTAAGTTAGACGCCATCTTGGGAAAAAAAATGTTCTGGTCTTAGGTGTATTCTTGCGCTGTTTACTTGAAAGGTGTAGGTTCGTTGAGAAGTGCAGGTTCACTTGTCTTTTAGGACACCTTTACTGGCCACCATATGTCACGGCCTGGTTCTTGTTACAGGCGTGATGACGCGAATGTCTCTGTGTGTCGTAGATACCTCTTCTGGTACTACCATAATGTTCTTCTTAACTAAATACTTTCCTACACGCACTAGATTTGCAAGTGCGTAAGAACACTAATATACAAAACTCTCCAACGACAACATTTAGAATTATTAATAAACACGCTGGTAGCAGACATGGATTTTATTCACATATATAATAAATCACAAAAGACATCACACATTATACATATCCAAAAGAAATAACTCTATGATCATATGTTATACCTGAGGAGATAATAACGCTCCTCTCTCTACAAGAGACCAACCTCAACTGAGGTGTTCACCTCGTGGTCATTTCCCGACCAAGAAAAATCTCGTGCTGACCGCACGGAATAGTTAAGTGACTACTAGTCACCAAATGTTGCAAGGGTTCTAAAACTGATATATGACACCTTAGATAGGCAAATTAATGTTTTTATTTCAAAAGCTCCATTAGGTGTAGATACCCAGCGTACAACATTTTTGTCTATTTCAGATTTGACAAAATATGCAAACACTGTGAAACACTGCATTCATTCTTAATATTGGGAATTGAAGACATTGCTATAATTACTATTATTAGATTTGATGAGGTTTGACTTTATAATGCACTAGCTTATTGCTGAAGATATTCTTATGATCTGTAAAGGTTTGGACTATTTGTCCAGCTTTCAGAAAACACAAAACGTGTGTGCTTATTTAACATTTTATTTTCAATCTAGTGCTAGCAGTCAAAGAAAAGACTCTGAAAGTGGACGTGGTAGTAGGCTGAGCGGAGAAAGACTAAATAGTACAGGTGACAGTAGACGCCACAGTGGTGATAGATCTGGTAAGTTAATTTAATGTCAGACCAGATTTTCCAACTAGTAGCAGACCTGCCTACCTTTATGCAAAATGTGTATTCATTACGCAAAATCTCTTTAAAAAATAATGACAGCCAGTATGCAAATACGAGTTTAACTCTCCACATTGCTCATTTTGTATCTTTTTTTTTCCCTCTTGCTAGCTTGCGAGTAGTCATGGATGACACAGACTCGTTTGAGACTCACTGGTGACATGAAGTGATTTTGTAGTCACTTTGATTATCTCGTGCCTTTTGCACAGAAAAGCTATTGGTCTAGTACTAACAATGAAGTGAAAACCTCAGTTATTGACTGATCCTTGTAGAGACTGGACCTGGATATTTTTCTCAGTGGGAATATATATGTATTGTGAGGTTTATTCTGAGTATGGAACATGTTTGTTAAAATAACTACACACTAGTGCCACCCAACAGTTGAGTTACAACGGAGGTCACACTAAGCTGTTCTATGGTAAAAGAAAATTGATAGCAATTAGCCTTGTAAATGAAGAAATTGAGAAAGCAGTGTGTCTTATACAAGAATCATAGATATAATCTACCTAAGACTTGATCATTGGACTGTTCTTGAATACTAGATTCTGATTTAGATCTAGATACCTATGATTGTATTAAAATGCCTAAACATGAGACACTGTTTAATACACTGTGGCTTGAAAAAGATATATCTAGATTACCTAGATCTACAAATCTTGGCTTCAATAAAAGCTTTTCCTTCCTTGGTCTTGTAGACAAAACAAATTGACATTTGAAACATTGGTGAAGCAGCACTTAAATCGCATCTGAAATAGGATAAGCTCAAGCAAGAGTCTGGTAAATCAGATGGTTACCTGATGATTGCTTCCATATATATCAAAAAGGCTGCCACAATGACTATCACTTGTCCTACACCCACAGCTATGCCAATTACCCCACAAATTCCTACAATCATTAATTTATTGCTAAGAAGGCAATCAACCCAGTCTTTTGAACATCTCAAAGGCCATTTGCCGAAATTGAAAGGTTCATCTCAATTTCCCCCCCCCCCCCTTTTCCATTTGCGCTATTGTTGCTCTTAATGGCCCTAGACCTCTTTAGCATGCTTCGGGCATTGTAGAAAAGATTTGACACTAACTGCTTAGTGTAGATTAGACAGACAAAAAAAATCTTCTACCTGCAGAATAGGCTTTAAAGCCAAGTCTGTGTCAAAAAACTAAAAGTAAAGCCAGTGCTAGGGATGTTTCAAATTTCCTGATGAAGAGCAGAAAGTTTCTGCTGACAAACAGTTATCAAACTAATTGAAAAATCTCCATGGAAGAAAGTTAAATGGAAAAGTGGTTTGAGTGCTGGGACAAGTCCCAAAAAGCCTGTGGAGTCTGGGAGCGCATGAGGCGCCCTGACCGCACTTCCCCGTGGTGGAGGCTGTCCAGGCCTGAGAAAGCTATTATAGCACAGTGCAGGACAGGCCACTGTCCTGTTGGCTCATATTTCTCGCGGTTATGGCCAAATTTTGATTCACGGTGCCCCCGCTGCGGGGAAGAAGAGGAAACCGTGCCTCATATTCTGTTTGACTGCCCCAGACTTGCTGATCTCCGTCTCGACAGGTCTGGGAAACCCAAAATTCTCTACCTGTATGGCGACATTTATGCACTACGCAAGACAGCAGGGTTTCTGTCCAAGGCTTTTGCAAGAGAGGATTTGAGCCTCTCAAGCCCTCACTCTAATGGAGTTTGATGAGGATGATGGTGATTGAAGAAAGTTTAAAATGGTTAAAGCCCAAATACCCATGATTTTGATGCCTCTTTACATGATTTATATGCTATTTTGAGTAGTTTGGTTTTGCTTGGCTGTGTCAGTGCAGATGACTGATAGCATTAAATGTGATTTACACCATGGCAGAATTCCATTTTAACCCCAAGTTCTGCTGCATTCCAGTCCTTCAGTGTCAATTTCCTCATGGATTATAAAGATTATTATTATTATTATTCAAAGTATTCTCCAATTGTACTTGCAATTAAATCATTAAATACAATCCCACAATATGATATAAACATTTCACATGTAATATTTGAATGAAACTTAGGCAGCAGTGTCCAATTATGTCACTGTCTTGAGAAATAAACAACTGTCTTGCTAAGGCCAACAGTTTTGGACACCTTCAATTTAGAGTAGGCCAAAATAGGTCTCCTGCCTTCCAACAAAAATCAGTGTCTATAAAGAAGTGGTTCTGGCCACACTTATTTATGACTCGGAGACCTGGCTGCTCTATACAAGACATCCAATGATCCTCAAATGCATCAAAGCTACCTTTCCTCCTTATAAATAACCATGTTCTGCTGGAGTCAGTTTAGAAGCACTACCTACCATGTATCCTGCTTAGGAAACAACTGGATAGATTGTATACTTTCTTTAGCTAGCATGTGAACACATGAATTTTCTAACTTTGGACAGTGATGACTAACTATGGACAGTGATGAGAGGATATTTGTTTATCATGAGTGTGGTAATTGTATTTAATTATTAAACCTAAATTACACCAACTTTGGCTATTTTTATATTTTTTGGGGCTGAATTTTATGTCCTAGAATTTTATTATTTCTCTTGGAAAACTCCTGGAAATTTATATTGACTTTGGTGCAGAAGCCTTGATTTATTACACTAGTCAAATTCTGACTCTGGAATTATTTTCCATATTTGGATAGAACTTTTTCACCCTTTCTGAGTATGTTACCAAGCTTCTGTTAAACTAATAAATTTTTTTGTTTTTAGAAAATAATGTAATTAGTATTGAATTAAAGGAGAATGCATGCCTTTTGTTTGTAAAATGAATTATTTTAATATTAGATGAAAACTTACTGTCATATAGTCTTTAGGATGTAGGTAAATATTTGTTATCCAAATTAAAAAAGAACTTTAAATATTTCTCCTTATTGTCACAAAGCTTTATATAAATAAAACATTTAATAGCATGTAAAATGATAATCTTGAGCTAGATTATCCTACCATCCAAAACATCTAAGAAAATAGAGCCATTTTTTAAAAACATCCTTCTCTGTAAAACCACCTTGAAAGAAGAAGATCCTGAATGTCTAGTAAAGAGATAAAAAGTTTAAGCAATTATAGAGGAAAAGTAAAAGAAATGACGATGCCATTGTTGACCTGGTTTAAACCAGCAAGTATTTGCATATCCATTTTTCACCATACTTCTTATCTTCTTAGATTTCTTAAGCATTCTTAACAAGCCATATAGCTCTTCTTATCCAAAAGTATTAAAAAATTGATGGTATCTTTCTATTGCACATAACACAAGAGTAACTATTGGTCTTTAATATTTGGGGCTTTTTTTTTAAAGAAGACATTGCATTCTAATGATTTTTTTCAGCCCCAGCAGCAAGACGTGACAGTGAACATTCATACACATCTGATGATGGTGGTCTGAAGGAAGAAGCTAAGTCCCCAACAGCCAGCAAGTCTAGTGAAGCAGCTCCTAAGCTTGTGCCAGCACCCCCTCCTAAAGAGAATCCTTGGACCAGGAAGAAAGAGGGGAGTACAGCCCTGTCAAGTACTACCAATGTATCTAACAACGCCAGTGTTTCATCAGCTGACAAGAAGGAGCCTGTTGTCTCTAAGGTATGTAATACTGAAGAATAACTAAATTAGAATCATTTCTAATATACCTTTCATTAAAGGTTGTTTGGTGTAGGGATGTGTCATTTTTAGCTACTAAAATTGACAGAGTAGAGAAAAAGTACTACAATTAAAAAAAAAAATCTAGCTAAAAACAGCAATTAAATATAAGCAGAATTAAAATATAGTTGTGTTTAGCGTGGATGCAAGATCGCTGCCTATAGCTGGCATGCCTGCAAAATTGAAGTAAAAGAAAAAGCTTGCCTGCAAACGCCAGTCTGACTGATTGCTGGCTTGATATCGGACTTTTTTTTTTTCACATTCAATAACGTTTTGATATTTCAAACTAAAACTTAAGAAGTCGAATTCAAAGAAAGACTATTATTTCCGAACTTTCGCTTTGTATCAAAAACGTAAACAAAAGTTAGAAACAAATCCGTATGGCGCCGGCGTGAGACGCCTAATTTAGTAAATAGATCTAATTCTAATAAGTTTGATCTGCGGGCATAAAAATTGAAACCAGACCTAGAGGCTAGATCTAGTCTAGAAATCTAGATTTATTTCTACATTTTAAAAGTTGAATGTATTTACCCGAAAATGCGAAATAACCTTATCATCCCCGCATGAATAATCTAGATCTATCCTAGCTATAATCCTATGTCCTATATAGTCTAGATCATCTCAGTAGGTGATGATAGATCGATATCAATGAGTATTAACTATTAGATCTAGCTAATTAGAATAATTAGTTACAATCTACCACTAGCCTGACTAGGTCTAGTCCCTGGGCAGAAGCAGCATAGATCTAAAGGAGATCGTCAGATGACGTATCTATAAACAATAATTATCAGATATATTCTACTAGTATAGTCTAAATGTAATAATAAAAAACTTATTTTCAAAAAGGCAAGACTCTAGCTGATGATTCTAGCTAGGGCTAGACTTATATCATCTAGCATTACTAATCATTACTAGATTAGTGTCTAGAGTATATAATTTGGATTTAGGTCTAGGCTAGATCTAAATCTAGATAAAATCTAATATCTAGTTAACTAGTAGCTCTAGTACTCTAGTGGCACTCTATACTTAGACAAGTTAAAGTTTAGACTTTAGTGAGTCTAATACATACTAGTTTCTTTATTAGACCTAGATATAGATAAGTGTAAATTGATGGATCTATTCTGTATATATAGCGGTAAATGTTTTATTTATGTTGTGAAGATAAGAGGCATCATGCATGGTTGCAAGCAAAACAGGGCCCTGTTGCTTGCATCCATGATTTAGTCATAAGTAGAAATGTACACTTCTTGACTTGTTAACTTATTGCTTATCGAACAATTCACAATGGGTTTTCCTATTTCTTTGTTTAGCCCAATCCTTGGGGAGATCCTAATTCTAAAGGTAAGGGTAGGAGCTCATCAAAAACTGATGTCCCACCTGGAAAGAAGGAAAAACAAAATGGAAGTCAAAATGGTCCTTGTAAGTATTATGTTTAAAAAAAAAGCCTTAATTGATAAGAAATACCAGTAACTAGTTTTCATTCTCAATAGTCCTTTCAACTAATTGTAAACATGTTTTTATCTTATTTTCAGCACAAAGAAAACCAGAGCTAAAGGGAAAGTAAGTATTTCTCACTATTTTAAAATGTTGATTTTTGAATGAAAGATTTTGTTTAGGTCTATATTTTTTTATTTTTGAATGAAAGATTTTGTTTAGGCCTATATTTTTTGATTTTTGAATGAAAGATTTTGTTTAGGCCTATATTTTTTTATCTGTTTATGAGGAGGATTTAAACACAGTTAATGAGAGAATAAAACATTACCTCAAATGCACAACAACTCTAGTATCCATCAGATACACATAGGAAGTAAAATGTACATTTCCATGCAGAGAATATACATTATGATGGCATCTCTAAAATGTTTCTTAGAAAAAAATGGAATAGCAACCCATTTGTAATGTTCTTTAATAAATCTTTGAAAAAAAAAATGGTTCAGTTTTTGGATGACTTCAAATTGTTACTTGATTATAAGATATCTTTTATTACATTTTCTGTGGACATACCACAGCTAATGACATTGTTTTTGTATCACACAAACGGAGACACACACTCATACATACATATATAATATATATATAAATATATATATATATATATATATATATATATATATATATATATATATATATATATATATATATATATATATATATATATATATACACACACCTTTCATCCTTAAATCTCCTAAAATCTAAATTTTGTCATGGAAATGCTTAAGACTTAGGCCAATTGGAACAACAAACTAAATGTAATCAACATTTTGTTTTAGGTCTAAAGAAAAGCATTTGCCTAGATCAATAGATGAAATGCCTAAATATGAAGAAACCAAAACAAAGGTAACCTTTTTTAGGTTTCAAATACTTAATTTATGACATTTAATTTATGAGTTCATATTTTTTGTCCATTGTATATGGTTTTGAGACTCCAATACACTCAGTTCTTACAAAATGGCGTTTATCTTAATTTTTAATTTATTTAAAAATTAGGTTTATTTTCAGTAACTATTATTAATGACCCTTATTTTGAAACCAAATCTCCAATATTAATAATAACATTTGTCTTGCAAATACCTATTGCTATTAACCTCTGAAATGTTTGCCAGCTATATTGTGGGGATCTGTAATTACCAGTAGTGTAGGAAAGAGATTATAACTAGGAATTAATAATTGTTTTTCTTTTTTTTTTTTGGTCAAAAATATAAGAATGTCATCTGTTCTTGTATAGAGCCATAATGAATTTAAACTTGTTTAATCATTTGACATCTTTAAATGATCACAATTTAGTTTTTGTTTTATAATTCTGCCTTATCAAAATGTTTATAAAAGAAGTTTTCAGTAACTTCCATTGCTTCAAATTTTCAGTTAGTAATCTTCATTTTAATTTTTTTCTTAATTTTATTAACAAAACTTTTTATCCTGATGAAACTAGAAATTTTTTTTTTTTACTTTTTTAAAATATAGTTTTGAAGTCCATTATAGAAAATAGTGGCTTTGTTACAGTCATCAAATTTTCAAAAATACAAACAATATTCTTTATGTTTTTAGCATTGAATAGTGACATAAAGATTTTGATGGGACAGATTAACTGGGAATGTAATCTAAATCTATGATGAAATCCTCCATTATTAAAGCCAGTGAAAGTTAAAATTTCATTTGATCCATTTTTTCAGGAGAAAAAAAAAAGATCCAAAATTTTATCTGATTTTTTTTATGAAAAAAAAAATGGATTTTATTATTTTTCCATTTTCAGAAGAATGCGAACTAGATCTAAGTATCTAAACATCCAATATCTGTCTATTTACATTATCTATTTTTCTCATCTTTAGGTCAAGAATTTAGATATAGATCTAGGTTCAAAAGTCTCAATCTAGATCCTCACAAATAACAGTGAAAGTCTTTTACCATAATAATTTATAACTTTAATGTTCAAAGCTTATATAGGTTATATGAATATGCTCCTGAGAATGGGTGAAATCAGCGTTTATTGTAATAAATAAAACATCTCAATATTAAAAATGACGAGCATCAAGAAAGTATATCATGCACAGTATGTGCAGGATAATATTGAAATCCCTTACATCAAAAAGAAGTAATATAACACCCAGCTTTAGAATATATCTACCATTGTACTACTTATTTATATATTATACATATACATATATTATAAGATTTTTCCACAAAAATGAAGAGGGGAAAGGGAACATTATAAACACCAAAAGAACATGTCAGATATATCAGCAAACGTTAGAAATAAACATATTTATTTATATATTAGATGAAATGAGTGCTTAATATCAAAGCCTTAACAGCACCTTACACAATGATTGAGAATAACTTTTTAATTGGGGATAAAATAAGCTTTAAATTCTGTTTGTGTCTCTCAGAATACTGATTGTATTTTGTCATAGATCATTGTAAAGCTTGACTTCATCATTGTTAATTTTAGGTAAATCTTCAGTTAGTTCTGACATTCACTACACAGTTGTTTTAATTCATCACTATCTCTTTCTTTTTAAGGACTTTTCTGACAAAAACAAATTTGCATTTTTAAATGAGGATGACAATGATTCTGAGGATGTTTCATGATTGTGTACATTTTAGTTCAATGAGTGTGTGAACATGTGCATATCTGGAGACTCTGCACCAAGCAGACATGGACCCCTGAATAAATCAAACTGAATGCTCCTAGTGCTCTATTTCAATGTTTCTTACAATGATCATCTGTATTTCTGTATGGAATCATTCGCAATGTGTTATGTATAAATGAATTACTATTTTAAAAACCACTGTTTCAAAGACCATGTTGTTAAAAAATAATTTTAAATGTTTTTTTGTTTTTTTTCAAACAGAACCGTGTAATTTCCTCTTAAAATTTGTTTTTCTAAATGCTAGATAATGACTTGGATTTTTCTGTGAACTTGTGTGTGATCTATTGGATATCACTTTTATTTTAATTTATTATGACTTGATTGCTGGGTATCGAGGTTAATCAACATTGACTGTAACATTCATTTCTTATTGGATTATTTAACTTGACATTTGTACAGTTTTCTCCTAAATGCTTTATAATAATAATACTTTACATATTTTTATGACCTTGTTTCATTGTGTTGAATGATAAGACACTTCCCTCCTTGTTCTTTACTGTTGTATTGTTGGGATAAGCTTGGATAGCATAATAGCTGACAACATAGTGGCATTGTGCTTCCCCCACCATCTGTACTGAATAGAGCATGGATGTAAGGTGACTCATTTGTTTTTTTTTTGGTTTTACTTTCCTTGGCAAACTGGTTATTAACTTTTAATTGAGCTGTTATAGTTCAATTATTTCAGATGTTATTTTAATGACCATACCATTTGTATAGTGTTTATCTTTTCATTTGTTAATTTACTAATGTGTAGTAAATTATTACTATGTTCTGTCAACATAGTGTTGTTCTTCTGTATAATGGATTATGTCAGAGAAACCAAATAGTGCATAACACAATATATATATAATATATATATATATAATATATATATATATATAATATATATATATATATATATATATATATATATATATATATATATATATATATATATATATATATATATATATATATATATATATATATATATATATATATATATATATATATATATAGTGTTGTTTTTTAAATTTTGATGTTTCACTGCATTATGAAGGATTTACTTGTAATGCTGAAAGAATGTTATGATAACTTTGTAAGTCAACATATATTGTTGAAAATTTAATAGTCAGTCGTGATGTACATTGATTTCATAGGGCGTCAGTGGCTCTATTTTATTATTTGAATTTAAACAGAGAAAGAGTTTTGTACAACTTATGGGTGAACTAATTTAATAATTGTTCTTAACTTGGTTTTTGGGTTAGTGTCACATAACCATAACTGCTGATTGAAAATAAATATTTAAATAAATCTTTCAAGTTCACTCAATTAAATTGCATTTTGCGAAAGCTTAATATGTCGTATGTACAAGTTGTAAAAACTTTAGTTTTTTAAGGATTGATAGTGAAACAGTATGTGGATTAGGCCAAATAATGATGTTGTAACAATGTGTGCTTTAAAATGTCAGACATTGTTAAATAAATGGTATGAAACAGTAAATTGCAGTTATTGTTTTTTTTTTAATCCAAATCTATTATTGTAGATTTATATAAAATATTGGTAGATAGTTTTTGAAAGATAGATTTGTTTTGAAAGTAATATTTACAATAGGAATACTAAACAACCATTCTATTGGAAGAAGTGAACAAAAAGCCATGTAAAATTGAAACTGTTTATTTCCCATTCTTCAATGCATTCATAGAATCTTGTCATGCATGAATGAATGTATCACACACTCTATGGAGTCCAATGAATTTAGGAATTGTCTCAAAATAGAAGGTAACATCAATAATCCACAATTTAGGTGACATTTGATCACCAGTAGTGTACTGGCTCAAGTACAGTAGTAGTAGATAGTAAAAATTTGGATGGATTTAGTTCCATAATTGTGAGTAAATATTTGGATATTTGAAATGAATCTTAAAATAGGACACAAATACCAAAACTCTTGTTGACAATGTCATCAGATTTAACCCCTACATAATATGTGGTCAATATACAGAACTCCAGTAATTGGCTTATCAAAATCTACCTATACTGGAGAGTTAAATGGCTGACTCTATAGTGTCAATGATCAATTGGTCTCCATAACACTGATTTACTTCATCATTTACCAAAACATTGAATGAATAAGAAAATAAAATTGTATTTATACTTTTACATTGAAAAAAAATCACAATTGTAAAATCACACCTTCCATCAGCATAATAGAGTACACAGCAGGACTATGTCAGCATATCATCATTTTTGTACCTTTAAATTATCAAAAGAAAAAAACAGTCTTTGTGAGTAGATAATAACCTTGAGACTGGTAGGCTACATTTACCAATGAAATTTCTCCAAAATGGTTAGGTTTTTTTTTAACCCTTTTGTAATAATATAAAGATTTTCGGATTCTGGTTCGATAGATTTAGTTTAGTCACATCATGACAAAATGGAATATCTAGAAAATGTATTTCAAGTTATTTGTAGACCTATTCTACCAAACTCTAGAGATTAATACTTGAAACACAATGTCCTAGCTATTTCAGACCTTCATTAGTTAGAGAATTGGGTGAAGAATGTCTTTTGAGCAAAATATTGTTTATTGAATGCAATTAGAATTACCGTTACTTTCAACTACACTCTCTCTATAAAGGGACTCAATAAAAGTCAAAAAATGTATGAAATGCATGGGGGAAAATAAGTTGTAATATATATAAGAATATATTCGCTGTAAAGTTGTACCTTGCAAACTTAAAAAAATATACAGTGCATTTACTGTCTTTTAAGCACACAATCAAGGGCACATGGAGAGAAAGTCACAAGGAAATTCACATTGAATACAACAAAAATTGTTGAACTATACAATAGTGTAAATAATTAGATTTATACCTTTTTAAATATTCTTTTCTTTTCTTTGTAAGTTTAACTTAAGAAGGAAAAAAATCACAACCTTTTTCTGAGGGAAAGACAATGTGCAGACTAATGTGCACTTGGCTATCCAGAGAATTTAATAAGCCACAAATGTAGTGAACAAGGTAAATAATAGATCTTCAACCAACACAAATGTAAGGTATTACTTTCACTTGACCTCTAAATAAATACTTTTCATAGGTTACATTTTGGAGAAGAAACACATTCCCCTAAATATGCATTGACCTGATGATAATCTCTAAAGTAGACTTAGTTAATCTACCTTTCTAATGTATCATCTAAGGTAATACAGATGTTTCCATGCTAAGAGAAAGTGGAACAATGCAATCACTGTTTAAGGCATGTTGTCAAACAGTGGTAGCTAAATCTGGACAAAGAGGAAGAAATAAAAACATACATTTCTAATTGACGCCAGTACTAATAAGTGCAGAATGAAGATTGTTGTACCCAGTACTACATAATGAACAAGAGCAGAAGTGTTGTCACTAGCATTAGCATCATAGAGTCTTATAATTCATAAACACTTGAAAGGGTTTCAGGGACAAAAAAAAAAAGGCTAACAGAAACAAATACAACCATGCATTTGGCTTCAAAATATTTTTTTCACAGCCAATTTTGTTCAAAGTTGTCCAGTTTGTTGTACAACATAAGTCACAGGCAACTCTTATTTTCCATTATGGCACAAACTAATTGCACTGTGTACATTGTCAACAGTAAGCTATAGATTGTGTGTAATATGTCAGCCCAATTAACTATTCATTATCAATGTTGCACTTTGTAGTCAGAAATATATAAATTGTGCAGATACACTAATCAGTCTGTTGCTAAGTACAAGATGTTGAAATACATGCAGAAAATAGATCTATTGAAATCAGTACATAGAAGGTCATCTTAATCCTTATAAACATTCTTGAATCAACCCAGATAGATAGACATACAGGGATTACAAAAATATATCTTTGTTATTAAATAAGCAAATTAAACAAAGATATGTATGTAGGACTAAATGGGGAAATAAATGTTATACAATTTATCAATGCAATTAATCAATAGAACACAAAACAAATTACAATGATGAAGTCAGTCAGTTTATATATATATAAATAGAAACAATGACATTATGGGATAGAAATTGCTGTACTTTATTAAATCTTCAAAAACTAGACTATAACGTATGAATTATTAGCATTTTTGGTCCAAGAAAGAATTTATTTTTAAATCTACATGACAAAATAAGTGGGATTCTTTCAAACTCATTCTAGAATATTTTTTCCTTCACTATTGGATGACTTATCTTCCAGCTCCTTCAGCTAACTAAATAGTCTCCACCTCAAACAAGATTTGGGTATTATTACTAAGATTCATTATTTCCTTAGGTTTTTGGCAATAAGAATTGAAAGCAGCAATGGTTAACTAGCTAACCATCAATAAAAGAATTTTTTTGGAAATTATTTTATTATTTGGCAAGTTAAAAGGAAAAAAGGACATGATGAAATACCATACTTCAAATAAAATAGAATAATTGTTAAAATGCTTGAATAATGCTATAAAAATAGTTCTTGTCAACATTGTTATGGCAATGGATGTACAAGTAATATAGCATGAACATTTCAATGTATTGGTGGGTTCAAGTAGTTTCATTAATAGAAATCACATGAAGGTGCAAGGAATTGCTTTGTGACATTGTTCATTTCACTTCAGTCATTTATTTACATTTAGGGTGAAACTCTGAACACATGTGCTGCACACATTCAAACTTGCTATTGTCTTGATGACTTATGGGAGGAGGGGGGGGGGGAAAATGTGAGTCAATGTTGAATAAATTTCCCTCAATCATTTCCTGTGGGCCTAAATCACAATTGAGTAAAAACAAACATTACAAAACTACAAAACAATCAAGCCTCTATTTTAGAATTGATTTAATCTATTAGAAATGAAATTCTTTTTACTTAGTTGTGCAAATAACATTTGTGTGTGAATACTTATCTGATTAGATAAAACAAACTTCAATCATAACAAAATGAATACAATAAAAATGCTAATATTTGTTGAAAATACTGTAAGTTTGGACAATGACTGGACTAGATTTTAAACAATATCAAATGAATAATTTACCCAAGTAAAAACTAACATTACACGCCATTGGTTGCTGCCTACTACATTTGTTGGACAGCAGACACATGTTAATCTTTTCATCATTGAACAGTCCATGTGTAAAGTATACTGAAATATTTTCACCAAAGTTTTCAAATTGTGACAATTAGGGATTCAGGATCAGAATGTTTCATTCAATTAAACACCATACAATGAAACATGCACTCAAAAACCACAGAACACCTCACAACTAGGACAAACATTCACAATCAACATTTGCCAAGGATGTCTTGTTATGATCTACTACCATGGAAGAATGGAAGCAACAAATAAATGATTGAACTGAAAGGAAAGAAAAACAACAACCAAAAAATATCTGGATTACATAATTCATACTTAACAATGAATGTAATTGACTTTAATGCTATGTAATGCTATGTTACTAAAACAAATTAAAGTATGAGTATTTTATTTTATTCCAAGCAAAATCTATTTTAACAATATTCACAAACACACCATTTTTAGAATCACACCATTTTATGACTTCCATATTCATCTAAAGCCATTACATATAAATAGTTGTAAAATAAAATATTAAATTTATTTACTTGATACTGATCAACTATATACATGGAACATTTTGAAAATAAAAGAACTCTTTTCTTTTTAAATACAAAAAAAAACTGACTCTATTCACAGAAGGTTGTGGTGGAACATCACATCACATATATAAAGGTATGGACTTTGTCAGCAATGCATCTATTTATCCCATTGAAGCATAACAAGGAAATAATGAAATAAAATCTACTGAAATATCTGACAGTGTATACATGTGTAAACAATATTCCTACTAGAACAATCTAGCTAGACCTAGATGTTAAGTTAAACATTAATATATGTAAATATTTTCAAAAATCCATTTATTTAGTTATTTTTTAAAAATAGAAATTGTTACAAGGTAATATCAGACATATTGCTGTGATATGGGTATAATACGAGAAATACTCTTCAGTCAATTAAATTTAGTTAAATTTTAGGTTAACTAAATTAATTAAACCCTACTACTTGAGTTCAATTAAAAAGCAGTGTAGTAAAAAAGAACTTTTTCAATCACAAATTATTATCAACAAATGTTGATGGTATCAAATTACAAAATATTGCTTCAAGTACTAAATATTAAGTTCAAGGAAGTACATAACAATACTACAGTAGTTTGAACATTATGAATCACATTCCAAATTTGCTATCACTATTTTATTATAGTATATATATATAGACAATTTTAAAATAAAAAATAAAATAAGAACAAAACATTAAGAATTAATTGCACAATTTCTATAAAACAATTTTATTGCTATGTTATTGATTCCTTTTATACTAATTTATAAAAAAAAATGTATGTCATTTTATCATTTTGAATTAGGTGTTTGCAATATTGACTATCTTTTGCAGACAATCAAGAAATGCTTATACATTAAACAATATACAAACGTTGACTATAAATGTGCTATGCAGGTGTAGAAAAATGGAATTACAGACTTTTCAAACATAGTTCCTAGATTTCAAATTTTATTAGATCAAAAATTTTTAAACGATGTTGTTGTTTCATTAGTTGTTTTTTTTAACCTTGATATTGTTTTACTGAAATAGTTTTAAAATCTAGGAATATGTATACAATAAACAAAAGGGTTTGCAACTAAAGTAAATTTACATTTGAAAATATGGGTCTAGTCAGTAGGGAGAGAACTTGGGCCGTTCCGCTGCCTTGAATGCTGATGTAGCTGTAAGTCCCACCCTCATTTTGGTTTGAAGTGGCTTCCCACCTGTCATAGCTGATGGTGTGGGCAACGAACAAGCTAGTGATATTGAAGATGGTGGTCCCTGAGCACCGATGGAGGCAGGGTCGACCAGCTGGCCCATACCATTCAGGCTGGCCATGCTGTTCAATCCCAGCATGCTCGGAGGTGGTAGGGATTTGACAACAGTCATGGCCATGGGGTGGGGAGGTAATTGAGGCAGGGGGCCAGCCATAGACGACACAGGGGGCAACGAGGCAGGGTCAAGGGTCAAAGTCTTATGCAATTCCATGCTGAGGACGAGAAAAAAAAGAAGAAGGGGGGATATTAGGCATACTGAGTGAAACAGTTACACACTATGATAATGGGTATGTCACAGAATAGACAGAGAGAAATAGAAAGTTAAATAAAAATGTAGTCTTCGTATAAATTAATTAAAAAAAAATTGAGTTAATTATTTAAAGAATTTGAAAAACAATTTCCAAAAAAGAAAATTTTTTGCTTTTTAACTCTGAAATTTATCTTCTCTGTCTTTTCCTAAAGTTGTTTTCAAGATTGTAGATCTATTAAACTGCAATAATAGTATTTATAAAATAATTTCAAAAATGTTTTCTTTTTGACTAAAAAGAAGAAAATAGAGTAAAGTAGTAATGTGAATGTAAGAAAACAAAAGAAACTGTAAAAAAAAATGAAAATAGGTCCCATCAACCAAAGACAGATCATGCGGCGTTAATATGTATATGGGATTGCTGGGTGGATTGCGATAAATTGGGGCTTCAAGCAGAGATAAATGATTGCTTTTGAGCTCCCGATTTAATAATGGCATTCTCTTTTAGCTTTTAAAAATCAACTAATCCAGTAGTAAGTTCAAATTGGTTGTGAAATAGATTTAGTCTATAGGGATTTGTAGATATTAAGGAAATGAAAAAAAACAACAAAAAAACTTAAGTGTCTTCCTAAAAACTTTAGATGTTCTCTAAACAAAAATCTTTTTATACAGTGCTCAATCATCCATTGCAACTTATGTATGGAGTATCAATCATCCATTGCAACTTATGTATGGAGTATCAATGATCCATTGCAACTTATGTATGGAGTATCAATCATCCATTGCAACTTATGTATGGAGTATCAATCATCCATTGCAACTTATGTATGGAGTAGGCCACCTAACAATAGTTTCAAAAAAGAAAAGGAGCCTTCTTTTTCAATGACAATCATTAACCCAACAATAATAGTCTACACTTCTCTTTCTTTGTAATTGAGAGTCAGAATTAAAGATTAAATGAAATTGAATTATAAAGGAAAACATTTTTATTGTGAAATTAAACTTATAGTTTAACATACCCTGTAGGACAATTACAATGAAAAAAAAAAAATTAATATGAAAAAAAAAAATGTAAGGACACAATGAATGATCATTAAACTACAACACTGTAGGAAGGATGTAAGTGGCTTGGACAAAATCTACTAGACATGAGTTAAAGGGGAAAGCATGTATAGAGAATAATGAAGGATGGCAAGATGGTCAATGCCAGCTCATGCAGTGTAAGTGAGTGAACTAACAAAAAAAGGGGAGATTATTAGTGTGATAATGTAGGGAGAATAAGCTCGGAAAAAAACTTTAAATAATATTTTGACACACAAGTTTAAAAAAAAAAGCATTACAACAGCTACAAAGAGGCGGCCATTTTAAACAAGGGAGCATAACCGAGTGGAAAAAATTCAACACCAAAAGCGGTGCACAGGGCAGGTGGAATGAACAATAAGTAAGGGATATGCCCCCTACCATACCCACCCCATGTTCATTGAGAAGCAATCATCCTATTTGGACACATTTTTTTCTCCTAAAGAAGAAAAAATCTTTGGACAAAAGTTACAATATTATCAACAATTTTTTTACTGAACATAAATGCAGAAAAACAAAAATAAACTTTTTAGAAGTGAATGTCAATGTTTCAAAGAATCTATTTTGATGAATCTGTCTTTGGTTGTGAGGAAAATTAGACTTAATACATAATTAATGAAATCTGCAATGTCACTGTTGGATCTATTGCATCATGGCTGTAACATTGGATCAATGTTTCATTTCCATAAGCAACTTCAGCAGATTTTAATAACAAATTCTTGAGAACTACACAAATAAGCCAACAGATTCAATAAGTAGAATTTAATGACAACATAATACAAATGATAAATATTCTTCCAATTAAACTAGCCAAACATTACTCTAATATTAAACTGCATTTAAAACATTAAACACTTACAGTAATTAACCCTATCATGCAATGACAATAAATATAGATATATATATCTATAGACTTAAAAGTTGAACATTTACTTACATACAGTCAAACAGTCATTCAAATATAAAACAGAAATATCACACTTTTAGAAGTTGTGCCAAGAGACAATAAAACATACAGATAAATAGATTAGAATTTGTCTGATTGATTGTATTTTAATCTAAAAAAAAATATTAATGTAACAGTAATATAATAACATGAAATACAACAAAATGTAAATATTTCTTTAGAAATTCATGCCCTGTCTTTGTAAGAATCTTTTTTTAAAATTTAGACAAAGTCAGAGAATTTGATTTTTAAAAATATTTCACATTATTTGGTGATTTAAAATCATTATTTGGATTTTGAAATATTTATTACTAATTGAACATATTAGTATCATCTTTGTCTTTGTTTTACAAATATGAATGAAGCATTCAAAGATTGCCAGTTTATCAGAGAATGTTTCATCATTGAGTGTTCAACATTTAGATCACAACCATTTGAACAGGACTGCAGATACATGACAACAGTAAGTACAAAGTGATTTCACTGTCTCTTGCTGTCAATTGAAAGTCACATATAAAAATATTGAGAGATTTGCCGTATCATTGGTTGTGTGCATTTTTCACTTCCTTAATACTTTCAATGTTCTTCTTGTATGGCATTTTGTGATGCCATTTGCAGTTCTAAAAATGACTGAAATAAGTCATTTTTTTTAAAGTGAGTATTGAAGCATGCAAATAAACACTATGAGAGACAACTGTACCTTAACCAGAGTCTGTCATGTTGCAGCAATTATAGAAGCCGCATCATAGAAAAAAGAAAGATGGAAGAACACTAATAAATATGTTTCTGATTTTAGATGATACCAAACAAATACACTCAGCAGATGACCAAACAAATACACTCAGCAGATGACCAAACATACATTCTATATATTTTATACTTTTTTTTTCTAGACACCTTATTTTTATGACACACAATCTTAAAAAAAGATAAAAACAACAACAAAACCTTATTAGTTGATTCCTTTTATTATTGTTCCAAATCATTTCAATTGAAATATACCGGTATAAAAAAAAAAGTGTGATCAGAGAAATATGAAATTGAGTCAATCAGAAAATAACATTGACAAAAAAAAATTATTTTTGCCATGCACTTGTATAATCACTGCAGATGAGTTTATAGAAAAAGAAACATTTGCCTGCAAATGCCTTATAAATATAAATCTTGTATTGTTCATAAATTTAACTTACAATTATTTAACTCATACTTTATTTTTTAACATACCTTATAATTATGCAATTTTTTTTTGCCTAGTTTTTTAGAGTCTGTATTATTACTTTACAGGCAAAGTATTTTCTTTTACTTCAAAGAACATGAAATGAACATTTATTATACAATTTTATATAAAAGTGATTATTTGATGATTTAGTTTAGTAGTGAAGCATATCTTTTAATGTATCCTTTTATTATTTTTAAAAGTATATCAAACAATATTGATTTTACTACCTGTACCAAAGATATACATTTTCAAATTTAATTAGAAATTGTATGATCATTGAAGTAGAAACTGAAAGACATACGTCAAAGTACAGAAATAAAAATAAAACTGTTTAGTATTGTGGTTTTGTTTGAAATTATGCCTAACATATCATTGAATTATCTTTTAAATACTTAGGCCTGTTTGATTTTTTTTTTCATTTCTGCAGGAATGAAGCTTATTTAATATTAGTCCCAACCTCCTGTATGATTGTAGGGGGATGACAGCAGGCATGATTTTAACGCTGGACCATAGTGAGAGCTGGTGCTAAGTGGTAAAGCATTTGGCATCCAAAGCAAGCCATCACAGGTTTGAATCACTGAGATTTTGAATTTAGGATTTTTAGGACACCTTGAGTACACTCAACTCCATTTGGTTCCTGTCCTTAGTTAAGGAATGTAAAGGTGGGTTGGTTGTTGTGCTGGCCACATGGCACCCTGGTTAACCATTGGCCATAGAAACAGATAACCTTTCCATAACCTTTACATTATCTGCTCTATATATTGCAAGGTCTGATGGGCTACTTATATTATTACAGCAGTCCAAAGCATGTACCAAAAGTCAAGGCTGACTTCTTTTTTCAAACTAAGCCAAAGTTATTACAACTATAAAAATAGAACATATTGATTTGTAAAAGCCAAATAACTAAATGTTTAAATCAGTGGGCAAATAGCAAAGTTAATAAATCTGTCTAACAAATCTTAAATGTAGAGCCTAATTTTTCTTATAGTATTTTTTTTTTGAGGGTTTAGTAGATCTGTCTGAGCTATATTTCTAGCTTATAATGAGAAGTATCTTAGGCCTATTCCAATCCCAATAAGATGCTAGCTTTAGAGGATGTTTTTGAACCAAGTGTTAGTATTCACTATTATATAGTCAATCACTATCCATATTAAATTAATTCTGAGTAATTTTTTTTTTTTGTTTTCTTAAGCAAAGATTAAAGGATAGAAAAGGGTATTTTAAAATATTCAAGCAATAGTTTTCTGGATAATTTTATACTCTATTTACACAGTTTGTGACACTAGCATATACTTAATTCATTTAGATCTCTGAATAAATAAAACAACAGAAATAATTTCATAGCTGCCTAACATTATGCTATTGGAAAACATAGATGGATAGTTTTATATAGAAACATTAACATGTTTATATAAACAGCATAGACAGGACACAATAGTGCATAGTCCAATCAAGAATAATTGTAAAAAAGAAAGAATAACTCTCAGAAGTGTTGAATAACTGCTAAAAGTATTTAAGTTTGTTAGTTGTAGAATGAAAATAAACTTAAGTAAATAAGGCCAATATGATGCCAATTATAAACTAATGAATATTTAGACTATATAACTCTTTAATTAATTTGTATTATTATAAAACATAAAAAAATCACAGAAATGTTGAGTGGTCAACAAGTTATTTTTAAATTTTATGATTTTATTTATTTTTTGTTATTATTATTATTAAGTTAGTTTGTATATTTCTGGTTTACTTCATCAATGCTGGTTCTTGAGTCTTTAGAAATGAGTAAAACTCTTACAAAATAAAGACAGACAAATATGGCAATGCTAAAATGACTAAAACATTTCTTCAAAAGATAAAAAGAATATCACAAAAAAATTATTTTGCATGATTAAAACTCTTTTAAGTGAATTATTTACAATATATTCTTATTAATAAAAAAAAAAAAGAAATTGAATTATAAATTTCAGTGTTAATTGAATATCAGATCATATGAAGCTATAGTTGACAACTAAGTGATGAACTCAAAGTAATTCTACTGACATTCTACAGATATTTTATTTAAATGATAGATGATAGTATCAATAAGTTATGTCGATGTATATATTATACTGTGCTACTATTATGTCACCTGCTTCCAAACTTTTAGATCTGGATCTTATCAAAACCCATAGTTGGTGATGATAAGTACAGTTGCATTGGCAATTAAATACAATTTAAAAACAATTGTTTATTATTTGATCAACATTGACTACATTAAAGAAAATTTAATTTATATTTCTTTTACTCTAGCCCACCTTTTTATTGACTGAGGGCTTATTTCTTATTAACAATGCTATTCAATTGTGAATGCACTTGTTTGTATGAAATAATAATTAATACTGATATGTTAGATACATTTGACCCCTAGCATACAATAAACAGATAAATTTATATTTAAATATTGTAAAAAAAACCTGTACATTATATTGCACATTAGAGGAACACTCAGCATAGTTAGTTGAAGTAATACACATTCAAGTAGAATTGAGCAGAAGTTTTCTTACATTTTTTTGTTCAATGTTATGCAAAAGTCAATAGTTTTAGAACTTTAAAATAAATGTGAAATTTCCTTAGGCTCATAATGTATTTGCATAAATATGTAATTTTTTGTATAGCTATTTGCATATCAATTTGAAGTATCATAAAAATGTTGATAAGTAAGTTAAATGTGTTTTTAATGCTAAACTTTAATTTGTCATCAAACTAATAAAATGTATTTGTTAGTAGCCTAAGTTTATTAAAAAAATGCAAATTGATAATGATTTTAGAACAACCAAACTTTACAAGCTGAAAATGATTTTAGCCTAACATCTAAACACATGATGTTATCCAAAATTCATTCACCTAAATTTGGTAACATCTAAACATGATGTTATCCAAAATTCATTCACCTAAATTTGGTAACATCTAAACATGATGTTATCCAGAATTCATTCACCTAAATATTTCAGTAACATCTATAGTTCAGCAGCCAAACACTTACTAGTGACACTGAAAAACAAAGATGGCTGTGAGGAGCTTTTTGAGCTTAGTCATTTTTCACCTGAACTGAATAGGATAGATGAAACAAGATTGTTGTACCAACCTAGTGCTGATTAGGTACTGGGCTAGTCCAATACATTCTGGGCTTCCAGTGATTGTTACTTTTCGGTCTGATGATCCATCTTCTGCATTGGAAATTTTTATGTTTGCACCAGATACTTGCCTGATCATAAAAACAAAATAAAAAAAATTAATAAGAAAATTTTGCTTTTTTTTATATCTGATATTTTTATACAATTTCTCTTATAAGCTTGCAAATTCTTCATGGATAGAAAAAACTGGACAAGGTTCTCAAAAACGCTCTAATGATTTTCCTAAAAATTTGACAGTTGATGTATACATTGGGAAAAGAATTACTAGCTAATTAGCCACACTGGTAAAATTTTAGTTTGAACATTATAATTTTTGGAAATATCTTCTAAAATTAAATTTGGCCTTGAAAACTTTTATCTAGAACAAAAAAATGTCAGTGAGTTTTTCTGCTTTTAGTCTCTATGCAAGAGTTTTATAAATAAATAGACATTAAGAACTTCTCATCATCTTCTAATACTGGATCTATAGGCCTGTCATTAGAATGTTATGTACTCTGTTTAGTTTTATACATTCACTTAACCAGGGTCTTTTGGGGGGGGAGGGGGGAATAGGGGTGAGGTAAAATATGTTCCATTTTTTAAAATCTGTTATTCATTTGTTACTAAAAGCAAATGCAAAATTTCTTTTACAAAGATTTGTCAGCTGTATAAAGGAGGAACTGTCTTTTTTAAAAAAGTATTTTTTATATTTTACTTTTTTGAGTTTGAACTATTGTACAATATATTTCTAATATTTGTAATCAGACTCTTTGGTTATTAGGGTTACTTCACATTTTAATAGGCCTTACATATGACTCCATTGATACAGAACTGATTAGTGTGTAAAATGGATATCAAAATTGAAAAGTGTTTACGTGAAACAAAATCATCAGATTCTTCAAATTATTGTTAGTTGACCTTGACATGGCTACTCAATTTTTTGTAGCCTTCCTATACTAAGTTGTAAGTTTTTTTTGCTTTTTTTTTTTTTAATGATTAATAAGTTTATGATTAAAATGTATTTCAAAAAGGGCTTATATTTAAAACTGAAAAAAGTAATTGTTTTTCTTATCAGTAGTTGTAGTTTTTTTGCTATAGAAATATTGTTGCCTTTAATTACCTAATCTCATTAATTTTTTGTCCACCTCTGCCTATGATGCATCCAATGAGATCATTTGGTATGTTCATTTCCTGTGCTTGTTGACTTAGATTTGTGATAGCCTGTTGAGGTGCAGGATTACCTGCTCTAGGTGTATACTGAAGACTAGGACCTAAACCTGAAAATGGCAGATGATATAAAATAGTCTAAACCTCAAAACAAAACAAAAAAGGGCTTTACACACATCTCTATGCATTTCAACACATTTAGTGTCTCTTCAGATCTATAGAAATAAAAGTAGTCAAAGAAAAAAATCTTTTCTTACAAATTAAACTTTTTTTTTTTGCTTTTTGAATGAATCAAATACTTTGGAAATGCTACAAAATTTCATTGAAAATTTCATTTTTACAGACAGAATGTTTTGAATGAGAAACAGCTCAAGCTATCTTTTACAAAATTTAATACTTATTCTATGTTTGTAAATAATAATGTTACTGTGAAACAAATAAATCTAAAACAATAATGAGTAGAAGAAATGGTATAGAAAATATTTTTTGTAATTTTGTGCAAGCAATAAGCAGATTTCTGTTATATTTCATGTAGGTACTTATTAGAAGACATTGGTTAAATAGTACTAGGGAAAAGATTTCACGTTTAAAAGAAAATTTAGGAGTTAATTTGAAAATAAAATTATTCATATAAATTTGTATAAAGACCACAGAAGATAACATTTGTAAAGGTTAGGATATTAAATGAATGAAATGGATTAGTATATGATGGATACAACAGATGGAGTACAAATGTGAATGTAAACTAAAAAAAAAACTACAAATATAAGGGCCACTTTCAGAAAACAACCCAGTGTGTTATTGGTAAAAAGGAAAATAAAAACCAACACACATTGAGGTGACATGCATGAGTCAAAACATATGTTGAAAAAAGTCATGCTAATTGAAAGTTCTATAAGCGATTATTTTATTCCATTAATTTCCATGACCTTTTTTTTTGCTTTGCTAAGCTAAAATAGAACAATAAATATTTGAAATCAAAACCATCCACCTTTTTTTCATTGTAGAATGTTCATTTATTTTAATGACAATTTCTAAAGCTTTTCTAAAAGTGGCCCTCATAACTATTTTTTCCATCACCCATAATCTGAAGAGGGCGAAAAAACTCCTTACTGAGGCAAGGTGGTGGTTGTGGTTGGGGCAATGGACCAGGCCACATATGTGGAAGGGCCGCGGGGCCTAGACCTACAAAAAAAAACAAAAAACAAACGTACACACCAGTTAGTGCGCAGTCCACGCTAAATAGGTTAAAGAAAAATAAAAAATAAACAACAGGAAGTAAAAATGACTAACAATTTTTTAAATTCAAGAATGTTGATATATGTATACAAATTTATACATGATAATTTAATTAATAGATAATTAAACAAAAACATGCAAACAAATTGATTTGGGTAATCATTTGTTTAAAGTTAAAAAAGCTTTTTCTTAGCCATAGGGCTAAATAAATCACATTTTGTTTAACAATATATCTCTAATAATCTACTGAAAGAAACTGAGTTGTTAAAAATGTTGAAATATGATTTATTACAAATGTAGGGGCTACTTATAATAGAAGTCATGAATAAGTTACTTTAAAGCTTATGTTTTAAATGAGAAAATGGTGAAATAATAAATGAAGTAACTGGTGTTTAGATGATATAAAAAATGTAAATGTAATTTGAATGGCATGCAATCATGTATTTTGTGTGTGTGGAGATTTGACTTATTATGTCTGAAACCATGGTAATAATTTTATTTTATTTAGTCTTGATAAATCTTGATTAAATAAATTCATCATTTCATCTTACTGATTATTAAAAAAAAAACAATTAATTTATTTAGCTATATAGTATGTTGATGAAGATATATTGTCATCTTTTTATTGTGAATGTCTTGAAAAGATGTGTCATTTTATTATATTGAGTCTTAATATTTCATCTTGTTTTCAATTAATCATTTTATATATTTTCATAGCATCACACAATAAATGAGACACTGTTTTCAGTTGTACAAACCAGCACACAATGCCCTCACATAATGAAGTAAAACTATTTTAAAATAATTATTGATTGTTTTTTTAAGACAAAATATTTATATGTTTCAATAATCTTTCCTAGGTCATTTGATAATTATTGAACCAAATGTTTTGAAAGTTAAAATGTGTTTGTTTACATATGTTTACAGATGGAGAAACATTTTCTTTACAAATAAAACATTAAGAAAGAAATGAAAGTGTAGATAGATGCTCTTAACTATTGTTTTTAAAGATAGGATTTAGGAAATAAAATAAACTACCAAATTTGATTGGATGTACAGAGTGTATAAATCTATTTGAATTGACAGTAACTACTTTAAAGATGACACCAGTTAGTGGTGCATAGATCAAGATTTCTAAAAGCATCAAATCACTAGTGAAGTAACTGAAGCATGAACGTTATAGAAATGAAATACTGTAAAAGCAACAGAATCTATGAACCTGTTTTAAAGAAAGAAACAATTTTTAAAGAAAAAATATTTCAGTAGCATCTAAAGTTTTCAAAATGTAATAGTCAAACACTGACCTATGTAGATAGGTTGGTTGTAGGTTAACTATACTGGGGCCAATACATTATAGAAAACTGTAGTTTAGAAAAGCTCATGCAATTAATTTCTGAAGACATTTGATTCTGGGAATTAAAGTTATTGCAAATTCAACAAGTGGACATTGGTACATGATTTTTTTTAGAAAAATATCAAACAACACAAACCACAATCTTACCATTGACAGGAACAAGGCTTCCAGGGAGTACATGCTGGGCAGATGATACCATGGGAATGGCATGTGCCATCTGTACAGGGTGATGGAATCCTTTTGGAAGCTGTGGCAATAGTCACAAATAGTTATGAAATGTAAGATCAATCATTGCAGTCTGGGATACAAGACAATTCCATGATGAAGATTCTACTAATGGTGGCACCTTTCATTTCTTTTAGCTTTCCTTTTTTTTCAAAATAAATGTATCTTTAGCAATGAAAGATTTCTTAGTCTTGATTTATGTTTTAGAAATCCTGTCTAACATCAAATGGGAATCCCAGTGCCACCATCTGTATCTGATCATATATCATCTAGATCTAATTTTTAAAACATTTTAACCAATCCTTATTTTATATTTTAATATATCATCTAGATCTAATTAAAAAAAAAAAAAAAACCAATTAAGTCTTTATTTTATATTTTGAACATTTAGAAATAAAATTACATGAAATCTTTTAAATATTCTAACAAACTACTTAAACTAAGCTACACTATAAAGGGGCAGGGAAAGTTACATTGTAAAGGTCTATTGTCCTTGGATACATGTTGTTACTAACCATACACACATCTTGGCCAGGAAGGGAAGGGAGGCTAGCAGGGACAGTGAAACCTTGACTTCCTGAGATATACACTGGAGAAAGCAGAGGTTTGGGCCTGTAAGGAAGATTAGCTCCCTTTGGCGGGGACTAAAAAAAAAACAAAACAAAGAAAAACAAACATTATCATTGAAAAATAGAAACTAGATCTATATAACATTCAACAGTTTAACTAAAATGTGTACAATCCACAACTGATTAATTCATTTTAAAATCCTGGTTGCTTTTGAAACTATACATAGAAAGAGAAAGAACATGACAGAGATAAGGACAAAGAATGAAAGATAGTAAGAAAAGAATATTATAAAAAAAAGAAGAAATAGAGAGGGAAAAGGAGAGTGTTGTATCACAGAGATTGGTTCAGTGAAGATAAGTGAATCAAATAAGTAGGGCAGCACCCAACATAGGACATTTAGTAGCACTGTGTGCATTGTTTGTCTTCTTCAACTGTTTGTAGCAAGTTAAGTTCTAATTGGTTGCTTTGCAATATTTTTTATGTTTCTTTAGAATTAAAAATGAGTAAATCCTAACCATAAGCTCCCCCAGAGGAGGTTGAGGGATAGTTGGGTTCAAACAGTTCAGAACACAGGCAGCCATCAATATCCATATAAAAAGAGAGGTTTCTATGATATATATATATATATATATATATATATATATATATATATATATATATATATATATATATATATATATATATATATATATATATATATATATATATATAGGTCAACATATATATATATATATAGGTCAACATATATATATATAGGTCAACATATATATATATATATGTCAACATATATATATATGTGGTAAGAACATATATTTCGTTTGTAACGAACTACTAATGTAAAAATTTGAAGGCAAATTTTCTCAAGGAAAATAAAGATTACATATAAAGAAATGAAGATATTGTTGGAGTACAGTTGGTTTTATTTAGTTGGTTTTATTTAGTTGTTTTTACTTAGTTGGTTTTATTTAGTTGTTTTTATTTAGTTGGTTTTATTTAGTTGGTTTTATTTAGTTGTTTTGCTTATTTTCAAATGCAAAAGTGTCAGCGCAAAGTGAGTAAAAAATGTAGGAAGCTTAGCAACAAAATCCATATAGGCTACATCTGGAATCAGTAAGTCATTTAAGAAATGACTTTGAACGCGTGAAATTGAGGCTGCTGCTCCTCACTAGCGTTTTATATACAAGATTTGATTGGCTTTTTACAAAGCTTATATCGACTCACTTTGTCTGGTAAAACGTTTTTACACATTAGGCCTATTTCTCCCACCCCCAATCTCGGATCAAGCTGAAATTTTGCACAACAATCTCTTTTACCTGACAACACAAAAATCAATTAAAAAAAACAATTAGTTAACTAACTATTGGTAATAATTTATTTTATTGGGTATCTCACACAAGGGAAAGAAATAGTTATTGACTGAAGTGGTATAAGCTGAATTAGTCTCGTTTTATAGGTTGTCGTCTGAGTCTTAGTGAACACAAACTTCAAAAAAATAGAACGAGACTATAGAAACACTAGATAACTCTACAATCTTCCATGTTCATAAGCTCTCCACTAGCAGAGTGGTTACCGTGTTAGCTTAAGAAGGCTTGAGCCATGAGTTCTAATTCAGACAGTTCCCAATTTTTTTTCTTATACATGCTTTTTATTGTTCGTCTAGATCTACCACAAATCTAGGACTGATCCAAACGACTTGATACACGTACGCTGAATAGAAACTTTGGTTTTCTAACAAGTATTTTTGTACATTTAGCCTACTTTTTTAAAATTGTAGACAACTATTTTAATAAGGATTTCAAACATTGTCTACGCATGAACTTTATTTCTTTACTAGAAACAGTTTGTTCAGTTGAGTTAGTTTGTTCAAAGTTTGATACAACATTAGGCCAATAATGCTTAGCTGGTTGGCTTCACTTGCTGTTTTTTTTTTTTTCATTTAGAAATAAAGAAATTTAGAAATATAAACAGCTAAATCAGTAATAGACGAAATAGTGTTTTACTTTGTTACTTGGTAAGGTCTAGAAAAACACAGTTTCAGTACATCGACACAGCGATATTTTGTTCGACAGTTCTTACTAAAAGTTTTTGAAATATAAATTATTTCCTAAGAAAAAATGTACTAAAACATTGCCCTATATATCGCAATATCTGAATCGAGTACTTCGCTTACTTTATAGATAGTAAATAAGTAGCCTTTTCAGACCAGAGGATTTTTCTATGGCCGACGGTTAACGAGGGTTCATAAGACCAGAACAAGGACCAATTGCCTTTACTTTTCCAACTATGTCATGTAGACATTTGAGTTGGGTGAACTCAGGGGCGTCCTAAAATCCCGAAATTCAAAATCCGAGTCTTCAAATCCAGGACTCTTCGGTTCAAAAGCTAAGCGCTTTTTCCCTCAGCAACATTGCACACATTTTGTGACTCCAACTGTGTGTCTTAAATGTTTGTGTGTGACTCACGTATGTACAAGTCGCATTAAGGTTATATGGTGTCTGTCTAAACGCACCCACCACAGAAAATCCAAATTTAACATCCACTCTATCGTGTTTTTGTCTTGAACCAATACACATACACTGTGTCTGCGCATCATTGAAAAATATGAGTGTTAAATATGTGTTAATAATAGTACAACTATGGATTAGTCTAGTTCCATGGTACAACCTTCCTTTAGAATATTTGTATTATTTATTCGTTTGAGTTCCCAACCAACTTTTTGTTCAAAGTATTTGTTTCAGTTCTAGAGAGCAGTTCAACACATTCGTTTTTATGTTCTCCTGGTTGTATTTTTATTGTATTATTTCGTTTTGATTTTAACGCACGTTGTACCTCTGTGAAGTCATGATAATTAAACAAAAAATATTTCTCTTATGTAGGAATCAAGTTACAGAATAAAAAAAAAACGAGAAAATTTGTTTATAGTCTAGTGATCAAAGGAATTTGTACTTAAAGAGTACATTGGTGTTTAGGTTTAGGGTTGGTGCTTAGGGTTAGGGTAGCCTGGCAGGAAAGAATGTGAGAATTCCGGTTAATCTACAACTCGAATGAAATGGAAATAGGGGCTTTAACGTGTGAGTTTCACTGAGCCGCCACTGCTGGTTACAAGGAGGATGTTTTCACACAACATTCAGAAAAAACAACAACACACAAACGAAGCCGAGATTCTATGACTACATTCTATGACTACATTCTATGACTACATTCTATGACTACATTCTATGACTACATTCTATGAATTTCCCAGTGCAGTTTTCATAGTAACATCCCAGAAAAGAATGGCAATATTTATCCGTTTGAATTCTCCAGATTTGTCATTGGCAATTCTAAAAGAATCTGAGATGTTAAGAATAAGCTTACAGAAAATATGAACAAGAATGTCATGATTGTAACATTCAATATGAACAAGAATGTCATGATTGTAACGTTCAATATGAACAAGAATGTCACGATTGTAACGTTCAATATGAACAAGAATGTCATGATTGTAACGTTCAATATGAACAAGAATGTCACGATTGTAACGTTCAATATGAACAAGAATGTCATGATTGTAACGTTCAATATGAACAAGAATGTCACGATTGTAACGTTCAATATGAACAAGAATGTCATGATTGTAACGTTCAATATGAACAAGAATGTCATGATTGAAACGTTCAATATGAACAAGGATGTCACGATTGTAACGTTCAATATGAACAAGAATGTCATGATTGTAACGTTCAATATGAACAATAATGTCACGATTGTAACGTTAACTATGAACAAGAATGTCACGATTGTAACGTTCAATATGAACAAGAATGTCACGATTGTAACGTTCAATATGAACAAGAATGTCATGATTGAAACGTTCAATATGAACAAGAATGTCACGATTGTAACGTTCAATATGAACAAGAATGTCACGATTGTAACGTTCAATATGAACAAGAATGTCACGATTGTAACGTTCAATATGAACAAGAATGTCACGATTGTAACGTTCAATATGAACAAGAATGTCACGATTGTAACGTTAACTATGAACAAGAATGTCTTGTTAAAAATAAAGAAACAATGGCTATGTTGAAGTAAAGAAAGAAGTGATTTCAATTTGCCTAGCAGATCGTGTCTCTCTTCCAAATGTATGCACACAAGAATTACCTTAGAACTGTGTCTCCACGCTGAAGACATTATTAGGTCTAATGTTATTAAGAAATAGATGTGTCTCACTGTATCTCAGTAGGAACTCCAGAAAATCGTGGTGCTTAGAGAAAATTTGGCTCACAAATTAAAAAATAAATAAACTAAGATTTTGTTAGAAAATAATTGCTTTATTTAAAGTTCCTCAAAAACATTTCCATAAGGTCTTCAATTTTTATTTCCAGAATTTAAAATCACAATTTTGAAAAGAAATCAACAACGGAATACGATTTATGTAAAATAATAGTGAAATCTGTACATGCAGACTAATAGTTTCATTCACGTCTGCTCTGCTGCTATCAGAGGTTACTTGCCCTTACATCTCTAGGATGCTGGGATACCCAGTTGTCTGTCCATACCACGTGCTCTACAGTAAACACTGCAATAACTGGCACCATTGCGATTATGTATGGAACTTCCAATGTGCTAGACTTTCTTTTGTTAAACTTTTTAGCATTTGAATTGACTTGGCTAATATAAGCTCTCGAAATATGATTGTAAAAGATTGCACATTAATAAATCTAACAAAGATTTTATTTAATGTTATTTTTTTTTAATAATAAAAATTGTTTTTTATTTAAAAAAAAAACACCACCGAGTCTATCAAATTTAAAGCAGTTAAAATAATACACTATTTTCAAATAGCACATTTACACCATTCGCATCGCTTCCCTTATGTTGTTAAAAACTAGACATTTTACGGTATTAACATGTAAGAGTAAAAGGAATCAACTTCTCGGCTGTTGTGCCCTTCTGTAATCTAAGCATATCGGTGAATGCCACGCCCCGAGTCAGATTCAATGCGTTCTGCCTCCTGTGTTTTCATTGTTTGTTTTCTTGCCTTCCAGCCCAGCGCTTCAGAAGTAGAGGCTCTTTCTAAGTTCTGGCTTAGAGAGCTAGTCATTTCAGGCCTAATAGGTGAGCGGACGCGACACACATTCGGAATGTCAGGGGAACCAGGGTGTGTGTCAACAGGAATACAGGATTGTGTGGATTTAATACATACACACGAACATGCCTAGTTTAGATGTATGGCCGTATTTAAATGATTGTGTTGATTTAATACAGAAATATACACACGTACATACTTAGTTTAGATGTATGACCGTATTTAAATGATTATGTTTACAGTTTTTGTTTGTCTTAAGACTAATTCCATAACGAAATTGTTCCACAAGGAACGAGACAAACTTTAAAGATAGGAAAATATGATTGTATAGACGAATTGTACCTAGACCTAGAGTCTAAGTCTAGACGATTCAATTGGTCTCGAGAGTACAAACAAAATAAATTTGTAACGATGATATTAATGAAGAGACTCAAGAACAAGAATATGATAATGCAAAGTAAAGCTGTAAATAATTCACAGTCTGTCAATGCTCAATATTTCTTACAAAACAGCAGACTATGAGACACACTCAGACACACAACCAGAGCACTGGCGAATCCGGGGGGGGGGGCGGTAAGGGCGGAGGAATTTTAGTGTAGAATTCACACAATTTGTATACGAATTTATTACTTAAGTTAATAATATATGCTAATTATTTATATTTCAACCTATTTTTAGATTATTTCGCCCCCCTCTAGTATGTTGGCCGATTTGGTGGGGTCGGGAGGGGGCGATGGCATCAATCCCGCCCCCGCCCCCCATAAACTTTCGATTCGGGGGTGCGGTCCAATTTATTTGTAGAAATTACAGCTTGCTAACAGAATCAATTAAATATCTATATGATTAAAACCTGATATTGATATTTTAACCCATCTTTATATTATGTTGTTCCCCTGTTGGCCATTGGGGGGGGGGGGCGAATACCTCAACTGCCCTTCCCACCTAAACCCTTTAAGTGGGGGGGGGGGCGGTCCTACTTTTATTGAGAAATCATAGTTTGTGAACAAAATTAGTTGAATTAATATATACATTTTATATTATGTCGCTCCCCTTCTGGTATCTTGGCCGATTCGGTGAGGTGGGGGGGGGGGGGCATTGTTTCTAGTGTCCTAGAAAAGCCCTCTGAGTGGGGGGGGGGGGGTCGGTCCTATTTTTATGGAGAAATCATAGGTTGTGAAAAAAATTAGTTGAATATCTATATAATATAAGCTACGTATTGATATGTGAACCCATTTGTATATTATGTCGCACCACAATCTAATCTTAAATTTTATCATTAGTAAATATAAAATGTAAAAGGGTTGTACCATACTATCGCCTTCCGCCCTTCGGACAAACCAATACTTTTTCTTTTTGTATTATAGTTAAGAAATTACAAAATAAAAAAAAACTGTCACTAATATAATTTAAATATGCTATAAATTAGACTCTTATATCGAGTCGCCCCACCCCTAATCTTTAATGCCAAATGCAATCATTAGCAGAAATTATAAAAAGGAGCGAGGCTTACACGTTTTCACTCTACCGCCCCCTCCCCTTTCCAGACGAAAACAAGACTTTTTAAAACAGAATAGTCAAATATGGCGACAGAGTTTCTGTAATTGCACACGAATTTATCTGAGTTATTTTAAGAAAAACTTTGTTTTGAACAATTTAGAATTCATACGAAATTTTTCAGTATTAGAGTAAAAATTGAGATGAGTTCTAAACCCAGATATTCTTTTCATAGTCGCCTTTTCCCAACCTTTACTCAATCTTGTATTTTTCTAAAATAAATTTGGGACTGTAACTCACAATTTATGATGATCCTAAAAATGCAAAAAAAAAAAAAAAAAAAAAAATTTAGAGTAGAATCTAATTGGTCCACTTAATTTATCCTCTCACTTCCGAAATTTTGTTTAGAGTTTTGAATTCTAGTTCTGTAACCAATCAAAGTTACAAACATGACTTTTGAACAAAATGTATCACTTACAAATGAGCTTTTTTTAAAGATATTATTTATCGAATAATTTCTTTCGACCGCGGTCCTCAACGCCTTAATCTAAATATGTGGGGTACCTTTTCTCTTTTCAAGGAACCAATCAGTTTTATTTGCAATGTATAAAGGGGCTATACATTCATATAAGAATATCTTTTAAGTAAAACATTATTCAAACGGTCCCTTTTTAATAGGATGAATAATGAGCTGTAGATATCAGGAGAATGCGTTTCTGCAGTGAAAAATGCAAGAAAACGCTTAAGGCGTCCCGGCCTCGCCCCGAACCTCACTAATGAAAAACAAGATGTAGATGTCAGGAAATGCGTTTCTGCAGTGAAAAATACAAGAGAACGCTTTTGGCGTAGGGTCTTCGCCCCAAACCTCACTGATGAAAAATGAGCTGTAGATATCAGGAGAATGCGTTTCTGCAGTGAAAAATGCAAGAAAACGCATTTGGCGTCGGGGCTTTCGCCACGAATCCCACTGGGGAAGCTTACAGCGCTCCCCCAGACCCCCAAGCCTGCAAGAGAAAGGCCTCAACATGTCTGTTTTTTTTTCCGCACAAGGTTGAGAAACACTGCCTTTTTTATTCTCATATATATATATATATATATATATATATATATATGCTGTACGCATGTTTATGCATAGGGTTAGGGTTTACTGGGCGTAAGGGTTAGGGTTTGGAAAAAAAATCGCCCCCCCCCCACTCCGCTAGTGAACCAAAGACATACCCAGAACTTGGAGAGATTTATTTGGGTAAACAAATTACGCTTGGTAAAAGCAGCTGACAAGTTTGAATTAGGCCTTAATAAATAATATCGCTTGATATAAATCTACTTCCTAACAAGGAATCAAACGAATTTCTTCAAGATGTTCAAATACTATAATAAACTAAACATTTGTCTTTTGGTTTGTCATAAAAGGCAGGTAGAGCAATTGAACCCACGACATTAGCGTTATTAGTGCCAAACTTTATCGGCTTAGCTTCACTTTTCACTGAGTTTTTCACTTGTGCTTCACCTTCCTACTTTTGACTTTTGACTATCAAGAAAGTTTGAGTTAATTGTTAGAATTGAATAATTATATCTCTAGACATCTAGTGCTACCACTATAAACTGGTTTGTTATATCTCTAGAAATCTAGCCCTAACACTAACAGCTGTTTTGTTATAGCTCTAGACATCTAGCGCTAACACTAACAACTGATATGTTATATCGGGGAGGGGGTACAGTGCTTGGCTTCCAAACCGAGTGTCCCGGGTTCAAATCTTGATGAAGACTGGGACTAGTAGCGAAAAGTAAAGCGGTTACACTTACATCATCTGTCTTATAGATAGCAAGGTCTGAAACTGAGGACTTGACTAGTTCTATCAGAGATTGTTGTCAATAGCAAGGTCTGAAACTGAGGACTTGACTAGTTCTATCAGAGATTGTTGTCAATAGCAAGGTCTGAAACTGAGGACTTGACTAGTTCTATCAGAGATTGTTGTCAATAGCAAGGTCTGAAACTGAGGACTTGACTAGTTCTATCAGAGATTGTTGTCAATAGCAAGGTCTGAAACTGAGGACTTGACTAGTTCTATCAGAGGTTGTTGTCAATAGCAAGGTCTGAAACTGAGGACTTGACTAGTTCTATCAGAGATTGTTGTCAATAGCAAGGTCTGAAACTGAGGACTTGACTAGTTCTATCAGAGATTGTTGTCAATAGCAAGGTCTGAAACTGAGGACTTGACTAGTTCTATCAGAGATTGTTGTCAATAGCAAGGTCTGAAACTGAGGACTTGACTAGTTCTATCAGAGATTGTTGTCAATAGCAAGGTCTGAAACTGAGGACTTCACTAGTTCTATCAGAGATTGTTGTCAATCAATTAGATAAGATAATCAGTTACTTAAAGGAAAATACAAATTCGACACCCAATGTGGCTTCAGTCGAAATCCAATGTTTTGATTGGCATCCCAGTCACGTGACAGCCAATGAATGTTTGTATTTTTAGCTTCTTGTTTGGGATCAAAGAGATGATGACTAGATTTCTATGTTGACCTTCAGTCTCCCAGGGTTTGGTTTCAATAGTTCTGGAAGTCTGCAGCACATCTGTTCAAAGAATGTATTGGCCTATTTTTACACTAAAATGTTTTTTTTAAATATGAAAATCATTAATGACGTATAACGACGTGTGATTAGCCAAAAGTCTGACTGTGTCTGACTGCAATAGATTCTGCTCGGGCCTGAATCCCTTGAGGAATGCAATGCTTTCTAAAGTCTCCGACGTAGGTTGATGTTATCGTGACATACGTATCTGAGTGCAGTAGCCAGTTATCTGCCCCAATTCTCTTAAGAACATGTCAGCCCAAGCTGTTTCCCCCATAGACCTTTAGAGACATCCACTACCACCATGTTATCTGGGATAGACAATATGGCGGAGTGATCTGTGCTGAGAGTTGTTACTTTTTATTATTTATCCTCATTAAAAGAAACATAGATAACCTAATTAGTAGACTGGTGAATGTTAAGTGGTCAAATAACAAGAAAAAAGAGGCCAATGAAACTATGCACACTACGACTGTAATGGTGGACTGACTGACCCAGTATTCAACACATGGCCTACATAGATTGACAGGTAAGGAAAGAGAACTTTGAAGAGTGTCGGCCATTGTCTCTTTGTGACAGTAACCAAGACAAGAAGAAACATGTCTTAGAAGTACACACAAGACACGGGAGAAGAAGTCATTGGAGAAATAAAAAGCAGAGAGAAAGAGAGAGTACTGGAAGAGAGAGAGAGAGGGGGGAATAGCACATTTAATGGTGAATAAGAGTAAATGAGAGAGAGAAAAAGTGAGTGAGTGTGAGAAAGATGAAAGAAAGGGCCTTGATGATCTTCTTCAGAACAACTGTGCACTATGTCATCTCTACAATGTAAAGTCAATTTGTTCTCCCCATGTGATCTCTGGCACTCTCACATCCTTCTTGGAAACTTGTCAAATTGCTCAAATGTAAGAGCCCTTTGAAAGGTCAAAGTTCACGTGATCCATCTGAAGGTAGTATGCGTACGTCTAGGTTGGGCGGAAGTTACGTCATAACAGGAGAAGAGGAAATTTGAGAATGCCATTTGACTTGTCCGGTATTTAGACACACAAAATGGGGAGAAAACCGGTTTATCTACCTTGTAACATTTAGAGTTATCTACCCCTTGCTAGTTCAATTCGTTCTTTGACCAGACGAGTAGATGTACAGATGAGGAAACGGATTCTTTAATGGCAAAGAGTTTACACATTACGTTTGTCTCATCGGGGGTTACATAAAGTGACCTACTTTCCTTCCCAATTATCGTAAACACCTTTTTTTTTTAAAGTAACTTCTGAATGTTAAAAGATAATTGAACAAAAAACGTGAACTGAATATTCAAAAAGTTTAAGACGCACTGATATCCTTAGAAGCGGGATTAGAAACCATCAGAACAATTAAAATCTAAGAGGCAACTGAACCAGTAGAGCTTCCACTGGTGACTGAAGTACAGCTGTAGTAGACTAGCCTAGGCTTATAAGAAATTGATGGCTGACCATGTACGTGCACCCCACTGAATTATGAGTAGCCAAATTTGTGCACCTTCAAATCAATTCCCTTCTGTTAGGAAGCAACGTAGCGTGTAGTGCTCCCACTGAAATACAGTTAGTAAGGATAAGCTATTATTGTAATCAACTAGAATAGGCTCATCTGTAGTTCATGTCCGACCATGTGCACTTTAATATAGGCTTGCTATTTCTATAGCACGTTAGTCGTGACGATTTTTTTAAATTTGACATAATTAAACTTATTATTATATTTGGTATAGGCCTAGAATATGATACAAGTTTTGTTGTTGTTTTGTTTTTGTCTCGGAGGAAAAAACTTTGTCAGCTGTCATTGATTTAATATATGTGAAAGTTTCTTTGAACAAGATTAAAGAGTGCAGTCATCTTGGGACATGTATTTACTTCTTGTGGAGTTGTAGTCAGTGTGAAGGAATAGCAAGTGGGTCCATCAGTTTATTATAGAAAAGATAGAACAAAGTTCTTCCCATGCCATCTGAATCAAAACGTTGATTTGTATCGACTGAGCACTGGCTGCAGCAAGAAAAAATATAGGAGCAGCAATATGAATTAACTGCGTTTTCTTTGTATTTCGGTAATGACACTGCAGACATCTCAGGCACTGAACGGATGTGTTTGAGAGTTGGATTTGTTGATGGCGATTGTACTCGAGAAGAATTCATTGGTTTTTGTCATTGTTGTTAAGAGAGACGCAATGACTGTGTCCAACGTCATTGTCAGCGAATACATGGCTGCCCCATGATAGCTAGCATTCAGAACTGTGTTCGGACAAGCAGTCGTGGCCGCTGCACGTCCCACAGACTTCAACTTGTTATCATTGACCTGAAGGACGTTTCAGATGTACCAAATACTGTTAGTGTCATCAAGGAGATTATCTATTTCTTCCGTAACAGTCCCAGGGGGGAGAGAAAGCGATGCGCCACCAGGTCTTTTCTTTAATATTCTCTGTAATAAAAAGTTGAAGCTACGGCTTTGAGCCATAGGTGACAACTTGCAACCCCTGGAAAAAATCCTGCGGGCGCCCATGAAACCAAGTCAATTTAGTATTAAAATTGACAACGGAAAAGTCCGATTTGATCAACTAGACCAAAGACGTGGAATGCTATAGACTAGCCATAGTGTTGACCTTCTTTCAGAGGTTCTCAAACTCTAGTCTACATTGGTTGTGAGAAACACAATGGAGATTAAAGGTGTTACGTGCGCATCGTAGTGTAAATGTGGACTGGTGCGACTGCGTGTTGAAAGGAGAGGAGAACCCAAGTGGAGAAATAGAAACGAAATAGTGTTGACAGTGTTCATTAAGATGAAATTATTTCTAAACTATGATTGCGTTGTTTTGGTGTTAGTGAATCGCTAAAGAGTCTCATCACATAATAAGACGTAACAAAGAGTCTGAGAATTTGGTTTTCACCTCAAAGAAAATCTTCAATTAGAAGAATCTAAATACAAGTTGAATTCAAACCCTAACAAGAATAGGAGAGTATCGGGTTATAGCCTCTGGATGATTGACTAAGACAAGAATCAACTTTGCAATCATTCTATTTGTATTTCTCTTGTATTTGTATTATGAAATAATTTTAGATGTATCTGATGTCTCACCACTACTTAGATGTAGCTAATGTCTCACCACTACTTAGATGTATCTAATGTCTCACCACTACTTAGATGTAGCTAATGTCTCACCACTACTTAGATGTATCTAATGTCTCACCACTACTTAGATGTAGCTAATGTCTCACCACTACTTAGATGTAGCTAATTTCTCACCACTACTTAGATGTATCTGATGTCTCACCACTACTTAGATGTATCTGATGTCTCACCACTACTTAGATGTATCTAATGTCTCACCACTACTTAGATGTAGCTAATGTCTCACCACTACTTAGATGTAGCTAATGTCTCACCACTAATTAGATGTAGCTAATGTCTCACCACTACTTAGATGTAGCTGATGTCTCACCACTACTTAGAAGTAGCTAATGTCTCACCACTACTTAGATGTATCTAATGTCTCACCACTACTTAGATGTAGCTAATGTCTCACCACTACTTAGATGTAGCTGATGTCTCACCACTACTTAGAAGTAGCTAATGTCTCACCACTACTTAGATGTAGCTAATGTCTCACCACTACTTAGATGTAGCTAATGTCTCACCACTACTTAGATGTAGCTAATGTCTCACCACTACTTAGATGTAGCTAATGTCTCACCACTACTTAGATGTAGCTAATGTCTCACCACTACTTAGATGTAGCTAATGTCTCAGCACTACTTAGATGTAGCTAATGTCTCACCACTACTTAGATGTATCTAATGTCTCACCACTACTTAGATGTATCTTATGTCTCACCACTACTTAGATGTAGCTAATGTCTCACCACTACTTAGATGTTGCTAATGTCTCACCACTACTTAGATGTATCTAATGTCTCACCACTACTTAGATGTAGCTAATGTCTCACCACTACTTAGATGTAGCTAATGTCTCACCACTACTTAGATGTATCTGATGTCTCACCACTACTTAGATGTAGCTAATGTCTCACCACTACTTAGATGTATCTAATGTCTCACCACTACTTAGATGTAGCTAATGTCTCACCACTACTTAGATGTATCTAATGTCTCACCACTACTTAGATGTATCTGATGTCTCACCACTACTTAGATGTAGCTAATGTCTCACCACTACTTAGATGTATCTAATGTCTCACCACTACTTAGATGTAGCTAATGTCTCACCACTACTTAGATGTATCTAATGTCTCACCACTACTTAGATGTATCTAATGTCTCACCACTACTTAGATGTAGCTAATGTCTCACCACTACTTAGATGTAGCTAATGTCTCACCACTACTTAGATGTATCTGATGTCTCACCACTACTTAGATGTATCTGATGTCTCACCACTACTTAGATGTATCTAATGTCTCACCACTACTTAGATGTAGCTAATGTCTCACCACTACTTAGATGTAGCTAATGTCTCACCACTAATTAGATGTAGCTAATGTCTCACAACTACTTAGATGTAGCTGATGTCTCACCACTACTTAGAAGTAGCTAATGTCTCACCACTACTTAGATGTATCTAATGTCTCACCACTACTTAGATGTAGCTAATGTCTCACCACTACTTAGATGTAGCTGATGTCTCACCACTACTTAGAAGTAGCTAATGTCTCACCACTACTTAGATGTAGCTAATATCTCACCACTACTTAGATGTAGCTAATGTCTCACCACTACTTAGATGTAGCTAATGTCTCACCACTACTTAGATGTAGCTAATGTCTCACCACTACTTAGATGTAGCTAATGTCTCACCACTACTTAGATGTAGCTAATGTCTCAGCACTACTTAGATGTAGCTAATGTCTCACCACTACTTAGATGTATCTAATGTCTCACCACTACTTAGATGTATCTTATGTCTCACCACTACTTAGATGTAGCTAATGTCTCACCACTACTTAGATGTTGCTAATGTCTCACCACTACTTAGATGTATCTAATGTCTCACCACTACTTAGATGTAGCTAATGTCTCACCACTACTTAGATGTAGCTAATGTCTCACCACTACTTAGATGTATCTGATGTCTCACCACTACTTAGATGTAGCTAATGTCTCACCACTACTTAGATGTAGCTAATGTCTCACAACTACTTAGATGTAGCTAATGTCTCACCACTACTTAGATGTAGCTAATGTCTCACCACTACTTAGATGTAGCTAATGTCTCACAACTACTTAGATGTAGCTAATGTCTCACCACTACTTAGATGTAGCTAATGTCTCACCACTACTTAGATGTATCTTATGTCTCACCACTACTTAGATGTAGCTAATGTCTCACCACTACTTAGATGTAGCTAATGTCTCACCACTACTTAGATGTAGCTAATGTCTCACAACTACTTAGATGTAGCTGATGTCTCACCACTACTTAGAAGTAGCTAATGTCTCACCACTACTTAGATGTATCTAATGTCTCACCACTACTTAGATGTAGCTAATGTCTCACCACTACTTAGATGTAGCTGATGTCTCACCACTACTTAGAAGTAGCTTATGTCTCACCACTACTTAGATGTAGCTAATGTCTCACCACTACTTAGATGTAGCTAATGTCTCACCACTACTTAGATGTAGCTAATGTCTCACCACTACTTAGATGTAGCTAATGTCTCACCACTACTTAGATGTAGCTAATGTCTCACCACTACTTAGATGTAGCTAATGTCTCAGCACTACTTAGATGTAGCTAATGTCTCACCACTACTTAGATGTATCTAATGTCTCACCACTACTTAGATGTATCTTATGTCTCACCACTACTTAGATGTAGCTAATGTCTCACCACTACTTAGATGTTGCTAATGTCTCACCACTACTTAGATGTATCTAATGTCTCACCACTACTTAGATGTAGCTAATGTCTCACCACTACTTAGATGTAGCTAATGTCTCACCACTACTTAGATGTAGCTAATGTCTCAGCACTACTTAGATGTAGCTAATGTCTCACCACTACTTAGATGTATCTAATGTCTCACCACTACTTAGATGTATCTTATGTCTCACCACTACTTAGATGTAGCTAATGTCTCACCACTACTTAGATGTTGCTAATGTCTCACCACTACTTAGATGTATCTAATGTCTCACCACTACTTAGATGTAGCTAATGTCTCACCACTACTTAGATGTAGCTAATGTCTCACCACTACTTAGATGTATCTGATGTCTCACCACTACTTAGATGTAGCTAATGTCTCACCACTTCTTAGATGTAGCTAATGTCTCACAACTACTTAGATGTAGCTGATGTCTCACCACTACTTAGATGTAGCTAATGTCTCACCACTACTTAGATGTAGCTAATGTCTCACCACTACTTAGATGTAGCTAATGTCTCACCACTACTTAGATGTAGCTAATGTCTCACCACTACTTAGATGTAGCTAATGTCTCACCACTACTTAGATGTAGCTAATGTCTCACCACTTCTTAGATGTAGCTAATGTCTTACCACTTCTTAGATGTAGCTGATGTCTCACCACTACTTAGATGTAGCTGATGTCTCACCACTTTTTAGTTGTAGCTAATGTCTCACCACTACTTAGATGTAGCTAATGTCTCACCACTACTTAGATGTAGCTAATGTCTCACCACTACTTAGATGTAGCTAATGTCTCACCACTACTTAGATGTAGCTAATGTCTCACCACTACTTAGACCTTAGTCATTTTTAACAACAACTTTCCTCAAACTGATTGAAACGCCCCTACCCCAGGGCACGCGAAATGACGTCAAAAGGGGGGGGGCGTGAAAATGTTCAATGGGCAAAAATTTTTTTTGAATATTAACGAAATGAAACAAAGATGACCATATGACCGAATGTTTTATAATTTAAACAATTCAAGAGACGTCGTTTCATTTTTAAGTAGGTCGTTTTTTTTTTACCATTTTGGATAAAGGCGTCTGCAACAAGATCAACTCAAAACTGTTTTCAATGAAAAAGACATTTGAAAACGTCCCCGCTAACGCAGTTCTACTCAACATTTTGTTCTGACATCTATTGTACATCTAGTACACACAGACATTCTGTTACACGTTTTGATTAACAGAAACAAAAAACATAACAGACCCTCGTTGGTCATGCGAACTTTCAGTACTGGACAGTGTCGTCTCTTTTATTTGCCTTAAAATGACCTGCCTTTTCCTGTTCAAGTAGGGTGAATAGTGCTCTAGTCGCCAGGAGAATTAAATAGTGCACTCTAGTCGCCAGGAGAATTAAATAGTGCACTCTAGTCGCCAGGAGAATTAAATAGTGCACTCTAGTCGCCAGGAGAATTAAATAGTGCACTCTAGTCGCCAGGAGAATTAAGTAGTGCGCTCTAGTCGCCAGGAGAATTAAATAGTGCGCTCTAGTCGCCAGGAGAATTAAGTAGTGCGCTCTAGTCGCCAGGAGAATTAAATAGTGCGCTCTAGTCGCCAGGAGAATTAAATAGTGCACTCTAGTCGCCAGGAGAATTAAGTAGTGCGCTCTAATCGCCAGGAGAATTAAATGGTGCACTCTAATCGCCAGGAGAATTAAATAGTGCACTCTAGTCGCCAGGAGAATTAAATAGTGCACTCTAGTCGCCAGGAGAATTAAGTAGTGCACTCTAGTCGCTAGGAGAATTAAATAGTGCACTCTAGTCGCCAGGAGAATTAAGTAGTGCACTCTAGTCGCCAGGAGAATTAAATAGTGCACTCTAGTCGCCAGGAGAATTAAGTAGTGCGCTCTAGTCGCCAGGAGAATTAAATAGTGCACTCTAGTCGCCAGGAGAATTAAATAGTGCGCTCTAGTCGCCAGGAGAATTAAATAGTGCAATCTAGTCGCCAGGAGAATTAAGTAGTGCGCTCTAGTCGCCAGGAGAATTAAGTAGTGCGCTCTAGTCGCCAGGAGAATTAAATAGTGCACTCTAGTCGCCAGGAGAATTAAGTAGTGCGCTCTAGTCGCCAGGAGAATTAAATAGTGCACTCTAGTCGCCAGGAGAATTAAATAGTGCACTCTAGTCGCCAGGAGAATTAAGTAGTGCGCTCTAGTCGCCAGGAGAATTAAGTAGTGCGCTCTAGTCGCCAGGAGAATTAAGTAGTGCGCTCTAGTCGCCAGGAGAATTAAATAGTGCACTCTAGTCGCCAGGAGAATTAAATAGTGCACTCTAGTCGCCAGGAGAATTAAATAGTGCGCTCTAGTCGCCAGGAGAATGCATTTTGCAGCTTAGCAGGACAACGTTTCAATGTCGGTTTGTTTCACACTTCTTATAGGAACTTTTTTTGACCTGCGCTCTTTTATGTGAAAAAAAAACAAATTCTTTGCCTATGTAAGGAGAATGATTTCCGAAGCTCAAACTATAGGAAGACGTTTGGTGTTGAGCCCTGCTGAGATGGAAGCGCTTCCCTAGAACCACTTGGTAATTGCAATTCCATTTTGCACATAACTCCACAGACATATTTCTTTATATTGGTGCTAGAGATAAAGCGCAATCACTCTGAACATAATGTCACAGACTGTTCACAGACCTAACACAATTATCATCAAATGTATGTCAAAAACATCATCAAATGTATGTTAATGACATCATCATATGTATGTTAAAGACATTATTAACTGTATGTTAAAGACATTATTAACTGTATGTCAAAGACACTTACCTCCAGCATGATACCACAGACATATTTAATACATTGTGTTATAGCGTCAGCTGTGCCTGAGACTGTGACTGCCCGTTCAGTAGAATTCGGTAACATCTCACTTGCTACTTGAATGGACGCACCTGTAGACTGATGGACACAAGCAAGAAAGAGCTGAGATGGAGACAGAGAAATCAGACACTGCAGAGAAATACAAAGTGCAGACACTGCAGATAAAGGTGAACTTGGAACAGTAGGGAATCGACAACAACTCGCTTGGATTGGTTCTACTAGCAAACACAATTAGTATCGATCTAGTTTGTTTTAAGGAAAAGCTAAAATAAATCATTGAATGACTCAATCTGACGCAGAGATACACCAGTATCAGGGGGTTCCAGAGTTTCTTCATTGAATCTCTGTCTGGTGTAAGCCAGAATACATGACTAGTACTAACTGCTCTTTGTTGACATGACTAGTACTAACTGCTCTTTGTTGACATGACTAGTACTAACTGCTCTTTGTTGACATGACTAGTACTAACTGCTCTTTGTTGACATGACTAGTACTAACTGCTATTTGTTGACATGACTAGTACTAACTGCTATTTGTTGACATGACTAGTACTAACTGCTCTTTGTTGACATGACTAGTACAAACTGCTCCTTGTTCACATGACTAGTACTAACTGCTCTTTGTTGACATGACTAGTACTAACTGCTCTTTGTTCACATGACAAGTACAGACTGCTCTTTGTTTGTATTCAAGTTTAAAATGCGTTAACATTCTTATAAGAAGTAAAATTTAAATTATTTTTTTTTAAACGAAGCATATATTTAGTGAAATTACATAAAGTTTTCTGAATCAATCATTCAATTATTTAATTTTAATAGATCTAGATTAAAAATACTAAATGTGTGTGATTGGAAATATTTGTACAAAGCTCCTATTAACTCACTCTGGTAGACAGTAAGTACACGTTCTTTCTTGCACACTCAGATCAAGTTCAGACTTGACACAATTATTCATTGACATAGACAGGAATGAATCAATAAAAAAAAATGTGAATTCAAGTCGTTCACTTTTTAAATTTAATTTTTTTTTTTTATAAATACATTTAAAAAGCGATCACCCAGATATTTTCTTCTCTCCCTATCTCTATCCCCGTGGTCCAGACCAGTGATAGGATCAGAACCTAGTGAAAAAACTAAAAGCATGAAATTGCGCTCAACAAAAACAATTGATAAAAATATTTCTAATCGCACAGATTTGTTATTGATAGTCTAGATCTATTACAAATTTAATTACATGACTGACCCATGACTTGCTTGTTTAACATTATATTGCACTAGACATATGTTACCCGCGACCCGCGGGTCATTATTTGCGCATTACTGTCGATATAGTCACAATTAAACGAAATAATAATGTAATAAGTAAATCGAATGTGTCAATGTAAAAATAGTGTGAATGAAGCTATCAAAAAAAAAAAAGCTAATAGGCTTAAATCCATTTTTTCAAATTAAAACATTTGCTTGTAGGCCTACATGGCCTATATTTGATTAAAATTTGAGATGAATAGACTTAATTTTGTATGTTCATGTGTTAAAGTATAAAGTAGATCTTGAGGTAGACATAGATCTAAATCTACACTAATCTAGAGTTAAAAATTGGCTTTTATAGAGTTCATTCTGTGTTGCGCATGCGTGACCTTTTTTCATGAATGAATATAGGCCTATCTCAACACGGCTAAGCAACTTTAGCGAACAGCGAACGAATGTATTAAAAATGCTTTAGAAAAAAAAATTGAATGTTAAATTGATTAAAATATCAAATGAATGGACAATAATTATTATGTTTATGTGTTAAAGCACAAAACTATCTTTGCGAAAAGAAGTTTTATCATCTTAGATTTCATTAAGAGTTTTAGACCTAGACCTAGGAACAGACTCAGTAGAGAGATGTGTTAATGTGTAACCAATTGGTAATGTCTAATGAAAGAATGTTCGCCAGGAAATCTGTAGTCACAAATATCAGGATCTAATTTATGTAAAAAATGCTTTTGAAAAACAAAATTTAAGGTTAATTTTATTACATAATGAAATCAATGGATCTTCTTTTGTATTTTCATGTGTCAAAGTAAAAAACTATGTGCGCAAAGTGTATTTCTTAAAATTAAATCTAGGTCTAAATCCTTTCGATCTTTTCTCATGTCGACATTGTTAACCATGGCCTAGATCCATAAAATCTATAGCTGTAATAGAGTCGGACAACTTTTTTTTTTTTTTGAGGGTCTTAAATTTGTTTTAGGGCTACAATACATACACTACGGTCTAAGTTAGTACCCAAGGAACATTCCTGCCTAGTTTTATCAAGATTGGTCAAGCGGTTTTGATGTCTATAAGTAACATACATACATACACCTCACATTCTACTTTATAATATAGATTTAGCCAACTAGTTTGTTTCAAGAACCCTAACTCCTTATATTCTATCTATTCTAAATAAAAGTGCCATTTCTGTCCTAGAATTTTCTCTTCATCAGCTTCTCTTCCTTTCTTTGTTCTTTGTTTCTCTTTGTTCCTTCCCTTCAAGACTTTAGGTGTAACATGGCATGTACTCCCCAGGGTGACGCCAATGGATAGGTCCACGATAAAGGCGGTGCCGTGGCAGTAGCCAAAATAGCAAAGGTGAAGGACATTTTTGTTTGACTTAGCACGATTACAGATTAAACTTCCAATCTGTTCGAGAGTCAATTAAATAATTCCTTTCTTTTCACGGATAAATAGTCCAAAGTTATCTGCATGTAAGTGACTACATGAGTAGGACTTACTTCTCTAATCTATGCAAGTATCTACATGTCTAGGACTTACTTCTCTAATCTATGCAAGTATCTACATGTCTAGGACTCTAATCTATGCAAGTATCTACATGTCTAGGACTTACTTCTCTAATCAATGCAAGTATCTACATGTCTAGGACTTACTTCTCTAATCTATGCAAGTATCTACATGTCTAGGACTTACTTCTCTAATCTATGCAAGTATCTACATGTCTAGGACTCTAATCTATGCAAGTATCTACATGTCTAGGACTTACTTCTCTAATCAATGCAAGTATCTACATGTCTAGGACTTACTTCTCTAATCTGTGCAAGTATCTACATGTCTAGGACTTACTTCTCTATTCTATGCAAGTATCTACATGTCTAGGACTTACTTCTCTAATCTATGCAAGTTTCTGCATTCTAGGAATTACTTCTCTAATCTATGCAATCGTCTACATGTCTAGGACTTACTTCTCTAATCTATGCAATCGTCTACATGTCTAGGACTTACTTCTCTAATCTATGCAATCGTCTACATGTCTAGGACTTACTTCTCTAATCTATGCAATCGTCTACATGTCTAGGACTTACTTCTCTAATCTCTTTGATCTTGCAACCTTGTTTTCCAATCAAAGAACCACATTGACTAGCTGGTACAACAAGACGGAGCGTTACCGGGGGTTTGGGGGTGGTGGGAGTGTTCTGAAGGTCCTGTAAGGAAGACAACTAGGTATTAGCAATTTGCAAGGAAGACAACTTGGTATTAGCAATTTGTAAGGAAGACAACTTGGTATTAGCAATTTGTAAGGAAGACAACTTGGTATTAGCAATTTGTAAGGAAGACAACAAGATATACGCATTAACATTTGTGTTTGTAGTGGAGACAGCTACATCTGTGTATTAACATTCTTTATAGACAAAAACTTTGTGTGTACACTGACCTCTTCATGCAATCCCAAAGACATACTGAAAAGTACAAAGGACTGACCTCTTCATGCAATCCCTCAGACATACTGAGAAGTACAAAGGACTGACCTCTTCATGCAATCCCAAAGACATACTGAGAAGTACAAAGGACTGACCTCTTCATGTAATCCCACAGACATACTGAGAAGTACAAAGGACTGACCTCTTCATGTAATCCCACAGACATACCCAGAAGTACAAAGGACTGACCTCTTCATGCAATCCCACAGACATACCAAGAAGTACAAAGGACTGACCTCTTCAAATTTTTTACAAATAAATCCAAAAGCTCTGTGGATGTTATCTGTTGATCCAGTGATAGTCACTATTCTCTCAGGACAGGAACCGTCAGAAATGTTGATTTTGGCACCACTCTGGGAAGAAGATACATGCATATTTTAAAAAGTTTAAATTGACTGAATATAAACGAAGCAAAGATTACATTGTCTATATATAGGCCAGTGTCAGAGATATTTCGTTAAGAAAATCTAGTGACATTCTAGTCTAACATTAGAAATAATTTGAATAATGAGGTACAATCGCATACAAGTTTATGAGACACTCATACCGCACTTTGACAACTAGTCAAGGAAAGCATTATTAAGAAAGTTAAAAGTTAACAAGCAAAGAATGAAAATACTTTTTTCAAAAAGAGCTCATTTAAAGGAAAGAAATTCACATTTACAACTATATAACTCTGTGATGTGGAATATTTTCCTATTTGCAATATTAAATACAATATTTAGTGTCTATTATTATTTGACGAACTGGTTACTTTTTAAATTGATGTGTTTTTTTTAGGTACAATAAATAATTGTTTAAAGTTTAAACTTGATCCGAGAATGGGTGTGGGAAAGTAAGGTTTTCGAAATTTTATGTCACGACATTTGACTATCATGTGAAACTACATGCCACTGAAGACAAAAACAAACAACACAAGAGCTCATTAGCTCCCCTTACAATGCAATCATTAACTATAACAATCCGAGAGAATCTTCCCAATGACTGATATAAATGTTTGGTGGAATTCTAATGGTGTAATTCACACATTGTAAGACACATTTCATCAAGGAAACGGAGTCATGAGAGAGAGAGAGAGAACAAACTACCAATAAATGTTTCTAATTCATCACCAATAGTAAACTCAGGTGTACATCAAGGAACAGTCTTAGGTCCACCAATGTATCTAATTAACATAAATGACCTACCAAATTGCAATCCCACAATTTAGAGGTCCTTCAGGATAGAAGACTATAAAGTAAAGTAGCAATAATAAATGAAAAGTTATCAACTTACAAAACCTAAAGAAACTAGAACAGACACAGAGCCAAGAGATTTAGAGGAAACAAAATATTCACATTGGATTCAAATAACAACTTAAGCAATATCACTCAAGTTAGAGACCCTTTAGAATAGAAGACTAGAAAGTAAAGTAGCAATAATACATAAAACACTAAACCATAACTTACAGATACAAAAAAACGAAACTTAAAATACTCAGACAGAAAGCTATTCCATATGCTAGGACAACTGTACAACTGTCCCTTCTTCCCTAGTGGAGAGCGTGGAATGGGTTAAATCAGGAAAAACCAACGACTTGGCAGAGTTAAGTCGCTGATTAACATGCATGACTAGATTGACCTAGGGACACGGGTAGGACTTAATCACCTTCTTTTTTTAAGTAACGTCTGCAATTTATAAACTATGACTAAACACTAAGCTATCTATAGGCGACTATGTGAAGGAGGAAGTATCACACACTCCATTGGTAGAATGCAGTGTGCTCTAAGTACAGTTATGTTTGACTGTTATCACCAACAAAAGCAACACGAATTTATTGTTTGAATTGTTGGTCACTGCAAGTTTTTATTTTCTCCAGGCGAGATTTTCTGTGAAACTATGAGAACACAGAAAATGCCCCCCCCCAACCCCAAAGCTTTAACGCGAGGACACGGCTAAATAAGTTTGTTGTACTATCCTGTACTGTAAGTATCATCTTATCTCTTGACAGTACCTGGGGAAGTTAACAAGATGCCATTAACTACAACTGACTTTTAAAAAATCTATCCATCCAAACGTCGGTCTGTCTATCTGTCATCCATCAGTTGTATCGAAAACTCTTGTCACTAACAGATATAGTTGTTACTCACACACAAGATACATGGAAATTTGTAAAGAAAGGGAAGTAACACTAATAAGTCGAAGTGAAAGTAACATTTTAGTCTAGTGAACTGCCCTTGCAGTGCAGCTTTGTTAAGGGGAGATAAATTGTTTGAATTTTTGTGAAGAGTTATCTAGTTACCAAACTTTTTTTCCGCGGTAGACATTGCTTAATAGAATTCTTTCTTCAATTGAAATAGTCGCAATGTAGTTGTTTCCATTCGTTTATCAATGTCTTCAATCTTTGAAAGTCCATCGCTCTTCTCAACGAGTTATGTCCCCTGAGTCTCAACAGAGCGCGCTTCAGTCTTCTCCTTCAATCAAGTCCATTCGATTTGTCATGTCTCCGCCTTATACGCTCTTGGAGGATGTACATTCTAGCTGTCATATCTCCGCCTTATACTGTCTTGGAGGATGTACATTCTAGCTGTCATATCTCCGCCTTGTACGCTCTTGGAGGATGTACATTCTAGCTGTCATATCTCCGCCTTGTACGCTCTTGGAGGATGTACATTCTAGCTGTCATGTCTCCGCCTTGTACTGTCTTGGAGGATGTACATTCTAGCTGTCATATCTCCGCCTTGTACGCTCTTGGAGGATGTACATTCTAGCTGTCATATCTCCGCCTTGTACGCTCTTGAAGGATGTACATTATAGCTGTCATGTCTCCGCCTTGTACTGTCTTGGAGGATGTACATTCTAGCTGTCATGTCTCCGCCTTGTACTGTCTTGGAGGATGTACATTCTAGCTGTCATGTCTCCGCCTTGTACTGTCTTGGAGGATGTACACTCTAGCTGTCATGTCTCCGCCTTATACTGTCTTGGAGGATGTACATTCTAGCTGTCATATCTCCGCCTTGTACTGTCTTGGAGGATGTACATTCTAGCTGTCATGTCTCCGCCTTATACTGTCTTGGAGGATGTACATTCTAGCTGTCATATCTCCGCCTTGTACGCTCTTGGAGGATGTACATTCTAGCTGTCATGTCTCCGCCTTGTACTGTCTTGGAGGATGTACATTCTAGCTGTCATGTCTCCGCCTTGTACTGTCTTGAAGGATGTACATTCTAGCTGTCATATCTCCGCTTTGTACGCTCTTGGAGGATGTACATTATAGCTGTCATGTCTCCGCCTTATACTGTCTTGGAGGATGTACATTCTAGCTGTCATATCTCCGCCTTGTACTGTCTTGGAGGATGTACATTCTAGCTGTCATATCTCCGCCTTGTACTGTCTTGGAGGATGTACATTCTAGCTGTCATATCTCCGCCTTGTACTGTCTTGGAGGATGTACATTCTAGCTGTCATATCTCCGCCTTGTACGCTCTTGGAGGATGTACATTCTAGCTGTCATGTCTCCGCCTTGTACTGTCTTGGAGGATGTACATTCTAGCTGTCATATCTCCGCCTTGTACATTCTTGGAGGATGTACATTCTACCTGTCATATCTCAGCCTTGTACATTCTTGGAGGATGTACATTCTAGCTGTCATGTCTCCGCCTTATACTGTCTTGGAGGATGTACATTATAGCTGTCATATCTCAGCCTTGTACATTCTTGGAGGATGTACATTCTAGCTGTCATATCTCCGCCTTGTACTGTCTTGGAGGATGTACATTCTAGCTGTCATATCTCCGCCTTGTACTGTCTTGGAGGATGTACATTCTAGCTGTCATATCTCCGCCTTGTACGCTCTTGGAGGATGTACATTCTAGCTGTCATATCTCCGCCTTGTACGCTCTTGGAGGATGTACATTCTAGCTGTCATGTCTCCGCCTTGTACTGTCTTGGAGGATGTACATTCTAGCTGTCATATCTCCGCCTTGTACTGTCTTGGAGGATGTACATTCTAGCTGTCATGTCTCCGCCTTGTACTGTCTTGAAGGATGTACATTCTAGCTGTCATATCTCCGCCTTGTACGCTCTTGGAGGATGTACATTATAGCTGTCATGTCTCCGCCTTGTACTGTCTTGGAGGATGTACATTCTAGCTGTCATGTCTCCGCCTTGTACGCTCTTGGAGGATGTACATTCTAGCTGTCATATCTCCGCCTTGTACTGTCTTGGAGGATGTACATTCTAGCTGTCATGTCTCCGCCTTGTACTGTCTTGGAGGATGTACATTCTACCTGTCATATCTCAGCCTTGTACATTCTTGGAGGATGTACATTCTAGCTGTCATGTCTCCGCCTTGTACTGTCTTGGAGGATGTACATTCTACCTGTCATATCTCAGCCTTGTACATTCTTGGAGGATGTACATTCTACCTGTCATATCTCAGCCTTGTACATTCTTGGAGGATGTACATTCTAGCTGTCATGTCTCCGCCTTATACTGTCTTGGAGGATGTACATTCTACCTGTCATATCTCAGCCTTGTACATTCTTGGAGGATGTACATTCTAGCTGTCATGTCTCCGCCTTGTACTGTCTTGGAGGATGTACATTCTACCTGTCATATCTCAGCCTTGTACATTCTTGGAGGATGTACATTCTAGCTGTCATGTCTCCGCCTTGTACTGTCTTGGAGGATGTACATTCTAGCTGTCATGTCTCCGCCTTGTACTGTCTTGGAGGATGTACATTCTAGCTGTCATGTCTCCGCCTTGTACTGTCTTGGAGGATGTACATTCTACCTGTCATATCTCAGCCTTGTACATTCTTGGAGGATGTACATTCTAGCTGTCATGTCTCCGCCTTGTACTGTCTTGGAGGATGTACATTCTACCTGTCATATCTCAGCCTTGTACTGTCTTGGAGGATGTACATTCTAGCTGTCATGTCTCCACCTTGTACTGTCTTGGAGGATGTACATTCTACCTGTCATATCTCAGCCTTATACTGTCTTGGAGGATGTACATTCTAGCTGTCATGTCTCCGCCTTATACTGTCTTGGAGGATGTACATTCTAGCTGTCATGTCTCCGCCTTATACTGTCTTGGAGGATGTACATTCTAGCTGTCATGTCTCCGCCTTATACTGTCTTGGAGGATGTACATTCTAGCTGTCATGTCTCCGCCTTATACTGTCTTGGAGGATGTACATTCTAGCTGTCATGTCTCCGCCTTATACTGTCTTGGAGGATGTACATTCTAGCTGTCATGTCGACTTAAAGAATATGCATTGTATCAGCCTTATCGTAGATTGTATACTCTGTATCTGCCTTGTCTTAGATTGTATAGATAGTATCTGTCTTGTCTTAGATTGTATAGATAGTATCTGTCTTGTCTTAGATTGTATGTCTTAGATTGTATACTCTGTATCTGCCTTGTCTTTGATTGGGGGGGGGTGGACAGAGAGGGAAAGAGAGACAGGGATGAAGAGGGAGAGAATTCTAGTACTAAAAAGTGAATCCTATATGCCATATTTATGATATAGACTTAAAGTTCACATAGACTGGAAAGTCTGGACGGATGAGTGCTATAGTGATTTCTTGTCAAATCAAAGTTTTCAGGATTGTATTATTAAACTAAGAACACCATCATTAGCCCAAAGCATATTACAAGACTAAAAAAAAAGTCTTTACGTCAAAATGGAATACTATTGAAACCAAGCCAAAGTCTTGAATAAGTTAGATAATACTGTTTCCAAGCCAGAACTTACGGTAATGTATAACATTTATAAAGAAGTTTCTATACTTAGAGGATAACATCCGTAGAAGATTACGTCATAGAATTGGACCATATCAATAGATGTGTTGACATCGACCCGCTAAAGTTCTTGAGTTATCTGCAAAGTATCAACACCATTCCCCCCCAGCTCTCAGACTCGCCATGTAACACAACTACCTCCCTCGCCCCCCCCCCCCCCCCCCCCAACACAGCCAGTATGTCCCAGGCTGCTTATGAAAAGCAATTAAATCTGTACACTGTGCGGTAATGGTATTGATTGAGTGAGTCACGTATCGAACTGATAGTCCAGGTCCAGATGTTACTTGCTTGGACACAGAGTCCAATATGTGACAGAAAGTTGACTTGAAACATCGAACACTCTATCAACTAAGAAGACTTTATTTGTCTCTGTTCAGGGGGAAGGAGTCTGGAGGGTCAGTGTTTAGTTTGGAAGAATTGTTATTAACTGAATCACACAAATATTTACTGATCAATTATGGTTGAACTCAAAAGTGTTCGGTTGGGAGTAAAATGTAAAAGGAAACGAACAGTTGGTAGATGTTCGGATATTAGGAAAAATAACAGATCAAGTTAGAGCACAAGTGAGCATAGGAGTTCTTGATATAGAGAGCGAGAGTATGTAGCTAGACAAAACAAAAGAAAGTGGTATTATGCCAAATAAGAAAGATTAGTTTGTGACCCTTAATCAAACAGATGAAAAGAGAGAAAGAAGTAAAATCTTGGTAATCGCTAGATCAATAGGTGACATTTTATAAAACAGTTACTCTTATTAATAAAAAAAAATTGTGTCCTATATAGATCTGCTACTGACATTATATAGATCTGCTACTGACATTATATAGATCTGCTACTGACATTTGGTGGCTTTGAGTCATTTACACTAGGTTATTGACTCTGTATAAATATCTTCGCAATCAGTATGAGCTTTGATCGTATTATTGTTATTAGTATTCATCTACCCGTCACCGAATCTACTTTCTCTAAATCTTGCGGTGTAGATCAATGAGACACACTTCTCCCAGCACGTGTGACACGAGACACAAATCTGCGACATACCAGCTTCGTAACAGCTGTAGCCGTTAATGAATTGATTTCGTTGCCCCGACATTTCAAGACTTAATCACATCCAACATTTTACACGAAGGCAAGACGGAAGGGTGCCATGACGTCTGCTGGAAGGGAAACAAAAAGGTGAATGTGTGTATGTGTTTTATAACGAAACCAAGTGACAGCTTGTAGAAAGTAGTGGCGACAGTCTTCAGGGTTAGTGATCAAATACAGCGCAAACTTAAGCTACAAAATACACAGGCCGAGACATTGGTATAGAACACTCACCCGTAGAGCATTGGACAGCAAAATATTGGCGCAAGTCTCCTTCTTAGCACAAGAAGATCGAGAAACAAAACAACCTACAAAAGTCGGGTCTAAACTCATAGGACATTTTTACAAAGCATCACACTCTATCTGTTTGTCTGTCTGTTTGTCTGTCTGTCTGGTAAAAAGTGTGTACACGTTATCTCTTCCATTCTCGGATCAAGTTGAAACTATGAATCGATAAACAAAAATAACCAATGAGTCAATTAATTACTGATAATTAATTATTTTGTTTAATAGCAACAAGGGAAATTAATTCTTCTTTATTCACAGATATAGCTATATAGATATATGTAAGGGTTGGTCCCCGTATAAGCAGTGGTGTAGCAAGGTACCCGTTGGCCCGGGCTCAAGAATATGTTGATGGGCCCCTCCCCCCTATGTGTGACAAAGAAATCCAGTAGTTTGTATGTATCAGTACATTTACTAAAGACATTCCAATGCAAGTTCATGAACACAGCTGACAGAACCATTGACGACCATGTTTAACTACTGTTTAACACATCTAGTGAATATAATAAGCAAGTGGCTGCTGTTGTTGTCTAGCTACGCCAATGAGGATATATTGTACAGTTTGAAAAGTCATCATTGTCTTGGCATCGTATGTAATTGAAAGAAAGATGGTGATATTGTATTACTTAAGAGCATTTGTTCATTCAATCCTGCAGACTTCTGGTTATCACAAATATGAAAACCTACAAATGTTTCTCCGATTGCAATTTCTTTGGGTAGTTCGTCATCGGAGTTTACAAAACATTTTCAGAAAATAATGTTAATTTAATACATTTTTAATTCTCTTTGAGTGCTGTCAATCATGATAGAGAAAAATGGCGCAGATTGAATCTCCTTTAGATGTTGTGCTAAAATTGCATTGCCCAACAGGTCTATTATCTCGTTTAGAATCTGTTTGTCGATGTAAAGGGTTGTGTTTTTGTTTTCTTAAGAATGTATGTACTGTTAAGACATTGTCTTTGTTACCCGTGTCACCGAAACGAGGCTCTCTCACGATGACCACTAAATGAAAGGTTGTTGCATGCTAAAGTTAAAACTAACATTCACTAGGCGATGACTTCTTTCAGTCAGTCAGTGTCAACTTCTTCAATGTGCTCCTTGTTGACATCACCCACCGTTCTCAGTCGTTCATGGTGTCTGTAGGTTTGACAAGCTTGTTGGTGAAGTGAAGCCATTAGTTGGCCTATCTTTTTTTGATGATACGATTGGAAAACAAACAACATTGATGTCAGGGTATAAGCCCGAGACCAATGAGACCATCCGAACAACTTTCCAGTGCACATACCAGACGACAAAGCAGCCATTCAAGACAATATTCCACGATAAATGTAATTATCGCTATATCATAAATATTTTTGTTATAAACATCCCCCTCCCCAGTACGGTTACGATAAGTAGCTAAAAAGTCAACATCTTTGATGTTTCCCTAAGTAAAAAACAGAATATGATGTTTCTTTTTCTTGTTTAATACCTATATACCTACCTATATACCTTGGTAATGGAAACATGAAAAAACAAATGCTTAGTTTAAAAAAGAAGATAAACAGGTGATTACTATCAGGCTATCAGCGGTTTCATTCACAGGCTATCAGCGGTTTCATTCACAGGCTATCAGCGGTTTCATTCACAGGCTATCAGCGGTTTCATTCACAGGCTATCAGCGGTTTCATTCACAGGCTATCAGCGGTTTCATTCACAGGCTATCAGCGGTTTCATTCACAGGCTATCAGCGGTTTCATTCACAGGCTATCAGCGGTTTCATTCACAGGCTATCAGCGGTTTCATTCACAGGCTATCAGCGGTTTCATTCACAGGCTATCAGCGGTTTCATTCACAGGCTATCAGCGGTTTCATTCACAGGCTATCAGCGGTTTCATTCACAGGCTATCAGCGGTTTCATTCACAGGCTATCAGCGGTTTCATTCACAGGCTATCAGCGGTTTCATTCACAGGCTATCAGCGGTTTCATTCACAGAGAGGGAAAAAAAAAAAGAAAAAATGGGAGTATGGGACCCAAACGTCAACACCAACGCATCGTCACCACATTACAATGAACCTGAAGTAAGCAGGCCACAATTGGTCATTAGTTATGGGACCAGGCGATATGAAACCCCTACGCGCCTTAAGATTTTATAAGTCCAGATATTGTATGTAGGCATAAGGTAGAGCTTATGTTACCCTGGCCTCATGGTTGTTTCACCATCGGGTGTGAAACTTTAAACATTTATTTATTGTACCTAACAAAATATAAAGCAATTAAAAAATGAACCAATTAGTCATTGAGATAAATAAAAGGTATTTCTAACTCTATTCATTTATTCCTAACCCCAATCCTAGAGTGAGCAATATATAGGTGTTGATATACAAGAAAGACACAGAGGTATCTATCTATTTCTATAAAAGATTGACATAGATCTTTTTTTTTTTGTTGATGTTTTAATAAAACTGTTGTCGATGTATTCATGTATGTGTGGATCAACAGATTCGGTATAGATTTATTGTTATGTCGATAAAAAAGATTCTAGAGAAATCTAATGTATGTATGGCATGATCAACAAGTCTAGTGAGCTCTATTTGTTAGCCACCATGACAACCAGCAGTACAATCTATTACCAACAAAAAAAGATTGTGGACCCAGTGTCACGTGACAAAGTTGAATGTGGACATAGTGTCACGTGACTAAGTTAAACGAGGACCCAATGCCACGTGACTAAGTTGAATGTGGACCCAGTGTCACATGAAAAAATTGAATGTCACGTGACTAAGTTAAATGTGAATAGTACTACTTACATCTTCTCTAAATTTCTTGATGTTATCTCCTTTCTGTGAACAATCAAAAATTAAATTTGATTAAAAAAAACTAGAAGGAAATATTTGAAGAGAAACACCAACAAATACATTGAATCGACAGTAGACATTTCTATTATCAATCAGTCATGAAATCATTCTATTATCAATCAGTCATGAAATCATTCTATTATCAATCAGTCATGAGATCATTCTATTATCAATCAGTCATGAAATCATTCTATTATCAATCAGTCATGAAATCATTCTATTATCAATCAGTCATGAAATCATTCTATTATCAATCAGTCATGAGATCATTCTATTATCAATCAGTCATGAAATCATTCTATTATCAATCAGTCATGAAATCATTCTATTATCAATCAGTCATGAAATCATTCTATTATCAGTCATGAACTCAATCTATTATCAATCAGTCGTGAAATCATTCTATTATAAGTCATGAACCCAATCTATTATCAATCAGTCATGAAATCATTCTATTATAAGTCATGAACCCAATCTATTATCAATCAGTCATGAAATCATTCTATTATCAGTATTATCAGTAGAATGTAAGGTGTATGCATGTATGTATGTAAGTATGTATGTATGTGACGAATAGAATGCATAACCGTTTGACCAATCTAGTATATATATCAATTCACTTATAACTCTGCTTGTCATCTAGTTAGGCTGTGTACATGTCAATTCACTCCAAACACTGTGTGTCATCTAGTTAGGCTGTGTATATGTCATCATATGACATCTTGTCAGTCATTTAGTTAGACTAGCATTGCATTGGAATGAACAGAAAATATCCAGACCTTCACTCTTATAAAAAAACAAAAACGACTGACGTTCAAACATTGTTGGCCTGACCCATTCGACTTTGATAGAAAGGTTTAAGATGACACAGAGTAGATGTGGAAATAGCTAGACTCTGTGGAACACAAATTGTTATAGTTTCCTCCCTTGTTTTTAGATTTCCACGTAGATTAACCATGATTGTCTAATAATAGTAGTGATTATTACAATAGTGATAGGCCGAATGTTGTGTCCATCAGATATGGCAATCTGGGTTATAATATTGGCCTCTGGTGTAAATTACAAAGGAGAGCATATCTATTACATTTATCTAGTGCTAATGAGGTGAAGCTCTGTGTCCATCGATGTCCATATGTCTCTATAGTACTACCACATTTATTCAGGTGGGAATCAACTGAACCATAGTGTCAATAGAATAGTGTCAATAGAATAGTGTCAATAGAATAGTGTCAATAAATAGAATAGTGCCAATAGAATAGTGTCAATAGAATAGTGTAAAAGACACACTCCAGCTAAGACCACGTCAAATCACACAACAGATTGAATTCTTTAGGAAAAAAAAACGACTGGAAAGCTTTGACATGGCAAACCTTTTTCAGGGGGAGACAATACACCTCTTAATGATCAAGCACAGTGTTCTCCCTTAGCGGAGGAAACGAAAATCGATCAGATTGCGTTGCCAATGTCAACAATCACCCTGGGAAGTCATTAATTTGATGAGTTTAGTCTTTGAACAATTATTCTGTTGCTAAAGTTTAACATTTTTTTTTTTCTGAATTATGGAGTTTCATTTTTAGCGGCCCCCGAAAGAGGAAAAGACGCTATTAGTTCTGTGTGGCCTGTCTGTCCGTCCGTCACATTTCAACATCAGAAACTAGAAAAGAAAATGAAAATCGGACATCATGATATTTTAGACCATTCAAAGTTCTGATGCAACGGTTACTTTTTTCTTTTCTGATAGCGAAAAATCTATTTTTTTAAAATCAATTATGCAAACAGTTTTTTCATAAAAATACACCATTTTTACACAACTATTCACTATTAATAGTAACAAACACTGGAGGCTTTATTTTAGTAAGGGGAATATCTGTTTACCATTTTTTTAACACATTTAAGCCAATGGTTTTAGATTTTTGGTAATTCTTTTTTTAAATTACAATATAATGATATGTAAGTTCTGTCATACTAAATACAACATTTACACACAAAAAAATCACCAGTATGAAACACAAAACTAAAGTGATTTTTTTATTACATATAAACGGAAATGTTTTTTTCTTGAGGCTCTGAATAAGAGACTGACCCTTTACAAAACAATTAGATACTAATTATAAGACATCAGTTAGGCCAGGTTCACATTAAACTCCACATACACTTTCACCTATCCCTTAGTCTGCTGGACCTTTGGGGCACCAAACAGGATCTGTCAACCTTTTTTCTCCATTCTTCTCTGTCATTTGCCTTTGATAGAATTTCATTCTGATATTCTTTCTGAAAATATTGAGACCTGCCTTTTTACCTGCCTGAGTGGACCACATGGGATAGAATTTAATACCGATATTCTTCTGAATATATTGAAACCTTCCTTTTTTCCTGCCTGGGTGGACCACTTCGGGGGCCGATTTTGAGTTTGTGTTTCCACACAAACTGTCTTTGTGACCTTGTTCTTAAATAATGTCACCATTTAATGCCAGGTTTAATGGCAAGTTTAATTAATAACGGGTTTAATAAGAGATTTCCCAAGCTGTTATATTGAGTTTCAACTGAGTACAGGTCACTAGTTGATTTGAATGTACTAAATAATTATTTTATTCATGGTTACTTTCAATACAGATGTGTTATAAATATTTGAAATATTGAATTTATTTAAAAAAAAACAATTACAGCAAAGAAGCAATGAACATTTTGTGACTGCTTGAGTAAAACATCACAAATGTACGAGGTACCCACAAGGACGCTCGAGAGTTTAAGTGTAAAAAAACTCAATTTTATTATTATGTTATTTCTTCTTCGTTTGTTTGTTTTCACAACAAAATGCTCCGTTTCAGACACACACATCGGTTGTTTTTATTTTCTTGGTTTTGTTGTTATTTTAGTTGCTGTACTGTTGTTTATTTTAATGATTTGTTACAAATAGTTTAATTTCAACACAAAGCTGTTTTTATTGACAAAGTTACACACAAGAATGAAGCTTTCTTTTTTCTGATTCTAGTTGTATAAATCTAATCATGTACACCAAAGTGCATTAAAATTTGAAAGATTTATTTAAAACACATCCTACAATGAAAGGTTTAGAATCTTCGTAATATATACTAGCTGGATATGACCCGCGGCTTGCGGGACTTTGTTTGGGTATTACTGATCTTGTGGGTTGGGTTTAAATCTGTCAAATATGGCGAAGGTTCTCTAAATAGTAAAAAAAAATATTCTGCCACGAAAACGAAAGTAGAGTTTGAAAATGGATTTACCAGTTTAGTAGAAGTATTGAATCTAACATAAAATAATGTGAAAACGGGTTTACCCTATTTGCTAAAAAAAGTTTCGTTCTTTAAAAGAGATCAATTTAATTTTTTGTTATTTTTAAGGCCTTCCGGTTAGGGGAGGAACAATAAACATAAACTACGGCACTCCATTATGATCAAAGAAACATTGATCAAGATTAGTCCAACGTTTTGATTTCTATGCAGAATATACATACAAACATTGATACATACAAACATCGATACATACAAACTTACATATACCTTAAATTCTACTACATTGAAGGTGTAACATTCTTACCTTTCCAATAATGCTTCCCACTTCCTGGAAAAAAAAAGTAATTATAATTAAACTTCCAAAATTGTTTTTTTATTACACAAATATATTGAATTTAAGTTAGTGAAATACAACAGTATTCATATTTACATAATAGACTGACGAAATGTCTGAGTCATATTGACTAGAATAAAACAACGAACAGATTGACTAGAATAAAACAACGAACAGATTGACTAGAATAAAACAAGGAACAAGTCAAACAACTTTGAATGAGACAAGAATGGAGTTACTGTTCCACTCAAAAGTGACTTGCTGGACATATCGTTAGAACTTGGCTGACATGTTCCACTCCAAAGTGACTTGCTGGACATATCGTTAGAACTTGGCTGACATGTTCCACTCCAAAGTGACTTGCTGGACATATCGTTAGAACTTGGCTGACATGTTCCACTCCAAAGTGACTTGCTGGACATATCGTTAGAACTTGGCTGACATGTTCCACTCCAAAGTGACTTGCTGGACATATCGTTAGAACTTGGCTGACATGTTCCACTCCAAAGTGACTTGCTGGACATATCGTTAGAACTTGGCTGACATGTTCCACTCCAAAGTGACTTGCTGGACATATCGTTAGAACTTGGCTGACATGTTCCACTCCAAAGTGACTTGCTGGACATATCGTTAGAACTTGGCTGACATGTTCCACTCCAAAGTGACTTGCTGGACATATCGTTAGAACTTGGCTGACATGTTCCACTCCAAAGTGACTTGCTGGACATATCGTTAGAACTTGGCTGACATGTTCCACTCCAAAGTGACTTGCTGGACATATCGTTAGAACTTGGCTGACATGTTCCACTCCAAAGTGACTTGCTGGACATATCGTTAGAACTTGGCTGACATGTTCCACTCCAAAGTGACTTGCTGGACATATCGTTAGAACTTGGCTGACATGTTCCACTCCAAAGTGACTTGCTGGACATATCGTTAGAACTTGGCTGACATGTTCCACTCCAAAGTGACTTGCTGGACATATCGTTAGAACTTGGCTGACATGTTCCACTCCAAAGTGACTTGCTGGACATATCGTTAGAACTTGGCTGACATGTTCCACTCCAAAGTGACTTGCTGGACATATCGTTAGAACTTGGCTGACATGTGGAAAGTTATTCTGAATCAATGATGATGTCGTAAAGGGATGCTGGTTGTACATAGTTCTCAATCATCAGACCAACGTTTCTTGTTTCGACTTTGAGGGAGCAAGATCTAAAAGTGTCTGTAACTTTTGTTGATGTTTAACACTGAGAGAAACATCTAGACCTACTCTTAGCAATCCACTTTGATGTGACTATGTGCCTAGAGCAGAAACATCTAGACCTACTCCTTAGCAATCCACTTTGAGGTGACTATGTGCCTAGAGCAGAAACATCTAGACCTACTCCTTAGCAATCCACTTTGAGGCGACTATGTGCCTAGAGCAGAAACATCTAGACCTACTCCTTAGCAATCCACTTTGAGGCGACTATGTGCCTAGAGCAGAAACATCTAGACCTACTCCTTAGCAATCCACTTTGAGGCGACTATGTGCCTAGAGCAGAAACATCTAGACCTACTCCTTAGCAATCCACTTTGAGGCGACTATGTGCCTAGAGCAGAAACATCTAGACCTACTCCTTAGCAATCCACTTTGAGGCGACTATGTGCCTAGAGCAGAAACATCTAGACCTACTCCTTAGCAATCCACTTTGAGGCGACTATGTGCCTAGAGCAGAAACATCTAGACCTACTCCTTAGCAATCCACTTTGAGGCGACTATGTGCCTAGAGCAGAAACATCTAGACCTACTCCTTAGCAATCCACTTTGAGGCGACTATGTGCCTAGAGCAGAAACATCTAGACCTACTCCTTAGCAATCCACTTTGAGGCGACTATGTGCCTAGAGCAGAAACATCTAGACCTACTCCTTAGCAATCCACTTTGAGGCGACTATGTGCCTAGAGCAGAAACATCTAGACCTACTCCTTAGCAATCCACTTTGAGGCGACTATGTGCCTAGAGCAGAAACATCTAGACCTACTCCTTAGCAATCCACTTTGAGGTGACTATGTGCCTAGAGCAGAAACATCTAGACCTACTCCTTAGCAATCCACTTTGAGGTGACTATGTGCCTAGAGCAGAAACATCTAGACCTACTCCTTAGCAATCCACTTTGAGGTGACTATGTGCCTAGAGCAGAAACATCTAGACCTACTCCTTAGCAATCCACTTTGAGGTGACTATGTGCCTAGAGCAGAAACATCTAGACCTACTCCTTAGCAATCCACTTTGAGGCGACTATGTGCCTAGAGCAGAAACATCTAGACCTACTCCTTAGCAATCCACTTTGAGGCGACTATGTGCCTAGAGCAGAAACATCTAGACCTACTCCTTAGCAATCCACTTTGAGGCGACTATGTGCCTAGAGCAGAAACATCTAGACCTACTCCTTAGCAATCCACTTTGAGGCGACTATGTGCCTAGAGCAGAAACATCTAGACCTACTCCTTAGCAATCCACTTTGAGGCGACTATGTGCCTAGAGCAGAAACATCTAGACCTACTCCTTAGCAATCCACTTTGAGGCGACTATGTGCCTAGAGCAGAAACATCTAGACCTACTCCTTAGCAATCCACTTTGAGGCGACTATGTGCCTAGAGCAGAAACATCTAGACCTACTCCTTAGCAATCCACTTTGAGGTGACTATGTGCCTAGAGCAGAAACATCTAGACCTACTCCTTAGCAATCCACTTTGAGGCGACTATGTGCCTAGAGCAGAAACATCTAGACCTACTCCTTAGCAATCCACTTTGAGGCGACTATGTGCCTAGAGCAGAAACATCTAGACCTACTCCTTAGCAATCCACTTTGAGGCGACTATGTGCCTAGAGCAGAAACATCTAGACCTACTCCTTAGCAATCCACTTTGAGGCGACTATGTGCCTAGAGCAGAAACATCTAGACCTACTCCTTAGCAATCCACTTTGAGGCGACTATGTGCCTAGAGCAGAAACATCTAGACCTACTCCTTAGCAATCCACTTTGAGGCGACTATGTGCCTAGAGCAGAAACATCTAGACCTACTCCTTAGCAATCCACTTTGAGGCGACTATGTGCCTAGAGCAGAAACATCTAGACCTACTCCTTAGCAATCCACTTTGAGGCGACTATGTGCCTAGAGCAGAAACATCTAGACCTACTCCTTAGCAATCCACTTTGAGGTGACTATGTGCCTGGACATGTTCTCTTCGACTTGACGGAAAAGAATTTTGTCTTGGCATTTATTTCCATGTCACTTTCCACACAGTGTGTCAGATGAGACGAGTGACACAAAGAAGACAAGTAGATGATGTCTTGTTCCTAGATGAGACTAGTGACACAAAGAAGACAAGTAGATGATGTCTTGTTCCTAGATGACACTAGTGACACAAAGAAGACAAGTAGATGATGTCTTGTTCCTAGATGACACTAGTGACACAAAGAAGACAAGTAGATGATGTCTTGTTCCTAGATGAGACTAGTGACACAAAGAAGACAAGTAGATGATGTCTTGTTCCTAGATGACACTAGTGACACAAAGAAGACAAGTAGATGATGTCTTGTTCCTAGATGAGATGAGTGACACAAAGAAGACAAGTAGATGATGTCTTGTTCCTAGATGAGACTAGTGACACAAAGAAGACAAGTAGATGATGTCTTGTTGCTAGATGAGACGAGGGACACAAAGAAGACAAGTAGATGATGTCTTGTTCCTAGATGACACTAGTGACACAAAGAAGACAAGTAGATGATGTCTTGTTCCTAGATGAGACTAGTGACACAAAGAAGACAAGTAGATGATGTCTTGTTCCTAGATGACACTAGTGACACAAAGAAGACAAGTAGATGATGTCTTGTTCCTAGATGAGACTAGTGACACAAAGAAGACAAGTAGATGATGTCTTGTTCCTAGATGAGATGAGTGACACAAAGAAGACAAGTAGATGATGTCTTGTTCCTAGATGAGACTAGTGACACAAAGAAGACAAGTAGATGATGTCTTGTTCCTAGATGAGACTAGTGACACAAAGAAGACAAGTAGATGATGTCTTGTTCCTAGATGAGACTAGTGACACAAAGAAGACAAGTAGATGATGTCTTGTTCCTAGATGAGACTAGTGACACAAAGAAGACAAGTAGATGATGTCTTGTTCCTAGATGAGACTAGTGACACAAAGAAGACAAGTAGATGATGTCTTGTTCCTAGATGAGACGAGGGACACAAAGAAGACAAGTAGATGATGTCTTGTTCCTAGATGAGACTAGTGACACAAAGAAGACAAGTAGATGATGTCTTGTTCCTAGATGACACTAGTGACACAAAGAAGACAAGTAGATGATGTCTTGTTCCTAGATGAGACTAGTGACACAAAGAAGACAAGTAGATGATGTCTTGTTCCTAGATGAGATGAGTGACACAAAGAAGACAAGTAGATGATGTCTTGTTCCTAGATGAGACTAGTGACACAAAGAAGACAAGTAGATGATGTCTTGTTCCTAGATGAGACTAGTGACACAAAGAAGACAAGTAGATGATGTCTTGTTCCTAGATGAGACTAGTGACACAAAGAAGACAAGTAGATGATGTCTTGTTCCTAGATGAGATGAGTGACACAAAGAAGACAAGTAGATGATGTCTTGTTCCTAGATGAGACTAGTGACACAAAGAAGACAAGTAGATGATGTCTTGTTCCTAGATGAGACTAGTGACACAAAGAAGACAAGTAGATGATGTCTTGTTCCTAGATGAGACGAGGGACACAAAGAAGACAAGTAGATGATGTCTTGTTCCTAGATGAGACTAGTGACACAAAGAAGACAAGTAGATGATGTCTTGTTCCTAGATGACACTAGTGACACAAAGAAGACAAGTAGATGATGTCTTGTTCCTAGATGAGACTAGTGACACAAAGAAGACAAGTAGATGATGTCTTGTTCCTAGATGAGATGAGTGACACAAAGAAGACAAGTAGATGATGTCTTGTTCCTAGATGAGACTAGTGACACAAAGAAGACAAGTAGATGATGTCTTGTTCCTAGATGAGACTAGTGACACAAAGAAGACAAGTAGATGATGTCTTGTTCCTAGATGAGACTAGTGACACAAAGAAGACAAGTAGATGATGTCTTGTTCCTAGATGAGATGAGTGACACAAAGAAGACAAGTAGATGATGTCTTGTTCCTAGATGAGACTAGTGACACAAAGAAGACAAGTAGATGATGTCTTGTTCCTAGATGAGACTAGTGACACAAAGAAGACAAGTAGATGATGTCTTGTTCCTAGATGAGACGAGTGACACAAAGAAGACAAGTAGATGATGTCTTGTTCCTAGATGACACTAGTGACACAAAGAAGACAAGTAGATGATGTCTTGTTCCTAGATGAGACTAGTGACACAAAGAAGACAAGTAGATGATGTCTTGTTCCTAGATGACACTAGTGACACAAAGAAGACAAGTAGATGATGTCTTGTTCCTAGATGAGACTAGTGACACAAAGAAGACAAGTAGATGATGTCTTGTTCCTAGATGAGATGAGTGACACAAAGAAGACAAGTAGATCATGTCTTGTTTCTAGATGAGACTAGTGACACAAAGAAGACAAGTAGATGATGTCTTGTTCCTAGATGAGACTAGTGACACAAAGAAGACAAGTAGATGATGTCTTGTTCCTAGATGAGACTAGTGACACAAAGAAGACAAGTAGATGATGTCTTGTTCCTAGATGAGACTAGTGACACAAAGAAGACAAGTAGATGATGTCTTGTTCCTAGATGAGACTAGTGACACAAAGAAGACAAGTAGATGATGTCTTGTTCGTAGATGAGACGAGTGACACAAAGAAGACAAGTGTAGATGATGTCTTGTTCCTAGATGAGACGAGTGACACAAAGAAGACAAGTGTAGATGATGTCTTGTTCCTAGATGGCGCTACTTCACTCGCTCTCTCAGTTAGTGAAACAAAAACTGAACTAAGTCGACCATGAAATGAAGCGCTCCCAGAATGCAGTGTTTGATGACGTCATATTTACGGGTAGCTAACTTCAAATTAGCCATTTGTTTTTTTAGAGAATTTTGCTTGAATGTAAAACATCTAGATCTAGTATTAGAACCCCTAGAAAACTCTAATAGTTGGAGATATAATCTTCATTTAAATAGATTTGAAAGCTAAAAAAAATGTGAAGTTTCTATTTTGTTGGTGTATTGTAATAAGGTTTTCAACACTGTCAACAAACTCAAAACTTCAACATATACGAAATAATTGATGTTTTTTTTTATCAACTTTTTTTGTTGGTTTTAGGATTTCTGATTTACTTTCTAGCTGTCTAGATTAAAATGAAATCATTTTATGAAATGCTTGTTGATTTTTCAATTTGTCTGGCTTCAATGTTTTGATAATGTTAATGTTTACAAAACTATTTTGGGCTCTGTTATGTCGGCCCTTTGAAACCATTGGGTAAGTAGTGACAGCTTCTAGAGGACCAATTGAAAACTGGACCTTTCAAGGGTCTAGAACTGGAGATTGGTCAAGTGTGTAGCTTTTGGTTTTCAATTGTCAAGGCAGTAAATATTTTTATATTCACAAGTTTACTTTCATTTATTTAAATAGATATTTATTATGCATTTAGAAAAATAGAGTGAATATTTTTTTTAAAGTAGTATTGGCCGGCTGGCTGAGTAGTCTGCGTTCTGGATTGTCATCTGCATAGTCCCGGATTTGAACTCATCATCGCTAGTCCAGCTGAAAGTTTGTGTAGAAGGAACGTCATTGCATAAGAGTTAATGCATTGTTTTAGTGTCACCAGGTTTCCTCTTTAGATACAGTCTACATTTAGTTCTTGCATACAATAGAAAGGCGATGTCAACAAAACTAAATCTAAGGTCATTTTTGTTACTCAACATTTTTGTTACCCAACATTTTTGTTACCCAACATTTTTGTTACTAAATATTTTTGTTACTAACAGTTGGGTATAAACAAAGAATACTGTGTGTATTTATGTGTGGGAATTATATATATATATATATATATATATATATATATATATATATATATATATGAATGTGAGTCTATGTGTGCTTGTATGCGTATGAGTGTGAGTCTGTGTGTGCTACTACTCTGTACATGAACTCTATCATGTATTGTTTGAGTTACTTTCTCTCGATACGCTCACTGTCTAGCACAAACCGTCATTTAATATTCGCATCCCCCACCCCCTCGCCACAGGAGAGTGGCGGCACAAATCAGTGCAGATTGTGCTATTGACCAGTTATTGACCGCTGGCCAACAGCAGCGCCAGCTTGCATTAGAGAGATCCTGACTACTGGAGGGAAGGGCTACATAATTGAAAACAATAGGTAGCCTTGACGTCACCCAGAAACAAGGTTTCACTTTTAATGTCCCTCTTCAGCTCACAACGCAAAGGGAAACGATTCCAATAGGAGTTGGATGCCCCAATCATTCATATCTATATATGCTGTATAATTCTAGATTTAAATCAAAGATCTACATTCATTTGATAACAGAAGAGATCTTTTCAATAGATTGACATTGTTGTAGATTTAGTAGAAAGATATTTGTTCAGATCATTTTTAACAGTGCCTACATATTATGATCAGAGCATTTTGGTTTTCTTTCTTTCTCTCTTCATTTCTATTACGACTTGTGGAAAGTTGTCTAGAACTAAATTGACGACAATGTCTTTGTTCAGATTTGAGACATTTGAAAGGTAATAGGACTGAATATCTTGCTGGTCCAGAAGTGAATACAACGTGTAGATCTAGCAGCTTAGATCAATTGTTGATTCATTTCTCTGCAACCATGTTATCATCGCAGGAAGTTGGTAAACTTTCGAGTAAAATGAGAAGCAATTCAATGAATTTCAAGATATTTAAAACATAATTAGATAAGGTCTTTATATAAGATAGTGCTTTCAGAGAGTTTTACTTTTAAACAAATCAACACATCGATACCACCAAAGTATATATAATACGTGTATCCATTTGTTTTAATGTACATGTTTCTTGTACATGTTTCTTGTACATGTTTCTTGTACATGTTTCTTCATTTAATAAACCTATTTCTTGTTAGATACCTCTTTTGTGAACAGTTTTTTTTTTTACATTTTTATCTATGTCCAGTATTATGAAAAGTTTAGCACTCTAATGTTAAGATGTCTAAAGTATTTAGCACTCTAATGTTTGGATGTCTAAAGTATTTAGCACTCTAATGTTTGGATGTCTAAAGTATTTTGAAAAGTTTAGCACTTTAATGTTTGGATGTCTAAAGTATTTAGCACTCTAATGTTTGGATGTCTAAAGTATTTAGCACTCTAATGTTTGGATGTCTAAAGTATTTTGAAAAGTTTAGCACTCTAATGTTTGGATGTCTAAAGTATTTAGCACTCTAATGTTTGGATGTCTAAAGTATTTAGCACTCTAATGTTTGGATGTCTAAAGTATTTAGCACTCTAATGTTTGGATGTCTAAAGTATTTAGCACTCTAATGTTAAGATGTCTAAAGTATTTAGCACTCTAATGTTTGGATGTCTAAAGTATTTAGCACTCTAATGTTTGGATGTCTAAAGTATTTAGCACTCTAATGTTTGGATGTCTAAAGTATTTAGCACTCTAGTGTTTGGATGGCTAAAGTATTTAGCACTCTAATGTTTGGATGGCTAAAGTATTTAGCAATCTAATGTTTGGATGTCCAAAGTATTTAGCATTTCAATTTGTGCATGTCTAATAATATTTGAACTTCTGACCTTTCCCTGCATAATCATCCTAACAGTAAGTATTGTGGAAGTCGCTGTATTCGTTCCGTCTTGTACCATACTGCCGTTGGGAGTTCCACTGTTCAGACTGTTGTTGTTCAAATGATGATGTTGATGGTGCAAGTGGTTAGTGCTGGGGCCGTTCGTCAGGATGATACTTGTCTCTGCCATGTCTGGGAGCTCCGTCAGGGGCGGGAACTGAATAGGTGGGGCGCGCAGGGCACCGTATTCACAACTAAAGAGAGGAAACAAAGGAAAGTTTTAGAGACATGAGATCACATTGTGTGCAGTGTCTTCATTGTGCTCTGTGATATACATGCAATGTTCTCAATAGTAGCACATATATGTATATATATTATATATCCCCTATGCCAGAAACTTGCAGGCTATGTAATAGTATGTAGCCATTAGTGACAAGAAAATGAAAGCCGTAGCCTGTTCTCTAGTTTCAAAATATTCTTGACATTGTAATTCATGACCTTTTGTTTAACAACATGAATTTAAAACAAGAAAAAAAACTAAATGCATTATCAACATTGCGTTAACCCAGGGCCGGATTGAAGAAGGTGGAGACCCCGGGGGCGGTTTTTTGTGGAGGCCCCTACACGTATTCCAAAGCTTTAATGAATTTCCACTTCTGAATACTAACACTTCAATCTATAAGCAAGCCATATTTAATTATGAAATAAATAGAGTACTTGAAAATTTAAAAATTAAATCATAAAAATTAATATTCCTATTTTAGTTTTAAAAAGGGTCTATTTGTGGAGGGTAAGGCCCTAAGTAGACACAATGACGTAAATCCGGAGATGCATTGACATTTACCGAGAAGCGGACACTTCTTGATCACGTGATTGTTGCCAACCGACGTAAGATTGAAAGTGTTAGCGAAAAGAATGAAAACAAAAATTAAATTCGTCGAAATGTGAATATATCTTTATCTCCTTTGTGGAGGCCCCTTTCTTGTGGAGGCCCCGGGGCAGTAGCCATAATATATCTTTATCTCCTTTGTGGAGGCCCCTGGGCAGTAGCCATAATATATCTTTATCTCCTTTGTGGAGGCCCCTTTCTTGTGGAGGCCCCGGGGCAGTAGCCATAATATATCTTTATCTCCTTTGTGGAGGCCCCTTTCTTGTGGAGGCCCCGGGGCAGTAGCCACAATATATCTTTATCTCCTTTGTGGAGTCCCCTGGGCAGTAGCCATAATATATCTTTATCTCCTTTGTGGAGTCCCCTGGGCAGTAGCCATAATATATCTTTATCTCCTTTGTGGAGGTCCCTTTCTTGTGGAGGCCCCGGGGCAGTAGCCACAATATATCTTTATCTCCTTTGTGGAGTCCCCTGGGTCCCCTGGGCAGTAGCCATAATATATCTTTATCTCCTTTGTGGAGGCCCCTTTCTTGTGGATGCCCCGTGGCAGTAGCCACGTCTGCCCCTCCCTTAAACCGGCCCTAAGTTTTGTTGAATAACGTAAAAAACAACAACATAAGTTTATCAACTGAAATGACAATACAAACAAGGAAGATCTAGAGCGCATCGTTCTGAAGTTCTTATACAGGCCCCGCCGAGTTCAACATTTGGAAACCAAAAGAAATTGGCACTGCCAAAGACAGTATAGTTGTAAGATTGGTCAAATAAAGTCCACATACAATGAACTCGAGCAAGTGGATCAAATAATTGAGTCAGGAAACACAAAAACTGTTGGCTGCCAATGAACACCCCCCCTCCTGCCCCCTTCTCTAGTCTAGTGCTTCAATGTTTGGATACAAAGTGAATTTATTGTAAGAGACAAGTTTATACAATTGATAGACATGATGTCTTTTGTTGGTCTTTAAATCTTAGAGAGAGAGAGAGGGAGAAGAGAAAGAAAAAGAGAGAAGAGAAAGAAAAAGAGAGAGAGAAAGACAGAGAGAGAAATAGAGAAACAAGAGAAAGGAAGAAAAAGAGACAGGAAGAAAGAGAAAGTGAAAGAAAGAAAGAAAGAGAGAAAGAGGAAGAGAAAGGAAGAAAAAGAGGAAGAAATAAAGAGAGAGAGAGAAAGAGAGAGAGAAATAAAGAAAGAGAGAGAGAAAAAGAGAGATGAGAGAGAGAAAGAGAGAGAAATAAAGAGAGAGAGAAAGAAAGAAAGAGAGAAATAAAGAGAGTAAGAGAAGATAGAAGGCAGATAGATGTATGCTAGAGAAAAGAGAAGGCTAATGAAAAGCAGTCTCTCTCACCCGTGTAGTGAAGGAAGGTAAAAATAAGATTGTCCTGAGAAAACCTCATTGTACACTCACACAGCCGACAACGTTCTCCTTGTGCTCAGAAATATGGTTTTATCCTTGACACGTGTTCATAGAGTCTGTTACCTTCTAGGTCAGATGTGTGATGTGTTAGATGTGTGATGTGTTAGATGTGTGATGTGTTAGATGTGTGATGTATTCTAATTACAACTATCGGGTTCAGAGGTTTTAAATTTTCTATCTATCTATCTATCTATCTATCTATCTATCTATCTATCTATCTATCTATCTATCTATCTATCTATCTATCTATCTGTCTATCTATCTATCTGTCTATCTATCTGTCTGTGTCTCTCTGTCTGAATATGTCTTATGTACAATTCTCTTCACTCTTCAAATGATCCCTATCTACTCACACTCTAATGCTACAAAGATCCCAGTCTTTACACACAAATGCGAGAATGATCCCAGTCTGTACAAACTGTAAAGCTACAACGATCCCAGTTTGTACAAACTGTAAAGCTACAACGATCCCAGTCTGTACAAACTGTAAAGCTACAATGATCCCAGTCTGTGCAAACTGTAAAGCTACAATGATCCCAGTATGTACAAACTGTAAAGCTACAATGATCCCAGTCTGTACAAACTGTAAAGCTACAACGATCCCAGTCTGTACAAACTGTAAAGCTACAATGATCCCAGTCTGTACAAACTGTAAAGCTACAACGATCCCAGTCTGTACAAACAGTAAAGCTACAACGATCCCAGTCTGTTGAACATAAAACTTGTTTCCGTCAGCTGAACGTTACCATGGTGATGTTTTCTTCACCATTCTGTTATGCTCTGTCACGAGAGTATTCCCCCAGGACAAGTTCATTCATTCAAGAAATGGTTTTTATTTGCTCACTGATCACTTCCCTTGTTCAGTCAGGCATAAACCTAGATCCCAAAGTACTCAAGAGTTACCATACAAGACACAGACCAGGCTTACATTCAGAAGTTGATCATGTTTTGTGTTTATTGAAACAAATGATTATTTTGTAGTTGTCTTCGACCACGTGGGCCAGATGTCCACAATGGAGACTTCCACCAGCTCAAGTTTGACTTCAACGTAGTTCACTTCAGTGGCTGGATTGAGTTTGAAAGAAATCAGTCGCTTCTTATCTTATACATTTCAGATGTTACTTGAAAACAGAAGATAATTACGCGCTACGCATGCATTTCATTTGTCAATCTAGTCATGCTGGCTAATCAGTGACCTAAACTCTGCTAAGTGGGCTGATTCAGGCAACCCAATCCATTCTTTTATGACACTAGGTAAGAAGGAGAACGTGTACGACTTTGTTCTAGTCTATGGAGTCCGAAATGTGCCTGGATGTTGGATTAATGGTATTAGGTACACTTCTCATTCATTTTGAATAGCACAACCTTAAATATTTCTTATTTCTACAGAGTTTCAAATAGAATTTGGTTTGATTTGACACAACACACAATTGTATTATTGCCAAAGAAAGTAACAGCTTTGGCTTCCTTTAAGAATAAGATGCACTAAGTGAATACAATGAAGTAATGTTTAATGTTATGTAACAATATCTTTAGTTAGCCATTAAAATGCTTCCATTGTGTCTTCTATAGAACTTACTTTTAAAAGGGACCATTAATTGTGGTTACTTTTAAAAGAAACCATTAATTGTGGTTACTTTTAAAAGGGACCATTAATTGTAGTTACTTGCTACAAATGTTTTGGACGGCTACTTCCTGCCTAAGCAGCACCAACAACTTTAGCTAACATTTAAGTGTTTAATTGATTTTTTATTGATTACTTTTTGCAATGCAGAAATCGATGATGGACAACCTTTAGTATTAGTGTGGGAATTACCTGCCCTTATTTGTAGCTGTCGATATCTGACCATGTTTGGCTGAATAAGGAAACAACCCAATCACACCGTATGGGTTCAGTTTTGGTTACCAATGAGTTATTTACTACTATTGAAAATTTCATCAGACTTCTGGTGCTAGTCTTGTGTAAAACACTGGCTCAGAATGGAACCTCTTCAGAAAACTAAACTCTCCGAACCTCGTGCCTTAACTGTTTCATACCCACACAGAACCTCGACACTAAACTGTTTTATGCATACCCACACAGAACCTCGACACTAAACTGTTTCACAAATACCCACACAGACAGAACCTCGACACTAAACTGTTTTATGCATACCCACACAGAACCTCGACACTAAACTGTTTTATGCATACCCACACAGAACCTCGACACTAAACTGTTTTATGCATACCCACACAGAACCTCGACACTAAACTGTTTCATACATACCCACACAGAACCAGTCAGCTCTATTTGCTGTATGTAAACATTTTCAAGTCAAAGTCCACCATAGGTTCTATATATGAGCTAGTAACAGTCAACTAAAAATTTGATAGAGATCTAAAATGACTTCTTCTAGTGTCTTGATGTTGGTTGCTATTCCCTAATAAATGTTTGACTCCCTACATGTTACACTTACAAATCTGGCACAGATTGATATGAACTATGTCCTTACATTGACACTTCTACTAATTGTGTTGAACACATAAACTACTCTGTCTTGTCTAACTATTTGTATTTACATATTCACCACTCGAACTATCAGCAAGCTCTAAACAATGTCGACATTCACGATAGAAACAACACAACAGTGACGGAAAGAAATCACAGTCCTAGGAAGAAACATTGCGCTTGGTCCGTGGATCTAGCAGCTGTGGTCTGGGAAGGGGAGGGGGAGAAACACGGACAAGAAACTGGGCATGTAGAAAGTGTGGCACGCGCACGCAGTGGTTTTCTTTCCCTCCCCCCCCCCCCCCCCCACTATCCCTTGAGACTGGCCAAGCGGTGAGCTTTCAACATCGCTCACCCAAGCCTATACCTGTGAATCATTGGATCGATTAGTGTTGTTAGGCCTGCACGCTGAAAGAGACGGGGAGGAGTGAGATGGGGTGGTGGGTCGGGGGAGTTACCTCTTAAGATTTAACTCACGTGAGCGGGGGGCTTTAGCTCATGCAGCGTGCGACGTTCTTTTATTTGTACAGATGAAGGGAGGGGTTACTTGTTACTTGTTTTAGTGGGGGGGGGGGAGGGTGTTGAACTTTTCAAAAGACATTCTCCCGGGGGGAGGTATTGATGGGGGAGGGAGAGGGGTTCACATGTTTGATAAGAGTTGAAAGAAACAGTGACGGGGGTGGTATATATGAATGTTAAATCAAACTTAAGTCAAGAGTGTTGCTCTGTAGATGTCAACTAGACTAGCACTCTACTCGCCTTATGACAAGTGGATACAGGAGTAGGACAATTGCTCAAAATGAGAAGTGGGGCGGGGTTTTAATTAAATATGAACCTATTCTAGGCTTCCTAAGATTCCTTACCAAATGCAATGTCGTGCCCTGGTCAAGGCGTCTATCTGAAAATGTCACTTAGAAAAAAGTTAAACTTTTACATCAATGAGAGATCTGTAGGAAACTAGGAGACAAATCAAGCTTTCAAAGAATGTAACAAATTTACAAAACGAAAGAAACGAACTTTAACTAGAAAAGCAACATGTAAACAATGTTTTTGTACCTGTCTCTAGATCAAAGCCTGATTCTTTAATGTCACAACTCTACGCCAGCCTATATAGTACAGACCAACTTTAGAATAAAAAAAAAACTTTCGGTGCAGGCATGCTCTTCTACAGCCACTAATTGGTTTGGACATTGTCCAGTGACCAGGCTACAATGTCTTTATGACCACTCTGAGATAACGAAAAGTCCATAGCACACACTCGCAGGCAGACTTGGCCAAAGAGCAGAAGAATGGACGAGCCAGCGGGAACAATGAAGGGCGAGAACTCCCCAGTCAGTGACTGCATTGTCTGTGCGTGTGTGTAGGGGACATAAGAGTGAGTAAACAGAACATGGAGATACATCTCAAATGTAAGGGGAGACTATCTCAACTCTGATTACTGCTAGATAGAGTTCTGTTTCCCCAAATCGTGGACCGAGAGGCTGATAAGATAGGTTAATAAAGCGTGTCCTGTCTATTGTAGTCTCGAAGTCTTCAGAACAGGATGACAAGTTACACTTTTTGTTTTTGAAATACCCCTGTTCAAGTCACTCCTACATAGACCTAGGAGCCATGAGCCTGAACAACTGATCTCCAAAATGTCTAAAGATTTTTCTGGAGATTTAACACTTCATGTATTTCGCAGAGGAAAGAATTACTAGCTCGTTGGCCATAAAGGGAAAACACTAGTTTAACCGTTATAATATTTCAAAATAAAAAATAAATCTAAATTTGGCTTGACTAGAATTGGAAAAACAAACCAACCAACATGGCGGAGTCATCCTGAGTGTTCCGATAACAGAGTAAATGTAACGTTGGTTCAATGTGGTTGAAAGAATATCTAAGCTTGACTAGTACATGTCTACGTAAATCAAATAGAGAGTATAGATCTAGGATGTAGAGAGAGAGAGAGAGAGAGAGAGAGAGAGAGAGATCTAGTATGTAGAGAGAGAGATCTAGGATGTAGAGAGAGAGAGAGAGATCTAGGATGTAGAGAGAGATCTAGAATGGAGAGAGAGATCTATGATGTAGAGAGAGAGATCTAGGATGCAGGGAGAGATCTATGATGAAGAGAGAGAGAGAGAGAGATCTAGGATGGAGAAAGAGATCTAGGATGGAGAGAGACCTAGGATGGAGAGAGACCTAGGGGTCAAGATATTTACTAATTTATTGTTTATTTAGATAAGATAAGAATTTTTATTGCTCTAATCAAATGGAAATTTAGTTTGACTACAACTGACTACTTCAGTGTAATTACTGTAACAATAACAAAATATATGCAAATACAAACAGCATTCACAATAAAACACATACTTCGGGTTTGTTTTTAAATCTGAAATTGCAAGAACCATGTACAAAGAAAATGTATAGTTTCAGATAATTATATAACATCTTTACAGTCTTTATTTGCTTGATATGTTTTCTATTATTTGGAATAAAAACTTGAATTTCATTCCTTTACAGTCACGTTGGTTGTTTGAATTTAAAATAATTGAATACATTTAATAAAGTTGAAATGTTTTGTGGCTTCGTCTAGAAAGAAGATGGGAGAAACTGTCGTGTGTTAGGATCAATGTCTGTGTACTTCTTGTGTACTTCATAAGTAAAATAAGTTTTAACTGGAACGAAATGTGAGTCTTTACAAGATCTTCTAATATTGCATGAATGCAAGAAACTTTCCAATTAGTCTCTTGAGAGAAATCACTGCAGTAGTGGAACATTAGATTAGAAACTATTCTTGATTCTATCCCACCAATGAGAGCATGTATATACAAGTCAAGATCAACATTGCGATGTTAAATTCAACTTGAAAGTTAGTTTCTGTTTTTAGTGTTTCAGCGGTCATTGTTGTCAAATCGTAGAATGTTTCAATTTTATCTCAGACAAACACATTGTAGTGGACACAGGATGTCCTGGTGACCAAATAAATACACAAATCGTGTTCAATATACTTTTAAAACCAGTTTTGAAGGGAGGTAACTTTATCTGAGCAACGTTATCTATTTGTCTGTATTAACTCCCTCAATCGTACAAGAAAACTGTCTCTCCTTGTTGAAGGACACATCTACACACCCACCCAGACGACACATTTACAGACCTACTAAAACGGAACATCTTAAAACCTTTCAGACGATAATCTACAACCTACCAGGACGACACATATACACACCTACCAGGACGATATATCTACACACTTACAAGAACGACACTTCTACACACCTGCCAAGACGACACTTCTACACACCTGCCAAGACGACACTTCTACACACCTGCCAAGACGACACTTCTACACATCTGCCAAGACGACACTTCTACACACCTGCCATGACGACACTTCTACAAACCTACCCAGACACACACCTACATAAACCTACCCAGACGACTAATCAAGAGATTACAACACAGTCTAAGCAGACTACTTATCAAGAAACAGTCTAACCAGACGACGTATCAAGAGACAGTCTAACCAGACGACTTATCAAGAGACAGGCTAACCAAACGACTTATCAAGAAACAGTCTAACCAGACGACGTATCAAGAGACAGTCTAACCAGACGACTTATCAAGAGACAGTCTAAGCAGACGACTTATCAAGAGACAGTCTAACCTGACGACTTATCAAGAGACAGTCTAACCAGACGACTTATCAAGAGACAGTTTAACCAGACTACTTATCAAGAGACAGTCAAACCAGACGACTTATCAAGAGACAGGCTAACCAGACGATTTATCAAGAGACAGTCTAACCAGACGACCTATCAAGAGACAAGCTAAGCAGACTACTTATTAAGAGACAGTTTAACCAGACGACCTATCAAGAGACAAGCTAAGCAGACTACTTATTAAGAGACAGTTTAACCAGACGACTTATCAAGAGACAAGTTAACCAGACGACGTATCAAGAGACAGTCTAACCAGACGACGTATCAAGAGACAGTCTAACCAGACGACGTATCAAGAGACAGTATAAGCAGACGACTTATCAAGAGACAGTCTAACCTGACGACTTATCAAGAGACAGTCAAACCAGACGACTTATCAAGAGACAGTCTAAGCAGACTACTTATCAAGAGACAGTCTAAGCAGACTACTTATCAAGAGGCAGTCTAACCAGACGACCTATCAAGAGACAAGCTAAGCAGACTACTTATCAAGAGACAGTTTAACCAGACGACTTATCAAGAGACAAGTTAACCAGACTACTTATCAAGAGACAGTTTAACCAGTCTAAGCAGACGACTTGTCAAGAGACAGTCTAACCAGACGACTTATCGACAGTCTAACCAGACGACTTATCGACAGTCTAACCAGACGACCTATCATGAGACAGTCTAAGCAGACGACTTATCAAGAGACAGTCTAAGCAAATGACTTATCAAGAGACAGTCTAAGCAGACGACTTATCAAGAGACAGTCTAAGCAGACGACTTATCAAGAGACAGTCTAACCAGACGACCTATCATGAGACAGTCTAAGCAGACGACTTATCAAGAGACAGTCTAAGCAGACGACTTATCAAGAGATAGTCTAAGCTCAACTTTGTGAAACACAAGACGAGAAGAACGGATTTGATAGAAGAACGTTTTAATTTACGAGCTACACAAATAAACTTTTTATACTAGAAATACACAGTTCATATGTAATATAAAATATAGTATAAAATGTATAAAATTTATATAAGGATTGTGCTATACCTTGTATATGTAATATATACTATTTAATACGTGATATATAAATCGCACTATGTTATATAAATGGAGGTGTGGTGCCTGAAAACTGGGATTTGAACTAGAGTCCACTGAGTCTACCCAACTCTAATGAATGCCTGACATTTGTTGGGGATAAATGTTGGCCCCATGATACCTTTATTAACTGTGGTCCACAGATGAGTCACTGGAACATTAAGTCTGAGAGGGAAACTTGACTTTGACTAATATCTAATACGCAGCATGCAGTATAGAATGTATTCTGTACTAAATACAGTGTAAGATGTGTTAAAGTTTATGTCAAAACTTGCTGATGAGAGAATTGCCTCTTATTATATAAGTACATTTGAAAGGTAGGATGACCTCTTTTAAAACTGACATGACTTGATAGATAACACTGACTCAGTGACATGGTTTTAATAAACTGTAGGATTTAAAAAAACAAACAAAAAAAAAAAAAAGCAAACTATATAAAAGTGTATAAAATACAAAACTTACTATGCGAATCCATCCTCAAAGGGCATGGCCCACATATTGGAGACAAACATGGCTCTTTCAAATGTGAGCACACTTTGGATTGAACTCGTGGAAATGTACACAAACACTTGCTTGAAGGATGTTCTAGATACTGTTGTTGATATCAATACACGATAGATTGGATTGTTTTTAAACTAGGATGTCTCCACACCCTAGATCCAGCTGAGATAAGAACATTCCAACAAACTTGAAAACTAAAGCCTAAAATAAAGTCTACTAGCTCAACAAATTGAAAACTTGTAACCACCTCATAAAAATCTAGATAACTCTACATATATAATATGTCATTGCAGTGGAATAGATAAAAAAAAAAATGAAACTTATATCTAGCCAGGAACCAAAGGCAAAGGACTTTTAGAAAAATGAATTTTCAATAATTTATTAGGATTAAAATAGCTCGCGCTTCTGTAGTCATGAAGAGAAGTGGATGCAAGAATTTGATTAAATTAAGTAGAAGGCAATGTGAACGTTTTTAATGAAGAGGTCTAAGATATTTACAAAATACAAATGTCACTGCTGGGTTTGCAGACACAAGAAAGGCAAGTGTAAGTTACTAGTTGTCTCCCTTATTTCAAGACCAAAGTGTTGAACCTGAACTCTTCAGCTTGAAGGTTTGGAAACATTTTCTTCGGATGTTCAAATATCACTTCTTTTTGTGTCTACATAGTAAATAGAACTGTTTTTACATGATACATTATTAAACGTTCTACCTTTCTGTACGTCGTCAAATGGACTACGCTGTGTCTAACTAAAGGTAGGTTGTGTCAATAAGAGGTATACGAGCACACAGTCTGCGTTCTGTCTTGTTCTAAGACTGATGTGTTCAATTGTTATCTCTGTGACAATGGTCTTGTTTGAACACATTGCTGATCGGATGGAAGTTATCAAACATTTGATAACACAGATGACAAGTAGGTCACCAAAGTTGGCACACTTTAAAACAACAGACTGACTGGAAGATGACATTTGGGGGAGGGGAAAAAACACACACACACTCAACATTTCTTGTCGGCAGTTTTTTTTATTTTCTTTAATGAATGGTCTCTATGCTATTTTTGTTTTAAACTTCGGTTCTTCAATTTTATTTCATACAAGTAAGTTTGGCTCAGTTAAAAAAACAAATATTTTTTTTTGTACAAAGTTTCTTGTCTTGTTGCAATGATTCGAAGTGAGGGTGGGATGTGCTCGTTAACATAATATTATTTTATCATTAGAACTCTTCTGATCGTTAGACGTATGGGTAACTTACAGCACGAATAAACTATAGAGCACAGCTTGGTGAGTCCAGTCTTGTATTCTGTGTCCAGCCTGTTGCTTGGTGAGTCCAGTCTTGTAGTCTATGTCCAGCCTGTTGTTTGGTGAGTCCAGTCTTGTAGTCTATGTCCTCGATGTGTCTAGAATGTGTCAGCTATTTATTGACATTGTGTCTACATTGTGTCTAAACTAACTCTACACTTTCGGAGTCTTTTCTGTCTATTTATTTCCCTAACTTTATGTTAATCTCTCTATCTTTCTGTCTATTTCTCTTATCTACAAACTAATCTCAATGGAACTCTAGAAACTGTTCAATCTTCGTTCAACATTACAATATGTGTGATAACAAGTTAGATTAGGCACAGTGTTTCAAGTCTGACAATACTATTCAGACATTACACCCACCGCCTCTGTGTGATTCGGAACATATTAGGCCAATTATCTGTCCCTTAATAAAGACCATGAGCTGCAAGAGACAATCTAGTTTACAAGAAATTAGCTAAACTAGTCTACTACCAATGACTATATGAGCTAAACTAGACTACTACCAATGACTATATGAGCTAAACTAGACTACTACCAATGACAATATGAGCTAAACTAGTCTACTACCAATGACTATATGAGCTAAACTTGTTCTACTGCTAATGTTATACTTTCAATACATGAGTTGGTAGAAAGTACAGATTTATCCAGACATAAAATTAGTTTCCACTGTATATGAAGCAAAGGCCTTACAATTAGAAATATATCTACAAACTGTCCAAGTGATCACCAAGAAAATGTCCATTTGGTCAAGAATGTAATATCCACTCTGTGAGGAAAACAAGGTTCATTCACTGTCCACACTCAAGAAGAAATGGTCCTAAAACAACGCCCCCTTGTCAGGCTGTGTAATCAAGTCTTTGTTTCAATCCAACTCGGTGCTTGGTATCAGCTTTCAACAATCTACACCTTTATCTTATCGCTCTACTTAGGCTTTGTGTGCAGGTCCGGACTAGAGGACCGTCAACGTTGCTGGAGAAAGTAGTCCGCTATTGTTGGACTACGGACCTGGGAGGAACTGTACACATTGTCACATACTCAGAACATATCAAACCTGTGAGAAGGGGACGTTGTCTCTCTACTTATGTTTTGTTAGCTTATGTTCCGAAGTCATTCATTATGTTTTCCCTCGACTTGAAATCGCACGCTATCTTTAATCTTTGTCTGACCTCTGACCTTGCTGATAAACCAAGACTATGAAGGGAGAGGGTAGGGCTATCCGTACCACATTGTTGACTGGTTGAAAAAGAAACTTTTGGCGCATAACAACAAGCTCACTGGCCTACACAAACGTTACGAGTAGTACTACACTGGATGCCCATAGTGTGCCAGGGCGACATTTCTTAGTCACATCCATTGGTTCTTGACTTTTGAAACGTTCTGGCCGATGTGTACACAACTTGTACGTACACAAATGGCAGGTCCAGTGTTACATGATGTTCCTCAGATTGTACGTACACAAATGGCAGGTCCAGTGTTACATGATGTTCCTCAGATTGTACGTACACAAATGGCAGGTCCAGTGTTACATGATGTTCCTCAGATTGACAGAGGATGATTAGTGAGTGATACAGAGATGCACAAGACACTTAAAAGTACACGAATACATAGAACATTTCATACTACTGAACAATTCACCCTTCAAGACATAGCGTTCAATGGATCACATGCTAGGGTCAAAGGTTATCAAGGTGCTAAGGTTGTCAAGGGTCAAAGGTTGTCAAGGGTCTAAGGTTGTCAAGGGTCTCAGTTTGTCAAGGGTCTAAGGTTGTCAAGGGTCTAAGGTTGTCAAGGGTGTCATCCAGCTGACTTTCTTACCAATGACCTGTAACTGGTGACCCGACAAAATAGCGCCAGACAAAATAGGGCGGATTAATCTATAATGTTTTTAAAAGTACCAGATTTTAATAAGTGAATTTCCTGGGCAGCATTTTGTGTTGAGGTCTTCAATATTATTAGATCTAGATGTATGCCATATTTGTAGCAGAGGAAGTGAGTACATTAACATTTTATTTCATTCACCCTTTCCCCCAATGCTTAAAATGCATTACTTGCTAACAAAACAAATATGTTTTTAAAATATCGTGACCCTGTTCAAGGACTAGGTATATGTTGATGTGTGTGTTACACATGTGTGTTATAAGTCTAATACAAAATCTTGATTATCTGAGGCATCTTTCTTTAATCAAACCAGAGCGTCTTTTGCAGCAACATTGGCAAACTTGGTTGTGTCAGACTGAAGATGGCGGTCACTTATCTCCTCCACCTGCCCATTTCTGCCTTCGAAGAACTAAATGATGCTCGGTCAGATATAGAGAATTTGTTTGACTATTGGGAGCACAATTATATTGGTCGCCAGAGACGAAACCGCAGAGTGACTCCAAGATTTCTGATAGCATTATGGAATGTTAGAGATTGTGTGCAGGACAATGTACCACGAACAAACAATTCAGGGGAGGGATGGCTTCATGCATTTCCTCCCCCTCCCCTTTACATGTCTACAAGTTAATCTCTCTCTTCCTCCGAGAACAGGAGAAGAAGATTCTAATGTACAATGCTGGAGAACGAAGTAAAGCTGCAAGCAAGACAAAGTACCTCCAACTAAACAGACGTCTTGCAGCTATATTGCCAACGTACGAAAACATGCCACTGATGGAGATGAGTTTCTACATGACATTATATACAATTTAACTTTGTGAAAGTTTGTGTGTGTGTGTGTAAATCTGACAAGTATAAAAGTATCTTAATGAGTTTTCAAGTGCACTTTTGGAATAGAAATAAATGTATTATTTTGACATCTCTTATTGAGCTTATTATAATTCTTGCATGCTGTAATGCATGTTTATATTTTAAGATATCTAAAGTGTTTCCTGCAAAATGACTGAAAAATAATGCTAATATTAAAATAAAATAAAAATATTGGCTCTATTCATATTTACAATACCTAAAGTAGTTCTTACAAAATGATAATAATATTTTCTTTGCGCTATTATGGCCACATTGTGGTGGCATTGTCACTATTTAACCTTTTATGCTCGGCGACCCCTTTTTACAATCCCTCACTTAGCCGCGACCCCCGCCCCCCGCACACACACACAGCAATAGAAGAATAGACAATAACAATCCATTTTTTCAATGGTCTTTGGCGACCCCCGGCAAATCGTCAATCGACCCCCAAGGGGGTCGCGACTCAGGTTGAGAACCCCTGAACTATATGGAGCCAGTTTTGTTCTTTGTTAGCCTATCCAAACTAAGACTTGCAAAGTTTAGCAACAAGAATTTTTGCGTTCATAAAATAAATCAAGATGCATCAAAGTAATTTTTGTGTGTCTGGCTTTCGTCCGAATAAAAGTATCCATCCATCCCAGTGGCGCTACAGCCCATGGAGGGCTCTGGCCTGCTTCAACACATCCTTCCATTCAGATCTCTTCTGGGCATTTCGTCTCCACGCCCTAACCCCAAGCTGATGCAGATCTGCTTCCACATCACCAATCCATCGCATTCGAGGTCTGCTTTTGGGTCGCCTGCCTTTTCGCTCCTCTGGTATCTGACTTTCTTTCAAGGTGACCTGCCCAACGTAATCCGTTCTTTTTCTATTTCGTTCACTATTGGTGGGTCTTCATACAATTGATATAACTCATCTTCCTCATGGCTAGTGCGTGTCCTCCACCCTGTTTCATCCTGTATGGCACCATAGATTTTCCTGAGGATTTTCCGTTCCCAAGTATTACATACATTTATCAGATGTCTTAGTCAGTGTCCAGGTTTCACTTGCATACATTGCTGCTAGTCTTATTATGGTTTTGTATATTAAGAATAAAAGTATAGGCACTGATTAAATAAGTTCTAAGTAAAATTTCTCCGTGGAGTCAGAAACATTAGGGCCGCAACTTAATTGTGTGTGTGTTCCATGGTTGTGCAAGTATGATAAATACAAATGTTTGAGAGTTGGGTTAAATCTAATCGGTGTGTTGAGTTTCTGCAATCTGTGATCTGTTGGTATTCTACAACGAAAGATATGGGTGACACTTCAAGCTGAAGTATAGCGCTAGAGGGGAGATAACATGATGGAAAAAAGGGTCCATTAAGAAAAAGGTCAAATTCACGAGTTACCATTCCTTACAACGAATAGCGGCACCTGACGTGGCTGAAATGTAAACGCTTATAGCTAGTAACAGATTTCACAGCTTCGTGAATGAAGTACAAAGGACATTGACAGAGAGAATCTATGGATGGCACTGAAGATGTTCTACGTATGGATAGTACTGAAGATGTTCTATGTTCATTAGGAACGCAGTTTACTACGGAAGTTCCATCACAGTTTTAAAGGTTGGTTTCTTAAGATGACCGAGACGGCAATCAGAGAAGTGCAATTACTATAGAGGTCAGGGAACTATAAAGGACAGTACTGCATATTAGAGATGGGAAACGAACCGAACTCGAACCTCACTTACGACCGAACCGAACCCGAACTTTAAAACTGATCGGTACGATCCGAACCGAACGAACTGTCCTTACATTGACCGAACTGAATCAAAGATTTTGCAATATTTTTTAGTAAGAAAACAAACTACAAACTTAGTTTCAATGCGATGATTGAACAGTTATTTTTAATGTTTGGAAAACTCATCTGGATTATTCTAGGTCGTCTTTTTTTGATTCACGGCAAACGGTACAGTAACATCTGATATTTGTGTGTTAATGGCATGGGAGAGTGGGAGAAACGAAAAGTAGACTCTGAATGTAGTAGGAAAAGTTGGACACATCTTTTTATGGAGCAGGAACATAAGTCAGTATTTTGTATTGGTATAGAGCTGTTTGTGGCTGTTTTTAAAGAATGTAACTTTAAACTGCATTATCAAATCGAAAAAATAAAAAAAATGTTGCAGCATTCTTAGTTTGAGCCACCAAGACAAAATGTTGCAGCATTCTTAGTTTGAGCCACCAAGACAAAATGTTGCAGCATTCTTAGTTTGAGCCACCAAGACAAAATGTTGCAGCATTCTTAGTTTGAGCCACCAAGACAAAATGTTGCAGCATTCTTAGTTTGAGCCACCAAGACAAAATATTGCAGCATTCTTAGTTTGAGCCACCAAGACAAAATGTTGCAGCATTCTTAGTTTGAGCCACCAAGACAAAATGTTGCAGCATTCTTAGTTTGAGCCACCAAGACAAAATGTTGCAGCATTCTTAGTTTGAGCCACCAAGACAAAATGTTGCAGCATTCTTAGTTTGAGCCACCAAGACAAAATGTTGCAGCATTCTTAGTTTGAGCCACCAAGACAAAATGTTGCAGCATTCTTAGTTTGAGCCACCAAGACAAAATGGCTAAGAAACGCACAGAGATTAGACTATTTCCCAAGAAGAGACAAGAAAATGAGTCGGCGGTAAGGGCATGGTACACAGTTGGTCACATTTTAAATAGTGAAATGAAGTCTTAAGTGATGGAAGAAATGTGTCATGAAAATAAGAATGCAGTTCAAGCCACCACTCGTTTTCATAATTAAAAACAAGAGATAGAGCTGAAGAGCTGGAAATGTTTAGGCCTACCATTAGCGCCGACATATCTGATAGCGTTCAACTCTTGCTAGTTGTTCGCAGTACTAAAAGCAATTTTTAAACCACAGAAAAGATATATGCTATGAGGAACATACATTGTCACCACCACTGGCTAAAACCTGTTTAAAGAAGCTTCATACATCATGAAGGAGGAGGCTTCTTTCCTTTGGGAGAAATTAGTGGAGTGGCTACCGCCAGAAGTATGGCTGGATGACATAGCGAACTGGCAGCAAGGCCCTGTAGAACTGTATTTCGGCAGGCCCTGTAGAACTGTATTTCGGCAGGCCCTGTAGAACTGTATTTCGGCAGGCCCTGTAGAACCCATTCTCTGTTCAAGTAGAAATTGGGCACAATGATTCATTGTCAATGGCAAAACATGAATCAATAAAACATTTACCAATTAATCATAATTAATTAATTTTGTTAAAAATAGAAAATGCACTAAGCTAAGGTGAGATAAGCCTTGTAATCTGAGAATTAGGTCGCTAAAAAGTTGAAACTAAACCAAGCCAGAGGGAGTTGATATAAGTTTTGTAACAAGGGAAATAGACACAACCAAACTAGACATACAATACTTTTTAATAAAGACAATCCGTCCTTTAGGAAGACGATGGTTGTCTCTGAATATTTGACTCTCAATAACTAATGAATGATGGAGTGAAACAAAAAAATGAATCCCCCCCCCCAGCCCCATTTGCCCTCCCCACATCCTGATTAAACGTATGTCTAAATCTTCTCAGAGTCAGAGTATATAGAATTCTAATGATAGACCTATAGATCTAGACTTAGAAGAGGAGCATTAAAGTCTGTCATTAATACGGGGAGGCGCTGTGGCTTCCGAACCGAGCGCGCTCGTCTTCCGTACTGGGGGTCCCGAGTTAGAATCCTGGGATTTTTAATCTCGTGATCTTTAGTCCAGCCAGCTCTAATGTGTACCTGACATTAGTTGGGGAAAAGTAAAGGCAGTCGGTCGTTGTGCTGGCCACATGAGAGCGTCGATAACCATGGGTCACAGAAACAGAGGACCTCCAGATTGCCAGGTCTGAAATTGGAAATTTACTTTTTAGCGGCCTCCTAAAGGGGAAAAGACGCTATTAGTTTTGTGTGGAGTGTCCGTCCGTTCCGTTTAGATCTCGTAAACTAGAAAAGACAGTGAAAATCCGACATCACAATATTTTAGACCATTCAAAGTTCTGATGCAACGACTACTTTTTTCTTTTCTGAAAGCGAAAAATCAAATTTTTAAAATCAGTTATACAAGCAGTTTGTTTCATAAAAATACACCACTTTTACAACTATCCACTATTAATAATAACAAACACGAAGGCTCTATAGTAGGGGTAACCATTATACACCATATTTTGAACACATTTATGCAAATGGTTTTAGTTTTTTGTCAAATAACTTTTTTTTTACGTTTGTATTGCTCAGTGAAGTCAGTTCTGTCCTACTCACTACTACATTGACACACAAAAATGTTTACTTTTTTTTAAAGAGAAAAAATCTATTTAGTATGCATATAAGTTGGACATAATTTAAAACAACAATTAATAAATAGTTTTTTCATATTATCGCGTGAACTGCATCGCTATGGCACTAGAATGGAACAATTAAGGACTGTTTTTTTCTTGAGGATTTCAATAAGAGATTGACCTTTACAAAACAATTATATTAATTAGATATTCATTATAAGACACCAGTTAGGCCAGGTTCACATACAACTTCAATAAGAGATTGACCTTTACAAAACAATTATATTAATTATAATATATTAATTATCATTATAAGACATTATAAGTTAGGCCAGGTTCACATCTAACTTCACATTCACTTTGACATCTCCTTTCGTCTGCTGGACCGTCGTTTCCACACAAACTGTCTTTGTAACCTTGTTTTAATGCAGAAACTGTCACATTTCTAAGATAATCATGAGAGCCGTTTTCGAGCAAGTTGTTTTGTTTTTTAAAGTAGTTTTTATATTTTACGTGTGTGTTTAGTTTCAGTTTGTTTAGAAGGTTAGAAGGTTACTTTCAATATATTATATATATATATATATATATATATATATATATATATATATATATATATATATATATATATATATAGAGAGAGAGAGAGAGAGAGAGAGAGAGAGAGAGAGAGAGAGAGAGAGAGAGAGAGGGGGGGAGGGAAAAGAGATACGGAGGGAGGGAGGGAAAAAGAGAGAGAGGGAAAGAAAGAGAGATGGGGGAGGGAAAGAGAGAGAGGGAAAGAGAGAGAGAGAGAGAGTTTTTATATTAAATTCACTGATTATGTCTTCATTGCTAGCATCACTATCTTGGTCTTATATTGTACACTTCAAATAATTTGGACCAAATGAGTACATAACTTGATATAGTTGTCATTTATTCAATGGCTTCATATGTTGCATGAAGAGACTTTCTATGTTTGTATTTAATAACCTGTAGTTTTGTTATCTTTCTTTTGTATTCACATCCATGAGACTCTCTGTCTGTAAGTTAGTTAGTGAACTCTATGTATACACCTCTGACAGATTTGACAACTATTCAAAACACTTTGAATATTGGTAAATTAATGTTGGTGTTTGGCCTCATCTTTTTCTATATCTTCCTAATTGACTTGTGTGGTTTGAACCAGTCTGTATTTAGTTGTTGAAAGTTGATTTGGATTACACGTCAACAGAAAGTAAACATTTCTTTGTGAGGTACAACGTGCCTGAACACTCCACTCCATAAAATAGATGCCTGCTCTAGGCTGGGAGAAATAAGGGGAGACTAATAATGTAAGCTTTCCTAACGCTCTACACAGAAAGGGACATAACTCTTGGATTTTACTGCAAGTACCAGTCCAACAATTTTTTTTTAGTTTCTGCTTTGCACTCCAAGACCCAGACTAGACGTGGAGTACGGTCTTCTTAAAGTCAGTGAAGGTCATTTCCTGGAAGTGCTCTCCTGGACTTTAAGCATCACTTCATGTCTTTTTGTAGTCAGTATCTGAACTGGCATGGCTTTTAGAGGTGTGGCTAGAGGTATAGCTGGCATGGCTTTTAGAGGTGTGGCTAGAGGTATAGCTGGCATGGCTTTTAGAGGTGTGGCTAGAGGTATAGCTGGCATGGCTTTTAGAGGTGTGGCTAGAGGTATAGCTGGCATGACTTTAAGAGGTGTGGCTAGAGGTATAGTTGGCATGGCTTTTAGAGGTGTGGCTAGAGGTATAGCTGGCATGGCTTTTAGAGGTGTGGCTAGAGGTATAGCTGGCATGGCTTTTAGAGGTGTGGCTAGAGGTATAGTTGGCATGTACAGAAAGAGAGAGAGAGAGAGAGCCAAGGAGAAAGGAAGGTATGTAGAGAGAGAAAGAGACAAGGAGAAAGGAAGGTATGTACAGAGGGAGAGAGAGAGACAAGGAGAAAGGAAGGTATGTACAGAGGGAGAGAGACAAGGAGAAAGGAAGGTATGTACAGAGAGAGAGACAAGGAGAAAGGAAGGTATGTACAGAGAGAGAGAGACAAGGAGAAAGGAAGGTATGTACAGAGAGAGAGAGACAAGGAGAAAGGAAGGTATGTAAAGAGAAAAGAGAGAGAGAGACAAGGAGAAAGGAAGGTATGTACAGAGGGAGAGACAAGGAGAAAGGAAGGTATGTACAGAGGGAGAGAGACAAGGAGAAAGGAAGGTATGTACAGAGAGAGAGACAAGGAGAAAGGAAGGTATGTACAGAGAGAGAGAGAGACAAGGAGAAAGGAAGGTATGTACAGAGGGAGAGAGACAAGGAGAAAGGAAGGTATGTACAGAGGGAGAGAGACAAGGAGAAAGGAAGGTATGTACAGAGAGAGAGAGACAAGGAGAAAGGAAGGTATGTACAGAGAGAGAGAGACAAGGAGAAAGGAGGGTATGTAAAGAGAAAAGAGAGAGAGAGACAAGCAGAAAGGAAGGTATGTACAGAGAGAGAGAGACAAGGAGAAAGGAAGGTATGTAAAGAGAAAAGAGAGAGAGAGACAAGCAGAAAGGAAGGTATGTACAGAGAGAGAGAGAGAGACAAGGAGAAAGGAAGGTATGTACAGAGGGAGAGAGACAAGGAGAAAGGAAGGTATGTACAGAGAGAGAGAGAGACAACTAGAAAGGAAGGTATTTTCAGAGGGAAAGAGATTGACAAGGAGAAAGGAAGGTATGTACAGAGAGAGAGAGACAAGGAGAAAGGAAGGTATGTACAGAGAGAGAGAGAGACAAGGAGAAAGGAAGGTATGTACAGAGAGAGAGAGACAAGGAGAAAGGAAGGTATGTACAGAGAGAGAGAGACAAGGAGAAAGGAGGGTATGTACAGAGAGAGAGAGAGAGAGACAAGGAGAAATGAAGGTATGTACAGAGGGAGAGAGACAAGGAGAAAGGAAGGTATGTACAGAGAGAGAGAGAGACAACTAGAAAGGAAGGTATTTTCAGAGGGAAAGAGATTGACAAGGAGAAAGGAAGGTATGTACAGAGAGAGAGAGACAAGGAGAAAGGAAGGTATGTACAGAGACAAGGAGAAAGGAAGGTATGTAAAGAGAAAAGAGAGAGAGAGACAAGCAGAAAGGAAGGTATGTACACAGAGAGGGAGAGAGACAAGGAGAAAGGAAGGTATGTACAGAGAGAGAGAGAGAGACAAGGAGAAATGAAGGTATGTACAGAGGGAGAGAGACAAGGAGAAAGGAAGGTATGTACAGAGAGAGAGAGACAACTAGAAAGGAAGGTATTTTCAGAGGGAAAGAGATTGACAAGGAGAAAGGAAGGTATGTACAGAGAGAGAGAGACAAGGAGAAAGGAAGGTATGTACAGAGGAAAAGAGAGAGAAGAAATAAGATACAGACAGATATATTTAACATATTAAAAAATCAGTATGGCCTCCTTCTCTCGTGAAGTGACTATGGATCATCTCAAAGACATGACATGAATGCCTGGGCATTTACTATGGTCGAAATGATGTCACAGTAGCTCCACTCTTTCCACGCAGCTGTATCCAAAGGGACGGCAAGTGCCGATACAGTTTGGGATCAGCAGTGTCGCAGGCTCTGCCAGGGTCAGCACTATGTGTTGCAAACTGCCCAAGTGTCGCCTGCTCACATTGATTGAGCTAATGATTAAACAGTATTAAACACACAAGTCATTCTACAGAATTGAAGCTTTAGAAGTGTGCGCTCATGCGTGTGTGTCGATCTGTTTGGGGGTGCACCCGAAGTTAAAAACATGTAACACAAACCTATTTTTAGATTCTTGGCTGCCTTAATTCCCCTCCCCCGACTTTCTACAGCAACCTGCTTTACTTTGGACATAATTAGTCAAACATCACGTGCTGGGAGTTAATTAAAGTTTAAAAATCAACCATTGTTACGACGTCGTAACAAAACCATGTCAGAATAAAAACTTTAAGCGAGAAACAATCGAAACAATGTTTATTAATCAGAACTTTTTTTTTTTTACCAGTTAGTGCCATTTTTGGTTGAAAATCAAATCTCTGTAATACTTTCTACCCATCGACAATAACCGATAGAAAACTGCATCAATTATTTTGCTAATAAACACAATTTTTGTTTTGTTTACATTTGTGTTTTAAGTTTAGATCACAGACCTATCTATACTATAGGTAGACAAGACATAGAGATCTTTTAACACTACAAACAATGTCGTGAAAAAAATTCCAAAAAGCTGAAACAAAGCGTTGCTTTGTAAAGTAGTTCTAAGTAGTAAAGTGTTTTTTAACCCTAACCTATGTAACATTTAATTTAATGCTTAATGTTTATGTTTCTAGTTTAAAAGAACAACCACAACTTAACCCTAACTGACTGAATGACTTATCACAATTTCTACCACTTAGCTAATGACATGAATTCGAAGATATGTGTTAAGTGTATAGCGTACTACCTTCAATGTCAAGAGAAAAGGTGTACTATCAGACCTAATGACAAGATGTCAAGAACTGAGTAGTCTCACTTTGAACAAAGACAAGAAATTCAATCTAACTTTATACTCAGTGCCTAGGTCAGTGCCATATAGTTCTATCAAAACATTTTCTCATTTGGAAATACATTGGATTGATGTATAGATTGAAAACAAGTCAAATATAAAAATAGTATTTAAAAAAAAAGTGTATGTCGCCTAATCTCCCCCCCCCTCCTCCTCCAATACACACACGAGAAAACTCCTGGTTAATGGAACCTATAAATCTACTACTAAATTCTAATGCAGGGCCTCTAGAGATACAGACTTAGAAGACTGGGCGCTAAATGTTCCTGAAAGTCTTGTATTGAGTAAACGCTTGAATGAATAGGACCTAAATGCGGGGATACCAGATGTCTGTTCAAGATAAAGATTGTCTAGACCTAAAGCCAAATTTAAATTAATTAGTATTTATACTTTGAAAAATTATAACGATCAAACTAGAGTTTTCCCAAAGATATACATCAACTGTCAAATTTACCGGATAATTGTTAGAGCCGATTTCGAGATCCACGTCCACCAAGGTTTTTTTAAAAACGTTTTTGCCCATGAATTTGAAAGCTGAATGGAGAAAGTGTAAAAAAAAATCTTTGAAACAGAAACTTCGGTAAAGATTAATGTCCAATTCAAATATGACATCTTCCTGTTTAGTCTACAGCCACAGGTTATGCATTGTAATTGAAATAAACATGTTGGACTCCTCCTTCAAGCTACACACACAAACACATGCATAATTACTTCTAGGCCCTAATATATAGACACCAATAAGGTCTTCAGTGTGTCTTGATTCAGAAGGTCAAGAAAGTATGTCCTCTCAGTTCAAGAAAATATGTCCACCTAATCCAAGAAGGTATGTCCTCTCATGTCAAGAAGGTATGTCCTCTCAGTTCAAGAAAATATGTCCACCTAGGCCAAGAAGGTATGTCCTCTCATCTCAAGAAGGTATGTCCTCTCAGGTCAAGAAAATATGTCCTCTCGGATGAAGAAAATATGTCCACCCAGGTCAAGAAGGTATGTCCTTTAGGTCAAGAGAATATGTCCTCTCAGGTCAAGAAGGTATGTCAACTTAAATCTAAAACATCTACTATAGGAATGAGGAATAAGGGTAACCAGAGCAGATCTTATCCAAACTAATATGACAAAACTTCTAAGTCAAAGAATTAAGACAGAATTGATGTTGAAAGAGGGAGATAATCGTAACTTTTAGTTCAACATACATTTGGTTTCATAAGACCGCCATCAATATTGCAAGATACAGGTAATGACCGGATACATATACCCTAAGTAGATGTGTTTTATTAACATCGGGAAAACAGCGTGAAGACAAACTTAACAGTTAATTAAAAATGTGTAAATTAAATGTAAGTACAAGAAAAACATATTTAAAAAGTTATTTCAAAAGACAATATCTAAAGTTACTAAGCCTCGACTATAAGAAGTGAAATACATTATATCCACATTAAGCATATTAAATTCAAATCAGATATCAATCTCGTGACACCTTCAGCTGCTTAAAAGTGCGCATTTTCTGAATGGGCCAGCTGGTAAGGCATACTTAAGCGATTATTAATGGTATGTTCATTATATGGACATCTAGTTCAATTACTGGTACTAAAGTTCTGAATAGTTCTGATTTAGAACTCTTTAAGATCTAGTCTATATCTAATTCTAGATCTAGAATCTAGATGTCATCTCTATTAGATTGACCTAACAATAGAAGCAACGCTTATAAACTTCAATAATAATTGAATCACTTAAAATTTAGTTAGTTATCGCATGATTACGGTAATACGGTTGATTACGTCATGTTGGCTCTAGACCTAGATTTAGCCTCTAGCCAATTTACATTTATTTTATTTTTCAAAAATTATAAGTGTCAAAATCTTCAATGGGAGTTGACATCTCGTCAGCCATACAGCGAACTTAACAAAGCCAACACAGGCGGCGTGGTGGTGAATATACCGTGGAGAACAGTACGATCATGTATCTCAACGTTGTCTATGGGTGGTGAATATACCGTGGAGAACAGTACGATCATGTATCTCAACGTTGTCTAAGAGTGGTGAATATTCTGTGGAGAGCCTTACAAGCATGTGTCTCAGTGTGAAGTTGTATGTATATGTCATTTTAAATATACGTATGCATGTAATGTTAGGATATGCGAAGTGTTATGTTGTTATGTTTAGTTATGTAATGCTTTTATGTTGTTATGTTTTCTTTAGTTTGTTAAACTCTAATATTGTTATGCTAAGTTTTTTTAGTTTTGTCATGTTGTTCAGTTAAGTTCTGTTGAGTTAGGTTATGTTTATTCATCTCTCGTGAACAGAAACTAAACAATTTTGTTTTCCACTAAAAGTTTCACCGTTCTACTACAGAAAGAAATATCCTACAATCAAAAGAATCTCTCCAGACACGGGAGGCACTAACTACTGTAAACTCATGGCATTTAATGAGAACGGAATGAATCCACAGTTTTATTTCTTTCATTAATAGTGTGAGAGTCTGCAGGAGATCACGTGACCAAGATGACGACGTCTATGTCTGTACAGGTGTAGTGTACGCGAGTACTGAAGTACATGTTCTATCATTGCGTACCATCCGATGGACGTCTCTAAAGATGTAGATCACACTTAATGCAATCAACTGAAAACAACGTGAGCACACGGGACGCTCATCCATCAATAAGAGTGATTCGATCTCTTCTTGTGGTCCAAGTTCCACCTGTGTTAGACACACTGTTTCACCTGTGTTAGACACTCTCACCTGTCTATGTCCATCAGACGGAATCATCTGTTTGCAGACGTCCTAGAAGTCTTGGAGGATAAATCTTTAAATTGCTTATTAAACATAGGATTGATGAGATATCTTACAAGATACATTGGATGGAGCAGACTTATTCAATTACTGGCCTACATTCATGTGCTTGATTCATAGCATCTCTATGTTGATTTCATAGTACTTAGACTATATGTATCTTTGGTTCATAGCATTGAAACTATATGTTTGGTTCATAGCATTGAAACTATATGTTTGGTTCATAGCATTGAAATTATATGTTTGATTCATAGCATTGAAACTATATGTTTGGTTCATAGCATTGAAACTATATGTTTGATTCATAGCACTCATTTGTTGGTTACATCTACTGCCGAGTTACAACTCCTAATGTCAGTAGTGTTAAGCTTTCAATGTTTGTTTTAAACTAATGTATCAACAAAACATATTTGTACATTTTGTAACACGAAGTCGTCCAGAAAACAAATCAAACAACAAAATAGAACTCTACATCTTTTCAAAAGATTTAATGCTAGTATACACAATATATCATAAATATCAAATACTAGCAGTTCACACCGGCTACGCCCGCTGAGTTTTTCCAGGCTTTATATTGTTTATCATGGCCAAATCACCCTCTTCTTTTTTTCTTTTTAAATTGTATTAAAAGGGCCACATTTGAACCTAACGATCGCTCTCTGGAACCCTCATTTTGTTTTTTTTTTAACCTGCGCATTGTAAGTTCTCCGACATAAACTTTTGACTTGATTTAGAAAGACTCGTTTCATAATGCGACCCGACACACATACGCACTCATATTTTGGGCCCGTAATTTAGCAGCACTTCCCTCCCTCACTCCGGCCAAAACCAAAAAGTTAGTCCTTCCTACTATCTAGGACTTTTTATTGGCTTCTCAATTCTCTCTCTCTCTCTCTCTCTCTCTCTTATATATACATATATATACTAGCCTGACATTACGAGGCCTGCGGGTCTTAGTTTGTGTTCACAAATCTAGTGGATTGGATTTAGATATGTTAAACTTAGCTAATGATCCTTTCAAGTTTTTCTCTTTCGCTACGAAAATAAAATTAGTTTTGCGAAAATGGGTTTATCCGAAGCCGATACATTCATATCTATTAAAATCGAAATGAATTGGATATAAAGTACAATTAAAACGGGTTTACCCTATTTGTTAAATGAATGGTATTATAAGTAAGTCAGGACGTTCTGAATTCTCAGATATAAGGAACGAATTTATGTAAAAATGCTTTTGAAACACAAATTTTAAAGGTTAATTTTATTAAATAATGAAATCAATAGAATATATTTTGTATTTTCATGTGTCAAAGTTAAAAACTATTTGTGCAAAGTGTAGTTCTTAAAATTAGATCTAGGTCTAAATCCTTTCGATCTTTTCTCATGTCAACATTGTAAACAAAGCCTAGATCCATAAAATACTATAGCTGTAATAGAGTCGGTCAATTATATTTTTTTGAGGGTCTTTAGTTTGTTTTAGGGCTACAATACATAACTACGGTCTAAGTTAGCACCTAAGGAACATTTATGCCAAGTTTTATCTTATCTTATCTTATCTTATATAATACAGACGTTACTTCAAAAAAGAAGATGATTACGTCCTACGCGTCATGCATTTAGTCATGCATATTAACCAATGACTTAAATTCTGCCAAGTCACTGGTTTTCCTGGCTAGCTCAGGCAACCCATTCCATGCTCTAATAGCACTAGGGAAGAAGGAGTATTTGTACAAATTTGTCCTAGCATATGGGACGAGGAATGTGCCTTTATCTTTGTGTCTTTCAGAGTATTTTATTAAATTTTGTTTTTGTATTTGAAGATTATGGTTCAGTGTTTTATGTATTATTGCTACTTTACTTTTGAGCCTTCTGTCCTGAAGGCTTTCTAAATTTAGTGATTTTACTAAAGGTGTTACTCTAGTCAAATGTGAATATTCGTTTGTTATGAATCGCACTGCTCTATTTTGTGTCTGTTCTAGTTTCTTAATGTTTTCTTGAGTTGAGGGGTCCCAAACGGAGGATGCATATTCTATTATTGGCCTAACCAAGGTTAAGTAACATTTTAGTTTTATGTTCTTATTTGATTTATAGAAATTTCTTTTAATAAATCCTAATGCTTTGTTTGATTTTTTTGTAGTTTCATCAATATGTGGATTCCATGATAGTTTTTCATTTATTATAACACCTAGGTATTTTGCGTTTTTAGTCTGTGATACTGGTTTGCCATGAATAAGATAAGTGGAATTAATTTGTTTTAGTTTTTTTGTTACTCTTAACAACTGACATTTTTCTGGGTGGAAAGACATGCTCCAATTTGATTCCCATTTCTGTAATTCATCTAATTCTCTTTGTAAAATATCTGTGTCTTGTGTTGTTTTTATTGTTCTATATATTATCAAGATTGGTCAAGCGGTTTTGATTTCTATTCGTAACATACGCCCCACATTCTACTTTATATATATATATATATATATATATATATATATATATATATATATATATATCATGGGCGTAGCCAGGGGGGGGTTCTTGGGGTTCAAACCCCCCCCCGAAATGAAATCCCCCCCCCCAGGGGGGGGACGGAATTAAGTGACTGATTTTTGCTTTCATTTTGTTTATTTTAGGTGAGATTTTAATACTAAATCATCACTTACCACAGCACAGCCGAGGCAGTTTTTAGTTAAAAACCCTCTACCAGGGGGTTTTGAGTTTAAATCCCCCTACCAGGGGGTTTTGAGATTTTAAAAACCCCTATCAGGGGGTTTTGAGATACAAATCCCTCTACCAGGGGGCTTTGAGTTTAAAACCCCCTACAGGGGGTTTTGAATTTTAAACCCCCTACCAGAGGTTTTTGCAGTTAAATCCCCCTCTTCTATAAAAACAAAACAAAACAAAAATGCAAACAACAATCCCCAAATTCCAACAGCACAGTTGAGGAAGATTTTGATTTTAAAACCCCATCCAAAATTTACAATAACCCCATCTTCAATATAAAAAAAGCAAATTACACACTCAAAATTCTATGAGCATAGCCAAAGGGGTTTTGAGTTTAACCCCCCTCCCCCTTTACAGTTGGGGTTTGAAGCTAAAAAGTACCTCTTCAATATAAAAAAAAAGCAAATTACACACTATAAAATCTATGAGCGTAGCCAAAGGAGTTTTGAGTTTAAATCCCTCTCCTCCAGATGGCTTTTTCTTTAAAGGTTAAAACCCCTCCAGATGGTTTTGAGTTTAAAATTCCCCTACAAAGCGTTTAGAGTTGAAAACCTCTCTCTTCGATATTATTTTAAAGCAAACTACAGTCACCAAATTCTATGATCGTAGCTAAATGGGGTTTTGAATTAAAAACAAAACAAAAAAAAACCCAGAGATTTTTTAGTTTAAAACCCCTCAACAGATGATTTGACGAAAAAACATTCCTTTTCCATATAAAATCTAAAGCGAAATACAGGCATGTAATTCCAAGAGCGTAGTCAAGAAAGGTTACAAATTTCTACCAGTGGCTTGGGCTCCATTAATTAAGTGTGAAAAGTCTTCTGCCGAAATTGAAAATCATTAAATGTGTCTCAACAAAGATGGCTAAGACAGATTTTAGGAGTCAGTCAGAGAGATCGGGTCTAAATCAAAGAAATCATATGCCGAACTGGGAGTCGAATCCTTAGTAAGGTTGTGACAGAGCGTCGCATGAGGTTTTGCGGGACATGTTTTCCGACAAAATGAATTACGCAAAATAAGAGTTGCGGAAACAGCTTGTCGGCAAATGCGCCGAACGGCGCGAGAGGGTCTAAGTCAGTAAGAATAGCACATTAGGTTTTTGAAATAAAACTTTTTAATAGCAAGATAATGCACTGTAGATACCTCAGAATATGCATTTGTTGGCTTTCAATACCAGAAATAGTGCTCGGCGGCGGGGCTTCGCCCCGCGCTGGTGGAGCGCTGCGAACTCCCCCAGACTCCCTTGCTAGCAAGAGCGGGGAGTCTACAATAAACAATAAACGTCTTCCGAAAGGGTCAGAAAGTAATAAAGATTAATTATGTACACACACACACACACACACACATATATATTTTTTTTTCGCTGGGGGGGGGGGGGAGGTCGGGGGTGGAATCCCCCCCCCCAAAAAAAACCCTCCCCGAAAAAAAATCCTGGCTACGCCCATGATATATATATATATATATATATATATACCTGTAGTACCTATATTTCTATTAATATTGTTAGGTACCTCCGCGCTAAGTCTTTTCCAGATAAGTCAAACGGAGTTAACACTTAAATAACGAAACAACGCAGTTGAAAGGCCAACACTATAAAGGTAGTCGAAGCTGATAAACGATGTCGAACAAGAAGTTTAATACTTAATGAAGGGAACCATCGAATGTCGTAAAACTAAATATCTTTCGTCAATACAAATCTGTCAATATGTATGGAGTGGACATGATTCAATAATGTCAGTTATGAAATACATTAACGTTTATGTTTCAATTAAAAGAATGTGCTTTTAAAACTATGACTATGCACCAAACATCTTTTAGTACAGCGACAAGGCGTGTTAATCTAAATAGAAATAGAACTTTACATTATTAGTTCGAATTACATACATAGCAGCGATGGCTGGCACATTTTTACATTTTATCTTGACCTTTTAGTGGGCTAGTTAACATGTAATATGTCACATCTTAAGAGGGAACTGAGTTTGTTTACTTGGATAAGAATCTTTATTAGGGGGCTGGACTTCAAGCCACATCTCTACACATGTAACAAGGGTAGTCCATCACATTGAGTTCGTTAATAGACAGGTGACCACAAGTCCAATACGAGGGACGTAAATACTCTCTAGAGGTCACGCGATGGAACTGAGTTTGTTTACTTAGTAGCTAATCTTAATTAGGGGCTGGACTTCAAGACACACCTCTACAGGGGTAACCGGGCAATGAGTTTGATTATTTGGAAAAAAATCTCAATCACTTGGCTGGACTACAGGCCACACCTCTTCACGAATGCCTAGTTTGCTTACATGGATATAAATCTCAATTAGTAAGCTGGACTAAAGATCACAAACCTAAACGAGTGACCTTTTGCTACACAGAACACAAACCGATTTCATAGCCCAGTAAGCCAGTAACTAATTATTTTGTAGAAAAAGTACAAGGCTCAGATTTCTACATGCTTGACTGACCATGCCAACGTGTTTTTTTTTTTGCCTGACCACTCAACACTATTGCGTATGCTCAAGGAAAAAAAAACACTACACTAGAACTACATGTGTAGGCCCACTACCTGTATCTGACGAGGTTGTTACAATCTGCCTATTATTTTTGTGGGTAGGGAGGGTGTGGATGTTTTTTCCATATTTGGTTTTCCTAATGCTCCTAGATCTGCATAGCTGTAGAGTTAAAAATAGATCTCAATAATAGAACAGACTTTTAAATTACAAGCCTGATGACCAGTTGTTGGTCTGAAATGCAAGAAATCCTACATCCACCCACTATGCAAGACAGATGGCACCTTACCATTGAGAGATTTACATTAGTAACTAGTTAAATATATATATTTACGTATTTTACATTGACTATGCCACACACACACCCCTTTACAGTTGGTGGACTCGTACATATACACACTCAAGCTACACAGATTAGTTTGTTATAGGTCTATCTGTTTATAAATACTGTTAAGCTTTAATGCATCAATCATTAACAGAATATAAAGCAATAAGGTAAATAAAAGGAAAACAATTATTACGAATATAGGAATGTTATTTAACAGTTTGGCAAAATCCTAAGCAACACAAGCTATTTACATGACATGTAGGTATTCGGCTCCGGCTCCGGCCGAATATCATGTTTTACTATCCGGTAATATTCGGCTCCGGCCGAATATGAAAAAGTACTATCCGGTGCACCCCTAATATATATTTCAACGCTCTGTGGACTCCCCCCCCCCTCCCCATTATTTTTTCGTTAGCTTAACTTTTTTTTCAACCTTTAATCTTACTGCCAGCAATGTACAGTATAAGATCTTCATACCACCAGTTTCAGGCCCAGAAAATTGATGCATTATCCGAAGGCGAAATTGAAAGCCACATTCACTTTCCCCTTTCTACATTTATTTTGGTATTTTGTTCTCTAAATGAAAACATATATCAATTTGGTTTTATTTATTGTAATCGTTTAGCTCACCCCTTTTGAATGTAGAGAAATGACAATAGATCTAGATTTATCTTTTTAATTCTATTAGGTTAATTTTTTTTTTACCAGTGTTACATAGTAGGCTACCATTCCTTGCTCTCTCTATCTCTTTCTTTCTCTCTCTCATTAATGCTAGTCTATTAGGATTCTTTGTTTTTTTTTTTTATTTAGACAGCATCTAAAAAGAAGCGGAAATGACGTGAGTGATATTAAAAATACGTAGACCAAGGGGGAAACAAAATGCTTTAAAAAGACGGAATGTTTAAAATACTATATGTCGACTGCAGCCTTTTGGGGAAATAGAGAGAAAATAAAACACAAAGATTTGATAGAAAGCTTGCATTTTTTTTTATTATGTCAAATTGGGTTCTTAGTGAGCGTCTAAGAGGTAGCAGGAAGCTGTGTACTAAATGTCATGCATATAAGTGAGACAGTTTAAGAGATTTCATCATCAGTGAATCAATGGTATTTTACAAATACATATTGCATGTCATTGATATACAAAATAATATATTAAAAAACCTCCTATTTTACAAATGTTTGATTCAAACCGGGTAACGAGCACCGTGAATTTAACACTGTCAGCAACTCGAACGAACGATGTTATCAATTCGGCCAGCGGGTTGTAGTGCTAACTGTATTCCACGTAGTCTAGATCTTTTCTAGATCACTACTTCTAGGTCTAGAAGCTGGACGGAACTCCATATCTCGTATACGTAAGACTATAAGCGAAGCTTAATTAATCTATCAATCAACTTAAATTAGCTTTAAATTTATTAAACAACTCAGATATCTGTACATTACGTTAGTAGAAAATTAGGAACAAAAAAAAAAGTGGCCACTACTGGAATCGAACTCCCGCCGTCTCTATTAACGATGCCCATTTAACTTGGCTATTTAGTCCTACTTCTATTAGCAATATTTTAGCTTAAAATTACATTTTTTTAAATTAGTGATTCATTGTGCTTTTGACCAACGAGAGTGTAAAGTCTAAGCGGAAAGTGTAAAGAGTCAGTTTTAACATATACAAGGGTCAAAAGGTCGTTTGATTTTCTTTTTTATTAAGATACCTCATTAGTTCAATCAGCTATCAGATTTTTTACCTTCAAGTACGAAGGTTGAACTTTTTTTTTTGTTTCACTAGATGTCAGAAACTTATTTCTCTATTTGTAATTTGACCCAAATGTTCAGACATTCGTTGCCCTCAGGTCTAAGCAATCAATTTGTTGGCAGCGCTGGAACAAAGCAGATGAACAAGAAGTACCAGGCTGGGTGCAGTACAAACAAAAAAAATGAACCGGCATGTCAAAATTAAAACATTTGATCTCAATTTGTATGTTGTTGTTGTCTTCACCTCATTTCTCTAGTCCTTTCAAATGTCCATCAAAAGATGAACCCACATAGTTACAACATGTCACAAGTCAATCAAAATTTGAACCCACCAAGCTACAACATGTCACAAGTCAGTTTAAAACAAATTCTATTTGACATGACTTCCAAGTGTTGGAAGTTCCTTCAGATATGAAGAGTATTATGACATATCCCAAACCTTTTCTTCAGATATGAAGAGTATTACGACATATCCCAAACCTTTTCTTCAGACATGAAGAGTATTACGACATAGCCCAAACCTTTTCTTCAGACATGAAGAGTATTACGACATAGCCTAAACCTCCAGGGTCCAGAGTTCCAAATCCGGCACTATCGAGAACATTGTCCAGAGCGAATACCATACGACCTGTCTGCCCAGTCTGCATTACCTGCCCAGTCTGCATTGTCTGCCCTATCTGCCCAGTCTGCATTGTCTGCCCTATCTGCCCAGTCTGCATTGTCTGCCCTATCTGCCCAGTCTGCATTGTCTGCCCTATCTGCCCAGTCTGCCCTATCTGCCCAGCCTGCATTGTCTGCCCTATCTGCCCAGTCTGCATTGTCTGCCCTATCTGCCCAGTCTGCATTGTCTGCCCTATCTGCCCATTCTGCATTGTCTGCCCAGTCTGCATTGTCTGCCCTATCTGCATTGTCTGCCCTATCTGCCTAGTCTGCATTGTCTGCCCTATCTGCATTGTCTGCCCTATCTGCCTAGTCAGCATTGTCTGCCCTATCTGCCCAGTCTGCATTGTCTGCCCTATCTGCCTAGTCTGCATTGTCTGCCCTATCTGCATTGTCTGCCCTATCTGCCTAGTCTGCAATGTCTGCCCAGTCTGCCCTATCTGCATTGTCTGCCCTATCTGCCCAGTCTGCATTGTCTGCCCTATCTGCCCAGTCTGCATTGTCTGCCCTATCTGCATTGTCTGCCCTATCTGCCTAGTCTGCATTGTCTGCCCTATCTGCCCAGTCTGCATTGTCTGCCATATCTGCCTAGTCTGCATTGTCTGCCCTATCTGCCTAGTCTGCAATGTCTGCCCAGTCTGCCCAGTCTGCATTGTCTGCCCTATCTGCCCAGTCTGCATTGTCTGCTCTATCTGCCCAGTCTGCATTGTCTGCCCTATCTGCCCAGTCTGCATTGTCTGCACTATCTGCCCAGTCTTCATTGTCTGCCCTATCAGCCCAGTCTGCATTGTTTGCCCTATCTGCCCAGTCTGCATTGTCTGCCCAGTCTGCCCTATCTGCCTAGTCTGCATTGTCTGTCCAGTCTGCCTAGTCTGCATTGTCTGCCCAATCTGCCTAGTCTGCATTGTCTGCCCAGTATGCCCTATCTGCCTAGTCTGCCCTATCTGCCTAGTCTGCATTGTCTGCCCAGTCTGCCCTATCTGCCTAGTCTGCATTGTCTGCCCTATCTGCCCAGTCTGCCCTATTTACTGCAATCCTCGATCCTTTTTTTCCCCTCAATTTGTGTCTTCCTTCCACGCCATGTTGTTTACTATGTCAGATTTACTTTAGATTTGTTTGATAGATGATACAAGGAAAATTAAAAATTAAAATGTAAATATGGTAATATTCAAATTTAGAATAAAACAAGGTTACCAGTGCTGTTTGTGTGGAAACACAAACTCAAAATTGGTCCTCAAGCAGTCCGCTTAGGCAGGTAAAAAGGCAGGTTTCAATCTTTTCAGAAAGAATATCAGAAACTATGAACTACACAAACTATCAACAACTACAACCTTATCAACATCTACAACCTTATATCCGTCGATAAAAAAAAAAAAGATGTGCTAGTGTAGAAAGTGTTGCCAATACTGTTGTAGTGTTAGTTCGACTAACGACCTGATGCCACAGGATACGGAGATTTAATAATGTTATTATTATTACATTGTTACTATTCCTATGTATTCAATGAAGTGATAGTTCTGAAGATATAATTGAATGTGAACCTGGCCTCACTGATGTTAGTGAAGGATTATCTCATTTTTTTCTTCTTTTTCGTTCTTATTTTCCATGTCGGAGGGTTCAGATCAGTAATCCTTTAACTGAGATAAACTGTGCAGTGATTTCCAGATCAGGCAGCTCTCCGTATAGTTTTTGTTCTATAGGAAGGTTTTGGGGCCAGAGTCTTGTTTGAGCCTCTTGATATAGTATGCAGCTTTGAAGGACATGGTCAGCATTCTCTAGTGATGCTCCACAAGGGCAGGTTTCGTTCGTCTAATTCATTTAACTGATCTCTCATTCAAAGCCTTAAAAAAATACAATTTTCCCTTTAGTTTAATGTCTGTATGAATGCTTGGTATTTACATTTCACAGGTGTTATACATAACACTACTTAATGATTGTTGCTTTTAAATTATATTACACTTATATGTATACTAAAAAGATTTTTTCTTTGTTTTTTTTAAAAAAAGTAAACATTTTGTTTAAAATATAAGTAGAACTATCTTATCTTATATATTACTTTTGTTTAAAATATAAGTAGAACTATCTTATCTTATATATTACTTTTGTTTAACATATAAGTAGTACTATCTTATCTTATATATTACAGACGTTACTTCAAAAAAGAAGATGGCAGAAAGTATCTAATTTTGTAATACAAGTTTTAAGAATAAAATTTTTTGACAAAAAATCGTTGCATCAGAACTTTGAAAGATCTAAAATTTCATGATTTTCAATATGTTTTCTAGTTTATGAGATCTAAACCGGACGTACGGACGGACTGACAGACCTTTCGGGGGCCGCTAAAAATAATATCCATTTAATCTGTGTCAAATTAGAGATCAATCCATTTAGTACCAACATATTATACACCATGAATAATTCGTTTAAATTTTACATTTCTTCTGGAGGCGCGGTGGTTTCGAACCCGTGTCCACCGGTTCGGAAGCCAAGCGCTTTACCGCTCATCCACCAGCTTTAGGTAGCAATAATTCTTACAACATTTCTTTCCGAACAAATCCACAAACACGTCAAGCTCTTTCGAATAAAAATAAAAGTGAATAGAAATTTGTATTTTTTAAATGCCTACAACCAAGGATTCTATGCAGTGCATTCTATAAAAAACAAAATATCACGGTCAAAAAGATATTTGTATTTAGTCGTAATGACTCATTAAAAAATAATATTTATTTATCGCTCCGAGAGGAAGTATTAGTGATGAATGAGAGTCAGCCAGTGGGGTAAGGCTTTGATTTACTTATACACCACTGACACACACACACACACATAGGCTAGGTATAAATAAATAAATAAATATATATATATCTTATACTATAAAGTAGAAAGTAAGGCGTATGTATGTATGTATGTATGTATGTATGTATGTATGTATGTGTGTGTGTGTGTTTTTTCCGAATAGAAACAAAAAACGTTTGACCCATCTTGATAAAACTTGGCAGAAATGTTCCTTGGGTACTAACTGGAACCATGACGCATGTATAGTAGCCCTAAAACAAACTTAAGACCCTAAAAAAAAATAAAGTTGCCCAACTCTATGAAAGTATTAGTATTTCCTAAATTTAGGCCATGTTTATCATGGTTACATAAGAGAAGATCGAAAGGATCTAGATCTAGATCTAATTTTAAAAACTACACTTTGCACACAAAGTTTTTTACTTTGACACACAAAATTTCAAAATATAGTCTATTGATTTCATTATTTAATAAAATTAAGCTTCTAATTTGTCTTTCAAAAACATTTTTAAATAAATTCGTTCCTTATATCTGCGAAGTTAGAATTCCTGACGAACATTCTTTTATTACACAAAACCGAAATGTTACACATCTCTCTTTCCTAGGTCTAAAACTCTAATTCAACTCTAAGATGATAGAACTTCTCTTCGCAAAGATAGTTTTATACTTTAACACATGAACATACATTCATTTTATATGTTAATCAAATTAACATTCAATTTTTTTTTTCTAAAGCATTTTTCATACATACGTTCGCTTTAGCTGCAATGCCGTGTTGACAGATATTCTAATATTTTCATTCATGTGTCGCGCAAACCTTACATGCGCAGAGAAAACACGCTGTGATTGGACAGGCAAATGAGGCTCTATTTGGGTGATATTAAATATACTAAAGTAAAATAATGAATAAGCTTACTGAACCTTAAATTCAATCTTAAACTATTAGATCAAGAATGTTTAGAGAAACTGTGAAAGTAGATGTATTTTACTTAATTTAAACAAATGAATCTAAGTTTAATCTAGGCCAAAAACTATATTAGACTCCAGATCTAGATCTCAATATATATGCAAGCAAATATTTTTGTAACAAAAATGGATTTAGGTCGATTAACTATTTTAATAGCACTATTCCTAATATTTTTACTTTCACGCATTCGCTTTACTAATAACATTATTATTTTATTTTATTGTTTCAAATTATTATTATAGCTTTTATATAGCGCTACTTTAATGCATATAGAATGCTCATAGCGCTATGGTCCATTCACATTTGTTTCCGTGCTGCCTTTAGGTGCTCAGTAAACACAGCGCTCAACTCGAGTCGGGTGTCGAGCCACGCGCCCCCTTCATAGGAAGCCAAGCCAAGTTCAAGCGTACTTAGCCTCTCGACCACGCTTCCCACAAACTATTCTAATGTACTATATCAGTAACACGCATATTGAGACCCACTGGCCGCGAGTAATATGGGGCTAGTATATAAATATATATAAGAGAGAGAGAGAGAGAGAGAAAGAGAGAGAGAGAGAGAATGAAAGCTATTTTATTTTTGCATCAGTTGTAAAATGTTCAAATGGAATTAATTTCTGGCTCATCGCCCAATCCTTAACCAGTCGTTCCACCTTACTCATCCCACCCACCCCCACCCAAAGAAAGAAGTGAATGTATCCAGAATATTCCAGACAGTATCCTCATGAGAAGACAATTTCACTACACGTAAAAAATATCGACTTTGTCCATAACATATAATTGTTTCAATCCAATAAATAAAGAACTAATTACTGATGAAAAGAATGATAGGACTTTACTTGATTAACTATCAACATATTTCTTCTATTGTCATCAATATTTAACGTAAACAGCCATTGAAGAGTACTTCTTATTCTTATTGATGATTATAAAAGATAAATGAATAGATAAATATTTAGAAAGATAAGAGAAAGAATGAGAAAGAGAGAGAGAGAGTGAGAGAGAGAAAGAGCTTCAGATCGAACCAGAAGAGGCCTTGTATAATAGAGCATTCAGATTTCCCTGTACAAAAAGACTACCTGTGAAGTCTGACTTTGAGTTGGCAACAGGTAATAAGGAAAGACAACTCAACCAATTTTCTTATTTTAGCGTGTTACCAATGACAGGGCAATACAATGGTGCACCTACGTGACGTCAATTGTGACGTCATTGTGAGCATCTTTTGGCCTAGTATTACTTTGCAGTTCACTTGTAAGTGATTTAATGTGTGTGTGTGTGTGTTGTCGTGCTAAGGTGTGCATGCACGCATCTCTCGCACACACAGACACACACACACGCACGTAAGCAAAACCAACGGGTCCTTAGCCTACACAATTTGAATGGCTTAGAGTTGTGACGTCACACTGTGTGAGTACACCATGTCTTCTCTATCAGCTTGCACATCTATAAGACGTGTTGGTCAAACTGCAGTTCTCCTACATCTACTGTTAGGTCTAGAAAACTACCTCAGTGTGGACGTCTATAAGACGTGTTGGTCAAACTGCAGTTCTCCTACATCTACTGTTAGGTCTAGAAAACTACCTCAGTGTGGACGTCTATAAGACGTGTTGGTCAAACTGCAGTTCTCCTACATCTACTGTTAGGTCTAGACAACTACCTCAGTGTGGACGTTGTGGACGTCTTGTCCACTATTGTGGGAAGCGTGGTCGAGAGGCTTAGCACGCTTAAACTTGGCTTGGCTACCTATGAAGGGGGCTCGAGGTTCGACACCCGACTTGGGCAGCGTTGTGTTTACTGAGCGCCTAAATACCCTAGATACCTCCTCCCTCACAAATGAGATTGGACCATAGCGTTCTGAGCATAGAGTAGAGATACTTGACTTATACATTGGCATAGACAAGACATGATGCAATACATAATTAACCAATTAGTCAATTAATTACAGGTAATTAATTATTTGGTTTGATAACAACAAGGGATATATATCCTTCAGTATTCAAAAGTACGGCTAGATATGTAGCGTTTGGATATCTTAGATAATTGAGCACATTATTTCTCCCGCACCCTTTCTCAATCTAGTTGAAACTTTAAACAATTATTTATTGCACCTAACAAAACATGAATCAATTAAAAAATTAACTAATTAGTCAATTAATTATTGGTAATTGATTATTTTGTTTGATATTGAATAAGGGAAATAACGTCTACATTATCAAATAGATATAATTGTAAGTGCGGACTTCTTTTCCTTAGATAAGCTTTGTGTCTATACACGCCCAACAAATAGTCCTTTCTGTGGTTGTAAGGATCTGGATATACACAGAGAGAATACAAGTAAATAAATCTGGTTGGAGCTTTGGGTCAGCACTTTAACAGTTGGCTTATTCTGCCCAGCAATAGGACTGGAATTGAATAGCAAGCAAGGTGCGACAAAGGAAGTAGGTTCTCAAATTGCTACTGGAGCAGGAATTCTAAATAATGGATTTGAAGGATCACTCAAAATCTACCAGCCAGTAGAGAGTTTATTCATGTGTCTGTTAAATGTGTACATCTGTCCGTAAAACTTGTACATGTCTGTACAACTTGCACATTACGCTCTGTGAGAATGTTGTCTACATTTGTGTATGTTTTAGAAAGACTAAATATGTTGTCTACATTTGTGTATGTTTTAGAAAGACTTCAAGTCACTACATGATATGTTGTCTACATTTGTGTATGTTTTAGAAAGACTACAAGTCACTACATGATATGCTGTCTATATTTGTGTATGTTTTAGAAAGAATACATAATATGCTGTCTACATGTATCCTTGAGAAAATCTTAGCTTTATAACTGAATGCACGCATGTATATGTCTATATGTTTCAGAATAGCTTGACTATGTCATGTGTATATGTCTATATGTTTCAGAATAGCTTGACTATGTCATGTGTATATGTCTATATGTTTCAGAATAGCTTGACTATGTCATGTGTATATGTCTATATGTTTCAGAATATCATGACTATGTCATGTGTGTGTGTCTGTAAGTTCCAGAATATCTTGACTATGTCATGTGTGTATGTCTATATATTTCAGAATATCTTGACTATGTCATGTGTGTATGTCTATATGTTTCAGAATATCTTGACTATGTCATGTGTGTATGTCTATATGTTTCAGAATATCTTGACTATGTCATGTGTGTATGTTTATATGTTTCAGAATATCTTGACTATGTCATGTGTGTATGTTTATATGTTTCAGAATATCTTGACTATGTCATGTGTGTATGTCTATATGTTTCAGAATATCTTGACTATGTCATGTGTGTATGTCTATATGTTTCAGAATATCTTGACTATGTCATGTGTGTATGTTTATATGTTTCAGAATATCTTGACTATGTCATGTGTGTATGTCTATATGTTTCAGAATATCTTGACTATGTCATGTGTGTATGTTTATATGTTTCAGAATATCTTGACTATGTCATGTGTGTATGTTTATATGTTTTAGAATATCTTGACTATGTCATGTGTGTATGTCTATATGTTTCAGAATATCTTGACTATGTCATGTGTGTATGTTTATATGTTTCAGAATATCTTGACTATGTCATGTGTGTATGTCTATATGTTTCAGAATATCTTGACTATGTCATGTGTGTATGTCTATATGTTTCAGAAAGCCTTTCCTCTCTGATGTCCTTATGTGTGCTTTAGAAAGTGTTCTCTCTGTGATGTGCCTACGTTCAAATGAACAATCCCACGAGTTGAACTAATTCACTTAACTTTCTACAACGACATCACATTCTTCCAGGGAATATGTTTTCATCTCTTGACCTGAATATCATGCCAGAGCTCCTTTCCCGCCCCAACCTTCTACCTAGTTTTTGTTTACTGCAAGCCTCACTCCTTCCCCCCCCCCCCCCCCCCCGTAGTTATGATCCGAAGAGATGAAGAACGTATTAAACAAAGAGGCCGCTGTAGACATGTCTGTATGAGGAAATCTGGTCATAATTATGGAGGGAAAACCCATCTATAGTGGAATTCAGAGCTTCGTGATGATCTCCCCTTCATCTTGGCACGAGTTACCTGCCCTTGGTATCACAGTAGGTAGAGTAGGTAAGAACTATTCTTGATGGTGAGATAGTCTGTATGTACCAGTAGAAGTACATGCTGTATGTATACGAGCGCTCAACATACGACACTACTTAGGTCTAGAACTTTGTTGAGTTCTTGAGGCAGTCATCTCTTGGTTATACAACGTGGAGCATTTAATGGAACATTTTATAAGCGAGATTAGGAAGAATACAAAAGATTTTTTGACCAGATCTACAACCGAGAATTGCCACTGGAAATGACCCCTACCATTCAAAGGAGCGAGATGTGGAGGACACAACAGAATTGGTAAAAATAATTAGTTCATGTGTTTATATTTTGCCACGAAAATTTACAGTGTGAAAATGGGTTTACCAGTATAGCCGACATATCTAATATCAAATACTTAGCAAACGGTTTTACCCAATTTGTTAAAAATTTTCGTTCTTTAATAGAGATAAATTTAGGTATTTTTTATTTATTTTTTAGGGTCTTGAGGCTGTGGGAGGGACAACGGTCTGCGCTATGATCTGAGGAACAGTTATTTTAAGATTCGTCAAACGGTTTTGATTTCTATGCGGGTCATACATCCATACTCCTGACATTCTACTATATATAATGTATTTCACGATATCGATTTCGAAAATGTGCCCCCTTCCCAAATCTAGAATCCATTGTGTGCTGCAGGTCTAAAACTGGTCAAGAAAAGTATAAATATTTGGTTAATATAAACGTGAGAAAGCTGACGATATTAAATTTGCATTTGCACTCGATCGCCCCTCCCCGCACCGGCCGTGAACCGATGAAACATAAAATAACTATAGTGTAATAGACATAGTGTACTAGACGTAGTGTACTAGACGTAGTGTACTAGACGTAGTGTTCTAGACGTAGTGTTCTAGACGTAGTGTACTAGACGTAGTGTACTAGACGTAGTGTACTAGACGTAGTGTTCTAGACGTAGTGTACTAGACGTAGTGTTCTAGACGTAGTGTACTAGACGTAGTGTACTAGACGTAGTGTTCTAGACGTAGTGTTCTAGACGTAGTGTACTAGACGTAGTGTACTAGACGTAGTGTACTAGACGTAGTGTACTAGACGTAGTGTACTAGACGTAGTGTACTAGACGTAGTGTTCTAGACGTAGTGTTCTAGACGTAGTGTTCTAGACGTAGTGTACTAGACGTAGTGTACTAGACGTAGTGTTCTAGACGTAGTGTACTAGACGTAGTGTACTAGACGTAGTGTACTAGACGTAGTGTACTAGACGTAGTGTTCTAGACGTAGTGTACTAGACGTAGTGTTCTAGACGTAGTGTTCTAGACGTAGTGTTCTAGACGTAGTGTACTAGACGTAGTGTACTAGACGTAGTGTACTAGACGTAGTGTACTAGACGTAGTGTTCTAGACGTAGTGTTCTAGACGTAGTGTTCTAGACGTAGTGTTCTAGACGTAGTGTTCTAGACGTAGTGTACTAGACGTAGTGTACTAGACGTAGTGTTCTAGACGTAGTGTAATAGACGTAGTGTACAAGACGTAGTGTACTAGACGTAGTGTTCTAGACGTAGTGTTCTAGACGTAGTGTTCTAGACGTAGTGTACTAGACGTAGTGTTCTAGACGTAGTGTTCTAGACGTAGTGTTCTAGACGTAGTGTACTAGACGTAGTGTACTAGACGTAGTGTAATAGACGTAGTGTACAAGACGTAGTGTACTAGACGTAGTGTTCTAGACGTAGTGTTCTAGACGTAGTGTTCTAGACGTAGTGTTCTAGACGTAGTGTAATAGACGTAGTGTAATAGACGTAGTGTAATAGACGTAGTGTAATAGACGTAGTGTACTAGACGTAGTGTAATAGACGTAGTGTAATAGACGTAGTGTAATAGACGTAGTGTAATAGACGTAGTGTACTAGACGTAGTGTACTAGACGTAGTGTAATAGACGTAGTGTTCTAGACGTAGTGTAATAGACGTAGTGTAATAGACGTAGTGTACTAGACGTAGTGTTCTAGACGTAGTGTAATAGACGTAGTGTTCTAGACGTAGTGTTCTAGACGTAGTGTTCTAGACGTAGTGTTCTAGACGTAGTGTAATAGACGTAGTGTAATAGACGTAGTGTACTAGACGTAGTGTTCTAGACGTAGTGTAATAGACGTAGTGTACTAGACGTAGTGTTCTAGACGTAGTGTAATAGACGTAGTGTAATAGACGTAGTGTAATAGACGTAGTGTTCTAGACGTAGTGTAATAGACGTAGTGTACTAGACGTAGTGTTCTAGACGTAGTGTTCTAGACGTAGTGTTCTAGACGTAGTGTACTAGACGTAGTGTACTAGACGTAGTGTAATAGACGTAGTGTTCTAGACGTAGTGTACTAGACGTAGTGTACTAGACGTAGTGTAATAGACGTAGTGTAATAGACGTAGTGTAATAGACGTAGTGTTCTAGACGTAGTGTACTAGACGTAGTGTTCTAGACGTAGTGTAATAGACGTAGTGTACTAGACGTAGTGTACTAGACGTAGTGTAATAGACGTAGTGTAATAGACGTAGTGTACTAGACGTAGTGTACTAGACGTAGTGTACTAGACGTAGTGTACTAGACGTAGTGTTCTAGACGTAGTGTAATAGACGTAGTGTAATAGACGTAGTGTAATAGACGTAGTGTAATAGACGTAGTGTACTAGACGTAGTGTTCTAGACGTAGTGTTCTAGACGTAGTGTTCTAGACGTAGTGTAATAGACGTAGTGTAATAGACGTAGTGTACAAGACGTAGTGTTCTAGACGTAGTGTACTAGACGTAGTGTTCTAGACGTAGTGTAATAGACGTAGTGTACAAGACGTAGTGTACTAGACGTAGTGTTCTAGACGTAGTGTTCTAGACGTAGTGTACTAGACGTAGTGTAATAGACGTAGTGTACTAGACGTAGTGTACAAGACGTAGTGTTCTAGACGTAGTGTACTAGACGTAGTGTTCTAGACGTAGTGTACTAGACGTAGTGTTCTAGACGTAGTGTAATAGACGTAGTGTACAAGACGTAGTGTTCTAGACGTAGTGTTCAAGACGTAGTGTACTAGACGTAGTGTTCTAGACGTAGTGTTCTAGACGTAGTGTTCTAGACGTAGTGTTCTAGACGTAGTGTACAAGACGTAGTGTACTAGACGTAGTGTTCTAGACGTAGTGTTCTAGACGTAGTGTACTAGACGTAGTGTACTAGACGTAGTGTTCTAGACGTAGTGTTCTAGACGTAGTGTAATAGACGTAGTGTACTAGACGTAGTGTTCTAGACGTAGTGTTCTAGACGTAGTGTTCTAGACGTAGTGTACTAGACGTAGTGTACTAGACGTAGTGTACTAGACGTAGTGTTCTAGACGTAGTGTTCTAGACGTAGTGTTCTAGACGTAGTGTTCTAGACGTAGTGTAATAGACGTAGTGTAATAGACGTAGTGTTCTAGACGTAGTGTTCTAGACGTAGTGTTCTAGACGTAGTGTAATAGACGTAGTGTAATAGACGTAGTGTAATAGACGTAGTGTTCTAGACGTAGTGTAATAGACGTAGTGTAATAGACGTAGTGTAATAGACGTAGTGTACTAGACGTAGTGTACTAGACATAGTGAAGGGAGTATTCCTTTACACAGTTTTGTTTATGTAAATATCTTCTACATCTAATTTTCTTTTTTTTTCTCTTTTTCTTAGTTGAAAGAAGAAAACTACATTCTCAGAATCTATCTATCTATCTATCTATCTATCTATCTATCTATCTATCTATCTATCTATCTATCTATCTATCTATATATCTATCTATCTATCTATCTATCTATCTATCTATCTATCTATCTATCTACATATATGTCATGGAAAAAAATGAACTAAATTGATGATAATATATAGAAGTAAATACACCTTAACATGAAACTATACCAGTTGTAACCAGAGGCTTTACAAAGTGTCTATTAAAAAGAACTAGTGATGCTAGTGGGCAAACGCAGTGACTTCCAGCCTTACAAGTGCATACGTATTGTAGCTCCGACAAGATTTTTCATATTTGTCAGTTGTATCTTTCAAAGCAGATGTAGGTCTAGTTTCTTTTTCTTTTTGTTAGGTTCTCTTCAACTGCAGTTTTATCAATACAAATGTGGCAATTTCAAGTTTATATTGTTTAAAATATACATCTGTTTGATTCACAAGAGTGTCTCGCAAAAAAACACCTAGCCTACACCAAATTTAGGTCTTGCGCCGCCACTGTCAGAAACATTGAACTAAATCCTCATAACATGGAAGTCTATCAGCTGCAACAATACACTCAACTCTGTATAACATGGAAGTCTATTAGCTGCAACAATACACTCAACTCTGTATAACATGGAAGTCTATCAGCTGCAAAAATACACTCAACTCTGTATAACATGGAAGTCTATCAGCTGCAACAATACACTCAACTCTGTATAACATGGAAGTCTATCAGCTGCAAAAATACACTCAACTCAGTATAACATGGAAGTCTATCAGCTGCAACAATACACTCAACTCTGTATAACATGGAACGAATCCTCTACACCTTCAAAGTAGTGAAATAGCAAATGTACCGATAGAATTACATTCCTCGTGCCTTGGTGAAATACAAAAAATTCTAAAGATTCAGTGCATCCACCATAAATATTAAGACAGAACACATGATAATCTAAAAGATAGATTGTAAGACTTGATGTTAAATGCAGACCCCCAGACTAGAGATCAGCAACTTAGAATTGAAAGAAAGATCCCCCAGAAAAAAAATCTTCCCATCTAATTAGGCTACTACCATGATGAGTGTAAAAGAGTTTGAAAAAGAAAGTACACATTAGAAGATCTAGGAACTAGGTGAATGCCTTCCTTCCAGCCGTTCTCTATTTACTGTTTCAATAAGTCCACCAGCAGTGTGTACATGACGTCACTTGGTGTACAGATAAAACGTTTCCTGCTATAATCATCATCACACCATCGTACTCGAGGTCAAAATACACAGACTCGCAGTGCTGCTTCGGAAAATACCCAAAATAAAAGTATTTTGATACCCAGACTGTTACCGCGTGTATTCTCCAACTTGTATCTTTCTGTTTCTAGAACGAAACAAATTGTGAACCAAATCACTTGTGGTGTGAACTGAGAACCACTCCTCTCTTCCCCCCAAACTCAGTTCTTCTCATGATACTAAGCTACATAGATCTCCATGCATTTTGTGTGTGTATATGTGTTGTGACCAAAGAAAATAATGTTATTAAAATAATAGAATGGCTACATTAGCAGCAGTTTTTTTTATTACAGCTGTACACACTAAGGACAATTCGATGCTAAAAGCTGTACACACTAAGGACAATTCGATGCTAATAGCTGTACACACTAAGGACAATTCGATGCTAATAGCTGTACACACTAAGGACAATTCGATGCTAATAGCTGTACACACTAAGGACAATTCGATGCTAATAGCTGTACACACTAAGGACAATTCGATGCTAATAGCTGTACACAATCAGGACAATTCGATGCTAATAGAATTAATTTAAAAAAAAAGTGCAATAGAACTTCCCAAAAGCAAAACTTTGAAAAATACCCAACTCTCGTGAGAAATCCCCAGACCCTGGAGAACCGACGATTCAGTGTCAGAATGTGAAAGTTTACGAGGTTTACATGTAGAGCGGCGTGAAATTTAAAACTGATGGCTCAAGTCTCGCTCGACACCGGTAACGTAAATTCCGCCTGTGATGTATGAGTTTCTCCGGTGCTGACTTTGATACTTTGGTGGGCGGTGCAAGATGAAACATGATGCTTAAGAAAGTTCCCCCATCCCCCTAAACCCACAATAGACCCATGGTCCTGGTTGCCGTCCTATGACACAGTAGGGGAATGGACTTATCAGACTTTAGATGTCAAATTGACATATCAGTCTCTTGAGTTTTATGTTTGTGCTGAAATTCTACCCAGATCAACACAGGTATTACATTTGGCTACATCCAGGTAGGCTAACATTTTGCGAGTGATAAAGTTATCTGAAACACATTTAATCACAGACAGTACTTAGACTTTTCATCATCCTTTAGAAATGATAAATACCGTGGCACTGATATATCAAGACAAATAATAGCTATGAAAAGTTGTTGTTTTTTAAATACAAAAGTACTTTCTTTTGCTTGTTACTTGAATATAGATTGGTAAAAAGTGGAACTTTACACAAATGTTGTCCAGTTTCGGCCTTCACAAATAGATCTATTTCATTGACAGCTCAAATTCAAATGATGCCTTAAAAGTGCCTTATAAAAACATTTAGTGGCAGCGGTAAACAGGAACCTTCCAATTATAAGTCAACATTGAAGAAATGGAGCCAGAAAGTTTAGTTACTGCACTGGGTCAGAAAGTTTAGTTACTGCACTGGGTCAGAAAATTTAGTTACTGCACTGGCTCAGAAAGTTTAGTTACTGCACTGGGTCAGAAAGTTTAGTTACTGCACTGGGTCAGAAAATTTAGTTACTGCACTGGCTCAGAAAGTTTAGTTACTGCACTATGTCAGAAAGTTTAGTTACTACACTGGGTCAGAAAGTTTAGTTACTGCACTGACTCAGAAAATTTAGTTACTGCACTGGCTCAGAAAATTTAGTTACTGCACTGGCTCAGAAAGTTTAGTTACTGCACTGGGTCAGAAAGTTTAGTTACTGCACTGGCCTAGAAAGTTTAGTTACTGCACTGGCTCAGAAAATTTAGTTACTGCACTGGCTCAGAAAGTTTAGTTACTGCACTGGCTCAGAAAATTTAGTTACTGCACTGGCTCAGAAAGTTTAGTTACTGCACTGGCTCAGAACGTTTAGTTACTGCACTGGCTCAGAAAGTTTAGTTACTGCACTGGGTCAGAAAATAAATTTAGTTACTGCACTGGCTCAGAAAGTTTAGTTACTGCACTGGCTCAGAAAATTTAGTTACTGCACTGACTCAGAAAGTTTATTTACTGCACTGGGTCAGAAAGTTTAGTTACTGCACTGGCTCAGAAAGTTTAGTTACTGCACTGGGTCAGAAAATTTAGTTACTGCACTGGCTCAGAAAGTTTAGTTACAGCACTGGCTCAGAAAATTTAGTTACTGCACTGGGTCAGAAAGTTTAGTTACAGCACTGGGTCAGAAAGTTTAGTTACAGCACTGGGTCAGAAAGTTTAGGTACTGCACTGGGTCAGAAAGAAAAGCAAAACAAAAGAACTATGACCTATGCAAAGTTAAAGCAAAGCTCTGCCAGATGACTAGATCTATACACATGGAGACGTCTACTAAGTCAAGCCAGGCGCACTTCACCCTATGTCGACCTTCTACTTCCAGACTATCTCGATGCTACTGTGAGCCAGTTCTAGTTACTTGATGCTTCCACAGCAAGTGGTCACGCAATGTTTCCTGTGTGTTCAGTTCGTCCTGGTGTGTGCTCCATATGTGTGCCTGTGCTCTAGGGTGTACTACCATGACATATGGTCAGATCACATTCTTTAAGTTTTGACTTAATATATCAAGTATCATTCCCAGAAACTAATTTACAAATATTTCCATTATTCAATTTTCAAGAATCATTCCCTAAACTCAGTGTTCAAGTATTTGACAGAAATAAGGGCAAACGTAAATTGCCCAGGGTCAAATGTAGAAGTATGATTTCCATAATTCAATGATTTTAGGGAGAGAAAAAACAAACTTTTCTAAAACGGATTATTTTTGTTGGTTGGGTGCCTATTAGTATAACATTATCACCTTTTTTTAATTGTTCTCATCTCTTGTAAGTCTACGCTCAGACGTTTAAACTCACGCCTTCACTACGTACAGTTCTGCAACATGTTTGTACAATAAATCACTCAAGAACCTTTGAATTATTTTTGAAACTGTCTTTCAAATTGTATTTCATGTCTCTAACCAGTGGGGAATAGGAAATAGGAAATAAGAAGACAGATGTATGATGGGAGATTATAATTTGGAACAAATGAGTCTTGGAGGAGCATGAACATTACAGGAAAGATGGATGTAAATGTTGCTTTCTAGCTGTGATTCCCAATGTGGCCTATATAGACTCTTAGGCGTCTAAAATCTTATTTAAGTAGGTCGTGACTTTAAATCTGATTTTCCATGGATGGAATTACCTCATGCACACCTGGGCCTATACAGGCGAAAAATGTATTTGTCAGCAGTCGTAACATAAGAAGAATAACTGCTCGGAATATGAAATGAAAAGGATATCAGCTCTTCTGGCTTACATAAAGATATTATGAAATATCGCCATTTAGTTTCTAATTGCTTTCTCATCTTCATGTCTAGTGGTAAGAAGTTTCAGTACAATGACTACTCTTCTATTAAATAATACAAAAAGGAGAGAGAAAGAGGGAGAGAATGTTATACACCTTTTCTTTAAAAGGAAGGTGTTGTATATGTATGTATTTCAGGAATATAGTAAGTCACAACTCTTAGCGAAACTTGCCACAAGTATTAGGATACAGAATATGGAAAGTTTTAGAAATGTCTTGACTAAATACACCAAACGAATGTCCTATAGGTAAGTCACTAGAGAATGTTTTCGTTCAAAGTTGACTCGGCACTTCAAACATTAAATCCAAAACAATTTGCACACACATGAAAACATAAACAAATGAAATTATTCAAAATTGATGAAAAAAGCCCCCCCCCCCCAAAAAAAAACCTTAGGTAATCAAATATTTGGCTGCTACAAGCGTAATACAATGGACCCTTGCAAGATATTTGTACAAAAATTATATCAACTTTGTCTTGTAAAAATTGTGTACACGTTATTTCTCCCATACCCAATCTCGGATCTAGTTAAAACTTTGAACAATTATTTTTTGTACCTGAAAAATAAGAATCGATTAAAAAAATAATAAATTAGCTAATTAACTATTGGTAAATAATTATTTTGTTTGGTATCGAACCGGGGATAGAACTTGTATACGTTGAATTAGTCCCCTTGGTAGGTGGCCAATTGAAGTGTGAGCAGTGACGTTCAATGACAAGTCGTAGAGCTTTCTGAACAATGCATTTATAAAGCGATCACGGCAACATTTATTCAGAGACACTTTTCTTGTCCCCCTCCTTGCAAAGTAGACCAGACAGTGTGGGGGCAGGATGAAAGCGCATTGAGAATGAAAGATATTGCGCTAAACAAAAACAATTGGTAAAAATATTTCTAATTGCACAGATTTACTAATTGTTAGTCTATCAGTGGTCTTCAACCTTTTTTGGCCTACCGCCCCCTTTTCGAATTTTTTCTTTAAAAAAATCCGCCAGCGCCCCCCTCAAAGAAAAACAGTTATAAAGAAGCGTGAGAAGGCAAATATGAACAAAATATCATCTATTTATTAATTTTTATGCTGTCAATAACACTTATCCCGCTTGGGAGACGACCGCATTCGAGCTTTGAGGAAGACTGAGTTATAGAGGTGCCCCCTCCCCCGTGAGCGCTATTAAGATTTATTCAGGCTCCATTTCGCTCTCACTGGCATAGAGGAAAGTACCTAGCAGCATTCTCTGGCAGCAGAAAGCTCTTACAAAAACTGCGGGACAAACATTTGATGCTCAAAGAAAAGCCAGCATACAACGGCTTTGTCTGCATAAATTTCGGGAAAAAATTTAGATCGCAGTTGGGTTTTGCGAAGTTATGTGAAACACTCGACTCAGCCGTAATCTTCGGAATTAAAGGCAAAAAACAGCCAATATTATCATTATGCAAAAATTATGTCAAATAATTTGCAGTGGCTACACACAAAAATGAATTGTAAAGACTTTCTTTCAAATCCTAAGAATAATCTCCGTTTAAATTTTTGAATATTAGGGCCTACTGTTTTTAGGTTTAATTGTAAATTTAGTTTTATTTTTTAATATAAATATTATTATTGCTGAATTCACTCTAGCACTGTCTCAACAAGATCCTACTCTAGACCTGTCTCAACAAGATCCTACTCTAGCACTGTCTCAACAAGATCCCACTCTAGCACTGTCTCAACAAGATCCCACTCTAGCACTGTCTCAACAAGATCCCACTCTAGCACTGTCTCAACAAGATCCCACTCTAGCACTGTCTCAACAAGATCCTACTCTAGCCCTGTCTCAACAAGATCCTACTCTAGACCTGTCTCAACAAGATCCTACTCTAGACCTGTCTCAACAAGATCCTACTCTAGACCTGTCTCAACAAGATCCTACTCTAGACCTGTCTCAACAAGATCCTACTCTAGCACTGTCTCAACAAGATCCCACTCTAGCACTGTCTCAACAAGATCCTACTCTAGCACTGTCTCAACAAGATCCCACTCTAGCACTGTCTCAACAAGATCCCACTCTAGCACTGTCTCAACAAGATCCCACTCTAGCACTGTCTCAACAAGATCCTACTCTAGCCCTGTCTCAACAAGATCCTACTCTAGCACTGTCTCAACAAGATCCTACTCTAGACCTGTCTCAACAAGATCCTACTCTAGACCTGTCTCAACAAGATCCTACTCTAGCACTGTCTCAACAAGATCCCACTCTAGCACTGTCTCAACAAGATCCTACTCTAGCACTGTCTCAACAAGATTCTACTCTAGCACTGTCTCAACAAGATCCTACTCTAGCACTGTCTCAACAAGATCAATTTCAATAAGTGAATTTAAGTTCGTAAATATTTTAATGTCTTTAAGTTTAAAAAATACACATGTGTAAATATCAAGTGTGTGTGTGTGTGTCAGTGGAGCTACAGATAACTAAAATTATGTATTCCATGACATTAAACAATCATATATATCGGATATGTATATATCCGTTTTGTTCGTTTTATACTCTAGATGCTAGAATGTATCATTGTCAATGTTTCGTCGTTCATCTTTGTTCTAATGTTTATTTAGTGGTTTACTTGACGTTCTTCTTTGTTCTAAGGTTTATTTAGTGGTTTACTTGACGTTCATCTTTGTTCTAAGGTTTATTTAGGGGTTTACTTGACATTCATCTTTGTTCTAATGTTTATTTAGTAATTTACTTGACATTCATCTTTGTTCTAAGGTTTATTTAATAGTTTACTTGACATTCATCTTTGTTCTAAGGTTTATTTAATAGTTTACTTGACATTCATCTTTGTTCTAATGTTTATTTAATAGTTTACTTGACGTTCATCTTTGTTCTGATGTTTATTTAGTAGTTTACTTGACATTCATCTTTGTCCTGATGTTTATTTAATAGTTTACTTGACATTCATCTTTGTTTTAATGTTTATTTAGTAATTTACTTGACATTAATCTTTGTTCTAATGTTATTAGTAATTTACTTGACATTCATCTTTGTTCTAATGTTTATTTAGTAGTTTACTTTACGTTCATCTTTGTTCTAATGTTTATCAGAGGGGAAGATTTTGTATCTCCCTGTCTACTAACGAAAGATCTAACTTTCTATTTCAATTTATTGGTTGAAGCATGTCAGTTTAAGACAGTCTCGACTAAACGTCACAGCGTCACGACTTATGACTTAACAGTTAAGACACAGTCATCAGATTTTAATTAAAACTATTTCTTTCAATAAAAAAAATCATTAAACAAAGTTGATTTAGTTTAAGACTCTTGACTTTTTATCTTTGTTAGCAAATGTTTATTGTGTGGTCAGTGTCTTGTGTAATGAGTTAGTTCTTTATTGGGTTTTATTTAGTGGAATGGTATCAGTTTGAAATCTTCATTTGGAATTAGTGGCTGAAGAAAAAGTAAAAAAAAAAAAGTATTTTCACTTTCCACCCTGAATCACCTTAGTGCATCTTGAAGTGCGCTACTGTCCGATCCCTTCTGTCGACATGTTTGGTGGGGGTGGGGCTTGGATCCCCTTCCTTAAAAAGGTTTTTATCTTAATGAGTTTTTAAAATTAATGATAGCGTGGAATAAATATCAATCTTTAGTGAAAGTTTTTTTCTTTCTAGGAGACTTTGAGACAGGATTGAAGGAAGACATCTATGAGTTTGGAGTCTATGATTGTCTGTTTATCTGTGATTGTCTATTTATCTGTGACTGCGTATTCATTTGTGATTGTCTGTTGATTTGTGAATGTCTGTTGATTTGTGATTGTCTGTTGATTTGTGAGTGTCTGTTGATTTGTGAGTGTCTGTTGATTTGTGAGTGTCTGTTGATTTTCCATTGTCTGTTGATTTGTGAGTGTTTGTTGATTTTCCATTGTCTGTTGATTTGTGAGTGTCTGTTGATTTTCCATTGTCTGTTGATTTTCCATTGTCTGTTGATTTGTGAGTGTCTGTTGATTTCCCATTGTTAGTTGATCTGTGACTTGTCTTAGTGTGTGCAGGCAAGCGTACTAGATTAAAATATTAACACGAATATTCACCCCCCCCCCGCCAAAAAAAAAGAAAAGAACAGCCCTCGATACTAAACAATGTTTTCTAACAATAGGAAGTTTAAATAACGGGCACTGTGTGCGTCACCATAATTGTATGCATAGAGTTAGTATCAAGAGATGGCAGCAGCTACATGGCTGCTTAGAAGTACTTGGATACTAGAACAAGCAAACCATTAAGAGCTTGTGATGAAAAGTGACTTACTTGAGGGCCTGGATCCACACCTGCCCTGGCACTAAAGGATGTGTGAACGTCAGTTTGGTGTTGGAGCTGGACACACTTACTACAATGTATTCCAGTTGGGTTTAGACTTTTTCTGAAATAAATAACAGACATCTTAAGTTCAGAGACACATTCACAGACAGCAGACATCATAAGTTCAGACACATCCACAGACAGCAGACATCATAAGTTCAGACACATCCACAGACAGCAGACATCATAAGTTCAGACACATCCACAGAAAGCAGACATCATAAGTTCAGAGACATATCCACAGACAGCAGACATCATAAGTTCAGAGACACATCCACAGACAGCAGACATCATAAGTTCAGAGACACATCCACAGACAGCAGACATCATAAGTTCAGACACATCCACAGACAGCAGACATCATAAGTTCAGAGACACATCCACAGAGAGCAGACATCATAAGTTCAGAGACACATCCACAGACAGCAGACATCATAAGTTCAGAGACACATCCACAGACAGCAGACATCATAAGCTCACACACATCCACAGACAGCAGACATCATAAGTTCAGACACATCCACAGACAGCAGATATTATAATTTAATGGAGCCTTGAGTTAAACAAATAGTGAGACTTCACAACAACAACTGATCTTCAGCTCCCCAGGGCTATCTTAAAGATAAATAGTAGTTAGGACATTTTGTCAAGGAGATGTAATGCTTAGGTCAGTGCACTAGTATGAAGCATATGATGTCAACACTAGGACAAAGTCTTAGCCTAGATAGCGCCCCAATCAAGTTATGAGAGAATGCAAACCTCAATGTCACAATTCAGATGTATCAGTTCAGATGTCACAGTTCAGATGTATCAGTTCAAATGTCACAGTTCAGATGTCAAAGTTCAGATGTGTCAGTTCAGATGTATCAGTTCAGATGTATCAGTTCAGATGTATCAGTTCAGATGTCACAGTTCAGATGTCAAAGTTCAGATGTCAAAGTTCAGATGTCAAAGTTCAGATCTATTTACAGGCGTACAGATGACGTACACAAGGGGAGAGGGGGAGCAGGTGCATTTAAAAATAATAAACTGCATTAATGAGAAAGGACTCAGAGAACCTGCTCATTTGACCTTATTTTTAGGCTTCAAGGTCATTCAGGGCAAAGAAAACATACGAACATGCTAGATTCTTTAGAGATGTTTCCTTTGTTAGATGCACTCTATCTATCTATCTATCTATCTATCTATCTATCTATCTATCTATCTATCTATCTATCTATCTATCTATCTATCTATCTATCTATCTATCTATCTATCTATCTATCTATCTAACTATCTATCTATCTATCTATCTATCTATCTATCTACCTATCTATCTATCTATCTATCTATCTATCTATCTAACTATATCGGTCTATTTATCCAATCTGACTTATTTGATACCTTTCCCCAAGCAAGCAGACATGTAAAAGGATGAGGTTTTATGTTTGAGTTTTAAGATTGAAAACCAACTCTGGATATCTGCCGAACTGAGTTCACTTAACACGAGATTGACCAATAAAATTACATCGTTTCAATCCAAAGGAAAATCCGCAGCCTTCCCGGAATCCTCCGCTCTAGTCAACTCAACTATTGACTTGTTCAACTGTAGAATATGTTTTTGTTTTGTCTTCATGCAAGTTGTTTGACGGAAACTATGAAATAAACTTTTGGAGATTTGAAAACAATCCTGTTTGTTTCTTTCCAGTCCATCATTGGATTTAATTCTCATTATCCAAGAGGAACATACAGAAAATATTTTTATAACATGCGCTAAAATCCGATGAAACAAATATTGAACCAATCCCTAGCTATTATCTGTTGTACCATGTGCCATTAGCCAGGAGACATATGCCAGATTAGCTTTTCAAAATCCAATGTAAACTAAAAACAAGAAAAATATCAAAAATACCTTTTAAAAAACAAAGCTTATAATAAGCGTCGTTATATCTATTAGTTTAGTACAGTCATGTCATTACATTTCTAATAGATCTAGACTAACAATAACAAATATGCAATTAGAAATATTTTTACTAATTGTTTTTGTTTAGCGTAATTTCATGCTTTTGCTCTCTCACTACGCTATGATCCTATCACTTGTCTCACTACGCTATGATCCTATCACTTGTCTCACTACACTATGATCCTATCACTTGTCTCACTACGCTATGATCCTATCACTTGTCTCACTACGCTATGATCCTATCACTTGTCTCACTACACTATGATCCTATCACTTGTCTCAATACGCTATGATCGTATCACTTGTCTCACTAGGCTATGATCCTATCACTTGTCTCACTAGGCTATGATCCTATCACTTGTCTCACTACACTATGATCCTATCACTTGTCTCACTAGGCTATGATCCTATCACTTGTCTCACTAGGCTATGATCCTATCACTTGTCTCACTACACTATGATCCTATCACTTGTCTCACTAGGCTATGATCCTATCACTTGTCTCACTAGGCTATGATCCTATCACTTGTCTCACTACACTATGATCGTATCACTTGTCTCACTAGGCTATGATCCTATCACTTGTCTCACTAGGCTATGATCCTATCACTTGTCTCACTAGGCTATGATCCTATCACTTGTCTCACTAGGCTATGATCCTATCACTTGTCTCACTAGGCTATGATCCTATCACTTGTCTCACTAGGCTATCTATTGATATGTATTTTTATCTATTGATATTGTATTTTTATCTATTCATATGTATTTTTATCTATTCATATGTATTTTTATCTATTCATATGTATTTTTATCTATTCATATGTATTTTTATCTATTGATATGTATTTTTATCTATTGATATGTATTTGTATCTATTCATATGTATTTTCTTCCTAACATTTCTTTTCATTGGTAACTATATTCCCTTGCTACTTTACTTCTCTCATAATAGTCTCTCTCTCTCTCTCCTTCTCTCTTCTCTCTCACACACAGGCACTTTCTCTCACAAATACACACGCACTTTCTCTCTCTCACACACACACGCACTTTCTCTCTCTCACACACATACACGCACTTTCTCTCTCTCACACACACACGCACTTTCTCTCTCACATATACACGTGTACTCTCTCTCACACATACAAGTGCACTCTCTCTCACACATACACTTGCACTCTCTCTCACACATCACACATACACACGCACTTTCTCACACACATATGCACTTTTTCTCTCACACATACACACGCACTTTCTCAGACACACATACACTTGCACTTTCTCTCTCACACATACACGTGCACTTTCTCTCTCACATATACACGCACTTTCTCACACATACACACGCACTTTCTCTCTCACATATACACGTGCACTCTCTCTCACACATACACGTGCACTTTTTCTCTCACACACACACGCGCACTTTCTCGCTCACACACACACGCACTTTCTCTCACACACATACACTTGCACTTTCTCTCACACATACACGTGCACTTTCTCTCTCACACACTTACACGTGCACTTTCTCTCTCACACACACACACACACACACGTGCACTTTCTCTAACACACACACACTTGCACTTTCTCTCACACACATACACACGCACTTTCTCTCTCACACATACACGTGCACTTTCTCTCTCACACATACACGTGCACTTTCTCTCTCACATACACACTTGCACTTTCTCACATACACACGCACTTTCTCTCTCTCACACACACACGCACTTTCTCTCACACACACGCGCGCACTTTCTCTCTCTCACACACACGCTTTTTCTCTCACACACACACGCACTTTCTCTCACACACACGCGCGCACTTTCTCTCTCTCACACACACGCTTTTTCTCTCACACACACACGCACTTTCTCTCACATAGACACACGCACTTTCTCTCTTCCTTGCGCACACAATTGCTTCTATTCAAATATTTTCTCTACGTAAAACTATCTTGTTCTTCTCATTACATGGTTACAGGAAACTATCTTGTTCTTATAATTACATGGTTACAGGAAACTAACTTGTTCTTATAATTACATGGTTACAGGAAACTATCTTGTTCTTATAATTACAGGAAACTATCTTGTTCTTCTCATTACATGGTTTCAGGAAACTATCTTGTTCTTATAATTACAGGAAACTATCTTGTTCTTATAATTACAGGAAACTATCTTGTTCTTATAATTACAGGAAACTATCTTGTTCTTATAATTACATGGTTTCAGGAAACTATCTTGTTCTTATAATTACAGGAAACTATCTTGTTCTTATAATTACAGGAAACTATCTTGTTCTTCTCATTACATGGTTTCAGGAAACTATCTTGTTCTTATAATTACAGGAAACTATATTGTTCTTATAATTACAGGAAACTATCTTTGTTCTTCTCATTACATGGTTTCAGGAAACTATCTTGTTCTTATAATTACAGGAAACTATCTTGTTCTTATAATTACAGGAAACTATCTTGTTCTTATAATTACAGGAAACTATCTTGTTCTTCTCATTACATGGTTACGTGAAACTATCTTGTTCTTATAATTACAGGAAACTATCTTGTTCTTATAATTACAGGAAACTATCTTGTTCTTATAATTACAGGAAACTATCTTGTTCTTCTCATTACATGGTTTCAGGAAACTATCTTGTTCTTATAATTACAGGAAACTATCTTGTTCTTATAATTACAGGAAACTATCTTGTTCTTCTCATTACATGGTTACGTGAAACTATCTTGTTCTTATAATTTACATGAAACTAATTTGTTCTTTTAATTACATGAAACTAATTTGTTCTTATAATTTACATGAAACTAATTTGTTCTTATAATTACATGAAACTATCTTCTTCTTTTAATTACATGAAACTAACTTGGTGTATCGCACGCAAGCAGACCCAGCCAGTCACGTGGCCAAGATGAAAGAGAAGCTAGATGTAAGCCTAACTCACCAATCCACTTTGACCTGGGGCGCAGTTTATACACATAAATATTTGGAAAATCTAGATTTGAACATTTAAATATTTATATTAACCTACGCCAAAATATTGCCGCTGGACCAAACGTTTGTGTGGATCTTAAAGTTCTGACAGAGTTAGACTAGCTAGACGGGGATGAGTTATCTCCTTTGACCTAGCGCTACAGCCTCTGACAGTCTAGTGAGGAATTGAACATGTATCCCATCTATTACACATAAACGGCACGTGCTTTGGACTAGAGTTTATGTAACACAAGTTTTGTTGAAGACGAACTTTGAACTGGTTGATCTGTTTAAAAAATTCACCCCCTATTGTAGAACTTTGGTTGCGCTTGAGATGTGCAACGTAATTCTGTATTGGACAGAGAGTTCATTCAATAAACGAAAAAATGTATTTCATATTGTTTGTTCCGTTGTAATTGAAAACTTGGACTGGAAAATAGTGTACGTCATTTTATTGCTTTGTTTGTTTGTCTCTAGGCCGCGAGTTGGGCTCTAGCCATAAATACAACGTGTTGATCCAAAGTAATAAAGACCTAAACAAAATACTCAACAAATATAGACCGCGACAAAATACTCAACAAATATAGACCGCGACAAAATACTCAACAAATATAGACCGCGACAAAATACTCAACAAATATAGACCGCGACAAAATACTCAACAAATAAAGACCGCGACAAAATACTCAACAAATATAGATCGCGACAAAATACTCAACAAATATAGATCGCGACAAAATACTCAACAAATATAGATCGCGACAAAATACTCAACAAATATAGATCGCGACAAAATACTCAACAAATATAGATCGCGACAAAATACTCAACAAATATAGATCGCGACAAAATACTCAACAAATATAGATCGCGACAAAATACTCAACAAATATAGATCGCGACAAAATACTCAACAAATATAGATCGCGACAAAAATAGTTATGTAATAAAAAAGTAAAACAACAACAAAAAAGACAAGTTTCTGTTTGGTGTAAAAAGTTTGCCATTGTCCAGCATGTGATGAATCCATCCAGTTCCATTAAAGTGAGATGACAAGAGAGAAAGTGAGATGACAAGAGAGAAAGTGAGATGACAAGAGAGAAAGTGAGATGACAAGAGAGAAAGTGAGATGACAAGAGAGAAAGTGAGATGACAAGAGAGAAAGTGAGATGACAAGAGAGAAAGTGAGATGACAAGAGAGAAAGTGAGATGACAAGAGAGAAAGTGAGATGACAAGAGAGAAAGTGAGATGACAAGAGAGAAAGTGAGATGACAAGAGAGAACACAAATATGTGCAAACTTGAACTAATGAACCACAAAGAACGACATTGGGGATCTCATAGTTACAACACAAACACACACACACTAAACTAAACTAACGACAAAGTGAATCCATTGGGGATCTCATAGTTACAACACAAACACACACACACACACTAAACTAACGACAAAGTGAATCCATTGGGGATCTCATAGTTACAACACAAACACACACACACACACTAAACTAACAAGAAAATAACTTTTGATTGATAATAAAATCAATGAAATTAATAAAAGATCCTAAAGATTGTAGGGTGGCTTCTCAAGTTTAGACGTTGATTATTTTGGCAGGGCCATTTCTCAATTCTAAATGTAATGAGCCGCATGATGACGTGACCCGACGTGTCTCCTGTACTTTGTACTGCTAACAGAGAACAGTCAGAACACCTTCCCCTCCCTAGCACTTGTAGCTCTGAATTGCGGTTCTTTTAATGGAACTGTCGGAGATACAACAAAGACACTGGCAGTTTTCTCGCTAAATCACTTGCATCTATAATGTTAACAACGCAAACAAAACTCTATAAGCGCTAGGCTGGACTAGTAAACAGTTGTATTGATTATGGAATCACAACGATGCTTAGTAAATAAATAATAATAATAATAATAAATAATTTTAAAAATCATACTTTTAGAATGATAATAATTGGAAAATCGGTGATCAGTCAATCGATTGGGTTTATGTTTGTGTTTCACTCATTGTATGTACATTCTAATACATAACAAATGGGTCTAAGATTAGAGTTTAACGAATGAAGAAATGTAATGATATCAGAAGTATTCTCTACTAGCTACCTGAAGGTCACGCTGACAGAGTTGATGAGCTCAGACAGCTGATTTGATTTATGTCCACCTGTTTCCTAGCTCAAAGCAGGAAATGAACACAATGTTGAGTCAATCATTTTTGTGTGTGATATGTTTTTGTCTCGTATGTTAGATATTTGATTTGTCCATGGGATAAGTAAGTGAAAAAAACAGTTGTGATTACTTGTGATATATGTCTATGTGTAGAGTCTAATCAACATGTAACTTTCAAGTAACAAAGCAATAATTATAATAATAATAAGGCTTGAATTCGAGTCCGAAGATTATTGAGGAGTGCAATGTTTCACGTTTAACATTTGTATGTAACATTTGTATGTAACATTTGTATGTAACATTTGTATATAACTTTTGTATGTAACATTTGTATGTAACATTTGTATATAACTTTTGTATGTAACATTTGTATGTAACATTTGTATGTAACATTTGTATGTAACATTTGTATGTAACTTTTGTATGTAACATTTGTATGTAACATTTGTATGTAACATTTGTATGTAACTTTTGTATGTAACATTTGTATGTAACATTTGTATGTAACATTTGTATGTAACATTTGTATGTAACATTTGTATGTAACATTTGTATGTAACATTTGTATGTAACTTTTGTATGTAACATTGGTACGTAACATTTGTATATAACTTTTGTATGTAACATTTGTATGTAACATTTGTATGTAACTTTTGTATGTAACATTTGTATGTAACATTTGTATGTAACATTTGTATGTAACTTTTGTATGTAACATTGGTACGTAACATTTGTATATAACTTTTGTATGTAACATTTGTATGTAACTTTTGTATGTAACATTTGTATGTAACATTTGTATGTAACATTTGTATGTAACTTTTGTATGTAACATTGGTACGTAACATGTGTATATAACTTTTGTATGTAACATTTGTATGTAACATTGGTACGTAACATTTGTATATAACTTTTGTATGTAACATTTGTATGTAACATTTGTATGTAACATTTGTATATAACTTTTGTATGTAACATTTGTATGTAACATTTGTATGTAACTTTTGTATGTAACATTGGTATGTAACATTTGTATATAACTTTTGTATGTAACATTTGTATGTAACATTGGTATGTAACATTTGTATATAACTTTTGTATGTAACATTTGTATGTAACATTGGTACGTAACATTTGTATATAACTTTTGTATGTAACATTTGTATGTAACATTGGTACGTAACATTTGTATATAACTTTTGTATGTAACATTGGTATGTAACATTTGTATATAACTTTTGTATGTAACATTTGTATATAACTTTTGTATGTAACATTTGTATATAACTTTTGTATGTAACATTGGTATGTAACATTTGTATATAACTTTTGTATGTAACATTGGTATGTAACATTTGTATATAACTTTTGTATGTAACATTTGTATATAACTTTTGTATGTAACATTTGTATGTAATATTTGTATGTAACATTGGTATGTAACATTGGTTTCATTTCTAAGTTGAATGTTGCAGTAATGAAAATGAAAATGTCTGGACATATCTTCATAACTAAAGTGGCAGTTCTACAAGTTGACTCTAGACAATGGGACACAACTCAGTTCTCATGTACTTTCAGCTTGTCATGAAAACTTTTCAATTGATGGTTTGGTTCCTTCCCGAACTTTCAAACTAAGTCACGTGATGACGACATCAGACGATGAGGATCTCCCTCTGACACTCTTAACTTTGACCTAACTATTCACGTGAGTTAAGTGAGATATAGTGAGAGAGATACAGTTTCATGTCCTCACACAGGGCACTGACTCGAATAGTTTATGTAATTCAAGTTCTAGTGATCAAGCAACCTAAGCTCGAATGGAAATAAATCGATTGAATATTGGATGAAAAATAGATCCCTTCATAAATCAATCAAACGAATGAAGTCGTCAAATGATTTGAGCCTGTCGACTCAGAAGATTTATTGTTTCTGGTCTTTGGGGGATTTTTTGTTAAACTAGCAGAGATCATAATATTACTGTCAAGGTCAAGGTCGGTTAGAATGGACTCAGTCATACAGAATGAGTTAGTTGGTAGATAGATTTGTGACTAGCGTCCAATGAAAACAGTATGAATTGAATGGCATACAACAAGTACATGTATTTCATGGGAGATAATTGAATCTAGGAACTTTGGTACCCACCAAAAGATTTATCGATGACAAAACGTTTTTGTTCTAAACTAAACACAAAGTTTGAACTTTAACTTTTAACAAAAAAAACAACAACAACAACACAAAGTTTGATCTTTGAGTGTTAAAAAAATAGTCTACAACAAAATTAAAGGTTCAATAGAAATACCAAACCAATAGATTATATTCGACCAAGTCAATTTGATCAAATCAGATACATGTATTGTGTTTTAGTTCGATCTAAGAATATGTAAGACTAAGTTGATTCAAACATTTAGACAGATTTCAAGCCAAAGTCAAGATTGTCTGTTGGACTCGACCAAAAAGCAAATCCAGCCAAAGTTCATGAAGTCAAGACACTCAAGTCCATCTTAGAAGATAACAAGATGTCATATGATGCTCATCTTAACACAGGCTGCTATTAGGCCAGTAATCGGAGAGCTGTGAACAGGTCACGTGGTTAAACAGGCCCAGGTCAGACTTTGTGTGTTCTGGTTGTTATGACAACAAGAGTTATTTGATAAGTTTTTGTTGGACACGTCTTAGGCTTATCTGATAAGTATGAGATAGTTGTCATTAGATGGATGCCTTCAAATCAGTTGATATACAATAGTTTCATTCAGATCTACTCCATAGTTAAATGTTGTAGATAAAATACATTTCTAGCTGTTGTGTGTGTTGTTTCAATACATTTCTAAGTAGGTTCTATAACTTCAGTCTCAACTATCGTGTCGACTATTTTGTTCAGTTCACGAGAATGTGGAGTGACAAGCTGGAAACTTAATCTTCCAAACTTAGAGCAGAGCTGAAATGTTGGTTGATATTTTAGGATCTAATTAGTTGGCCTCCTTCAGTCGTAGAACGACTTTGGTTCACCTCAAACAAAGTGAGTTGAAAGATCAAATAATTAAAAGAATGTGATGTTAGTAAAAGTAAAAAGTAAAGGTACACCTTTCAGATCTTTTGGGCAGATGGTGTTAACAAGGGTGTAATGTGACCAGCACAACGACCAAATGCTTTTATTACCCCAAACAGATTACCAATTACAGTTGCGTGGACTCAGGATCGTCCTAAAAATCCGAATCAGTTCTTTTTATTAGCGTCAAACTTATGAAAAGGGCTAATTAAAGTTATACCACCATGTCAGTTAAATACAATTTCTTTCCCTTACTCGATACAATACAAAATAATTCATTACCCATTGGTTCCTTTGTTTGCTCAGGGAACAGAGATAATTGTGCAATGCTTCAGCTTGATCCGAGATCTGGTGTGGGAGAAATAACGAGAAATAACGAGAACACACTTTTTGTCAGACAGACAGACAGACAGAGTGAGTTGAGCTTTGTTTAAAAAAAAAAAAGAAACAGTAACTTTTGAAATTTCAAAAAAACTACACAACTACTTTACACTCTACTCAATGTTTCTCTTCCAAGAATACATTAGCTTTCAATAGGAAACTCAATAACTTAAATACCACGGACACAAAGCATTCAACTTCAAAAATAAATGTGACAGTGAACAGAATAGAAAGTTTAATATAGACGTAGCCTTCCGAAATTTAGTTTTTAAAGTCAAAATCCAACTCTCATGCATGAGGTCTGAGGATGACGGCCTACAGCGTTCCAGCGTAGTCTGATGATAACGGCCTACAGCGTTCCAGCGTAGTCTGAGGATGACGGCCTACAGCGTTCCAGCGTAGTCTGAGGATGACGGCCTACAGCGTTCCAGTGTAGTCTGAGGACGACGGCCTACAGCGTTACAGCGTAGTCTGAGGATGACGGCCTACAGCGTTCCAGCGTAGTCTGAGGATGACGGCCTACAGCGTTCCAGCGTAGTCTGAGGATGACGGCCTACAGCGTTCCAGCGTAGTCTGAGAATGACGGCCTACAGAGTTCCAGCGTAGTCGTAGGATGACGGCCTACAGCGTTCCAGCGTAGTCTGAGGATGACGGCCTACAGCGTTCCAGCGTAGTCTGAGGATGACGGCCCTGCGTTCGATTCTTTCATTCTTTCGTGATGATAAGGCACTGTGAGAACCAAGTGCTTATACAGCCAGAAAAAAAAGTATTCTTGGTTGCTATATACAAGACCATGATCGATTGTCTAACCGCTGCTTATAATTAATTTTATTACTTCCTAATAGATAATAACAATATCAAAGTAACGTTACAATATTTGTGTCTCTCTTTCCGACGTTGCGTTTCTCCTAAACATTGAAGTCAGGTAATAAGAAATAGCAAGACGATATTTGATCTTCCGACACGACACTTGGAACATTTCTCTGAACAAGTAACCCTTACAGCAAGGATGATGAAGTAACTCAACTGCACAGTGTGTGCAGCTGATGGATGTGTCAGCTGAGTGGATGAGACAGAGAACAGATAACAACAGATAAACCAAGCCAAGCAACATTATTGAACTAGCGACATATATTTTGTGGGGGGAGTGACCTATTCATTCCGACATACTTCAAGGGCAAAGTTCAGGTATGTTCAGTTGTCATGTTCAATAAGTGAACTATAAATTGTGCCAGCCTCTAGACTTCAAGTTGATTGACATGCTCTCTGACGACTGACACATAGAGAAGAACTAGACCGGGAGGAGGAAAGCATTGTTAGAGATTTGTAGCAGAAACAAAACAGCTTGTTATAGTTAGATATGTAGCACAGAAAAGAAGCTGTCATAGATATGTAGCATAGAAAAGAAGTTGTCATAGATATGTAGCACAGAAAAGAAGTTGTCATAGATATGTAGCACAGAAAAGAAGTTGTCATAGATATGCAGCATAGAAAAGAAGTTGTCATAGATATGTAGCACAGAAAAGAAGCTGTCATAGATATGTAGCACAGAAAAGAAGCTGTCATAGATATGTAGCACAGAAAAGAAGTTGTCATAGATATGTAGCACAGAAAAGAAGTTGTCATAGATATGTAGCACAGAAAAGAAGCTGTCATAGATATGTAGCACAGAAAAGAAGTTGTCATAGATAGGTAGCTACTTTACAGAGTAAGGTTGTGTGACTGGTCGGTAGCTTCACTCTGCAAAGTTTGTAAGTTTAGGTGACTGGTCAGTATCTTCACTTCTGTTTGAAAAAGGTTTATACGCAATCTGCTTGTTTTGTATTAGAAATAGCAGCAGCAGAAGTTGCTTTGTTATTTTTATATTTCATTCTAGACCATTTGGTTCCAGTTGGTGTTAAGTCCAGTGATTCAGGTCATTGAAGGTTTCATGTCTCGTTGTTAGAGAACTTCTATCTTGATTGGAAACCATTGCCTATATGTATAAGAAACAAAACATACAAAAATGTGAACATTTTCAAGAGGTGGGGCTAGGGAGACACATTTCATCTAGAACAGATTGTTCTTTGATCACAAAACTTGTTTATGCGTGGACATGCTACGTTTCCCAAATACTTTCAAGCAACAAAACGAAAGTGTGTCGATGTTTGTTCTATTCAATATGAAAATAATATAAACATCTTCTTGTGTTGTCTTTATATGAGAAAAGAGTCCTTGTAATCACAACAAATTTCCGTAAGGATCAATAAAGTAGTTTTAGTCTTAGTCTTCTTAATACATTTTCCAAATTGAAACTGTTTCCTGCTTAAGCGATACCAAGACCAGCGAAGATGTGAGTACGATGTTATGAGTACCATGTGAACACCAGTCACGTGACTAGAACAACAGATTTGAATCTATTGGCTGACGAGGAAACAGCGACTTGGAGTAAAGATTATTCAAACCATGGAACTGATAGGACGTAATGAATAGACATGAAAAACAAACCACAATAAAACAACAAAACAACAAAAAAAAGCTTATATTAGGTGTAATTGTATCAATTAGTTTCGACCAATCATGTAATTATTTACTCGGCTGATCTAGACATAATAACTCTGTGCGATTACACAATATGTTTACTCATTTTTTGTGTTTCACTGTTATCAATGCTCTATGATCCTATCACTTGTCTGGACCAGTTGGGAAAGGGAGGGAAGAAGGGGGGGGGGGTATCTTGCTGAATGTTTACATGATTGTTTTTTTAAATGCATAAAAATGTTCACTCAGGGCTGAAGAGTTTTCAAGGGGACTAATTTAACTTATACCACACCATCTGTCAAGTACTATTTTTTCCCTTGTTTTTTTTAAATGCATAAAAAATGTTCACTCAGGGCTGAAGAGTTTTCAAGGGGACTAATTTAACTTATACCACACCATCTGTCAAGTACTATTTTTTCCCTTGTTTACGATACCAAACAAAATAATTATTACCAATAGTAATTAAGTAATTAGTAGTTTGTTTTTGTATTGATTATTGTGTTGTCAGGTAACATATATTACATTCCGAAGACGTTTATTGTACCCTAGAATAAGTTCTTCCTGGAGTTAGTGGAAAAATTGTAGACTTCCCCTCTTACCAGCAAAAGGGGTCTGGGGAAACGCAATGTCTAAAGCCTCTTCTCACTTGCTCTGAGGTGAGATAAACAAAATCATAGCAAAAAATCTTTCACTAAATTAGGAGATTTTAATACTAAACCATCACTTACCCCAGCGCAGCCAAGGGGGTTTTGAGTTTAAAACCCCTACCCGGGGGGGTTTTGCAGTTAAATCGTCCTCTTCTATAAAACAAAAACAAAACAAAATACAAACGACAAATCCCCAAATGCCAAGATCGTAGCTAAGGAAGATTTTGATTTTAAAACCCGCTCCGAAATGAAAACAAAAAAACCCTTTTCAATATACGACTATCCATATATCAGTCACCAGTTTATGTGAGCGTAGCCAAAGGGATTTTGAGTTTAACCCCCACTTTTTCAGCAAGGTCTGAAGCTAAAAAGTACCTCTTCAATTTAAAAAAGCATATTACGCACTAAAAATTCTATAAGAGTAGCCAAAGGGGGTTTTGAGTTTAAACCCCCTCCAACGGGATTTGAAGCTAAAAAATATCTCAATATAAAAAAAAAAAGCAAATTACACACTAAAAATTCTATGAGAGTAGCAAGCCAAGGGGGTGGGGTTGAGTTTACCCCCCCCTTCTACAGAGGGCTTTTTTTTTTAGTTTAAATCCCCTCCAGATGGTTTTGAGTTTAAAATCTTCCTACAGGAAGTTTTGTGGTTGAATATTCAATAATATTCTAAAGCGAACTACAGTCACCAAAATGAGCATAGCTAAGGGGGTTTCACTTTTTAGTTTAAACCCGCCAACAAATGATTTTGACGATAAAACTTCTCTTTTTGATATAAAATGTAAAGAAAACTATAGTCACCTAATTCCAAGAGCGTAGCCATGAGAAGTTACAAATTTCTACCAGTGGCTGGGTTCCATTAATAAAGTGCAGTGAATAATAATCTGCCAAAATTGAAAAAGACTAAATGTGGCTCAACAGAGATGGTTAAGATGTATTTTAGGAGTCAGTTTTGGAGATCGGGTCTCAATCAAGGAAATCCTAGTCGACCCCTTGGTAAGATTGTAACAGAGCGTCGCATGAGGTTTGCGGGACATGTTCTCCGACAAAATGAATTACGCATAAGAAGAGTTGCGATGACATGGAGGCCATTACGGGGAAAGCGCAAACAGGGACATCCTAGTACAACTTGACGCCACACTTTCATGGAGGACCTCAGAGCAGGTGAGAAGAGGCTTCAGACATTGCCAGTGACAGATTTTTGTGGAAGCAGCTTGCCGCTCAATACGCTGAACGGCGCCTGATGATCTAAGTAAGTAAGAATAGCAGATTTGGTTTTTGAAATAAAACTTTTTAATAGCAGGTTAATGCACTGTAGATACCTCAGATTATGAATTTTGTTGGCTTTCAATACCGGAAATAGGAGGGGAGGGCGGGGGGGGGGGTGGAAGGCTCCGCCCCGAATTCCGCTAGAGGAGCTCACAGCGCACCCCCAGACCCCTTTGCTGGCAAGGTCGGGGAGTCGACCATTTTTCCACCATCTCCAGGAATATTCTATTCTACAATAAACGTCTTCTGAAGAAATGAAAGGTCAGTATGTGATAAATTACCACACTATGTATGTATGTATGTATGTATGTATGTATGTATGTATGTATCTATCTATCTATCTATCTATCTATCTATCTATCTATCTATATATCTATCTTTATATATAAATATATATCAATACCTAAATCTATCTATATCTATCTATCTATCTATCTATCTATCTATCTATCTATCTATCTATCTATCTATCTATCTATCTATCTATCTATCTATCTATCTGTCTGTCTGTCTATCTATCTATCTATCTATCTATCTATCTATCTCTCTCTCTATATATATATATATATATTTATATATAAATATATATCTATACCTAAATCTATCTATCTATCTCTATCTATCTATCTATCTATCTATCTATCTATCTATCTATCTATCTATCTATCTATCTATCTATCTATCTAACTATCTATCTGTCTATCTATCTATCTATCTATCTATCTATCTATCTATCTATCGCAGACCAAGATCAAGACGCCAGTCGTCTCAACTGTACTTGACAGTACTCCGCACTGAACTGTCGTAATGCTCCGTACAGAACCACACCGTTGAACTGTGCTGTAGTCGACCGTGTTCTGAACCCTGTAGAGAACCTTCTGTCGTGAACCTGCTTGACTGCGACACCTCCGCTCTTATATAGGGTCCCTACTGGCCTTCTAGAACCGGACGGAACATCGCTCGACGTTTCTAGCTTCGTCACATGACTACATCCCTCGTGACGCTCCTGAGCTCTGTTCACGACGGCGATCCTTCCCGAACCGTCATGTTGACACTGTCTCGGCTGACCGTCGTAGCTCGTCACGGTTGACCGCTCGTCTAGCGCTGGCCTGGGGCAATTTGCGTCGGCTGACTACACACACACCACTACCCCCATCTGTGCCACCACCAGTTTTATAACAATGTATATATATATATATATATGTAGGTCTGTGATTTGATCAATACCGAATACAAATTAATCGTTTCCATTTTCCAGTCTAATATTTATAGGCCTATGGTCTGCACTAGCAGATGTGTTTCATACATGGGCCTTCTGTTGAGTTTGTTAAGAGTTGAAGTTTGTTAGAGTTGTTTTCCTTGGCACATTAAGCTATATATAGTAACAGATTTATACAAGGGACGTAACTGTGAGGTCTAACATACAAATGATTGTTACCCTTATACATTGACTCAGACCTGCGGCATAAGTGAAGAACTAAACCAAAGTGTAAGAATACAGACTGTGAGGGGAGAGACGGTAAAGGGGGATGGTAGGAAGGTTTCAAAGACTCGGCAAGAAAGTTTGAAACCCGAAGAACAACAATAGAGAGAAAAATGAAGAATACAGAACATAGAACAGAGAGAGAGAGAGAGAGAGAACTAATATAAGAGAACAAGAAACTATGAACTGATTATGAAAAGAGAAAACGATCCAACAAAAGTGACAGTACAAAAGTAGAAAACAAAAAGTGACAGTACAAAAGTAGAAAACAAAAAGTGACAGTACAAAAGTAGAAAACAAAAAGTGACAGTACAAAAGTAGAAAACAAAAAGTGACAGTACAAAAGTAGAAAACAAAAAGAGACAGTACAAAAGTAGAAAACAAAAAGTGACAGTACAAAAGTAGAAAACAAAAAGTGACAGTACAAAAGTAGAAAACAAAAAGAGACAGTACAAAAGTAGAAAACAAAAAGTGACAGTACAAAAGTAGAAAACAAAAAGAGACAGTACAAAAGTAGAAAACAAAAAGAGACAGTACAAAAGTAGAAAACAAAAAGAGACAGTACAAAAGTAGAGAACAAAAAGTGACAGTACAAAAGTAGAAAACAAAAAGAGACAGTACAAAAGTAGAGAACAAAAACAGACAGTACAAAAGTAGAAAACAAAAAGAGACAGTACAAAAGTAGAAAACAAAAAGAGACAGTACAAAAGTAGAGAACAAAAACAGACAGTACAAAAGTAGAAAACAAAAAGAGACAGTACAAAAGTAGAAAACAAAAAGTGACAGTACAAAAGTAGAAAACAAAAAGTGACAGTACAAAAGTAGAAAACAAAAAGTGACAGTACAAAAGTAGAAAACAAAAAGAGACAGTACAAAAGTAGAAAACAAAAAGTGACAGTACAAAAGTAGAAAACAAAAAGAGACAGTACAAAAGTAGAAAACAAAAAGAGACAGTACAAAAGTAGAGAACAAAAACAGACAGTACAAAAGTAGAAAACAAAAAGAGACAGTACAAAAGTAGAGAACAAAAAGTGACAGTACAAAAGTAGAAAACAAAAAGAGACAGTACAAAAGTAGAGAACAAAAACAGACAGTACAAAAGTAGAAAACAAAAAGAGACAGTACAAAAGTAGAGAACAAAAACAGACAGTACAAAAGTAGAAAACAAAAAGAGACAGTACAAAAGTAGAAAACAAAAAGAGACAGTACAAAAGTAGAGAACAAAAACAGACAGTACAAAAGTAGAAAACAAAAAGAGACAGTACAAAAGTAGAAACAAAAACAGACAGTACAAAAGTAGAAAACAAAAAGAGACAGTACAAAAGTAGAAAACAAAAAGAGACAGTACAAAAGTAGAAAACAAAAAGAGACAGTACAAAAGTAGAGAACAAAAACAGACAGTACAAAAGTAGAAACCAAAAACAGACAGTACAAAAGTAGAAAACAAAAACAGACAGTACAAAAGTAGAAACAAAAAGAGACAGTACAAAAGTAGAAAACAAAAACAGACAGTACAAAAGTAGAAAACAAAAACAGACAGTACAAAAGTAGAAAACAAAAACAGACAGTACAAAAGTAGAAAACAAAAACAGACAGTACAAAAGTAGAAAACAAAAACAGACAGTACAAAAGTAGAAACAAAAACAGACAGTACAAAAGTAGAAAACAAAAACAGACAGTACAAAAGTAGAAAACAAAAACAGACAGTACAAAAGTAGAAAACAAAAAGAGACAGTACAAAAGTAGAGAACAAAAACAGACAGTACAAAAGTAGAAAACAAAAAGAGACAGTACAAAAGTAGAAAACAAAAAGTGACAGTACAAAAGTAGAAAACAAAAAGTGACAGTACAAAAGTAGAAAACAAAAAGTGACAGTACAAAAGTAGAAAACAAAAAGAGACAGTACAAAAGTAGAAAACAAAAAGTGACAGTACAAAAGTAGAAAACAAAAAGAGACAGTACAAAAGTAGAAAACAAAAAGAGACAGTACAAAAGTAGAGAACAAAAACAGACAGTACAAAAGTAGAAAACAAAAAGAGACAGTACAAAAGTAGAGAACAAAAAGTGACAGTACAAAAGTAGAAAACAAAAAGAGACAGTACAAAAGTAGAGAACAAAAACAGACAGTACAAAAGTAGAAAACAAAAAGAGACAGTACAAAAGTAGAGAACAAAAACAGACAGTACAAAAGTAGAAAACAAAAAGAGACAGTACAAAAGTAGAAAACAAAAAGAGACAGTACAAAAGTAGAGAACAAAAACAGACAGTACAAAAGTAGAAAACAAAAAGAGACAGTACAAAAGTAGAAACAAAAACAGACAGTACAAAAGTAGAAAACAAAAACAGACAGTACAAAAGTAGAAAACAAAAAGAGACAGTACAAAAGTAGAAAACAAAAAGAGACAGTACAAAAGTAGAGAACAAAAACAGACAGTACAAAAGTAGAAAACAAAAAGAGACAGTACAAAAGTAGAAAACAAAAAGTGACAGTACGAAAGTAGAAAACAAAAAGTGACAGTACAAAAGTAGAAAACAAAAAGTGACAGTACAAAAGTAGAAAACAAAAAGAGACAGTACAAAAGTAGAAAACAAAAAGTGACAGTACAAAAGTAGAAAACAAAAAGAGACACTACAAAAGTAGAAAACAAAAAGAGACAGTACAAAAGTAGAGAACAAAAACAGACAGTACAAAAGTAGAAAACAAAAAGAGACAGTACAAAAGTAGAGAACAAAAAGTGACAGTACAAAAGTAGAAAACAAAAAGAGACAGTACAAAAGTAGAGAACAAAAACAGACAGTACAAAAGTAGAAAACAAAAAGAGACAGTACAAAAGTAGAGAACAAAAACAGACAGTACAAAAGTAGAAAACAAAAAGAGACAGTACAAAAGTAGAAAACAAAAAGAGACAGTACAAAAGTAGAGAACAAAAACAGACAGTACAAAAGTAGAAAACAAAAAGAGACAGTACAAAAGTAGAAACAAAAACAGACAGTACAAAAGTAGAAAACAAAAAGAGACAGTACAAAAGTAGAAAACAAAAAGAGACAGTACAAAAGTAGAAAACAAAAAGAGACAGTACAAAAGTAGAGAACAAAAACAGACAGTACAAAAGTAGAAACCAAAAACAGACAGTACAAAAGTAGAAAACAAAAACAGACAGTACAAAAGTAGAAACAAAAAGAGACAGTACAAAAGTAGAAAACAAAAACAGACAGTACAAATTAGAAAACAAAAACAGACAGTACAAAAGTAGAAAACAAAAACAGACAGTACAAAAGTAGAAAACAAAAACAGACAGTACAAAAGTAGAAAACAAAAACAGACAGTACAAAAGTAGAAACAAAAACAGACAGTACAAAAGTAGAAAACAAAAACAGACAGTACAAAAGTAGAAAACAAAAACAGACAGTACAAAAGTAGAAAACAAAAAGAGACAGTACAAAAGTAGAGAACAAAAACAGACAGTACAAAAGTAGAAAACAAAAACAGACAGTACAAAACTAGAAAACAAAAACAGACAGTACAAAAGTAGAAACAAAAACAGACAGTACAAAAGTAGAAACAAAAGAAAAGATATTTGCGGAAAAAAGGAATTAGCGGCCGTAGGGAAGTATTAGTCAGAGAAAAGTCAAACATTTTCAAATTGCAGGCCAATGTCTGCCGGACAGAGGACACAACTTCAACAAGACGTAACGATGTCATCATGATCTAAAACTTTGGTCAGTCCTGGATAGGTGTCCATATCAAAACCTAGAGCAGGGTGTTACTATCAGATCCAATGGAATCTTGTCTTGATTTACTGTTGACATTTTCACACCACCAGATTGATCTCCCCGCCCCCCCCCCCAAGCATGGAGTTCTGTTCATTAAGAATTGATGGGTAGTCATTAACCAATGTGTTTGTCTGACAGTTGATTGTTAGTCAAGACCACACCTGGATACAACAGTGGAAAAATCTAATCACCACAAGCATGTGTACATCCACCCCCTCCCCTCCTGCCTGTCTCATCCATTTACAACAGCAGCATCCGCCCCTCCCCCTCTCCCAGATACTTTGTCAGTCTGGTTTGGTTCAATGAAAGTAAGTGGCTAAATAGGTGAGTGTTTGGTTTGAAATTACAGGTAGATCTAAATGTAACTCCATTCACCTTTGTAGTAACAACTCCACTGAAAAGTGAAAGACACAGAACTGAGAAGGGTGTGGTGGGGGGTAAAAGAAAGTGAGGAAATAAAAAGAACAGAAAGCTTGGAAATAGATGAGCTTGGAAATAGATGAGCTTGGAAATAGATAAGCTTGGAAATAGATGAGCTTGGAAATAGATGAGCTTGGAAATAGATGAACTTGGAAATAGATGAGCTTGGAAATAGATGAGCTTGGAAATAGATGAGCTTGGAAATAGATGAGCTTGGAAATAGATGAGCTTGGAAATAGATAAGCTTGGTAATAGATGAGCTTGGAAATAGATTAGCTGGAAATAGATGAGCTTGGAAATAGATAAGCTTGGAAATAGATAAGCTTGGAAATAGATAAGCTTGGAAATAGATAAGCTTGGAAATAGATGAGCTTGGAAATAGATAAGCTTGGAAATAGATAAGCTTGGAAATAGATAAGCTTGGAAATAGATAAGCTTGGAAATAGATAAGCTTGGAAATAGATAAGCTTGGAAATAGATAAGCTTGGAAATAGATGAGCTTGGAAATAGATGAGCTTGGAAATAGATAAGCTTGGAAATAGATGAGCTTGGAAATAGATGAGCTTGGAAATAGATGAGCTTGGAAATAGATGAGCTTGGAAATAGATAAGCTTGGAAATAGATGAGCTTGGAAATAGATGAGCTTGGAAATAGATGAGCTTGGAAATAGATAAGCTTGGAAATAGATAAGCTTGGAAATAGATAAGCTTGGAAATAGATAAGCTTGGAAATAGATAAGCTTGGAAATAGATGAGCTTGGAAATAGATAAGCTTGGAAATAGATAAGCTTGGAAATAGATAAGCTTGGAAATAGATAAGCTTGGAAATAGATAAGCTTGGAAATAGATAAGCTTGGAAATAGATAAGCTTGGAAATAGATGAGCTTGGAAATAGATAAGCTTGGAAATAGATAAGCTTGGAAATAGATAAGCTTGGAAATAGATAAGCTTGGAAATAGATAAGCTTGGAAATAGATAAGCTTGGAAATAGATAAGCTTGGAAATAGATGAGCTTGGAAATAGATGAGCTTGGAAATAGATAAGCTTGGAAATAGATAAGCTTGGAAATAGATAAGCTTGGAAATAGATAAGCTTGGAAATAGATAAGCTTGGAAATAGATGAGCTTGGAAATAGATGAGCTTGGAAATAGATGAGCTTGGAAATAGTGGAAAGTCTCAGAAAAACAACAACAACGACATTAAGTAAAAAAAAAAAGTAGGTTATGAAATGACATTTTTTTGAGAAGTTCAACATATAATGCATCTATCCTAATCACAGCTGTCACAAGTAAGCATTTGATGTAATTAGCTATTCATCATCAAACTAATTTACATGTAGTTTAATTTTCAAATATTCCCTTAATTTACATCATCATCTGATGTTCCGTTGATTTTTATAAAGTTGAATGATCTAATGTTCCTGAGTGGAACTCCAGTCACTTGTACAGTAATGAAAAGCTTTACCAGGTCACCCTTTCATTTGTTTTCTTCTCCAAACTGTCGATCAACTGTTCCTAGAACTCTGAGCATTTTGTAGTCTATTTAAGAGCAAGTTTAATGAATAGAATCCTAATCTTCTGGTGGACACAACGTGTGGCTGTGTTGATAGAACACCATGTCGCAAGACAATGTCAACATTTCATGCCGTTTCATTTCATCTTGTAATTAATTAGTTTCATCTTGTAATGCTTGTGTGTGCGTGTGTCTCCTTCCAGTCTCTTAGCTTGATGTGTTTTATCATGTATAGTTTAATGTCAGAAAAATTTAGGAATATTTTTTTAAAAATCTTTTCTTATTAAATTACTTATTTGTTCGAATAAATTGAAACATCTTTTTTTTGTCATGGCAATAATCGTAGCGACATCGCGATATTTTTTTGTGATGGAGAGGGGTTGCCTTAAAGAACTTTTCAGTAGCCATTCTACACTAAGTAATTTAGAAGCAAGCGTCGGAAGGTTAAAGTGTCAGATCTCAAGTCAAGGTGCGAGCACCAGTAGAGATAAGAATCGAATCCAACTTTTAAAGTTCAGTTTCGGTTCGGTCAGATTTAAGTTCGGGTTCGGGTTCGATGGCGAGTATACGTCGGGTTCGGTTCGGTCAGGTCCAAAGTTCGGGTTCGGTTCGGTCAGGTCCAAAGTTCGGGTTTGGTGCGATGTTATGAAATTAGGTTAGAGAAAAAACTAAGTCCATGTAGTCAAGTTGTATTCAATGATTCATTAGATAAAACAGCGATGTGAGACATTCTACGGCCGGTGGGCAATCTACAATCTTTTAACTAAGAACAGGACACATACTTCTAGTAAATTACCATCTTAACAAAATAAATCCCACACGGCTACCCCTTTGAAGACACTGCATCCATCCTTATGAAACCGTAAACCATATCCTCTTTGAATTCCCCTTCCTAATCCACCTTAAGCAGACCCTAGTACCACTGCAGCCCAACATAACCAACACCCTGTATGGCAGTGCTGAACAACTGAAGAGAATATTACACTATTTTTCCTTGGCACAGTCTGCAAAAGAGCAATAAAGCTGGCTAGAAGAAGAAGAAGTAACTCAAACGAAGAATGCCGCCATATTTGTTTCAGATTTTGAGTTCATGATGCTGTTTACAATTACGTTCTTCCAAAACAGCCACAAACAAAATCTGTACCAAGAACAAAATAGACTGGTTTGTTTTCGTGGTCCATAAGAGGGCAAAGATCTGTCGATGTTTCTACATTGAGTCTACTTTTCCTTTCTTCGACTCTAACATTTCATTAACGCACTAATATTAAATGTTGCCGTACCATTCGAGGTTTTCAAAATAAGACAACCCAAAATGATCCAGTTGAGTTTTTTTCCAAAAAAAAACAACTGGCAAATCATCTCACTGAAACTAAGTTTTTATTTTTTTTTAAATATCAGTCTTTTAGTTCGCGTTCGGTCGTAAGTGAGGTTCGGGTTCGGTTCGGTTCATTTCCCATCTCTAATCACTAGCAAGTGACCACACATTTCTGATCTAAACCAAAAGTATGCCCTATTTTCTATCCCACTTTGAATTGCATAATGAATTCGAAACTCCAGTTTTCAGTACATTCTCAGAAGCTGTCTCTCAAACTTTTTGTACTTAAACTCACTGAACCAGATCACAAAGTTTACTCACGTTCTTACCTTCCAGTTCAGCAGACGACAATTACCTGGCCAATTTTAAAACCCGAAAAAAAAAGGTGTGAAAAACTGCAGTCTAATTTTTACGGCATTTTGGCTGTCGAACTGTTTCACCTGATTGGCCCAGGTGTTGAGTTATGTGTAACACTAATATCTGCACACATCTCTGAAGATACAACTCTTGGGATTTCTTTGTCTCCTCTCAGTTACACGTAATCATGTGCTCTGCTTAGCCAGCGTTGGTTTGAATAGAAGAATAGTAAATGTTAGCTTGTGAATTAGCATGCGTTGAAGGTCAGTGGAAACTTTAAAACCCAGAGCATTCAGAGTGTGCTCTATTGCTGACATATCCAGTTTTAATCATGCAGTCAAGACTGTTCTGTTCTAGTAATGTATTCCAATAGCATGGCCTAATAGTACATCTTGGACACTTTTGTAAACTAGGAAACATAGTCTGATTGAAAAAAAATGTTTTTTTTTACCATAGAACACAGTAAAATTAATATTTTTCTTAATAAATTTAAAAAAAAAACAAAAAAAAAAACAACAAAAAAAAAAAACAACAATAAAGCAACAACTTAATAGAGTAGCTAAGGAAAATTACTTCCCTTTTTCAATGTTATTTAAAATACAAAACAAGATTTAAAACAAATAACAGCGGTCCAATAATTCCAAAATTTCTAATGAACAAGAAAATTAATTCCTTAGTGGACACTGTGGATAACAAGGTATTTGTTTTCTTAGTGGACACTGGGGATGACAAGGTATTTGTTTTCTTAGTGGACACTGGGGATGACAATGTATTTGTTTTCTTAGTGGACACTGGGGATGACAAGGTATTTGTTTTCTTAGTGGACACTGGGGATGACAAGGTATTTGTTTTCTTAGGGGACAGACACTGGGGATGACAAGGTATTTGTTTTCTTAGGGGACAGACACTAGGGATGACAAGGTATTTGTTTTCTTAGTGGACAATGGGGATGACAAGGTATTTGTTTTCTTAGGGGACAGACACTGGGGATGACAAGGTATTTGTTTTCTTAGTGGACAGACACGGGGGATGACAAGGTATTTGTTTTCTTAGTGGACAGACACTGGGGATGACAAGGTATTTGTTTTCTTAGGGGACAGACAATGGGGATGACAAGGTATTTGTTTTCTTAGGGGACAGACATTGGGGATGACAAGGTATTTGTTTTCTTAGGGGACAGACAATGGGGATGACAAGGTATTTGTTTTCTTAGGGGACAGACACTGGGGATGACAAGGTATTTGTTTTCTTAGTGGACAGACACTGGGGATGACAAGGTATTTGTTTTCTTAGGGGACAGACATTGGGGATGACAAGGTATTTGTTTTCTTAGGGGACAGACAATGGGGATGACAAGGTATTTGTTTTCTTAGGGGACAGACACTGGGGATGACAAGGTATTTGTTTTCTTAGGGGACAGACAATGGGGATGACAAGGTATTTGTTTTCTTAGGGGACAGACACTGGGGATGACAAGGTATTTGTTTTCTTAGGGAACAGACACTGGGGATGACAAGGTATTTGTTTTCTTAGGGGACAGACAATGGTGATGACAAGGTATTTGTTTTCTTAGGGGACAGACACTGGGGATGACAAGGTATTTGTTTTCTTAGTGGACAATGGGGATGACAAGGTATATGTTTTCTTAGGGGACAGACACTGGTGATGACAAGGTATTTGTTTTCTTAGGGGACAGACACTGGGGATGACAAGGTATTTCTTTTCTTAGGGACAGACACTGGGGATGACAAGGTATTTCTTTTCTTAGGGACAGACACTGGGGATGACAAGGTATTTGTTTTCTTAGGGGACAATGGGGATGACAAGGTATATGTTTTCTTAGGGGACAGACACTGGTGATGACAAGGTATTTGTTTTCTTAGGGGACAGACACTGGGGATGACAAGGTATTTGTTTTCTTAGGGACAGACACTGGGGATGACAAGGTATTTGTTTTCTTAGTGGACAATGGGGATAACAAGGTATTTGTTTTCTTAGTGGACACTGGGGATGACAAGGTATTTGTTTTCTTAGGGGACAATGGGGATGACAAGGTATTTGTTTTCTTAGGGGACAATGGGGATGACAAGGTATTTGTTTTCTTAGTGGACAGACACTGGGGATGACAAGGTATTTGTTTTCTTAGGGGACAGACAATGGGGATGACAAGGTATTTGTTTTCTTAGGGGACAGACATTGGGGATGACAAGGTATTTGTTTTCTTAGGGGACAGACAATGGGGATGACAAGGTATTTGTTTTCTTAGGGGACAGACACTGGGGATGACAAGGTATTTGTTTTCTTAGTGGACAGACACTGGGGATGACAAGGTATTTGTTTTCTTAGGGGACAGACATTGGGGATGACAAGGTATTTGTTTTCTTAGGGGACAGACAATGGGGATGACAAGGTATTTGTTTTCTTAGGGGACAGACACTGGGGATGACAAGGTATTTGTTTTCTTAGGGGACAGACAATGGGGATGACAAGGTATTTGTTTTCTTAGGGGACAGACACTGGGGATGACAAGGTATTTGTTTTCTTAGGGAACAGACACTGGGGATGACAAGGTATTTGTTTTCTTAGGGGACAGACAATGGTGATGACAAGGTATTTGTTTTCTTAGGGGACAGACACTGGGGATGACAAGGTATTTGTTTTCTTAGTGGACAATGGGGATGACAAGGTATATGTTTTCTTAGGGGACAGACACTGGTGATGACAAGGTATTTGTTTTCTTAGGGGACAGACACTGGGGATGACAAGGTATTTCTTTTCTTAGGGACAGACACTGGGGATGACAAGGTATTTCTTTTCTTAGGGACAGACACTGGGGATGACAAGGTATTTGTTTTCTTAGGGGACAATGGGGATGACAAGGTATATGTTTTCTTAGGGGACAGACACTGGTGATGACAAGGTATTTGTTTTCTTAGGGGACAGACACTGGGGATGACAAGGTATTTGTTTTCTTAGGGACAGACACTGGGGATGACAAGGTATTTGTTTTCTTAGTGGACAATGGGGATAACAAGGTATTTGTTTTCTTAGTGGACACTGGGGATGACAAGGTATTTGTTTTCTTAGGGGACAATGGGGATGACAAGGTATTTGTTTTCTTAGGGGACAATGGGGATGACAAGGTATTTGTTTTCTTAGGGGACAGACATTGGGGATGACAAGGTATTTGTTTTCTTAGGGGACACTGGGGATGACAAGGTATTTGTTTTCTTAGTGGACACTGGGGATGACAAGGTATTTGTTTTCTTAGTGGACACTGGGGATGACAAGGTATTTGTTTTCTTAGGGGACAATGGGGATGACAAGGTATTTGTTTTCTTAGTGGACAATGTGGATAACAAGGTATTTGTTTTCTTAGTGGACAATGGGGATGACAAGGTATTTGTTTTCTTAAGGGACAGACATTGGGGATGACAAGGTATTTGTTTTCTTAAGGGACAGACACTGGGGATGACAAGGTATTTGTTTCCTTACTGGACACTGGGGTTGACAAGGTATTTGTTTCCTTAGAATAACTAATCACTGATAATAATTAAGGTACAAATGTTGTATACTTTTTATTTACATGTTTCGGATGTTCCTTCAGAGTTAATTGAAGGGAATCTACTCTCCCGTAGGACGACGGAGGATTCAGCGGCAGGGTTTGAACTCGAGACCATCGAGATATACCGAACGTCCAGCAGAAAGGCAGTAACAAATAATAAGTAAAATAATAATTGTAAACATTACTTCTATTTTCATAAGCAATACACTAGCACAGTGGCTACCGTATTGGCTTAAGCCCTCGAGTTCGAATTCAGTCGTACAACGTTTTAAAAATACAATACTTTTAAAAAGCGATCACGGTAACCATCACTCAGATACCCCCCCCCTTCTCCCTCACCATTTTCCCAATAGCTCCAAACAAGTGATTGATTCATAGCGCACCGAGAAAGCTAAAAGCATGAAATTGCGCTAAATAAAACAAATTTGTAAAAATATTTCTAATCGCAAGGATTTATTATTGTTAGTTATGATATATGGCAAATTTATTACATGACTGATCTAAACTAATTGATAGAATTACATTTAATATAAGCTTTGTTTTTTTTAATAGTAATTTTTATATTTTTGCTTGTTACCTAAATAACATTTATATTCAAACCGATATATTCTGTAATTCAGGTATGAACCAGATAGATAAACCAAATGTTTGTAGAGCAAATGTGCTCAACACTAAAATGTTTGTAGAGCAAATGTGCTCAACACTCAAATGTTTGTAGAGCAAATGTGCTCAACACTAAAATGTTTGTAGAGCAAATGTGCTCAACGCTAAAATGTTTGTAGAGCAAATGTGCTCAACGCTAAAATGTTTGTAGAGCAAATGTGCTCAACGCTAAAATGTTTGTAGAGCAAATGTGCTCAACACTAAAATGTTTGTAGAGCAAATGTGCTCAACACTCAAATGTTTGTAGAGCAAATGTGCTCAACGCTAAAATGTTTGTAGAGCAAATGTGCTCAACACTCAAATGTTTGTAGAGCAAATGTGCTCAACACTCAAATGTGTTTGTTGTTTCATTCAGTTGAACATCAAAAGAATGTAGTAGATAAAATATAGCCAAGTTACAGCACTTTTCTACCTGACCTTGAACATCGCATAGCAGTACATCAGTTTCAAAAAAGACAACACGTGACCAAACAGTAACCCATTCATAACTTCCTTACAACCAGTGTTGTGGATAAAAAACAACAACCTGTTTTGTTTTGTTTCCTTGGGTTTTTAACTGTTTCGTTTTTTTTTTTAAAGCGATTACATTTTTTATCCTCGGATCTGCATTACCTCTTTCCCCAAACACACACACACACAATCAGTGAGTAGGTAGTATTCCCGTGTATCTGAGACCTGGAGGATGTCTGTGCTGGTTCCATCCTACCATTGTTTGTAAGTAGACCCCTCGCCACATGGCTCGCCAAGTTCACTTTGAAATCACTTGCTATGTACAGTTTTTTTTTACCTTCCTTGCTTTATTGTAGTGGTGTACACTTGTTCTGAAACTGATACACCAAGAAGTAGGTCAGAACACAGGCCTGATTACTGGGCCAGAACATAGGCGTGATTACTAGGTCAGAACACACTTATGCGTGATTACTGGGTCAGAACACACTTTGGCGTGATTACTGGGTCAGAGCACACTTAGGCGTGATTACTGGGTCAGAACACACTTTTGCGTGATTACTGGGTCAGAGCACACATAGGCGTGATTACTGGGTGAGAGCACATTAGTTTACTAGGTGAAAGCACATTCAACTATATGTTCCCGAACAAAAACATTTTGTGATGAGTTAATTATAATATTTTGCACCTAATAAGAATCTACATCCAATTAGAACGGTTGTATTCTGAGCACATCTGTGTCAGCCAATCAGATTCTTTGCGGTTAGGTCCCTGTCCATCCTGACTCAAAGCTAAGGTAGGTAAGATCAACAGAAGAAATGAAACAAAATATTGGTCACCAGCTTCATAAATAAATATTACGTTTGACCAGACAGAATACGAAATTATTACCATTCATCAATATGTTTCATTCAGTCAAATAAAAGCAACCAATCCACAACGAGATGACTAAGTAGTGAAGAGCACAACTATATAGAGTTCAGCTCTGTAGACTAGTCACTAGTCCAACAAAAATATATACACCATAAAGACTATTTCAAGTATTTCAAACAAATATAAAGACTATTTCAAGTATTTCAAACAAATATAAAGACTATTTCAAGTATTTCAAACAAATATAAAGACTATTTCAAGTATTTCAAACAAATATAAAGACTATTTCAAGTATTTCAAACAAATATAAAGACTATTTCAAGTATTTCAAACAAATATAAAGACTATTTCAAGTATTTCAAACAAATATAAAGACTATTTCAACAAGTCCAAAGCATGACTTTTCCCATGAAAGATTGGGTCCTACAATATTGATATAATGCATTTGCGGGTAAATCACAGATATATGGACAGTAACTAACACTATTAAGCCATTCGATGCAGTGACTATAAAATGACCACTAAATAGATAATTAAATGACACTATGATAGAAATACAAAATGTTTGCCAATGTTTGGGTACATACTTAGTAGTACACATTTAGTATTACCCCATCTGTTCAATATTTCTCTTGGTAGAAAGTTTGTAAGAACATCCACTAAGTGTGAAATGACAAAGTCTTTGAGTCCGAAGATGAAAGAGCGCAAATGACTACGCAGACCCAGTTGTGACCTGTATATTTCTCCACATGTCATGCAGACAAAGCCGTTATCCGAGGGAGTCTAATTAAGATTGTACGATACATACAGTTGTTCTTTTCTTACTTTTATTAAAATATAACTAACCAAACTTCAATTAAAAAAACAAAAGAGAGCACAGGCGACAGGAAACTCGGAGTTTAAACTACGCTATATATTTTTTCAATATTTTAATGCCAGAGTCGTACAGACAGACAGACAGTATAAATACTTTTTTTTTCTCAAAAATGTTTACTTGAATTGCAACAACAAAACTTTAAAAATATTTAGACTGAACAGAGATGTTACAGGCCGAAATTGTGTGGAGCTTATTTGTCTACGTGCAGAGTTTGTGTGGAGCCTATTTGTCTACGTGCAGAGTTTCTGTGGAACCTATTTGTCTACGTGCAAAGTTTTTGTGGAGCCTATTTGTCTACGTGCTGAGTTTGTGTGGAGCCTATTTGTCTACGGGCAGAGTTTGTGTGGAGCCTATTTGTCTACGGGCAGAGTTTGTGTGGAGCCTATTTGTCTACGTGCAGAGTTTGTGTGGAGCCTATTTGTCTACGTGCAGAGTTTCTGTGGAACCTATTTGTCTACGTGCAAAGTTTTTGTGGAGCCTATTTGTCTACGTGCTGAGTTTGTGTGGAGCCTATTTGTCTACGGGCAGAGTTTGTGTGGAGCCTATTTGTCTACGGGCAGAGTTTGTGTGGAGCCTATTTGTCTACGAGCAGAGTTTGTGTGGAGTCTATTTGTCTACGGGCAGAGAGAGTGTGGAGCCTATTTGTCTGCATGCTACGGGCAGAGATAGTGTGAAGCCTATTTGTCTGCATGCTACGGGCAGAGTTTGTGTGGAGCTTATTTGTCTACGGGCAGAGTTTGTGTGGAGCCTATTTGTCTACGGGCAGAGATAGTGTGGAGCCTATTTGTCTACGGGCAGAGATAGTGCGGAGCCTATTTGTCTGCATGCTACGGGCAGAGATTGTGTGGAGCCTATTTGTCTACGGGCAGAGTTTGTGTGGAGCCTATTTGTCTGCATGCTACGGGCAGAGATTGTGTGGAGCCTATTTGTCTACGGGCAGAGTTTCAGTGGAGCCTATTTGTCTACCGGCAGAGATATTGTGGAGCCTATTTGTCTGCATTCTACGGGCAGAGTTTGTGTGGAGCCTATTTGTCTACGGGCAGAGTTTGTGTGGAGCCTATTTGTCTGCATGCTACGGGCAGAGATTGTGTGGAGCCTATTTGTCTACGGGCAGAGTTTCAGTGGAGCCTATTTGTCTACCGGCAGAGATATTGTGGAGCCTATTTGTCTGCATTCTACGGGCAGAGTTTGTGTGGAGCCTATTTGTCTGCATGCTACGGGCAGAGTTTGTGTAAAGCCTATTTGTCTACGGGCAGAGATAGTGTGGAGCCTATTTGTCTGCATGCTACGGGCAGAGATAGTGTGGAGCCTATTTGTCTACGGGCAGAGTTTGTGTGGAGCCTATTTGTCTACGGGCAGAGATAGTGTGGAGCTATTTGTCTGCATGCTACGGGCAGAGTTTGTGTGGAGCCTATTTGCCTGCATGCTACGGGCAGAGTTTGTGTGGAGCCTATTAGTTGGAATGCTACGGGCAGAGTTTGTGTGGAGCCTATTTGTCTGCATGCTACGGGCAGAGTTTGTGTGGAGCCTATTAGTTGGCATGCTACGGGCAGAGTTTGTGTGGAGCCTATTTGTCTGCATGCTACGGGCAGAGTTTGTGTGGAGCTTATTAGTCTGCATGCTGCAGGCAGAGTTTGTGTGGAGCATATTAGTTGGCATGCTACGGGCAGAGTTTGTGTGGAGCATATTAGTTGACATGCTACGGGCAGAGTTTGTGTGAAGTCTATTAGTTGACATGCTAAGGGCAGAGTTTGTGTGGAGCCTATTAGTTGGCATTCTACGGGCATAGTTTGTGTCGGAGAATTAACAAAGATGAAGTGATGTGGAAACATCTCAAGGGAAATGTCTGTCTACAATGACAACTCGGTAGTTTACACTCTTTATCTCCTGACCATGTTTTTTGTAACTTATATATTTCACCAAGACCTACTATCCATTGATATGTATGAGGATAAACTCGAACCAAGATACACTAAAGATTTGAAACAAAACCATTTCCGTCACTAAGCTCCGGTTCACAGTCAATTCAACAGTTTCTGTAATCAGTAGCATTCTGCCAATATGCAAACACGTTGAATGCAGAATCTTTTATGTCTGCCAATATCCCAAAAGTGTGCGATTATTTATGGAGTAAGAGTTATCTTGTGCAGATTTCAAGTTGTTGGTTGTTGTTTTTTTTTGAATGAAATCTTTCCAGTTAAACTTATACTTATCTTATCTTATATAATACAGACGTTACTTCAAAAAAGAAGATGATTACGTCCTACGCGTCATGCATTTAGTCATGCATATTAACCAATGACTTAAATTCTGCCAAGTCACTGGTTTTCCTGGCTATCTCAGGCAACCCATTCCATGCTCTAATAGCACTAGGGAAGAAGGAGTATTTGTACAAATTTGTCCTAGCATATGGGACGAGGAATGTGCCTTTATCTTTGTGTCTTTCAGAGTACTTTAAGCTAATATTTTATTTTATTAGAATGGGCGAAATGATCTTTTTTTAAAGCTGTCTGCTAAAGTGAAGTATTTAATGTAGAAGAATAATTTCTTTCATCAGAACATATTTGTGTGAGTCTATGTTTATGTGAGGTAAGTCTGTGTGTCGGATATGTGTGTCTATGTTTATGTGAGGTAAGTCTGTGTGTCGGATATGTGTGTCTATGTTTATGTGAGGTAAGTCTGTGTGTCGGATATGTGTGTCTATGTTTATGTGAGGTAAGTCTGTGTGTCGGATATGTGTCTATGTTTATGTGAGGTAAGTCTGTGTGTCGGATATGTGTGTCTATGTTTATGTGAGGTAAGTCTGTGTGTCGGATATGTGTGTCTATGTTTATGTGAGGTAAGTCGGTGTGTCGGATATGTGTGTCTATGTTTATGTGAGGTAAGTCTGTGTGTCGGATATGTGTGTCTATGTTTATGTGAGGTAAGTCTGTGTGTCGGATATGTGTGTCTATGTTTATGTGAGGTAAGTCTGTGTGTCGGATATGTGTGTCTATGTTTATGTGAGGTAAGTCTGTGTGTCGGATATGTGTGTCTATGTTTATGTGAGGTAAGTCTGTGTGTCGGATATGTGTGTCTATGTTTATGTGAGGTAAGTCTGTGTGTCGGATATGTGTGTCTATGTTTATGTGAGGTAAGTCTGTGTGTCGGATATGTGTGTCTATGTTTATGTGAGGTAAGTCTGTGTGTCGGATATGTGTGTCTATGTTTATGTGAGGTAAGTCTGTGTGTCGGATATGTGTGTCTATGTTTATGTGAGGTAAGTCTGTGTGTCGGATATGTGTGTCTATGTTTAAGTGTGGGCTTATATGTGTGAATTTACATTTCTTTAGACAATGAGGAAAAGATGCAACATTGTTTCTTTTGTAATTGTATGTAATGTAATTGTATGTAATGTAATTGTATGTAATGTAATTGTATGTAATGTAATTGTATTTAATGTAATTGTATGTAATGTAATTGAATGTAATGTAATTGTATTTAATGTAATTGTATGTAATGTAATTGTATGTAATGTAATTGTATGTAATGTAATTGTATTTAATGTAATTGTATGTAATGTAATTGTATGTAATGTAATTGTATTTAATGTAATTGTATGTAATGTAATTGTATGTAATGTAATTGTATTTAATGTAATTGTATGTAATGTAATTGTATGTAATGTAATTGTATGTAATGTAATTGTATGTAATGTGTGCAATGTATAGATGTAGGGTATGTAACGTAATGTAATAGCATGTGTAAGGATAAATTGAAACATATTTTATTTATCATGGCCATAAATATAGTGATATTAATTTTTTTATTTGGGTTGGGGAGGGGGGTTGTCACAAAGATCTTTACAGTAGCCAGTGTTGGAAGGTAGAAATGTCACCTTAATTTTATGAACAAAGTACAATTGGAACAAAGCAAAAGCGCAACATATCAAGAACAAAACAACATTCAGAATTGTATTGTCTCCACATCGTTATGATCAATACAGTCCAGTCTTACCATTGAACATCTCTGAGAGCTACATTAGTTTAATGTCTGAACATCTCTGAGAGCTACATTAGTTTAATGTCTGAACACCTCTGAGAGCTACATTAGTTTAATGTCTGAACATCTCTGAGAGCTACATTAGTTTAATGTCTGAACACCTCTGAGAGCTACATTAGTTTAATGTCTGAACACCTCTGAGAGCTACATTAGTTTAATGTCTGAACATCTCTGAGAGCTACATTAGTTTAATGTCTGAACATCTCTGAGAGCTACATTAGTTTAATGTCTGAACATCTCTGAGAGCTACATTAGTTTAATGTCTGAACATCTCTGAGAGCTACATTAGTTTAATGTCTGAACACCTCTGAGAGCTACATTAGTTTAATGTCTGAACATCTCTGAGAGCTACATTAGTTTAATGTCTGAACACCTCTGAGAGCTACATTAGTTTAATGTCTGAACATCTCTGAGAGCTACATTAGTTTAATGTCTGAACATCTCTGAGAGCTACATTAGTTTAATGTCTGAACACCTCTGAGAGCTACATTAGTTTAATGTCTGAACATATCTGAGAGCTACATTAGTTTAATGTCTGAACATCTCTGAGAGCTACATAAGTTTAATGTCTGAACACCTCTGAGAGCTACATTAGTTTAATGTCTGAACACCTCTGAGAGCTACATTAGTTTAATGTCTGAACATCTCTGAGAGCTACATTAGTTCAATGTTTCAACATCACTGAAAGCTTCACTCGTTTTGTGCACGTTTCTAGACTAAAATTAAAAATAAAATATTAAGAAAATAAAATTCATCCAGTCAGGATGGGGATATAGAAGAACACCGTTCCAAACCAGCAGTGACCTACATATTTTGTGATAACTCCGCAGACAAAGCTGTTGACAGTGTGGTTTCTATTTAATAAATTCTTGTTCTGGACTTGATTCTTCCAGAAAAGCCATTCACCACTAAGATACATTCAACGATGCGATCAGTTTTGAATGAACAGCATCAAATAATGAAATCATGAAGCTACATAAAATGTGTTTGTATAAACAAGAAGTTTCGTCTTCATTTTCTGACAAGTGTTTTAAAGCAAACACACTTAAACACATACATACAAACACATTCGCACACACAGAAACAGCAAAGGGAAAGAATAAAAGCCTACATTTTTCAGGGGAGAGAACTAGTATTTAAAAAACTCGCTAGATTTACTTACCCTTGTTACACAGAAGATCTTGACAAATATCCGACTTCAATTCAGAAAATTGATAGCACCACTCAATATAGAGAGTTCAGTGAGACTCATGTTTAAATACTATTGAACTAAGACTTCAATGTGTAACATTATGTATCACCGGTCTTCAAATGCAATGTTACTGTGACACTTGATACTTAATAGGTATAGTATAAAACCATAAAGCTGTAAACCGCCTGGGATTCAAAAACTAATACATGAGAACTTATGGATAAGGTTGTAGTACGATTACTTTCCCTCAGGTCAACGCTTGATCGCCTTTCAAAAAACGAGTTACTTTCTACCAAGTTTCAATAATTGTCCAAGAAGGATAATTCTGTAACGGCTTTGTTGAATTGAAGTAAAAAACAAATTCAGATTTCCCTTTCCTTGACAAGTAAACTCTCTAACGGTGGAGGCTGGAATCGGTACACTTTCTGAAACTCACATCAAACTGTCTAGGTAAAAAGTCGGGGGGATGGATGGAAGAAAGGAAAGGTGGAAGACAGGCACGAGGGAAGGAACTCTGGCACGTGTGTGTTAGAAACTGGAGTCATGCTCGGGGAGCCCGCTCACACACAGAACGTTGGGGCACCGCAGACACGCATGGGCCAACAACAAGGGGGGGGGTAGGGTGTCTGCGCCCCATGTTCTACCCCGCTACCAACCCGACCACCAATGCACACGTGGGAAATAAAGAAGATTTAATGGAATGTCGGTTTGTTAATATCAGCAGAAGAGCTAATGGTTAGTCCAAGACTTCACGTCATAATGTCAGTAGGGGACAGGTTGTTGGCTTTACGTCATTTAGTTTCGGACTGTTTCTACTAGATTGTGTGATATTTAATTAGTTAGATGAAATTGAGGCCAGGAAGAAACTGAAATAGTTCATCGAATGAACTTCTAAAACTCTGGACTCTCTCTGGAGATAATATGATTTGATGTCTGAATTAGTTAGAAAAATAACTTAACATTACTTAAACGTGACAGTATTAGAAGGTCCTAAAACTCAAATTGCGGTCGGTAATGTCTAGATGCTCTACTCTGTTTTATGATTCATCGTTAAGACTCACATATATGATAAAGTGTATCAAGCTGTTGTTTTTTTTTTTCCAATCCTATTGGGCCTACCATAGACACCTCTACAACTATAAGAAGACCCAATGAACAGTTTAACTAATTCAACTCACACACAAAAAACAAAACCAACAGATTCAATGTGAAAGATGCAGAGCTATAAGCTGAACTGACTTTTTTTAAAATGACAAGATTTATTGATTTGTTTTGTAAACAAAGTGTTTCTTTGAAAGTGTCATTAATTTACTTGAAGGCTTTGTAGGAATCTGTCTCCTTCAGTGAAACAATAAAATTGAAAGTAATATCACGCAGGGAAAACCGTCTACTAATGATTTCATTGCCGAATGTTCCCCGGTAATTTTTCGTTTCAATATACACTTACTGTTTCCACAGTTTTCTTTTACATAGAATTCTTTTATTGTGGCTAAAAAGGAAGGTGTATCTGTCCAGTAAACTGACCTAGTTTTGTCTAAAATGTCTCAGGTAAATGATTGGTTATAAAGATTGAAACTGACGTCACTAAACGGACACTTAACTCGGTTTGTCATTCAGTGTAGGCTAGACCTCCATAACTCTTTTACTTTTACTGGAGATGTCTAAAAGCATTGCAGTTCTTAGAGATGTAAGACATTGGCTAGGTAGTCTCTATGTAAGCAGTAAACTCTTGGTGTAGGTAAGCAGTCCCTATGTAAGCAGTAAACTCTTGGTGTAGGTAAGTAGTCTCTATGTAAGCAGTAAACTCTTGGTGTAGGTAAGCAGTCCCTATATAAGCAGTAAACTCTTGGCGTAGGTAAGTAGTCCCTATGTAAGCAGCTAAGTCTAGGTGTAGGTATGTAGTCCCTGTGTAAGCAGCTAAGTCTAGGTGTAGGTGTGTAGTCCCTGTGTAAGCAGCTAAGTCTAGGTGTAGGTAATTAGCCCCTATGTAAGCAGCTAGGTCTAGGTAAGTAGTCCCTATGTAAGCAGATAAGTCTAGGTGTAGGTAAGTAGTCCCTATGTAAGCAGCTAAGTCTAGGTGTATGTAAGTATTCCCTGCGTAAGCAGCTAAGTCTAGGTGTAGGTAAGTAGCCCCTATGTAAGCAGCTAAGTCTAGGTGTAGGTAAGTAGCCCCTATGTAAGCAGCTAAGTCTAGGTAAGTAGTCCCTATGTAAGCAGTAAAGTCTAGGTGTAGGTAAGTAGCCCCTATGTAAGCAGCTAAGTCTAGGTAAGTAGTCCCTATGTAAGCAGTAAAGTCTAGGTGTAGGTAAGTAGTCCGTATGTAAGCAGCTAAGTCTAGGTAAGTAGTCCCTATGTAAGCAGTAAAGTCTAGGTGTAGGTAAGTAGTCCGTATGTAAGCAGCTAAGTCTAGGTAAGTAGTCCCTATGTAAGCAGTAAAGTCTAGGTGTAGGTAAGTAGTCCCTATGTAAGCAGTAAAGTCTAGGTGTAGGTAAGTAGTCCCTATGTAAGCAGTAAAGTCTAGGTAAGTAGTCCCTATGTAAGCAGTAAAGTCTAGGTGTAGGTAAGTAGTCCCTATGTAAGCAGTAAAGTCTAGGTAAGTAGTCCCTATGTAAGCAGTAAAGTCTAGGTAAGTAGCCCCTATGTAAGCAGCTAAGTCTAGGTAAGTAGTCCCTATGTAAGCAGTAAAGTCTAGGTAAGTAGCCCCTATGTAAGCAGCTAAGTCTAGGTAAGTAGTCCCTATGTAAGCAGTAAACTTTTGGTGTTTCATTTCAGTTTTATTTTGATAGTTGAACTAGTCAATTAACTATAAAGAAATTCGACAGCGATCAAATACTTTACAAATCGTTGACCACTATTTACCATCACATATTACAGCTTGCTTCTTAATCAACAACAACAAAAAAACACAACATTCCAAAAGTCTGGAAAGATTAGAACAAGAAACATGACAGTTGATGAGTTCAATTAACCCTGGAGATAAGTAAAAAAAATACAAAAGGGGGGTGGGGGGTGGTAAGAGATTGGTGGTTACAAGGTGCATGGGGTGGGGGAGGGGGTCTAACTCTCAGATCTGGTTATACGTCAGCCCAGGCCAGACTCTTAAGGGTTAAAGGTCAGGGGTCGTCTAAGGCTACACTTACACTTGTTTACAAAAGCAAGGGAAGGAACCGGTGAAAGAAGTAAGGGGAGAAAACTCGGAACAAAATATCAGAGGGGAGAGAGAGAGAGAGAGAGAGAGAGAGAGAGGGGGGGGGGGAAACAAAAAAGGCAAGAAAGGCGAATCAAAATAAGGATTGACCAGAGAAACAAAGAACATGGTCTAGTTGTACAGTCAAGAAACAAAGAACATGGTCTAGTTGTACAGTCAAGAAACAAAGAACATGGTCTAGTTGTACAGTCAAGAAACAAAGAACATGGTCTAGTTGTACAGTCAAGAAACAAAGAACATGGTCTAGTTGTACAGTCAAGAAACAAAGAACATGGTCTAGTTGTACAGTCAAGAAACAAAGAACATGGTCTAGTTGTACAGTCAAGAAACAAAGAACATGGTCTAGTTGTACAGTCAAGAAACAAAGAACATGGTCTAGTTGTACAGTCAAGAAACAAAGAACATGGTCTAGTTGTACAGTCAAGAAACAAAGAACATGGTCTAGTTGTACAGTCAAGAAACAAAGAACATGGTCTAGTTGTACAGTCAAGAAACAAAGAACATGGTCTAGTTGTACAGTCAAGAAACAAAGAACATGGTCTAGTTGTACAGTCAAGAAACAAAGAACATGGTCTAGTTGTACAGTCAAGAAACAAAGAACATGGTCTAGTTGTACAGTCAAGAAACAAAGAACATGGTCTAGTTGTACAGTCAAGAAACAAAGAACATGGTCTAGTTGTACAGTCAAGAAACAAAGAACATGGTCTAGTTGTACAGTCAAGAAACAAAGAACATGGTCTAGTTGTACAGTCAAGAAACAAAGAACATGGTCTAGTTGTACAGTCAAGAAACAAAGAACATGGTCTAGTTGTACAGTCAAGAAACAAAGAACATGGTCTAGTTGTACAGTCAAGAAACAAAGAACATGGTCTAGTTGTACAGTCAAGAAACAAAGAACATGGTCTAGTTGTACAGTCAAGAAACAAAGAACATGGTCTAGTTGTACAGTCAAGAAACAAAGAACATGGTCTAGTTGTACAGTCAAGAAACAAAGAACATGGTCTAGTTGTACAGTCAAGAAACAAAGAACATGGTCTAGTTGTACAGTCAAGAAACAAAGAACATGGTCTAGTTGTACAGTCAAGAAACAAAGAACATGGGATAGTTGTACAGTCAAGAAACAAAGAACATGGTCTAGTTGTACAGTCAAGAAACAAAGAACATGGTCTAGTTGTACAGTCAAGAAACAAAGAACATGGTCTAGTTGTACAGTCAAGAAACAAAGAACATGGTCTAGTTGTACAGTCAAGAAACAAAGAACATGGGATAGTTGTACAGTCAAGAAACAAAGAACATGGGATAGTTGTACAGTCAAGAAACAAAGGGACATAATTCACATACAGAAACAGTAAAATGTAGATATAAAAAGATCCTATAAAATCATAAAGACAAGTGTGTGTGTGTGTGTCATTAGGGTGTTGTTTTTTTTTTTTGTTTTTTTTGTTGTTGCCAGAACGTGCAATTCATATTTCTGGTTGTACAGACGTGAAAAAAAAGATCATATACACAAACAAAATGAAGCAATCCATACATAGATTTACACTTAGGAAAATATGGTATACTAGTCAACCGGCGGCGTAGCATACGCCTCTATTTTACAGGGCCAACCTTAAGCCACTGCAACCTATGCGACCGCAGTGGGCCCTGTACCTCTCTCGGTCCCGCGCTAATTTTAGGTGTATAAATTATTAAATTAAACCATTTTATAACTTATAACAGATTCCCTGAAATTGCAAAATATACGAAAAAGTCCTGGAAATATCCGGAAATTATTAAAATCTTTTGAAAACTCATACCAATCTCCTGAAATATACAGACGAAAATTGTCTCTTTTTTTAAATAAAAGAGTGATCTTTCAATTGTGTCCAAACTCTTGAGCGTGCTCTGTCGCTTTGATAGTTACTACAAAGTAGATTACTCCCCCCCCCCTTTATTTTTTAACGTGAGGTAGAAATATAAAAAAAATAGAGTGATATTGCACCGGTCCTGCCCTGCTATGTTGTGACTACGTGTTCTCCAACCCCTCTTGTTTTGTCGTGGACTATCCGCAGAGTGATCTTTCCTTTACTTCTTGACAAAGCTCTTAAGGGAAGAAGAGAATAATATATATAGAGAAGATATATAGTACGCGGAACATCTTACAGTTATGGTACGTGGTCCTGTCTCTAAACAAAGAGACAGCGTATTTGTACAGTCAAGGAACGCACTACTGACATATAGGTGTTCAGTCAAGGAACACCCACTGACATATATAGGTGTTCAGTAAAGAAGACACTATATTAAAAGATCAAATAATTTTGTTATTCTATTAAAGAATGTCTGGCTTCTATTGAGTGGAGTTATTGTGTTTCAAGATAGGAGTTATCCTATGAACAATAAATATCTTTTCATCTCGAGGTAGTTTAAAAATTATTTTTTATTTCAATACCAAGCACAGTTTTTGGACCTAACGAATAAGGTTTATATAATTCAGGTTCGAATTGATCTCCTCTGTTCGAAGGAGGTGACAGAACACGAAAAGTTCAATGAAATGTTTCTCTCTCGCAACTAATTGGTAACCTTTTCGTTTTTGTCTTCACCAAAAACTGTGGCCTGTTATGAAATGAACAAAGTTATAGTTACACTTCCTTATGAAAAGCAGAACTAATGGACTGTGAAATAACAATAGACGTAGAATTATAAGGTCTCTGAATAAAACGATAGTCATAGAAATACAAGTTCTGTGGATAAAAACTGAAGACGTTTCTTTTCAACTTGCTGACTATCAAAAAGAAGTCGTCGGCTCAGATGAAAACTAGTCATGTTTGATGGACAATGTCCTGAGTACATGCGGCTACTACTAGTCATGTTTGATGGACAATGTCCTGAGTACATGCGGCTACTACTAGTCATGTTTGATGGACAATGTCCTGAGTACATGCGGCTACTACTAGTATTGTTTGATGGACAATGTCCTGAGTACATGCGGCTACTACTAGACATGTTTGATGGACAATGTCCTGAGTACATGCGGCTACTACTAGACATGTTTGATGGACAATGTCCTGAGTACATGCGGCTACTACTAGACATGTTTGATGGACATTGTCCTGAGTACATGCGGCTACTACTAGTCATGTTTGATGGACAATGTCCTGAGTACATGCGGCTACTACTAGACATGTTTGATGGACAATGTCCTGAGTACATGCGGCTACTACTAGACATGTTTGATGGACAATGTCCTGAGTACATGCGGCTACTACTAGTCATGTTTGATGGACAATGTCCTGAGTACATGCGGCTACTACTAGACATGTTTGATGGACAATGTCCTGAGTACATGCGGCTACTACTAGACATGTTTGATGGACAATGTCCTGAGTACATGCGGCTACTACTAGACATGTTTGATGGACAATGTCCTGAGTACATGCGGCTACTACTAGTCATGTTTGATGGACAATGTCCTGAGTACATGCGGCTACTACTAGACATGTTTGATGGACAATGTCCTGAGTACATGCGGCTACTACTAGACATGTTTGATGGACAATGTCCTGAGTACATGCGGCTACTACTAGTCATGTTTGATGGACAATGTCCTGAGTACATGCGGCTACTACTAGACATGTTTGATGGACAATGTCCTGAGTACATGCGGCTACTACTAGACATGTTTGATGGACAATGTCCTGAGTACATGCGGCTACTACTAGACATGTTTGATGGACAATGTCCTGAGTACATGCCCTACTACAGTTTCAAATATGTGCCAGATAGAGGACCCGAATCTTTTTATTAAATCATTTCTATTTTGATAGTCTGTATTTAGTCTGTAAAATTGGTCAAGAAATGCTGTCAGCTGTCCACATTTTGTACCAAGTCACCTCCAATCCTAACACGTGGACTCAATACAATGCACGTGGTCTGTATACGCCTCCAAAAAATTGACACAATTAATTGACCTGACAGTTTACAGTTTCTGCATTTCGATACACCGTTAACTCTCTCCAGGCACACAGCAAACAGCTCTCACACCCAGAGACAATGGTCCCCCTTCCCTTCCGAGTATTTATTTCCAGCATGTTTCCCGCCTTCCCTTGTTTAGAATGTTCCAGCCAGCATGTGCCGCTCTCTCTAATCTTAGCTTCTTGAAAACATAATCCTTAGTCTAGAAATTGAAAAGGGCAATCACTCTACAGGCATTAAATGTGTTCTATCACCTCCATGCCGCGAGAAGGAAGTGTCTGTGTGTGTGTGTCTGTGTGTGAATGTAAAAGAGGTAAATGAATGTTCTATTGTTATGCGTCTAGAACTTTGACTTATTGCAAGGTGATGGCTGAACTTTGCCTGTATTTGAACAACCTTGATCTTGCAGAGGATAACAGATGCACTCTTCAAGTTGTCTTGTCCAAGGGAGAGAATAGACAAGTCATGTATATATATATATGCCTTTATTAATATATATATATATGCCTTTATTAATATATATATATATGCCTTTATTAATATATATATATATGCCTATATTATATCTATCTATCTATCTATCTATCTATCTATCTATCTATCTATCTAAATACACGTTACGTTATACCTATAGATGGCACTGCAGTGGACATGTTAAAGATATGTCATATTCTTTAGTTTTAAAGCTCTGCAATGAAATTAATAAAGCGTAGTGCTCATTCCAGACCGTCCTTACTTTCCCCAATTAATGTCAGGTACCGATTAGAGTTGAGTGGCCTCACGAAAATCACGAATTCAAATTCCCAGTCGTTATCAAGATTCGAACCTATGACCTTTCGGTTCGTAGCTAAGCGTTTGACACTCTTCTTTTTAAATGCTTGATTCATTTCTCAATGACGTCCTTTAGTTCTGCTACATTCACCTAGAAGATGATTTGAGTAGTTTCTGAACTCATTCTGTCTAGTACAAGTTTTGGACACTTCCCATTCTCGGATCAAGTTTAAAACTTTGCACAATTTTTCATTTCTCTAGCAACACATGAATCAAAAATCTGAAATCTATTTTTTTTGAAAGATCTTATTTGATCTATGTCGAAAGATATGTAGGCCTATCTAGGGTGACTTTCAAAGTTTTGTTATCTATGGTTTAAGAGATCTATTTCGAAAGTAAAACAAGGTTACAAAGACAGTTTGTGTGGAAACACAAACTCAAAATCGGCCCCCGAAGTGGTCCACACAGGCATCTAAAAAGGCAGGTATCAGTATTTTCAGAAAGAACATCAGAATTAAATTCGATCAAAGACAAATGACAGAGAAGAATGGAGAAAGAAGGTTGACAGATCTTGTGTGGTGCCCCAGCGGTCCAGTAAACCAAAGGATAGGTGAAAGTGAATGTGAAATGTGAACCTGGTCTAACTGATGTCTTATAATGAATATCTAATTGATCTAATTGCTTTGTAAATGGTCAATCTCTAATTCCTCAAAAAACAAACAAAACACACACACACACACAAACATTTCGTTAAATAAAAAACAACCAAAAAACATTTCCTTTAGTTAAGTGTTCTATACCTCTATGGTGTTACAGACATTCAAGTTCATGAGATAATATGAAAAATTACTTATTAATTGATGTTTTAAATTTGGTCCAACTTATAAACATACTATATAAATTTTTTCTCTTAAAAAAAAACATTTTTCTTTTCGTGTAAATGTAGTAGTTAGTATGACAGAACTTACTTAACTTAGCAATACAAATGTAAAAAAAAAATAATTTTTTTTCGAAAAAAAAATCAAAAACCGTTTGCATAAATGTGTTAAAAATATGGCAAACTGCTCTCTCCCCTACCAAAGAGCTCCAGAGTTTGTTACTATTAATATTGAATAGTTGTAAAAGTGGTGTATTTTTATGAAAAAACTGCTTCCATAAGTGATTTTAAAAATTAGACTTTTCTCTTTTAGAAAAGAAAAAAGAAGCCGTTGCATCAGAACTTTGAATGGACTAAAATATTATGATGTCGGATTTTCACTATCTTTTCTAGTTTACGAGATCTAAACGGGACGGTCGTACAGACGGACAGACATTTCACACAAAACTGTTAGCGTCTTTTCCCCTTTCGGGGGCCGCTAACAAAAAACTAAACAATTATTTTATCAATCAGTCGAAATTTATTAATTGTGTTTTATAATGAAACAGTACTAGCTCAGTGGATAACGTGTCAGCCTTCCACCAAGGAAGCTAAATTAAAACCTCCTACTCTATCAAACAAAAAATGCAAACGACAATCACCAAATTCCATGAGCTTAAAACCCCTCCAAAATTTTTGTTTCGATAAAACCCCACTCTTCAATATAAGACTAAAGCATACAAAAGTCACCAGATTCTATGAGAGTAGCAAAGAGGGGCTTTGTGTTAAAAAAAACCCACTCCAGAGGGCTTTAAGTAAAAACCTCTCCAGATAGTTTTCAGCTTACTCCCCTACAGCTAGATTTGAGATTTAAAAAACCTTCTTCAATATTATTCTAATGTAAATTACAATCACCAAGTTCTATGAGCGAAGCTAATGGATGTTTTGAGTTTGTTTAAAAAAAAACTTCCAGAGAGTTATTTAGTGTAACACTCCCCAACAGATGGTTTCGGCGATAAAACTTCCCTTTTCACTATAAAATGTAAAGCAAACTAAAGTCACCCATTGCATGAGCGTAGCCAGGAGAGTAGTACCAGTCGCTGGACTCCATTCAATGAATAGAAGACTTCGTTTTGGAACAAAAGTTTGTAATAGCAAGATAATGCACAATAGATACCCTGAATTTGTATTTTTTTTTTGTTTTAAATACCGGAAACAGTGCTTGGTGAATATACAATCATCTAGTTCAAAAGAAGAAAACAAAAACCTTTTGACATCATGAGTTCGATGTTAAAAAAAAAAAAAAAAAGATTTTTTAAAGTTTGTTTCGAAGTAACCTAATGTTACATTCTGAGGAATTGTTTCATTCAGACTTAAAAATAGCTCTAAAGTGACGCTTCAACTAATATTGTAGAAATACACATTGTAGTGTGGATGATGTGATGTGAAGAAAAATACTAGACATCGTAGTGTGGATGATATGATGTGAAGAAAATACTAGACATCGTTGTGTGGATGATATGATGTGAAGAAAATACTAGACATCGTTGTGTGGATGATATGATGTGAAGAAAATACTAGACATCGTTGTGTGGATGATATGATGTGAAGAAAATACTAGACATCGTAGTGTGGATGATATGATGTGAAGAAAATATTAGACATCGTAGTGTGGATGATTTGATGTGAAGAAAATACTAGACATCGTTGTGTGGATGATGTGATGTGAAGAAAATACTAGACATCGTTGTGTGGATGATATGATGTGAAGAAAATACTAGACATCGTAGTGTGGATGATGTGATGTGAAGAAAATACTAGACATCGTAGTGTGGATGATGTGATGTGAAGAAAATACTAGACATCGTTGTGTGGATGATATGATGTGAAGAAAATACTAGACATCGTTGTGTGGATGATATGATGTGAAGAAAATACTAGACATCGTTGTGTGGATGATGTGATGTGAAGAAAATACTAGACATCGTAGTGTGGATGATGTGATGTGAAGAAAATACCAGACATCGTAGTGTGGATGATATGATGTGAAGAAAATACTAGACATCGTTGTGTGGATGATATGATGTGAAGAAAATACTAGACATCGTAGTGTGGATGATGTGATGTGAAGAAAATACTAGACATCGTAGTGTGGATGATGTGATGTGAAGAAAATACTAGACATCGTTGTGTGGATGATATGATGTGAAGAAAATACTAGACATCGTTGTGTGGATGATATGATGTGAAGAAAATACTAGACATCGTTGTGTGGATGATATGATGTGAAGAAAATACTAGACATCGTTGTGTGGATGATATGATGTGAAGAAAATACTAGACATCGTTGTGTGGATGATATGATGTGAAGAAAATACTAGACATCGTTGTGTGGATGATATGATGTGAAGAAAATACTAGACATCGTTGTGTGGATGATATGATGTGAAGAAAATACTAGACATCGTTGTGTGGATGATATGATGTGAAGAAAATACTAGACATCGTTGTGTGGATGATATGATGTGAAAAAAATACTAGACATCGTTGTGTGGATGATATGATATGAAGAAAATACTAGACATCGTTGTGTGGATGATATGATGTGAAGAAAATACTAGACATCGTTGTGTGGATGATATGATGTGAAGAAAATACTAGACATCGTAGTGTGGATGATATGATGTGAAGAAAATACTAGACATCGTTGTGTGGATGATATGATGTGAAGAAAATACTAGACATCGTTGTGTGGATGATATGATGTGAAGAAAATACTAGACATCGTTGTGTGGATGATATGATGTGAAGAAAATACTAGACATCGTAGTGTGGATGATATGATGTGAAGAAAATACTAGACATCGTAGTGTGGATGATATGATGTGAAGAAAATACTAGACATCATAGTGTGGATGATGTGATGTGAAGAAAATACTAGACATCATAGTGTGGATGATATGATGTGAAGAAAATACTAGACATCGTTGTGTGGATGATATGATGTGAAGAAAATACTAGACATCATAGTGTGGATGATATGATGTGAAGAAAATACTAGACATCGTAGTGTGGATGATATGATGTGAAGAAAATACTAGACATCGTAGTGTGGATGATATGATGTGAAGAAAATACTAGACATCATAGTGTGGATGATATGATGTGAAGAAAATACTAGACATCGTAGTGTGGATGATGTGATGTGAAGAAAATACTAGACATCGTAGTGTGGATGATGTGGTGTGAAGAAAATACTAGACATCGTTGTGTGGATGATATGATGTGAAGAAAATACTAGACATCGTAGTGTGGATGATGTGATGTGAAGAAAATACTAGACATCATAGTGTGGATGATGTGATGTGAAGAAAATACTAGACATCATAGTGTGGATGATGTGATGTGAAGAAAATACTAGACATCGTAGTGTGGATGATATGATGTGAAGAAAATACTAGACATCATAGTGTGGATGATGTGATGTGAAGAAAATACTAGACATCATAGTGTGGATGATGTGATGTGTGTAAACATTTACGTTCTGTTATCTTGAAAATTTCATGGCGATGAAAAACTTTGCTCTAACCTTGACATTGAACATACAACTTCACCAATTAGTTGCTGGTTTATAGTTTTTTATTTTTATTTTTGGAGTTACAACATCAGTCCCTTAACTAAAAAAAAAAGCATTAACCCTAGTTTCTAGCAAGCTGAGAGTACACCGGAGAAAAGCTTTTAGCCTGGCTCTCAAGAGTTAACAAGACGTGTAAGTTCACTGCAGGACCAACTTTCTGAAGATTGATATTAACTTTGAAGGAAACGCATCTTCACTCTAGCACAAAGTGACCCCGCCCCTGAGACGCCTCTCCTATAGAAACGCTGCTAACAACTCAGAGAAATGTAAGGTGGATACAGAATACAGAAAAGAAAAGGGCACCTCTAATAATAAGACAGGTCATCAACAAAGGGATAGAATCTTTTCAATCTAGTTAGAAAAAAAATGAATAAAGTGATGTCGGGATTAACCAAATTGTCTGCCCCTGTCATAACACAATGATTTGATGGAAAGATGTTGAGTCAGCGTGAACTCTAGAAACATACTGACAATTGCCTCCCCTAAAATGAACTGGAATTTTGTTCCTACTCCTGGGGAGTCACTATGGTATAAAGTAGTCACGTGATCTTGAGGAATTCTTTCCCACACAGATGTAAAACAAAAAACTCAGTTTATGATCATGCAATAAATAGAATCATTTGTTCTCACAAGAGGAGATAATCTAAAGCGTGTATTTTCTATGGGGGTGTTGTGGCTAAGTGGTTAAGCGCTTGGCTTCCGAACCTGGGGTCCTGGGTTCGAATCTCAGCTCTAATGGGGTATCTGACTTCAGTTGTGAAAAGTAAGGCGGTTGGTAGTTGTACTGACCACATGACACCCTGCTCGTTAACCGTTGGCCAAAGAAACAGATAATCATCTGCCCTCTAGATGGCTAGGTCTGAAAGTGGAACTTGACTAATGTTGTATTTTCTATCAAACATTTGGTAGTCTCTCAAAGTGTACAGCAGATAGTTGGGTCAGATACATCTATTGCTTCTCATGGTCCGAACATTTCCTGGCACTTAGGGGTTGAAACATTTCATCTTGAAATGTAGGACAAAGTTGAGGGCATCTGAAGCTTTTCTGCTCACCGCCAATTAGACTTTATCCCAAAGAGAATAGTTTGTCGCGGTTTCTAATAGTTGTCATTACGGAAAGTGTATATTTATTTGTCCAATCTAGCGCTCTAACTGTTGTGTAGCACATGTGTTTGGGGGGGGGGGGGAGGGATATAAATTGATCAGAAGGACATTGTGTGGGAAAGTCTGCTATTTGTTATTGGTTATACATATTTGACACTTTTGGATGCACTAAAATTGTATACAGTGTATCACTAAAAGTGTGGAACACGGTGTTTGGCTTTGACCTATTTGTGTAACTGTATATCTTGAAGTCTTGAATACAATCTATTCTTATTTATTAAACGAGAATAAAAAATAAAATAATGCATTGTCTTAAAGCCTCAAAATGAAGAGCTACATAGAGCCAGTTGTAACCTACACCGACATCAAAACTGCCACACCCTATATCTCGGATCAAGTTTAAATTTAGCACAATTATTTCTTGTACCTGACAACACAAGAACCAATAAAAAAAATTTAAACCAATTTGTTAAATAATTATTGGTCATTAATTATTCTGTTTGGTATCGAACAACGGGAAAGATATTGTACTTGACTTGTGTGGCGGTATATGTCGAATTAGTTCCGCTTATACTTTGCCTACAAGTTTGAAACTAACTTGTAGATAACTATAAAACCTTCAATTTGCATAACTATGCCCACGGCACAGTGGTCAGACATCACGGTAAACTTGACTCGGATACGCCTTCTTCCTCCCCGCTTGCCAACTGGTCCAGACAAGGTATCCATATCATAGCAGATTGAGAAAGCTAAAATACTCAATTGCGCTTAAAAAAAACAATTGGTAAAACTATTTCTAATCGTACAGATTTGTTATTGTTAGTCCAGATCTAATACAAATTGAATGACATGACTGATTCAAACTAAATGTTTTTCTTTTTTTTTTAAAGTCAATATCGTATACGTCTAACCTGTTTATCGGATAAGTTTATAACAGCGGTTCTCAACCCTTTTAGCTTGGCGACCCCTTTTATAACCCCCCCCCACTCTACCACGACCCCCCCCCCCAACGCACACACATACAGCAATAGAAGAATAGATAAACACAATCCATATTTTCGATGGTCTTAGGCGACCCCTGGCAAATCGTCAATCGACCCCCAAGGGGGTCGCGACCCACAGGTTGAGAACCCCTGGTTTATAATGAAATTAAATTATATAGATATAAGACACCCCTCCACTCCAGATTGAGATGCAAAACTTTGCAAGATGTTGAATGTACATTTAGTTAAAAACGCCAAAATCTGAAAAGTTTTGTTTCTGAAAGAGTTCCAAGCCTATATATAGAAGTCCATGTATGAAGTAGCTCAATCTGGAACAGCTCTAGGACAACGCTCTGAATACGAATATTTTCATCTAGGGCTCTATTGTGCATCATTGTTGAATAAATATATTTGTTGGGTGTGTGTACTCGTATGCTGATTGATTTTGTTGATACTCTGGTAGTCATAGCAACCCTCAGCACCACTATGACCGTAGCTGAGAGTGACAAATAGTCTCCCCATGATGAGCCAGTCAGTTTCCTTGGGCTGCCATTGTAGGGGACAAGCTGAGGCAATCTCATTTGTGACACAATAGAGGGGAATCAATCCCTGACGCGGGACAACACAGCATTTCCATCAGGGCTACTAACGAGCAGATAACTACCCGATACAGTCCCCCTGGGGAAGGGGAGACAATTTCCATTGTGTCTAAACGGTTTTCACCACCCAGGGGCCACAACTCGGTACCGTTACATATATAATATCGCAATTTTCGCGAATTTCTGGTGAAGTTGCCTTCACATTTTCTTTTCTCCATTGGCTGCTGCCTGACCCAATTAGGAGCCTCTCCTCGGGCGTCTAATTCCATCTTAGTCAACCAGTGAACAACACGGTTAGCGGTACTTTCAATGTTGACACCAGGAGGACTTTAATGGTCACAATGGTCAGAGAAATCTGAATGTTACCTCTAGGTGCTTGTTATTTTCATTGTATAACATTCACTCAGTCTCAGAACCTGATGTCTTTAACCTTGTTACTTTCCTTACTGCTCTATTCTTCCTTTATACAGCAATACACAGCAGTACACAGCAGTACACAGCAATACACAGCAGTACACATCTATTTACAGTTTAGGCAAGATAACAAGTTACTTATAATACCTGACGTCTTTTATATGTAAAACTACTTATCAAATTGACGTCATTTTTATATGCCATAATACTACTTATCAAGTTGATATCACCATTTATAAATCTTAATAGGCCAACCACTTATCAAGTTGCGTTATTTATGTGTATCATAATGCCACTAATCAAGTGGACATCATCAGTTATATATACCATAATACCACTTATCAAGTTGCCGTCACTTATATAGGTCAGGATGACTTATCACATCATTGCTTTATTTCGACCAAGAAAACTACACCAAGGGCGTGAACACCAACACATGAAAACATTTACTCACTATCTAGTGCTAGTTGTTTAGATCTAGCTATACATTGGTACTAGTATAAGTGCCGTGATAGAAAACACAGTGTAAAAAAGCATCTCCGGATCTAATTGACCTGACAATTAAACAGACTGACAAAAGACATTCAATACGGCAAGTTGCTTACAACTGACGTCTTCCTAATCATTGAAGAGATTTAAGTGAGTCGGTAGTAAGATTCCAATCGATAATGGCGTATTGAGCTATTCCTTTATTTCAATCCAGACAGTTACGTGACCTCGTTACAAGTCAACTCTATTGGACTTCTAGAACACACTTTAGCTGAGGAGAATAGTTACATTTTTCCCCCACAGGTCTAAATTGTTCAAGACAATAACCATAATCACTAAAAAAAATGAGGGGAGGGGTGGTGGTGTCTCTTTTCACTTTCTCTTTGATTTACGTTTTCAGAAATGTTCATTTGGAAGTGAAACATTAGTTCAAAGAAATGTTCATTTTAGTGACATGGACATGAAACATTAGTTTAAAGAAATGTTTATTTTGGTGACATGGAAGTGAAACATTAGTTCAAAGAAATGTTCATTTTAGTGACATGGAAGTGAAACATTAGTCAAAAGAAATGTTCGTTTTAGTGACATGGAAGTGAAACATTTGTTCAAAGAAATGTTCATTTTAGTGACATGGAAGTGAAACATTAGTTCAAAGAAATGTTCAATTTGGTGACATGAACATGAAGAATTCGACTCACTTCTGTCTGTACTATTGTACACACGTTCACCAGTTCGCAATGAAAGTATTTGGTTTCTATGGTAACATCTAGTTTCCACTATCTTTAGAACATTGGCTCACACTGTCAAATAATGTGACAATAAGCTCGGTCTTTCTACAAGAAACGTGGCTTAATAAACGACATGTGATTCAAAGGTTGGATACATTCTCATATGGGCGGCATCCCAGCTTGGACCGATTTCCCACACGCTAGAGATTCATAAAATATGAGGTTAAATCTTATATGGAATCTATCTCTACACTTTGCTATCGTCGTAAAGACACGTGTCCAAGTCTTTGAGGGAGTCTTTCATGCTAACATCCAAGTCTTTAAGGGAGTCTTTCATGCTAACATCCAAGTCTTTGAGGGAGTCTTTCATGCTAACATCCAAGTCTCTGAGGGAGTCTTTCATGCTAACATTCAATTCTTTGAGGGAGTCTTTCATGCTAACATCCAAGTCTTTGAGGGAGTCTTTCATGTTTCATGCTAACATCCAAGTCTCTGAGGGAGTCTTTCATGCTAACATCCAAGTCTTTGAGGGAGTCTTTCATGCTAACATCCAAGTCTTTGAGGGAGTCTTTCATGCTAACATCCAAGTCTCTGAGGGAGTCTTTCATGCTAACATCCAAGTCTCTGAGGGAGTCTTTCATGCTAACATCCAAGTCTTTGAGGGAGTCTTTCATGCTAACATCCAAGTCTCTGAGGGAGTCTTTCATGCTAACATCCAAGTCTTTGAGGGAGTCTTTCATGCTAACATCCAAGTCTTTGAGGGAGTCTTTCATGCTAACATCCAAGTCTTTGAGGGAGTCTTTCATGCTAACATCCAAGTCTCTGAGGGAGTCTTTCATGCTAACATCCAAGTCTCTGAGGGAGTCTTTCATGCTAACATCCAAGTCTTTGAGGGAGTCTTTCATGCTAACATCCAAGTCTTTGAGGGAGTCTTTCATGCTAACATCCAAGTCTCTGAGGGAGTCTTTCATGCTAACATCCAAGTCTTTGAGGGAGTCTTTCATGCTAACATCCAAGTCTCTGAGGGAGTCTTTCATGCTAACATCCAAGTCTTTGAGGGAGTCTTTCATGCTAACATCCAAGTCTTTGAGGGAGTCTTTCATGCTAACATCCAAGTCTTTGAGGGAGTCTTTCATGCTAACATCCAAGTCTTTGAGGGAGTCTTTCATGCTAACATCCAAGTCTCTGAGGGAGTCTTTCATGCTAACATTGAGGTCTTTGAGGAAGTCTTTCATGCTAACATCCAAGTCTCTGAGGGAGTCTTTAATGCTAACATCCAAGTCTCTGAGGGAGTCTTTCATGCTAACATCCAAGTCTCTGAGGGAGTCTTTCATGCTAACATCCAAGTCTTTGAGGGAGTCTTTCATGCTAACATCCAAGTCTTTGAGGGAGTCTTTCATGCTAACATTCAAGTCTTTGAGGGAGTCTTTCATGCTAACATCCAAGTCTTTGAGGGAGTCTTTCATGCTAACATCCAAGTCTTTGAGGGAGTCTTTCATGTTAACATCCAAGTCTTTGAGGGAGTCTTTCATGCTAACATCCAAGTCTTTGAGGGAGTCTTTCATGCTAACATCCAAGTCTCTGAGGGAGTCTTTCATGCTAACATCCAAGTCTTTGAGGGAGTCTTTCATGCTAACATCCAAGTCTTTGAGGGAGTCTTTCATGCTAACATCCAAGTCTCTGAGGGAGTCTTTCATGCTAACATCCAAGTCTCTGAGGGAGTCTTTCATGCTAACATCCAAGTCTTTGAGGGAGTCTTTCATGCTAACATCCAAGTCTTTGAGGAAGTCTTTCATGCTAACATCCAAGTCTCTGAGGGAGTCTTTCATGCTAACATCCAAGTCTTTGAGGGAGTCTTTCATGCTAACATCCAAGTCTTTGAGGGAGTCTTTCATGCTAACATCCAAGTCTCTGAGGGAGTCTTTCATGCTAACATCCAAGTCTCTGAGGGAGTCTTTCATGCTAACATCCAAGTCTTTGAGGGAGTCTTTCATGCTAACATCCAAGTCTCTGAGGGAGTCTTTCATGCTAACATCCAAGTCTTTGAGGGAGTCTTTCATGCTAACATCCAAGTCTTTGAGGGAGTCTTTCATGCTAACATCCAAGTCTTTGAGGGAGTCTTTCATGCTAACATCCAAGTCTCTGAGGGAGTCTTTCATGCTAACATCCAAGTCTCTGAGGGAGTCTTTCATGCTAACATCCAAGTCTTTGAGGGAGTCTTTCATGCTAACATCCAAGTCTCTGAGGGAGTCTTTCATGCTAACATCCAAGTCTTTGAGGGAGTCTTTCATGCTAACATCCAAGTCTCTGAGGGAGTCTTTCATGCTAACATCCAAGTCTTTGAGGGAGTCTTTCATGCTAACATCCAAGTCTTTGAGGGAGTCTTTCATGCTAACATCCAAGTCTTTGAGGGAGTCTTTCATGCTAACATCCAAGTCTTTGAGGGAGTCTTTCATGCTAACATCCAAGTCTCTGAGGGAGTCTTTCATGCTAACATTGAAGTCTTTGAGGAAGTCTTTCATGCTAACATCCAAGTCTCTGAGGGAGTCTTTAATGCTAACATCCAAGTCTCTGAGGGAGTCTTTCATGCTAACATCCAAGTCTTTGAGGGAGTCTTTCATGCTAACATCCAAGTCTTTGAGGGAGTCTTTCATGCTAACATTCAAGTCTTTGAGGGAGTCTTTCATGCTAACATCCAAGTCTCTGAGGGAGTCTTTCATGCTAACATCCAAGTCTTTGAGGGAGTCTTTCATGCTAACATCCAAGTCTTTGAGGGAGTCTTTCATGCTAACATCCAAGTCTCTGAGGGAGTCTTTCATGCTAACATCCAAGTCTTTGAGGGAGTCTTTCATGCTAACATCCAAGTCTTTGAGGGAGTCTTTCATGCTAACATCCAAGTCTTTGAGGGAGTCTTTAATGCTAACATCCAAGTCTCTGAGGGAGTCTTTCATGCTAACATCCAAGTCTCTGAGGGAGTCTTTCATGCTAACATCCAAGTCTTTGAGGGAGTCTTTCATGCTAACATCCAAGTCTTTGAGGGAGTCTTTCATGCTAACATCCAAGTCTTTGAGGGAGTCTTTCATGCTAACATCCAAGTCTCTGAGGGAGTCTTTCATGCTAACATCCAAGTCTTTGAGGGAGTCTTTCATGCTAACATCCAAGTCTTTGAGGGAGTCTTTCATGCTAACATCCAAGTCTTTGAGGGAGTCTTTCATGCTAACATCCAAGTCTTTGAGGGAGTCTTTCATGCTAACATCCAAGTCTTTGAGGGAGTCTTTCATGCTAACATCCAAGTCTTTGAGGGAGTCTTTCATGCTAACATCCAAGTCTTTGAGGGAGTCTTTCATGCTAACATCCAAGTCTCTGAGGGAGTCTTTCATGCTAACATCCAAGTCTCTGAGGGAGTCTTTCATGCTAACATCCAAGTCTTTGAGGGAGTCTTTCATGCTAACATCCAAGTCTTTGAGGGAGTCTTTCATGCTAACATCCAAGTCTCTGAGGGAGTCTTTCATGCTAACATCCAAGTCTCTGAGGGAGTCTTTCATGCTAACATCCAAGTCTTTGAGGGAGTCTTTCATGCTAACATCCAAGTCTTTGAGGGAGTCTTTCATGCTAACATCCAAGTCTTTGAGGAAGTCTTTCATGCTAACATCCAAGTCTTTGAGGGAGTCTTTCATGCTAACATCCAAGTCTTTGAGGGAGTCTTTCATGCTAACATCCAAGTCTTTGAGGAAGTCTTTCATGCTAACATCCAAGTCTTTGAGGGAGTCTTTCATGCTAACATCCAAGTCTTTGAGGAAGTCTTTCATGCTAACATCCAAGTCTTTGAGGGAGTCTTTCATGCTAACATCCAAGTCTTTGAGGAAGTCTTTCATGCTAACATCCAAGTCTTTTAGGGGGTCTTTCATGCTAACATCCAAGTCTTTGAGGGAGTCTTTCATGCTAACATCCAAGTCTTTGAGGGAGTCTTTCATGTTAACATCCAAGTCTTTGATGGAGTCTTTCATGCTAACATCCAAGTCTTTGAGGGAGTCTTTCATGCTAACATCCAAGTCTCTGAGGGAGTCTTTCATGCTAACATCCAAGTCTTTGAGGGAGTCTTTCATGCTAACATCCAAGTCTTTGAGGGAGTCTTTCATGCTAACATCCAAGTCTCTGAGGGAGTCTTTCATGCTAACATCCAAGTCTCTGAGGGAGTCTTTCATGCTAACATCCAAGTCTTTGAGGGAGTCTTTCATGCTAACATCCAAGTCTTTGAGGGAGTCTTTCATGCTAACATCCAAGTCTTTGAGGGAGTCTTTCATGCTAACATCCAAGTCTCTGAGGGAGTCTTTCATGCTAACATCCAAGTCTCTGAGGGAGTCTTTCATGCTAACATCCAAGTCTTTGAGGGAGTCTTTCATGCTAACATCCAAGTCTCTGAGGGAGTCTTTCATGCTAACATCCAAGTCTTTGAGGGAGTCTTTCATGCTAACATCCAAGTCTTTGAGGGAGTCTTTCATGCTAACATCCAAGTCTTTGAGGGAGTCTTTCATGCTAACATCCAAGTCTCTGAGGGAGTCTTTCATGCTAACATCCAAGTCTCTGAGGGAGTCTTTCATGCTAACATCCAAGTCTTTGAGGGAGTCTTTCATGCTAACATCCAAGTCTCTGAGGGAGTCTTTCATGCTAACATCCAAGTCTTTGAGGGAGTCTTTCATGCTAACATCCAAGTCTCTGAGGGAGTCTTTCATGCTAACATCCAAGTCTTTCAGGGAGTCTTTCATGCTAACATCCAAGTCTTTGAGGGAGTCTTTCATGCTAACATCCAAGTCTTTGAGGGAGTCTTTCATGCTAACATCCAAGTCTTTGAGGGAGTCTTTCATGCTAACATCCAAGTCTCTGAGGGAGTCTTTCATGCTAACATTGAAGTCTTTGAGGAAGTCTTTCATGCTAACATCCAAGTCTCTGAGGGAGTCTTTAATGCTAACATCCAAGTCTCTGAGGGAGTCTTTCATGCTAACATCCAAGTCTCTGAGGGAGTCTTTCATGCTAACATCCAAGTCTTTGAGGGAGTCTTTCATGCTAACATCCAAGTCTTTGAGGGAGTCTTTCATGCTAACATTCAAGTCTTTGAGGGAGTCTTTCATGCTAACATCCAAGTCTCTGAGGGAGTCTTTCATGCTAACATCCAAGTCTTTGAGGGAGTCTTTCATGCTAACATCCAAGTCTTTGAGGGAGTCTTTCATGCTAACATCCAAGTCTCTGAGGGAGTCTTTCATGCTAACATCCAAGTCTTTGAGGGAGTCTTTCATGCTAACATCCAAGTCTTTGAGGGAGTCTTTCATGCTAACATCCAAGTCTTTGAGGGAGTCTTTAATGCTAACATCCAAGTCTCTGAGGGAGTCTTTCATGCTAACATCCAAGTCTCTGAGGGAGTCTTTCATGCTAACATCCAAGTCTTTGAGGGAGTCTTTCATGCTAACATCCAAGTCTTTGAGGGAGTCTTTCATGCTAACATCCAAGTCTTTGAGGGAGTCTTTCATGCTAACATCCAAGTCTCTGAGGGAGTCTTTCATGCTAACATCCAAGTCTTTGAGGGAGTCTTTCATGCTAACATCCAAGTCTTTGAGGGAGTCTTTCATGCTAACATCCAAGTCTTTGAGGGAGTCTTTCATGCTAACATCCAAGTCTTTGAGGGAGTCTTTCATGCTAACATCCAAGTCTTTGAGGGAGTCTTTCATGCTAACATCCAAGTCTTTGAGGGAGTCTTTCATGCTAACATCCAAGTCTTTGAGGGAGTCTTTCATGCTAACATCCAAGTCTCTGAGGGAGTCTTTCATGCTAACATCCAAGTCTCTGAGGGAGTCTTTCATGCTAACATCCAAGTCTTTGAGGGAGTCTTTCATGCTAACATCCAAGTCTTTGAGGGAGTCTTTCATGCTAACATCCAAGTCTCTGAGGGAGTCTTTCATGCTAACATCCAAGTCTCTGAGGGAGTCTTTCATGCTAACATCCAAGTCTCTGAGGGAGTCTTTCATGCTAACATCCAAGTCTTTGAGGGAGTCTTTCATGCTAACATCCAAGTCTCTGAGGGAGTCTTTCATGCTAACATCCAAGTCTCTGAGGGAGTCTTTCATGCTAACATCCAAGTCTCTGAGGGAGTCTTTCATGCTAACATCCAAGTCTTTGAGGGAGTCTTTCATGCTAACATCCAAGTCTTTGAGGGAGTCTTTCATGCTAACATCCAAGTCTTTGAGGGAGTCTTTCATGCTAACATCCAAGTCTTTGAGGGAGTCTTTCATGCTAACATCCAAGTCTTTGAGGAAGTCTTTCATGCTAACATCCAAGTCTTTGAGGGAGTCTTTCATGCTAACATCCAAGTCTTTGAGGGAGTCTTTCATGCTAACATCCAAGTCTTTGAGGAAGTCTTTCATGCTAACATCCAAGTCTTTGAGGGAGTCTTTCATACTAACATCCAAGTCTTTGAGGAAGTCTTTCATGCTAACATCCAAGTCTTTGAGGGAGTCTTTCATGCTAACATCCAAGTCTTTGAGGAAGTCTTTCATGCTAACATCCAAGTCTTTGAGGGAGTCTTTCATGCTAACATCCAAGTCTTTGAGGGAGTCTTTCATGCTAACATCCAAGTCTCTGAGGGAGTCTTTCATGCTAACATCCAAGTCTCTGAGGGAGTCTTTCATGCTAACATCCAAGTCTTTGAGGGAGTCTTTCATGCTAACATCCAAGTCTTTGAGGGAGTCTTTCATGCTAACATCCAAGTCTCTGAGGGAGTCTTTCATGCTAACATCCAAGTCTTTGAGGGAGTCTTTCATGCTAACATCCAAGTCTCTGAGGGAGTCTTTCATGCTAACATCCAAGTCTTTGAGGGAGTCTTTCATGCTAACATCCAAGTCTTTGAGGGAGTCTTTCATGCTAACATCCAAGTCTTTGAGGGAGTCTTTCATGCTAACATCCAAGTCTTTGAGGGAGTCTTTCATGCTAACATCCAAGTCTTTGAGGGAGTCTTTCATGCTAACATCCAAGTCTTTGAGGGAGTCTTTCATGCTAACATCCAAGTCTCTGAGGGAGTCTTTCATGCTAACATCCAAGTCTTTGAGGGAGTCTTTCATGCTAACATCCAAGTCTCTGAGGGAGTCTTTCATGCTAACATCCAAGTCTTTGAGGGAGTCTTTCATGCTAACATTCAAGTCTTTGAGGGAGTCTTTCATGCTAACATCCAAGTCTCTGAGGGAGTCTTTCATGCTAACATCCAAGTCTTTGAGGGAGTCTTTCATGCTAACATCCAAGTCTTTGAGGGAGTCTTTCATGCTAACATCCAAGTCTTTGAGGGAGTCTTTCATGCTAACATTCAAGTCTTTGAGGGAGTCTTTCATGCTAACATCCAAGTCTCTGAGGGAGTCTTTCATGCTAACATCCAAGTCTTTGAGGGAGTCTTTCATGCTAACATCCAAGTCTTTGAGGGAGTCTTTCATGCTAACATCCAAGTCTCTGAGGGAGTCTTTCATGCTAACATCCAAGTCTTTGAGGGAGTCTTTCATGCTAACATTCAAGTCTTTGAGGGAGTCTTTCATGCTAACATCCAAGTCTCTGAGGGAGTCTTTCATGCTAACATCCAAGTCTCTGAGGGAGTCTTTCATGCTAACATCCAAGTCTTTGAGGGAGTCTTTCATGCTAACATCCAAGTCTTTGAGGGAGTCTTTCATGCTAACATCCAAGTCTCTGAGGGAGTCTTTCATGCTAACATCCAAGTCTTTGAGGGAGTCTTTCATGCTAACATCCAAGTCTTTGAGGGAGTCTTTCATGCTAACATCCAAGTCTTTGAGGGAGTCTTTCATGCTAACATCCAAGTCTTTGAGGGAGTCTTTCATGCTAACATCCAAGTCTTTGAGGGAGTCTTTCATGCTAACATCCAAGTCTTTGAGGGAGTCTTTCATGCTAACATCCAAGTCTTTGAGGGAGTCTTTCATGCTAACATCCAAGTCTTTGAGGGAGTCTTTCATGCTAACATCCAAGTCTTTGAGGGAGTCTTTCATGCTAACATCCAAGTCTTTGAGGGAGTCTTTCATGCTAACATCCAAGTCTCTGAGGGAGTCTTTCATGCTAACAAGTGAGAGTGTCGGAGAAACAATACATCTACATATTTCAAAATGTAGTAGAACAAAAACTTGTCTAGTATCATTCTGGGCTGACTTTTAAGTCACAATTAAGTATTTGTTGAAACCAGCCTTGGGAAGACCGAAACAAAACAATTAAACTATTAGCAAGCAATAGCAATTTAAAAAAAAAACAATGCTTATTTTTAAGGAAAGAACCGCTTATTACTGCCACTTATTAGAAAATTGCAGGTTTAGCTCCCTTTCAGCCATATTTAAAAAAAATTGTAATTTAGTACTAAATGATTAACTATAATATGTTAATTTTTGGATTGATTCGTGCATTAGCATAGACTATAAATAATTATGTAAAATTTCAACTTGATCCGAGAATGGAAAGTTGGATAAAAAACGTGTCAAAGCGTAATAAAGGGATAAAACCCACATATACATCCCCATCTTTCATTAAGTAGCATTTATTCCCCTTATTTCCATATCAAACCGTATAATTCATCACTAATAATTAATTAGCTAATTGTTTTTTTTTATTGATTCGTGTAATAGACTTACATCTGCACTACAATCAGCAAAAGTTGACTTAATTAGTAGACTTCTAGTGTCTAAACAAGTCTGATGTCTAAAAGTCACTTTAAGTTTGATGTCTTAGCTAAATACATTTAAACTTTGATGTCTTTCCGCAACGCAAGAGAAAAATGGACGGGCCGAAGCAAACCTAGAAGAGGTCACTCATCAGCAAAGCTTGAGGTCATATGAATGACCTGGGAGCAGATGATGAAAGCTGCTCAGAACCGAGGCTCTAATAACTAAGACATGATTGAAAGTGTGATTCTCTATCCACACTTTTCTTAGGTTAAGTAGAGATTGGCTTATAACATTCTCAGTCAGAGACATTTTAGTTTGATGACTAGTGGAATAATTAGCAGCCAATGTGAGCAAACACATGTCTGCCACGTCAACTGGACATTAACATATGCCAAATTATAGTAAGCCTAAGGTGTCTGCCACGTCAACTGGACATTAACATATGCCAAATTATAGTAAGCCTAAGGTGTCTGCCACGTCAACTGGACATTAACATATGCCAAATTATAGTCAGCCTAAGGTGTCTGCCACGTCAACTGGACATTAACATATGCCAAATTATAGTAATCCTAAGGTGTCTGCCACGTCAACTGGACATTAACATATGCCAAATTATAGTAAGCCTAAGGTGTCTGCCACGTCAACTGGACATTAACATATGCCAAATTATAGTAAGCCTAAGGTGTCTGCCACGTCAACTGGACATTAACATATGCCAAATTATAGTAAGCCTAAGGTGTCTGCCACGTCAAGTGGACATTAACATATGCCAAATTATAGTCAGCCTAAGGTGTCTGCCACGTCAACTGGACATTAACATATGCCAAATTATAGTAAGCCTAAGGTGTCTGCCACGTCAACTGGACATTAACATATGCCAAATTATAGTAAGCCTAAGGTGTCTGCCACGTCAACTGGACATTAACATATGCCAAATTATAGTAAGCCTAAGGTGTCTGCCACGTCAACTGGACATTAACATATGCCAAATTATAGTCAGCCTAAGGTGTCTGCCACGTCAACTGGACATTAACATATGCCAAATTATAGTAAGCCTAAGGTGTCTGCCACGTCAACTGGACATTAACATATGCCAAATTATAGTAAGCCTAAGGTGTCTGCCACGTCAACTGGACATTAACATATGCCAAATTATAGTCAGCCTAAGGTGTCTGCCACGTCAACTGGACATTAACATATGCCAAATTATAGTCAGCCTAAGGTCATAATGTTGTTGTTATTTGATTGTAACATTTAGTGTTCCTTTCATAAAAAAAAGTATTTGGTTAGGTCAAGACACTCACACACACACAATTATAAATTTCAGTTCAGGTCGAGTTTTAGAGATCCGGTAAAATGCCTAGTCTAGTCGCTACAGTTGCTACACTAGTTTATGTTTTAGTAGTACTACTTCCGTTGGGTCAAAGTTACAGCTCTGGACTTTGTTGGTCTTCTAAGATGTGCGTTGTTTTGTTTGTTTAAATTATCTGTGTTTGATTTTTCTTTGGTCTTTGTGCATAAACCGTTTCTTGATTAAAAACCGAGTCTTCATAAAAACACTACATTAATGTAGCATTGATGTAACATTAATGTAGCATTGATGTAGCATTAGTACAATGAGAGCGAGTGCTGAGCCTCAGTCGGTCAGATACAACCATGTGGTATCAATTGGTCTAGAAAGACTTGGGCAGATAACTCATACCTGGTACTCAAGTCATGCAGAGTTACCTCTACTCTCCTATACAGAGATGAATGGCGTCTTAGAGGCGCCTGCCTAGAATTAGATTCATTATCGAAATTATCATTATTATGATTAAATAGAGCAACACCCAGTACGAAACTACATTTTTAGAGAACAGAAGGTAACAGACAATTTATTGAGAGGATCAGGGCACAGACTTTAGTCTGGTCTGTTTTTATTTGAATGACCTAAGTAGTAGACTTACAGCACCAGTGGAACTTAGGAGTAGATTCATATGTAAATGAGAATTCAACTAACAACAGGAAGAAAAGATGAACATTTAATAAAGTGAACACTCCATGTCTAGACAGTTACAAAACAGTTCAAACTAGCATAAAAAAATTTTGCGAAATGAACTAGAAATACATGAAATGAATGAGACAATGAGGTCAATGTAAAAACTGCACAGTTGGCAGCAAGATCTACTACAAATTCATTAACCCCGTCTTGAGTTACTTTGAATTGTGCCGGGCATTTCTTTCTTTCTTAGGCCCACATAGGACAAACAAACACCTGGGCTTACTTTTAAGTCACAATTAAGTATTTGTTGAAACGAGCCTTGGGAAGACCGAAACAAAACAAAGAAACTATTAGCAAGCAATAGAACAAAAAAAAAAAAAATAAAAAAAAAAACAATGATTATTTAAGGGAAAGAACCGCTTATTACTGCCACTTATTAGAAAATTGTCTGTCCTCAAAAGAACTGTGTCAAGTTGAATAATGTATCGAAAAGTAGTTGGCGATATGAATAATTGATTAGATGGTACACTCTATTAATAAATGAATAAAATATAACACTTGGAATGGAGAATCTCTTAATGTGTACAAATTCCTGTGAGTCATGATCTAATTATAGTAGGACAGTGAGTCATGGACTGATGACAGTAGGACAGTGAGTCATGGACTGATGACAGTAGGACAGTGAGTCATGGACTGATGACAGTAGGACAGTGAGTCATGGACTGATGACAGTAGGACAGTGAGTCATGGACTGATGACAGTAGGACAGTGAGTCATGGACTGATGACAGTAGGACAGTGAGTCATGGACTGATGACAGTAGGACAGTGAGTCATGGACTGATGACAGTAGGACAGTGAGTCATGGACTGATGACAGTAGGACAGTGAGTCATGGACTGATGACAGTAGGACAGTGAGTCATGGACTGATGACAGTAGGACAGTGAGTCATGGACTGATGACAGTAGGACAGTGAGTCATGGACTGATGACAGTAGGACAGTGAGTCATGGACTGATGACAGTAGGACAGTGAGTCATGGACTGATGACAGTAGGACAGTGAGTCATGGACTGATGACAGTAGGACAGTGAGTCATGGACTGATGACAGTAGGACAGTGAGTCATGGACTGATGACAGTAGGACAGTGAGTCATGGACTGATGACAGTAGGACAGTGAGTCATGGACTGATGACAGTAGGACAGTGAGTCATGGACTGATGACAGTAGGACAGTGAGTCATGGACTGATGACAGTAGGACAGTCAGTCATGGACTGATGACAGTAGGACAGTGAGTCATGGACTGATGACAGTAGGACAGTGAGTCATGGACTGATGACAGTAGGACAGTGAGTCATGGACTGATGACAGTAGGACAGTGAGTCATGGACTGATGACAGTAGGACAGTGAGTCATGGACTGATGACAGTAGGACAGTGAGTCATGGACTGATGACAGTAGGACAGTGAGTCATGGACTGATGACAGTAGGACAGTGAGTCATGGACTGATGACAGTAGGACAGTGAGTCATGGACTGATGACAGTAGGACAGTGAGTCATGGACTGATGACAGTAGGACAGTGAGTCATGGACTGATGACAGTAGGACAGTGAGTCATGGACTGATGACAGTAGGACAGTCAGTCATGGACTGATGACAGTAGGACAGTGAGTCATGGACTGATGACAGTAGGACAGTGAGTCATGGACTGATGACAGTAGGACAGTGAGTCATGGACTGATGACAGTAGGACAGTGAGTCATGGACTGATGACAGTAGGACAGTGAGTCATGGACTGATGACAGTAGGACAGTGAGTCATGGACTGATGACACTAAACACGAGACAAATTTAAATCCATTTCACTTGCGTTGCCTTCGATACATCCTGACAATCAAAGGAGTGTGTGTGTGTGTGTGTGTGTGTGTGACACTGAGAAACTGGCTCTTCCCACGCACCTTTACCTCAGACAACGACAACTACCTTGAAGTGTCACCTGGTGGAGGTTGAACGTATCCTGCAAGTCATCATCTCTAGACGAATCGTGATTGACACAAGAAAAACTTGGATATATTGATGTAATCAGATGGGACCTCAAGGGACATTGTTGAATACTGGAAAGAAATAGCCACTGAGTGGAGAGAGATAGTGACCATGACAGTAAAAAACAAAACATAGGCCTCAGCTCTGGCTGAAAAGCGAATCGAAAGAAAATTTGCTATTTCCTCTACCATCAAAAAAACTTTTTTTTTGCGCTACACTTGGATGGAAATGTGTCCTCAGTATATGTCCTTACAATCACATGAACAAGTGCTCTACAAGATGTGTCCTCAGTATATGTCCTTACAATCACATGAACAAGTGCTCTACAAGATGTGTCCTCAGCATATGTCCTCACAATCACATGAACAAGTGCTCTACAAGATGTGTCCTCAGTATATGTCCTTACAATCACATGAACAAGTGCTCTACAAGATGTGTCCTCAGTATATGTCCTCACAATCACATGAACAAGTGCTCTACAAGATGTGTCCTCAGTATATGTCCTTACAATCACATGAACAAGTGCTCTACAAGATGTGTCCTCAGCATATGTCGTCACAATCACATGAACAAGTGCTCTACAAGATGTGTCCCCAGTATATGTCCTCACAATCACATGAACAAGTGCTCTACAAAATGTGTCCTCAGTATATGTCCTCACAATCACATGAACAAGTGCTCTACAAGATGTGTCCCCAGCATATGTCCTCACAATCACATGAACAAGTGCTCTACAAGATGTGTCCCCAGCATATGTCCTTACAATCACATGAACAAGTGCTCTACAAGATGTGTCCTCAGCATATGTCCTTACAATCACATGAAAAAGTGCTCTACAAAATGTGTCCTCAGCATATGTCCTTACAATCACATGAACAAGTGCTGTACAAGATGTGTCCCCAGCATAGGTCCTTACAATCACATGAACAAGTGCTCTACAAGATGTGTCCTCAGCATTTGTCCTTACAATCACATGAACAAGATGATCCATTGCGTTCTTAGAATGATGGAGGCCAACTAAAGAATTCGTGAAGATGAATGACTTTTGATACACACAATCAATTGAAAATAATTGAGGAAATAAATTCAATGTGGCATGCTTTTAGTTAATTAATGCCAGATCTATGGAATACAAAATTATATCATAATTAACGAGCGAGTGTGTATCAAGCAATGAAGCAATAATTGTAATGTTTTTGTCTGCAAGTGGATTGCTTTTGAATCCAATACTTAACATCAATTTAGAGACTTAGACTAAAAGAGTATTGAAGAGCACCACACCAGTACCAGCACCAGTTTTTATTTAGTAGGTCAATTTGTTTGAGTTAGTTAATTCGACTTTTTATTGTTAGTAATTGTGTTCAGTGTAGGTGAACATTTGGAGTAGCCCTATTGAACGTCATTCATTAACTGTTACTTCAAATATAGACTTGGTAAGAATCTGTTTTGTTATTCTTAAGGTGGCATTAGGTAAGGGGTCAAACTATTTATTCTGTTCCATAGCTCAAGTCTACAAATGTCAATGTCATTTAATTAGACCGAACCAAACAGGAAGTTTAGAAAAGCAGCTAAAATGTCAACAGTCAAATAAGAAGCGAAGCAAAGTGATCAGGTGACCATTAAGAAGTTTTGACAATAGAAAATTTAAAAGATAAAATTGTCTTTGAGATGAATTTACACAAATCTCAGATACAGAGACACAAACATGAATGATATAGCAACAATTATTTAGGACATAGACAAACTATGTATGAGAAAGACATACAGATATCCGTAAGAAAGAAAACAAATGTTTGAAAAGAAAACCAAATAGTCAACTTACCCATTCACTGTAACCTGTACAAAAAAATCGAAAGAGGAAATTAAATGAAACGAACAGAAATACACAGAAATATTTAAAAGTATTACTGATGTACATAGTGGAATGTTCTATGAATGGAATGGATTCCGTAGGACCTCAAGGTCCAGTCTATCAACTTTTGTTTTCTACTAACATATGGTTTCAGTTCAACACCGTATAACTATAAACTGTTTGGTGATTCATGGGACATACAACACTGTTGTAACATCGTTATTCTTTTTTATTAAAACTTTCAGGCACTATGAGAATACCCAGCTCTAGAGATGTCTATCATCTAGTGAAACTAGTGTCAGGATTTGTATCATTCAATGAAACAACTAGAGATGTATAATCACCGCCGAGTCTTATCATACACCAGTCTTATCATACACCAGTCTTATCATACACCAGTCTTATCAAATCTATCTACTCATTCTCCAGTCATACCATACTCCAGTTTTGACATAACCCCAATAGATATTACAATCTTCCAAATTCATTAATTAAACAAGGTTACAAAGAAAGTTTGTGTAGAAGCACAAACTCAAAATCGGCCCGCGAAGTAGTACGCTCAGGTCAATAAAAAGACAGGTTTCAATCTTTTCAGATAGAATATCAGAAACTAGAAACTATCAACAACTAAAACTCTATCTCTGTCGATACAAAAAGAAGAAACGTGTTTGTGTTGAAAGTGTTGCCGATACTGTTGTATTGTTAGTTCGACTATCGACCTGATACCACAGGATACGGAGATTTATTAATTTTATTGTGATTACAATGTTAGTATTCATATTTATTCGATGCGCTGATATTTGTAAAGAAATAGTAAAATCCTAGGTGTCACTTAGAAAGACCGCATCACGAATGAAAAGATTAATACACCAAGTGGACCCCACGATGTCAACAATTTAAACTCAAACTATATGGCCATATCACAAGGTCCTCAGATGAAGAGGAAGACAAGGAAAGCGATGAGAAGACAGTGAATGAAATTCTTGTTTGGTTCAACAGACTACGGAAAAGGTGAAGGTTTGGTCCAATAGACTCAGAGATAGGTGAAGGAAAAATAAATGTGAACCTGCCCTAATTGATGTTATTGAATGATTATCTAATAGATCTAATTGGTTTGTAAAGCGGGAATCTCTAAATCAAAGCCTCAACAAATAGAACTTTTCACTGAAAAAAAAAAATATTTAAAAAAATACCATTTTATCTCATTATTCCCATTGAGATATAATATAGAACACTAATTAAGTGTTGTTTTAAATTAAATTCCACTTATATACATATTAAATTTAGTAATACCAGTTTGAAAAAAAATATTTTTGACACAAAATCTAAATCCGTTTTACATAGATGTGTTCAAATATGGCAATGCCTCTTGTCCCCTATGAAGTAGTCTCCTGTGTTTCTTACTAGTAATAGTCAATAGTTGTAAAAATTGTGTATTTTTATGAAAAAACTGCTTGCATAGGGCATAGTGGATTATACAAAATTAAATTTTTCGCTTTTAGAAAAGAAAAAAGTAGGAGTTGCATCAGAATTTTGAAATGTTTAAAATATCATGATGTCGGATTTTCAATATCTTTTCTAGTTATGAGATCTAAACGGGACGGGCGGACGGACAGGCAGACCACACAAAACTTATACTATCTAATACCGTACTCTTTCGGGGGCCGCTAAAAAAAAGGATGATCCGTGAATGATTATGTAGCTTTTTCCTAGTCCACGTGAGGTGTGTGTGTGTCTTGGCCCTAACGCTTAAAGCTAAAGCTTGAACCAAACTAATATAATCATCCCTTACGCACACAGGCACATGTAATGCTATGGATAAATAATGAGCACATCAATTGCATAACATATTTTTCTAGAAAGCTATCGAGTCAGTTAATTATCTACGAGTTCTAGCAACTGGAAAATAAAGTAGTTTCAGGGAAATAGAAAGCAGCCATAAAAAGTGACCAATCAGAAATGAGACAAAAATATGAACATTGTTCTCAGATTACCATCATATATAAGAGAGATACCCTCACAGTTACCGCCATATATAAGAGAGGTACCCTCACAGTTACCGCCATATATAAGAGAAGTACTCTCACAGTTACCACCATATATAAGAGAAGGTACTCTCACAGTTACCGCCATATATAAGAGAGGTACTCTCACAGTTACCGCCATATATAAGAGAGGTACTCTCACAGTTACCGCCATATATAAGAGAGGTACTCTCACAGTTACCACCATATATAAGAGAGGTACTCTCACAGTTACCGCCATATATAAGAGAGGTACTCTCACAGTTACCACCATATATAAGAGAGGTACTCTCACAGTTACCACCATATATAAGAGAGGTACTCTCTCAGTTACCGCCATATATAAGAGAGGTACTCTCACAGTTACCACCATATATATAAGAGAGATGCCCTACAGTTACCTCCATACATAAGAGAGGTACCCTCACAGTTACCTCCATATATAAGAGAGATACTCTCACAGTTACCGCCATATATAACAGAGATGCCCTCACCGTTCAACTCATGTTTGGTATGTCTATCTATCACACCGTTCAACTCATGTTTGGTATGTCTATTATTTAGGGGCTGACATTTTAAGTCTGATTCTCCTTTCGCTTCACCACATGGTTCTTCCCCTGGACCATTTGCCAGATCAACTGGATTTATTTATCTAGTTTATACTCTTCATTGGGAACAGCTTCATACTAATCGTATGACTTGTTTGAAGGATGAACTCGATGTTCAATCTATACTTAAGGGGGCGCTATCCTTGCTATTTGTGTTCACAATTTGTTTGCAATTCGCAGAGTTAATGTTCCTGAGATTTTTTTGAGAGATTGTTTCCGTATTACAATGTATTGAGTTCTGCTAATCAGTAGTGCTAGATTTCTTAAGCATCTATGTGTGTGTGACTAGGTATAGGCCAGGCTGGTTTCAATTGTTTCAAACAATGGCGGAGAGCCAACATCTAATGAAAGCAAACAAACAGTTGATAAGGAATAAAATAACAAAAACAAAAGAGCAAGGAAAACGTCATTATACTTACGTAACAGATGAAACATTAATGACATAATACTCAAGTAATACAATGAAACATTAATGACTAATACATATTTTCAAAAAAAAAG